>NC_091456.1:154382192-155727817 GCF_027789765.1 Dendropsophus ebraccatus | reverse complement strand
ACAGTATAGAGAAATTCTCAGCTTTGTTCTGTTTGAGCAGACAGTTCCTTTATTAATGTCTTGGAATCAATAAGGGACTATGTAAGCATTAGCAATGACTCACCAAGCATTCCGTTATGTCTAACTATATAAAACATGCTGTAGATTGTATCTGCTTTCATCTCTGCTTCCATCTCCTACCTACTTTTGTATAATCATACAGCAGACAGATTTGCACAGGTCAGGTCCATGTGCGCTAGTAAAAAAAAAAAAAAAAAAGTTACTGTAACTTTCCAGACGCGTGATTTCAATTCCATTCTGCTTCCTTATAGAATTTTAAGGAAGTTTAAAAAAAAAAAAAAAAAAAAAAAATTGAGAGTAGCAGTTGGCCCGGTCAATAATTAACTTGCATGCAGTTTTGGGAAAGTTTTCAGTGACTTTTCCTCCCCCACCAGTTGTCTCAGTTGCCTGATGGCTGCTCATTGACAGTGGAGCAATATAGCTAGCCTTAATTGAACAAACTCATATTGATCTGTCAAACTCCACTAGTGTTTTCATTCCTGTAGGACCCTGCCTCCCCCATGTCGAAAAGGACATTCCTCTCAAACATAATGAAGCTTTGAAGCAAAATATCTCAAGTCATCCGATCGGCTACTAATTTACTCTACGTAAACATGTGTTTTTCCCCCTGGAAGTTGGTTCTTTTCTGAAATGTGCCCCCTAAACTGCAGCTGCTTTGGTTAAAGATGATTAGTACAATGAAACACGAGAATAGGAATACATTTCAGATGCCAGGGCAAATTAGGCCGGAAATAATATCCATTAATGTGATTAGAAGTTCCTTACTACCAGGTATTGAATAAAAGTTTTATGGAGAGGACCAGGCAATAACTTTCTTGAGTTATGGGGACCGGTGTTGGAGGCAGCAGTTTTTATTGTTTTTTTATCCTCCCCCCCCCCTCCCTACCCGTCTTGCTGCACCAGCATAAAATTACATTCCTTTTTTTTTTTTTTTTTTTTTTATAAATGGTGACCATGTGTTTGACAAAGTCACCTGGCTCTTATATTATTGTCTTGTTAAAACAGATGTGAACCAAATCCTCCTTTTACCTTTCCGCCAGGCTGAGGAGGACATTTTATCGAGGGTTATCTACGTTCTATGCCTGTGATACTGCTGTTTAGTTTGAGATTAGTACATTGATTTTTGTCACAGGTCATGTTTTTTAATAGATCAGAATAGCCTGCAGAAAAGGCTCTTGCTCAAGAGGGAGCTGTGGAATAATCTCCAAGTTAACAGTGTTTGCAGTTGATACCAAGGAACCAGCAACAGATGAGAGAGAAAAAAAAAAAAACTTTAAAGTCATTTAGGATTTTAGAGAAAAGTTATATTCCCGCTTTGCCCCTGGGGTGGCATTGGGCAGTAGGTCGTAGACATATGTCAGAGATGAATTCATGTTTAGAGCAAAGTAAATAAATAGAAAATAAGTTAAAGTTGACACTAAAGAGTTTTTAAAAAAAAAATCAAAATATTGCCCTTAATCCGGAATCCTTGGTGACCTCTAGGTGTTTAACACCTGATATAGCTTGTTATTGATGGGGCACCTCTCGTAAGTGACCAGCTTTTGAGAACTGAGTGAAAGTCGTGGCTAAGCTGGGGCACGTCAGACAGGATTCTGTCAGTAAATTTAAAGGCAAGGCCAAAATGTGCTTTCATTTTTCTTGGGAAATGCCAGCCAGAATCTGGATCCTATTAAATGCCTTTCAGAGTTCATTAATTGCACTGTAAAACATGCAAACAACTGATAAGAACATTTCTTTTGTTCTGTAACGTCAAGATACAAATTAATGAGTGTAGCCGCTTTGCTTTGTAGACACAACCCCATGTAATAAAACAGGAGTGCTAGTGAAAGTCTGAACAAGAGAGCACTACTGTGGCTGCCAGGATTTATGTGATATATGGTGAAGCTTAAGTTTTTAGGAGCATTGATGCTTCCCCCCCCCCCCCCCCCAACTTCCCACAGACAGCCATACCAAAACAGCACTATGCAAAAATACCACTTTAGTAAAATAACCCACTCGCATGATTTTTACTGGAAATATTATCCTTAGTCGTACACGGTTACTTCAAGGTACTGTAAGTTCTGGCAGCTATTATAAGTTATATTAACAACCTGATGAATTCTCTAAGTCGATTTTCATTTCAACATCCTTCCTATGCAGAAAATGTGTTTGAAGAAGCAGTCATAAACTTTTTTGACTTGGTGCCAAAAAGCTGCTGTAATAATTAAAAGTGTCTGGTCCAAAATGCGTCTGCCTGGAATTGTGAAATATTGCATCCATAACAAATCATTAATATAAGTCAAGCTTGTCAATTAGCAATATGCAAAAGCCATAGCGTTCGTCTCGTAAGCCTGACACCAGCAAAGAAAGATTATTTTTGTATCGTGCTTGAGTGAATATGTTTAAGTCCTTCTGTAACCTCGTAACCTAGTTTTTTTTAGCTGAATCTACGTGCTTTCTCTAACAATATCCTCCAGATTGGTTGTTATGTGCTGAGGCACTACCAGGGCTAAATTATTACCTAGGTTGACAGCACTATTTAAGACCCACTATAGCTGGCTATTAAGTTGGGTTACTTGTCGATTGCCTTGTCATGTGACATTCTACAGAGTTCCCTTTTTTTTGCTATTATAGATATATCTATATTAGAAACTGCTCTACACTGTATTATTTTCATTGCTCTGTCCACCTCCGCCTGTTATTTTTACCGCCTAGGTAAAAAAGAAAAGGTGACTTTCCAAGGTCGCAGACTTTTACTCCCTACTCCAATATACCTTACATTGTCTTCATATTGCTTTTTTACGTTATTTGGTGTCTTGTGGATGACTATCTTTTTTAGCCTTTCCTTATGTAGACACCCTGAAGTAACAATGAAAGCAACGTGTTACGCATGTGCAGGAAAGTATTCTGATTCCAATCCCTTAGTTCTTCGAGTCAGCTTCTAGAATACTGAGCAGTATGATTACCACTCCTTGCATGGCTGGATATTGAAATAGCTTTGTTTCAGCTAAATTCTTCTAAGTCTGTCTCTCGATACTGCAGAACCAGGTTTATACTTGCTCTGGGCTTGTTTTCAAGATTTGGAAATCTTTAGAGGGCAGCAAGTTAAAATAAATAGTCACATTCTTGATACATTGGTTCCTGCTTCCAATTTCCAGAGGGGTTTTTGATTTGGCAATTTCAATTTGAGGGACAAAGAGACCTCCAGCCCAATAAATTTTTCATGATTAAAAGTGTAGCAGTAGTGTTCTCAGAAGTTCATTACATGCAGCTTGCTGCCTTTAATAGTGTTACTCTAGCCTGTTATAGCTTTGAAAGAATACCTTGGTTATTTCAAATGGGTTCCTGTAGCAGACTTGTATTTTCCCCTTGTGAATCCCATGCAATCAACAGTAGTTTTACAGACCTCATCCTTTTGAAGGAAGGGCACCTAGTTAAGGGTAAATTACCCTCCTGTAATTCTTCCCATTTAATCTTTTGCAAATGCCCGTAATGAAAGCACTACATTCCACCCAGTGGCCCCGTTTCCTGTTGTAGAGGGACAGATAAAGATGAGCCTTTCTTTCTGTCCCCTGTTGCTATGGACCCAGCAATCTACCAGCTCCATGCTGGGCTGAGAAAATGAATGAATACAATTAGTGCTTAAGGAAAGTTGGCTTGTTACGTTTTCAGAACCTCCATAGACAATCACACATGTGTACATCCAGAATTTTTTGCACTCTCAATCACTCCAACTCGGTGGACAAATTCCACCCTCAAAACATTTTTGGAGGAATTTGCACTTCACTTACGCAGATCCTAAAATAAGTAGTGTGCTTGTGCAGTTTAGCAGTTAGTCATCTCTGTTTCCTTTATTTTAAATGCAAGCGGGACTTTTTGAGTCAATTAACAGTTATTTAGTTTCTTATGTCCGGGTAGATATGTAAAATTATACGATGAGGACGAGTAATAAGAGTATAAAATGTGTACACTCCTTTTAATTATGCCAATAAATAGACTAATGTCTACTGCCGATGTGTCACTGTGTCCCTTGCAGAGAACTGCTTGCCTTGGAGGTATGGAAAAACCATCACCCATGCTAGGGCAGCACCGTTATGCTATGGCAGTATAGATGTCGTAGAGGAGAAAATAACTCAAGACACTTAAACTTTATAGCAAAAACAGGAAGCTTGGGCACGAACTTGCTCACTGTCTGCCCGGTGAAATATGCCTTCTATAATTAAGTGACAACTCAACAAATTGAGGTTTTAAGGTGACATGAAATGGTGAAGGTGACGCCTAATCTTCACTTTTATGATTTTAGCATTAACTTTTTAAGTCTTCTTTAATAAGGTGCCAGTGAAAATGCCGTGGATAATATTTGATTTCGGATTCGAAAGAGCGCCAGGGGTCAACTTATATTGTTTGGAATTTTTATTTTATTAAATGTTTTCTATCGTAAAATCAATTAATAGGTCGAATGGCGGCAGTTTGATACCTATCGCAATATTTTACTTGAAATAGCCATACCTGTGCATGTGTAGAATGCTGTAACCATTCTCCCACTAGAAATCCCTATTGTTCTTTACTGCAGCCTTGTAAGTACTTAGTAACCTTTACTTTATACGTGGGCTGTGAATTTATAGACACATACACAATTCGCTTTATATTTTACTATGTACAACTGCAAGTGGAAATATTATGGTGAGCAATGTAGCAGAGATAAATTTGGAATTTAACTCTTTATTCTGACCGTTTAGTTAAGATACGTATGTAAAACGCTAGCCAACACACAAATACATTGTGCAAAATGACAAACTCATCCTTCTTATGTATTTTTCTTTATTAGTGTCTTGGACGTGTCTTAAGCCGGTGAAAGTCATCATTATGCGATTTTATTGTGTTGCATGCTGTCTAAGCACAAAATGGCTTCCCTGGATATTTTTCAAAGATGGCCGCTAGTTGTCTTAGAAGTTCCATAAATGGAGAACGCATGTCAGATAAATGAGACCGAAGGCAGGAGAGATCACGTCAGCGCAAGGAATGTATTCTGCTCCAGAAATCCTCATTTGCAATTGGAATAGATTGAAGCCTATTTTTTGGCAATGTAGACCTGGTAGTGTGTTCCAAGTGAGATTGTTAAGGCATGTTTGACGGTTTTATAGTAGTTATTCCCACCAATTATTTCCTTCCTTATTAAAACACAATAATATGCGATCCCCGGTCTTAAATTTTGGAGATTATGTTTCACAAATCTTCCCGAGAACACAGGAAGGTAGCAAGGTAGTACCTCACATTCTTCTCCTTTACCTACTGCACAAAAGAAACATAAATCGCATGAAATCTGACCTGAACTGCATTGTCTGGCTCCATAAATGGATTAATAAATGAAATATATTTTATATAGGGGTCAAGTACAGTAACAGCTAAATATGCAATTACTGTATTGCCTGGAAAGACAGATGTCTACAGCTAGTGACAATTTACGGTCCCAGTACCCAAATTCTACATTGTTCACTATTGAGCTGTGGAATTAAAATAATTTATTGTCTTTCCAGTGTTTTAGTCAAGGATAACAAAAACTGCTAACACCAGGCATTGCGTGTTATTATTCTGGACCTATTTGTGGAGGTGCCAAACAAAATATAATTTCTTACCGATACATCCATATCCATATGCTATGTGTATAAACATATAATAAAGAAATCTAGATATAGCAGAGCTATCTTAGTTAACTTTTTGGGGCTGCATTGTTTTTCCATGCTATAACAATCTACGATGACATAAAGATATCATAAAAGGTAATGCTTCAGTACCGGCTCATCTCTGCTGTAAATAACAAACTCAACTCTGCTCAGGCTGTTGTTATAAGTGTACAGCTTTAATATTTTTATTCAATTTTAAGTAAGAGTGAATAAGTTAGAGGAATATGATAGACAACTGTGTGAGATCCCTTCACTGTTTATATGCAGAATCTTATATACTCTATAAGTCTATATATCTTATGTATATACGTCCAAAATTGTCCATCTAATTACCTTTTTTTTTTTTTTTTTTTACTTTTTTTAAAATTAATTGATTATTGCAATAGTGGGGAGTAAGCTGTTCTGTAAAATTTCATTGTCTTGTAGGACCATGAAAGAGACATTTCTTAGACACTGTGCTATCATGATGTGTGCCAGGAGCAGTTAGGCAATGTTTAGCAGTTGGAACTCTTATTCCCATTATACCCTCGTACTGGTATTGGCACTGGTTGCCCAAATACATAATCTCTTCAGTGCAATATGTGTTTATTACAACCATGGGAATAGAAAATATCCATGTATTAGAATTGAATCTTCCATTTACACAGTGGATATAGATATGTATGTTTCAGCGTCCATTTTGAATTGGCATCAGTATTGACCAGATGGGCCCTCGATGAAATTTAGTTACTCTGATAATAAGTTCCGGTTTAATTGTGTGAACAGAAAAAAAAATATCAAAAATCTTCCTTTGTCTTCTCATGTTGCAAAGTGCTCTTGAGGTTTCCATTTCCGACTGTCCTGTAAGTTATTAGTGTCTGTCAGAGCCATAATTGCCGCTAGTTCCTTGCACTCTGCTCGAAAAATCCAGCAAATAGAGAAAGTAAATGAAAGGCATTTTTTTGTTAGTGGAGCTCAGCTTTGTGCCATGCTTACACTTGGCCTTATTTCTTTTTATGAAGGTTTGCATAATTTAGCATTGCGTTATTGAATCGCTCCATGTGGGGGGTATAATATAATATAGTTGTATTTTAATTATAGTTTTGGAATTATTCTACAATGTTTATTAGAACCAACATTTTGTAAGACGCTGTTTATCGGATAAAAGTTAGTGCCACTGCATCAAGTTGGTCTGATCAGTCCGGATTCATAATAGCCTTATGAGTATGGCTCTTGGTCTCAGGTCCCTTTTTTCTCATATTTTTGCACATTTCTTTAAGATAGATGCAGTACAGTGTCCCATCTATTATATAACATATCTGAATGCCATTCCTGAATAAAAACATTGGATAAGGCTTGTCTGATAGAAGTAGTGTTGCTTCCATGTTTTTTATTTTTTTTTATTTTGGTAAATCTTTTATTTGCCTTTTTCCCCCATTTTGTAATAGACCTACAGTCTATATAACACATAAGTATATAACACATATATAGAATAAGATCTATATGTTATATATTTTTTTTCTTAGTTACAATCAATATTACCAATTTTTTTTTTTTTTCTTTTGACATTTTTTTTTACATTTCAATGGTTGAGTAATATTGATTTTATATTACATATAAAAATAGAAAAGTCAATATAAAGGTTGTCAAAATGTCTCATAATTTAAACTAAATGTCATCCAGTTCACTAGTTTCCAAGTAACCACTTCACATACATGTACATATAGAGTTAATTTGGTTCTTAAGGGCTAATTCCATGATTTTATTTATCTTATGTTCACGCTTTCTCGGTGGTAATTTTTTGTTTCAGGCTTTTTTGCTTGTTTTGTTTCCTTCATAGTCATCTATGCATTTCAGAATAATCGGCGACTCCAACACTAATACCCCACACCCACAAATTAATGGCTCCCTCCTTGTAATATTTTCCATGAGTTCATGAATTAACACTATGACTATGCATGCTTGGCTTAAAATCTGGGCATTAGGTAAACCTATGATAATTGCAACCTTCCATATCCCAGCAGCCTACTTATTTACTTTATTCATGTATTCCCCCTTCTTCTTGTGTAATATATTAGGGTGCCTTGCCAGTCTGGTTACAATGGCTACAATATTGTCGCTGAGCGCTCATTATGGTATGTAAATTTTGTTTGTACAATATTCATTATTGTATTTCGGATTGCGCTCTGATGAGCTTTCTTGGTTTAATAGTGCGGATTTACGAAATCCTTTTGCCCGCTAGCAACGCTGCGTGAAAAGTTCTTGCCGCCATAAAGCTGGCATTAAGATACGCGTGTGTGATTGTCTCACAATTAAACTTGGGAAAGAGGTATAATCACGTCCCCAAACTTTTGCGTGTGTTGATATGTTGATGTGGTTTATGTGCTTTGTGTGTCGGTGACGGCTTGGTATTAGTGTGCCGGGGGGGGGGTTGTGAGTAGAACATAAGAAAAATGACGTACTGTGTGTCAACTTTTAGATCTTTGTAAAAATTTTGAGAGTTTACACCACTAAGAGGCAAGATGGCGGTCCGGCCTGATAGACATTCATGAACAAAATTGGGGATATAGATGTTTTAGAAACTTCCTTAACTCTTCCACTGGCTGGTATTGATTATCAAGACAAAAAAAATTATTACTCCTTAGTGCTGAAATGCTAATAGTGTTTTTGTCGCTCCCCAAAGTATTCTCTGCTGTTCTGGGAAAATAGTGAAGAAATAGGAGCTGCCAAAAAGTGTGTCTCTTTATTACTAATTAATCAGACAAAAAGGCACCTCACTGACAGAAGCAATGTCAGGGCTGACAGCCTCTCTGGGATATTTTATTTGAAATACTGTAAAAAAAAAATAAAACTAATTAAATGATTCTCTGGAGGCCTCTGTGCTATTAGCTGACATCACAATGTATAGTGGCTTTTCCAATGCTGACTCTGAAACCTATCGGAAATTACCTTAACAGGTCACTTTATGAGTTTTTATTGACTATGCCTTTATAGGCAGCTAAAATAACTTCATTATTCATAATTAGTAACCAACCATCTCAAGCTAAACCATAGACTGATGGTCAGATCTTAAGAGTCACCATCCAAGGTCCAACCTGAATTATTCCAACTCTTTGAAATATCTTCAAAGCAAGAACTTTGTGTATTTTTGTTATTATTATGTAGTGTCTACATCGTACATATATGGCAGCAACATTTCTCTGACCATCTCACCTCTGAGCTTATGATTCAGTTTGAGCTTATGATTTAGTATTAGAGCTCGAGGCACAAGGGCACCGGATGACTCTTCCAAGATCACGAAGAGTTACTGCATTTTTCAAACACGCCATCTAGTCTGTCTCCTCTAATCTTATATAGGTAGAGATTTTCTTAGAATCCCGAAAACTGAGAATTGAATTTGGCCTTATCCAAATGATTCTTATTCACCTATTGTCAAATACATAATGTGATTTTTTTTTTTCATTGTCTTATGGTAAGACTTACTGATAATTATAGCTATAACAGAAAGCAAATGGCAGTCATGAATGCACATACACATCTTTTATTAAATCGCATTAATGCTCATAGGGCTGATGGGTTCAATGTGAGTTATGTGCATTTTCCAAGGGACAAAACTGAACAAAATAGCCATGATTCTTTTTGACTAAGCCCAACCATATTATATATATTATGCCTATATTTACAAATCACTATGTACTTTATAGAATGTTGTGTTTGTAAAGGGTTCGGAAAGGAAGTGACCTGTTATCTCTGGCCTTTGACATCTCTGTTCTGTGACCAATTATTTGCCAAAATGCTTGTCCAAAAAGTACTGAATCCCAAATTTCAACATATAATCTTAGAGGCACACTAGTTCCAAATTTCTAGGAAGTCAAGTAAAGCTATCAGCATGTTTTTCGGAGATTTAATGGAAGCTGGAATACCTAGAGGAAGCTTATGCAATCTTCATGTAGAGTGGTTGGATTCAGCCCCAAAACCCCATTGCTACAAGGCTGTAGAGCTAACCACTGAGCCAAAGTGCTGTCCACAACCACAGGTACATTCGATTAAAAGGGATAAATAAATGATATCACTATTTTCTAGCCTAGGATACTCCCAGGAGTTATGACTGCATTTCACTTCTCAGATAAGGCTAGCGTTATATTTATAACATTATATATCTTTTATTTTTTCTGTCTTCCGTGTTATCCTTGGAATATAACTCTAACAAAGAGAGAATATTCAATAACAAGCACACCACCTGGATTTTATTACATTGTATATCTTAACAAAGTACAGATGAAAGAAAGCATCCACGTCCGCGAAAATTATTTGCTTTTATATTACTTTATCTAGAATGGAGTGCCAGTTTTTGCTACTAGTAAAAACGTACTTCAGCATATTGATGACTTTGCTGTGTTCAATTTTTGTTAAGAGAATGGAATACTCAGAGGTAGTGGCTGCCTCTCAGAATCAGCCAGTCAATTTTCGTTTCATCCAGTTGAGTGCTAATTTAGCAATACTTAAAGGTTTCATTGCCTTGTAGTTAATTAGCACCAAGCAATGAATGCTAACTGAACTATTAGTGCACATTGTCAGCACACCCATGGTCTTTGTGCGACTGGAACCACTGCAAACCTAGAACACGTACACACGTGTTGGGGTGTTCTGGGATACAATAGGCTGAATGAGTAACATAATTGTAATAAGTACATAATAGTCACATCCACACATCTTTTCACTCACATCCTCCATTATGGTCTCAGTGCTCATAATTAAATAGCATTTTTTATTTTTTTTTAAGTTCTCCTCACCAAGCTAACAAAGGAATACGAGAGATGTACTATGTCTGTTAAGGGAACAATGAAAGTAATTACACACTCTGCTGTGCCAGACTTAGTCATGAAGTGTTAATAGGCAATAGTGGGTAGAGTTGTGATTTATGCATGCTCATGTGATACGTGCTTCTGTCGGTCCAGTCTCTCGGCAGCCTTATTAAATTATGCACCATATGTAAATCCAACAAAGTGTTGCACAACACTTAAAAAATATGGGCAATCTAAAAACTCATCAGGAACATGTGCCACGGAGACTCTTGTGCATCAAGTTTACGTAAAGTTGTGATCACTGCCGTAGTCCACAGTGGTCATCAATTTTATAAAGTTTTTGACTTTCTTAAAAGTAAGTTCACACATGGTGGATAAGCTGTGCAGTTTCTGCAGTGGAAATACTGCAGTAGAAAATCCATAGCAAAGAATGTACAAATTTGTACAGAACTGCCTAAAGAGCCCTGTGAGGGTGCACTGGAAATTCGCCTATCTAACCCCAGATCCTGTTCAGTTAACCCCTTATGTAGTACAATAGCAGGCCTCATTTTATGAGACTGTAAAAAGAGCCATAGTTGTCCCATACCAGGAGAAGTGGATATTCAGATATCTAACCTCTGCTGACTGCTGACAGCTGTTTAACCCCTTGGATGCCACTGTCAATTGTGCCACATAAATGCTTTACAGAGGAAGACTGTTCCCTCTATTACTATATCAGCAGCCCTGCAATACAATGGTAGGATACCAATGAGTTTTCATAGCAGCTGGGGGCCTAATGAAGCACCCAAGCTCCACTCTCTTTGAGTTTCCAATGGAATAAGTATTAGACAAAGAGGATGGTAACTGGGGGATTAGGTATATCTTTTGTACCTTCTTTTTTTTTTTATCATGAATTCTACCATAATGCTATACATGTTCGTACCACCTACTGTAACCCTACCAACTTCTGATGTGGAATGGCATGAAACCATTTAAATATTCCACCTGGTAGTAATTAACTAATACAAATCAATGGAAGACTTCTATTCTTTATATGTAGAATTTATTAATTAATTATTTTTTTTGCTGTTAAAAATATACATATAATTATTTGTTGCTCATTTCTTTTATTCTGGATGAATGTTATTCTAGTGACAAATTGGATAAACAATGGCCACTGATATTAACTCTAATTACATAATTATGTGCAAATACATTATAGCAGAATAATAGGATGGCTAAGCCTTTGATCCTTAGTAAAGTATTGTCTCTCTTTCTCTCTGTGAACTATAATACTTAAGTTTATTACATTCCGAATTTACATAAGAGTTAAAATATTATTGTAGACTCCAATGCGTTGGTGAGAATTTAAGTCATACCTAATAAGCTGCATGTTATCAAAGCTTTCAATGATTTCCAATGCCTTCATTTTGCATTTGACGACTTTTCCAAGTAGTGGTAGTGATTAACAATAAGCGAATGGGTGTTCGGAGGCAGACATACAGATGAGTTTCATTAGCACTCTGTGTTTGGAGCAAGGGATGTATCTAATATAATTTTATTGATCAGGCAGTGTGTGCCAGCGTTTGTAATACCTGACGACTGAATAAAATCTTCCCATTGTTAGGTAGAGAATCATCACTGACATTGGAGCGATACCAGCTGAGGTCATTGGAGGACCATTCGCTTATCTGTGGCACGGAAATGGTTGCTTTCTGCCAATTTGTCACTCTTTTTAATTGATAACATGAGCCATAGCAATTTTATTTAATTATTTAATTTTTTTATTTAATAAATATGTGACACTTTAAAGTGCAGGTCACGCAAGAAATCGATTATAACTTCAGATAACTTTAACCTGTTCCTTGCCAATCAATGCATTTGGTATATGGAAATGATATGCCAGTAAGTCAGTGGAGCTCACAAATAAATGGTGGCGCAAAAAGTACCTTCTACCAAGTATTAAAGAGTAGTGGGCACTCTGCATGCCATTGTGTGGTGCCTCTGTAAATAGTACTATATTAGGTAAATGTTCAAACCTAGAGGCAATGCATCTAGCAGGGTTTACCTTCTTAAGGGCCCGTTCACACTGAGTAAGACAGGCGGAATTCCGCAGCAGACCTCCCCATCGCGGAATCCCGCCTGTCTCAGTGTCACACAGTGTCTCTATGAGATGGCTTGCGTGCCCCTGCTTCCAACACTCTCCGTTCAAAGAATTGACATGTCAATTCTTTGAGCAGAGAGCGGCTGGAGCAGAGGCGTGTGAGCCATCTCATAGCGACACTGAGGCAGATAAGATTCCACAGCGGGGGGCTCTGCAACAGAATTCCGCCACTTTTACTCAGTGTGAACATACCCTTATGCAGCATCCAACATATAAATGTTACAGAATGTATTATCTTGTAGACAGGAAGGAACAATGGCAAAATAAATAAATAAATTACCACTGTTACCTTGTTGAACTGTGTGTGCCAAAAGTTACCAGTTACCAACAGCTTGAATGAGATCTAACTCTGCCTAAAGGGAACCTGTCATTACTTTTATGCTCCCCAAGTATTCAGGGCGGTCATTAATGGCTTGTCTACCCCATCAGCCTTGATCGATAGATTTATTCCTGTTTGGGTACATGGAGAGATCAATCAATCAAGGCCGCCAGGGCAGGCAGAAAGCATCGGGACCAGCCCTATAACTCATGGTTCAGGCAGAATAAAGGCCTAGCTTTATTTACATAGCTACAGCAATAATGTGACACTGCTGATGACCACTGCTGTCAATTATAGTATGGAAAGAGAAGAAATTAAACTGTTCATTAGATTTATTAGAGTTCTCACAGTTCTTAGAAATAGGCATATGTTTGGAAAAACCCTTTAATGGGAACCTCATTGGCTGATAAAGGCAATGAAGCAAGGTACTGTAACTTACCTCTAAAGAGACAGACAATAAATGTTGTCACTCTTCAAGGTTAATTTTATAATATGCCGATACAATTAAATTTTCTTACCAAAAATTGACGTGCAATTTTCATGAAAAGTCCTCCATGGTGATAGACAGAGACATTTACAGTGTACCCTGCATGCTAAAAAATGCTTTCCTATGTAAGACAGTAGTCCTACTACTGCATGCCATCCAGCTCCATGGGGTTAAAAATGTAAATATGATGATATAGCTAATATACATGTATAGAGTAATAGCAGAATGTATCCGCATTGTTCTCTCTCTTAATCTCCATCTCAGCAACGTACACTAATGTACACTAGGGCCAGCTCTATGGGAATATATTGAAATTGCTTTATTTAAATATAAATCTCTTCCTATAAAATCAGCTCCTTCACTACTGGCGGAAAATATGTAGTTGTAAACTGTACAAATGACAGGGTAATTCCGATATGTATACATTTTCTGAACAGCATTAGTCTATACATATTCTTTCTCAATTGCTTTGCTTAAACAATTACAGAGAGAGTACTATCATTTGCCTGCTTGACGATATCTTCCTTTGTCAGACAGCTGTTCATACACTCACATAATCACTATTTCCAAGATTTGAATTTCTTTTTGTTGTGACGTTCGGAGAGAAGTAAAAGGGATATTAAATTCCATCTCTTCAGAGTAGGTGCAAATCCACAGGAGATAAGCGTGAATATTGGAGAAGTCTTCTGGACTTGTGAATAGTTTCATTTACCTCCATATATGACATATTAGTACTTCTCTGACATAGTAGGACGGGTCGTACGAAGACTAAACCTTCTTTATTTGCCATTTGCAAGATGGGATTTGCAAATTCTCTATTTCTCATCAATCCCAATTTACTTGGCCTTTATGTATAAGGCAGAAATACAATTTTTGTAACCATACTGTATGAAACTGATTAGACAAAGACATCATGTGTTGCTACATCTTTGTATACTGAGTAATTAGTTTTTTTTCCCTCCTTATAAACTAGAATTACCCTAGGGAGATAGTTGTATGTAAAATAAATTTTGATGTCTTATAATTAAAAAAGGTTTCAGTTTATGTTTCAAACCAAGAGATTGAATCGTCTTTTATTACAGGAGCTCGGCTCAGAAAATTGAAGAGAGAGATTTAATGGCTCCTCGTGGCACCTGGCTACTTTATAAAATTCTCAGGGGATACCCTATGGCAGATAATATATGGTGTAATTGATTTGTTCCTACTTTTTTTTTTAATATTTACAAATTTCCAATTAGATGAATAAAAAAACCTCCTCACTTTATAGGTATATAGTTGCCAGCTGTCAGCTAAAACATGTTAATTAAAAATGGAATAGAATAAAATATTTTGGTTAGATAGGAGTCACTAGTAATGGTATGTATTGGGGGTTTTTAGACCCAATTCTAGATTTTTTTATCCATATTTTTTGTGTTTTTTTTTTCTTCCAACAATGGATTATGCAAATGTACCGGATTCATACTAGCTTGGGTAAGTCTTCTGTTCTAGCCATGAGAGTAGTGTTCTTACATTAATAGAATCTAGGCAATCTCAAGTGACTTTACCATAGAGAAATATTATAATGATGTTATATAGTATGGGTAATGGGTAACTGGTATGGTAGAAATTGTAATTTAAAAAAAAATATATTTATTTTTTGCTGCTGATGTCATACTTGTCACTTTGGTTAGGGACTCTCACAGTCCAGCAAATTAACTGTATTTCATACCAGAAAACTGATGTAAACTGTAAATTATAGCCACTATATTACAGACATACAAAACTTTTTGGATAGACTTGAGATCTACCCCCTATTAGTGGAAATGCATGTGTTGGATACATGGCCACACTACAAGGCCATGCACACCACCACAAGGACCAATGGTTAAGTTAACTACAGTGGTTAAGCATTTATTATGACTACAAATATTCAATATTACACATGAATAGTAAAGAGTTGGAGCTTCCAGACATGGAGGAGCGTAAGGCTGCATTCACAAGGAACATGGACGGCCTGTAACAGAGCTGCGTGGCTGCTTCATTGCAGTGTGACCCATATACATACAGTTCCCCCGCTCCCAGTATCATATCAGAGAAGGGGGGTGGCTCCGTTACAGGCCTTCCACAGCCGTGTTCCGCATAAAAACCAGAACGTGTGAATGGAGCCTATGATCAGAATTCATTCTTCCATGATTGCAAGATCTATGGTTAGGCACACTTTGGAATGTCATAGTCTACTGTCTGTAATTAAAAATATCCCCATCAGAATAAGGATCTATTTCTGCACCACCTAAACATGACCTGTTTCAGCCTTGAAGATCGCCTATGTGTATGGGGGCCTCGAATCTGCCTGATCTTTTTGCTCCTCCACCCGATACTAAAGCTATTATATGTCTATGTATTAAGCAATGTGACTGGTAAAATTAGGCTCATTTTGGATGAAGAGATGGGCGGCTGCCTCTGCCTGCAAAGGAGAGCTGATCATCAAGATCTGTGCTCGTTGGTAGTGCCTTTTCAAGGCATGACCCCTCGTGCTGCAATTAAATACACTGTTATCAGTCACATATCTCCTGTTTACACAGAGACATGTACGTCTGATAATGATTAGAGATGAGCGAACCTTAAGCATGCTCGAGTCCATCCGAACCCGAACGTTCGGCATTTGATTAACGGTGGCTGCTGAAGTTGGATAAAGCCCTAAGGCTATGTGGAAAACATGGATATAGGCATTGGCTGTATCGATGTGCTCCAGACAACCTTAGAGCTTTATCCAAGTTCAGCAGCCCCCGCTAATCAAATGCCGAAAGTTCGGGTTCGGATGGACTTGAACCTGAACCCGGTTCGCTCATCTCTAATAATGATGTACAAAGTTGACCAACAGGCGTTCACTCGCTCGTCAGCTGATCACTGACCCGCTTACATGGGCTGATTATCAGGTGAATGAGCCTTCCTAGGAATATTCTTTAGCGACCATCGTCCTGTATAAAATGGCCTTAACTTTAGCGAAAAGAAACTAGAAACTGGAACCTATGAATCAGGGGACATTAGTTTACTATGTGGGAGTATCATTTCGAGTACATTCTACAAAGCTCATTTAGATTCATTTTTGTCAAAATATTAATTAAAATGTAAATTCCTCTAGCCTACACCTTGGTTATAAATATTCCAAGCAACTTATGGGAAAGTATTTCCTCCAAGCTGTAGGATAATTAAATGTTTTTGTCTACGGAATTATAGCTCGCTCTCTTCTATAGCGTATTTGGTGACTGAAGACATAAACCCAATCATTACTGCGTTAATGGAATAATAGTATTTGTCTCAATGTGGTAATCATTGCCCTGTGGTCAGTCCTGCAGGAAATAACAGTATCATTTACATATGCAAATGTATTATGGCTAAGCAGAAACCGCACAAGGCCGACATACTCAGAAAAAATTCTATATATCTGTTTATGTTCTATTAGCTCAAACCGCGTCAGTATCTGACTTAACAGAAAACCACTTTTAAGTGTACAGGAAGCAGTGATGAATGGGTGACAGGATAATGTAGCGAGGTCTAGCAGAGAATTGGTATTTTTTTTTTGTCAGTGAGTTTTTCTAGTGATACAGCACTTTGACGGCTCTTACTGACAGGCAGGTAACGTCAGGGCATCAGCTCCTACTCCCAGGAATCCCATCACTGTCAGAACCATGTTTGCTCTTTAATCTATGGTTCAATTGCACTAATCTTTTCCAACTCCTTTTTTTTAAATCTGCTACGGATGACAGGAAGAAGCTACGTCTGCTTCTCCACCCGTCTCTATTTGTTTATTCCTATCCAAACACTAACATTGTTAAACACTTACCTGTTGTGTATAATACGTAGGTTATAATAGCCGCCGCTGCAAACTTTACAGAAGTGAGAGCTCCGGGTAGCTTTACATAGAGCGGCGGCTGACCTTTAGCTTACAAATTGACAGCAGCCATCATTTCTATAATGTTCTGACATGTTGAAAGTTTGAGGTATAATTTCCCACCTTTTAAGTCATTGCAGGAGGAAGCTATAGAAAGGTGTTGGTACATGTCTGCAGGAATTCAGGGAACTGTTGCTTTTGCATTAAAATGGCTTGGTGAAACAGGTTCTCTTGCTCTAAGTCCTTAGATGGTATCAGTCGGAATTGTTTTATAGGTTTAGACTTTTGGGCTGTGTAATATACAGTAGCCTATTGTACTGTTGCTATTGATGTGTATTGTCGGTAAATGAGATCATTAGCATAAAATGGTCTAAAACAGTAGGATAAGCGTTACAAATCTTTTAAGTGCTGGACCACCCTTTGCCTGCTGGATTACAGGCTGTATCAGGAAATAGCCTGGGAACTGAAGTGTAATATCTGCAAAGTTTGTAAAACATGATCAATTATGGCGTGGCCCCAGAAAAACCTGTTCTATTGAGGTGTTTTATAGTCTTCCATCCTCATTCTCCTTGTCTTCGGTGAGACTTAGGTCATGTCTCCCTTATCTGCATGTGCACCATCTGAAGGCCCTTTTATACAGGTCGGTGCTCCTTTACAGAACCTTCAGAAGAACCGATCAGTCATGTGGCCGCACCCAACAAGCAATTGCTACATTGTTTGTGCAACTCCAAAGACCATCATTCTCAGCCACCCATCCCCTGATTATACATGTAATGTGCACCTGATAACAATGATTTCATTAGCTCAATGAGCCAACGGAATATTGCAAACAAATGTTTCTTGGAATACTTATTCAGCAATTAATTGGCCCATGGAAATGGATCTAGGCATCAACTGTATTGGAAGGCAATAAAGATAGGGATTATGTACCTAGCCATATTACAGTACTAAGCAAGCTACAAGATGCAAAAAAAAAAAAAAATCTATTGGTAGCTTCACGCGTACCAGATCCGCAGCGAAATTCACGCTACGAGTTTGCAGCGAAATCTGCTGTGGATCCGGTATGTGTGAAGCTACCCTAAAAGGGAATGCATATCAGTCTGTAGAATCATCCATTCAGATGGAGTCTTCAACAGAATAAAATCATAGCATACTCAACCTGATATTACTTCTAATTGCCTATAATACATTGGAGAACTTAGATCTGTAAGGTGCTGCTAACAAACGCTGTACAAGCTGTCTGAGCATGCAGGCTGTGCATGCTGTTTTTTTTCTCGGGGAGGGGGGGGGGATTAAAGGTGTTGTCTACCTGGATTTTATCTCAAGGGACAAAAAGCACTATTGACCTCACAATTTCCCTTGCCAGTGACCCACCCTTGCCTTGCCTGACCCACCACGTTGCCTACCAAGTCTTCTCTAATCTCCGGCTCCTGATCCCATCTCAGAACACAGAAAATGGCTGGGAATGCATACTCTGCCAGTCACTGACTAAAGGAAGCTACCGACATTGCCAGTCATTGGCCAAGCTGGTATTTTCTTCCCTTTCCTGTTTGTTGAAGAGAAACTAGGAGGTGGTGATCAGAGGAGATCACAGCAGTAAAAAATAAACTATATATTTTTTTGTTCTTAGTCTTCCCTGTATAATAATAATAATAATAATAATAATAATAAATAATAATAATAATAATAAATTTATATTTTTAACAATCCCCTTTAACGAAAACATAAGATCCTTAGGTATATAATGAGTATTTGGAGTACATGTATACACTGTGTAGATGTTAAATCAATCTCACCTGCAGCACTGTATTATCCTCAGAAGTTAGCATCAGTGTCACACTGGAGGTTATTACCATTACTATTGTTTGTGGAGGAGTCAGTACAATAGTCACCTTCAATCAGCCGAATGAGCAGAGGCTTCTTATGCCTATAAAACACCATTTATAAGCTTCGGTATTGAACAGAGATTGACAGCGGTTTGAATGTGGGTAGAGTTCTGTTTGGATTAATCCAGGTGGAGTAACTTGTCAAGCTAGTCATGCAAGCAGGTCTGTATTTTTGGACATGTCCCACAGGCCCAGATATACTATGGGCACAGTACATTAATAATTTTTTTACATAGTGATAAAAATATTGTTTTATTTGAGGTGACAAATGTTTGTCTGACTTTAATAAATGCTAAAACATGTTAATAATTGCTATGTCTATTACATCAGGAACACTATAAAAACATCTCCAAATGACTATCTTCTTGAGCAGACCAACGCCTCATCTAGGCCAGATTTTGTGTTTTATATATTCAGTCCACCATAAATTATGGATAAAGGACCACATCCAATGATAATAGCACTAAGAAACTGCTGTATAACCTATGGACGATTTTAAAGAGACTCTGTCAGTAGGTTTATGTAGTCTTATCTCAGGGTATCATAAACTAGTGACAGTGAAGCTTAACAGAATGCTTTTTCATTTATATTGTTCTGTGCAGCTGATTCAGAGATATCCTCCTGAATTACGTGGACAATAAGTAGTCCTCTCCATTATATGCACGAGCCCAGTAGTCCTGGATATTCATGAGACGTGGAAAGCTCCACCCACCAGCCGCTGATTGACAGTTATCTACCCATTCCGTATATAGGCAGTCAACTGTCAATCAGCTACTGGAGGGCGGGGGGAGGTATGTGGGAGGTATGTGACAAGAGTCCTATTCTCTTGCATATTAAGAGAACTGATGAACAGAATGATGTAAATCGTTTACTAATCTATTCATTATTCCTGTCACTAGTTTAGGCTGCCTAAATTTAAGGCGGAATAAACCTAGTAACAGATTCCCTTTAAGTTCATGACAATGTATTCAAATAATCATAATATTTCTCCATTTACTGTAAAATTACAAAGCTATGACGTACAATGTTCTATACTTTAGGAAACACCCTCGTAGTCTGTTATAATAATAATATTTACCCTGGCAGTATCTGGCACATATATATATATATATATATATATATATATATATATATATATAATGATAATAATCAGCCTAATTTAAAGTTAAGTAGTCATCTTCATGCCATTGGCTCCACATTGCTGTAAATATTGACTGTGTCGGATCTGAACCTTTTATAGGGCCAGACACTGGTGTTCTTGAAAGGCCCCTATTGTTCCCTGTGAGTCGGCATTCCATAGCCAAGACCAAAGTATGCATGCGTTACAGAGAGAAGAAAGGCAGCTTGGGGAGAGGAACAAGGCTCACAAAATGAACTAGTAGATGTTCTGCGTTGGGGGAAAAGGAAAACTATACTAAAAACAGTAATGGTTCCTGATACTCTACAGAGTGTAAAACTTAATTAGTGGAAAAGCCAGGAACACATTTCCATGTCATGTATCGAAGACCTGATGGCCTTAACTATTTCACTGCCGACCAACGAAAAAGAGAAACAAAGAGCATACATACAGGCTACTGTCTGGGAATGGATCAACTTAAGTAGCTGCTACTTATCACTCATCGGCACTGTAACTTGGATGAAGTGTGAGTTCTTTGTTAGAATTTCTATAAGTGAACTGTGCACTCCACCATTCAACCACATTACGTTCATCAGAATGTTTACATTATAAGCTCCATCTGTGGCTAAAATACATGCACGCTTTCAAAGTGTCAGCATATCTTTGTCTTCGGTCCCTTAAGGCAGTGCTATGCACGCTAATACACTCTTGAAGAATAAAGAAAACTTCCTGGCACATTTGGTAAATATAGAAAGTGCTAAATTTCACTATGGATCCCACTGTCTAGGAATTGACATGAAACTCCTTTGCACAGGCTTTGTGGCTAATGTCGCTCTAAGGCCCATTAGTTCTATAAAATCTGAAGGGGCCATATTCCTTTTTTATGCTGTTTTTTCCCCCCTTTTAATTCATTAAGGCAACAAAAGAGCATTGATTTTAAAGCTGCCTTTATGAACGTACGCAGAAAAGAACGGGAAAAGATATGACAATGGTAATATGTACTGTATATTTTCTCTGCTGCCTTTTTTCCGTAAATGTAAATTATCTCAACTTTTAAAATGTAAAGAATGAAGAATAGAAAAAAAAATCTGGTAAATATAAAGCACTCAATGAATAGAAACAATCTTTTAAGGCACTTGAAATACATGTCAGAAAATGAAATTATAAGGGAGTTAAATTATTCTGAGTCAATGCTAAAACATACATTAAAAAGCATGTGTGCTGTGCCTGACCCTGACAGCTCGAAATGATACCGTAACAAGAGAACCTGTAAATTTAGATATGCTTCTTTGTTTCTATCTATAAAAGTCTCCTTTTCTCTATGACAATCCACTTCTAGCATGGACCCCTCACCAATGCACAAGAGAAAACCATTAAGCTGACTGGTATGTAGCCAAGTAGTAACACAACACATATATCTAGCCTCTTGTATCCAATTATCTCACAATAAAAAGGACATACCTGCTTTTAGCAATTTCACCAGAAACTCAACAACAAGACCAGTCTTCAGTTTAAAGGAGATGTCTGGCGGTTATTAAAATCTAGCAGCCGGCAGGGGCAGGGGGAATTTGATCAGAAGTACTAACTTACCTCTCCATATCCCAAAGGTGAGAAGCGGGACCGGCCTTGGGACCCCTGCCGGGCTCCAGGATCTCTAGCGATGACACGTCACGACCTGGCTGATGGACTGGCCACTGAGCCAGTCAGCGAATGGAGCAGGACGTTGCTTAAGTCACTGATTGGCTGAGCTACCAGTCCATTAGCCAGGACAGGCCTTTTACCCCGAGACATGACGTCATCACAACTCAGCAGAAAATGCCTCCCGGCGAGGATCACGAGGTCACTCCCGCTGCTCAGCACTGGCATGGGGAGAGGTAAGTTCATAGGCCGATTAAATTCCCCCCGTCCCTACCGTTTGCCAGATTTTAAAAACTGCCGTACTTCTCTAAATACAAAGCTGGAAGACCACAATGATTATATCAGTAATATGATATCAGAATAGCTAGTGCAAATGACCTGACACTTGTCATAAGTCTTTTAAAGTGACAGGAAGGCTAGGTTCACACAACGTCTTTTTTTGGACATTCGATGGCTGTCTTTGTGGACATCTGTCATTGTGAGGTCAAATAAAGTCCATTATTATTTTGAAATTTCACAATAACAGACGTTATTTGACCTCAAAATTATAGACGTCCAGAAAGATGGTCATCGGACCGCCAAAAAAAGACGTTGTGAACCTAGCCGAACACTTTAGGTCACCATACTTTTCTACATCTATTAAGTCTGAAGCAGTAACTGCCATTGATCTGAATCTAAGCTATCTCTCTAGCCAACCTGCTCTGTACTCTTCAGGAGCAAGAACCCCAACAGATTTGTCTTCAGATGAGTACTTAAAGGGGCTGTCTAGTTTGAGTAACACTAACAGACTTAAATGGTCACTCAAATATACACTGCTCACCAAAATAAATAGAATCTCCCACCTGTGAACAACCATGGGAAGTGAATGGATTCCTTTATTGAAATCGTTGGGCTATCCTCGTAATAGACAAAGATGGCTCAGTCAGATTGAGAGCTCTCCATTTTGGCCAGTAGAGCCTGGTATTGGGGAGGTAACAAATTTTGTTTATGGTAGAAATAACCCATTATTGACTACACAGGTTACGGCTTATGGAAAAGAATGGACATAATAATATGGTCCTAGGTCAATGAGTCTATATTTGACTACAACACATTAACATTCTAGTAATTGTTATCATTGTGTATTAGCATAGTATAGACATGTTGTAATTGAAGACTTATACAAAGAGCTGCAGCAACTCACTCACAATGCCGTCCTTATTTACATTTCCCTATGTCAACATTTCCCTACAAAATGTGACTGCTGTGATTATTCTTATGCGAACGGCTCCTATTTCACTTCAAGCAATATACAGTTTGTATTGATAATAGTCAATAGGGAAAAGATTTATTTTAACAGAATGACATATGCCCCCATAACTGCTGAATGTTATGGAGAACATTAGATTTTCATAAATATGGTTCATTTTGCTTTAGGCATTTCCCAATTATTTATTGGTCTAAATTATTAACATGTGAAAAGTGACTGCAGATACAAAAATAATAAACCAGTATATAGAAACACTAAAGGGTTCTCTAGATATTGCTACAAGGTCATAGCTGTTGGCCACTTCTGTCCTTTGGTTTCCTTCTATTATGTTGTGTATAGATCCATTTGGAACGGTGTATGATGAATACATACAGTGGTATGGGCATATTTTCTATGTAGGGTGTACCCATGCCTGTACAGAATGTTTTCAGTGGCCACAAAGATGAAAATAGATATAAAGTATGTATGGTGGACGTTAAGGTATAAAAGGCTGTGTGTCACTTCAAGCAACTTCTTTAATAGGAAGCCTATTATTGTTTTGAGCATATCCTGTTAATTATGTGGACATATATGTATGTTATACTGTTTGGTGTGACAATATGCATGTGCTGAATGTGCATCTTAAAGGAGATGTCCGACGGTTTATAGAAGCAGGGGTGGAAATCAATGACAAATACTAACTTACCTCTCCCTGTGCCCATGGTGAGCAGCAAGATCGGTCGCGGGACCCCTGGCAGGCTTCGGGATCTCTGAAGCTGACATGTTATGACCCGGCTGATGGACTGACCAGCTAGCCAGTCAGTGACTAGGGAGGGACGTCGCTCCAGTCACTTAAAGCATCCAGTCCATCAGCCAAGTCCCCCCCCCCCCGAGTCCTAACAGCATCGCGACTCAGGGGAAAACTCACGGGTCCTGCACCTGGTCCTGCCGCTCACTGCGGGCACAGGGAGAGGTAAGTTAGTACTTGTAATCAGTTTCCCCCCTGCCCCTGGATCCCCTGGATTTTATAATCCACAAGACTTCTCCTTTAAGCTTCTGGGTAGCTCAGACTGGCGGCTCCACATTGTCTTGTCATGGTAGAAGGCAACAGAGTTTAAGGTAAAGCCTGATACTCACATGGCTGTGTGCGTTATGACATGGGAATTCTAAGCCACAGTGCTGAGACAAAGCATAGCAGATAATATAGAGTGGTTTGGCAGGGGATGAGTATGGATAGTCCTCATGTGGTGCCTGGAGGGTTTGCAATTGACTTGTCTAATTATTTGACCTGGGCTTGTCCATCTCTGAGGAGCAGACAGTGGATTGACAGACAGAATCATTGCTGCTTTAGAGTACTGGGCTGGGGTAGTCTAGCAATGAGAAGGGAGAGGTGGCAAAGCTCTCTGGGGGCCGTCAATGAAGTAGTGGGTGCTGAACATGCTGTTAGTCCTGGGAGGAGTTTACTGGAGGCTATGAAAGAAATTGGCTTGGACAGAAACCAAGAAATCTTTGGTTTGGTTATGGGAGGCTTAAATTATAAGGGAATCCTACGGCCAGGACTAGGAGATGCTGTTTATGCTTCATATAATGGAGGTTGTCTGTAACAAGGCCTGTATGGTTCAGTCCCATGATGTTAGTGGACTTAATGGTAGTATAGAAGAGATTAGAAGAATGGCCCCCTAAATAGGTCCAGGTACGGAGAGTAACCCTCCACCTTATAAGTAGACCAGTAGTTGCAACTGACATTTATCTATAACGTGTTCTGGATCTGTGTGAGAGGAACAACAATCTGAGGCCTCTGTGGAGCTAACATTGGACAGCCTAGAGATAAAGTTTACCTGTGTCAAAGACTAATAGATTTCCCCTTGACAGCTGCTATTGTTAAAAGATTATCAGTATTATTTACTTAACCTATTTTTGACTATAATGTTATTGGGGTATACACATAGGGGGAGATTTATAAAACTGGTGTAAAGTAAAACTGGCTCAGTTGCCCCTAGCAACCAATCAGATTCCACCTTTCCTTTTCCAAAGAGTCTGTGAGGAACGAATGGTGGAATCTAATTGGTTGCTAGGGGCAACTGAGCCAGTTTGATAAATCTCCCCCATATACTGTATATACATAGAATTGGAAATCCTTTCTGGCTTATTTTCTTGATTTATAAAATGCTAAAAGAGCATTAATGTGACCCAAGGTAACCTCCGCCCGTGTATACGAGTGATAGGGGTCATTCTACTACGATGGTATACCAAGTGTTGATGCTGCATGCAGAACGCATAATCCCCCCCAAGAAGCCTTCTATACAGTATCTCGTGTTAGAAGAACATTAATTCAGTGGAAATAAAATATAATTTATTTACTGACTCTACAAACCAGATTTCAACATTCATTCCTTACACAATTTCCAATTTAGATTCATCTGAATCTGTTTCCTGCGTGATTGGAAATGATTCAACAACGCTTCCTGTGGCAGCTTTTGAGCGAACAAATCAAAGTGGCTAAATCTGTCCATAAATTTCTTCTGTTCTCCATACTGACCCACTGCAGGCAGAAAACTCTCTGGGAGAGGAGCACAGATTGAATGGGGCTTTCTAGGACGGATGTTTTCCTGTCACTGTCTCAGTCAGCCAGTTTGTTATCTTTATCAGCAGACGGCACTGTCTCTATTAGGGAGCTTTTTTTTGCCTTACTTGATAGCACTTGATATTTACAGCATACTGCTCTAATGAATTTCTCCTCAAAGTTTTCCACATTTCATGTTTACATGAATACGTAATGTAATAAATAATAATGGGAGCCGTTACAATAGTCATAATAAAACTATTAGCGGCCGCGATACTATTGCAGGCTATAATAGTCTCGTCTGTTAGCATAGGCAAATATCTACAGTATTACCGTGTCAGTCTTCACTGTAATTATGTCATTCTGTTCGAGAACCAGGCAGATCCTAATAGACAGTGTTACCCAGAGCAAAAGACATTTAGGAATTCAAGAAATTCCCATCCTCCATAAGAACTCCTTACGCTAGCAGTTATATAGCTTAGTGATTGTTCCATCTTTTTGAAATTATCGGTTTAGCATAAGGCGGCAAATATTTAGGTTAAGAAACGTATATACACACACACACATATGTATTTTTAGTATAGTGTATATGTTCACACCAGTGGAGCATATAATTCGGGCCAGTTGCTGAAATTCGCCTAGCGTATAAGTAGGCTTGGGGATATTCCCCATGATAGTGTTTATTTTAATGTACCTAATCATCATAAAATCTGTCCTCACTTAACAATTTTTTTAACTTACTATATGTGTTAAGTATTTATGTTTCGCTGATGGTCAAAAAGTACATGGATTTCTGGAGGGAAAAAAAATCTTTAAAAAATTGAAAATATTTTTTTTTATTTTGTAATAGACGAACGGAACTGATTAAATCTGTATCAGAGACTGGCAAGCATTTTGGTTTAATTTAAAAAATATCATTGATCTTGTTTACTCAGTGGAATATGTTTAATGTCAAACTGCCTAAGTCATTGAAATAGTCTTATGAATGTATGCTGCGGACATAGACCTACAGTAGCATGGGTCTGTCATTGACTCCGGTTCTCACAAAATATACTGGGCGGTATACTTTTTTTTGTTGCACAGTAGAACATTCATGTGTTCTTTATGGTATGGGAAGATTAAGCTGGAGGAAGACTGCCCTGACGCTGGCTTATCCCTCCATCAATATGTGGACAGATATACACTTTGCGAGTACATAATGTGATAAAAATAAGTTATACATGCAAACATGAAGCTGATAAATGTTATTGTGAATGTCATAAAGCTAATAAATCTTGATGTGAATAAGCCTTTAGGTTGAATTCATACACATCCTATGATCAGGTAAGCATTAGTCATTAGCATAGTATATTGTTCTATTTTTTGTTTGTTTTTTTCCATTGGTTTAATACATTGGATTGGTACATGGCTGTTGTGCCCAAGACTGATCATATGTTTCGATGTTAATCACTGACGTCTCCTTAGTTGCTAGTTTTGGCCATTGTCTGCTAATGAAATCCTGCCACAGCTGGGCTTTTCAGGAATTTGCTTGACTTGCCTGCTCTTCTGACATTCATCATTCAGCTGCGTTAAAGCTTGTAGTCTACCTACGTTGTGCCGTCTCTTGCTAAGGAATGATTACTGGCATACTGTATATGCGGAAGTGTATGTAAAACAGATGTGTGCTATACTCAAATCTCTATTCTATATAAATAGCCTGAAAGCAAAATAAGATCAATAAATAAAGATAAAGCTAAATTATTTTTGAGCATGAAAGAAAATCATTATATCTACCATGTTCAGTAACACATCTGCAGTGCAGGTATGGCAAGCAGTTAATAGGGGGTTAAAAGTAAAAACGTTTCTTACATTTACTGTCACATAGTGGTAGTGGTATAGTGGTATCCAGTTATAAGGGGTTATCCAGAGCTACAAAAACATGGCCACTTTCTTTCAGTGACAGCACGCTTTTGTTTCCAGTTTAGGTGTGGTTTGCAATTAAGCTCCATTCACTTCAATAGAACTACGTTGCGAAACCTACACCAAACTGGAAACAAGAGTCATGTTGTCTCTGAAAGAAAGTGTTTTTGTAGCGCTGGATAACCCCTTTAAGCTTTTTAATGGATGGGCTACTCTTAGTATGATTTATGTATAGAAGTAGAGCTCTTGACTAGAGATAAGCGAACCTGCCGAGGTTCGGATGGACCTGAACTCTTGGCGTTTGATTCTCGCTATCTGCCCGCTCCGTGAAGAGGGTGGATACAGCCGGAGGACCGCCTGGAAAACTGGGATACAGCCATAGCCAAAGGCTGTATCCCAGTTTTCCAAGCGGTCCTCCGGCTGTATCCACCCTCTTCACGGAGGCTGCAGACAGCGGGAATCAAATGCCAAGAGTTCAGGTTCATACAAACCGGAACCTCGGCAGGTTCGCTCATCTCTACTCTTGACCCATAAAACCATTACCCATTAACAGAGAGGACAGAAGTCCCATAACCCGTTCAATGTAGCAACTTTGCTTGGTACTGCAGTGCAATTCATTGAAGTGAACAGGCCTGAAATGCTTACTATGCATAGCCATGTTCATATAGACATAGCCCAGTAAGGGAATAAAGGGATTGTGGAACCCTAAAAGATTATATGTTGAACATTAATTGATCAACTGGTTGATTGATTGTTCCAGGAACCTCTTTGGCAATTGGGGATGTGTCAATAATACTAGTTGCCATTTTCCCGCTTTTTTTCTTTCCTTTCTCTTTCTTTTTTTTTTTTTTTTTTGGGGGGGGGGGGGAAATCATCTCCTTATGCCTTATACACTTTTGGTTTTCCATTTACGTGACCATAGCTTCAGTGTATGCACAAGTAACTTTCACGATACATATATTGAATGGGATTACCCTTGGTTCACTTTCACCCAAAAAATAATAGGGGACAAGTAAGACATTGTGAGAGGTCAGATATCAACCCCCCTTCCCCCGGCCATCTTCGTATCTGCCCCACCTTCTCTGTTATGAATAGATTTGTGGGTACGGTGTGTGACCCACAAATCTTTTCATTCCTATGTAGGTGCCTGAGAGGGCTGAGTACAGAGCTCTTCCATCTTACTCAGCTCTTTCCGGAAACCCCCATAGGAATGAATAGAGCCTTGGGTCACACGCTGTACCCGCATCTCTATTCATAACACGGAAGCTGGGGGGCAATATGGAGATCGGCGGGGTGAAGGTGGTACGGAGGTTGGACCTCCCACTATCTCTTATTTTCCCCTATCCTTTGAATAGCGGACAAGTTCATTTTGCATGGAAAACCTCTTTAATGTCTTACACCGCAGCGTTAAAAATTACATCCAGAATAAGCCAAGTCATTGTGTCAACTAGACAATAGTAAAAAAAATGGTTCTAATGACCCAGTGTACTCATATATTTTTTTTCCCCAGTATTCATTGTGCCCGCATGGCTTTTTAATGAAAATACTCAGCAAGGTCTGGATCTGCTCACCACATACATAGCAGTGCAGTGTTTGTCTTAGGAATTTGAGCCAAGGTGTCTGTTGCTAATGGAGGACGACTGGAAAGGATTTGGAAAAAAAGTCATCCTCTTCATTGTCCTTAACACAAAAACCTTCCGCTAACGTCCTCAGGCTTCCTTTACTACTTCTGAGAGACCCATGGGCAAGGTGCCGTTTGTGTTTTATTAATCTGCTTAAGCTAATGAGATGAAAAGATCTATTCATGAGGTGTGGAGAGTTTGGCCTGGGCTAAAAAAAAAATACTCAGAGCTGCCAGGGGGAACTGTGGACACTTTGAAGACGTCCATTCATTTGTTCATTTATAAATATTGCTATCAGGCTAAAGTTTAATGGTGATATATGACCATATGTCCATTCATTGACTTCACTTTATTTCAAACTCAAAAGCTGTAAAAGATGTTTTGTATGAAGAAAATAGCAAATTAAGCTCCCAGGCAACAAATATAGTCCGGGAATCACTTCAACCACAAGCCTAGAAAAATCTGTATGAATTTTATGAGGTGAGGCTCTGTACTACAGCATGAGACTAATAATGATAAAAGTAGCTTTAAAAAAACTGAGAAAAACATATGGGACCATATGGAACTTCATTGGTACATTTGGTAAGGCCATCCCCTTCAAATGATAAGTACCCATTAAGAAGAATATGGTTATTCTTCTTAAAGGGGTTATCCAGCGCTACAAAAACATGGCCACTTTTCCTCCTACTGTTGTCTCCAGTTCAGGTGTGGTCTGCAATTAAGCTCCATTTACTTCAATGGAACTGAGTTTGAAAACCCCACCCAATCTGGAGACAACAGTGGTGGGAAAGTGGCCATGTTTTTGTAGCGCTGGATAACCCCTTTAACGGCTACTTATCATTTGATGGGGGTCGGTAGGATACACCGCAAAAATCCTGCCGGCGGGCTGTTGGTTCGGGCACGCACAGGACACAGATTTCATCCGGCTTGGCATTTGCCTGCATTGTAAGTGTATGCAGCCAAAGGCCAAACCTGTGTAAATCTGTTTCCTGCGTGCTCCCGAATTTTCAGCCTGCCGACATTTTCTGTCGCCCACTTCAAATCATAGGTACCCTTTAAGGTTGTGTGCACATGACCATGAGGTTTTAGGGACTATTCCTAAAAATCAATAGAATGACGGACCCAATATATTTATCTTCAATGATATACAATTCCTAAAGGAACAGTATGGGGCAGATTTACTGAAGATGGACATTTTACACACAAATCTTTAGCACTGGGGTAAAAGGATCCACATTCATTAGAAAAAAAACACATAACTCATAATAAATATCTTGCATCTGTGGCTGTTCATGTGTCAAAGATTGAAATATATGTCAGCCAGGAGCTGCAAAAGACTGAAGTAAATCCCTAAAGTTAGGTTGCCTTTTAGGCTAAGCCCTACCTACTTTCTGAATAGTGAGTATTACATTAAAAAAAATATTTTGTTCAAAAAGGAGGCTTGCACAATAATTTTCCAATTTTTAAGCCAAAAAACTGTCAAGGCCAATTGATAAATACCTCCCTATGTCCAAAGAAAGACTTTCAATTTTGTTTGATATATTGGCCAGTTACCTAGAAGTATCGAGAGGTGTTTTTGGCATCAAGTATATTTTTCTGTTTTATGAGCAAAGAAGGCTACCATCATAGTCAGATACTAGCCCTACAGGTCATGCAAATAAGGAAACCAATCTGGGTAGGACACTAAGATGTGGGGGTGGAATGAGCAGTCAATACTGTGTTTAAATATTAAGGAACACAAGATGTAAATAGCTCTTTCAGTCTACAGTACATTGGATCTTTCTTCAACCATCTAGTTGGAATTTAAATCTTTATTCGAACTTGAAATGACTCTTAAAATTAGATGACTGCATTTGACTTTTACTACCAAAATTCCTTTACAAAAAAAAAAAAAAAAGTTGTAAAAAAGGAAAAGTCCATCCTTTACTCTGACTTTCCTATTTCTTTTCATACAGTAAATGTCCCAGGAATTTTTATGTCGCTTCCCCATTGCATACAGAACCAGGTGTATCTGTATTTTTAGCAAATGCTGGACAGACAGACTTGCTATATTTTTAGCCTGTCTGGCATCTTCTAAAAATGTAGTAAACATACAACCAGCATTTATCAGAGTGATGAATTGATGATGATTGGTGAAAGCCTTCGAGCTGCAAACACGATCTCCTGTATACTTGATAGGGTCAGCCACCATGGAGACTGACGTAACCTCCACAGTGCGAGAGTTTATCTGCAGCCATAGTAGTTTCTACTTCTTTCCTCTATGTGATTGATACCTCAATATGTTTAAAGAGTTTTGTATACAAATTAAAAGTTTAGTACACATCATGGTGAGTGTGTTTTTATGACTATCGTTAACACACAGGCAATGTTTGGTATTATTTAAATATTTATTGTATATTGACTATCATATACAATCCCCTTTTTTATCCAACGTAAAACCCCTTCTCTTATTTCATGTATCACATACATAAGTTCGGGCCATATCTGAGATAATCTAAAATATGAAAACATTGCTGCAATTCTAATAAGGTTTCTGTAGACCGTCCACCAAGTTTCTAACCATCAGTTCCTATGTTTCAGTCCCTTGTCAAGCCGAGTTCATAAACTGTAGCAGCTGGAAGTCCTTAGGGGATTACTGCCCTTTAGCATTGTAATAAGCTCTGCTGCTTGAAATTCCTGATAGGGTACTCTGTGAGACGATTACCATATCCACAAAGAGGCTGACGACCCTTCAGTAGCCCAGGTGGCCAGACTGGAGAAGACTGTCAGGCTCCGTCCCAACATTAGATTACTGAAGCAGACAGGGGCTGGGGACCTAAAAGCGTAATGAGGAATGCATTTTACCAATGGAGTTTGGGAACAAATGACATGAAATTACATACATTTTATGCAGTAAATAAGGTTTGGTTATGGTTTCTATAGTGACAAAAGGCCAGAGAGTACAACATGTTGCTCATATGGCAAAGGTTATTATTACGGAAATTACTGCTATTAGGAATGCAAACATCTCTTATCTGCTATAGTTTATTTCAAGAGGTTTGTTATTTAGACCAAAGCTTTTCACTAAGAGCTTTTAGAAAATCCACAGAAATAATCTTCTGGCTACTTATGTTTTCAGTAATAGCAATGAATGGATTCTGCAAGTTTTCAAAGATAATGCTGGAGTGTAAACCTCTCGTCGTCTGCCAGGCCGTGCCAGGTTTGGGCTCTCAAAGGGAAATTAGATGTAATTGTGTTGCCCCAGCTCTCTCCCCATATCGAGCAAACAGTAAAGGTTGCTTGTAAGTGGGTTGTCTTGTTTGGACATTTTGTAAAAAAATTAAAAATTCCCGTAACAATATAGCTGGTCATATACATTAGATTATTGCCAATTTTGATGGCTCGATCTTACCATTTAATGTGTATGGCGGCATCCTGACAGATGGCAAGGAAGACAGTAATCAGGCAGTTAGGGTCCTATTAAACAAAGCGATTTTTAACGATTAGCGGTTAACAATAAACAAGACTGTTTATCGTTAACCTGAAATCGTTCATCATATTACACAGTTGTTAGTTATGATTGTTACAATTGTTACTAAGAACCTTTACTCCCAGCAAAAAAATTACAGGGAATGATTAACAATGATTTTAGGGTCAGATTTAAACAATGATTACATAAACAACTTTTCGATCATTGCCTGCAAAAACACAGGACAATTATTTATTAAATTCTAACAATATAACGATTTTCCGCACAATAAATGTCCCGAATAATAGGGCCCTTAGCTTTAAACATGTCTTTTCAGGAGTGATAAGCCTCTACCAGAGGTATCAGGCAGTGGATTACCCATTACCTACAAATAAAACTCAGGCATGCACGACTGCAATGAGCATGCACGTATATGCCAGGATCGTTAGGGATATTTGTCGGCCAAACAAGAGTTTGGAGCTCACTAATATATATGAATGCTGAGACCCTCAATGGTCAGCTGTAATCTGTAAGAGCAAAAAATAATAATAATAATAATAATAATAATAATAACCTGCAGCATTCGTTGATGGGAAATAGCACCTGAATTCACAATTTCCTTACATGTTGTTGAAAAAAAAAAATTATTTCCCAGGACACTTATAGCAGAGCAAAATTTGTCATTTATTTCTTGGGCTACGTTATTCCCCCATCACACCCCTGTTAGAGACAGAACATTCCTCTGTAAACACTTCTCTACCCTAAGAAACCACATTCTAAACATAGTATTTACTTGTCAGCAGCGCTTTTCACGTCCAGATATACACAAGAGAATAGAGAACAGTATCTATTAATTAATTAAAAAAAAATGTTTGATGCCATAGAGACATGTCAAAAGTTTTGATCAGTCAGGATCTGGGTGCAGAGATTCCCACCGATCCCTTCAGTAAATGAGAGAAAGCACTCAGCTTTTCCTTCCATCTCTCTCCTCGCTGTAGGTAATGGACTCCATAGACTCCTGCAAAAAGGAGAGAAACGCTCAGTGTGTGTAGACACTCACGTTCAAAAACTTGTTTGACATTTCTCAATGACTTTCAGTTCTTTACTCTGATTTCCTTCAACTTAAAGGGGAACTATCAGCAGGTTAGACGAATCTAACCTGCTAATAGACCCCTAATATGCATGGGACACCAAGGAGGAAGGAATGACTCTTACCTTCCTCCTTGGCGCAGTTCCTGTGCAGTGAGTAGTTGAAACCCGTTAGGAGCACTGCCCCGCCACCTAAGGCTATATTCACACGTATGTTGTTCTGTCCGCAATTGCAGACAAAACATTAAAGCAATGTAATGGCCAGGTTCACAAGTCTGTACGTGTATACGAGGCCGTGATCCGTGCCGCAAAAAAAAAGGACATGTAATGCGGACCGTTTTTTTGTGGCACGGATCGCTAGGGTAATGAAGTGGGAACGTAGTGCTCCGTAAAGCACGGAGCACTATGGAGGCACATTCGTAGTGCGGGCCGCGGTTGTGGACTGCACTACGGGTGTGTGAATATAGCCTAACAGGTGTTCAATGTCGTGGATTAAACTACTAAATGCACAGGAACGGTGCAGAGGAGGAAGGTAAAAGACCTCCTCGGCACCTCATGTGTATTAGAGGGCTACCTGCATAAGCAAATTAGATTTTTCTAACCTGTTGATAATTTCCCTTTAAACGTCTACATTCAGAAATGGTATTTAAAACCAGGCAGTACAGTTGTCACCACAACCATCCCACACCCATAAAATATTGCTTATGGATCTAGCATTAGTAGCCACTCTCCATGCCAGAAAAGTAAGTCGGGTAATAGATCAGATAGACACATATACGCTATAATATAATTGGTTGACATGTAGCCTTGTGTAAGAGCCCAATGATTTCCATAACAACATATTTTGCTGTGCTATATAATATAAACGTAAAATATGTCTTTAAGAAAATTATTCAGGCTTCTGACATGTTGCGCAGGTGCATATATAAGTCCACAACATTGATTTACATGAATAAGCAAGTCCTGGAGTCATATATTATGTTTTTAATAAATACCCAAAGGTTTTGACAGCCTAGAAAAAGAAAGGCTGTAGATATTTCCGTGTCTGCTGGGAGCTTATTGTTCTTTATCTTAAAGTACTGCGCTTTCTAGCAAGGTGAAACACAATGGTTGGAATAATAGAAACACCAACGTGTCTGCCACCGAGAGATTGACTATGACTCTGAATTGTCAGGTAAATTTTTACATCAACCACTCCATTTTTTTTCTGGAACAGCAGTCGAGTCTTGAACACTGAGAACTAACTCAGATATCTGGGGTGATTTATCAAGGTTTCCCGCTCCGGCACCACTGAGGTAAAATGTGCTCTACCTCACAAGCAGTGACAGAAAAATACAAAGCTTTAAACTTGGAGAGCTGCAAACAATATATTGAGAAGTCAGCGCTCTGTATTCTGACTACCTCAATACTCAAGGCTAGATTTACTAGATATCCTTCGCTACATTCCCTTTAGAAATCTTTTCCTAGTTCATAACCCACATGATACTTTAATAGGTAAAACAAAAAGACAACGGCCCTTAAGTCTGACAAAAAGTGTCAGCGTTATCCGCGGCAGCCAACCGGATTCTAATTTTATTTATTTCAAGGGAGAGTTGAATATAAGGGATGATATGATTGTTTGCTATGGGCAACACTGACATTTTTTTGTTAACATTTTTCATATATTTAAGTCCCACTGTATATCACCAGTTTTCATGAGCCTATATGAAGTAATTTCTGGAATCTTAAAGGGATAGCTCAGAAAAAAAAAATCTTTTAAATAAACTGGTGCCAGATTTATAATTTACTTCTATTGAAAAACTCAAGTCTTCCAGTACTTTTCAGCTGCTGTATGTCCTGCAGGAAGTGGTGTATTCTTTCCAGTCTGACACAGTGCTCTCTGCTGCCACCTCTGTTTAGGTCAAGAACTGTCCAGCAGTAGCAAATCCTCATAGAAAACCTCTCCTGCTCTCCAGACTGGTTGCTTACTATAGTAAGTTTATTTAATTGCCTAGTAGCTGTAGGGAGATTAGTAGGTCAAACTGAATTTTTATTGCATTATATGAAGGAATAGCTATTAATATAAATAGGTGTTTCGCTACCTGTTGTTCTCCAGCTGTCGCCTTTGGTCGTCAGGATATGATGGTAATTGTGTAACTGCAACAGCTGGAGAACGCTGTTATAAGTTATACTAAGGTGTATGGCGCTCTCCTGACCATGCACAACAGATGATGTTGTGGAGATAGGGTTCAAGCGTGATGGAAAACGACACCCAACCCCTTTGTTCTGGAAGAGATAAGCAGCAGTCAGAGCTCTGTCGCTGCGGCTTACCCCTCCCCTTAGAGAACACAGGAACACTCGGCCACACTGAATACTTGTATGGGGAGGACGAACGCCACGCGGGAGACATAACTGTCAGTTATTGAAGGTATATGGCCAGCTTTAGGCTGTCTGGACATAAAGAAAGTTGTAGTTTTGCAACAGCTGGAGAACCACAGGAGCACCGTTATGCAATATAACAAATACAATTACTGGATATTATTACAACACTATGGGGAAGATTTATCAAGCTGGTGTAAAGTAGAATTGTCTTAGTTGCCCCTAGCAACCAATCAGATTCCACTTTTCATTCCTCACAGACTCTTTAAAAAATGAAAGGTGGGATCTGATTGGTTGCTAGGGGCAACTAAGACAATTCTACTTTACACCAGTTTGATAAATCTCCCCCTATATGAAGGAATTGCTATTTGATCAATGCTCAAAAGCAGATTAGATCAAAATCAATATCCCAGTGTGACATTTATACTCTATGTCATGTTCCAATTTTTGGATGGGATTGGTTGAGAAGTTCACTAATATATCAATAAACTATTGTGTATAAGTAATATTACTCTCGCAGTACAGACAGTAGAAAGGTTGTGGACTGTTCTCATTGTGTATGAGCAATGTGAGCATGCTGAACGATTGAACGCGGGCATGCTCGAGATGCACTCAACTCTAAATATGATGACTTTTATAGAGTTTCCATCTATAGGTATTTATGCGGCATGTACAGACTCTAGTCACTCGTGTATATCCCATTTTGTTCATATTGCTTGTATTTGGACGTAGACTGAAAACTGGGAACGGTTGGGAAAAAACAGAATAGCCTCGAGAAACCATGTATTTTATTAGGTGAGGAGTATCACTTCATATATTTTGGAGCTGTTTAATCTGAGTTCCGTTGCTACTTCATGTGCAAAGTCTGTAAGCCCAAGCCAGGCACAATATAATAATTTGAGTGCACCAGAGAGCTCTTCAGCCATATTGCTTTTGCCAGATTACGAACATATGTCTCTTGTACAGATGAGTGAATTGATTTGTCTGAAACAAGATTAGATGGAGTTTCGGGAGACTTGGATGAATGTAGAGAGTACTTTTAATAGCCTGGTATTATTGAAAGACGCTGAATACAAATAGTGTCTGATTCGCTCATTTCTAGATGGTTATGGTGTGGAAGTATTGGCAAGTTTGGATGTAATGTAGACAGACATTGATTGCGAGCCAGTATTTATGAAACGGGGAAATAGGCCACCAGTGTTACAATGTTTTGACGTCTGCCGAATGAGGAATGGAGAGCTATTGCCAATCTGTGTTAAAGTGAAGGTTTGTATGAGAATCACAGATTATCCGAGCATTCATGCAGTAAGATTATAGCACTTTAATTAACATTAACATTAAAACATGCTGTGATTTCTATTAAGAATTTATAGACTGTCTTTCCTTATCAAAAAGCCCCATCTACTTCCCTGACTTTCCTAAATGTGCACGTTATTTCTATGAAGGGAGATAAGTGGCTGCCAGATACCGCTTATCTTATAGCAAAGCTTAGTCTGAGGTTTAATTTCGAACCCTTGAATTCCTATTCTGCTGATCACAGCATGTAGAGGCATATATCGACTGTGCCCATAGACATAAGGTTATTGGAACATACTATGGAAGCAGGTAGACTTTGCTAAAAAGAAAGTTTTATGCGTAGCTAGCCTGTTTTCTAAACTCATAGTCACCAGAATAATTTGAGAATATGTTTTGTATTGAGCTATACAGTAAATGCTTTCTTATGCTGGGTTGTGCATGATACAAAATTTGTGGGATTGTGCAGGAAACCAAACACCCTAGGGTTGTCTCATACTAGACTCCCAGGACACCCTAGGGCTGTCTCATACTAGACTCCAAGGAAGGCTGTACAGTTCATCATGTATATGTATTTTTTTTTCTATAAAAGATAATGTTGTGAATGGCAACCAATCAGATTCTTTTAGAGAGTAGGAAGATGGCACTCTGCTGGTCAGTGGTGCACAAGGTGGATAGATCCAGTAGTATGTATAGAAAGAAACTGGCACTCACGAGATAAATATGAGCTGTATACGTTACATCAAGTACCCGTTTCGGCCAGGCATGGCTTTCATCAGCTTGCAAGTTGATGAAGGCTATGCCTGGACGAAACGCGTAGTTGATGTAACGTGATGTATATTGCATTAAATAAATAAGCTCATATTTATCTGGTGAGTGTCGGGTTTCTTCTATACATACTAACCAATCAGATTCTAACTTTTATGTACCCAGAGCTAATTTGAAAATATAAGTAGTTCTCTGACTGGCTGCTATGGGGAACATTGATACTTTCCATAGAACAGTTTATTCATGGGCACCACAGTGTTCTACAAATTAAACAAGTACTTGTGTTCACTGCCACATAGGCAGAATTTTTTTCTGTCAGGCGTTCTTTAACATAAGTTATAATTATAAGATTTCTATAAACAAAGTCTTGTCTTCTGAGCAAATCAATTAGAGTTAATTGCCCCTGTTATTATGAACCCATGTGGGGATTTAGAGATGACAACCATGGGGGTTCAGAAACAAGAAAACGTTTACAGTTCTAAATTAGCATTTGATCATCCCGTAAGTAAATAATAAAGTTTAGGAGATGTCTACAGTAGCTCATCAACAACTAACCATGGCAAATCCATACGTTTACAGTAAGGCCTCATTCACACATCTGTGGTGCGGCCCATAATTGCAGACTCGCAATTGCAGACTACATTATGGATGTGCATCTGAAGTGCTCCACAATTCACAGACCATTGCGTTGAAGATACGGAGCTGTGAAAGTGGCCATTGAAACGTATTAGTCCTATGTTATGTCTGCAATTGCAAACAGAACTATAGATGTGTGAATGAGACCTAAAGGGCATATCACACGCCCCAAGCCTAGATCGGCACTTGTCTACAGCGCCTACTACACAGCTTAATGATATGTGGCTAGGGGTGCTAAAAAAATTGATAGATTGTGTGGCCCTTCTCTTTAATCAGCCCTCGGCTGCACGTGTCCTTTTACATAGGGAGATTTAAAGTCAATACCCAATTATTTTTTGGAATGGCAGTATTGATCGATCAGCCGACGAGTGAGGGCTTGCTTGTTGCCAGCTGATAGCTAGCCATTTTACACGGGGGCATATCCACCTCATTTAACAGTTAATTGGCACACGTTATAAGACATGCTTATAGTTCTCTATATGGAGGGGTAGACGGCAGCCAGACAGCTATGGTGGCGAAAAAGGGGACGGGAAGGGGTTTTCCATCATGCTTGACCCCTATCTCCACTGACATTGGTTTGGAATAAGTGCATGGGGACCTTTACATGGCTAAGTCTATGTGCAGGTAGGGCTGTTTGAACGATCACTGCATCATTTATCTGACCTTTCCCTTTCATCAATGTTGGCAACACATCTCCGTTAACAATGATTTTAAGACCTGCAAGTGTTTGTTTGTTCATCAGCTGATCACTTACCCTTTTACAATGGTCAATTAACATAAACAAATGTTCCTAAGAACATTAATCCAGCCAAAATTGGTGAGGGAAATGGCCCTTATGGCTAGCTTTAGACCACACAATCACTGTACAACCAAAGAGGCAACAAGAATAATTTTGCTGTAATCTGGTGCATTTTGTAAAATGTTTTTAACAGAAAATACTAGTATAGTATATGGCATGTAAAATTGCAAATGTGTTTCTTTGGCCAAGTTCACACTGCGTTTTTGCAGTCCGTTTTTTTCTTCTTCTGTTTTATGCAAAAAAAAACAGATATGTTTTTGTGTGCATCCGTTTAACCATTGACTTCCATTATTTTAAAAAAGGGTCAAAAAACTGATTAAAACACATCCGTTTTTTTTCTTTATACAAAAACGTGGTCGATCACATTTTTGTGTACGCTAAAAAAATTGATGTGTTTTGATCAGTTTTTTTTTTTAAATGTAAGTCGAAAATACTTACCAAAATGGAGGCACATATATGCATCTGTTTTTTCATCTGTTTTTTGCATTAAATGAATGAACCCAGCCTTACATGTATTTTATATTTTCCTTTTTATTCTCTATTAAACTTCTTTATTTAATCTCAAACCTTTTTGTTGTTTGGTACAAAAGTAGCATCAGCCACATAACCGCAGTAAAATTGCAGTCTGGGAATGGGAATTTTGCCTGAGCTAACACGTAAAGGTGCTTACCTTCCTGGCTGTGCTTATGCATAGTTTTGTCCTTTTTGTTCCTGGCCTCAGAGACAAGAAGATAAATCTTTACACCTTCACATATGGCTTCCCACTGCTACTGATTTGTAGCCCTGTAAATAACAAAGTGCAATTTACACAAATGTGCCATGTAATTTCATCCAACCAATCAACCCATTACATGAATTACCTCTATTAATCTAGGACATCGGGTTGATAAAGAGGTCACTGCCATAGATACTTACATACAGATATATTTACAGAAAGACGGATCATGTGTTCCTCCTCATGTAGATATAGCATTCTAGGAAGTAATATTATGCATCCTATAGAGAGTAAATATACAGATATAATAGGATTTTCAATTACTTGTCCTTTTTATGGGTTATTTATGCCCTGCTTACTGTAGTTTGATCTATTTGTGCAGTATAAGAACTTGCTGGTTGTGACAGTTCTAATTAGTTTGATAATGGTGAGAACTGGTCAATACAGTCAATGACATTAAGGCAACCATGAGCCATCACAGGACACATCAATACAGCTAGTGCTTCAATTAAGCGCCTCTTTAAAGTGCCACAATCAGGAGTGAATACAGATACATAAAAGGTTGAATCTCTCTAATGTCAAGCTGTTGAACAAGTGCACCTCCTAGCCAACGGAAAGTTTTGCAGCAGCTGGAGCACTGGAGATTGCTTGTCCTTGGAATAAATCCTTTTTGACATCTAGAGTAATGAGTACGTTTGCTATACTTTACCCTTAATACTGGCGACACAAAAGCGAAAGCAATCATTGCCGGGATTCTGATATTTGTTTATAAGTGACTCATATGTAAGCAATTTATTAAAAATCCTTGAGAAAATTACTAGGGGCTGTGCACAGTTGAAATAACAATGATCGAGTATTCGAATGGTTGAAATCAAGTGTGATGGCGGTGCGTCTACATCTGGATGTACATTTATGCAGCATTAGGGTTTTTGTTCAGAGTTTATTTAGGTTAAAGATGAAAATTTGCCAGGAGATCAGACTTTAATGGTCTCCACCCCATCCTGTTCCTCACTGTGGGTCTCCTGCTGTGAAGATTGGCAGGAGGGGGTGTCTTCTCCCACCATGAGCCTTCTGACAGTCTTCCAGATTACTGGACCATATAGATTCAGTCATTGTGTAAAAATGTAAAGGTCTCAGGCATGAGAACCCAATTTCCTATCAATTCCAAGAGACTGGTGTGACCTTAAAAGAGGTCCTGAAGAGAGAAGACGCTTCGGAGAGCTCAGGTGAGACTGAAATAAAACTAAATATAAAACATTAACTTATCTGCTCGCGCTCTGGTTTCCTGGATGGTTGGTGAGGTCAGATTTTTAGTTCCATTTTCAAATGTTTTTTTTTGCAAATATTATTTTTGTCTGTTATGTTATTTATTTTTACTTAAAAAAAAAAAAAAATGTTTCCAAAAAAAAAAGTAAAAAGTAAAAATAAAACCTGAAGCGTAAATGTAATTAATAGCCTGCTATCTTAACACACATGACAAAACAGATGGAATGAATTCAGCACGAGGCCCCGGAAAGTTCTCCTGTGTGTTTAGGCTATTTTTGAAGTAGGGTCAGCAATTTTCAGGGACAGTTCTTTGATAGCCAGAACATCTCCTTGAAATCAAGGACGGTTAGCTGCAATGGATAATATACCAGAAGAACTTGCAGACTTTGAGGTGGGCGATCTAAATAGTTTTTATTTTTTGTTCTGTTCTTATTCTCTAGATGCAGAGCGAAGGGACGTTTCGTATAAAACAAATTCAGCTGTATCCCCCTACTTCCTACCGAAACAATCTAGCTGAACAAGTGAAAAGGAACTATTTTCAGATTGACATTGTTTTAGCTTAATCCGGCCATTTTAGCATGATGATCTCCTGGGGTATGACAACATTATCCTTACCAAAGCCAATTTCATATGACCTATTCAAGGTCAATGCAATAAGTAATCTTAGTTCGCTGTGAATTCCTTGTTGGTAGATCAATCGCTAGTGACCATGCTGCTTGACCACTAATGACTGATATATTCCCAGCTGATTGGAATCAAATTGACTTCAAGAGCGGACGAGGGTGTTTCCCCGAGCTGCATATGCTGGCAAATGAGAATACAAGTGTAAATGAATTCTTTCTTTCCTCGCTGTAGTTTTTTAGAGCTAGCTGGGATTCCATGTATAAAAGTAATTGTATAAGAGCAATAACAAAGCACCCGATCTACAAGGAGAAAACACTTTAAAATAATTGGAGTATAGTTCTTCATCTACCTGATGCTACTTCAGCAAATAGAAGATCTGAAATTAAATTGTTTGATGCCGTGCATATTCAGCATACTCAATATTTTATTTGCAAATGGAGTCATATATTCATTTTTTTTTTCATCTCTCCCTTTTTTAATCTTTTTGCTCTGTTTTCAAGTGTGCGTTTAACCAGAGAGAAGTAGCTGTCGCTTAAGATGTGCACTATTCTCACTTTATAGGGCGGCTTGTTCTTTTACGAATTCGAATAGAAACGCTGCTAAAAATACTACCACGCCAGTTAAACTGAATGCGAATATCTAAGGGCATTCAAAGAATTTAGCTTGAAGACAATACGTGAGTTTAGGATGTGCCAGACCAGGCCTATTTTATTTTGTTAAGATGTGACCATGCTAGAGTGGTTCTATAGCATATTAATAGTGATACACTCACAATATCATATTCCTATAGCTGTAGGCTGAGCTTGGTTATCCCTTCCTTTTTTACCTTGGTGGAGTGAAGGGAAGTGTGTTTTATTTTAACTGTTTCCTATTGGTAATATTGAAAAATCTTTAGACTTAGGCCCCGTTCACACTACGGAATCCTGCCTTCTATCTCTTTGAACGGGAGGCATTGGGTGCCTCCGCTCCCCACGCGTCTCCACTCAAAAAATTGACATTTTGCCGATTCTGTAGTGTGAACGGGGCCTAATGCAGTTTTTTTTTGGAAATATGCCACTGTAGTTTTTGTGCCAAAAGCCAGAAGTGGATTCAAATCCACAGGTGACACATTGCCATAACTAAATATGTACTCTCTTGATGTCACTTGCAGGACAGTAGCAGGTAACTTCCTACAGCTTGTTTTCGGATAATCATAAACTGCTTATTGTGCTTTCCCAAAATAACAGTGACTTCACGATGGAGCTTAACCCTAAAGTTGTGTATTGCACAGGGCACCTGTGTTTTTACCAATAGCCAAGTTTATTTTTCCTGCCTTATGGCAGAACATAGGAGGAAAATCAGGAACAGATTTCCTAACGCGAGGAACATATGGAAAAGTCTAACTGAAATAAACTGCTAAGTCAGGCTGATTGTTCAGTGAGCAGTCAGAGAGATGAGCGGGATTTAAAATTCAAAGGGAAAACATTATAAATATTACTTCGGCTTTCTTAGCCTGACCTCTTCATCCATCATCACAAACACTATTGATTCTTTACTTCACATTTGCGTGACTCAAAGACAGAGAAAACACCAAAGGTTGCAAATTTAGCAACGGGGGAAGAATTGAGCGGTCAAGAAGTCAGGCTGTGTCTAAAGGAACTGGCAGCTGAGGTGGTCCAGTGAACCTCTACCAACCAATGCATATGATAGGTCCTATGGTGTGCCGAAAGAGTCAATGAACTAATTGGACCAAATTATTACTAGCACTTTTTGATTCTTACTCCTAGATTACCTTGATTCCAATCTCTGTATTTTACTCCAGCGGTATAATAGAATAGAGATCTACTAGTTATTGGTTCCAAATTTTACTTTCATAGTTCAGTTAAGCAGGTTCACTGAACTTTGAAGAAATGTTCAAAGTTCCCAAACGTCCAAACGAACCTTAAATGAACCGCACTAAAATGGCTAAATGATTGTAGGCATCTTGGTGTTTTACTGTGGTTTGGCAAGTTGACTCATTGGTATTTACCTGTCTGCGTTTCCCCAGTGACACCCACTGATCGCAGCTGCCTCTACTTCCTGACTAAGATGAGATTGACAGCCCGCTCAGCCAATCACTGGTCGCATCGCTGTCCTGTCTCAGTCAGTCAGTGATTGGCTTAGCAGGCTGGCAGGCTGGTCTCTTGTAGTATCTAGCCCCATGACTGCAGATCCTTTAAAGGGTACCTCTTATTTCAAAAAGTTGTGTGGCCTAAGCAATTCTGTATACCCGCTCACTGGAAAGCTAACTGGAAATTATTGGAACTATGCAACTTGAAATGAGAAGTACCCTTGAAATCCTTTAAGTTGTAAGGTGAGGCCTCAATAGATTTGACTTGTTTTTATACAGTCCTATAGGTGCTCAATATGTATTCTGTAAGTAAGGGATATATATTTTTTGATAAGTAAGATTTAGATAATCTTGGTTTCAGAAATTAAATTATATGATCCATTCCCTGCTAGTGAAAGGGTTTAATAATACATAGACTGCACATTGATTGAGGCCGCTTTGAAAAGTATAAATGACCAACTGAATAATAAAAGAAAAGAATGATTAAATATGCAGACTATAAAAATTGCTAGAATTGTTACAGATAAAAGGGCATATGAGCTGGACGACCTCATGGAAAGGAGATAAAAATAGACCTAGGGATGTCAGTTTTTCATAGAAATAGCCTATATTATTAATTGGACAGAAGTACTTATTACAAGTTATTTAGGCTTGAAATCGGCTTCTCAGCGTGATAACATAAAAGGACATATTCTCTTAGGTGATGTCAGTGAAGCTTGGATTTTTACTGCCTTCGGACATGTCACCGAGGGATGTCAGACAATCACATTGGTGGAAGCCCTGGACTGGGACCACAACCATCATCAGAAGTCCAGGGCTTGTAGTTTTCTGCTCAGTGTGACCACTCTTCAGCTTTTAGTTCAAACAGTTCGGAATCTCTGAAGTTCCATCAGTGGAGGTTTCATAGAGGTCAATAGAACACAACTGCACTTGCGTAATACAATTCAATGAAGCTCTCTCTTGACAAGAGTTTAAAGCTATTGAAAGGTATAAAATCAAAGACGAAGGGCCCCTGGCAATTCTCAGCAGTCCCTTCTGTTCTGACCCTATAACTGACCCCCACAAACGCTTCTCTGATATGTCCTACCACCTGTAAATGTTTTGTCACAGACACGAGTATAGTGAGTAACAATTTACTAAGCATGTGTCTATAGTGTTCCGTATTCCGTACATCAGAAGCTTTCCTCATAATATTCCCCTAGTTACTGCCTGATCATTAACCTTAATCCCCTTTGCTATGTTCTTACTCATGGAGCAAAGCTTGTAACTTTGATGTGATCGAATTGTGAATGTTATCAAAGAGCTTAGAAGGAATAATAGATTCACCTTAGTATTCATGTGACCCAGATAATTTTACCGATGGGCTGACGCATAAAACATGGATAATGCCATTTAGTATGGATACTTCAGGTCTCAGGTTTTACCAACAGGTAAAGATTTCCCGGTAATTACCATTCATATCATTACTTAGGCTATGTTCACACAAGGTAAAAAAAAAAAAAGAGATTGACGTATTGCTGCGATTTAACTTACTGCAATGCAATGCATTGAGGTCAATGGAATGACGGACGTCCAAAGCACACAATGTATTAAATGATGGACGTTATCTGCACCATCGTCAAAATAACGATGTTGTTCACACAAGTTTTTCTTTTTTCACCATCCTTTCTCTATTTTTACTATTAAATTCAATGGACTTTTTAATTAAGACCCACCCAAAGGGGTAACCAGTTCATCTAAAGGCCCTATTACACGAAACGATTATTGACAATATTTGGCCGTTACGGACGATAATCGTCTTGTGTAATAGAATGCTATGATCAGCCGACATGAACGATGTTGGCTGATCATTGCTGTCGTTGGTCTTTCAACATGTTGAAAGAAAAACGACTAATATAGCAGCGATCTGTTGCTGTCGCTTCGCGGAATAGGAGTGGCCGCAGCAGACTGCTGCTATCTGCTAAGGGGCTGCTTAAATGATCTAGCCATCACCCGGGCAGGCCCCCGTAGCCCTCCGCGGCCCCCCCTGTACTCACTCGTTCACTGCCGATGCATGTTATAGCGGCGGCAGTGAGTGGGGAAAGAGAAGCAAGCTGAGTGCTCCTTTGCTCAGTGTAATAGGGTCTTAACCTAGAATAATGTACCTACAGCAGCCGGGGGGCCTATCCTCAAAATAACGGACATTATTTTGGACTCATGTCATTTAAAAATTATAAACGGACAAGAAAAAATGTGTGAACATAGCCTAATACTGCTAATAATAAAAGGAACCTGTCACCTCCCTCCCCCCCCCCCGTGCCAGGGTGAAGGCTGCCCGACCCCCCCGCTAGAGCCCCAGATACTTACCCCAAGTCACCAAGTTCCGTTCCTGGAGCCGGTCCTTGGACGGAGATATCCCCGTCAATAGTCCAATGCCAATAGAGAATGAGGGCTCCATACATTTTCTATGGGCATCGGACCCATCTCAGCAGCGCGAGCGCCAGACTTGAGATGGGGATATCTCCGTCCCGGGATCGGCTCCAGGAACAGGACTTGGCGACATGGGGTAAGTATCTGGGGTTCTAGTGGGGGGTCAGGCGGGCTTCAAACCGGCACGGGGGGTGACAGGTTCCCATTAATATTACAGATAGGGTCAAAATAATAGCACAAGACCCAAAGACAGTGAATCACAGCGTGACATGGGTCATGTATATAATATTGTATATTATAACCCATTATCTGTATCAACACAACAGACTTCTATCTCTATGCACACACACAATAAAACCGGGAATAGGTGATTGGTTGCTATAGGTTGCAGTCGACGTCTGCTGTTTGCACTTTTGATCAATAACACTTATTAGGGATAAAGCGGATAAATTAGCGATCGCACCTGTAATATTTACTGTATTGTGCTGCTATTTTCAATGACCGTGAAACGACGGTTGCCCCAGGAAACAAAGAACTATCTCATATCAATACAGGTTAAAACTAATTAAAAACTAGACCGCCGCAATAGAGTAGGTGGACTGAACGCCGCTAGCACACAAATTGGAACTTGTCAACCTATGCGGTGTCTTTTGTTTGAAGCTTGACTAGAGCTGTATGTGTATACTTAATTGTAGAACTGTTATGCAGCCATGCAGACAGTTCCCAACATACAACGTTTAATTAGACCCCCCCTCCCCATTTTACAATTGTGTCTGTTTCAGTGTGTGTCTATGACAAGACAAAACAATAATGATCAAGTTTATTTTCTGCATTCCAGTCACAGGTCATGTACACTAAGAAATCTCCCCATAGGCCTCATTTAAACCGGAGAAATAATAATCAGGAAAATGCAAAGAAACAAGTGAAAAAAACTGACTTTCGACTGTATGAAACAACATAATTGAGATGAAAAGTCTTTGCTTGGTTTGCCGATTTTAGTTTATTTTGATTGGAATATTAATATGTGCGCCTGATTTGTTCCATTTCATACTCTTTCCATTTTTAAAAAGAGATTTGTGCAATGTCACTGATCCATATCGCTGGATTTCAACTGAACATTTTAATTTGACTGTCAGACTTTATAAAAGGTGTTTTACAGCGGAACAAATATTGCCTTGTGTGTTTCATCGGAAAGCAGGTTTGTGATATAGTCGGTAGGTTTATTTTTTTTTTGGTAGGTAGCTCAGTAGGGATTCTGAAAAATGCTGTTTTCATATATTAATTCATATAAACTTTAGAGTTTATATCTTTTTATATAAATGGTTCTATGGTGCTTATTTGTCATGTGAACCCCCACAGAGTAAAAAAAAAAAAAAACTTTACATTTTCTTATAAACAGTACTGCTCTTGTCAGTGGGTTGTAAAGGTTATGAGAGCTTAACCCCATTCTAGTAAAACCGAATGAGTACTAGTACCATTGTCTTGCTGAAAAAAGTGTTTCTGAAAAATAGACCTTTTTTTGTCCTAATGAATCCCCTTTAGGGTACTTTCACACTTACCGGATCCGCAGCTTATTTTCTGCTGCAGATCTGCAGCAGATCCTCAGCAGATTTCATTTAAATAACTGAACACAGCATCAAATTTGCACCATCAAATATTCTGCGGATCTGCTGCAGATCTGCTGGGGATCCTGTAGGTGTGAACGCACCCTTAAGGAAATCTCTATATCATGGTCAGAGCTGCAGACATGGACCGAGAGGTAATAAAACAAATGATACCTGTCTCTTAAGACCCATTACACAGAATGATTATCGGACACATTCGGCCGATATAGGCCGTTATGGCCGATAATCGTTCCATGTAATGAAAGGCAACGATCAGCTGATCGTTGCAGTTGTTTGTCTTTCAACATTTTTGAAAGGCAAACGACTCATACTGCAACAATCTGCTGCCGTCACTCCAAGGAACTCTAGCAATCATCTGGGCAGCCCCCTCCGCATCTCTCTCTGCGGCCCCTTGGACTCAGCTGCCGCGCGCAATAGCGGTGACAGCGAGCTGGGAGGAGTGATGGAAGCCACAATTTACCATAAGTAAAAGCATGGGTCTCCAAACTGCGGCCCTCCAGCTGTTGCAAAACCACAATTCCCATCATGCCTGGACAGCTAAAGCCTATAAGTTATAAAAACAAGTTATATGAGGTTAAAAGTGGGGGTAAGCAGCTGCCAGGCTCCATTGGTAGTGACTTATCTCCCTATGAACAAAAGGACTGGGCATTTAAAAACTCAACATACCCGATTCTGTTCTCTTCTGACATCATTAGTCAGGGGAGAGTGAGGAGGCCCAGATACACAGGTTAGTCAAGTTTGCATATTTCTTATGTGTATGTGTAGCCTTAAGGTCCCTATAAAGGGCTCTCCCAACCATCCACTGACAGATTATGTTGGTGGATATAGGGGTTGTGTGTAATAAAAAAAAAATCACTGCCCAACCCCTTTGTCCTGGGAGGAATAAGACACAGACAGAGATTTCTCTTTCCCTCCCCATAGAGAACATAGGAACACTTGGTCGTACAAAATGTTCCTGTGTATGGGGAGGACAGGGGCCAGACTGAATAGATAACTAATAGCTAAATGATTTTTTGGCCCTCAGTTATTAAAGGTGTACGGCCATCTTTAGTCAAACAGGCTGATTCATTTCTATAGAAGCAGTGACTAAACACCTAATAGAAAAAATCAGCTGGTAAAGCCCAACATTTCTCTGCTTAGAGCAAAAGCTAATGGGGGTCTAGTAGTCTTCCATATACACCTAGATCAATCTTGATTAGATCCAGACAGGAGCCCATTTAGTACAGACAAACAGCTTGACTGATGATCTTACCGCCTATTCTTTCGACATGAAGACCATGGAGTTCATCATTCTTTATCAAGCTTGGAAGTGGTTAAACGTGTACAGCATGCTGGTGGGAAATATGCCCCGATAGCATGAGATACCTCAAGTCACCATGATGTCATTTCCTCTTTCATTGCTACAAGTCTCCAGTGATGGTGGCTTTGCTGAATTATTAGCTCGTGAAGGGCAAGATAAAGCATTTCCATGTATTGAATTTGATCACGCTTTGTGGTTTGAGTCAGATGAAATATTAAAGGCTGTTTGTGATCTCACTGAAGGGCCAAGCTGGCAAATGTTTGCACGCACAATACGCATATGAAAAGAAGCTAGGCAGACATCATTTTAAAAATGCAGGTGATTTGCTCACAATGCCTTAACATTTATTGTATCTTGGGGAACATGAAGAAAGATATTAGCACAGCTTTTTGATTGTAGTTTGGACCACCTACCCTGAGTGGAGCTTGCAGGATGCCTAATACTAAAATGAAATCAGCTTGCTGTTCTGTCTACACAGGTCTATACAATCAGATACAGTGAAAGTTATAGGAAATGATTGTATTTTAAGCATTATTTGCAGATAATCCCTCTGATATTATATTTATACAAAAGCCTTACCGTCCCATAGAGTTTTTGTCGTTCCTGTTAATTAAAGTTATTTCATGAATGGGGACTTACCACGGTGATCTTTCATCTTCACTGTCAGTGATCTGGTAGTGGTTGGCATTGCTTACCTATCTGATTGTGCTAATACATCAATTGGCAAAATAGAAAAAAAAAACTTTTTTATATTTATCTCTGATAAACTTTTATTGGCTACCAAGCCTGTTATTAAAGGCTATTAATGCGGGATAATCGCCCTAGTCTATAAAATCCCCTTTCGTTTTGTCAAACAAATGAGTCAAATTCAATGACTGGAATTTATTAGTTATTAAGATGAAAGTCCAACCTAGGCATTAAAATGACTAAAAGTTTGACTGACTTGTACGGGTTATACCTCTGGAACAACTGTGCTTTAAATTGTTGTTTTTATAAAGTAGATGTGGTGAATTAAGGTTATGCTAAGGCCCTATTACACAAAGCGATTATCGGCCGTATTTTGGAAAATTATTGGCTGTTACAGACGATAATCATTTCTTGTAATAAACAGCAACGTTCAACTGACATGCATGATGTCGGCTGATCGTTGTCTTTCAATGTCTTTCAAAAAAGACAATGATGACTCCTATGGGCGGTCTAAAGATTGTCCGGGAAACCCCTCCTGCAGCTCCCTGTGTGGGGTAATAGGGGCTCTAGGCCAGGCTAGATGTGGCTGGTGCACAAGAGTGGTGCTCTTCCTGAAAAAAATAAGGTGGCCTCTAATCTAAGGAAAGACTTGTTGGATTAGGAGCCTCCTTAGAGAACAGAGTGGCAGTTTCATGTGAACAATGTCACTCTATTCATTCTCTATTGGAGTTGCCAGAAATAACCAGGTACAACACTCTGTTATTGCCAACGGCTCCCGGAGAGAATGAATGGAGTGGTAGACAGGTATGTACACCGTTGCTCCATGCAACAGGAAGAGTTGGGTCCCCTGTGACCAAAAGAGGATATACATTGGTTTAATTGGGCAACCCTTTAAAAAAAAAAAAAAAAAAAGGATTGGGCATGTTGAGATCAAACTGCCCTGCCTAGATTTTTAACGCAAGCCCACAAAGTATAGGGAGGCCCACAAACACATTATTTGATTGACAAAATCAGAATGTTTAGATAACATTATTGAACAGTCAGCCTTGGACTAAATGTTGGATTCCTGATATGTTAAGTTTCATGACATTTTAACAGAACAGAGTGCAGTTTACTCTTTCGTCATTCTTTCGAAAGCATAAAAGAATGACAGAAATCTAATGAACTCCAACATGAGTAAAGGCCTTATTACACGGAACGATTATCAGCCATATTCAGCCAATATCGACTGTTACAGCCGATAATCGTCCCGTGTATTAGAAGGCAACAGTCAGTCGACATGAACAATGTCAGCTGATCGTTGCAGTCGTTTGTCTTTCAACATGTTGAAAGACAAACAACTGTGATAGCAGCAAAATGCTGCTGTTGCTCTGTGGAATAGGAGTGGTGGCAGCAGACCACCGCTATCTTCTATTGGCTGCCCGGACGATCTAGCAATCACCCGGGCAGCCCCGCCCCCCCCCCCCCTCTCAGGCCTCCCCTGCACTTACCGGATCGCTGCAGACGCATGTATTAACTACAGCAGCGAGCAGGGAACGAGGAGCAAATGAGCGCTAACAATTCCCCAATATCCCCAATATGTAATAGGGGCTTAGGTGGGATGCATTAGTCTGCACACACCTGCTGTACATAGCACAGAATATAGTATCATTGCTTCTTTTACATGTTAACTTACTAATGTTTACTTATAAAAGCTGATAAGGAAGTAATATTTCTGTTAAAATAAAAAGAAATGATTATTCCCAAAGTAGCGCGTTTTAATCCGACAGCCAGGTGTTGATTGGCAAGGCTCTTGATCTTCTATCTCTCATTAATCTCTTATTGTTTATTTTCTTTTACTTATCTCATGTGAAGGATTATCCACTACGTGCAAGGTGCTGTAACAACAATGGAATATAAAGATCAAGCGCTAAGAATTCTTATAAAGTCATGGCGGTGCTTTTGCTTCAATATACCACTGAAGCCAGCTGTGAACAATTACAATCATGTCTTTCTGTTCCAAGTGTGTGTATGTGAAGTGTATACAAAATTGTCATTGCTACATAGTATCTGCCATGCTATGGTTGTTGGCACATTCCACCACATAAGCTTTAAACAGCACTGCTTTGATATTATGGTTTATAGTATCATGTAGCTTAGAGTAATTGACTTAATTTCATACATTTTCATGCCTATTAATTAACATTATAACATAGGCTGCTATGAGGCTCTGTGTATAACCTAGGCAATTAACATATGTTTCAACTCAAGCAGAAAGTGGAGGGATACAAATAGTTCAAAGAAGGGCTACAAAAATGGCGGCAGAAATTAAGAATAATTTATCTAATTATAATTTAAGAGACTTAAAGGGAAATCCTGGTATAAAGCATGTAAAGATAGTTAATGTATATCTGTAGAAGGTCTGTCTGGGACCCTTAGCATTTGATAGAGTAAGGGTACTAGTACTCTAAGCGATTATCGGCCATACTTGGCCGATAATCGTTTCATGTAATAGATCATGTTTTAAATCAATGATCAGCTGAAATGCATGTCAGCTGATCGTTAACTTAAAGCATGACCTAAAATCCTTATAATGATAGTAACGGTCTGCTGGCTGTCGCCCACACTCACTCCTATGGGCCACCCAGACGACGTAAAGATTTTCTGGGCAGCCCCTCCCGCAGCTCCCCGAGGCACCCCTGCTCCTCCTCGCTCAATGTCTGTGCATGTAATAGCACAGACAGCGAGGGGAGAACAAGGAGCAAGTGAGTGCTGACCTGACCTCACTTGATCTGAAATATTGAGTCTTCTAATACAGCCCTAAAAAATCCCTCAAGGCTCTTGCTTGATGAGGTTTGAATGTAGTGCCAGTCAAGGATGCATCCTTATGTTTCACTATGACAACGAATGACATATAGCCCAAAAATCGTATCCCTATGCCATAGACCAAAAGTCAAGTAAAAGAAAGCATACTTGGTCACTATTCCATTTAAAGAGACACTATCATTGCAAAAAAAAACTGGACCTTGGACAGAGAGACATGTTAAAAGTTTTGATTGGTCGCAGTTTGAGTATTTAGACCTGTACCGATAGTGAGAACAAGTTCACACTCCGTTTTGTCCTCTCCCCACTTAGTCACGTGATAATGAAAGTCTACGAGGTGTGTATTTTCTGATTGTATTGATCAGTCAGGGTCTTAACACTCCGACCTGGACTGATAAAAACTTTTGACATGTCAGAGATATTTTGCTACTGACAGTGCCACTTTAAGCAACCTCCCTAAGTGTAACCTGTGTAACTTGTCAGTGATCAGCATTGATCACAGCATTAAAAGGGATTTGATGGCTGGGATCAGAGATAACTCCATTCTCAACCATGGCATGGGCACATTTATGTCAATTTATAGGATCTGCATATATGCATAAAGCATGGACACAGGAACATGTTACAATAGTGTATTCTTCGGTGCTATTGCTGTTGTAAGAATTCCTTCTAATGTAGACTGACCCTTTATAAGTCAGTAGACTCCATTATTATTTTTTTAGAGTCATCATACCACTCATGGCTCTGTCCAGAAAGAAAGCCATGGCAATAGTGTGAACAGAATACCCAAAGTTAAAATATCCATCTGAATACTGCATTACTCCAGTATTAAACTTTTATGCAGTTGGAGAAGAACCAATTTCACTTTATACTGTACTATGATATTGAAAGTTAGAGAAGGGTTCGGCTAAAATATACATTTTGAGGAATATCTTCAAACAGCTAATCCCTATTCTGAGATTGCATGTTTCCACTGAGAACTTGCATCATTCCAAGAAAAACAGCCTGTCAAGATCTAGTAGCTTTGAAATATATATGATAAGTACAGCACATGGTGCAATAAAAATACATTTTAGAAGGGCTGCCTTAGGAAGGTGAAGAAATGTTGGATTCGGAACAAATTTTCCCTGTTCTACCTCAATTACAAAACCTTGGCATAAAGAAAATAATGAACTCATTTTAGAAAATAACTGTAATAAAGTTTTAAAGAGTTTGGCTTCATCCTTCTACCTAATCATATGGATGTGATTACATGAGATTGTTATTTTAAGAATATGGCTGAAATGACTACATACAAAACATTGGTAGAGCTACACTTAATTTTCAAAAAAATAATATATATATTTTTTTTAATTTGTTTTCCCCCCCCATCAAACACGTAGACTGTTCTGTCAGATGTAATATCAAGGATGCAACTCTGAGGTATGCCAATCATAGTGGGGGATAAATATTCACAACAGGTGCTTGGTTGCCATTAGAAAGAATATACGGTCATCTGGTGCCTCATTGTCATTAGATAACATCAACAGTCATCTGGGATGCTACAACATTAGCCATATTATGTGTGTAGATGGGATTTCTGGATTCTGCCACCATAGCATATGGTGCGCTCAGACTAATGGTTTAGCACAGCATTCTAAACACACATAATGTCAGCACAATTCATTGTATACTTCCTCAAAACATAAAGAGCAATATGGCCGTAGGTCAAATGCAGTTTTTTTTTTTTCTGAAATAGCAAAGCACTTATTTACATAGTCTCGGCGGTATGTTTTTCTAGTCTGCACATTTAAAAAAAAAAATACATCTAAAATTTTGGTGGAACCTTGAAAAGAAACAACGCAATCATTTAACTTGCTAGATGAAAGAAAAACATGAAAGAAATACTCTGAAAGAAGTTGGAGGCCTGTCAAATTTTTTTTTTTTATTTCACTTTTTTCTTTTACTTTTTTTTACATTGAAATAAATAAATGGTCCAAAAGTCTCTACATTTAAACGGATGCAAAAAATCTGCTTTTTAGATCATATTCATAGTTCAGATTTAATTACAGCTTATTCAGCCAAAGTGTATATATGTACAGAATTAAAAAAATAATAATTTATTTTGGCAAAAATCCTTCTAGCTTTCACCTTTTTGTAGTACGAAGGCAATAAAAAGTATGCATCTATAAAATCAAAAAGCTTTAGAAATGTGTTAATAGGACAAAATCTTTGGGTTTTATTGTGGAATGTGGCTTGTTAACGCTGTGGAAAAACTCATTTTTAACATACCTACAGTAAGTTTAACTGCATGGCCATCGTTTTTGTCAGGATCCATGGGCTTTTGTCATTCAGGCGTCTTTCCATAGTAGGCAGGTTCGAAAGCATCAAGAAGCAGAACTGCCCAACAGTGCATTACTTTCTGCCAGCCTCCTATCACTGGTAAAAGGAACATGGCACGCAGGTGTTTAAATTATTTACACTCATAATCGGCCTTTATGTTACATTGCCGAGCTAGGCCTCTGTTATTCTAGTGCATAATTGATGGTGCTCAGAAGTGGAAAAGTTAGAAAAGCGGAAATAATGTGATGCGAATGTTCAGTGAGGCAGCTCCAGCTGGCACAGCCGCGTTGGATTGAGCGGTTCGAGAAAGTAGAGGATCGCGTGTGCACGCCCACCGAGGAGAAGACATCAGAAGTAACATGTCTTGACTTGGCATACTGTCAGGGGTTTGTAGTAAAAGGAGAGAAAGTGACGATAGACTCAGCACCATGGATTTTCTAAGTTCAATTGGCAAACTGAATATTCACATTTTATTGGTTTGCGATGCGCTAAGCTAATGGTCAGCTAATGTTTCCTCTTCATATTATTAATATGATGCCATGGCATGAATGCACTAGGCGAGGTATAAATAAAAGCAAAAGTAATATATATATAGAAAGCAGCACTATAGTCTCATTAGCTTTAGCTTTTATTGCTTAATTCCATGGTCTAAGCTAGCAAGGGCAGGCATAAAGGAAAGGCTAGTCTTGTATCGACATGCAAGATGCTATAAAATAAAATAATGAGATCTATAAAATACAGGTGTGTGTTTTCCTCATAAGGCAAATAAAATAGCACAAAGAAAAACAATAAAAGATCTTTGTGCTCGCACACCTATATAAAGGAAACATGTAAGACTAAGTTAATTTACTATATGAGTTATGATGATGCCTAACCCAATCTAGTGAGTCTAGACAATGTGACCAAAAAAGTCTTTCCTCTTCTCGCTATTTGTATGAAAAAAAAAAAAAAATTTAACTCTATTCGTAGACTTTGCCGACATTGGCTTCATAAGTTATTTCTCACACGTCTGTGTGTGAAAATGAATAGGGAGGAAGGAAATGGTAGGAAACTGTGAGGCCAAGAATGTATATGCTCACATTTCTACTGGACATCTTATTATTGCAGCAGACCGGGTTTAGGAAATCTGCATCTGAAATATAAACATGAAACTTTATTAAGCATGCACGGAAAATAAACAGTAAGTAGTTTGAAATACAAAGGATACTTTTACTTTTTTTTATGATTATTATTATTATTTCGGGCCATTGTGATATGAATACAGTACTATGTAAGGCTATGTTCACACAACGTCCAAAAAACAGATGCCTTTTCTCTTCTATTTTGACGTTGTGTGAACATAGCCAAATGGTAATGTCCTTTCATACACAAAATCTTTATATCTAGATGTTGAGGTAACCATGCAACATGTTATAATCATGTTTATAGTTAAAAATGAACAAAAAAACAAACAAAAAGAGACCATATGGAAAGCAAAGACTCTGGATTGCTATCTGACCCAGCTCATACATCAGTATGTTTGGCCTTATTTTATTTTAGCTTTGGTTTAATTCTCCTTTCTATGAAAACAGAGTATTACTCCAATTGGCATCAATAAATGTATTTCTGTTGAGTTCATTTCTAATTATATTTTTCAATAACTCTTTTTATTAAATAAGAGAATTGGATTCAGAGCATCGTAATATACTAGAGGGGGTCAGAATAATAGGTATTACATAGAGAAATGCTCTGACATTTTTATATAATACCTGTTTCAATTTGCAACCAGAGACCTAGACTGTGGTAGGAGAGCATTTGTTTATATAGATCTTATCCACGGATTAATAGTAATTATACAGAAAGATATTTATGTATATCTTCCATGGCAGATTTTCCTAGCCCTAGGATCCTTTGGCTTGAGGTTGTTGGGGTAGTTACAAAGGCTTTTTGAGATGAGGTGCAATCAATAGGGAACCTGTTTAATCTTCATCAAGTGCTAGTTGGTCTGTATTAGATTTTGCTAGTCAGGTAGCTTAAAGGAAACGTCCGGCCAACATAATCAATAAAGTGCAGGAGGGGGGTGCGGGAACATAATAAAGAAAGTATACTTTACCATCCCCATGCCCCCACAGTGCTGTATTGCAGTCTCCATGACTACCACCAAGCTAAAGTTTCTCCCGGGTTCCAGTGTTGTCACCACCCGGTGAAAAGGGTCCGCTCAGCCAGTCAATGACTGCCACAGTGACCCGTCTAAGACACTGGCTGACTGAGCGGGTATTTCTGAGCCTATTCATGACTTTTAGGAGCAGGAACTGCAAGAGGCCAATGTGGGTCCAGGAGCATAGATGCAGCTCTGGGGGTGGGGGAGAAATGATTCTTTATTATGTTCCTGGACCCCCATACCATTGGCTGGACTTCTCCTTTAATGGGACAATCTCAGGGCAGGGAGGGAGGGAATTTTTTTGCAGGTAGCTCGGCAGTGGCAAATCTGAAAATTTGGTGCAAATTTTGTCTTAAAAAAAAAGTAAAATTTACTAGGGTTTATGTTTCTATCTTTTGGAGGCTTTTCTGCTATTTTGTATGGCTTTAAAAATCAGTATATAATTTGATTAAGCATTTGCTGCTTTTTTGTGATTTTTTGCCATGCATATCCTTTTTATTTTTTGATACAAAGGGACAGGTGAATGGAAGTGTTGTGGCTTTTTACAAACTTTTTTTTATATGTAACTTTTTAAAAGGTCACAAAATTTTATGCAAACTCCCTTAACTGACTGGAAAGTGTAAACTGCAAAAAAATTTACATTGCAAAATTGGGCAAAATTCATCCTACATCCCGTTACAAATTGATATTTTATGTGAAATTGGTCAAAGGGAGAAAATTCAAGCTGGAAAAGTGGGGTGAAAAATTTGCAAATGATAATTTATTTCCATTATATCTAAAAATATCCAGTTATAGCTTTTTTGTCAGACCCACAGTGTTTCTCCACCAAAATATAAACTTTGCACTTCTTAGCAATATGAGGGACTGTCTCTTTAATTTAACAGCTCGATACTAAATATTAAGTTTAGTGCATGTTTTATGAAACATTTACCTTTGCTCTAAATAATTGAAACAGGTTAATGGCATTATTTCTTTTTTACAATCACGGCTTCCATGCTAAATAATCTGCTTACTGTTTGTACTTATTTGTACTTGTCTGCTTGTTGTATAACTGCAATCTCCGTGTGCCATACCTCTCAGAGCTGAGGAAGGACTAATTCCTGTATTTGCATGCTAAATGCTTCCCTGGTGACATTGCTCCAGGTGATAAAGTGGCTAATAACTTTTATTATTATTCCTCTGTAAAGAATATAAATATCTCCTTCCTCTTTAATCTGCACTAGGAGATTCAAGTTTTCAAGGAAGTCCCTGCTCAATTTTGAATATTAATCTTGTAAACAAAAAACTGAAACAAAAAAAGAAAAAAGAAAGAAAAAAGAAAAATAAAGCAAGCTGGGTAGCGCAACAAAGAGAGCAGAAAATGAAAACACACAAAACAATACAAATCATACATTTATCATTAAGGTCGTAAAAATGACTTGAAAAAGTAGGAGTCATCTCTTTAAAGGAAGGAAGCCTCATAACACTTAATGAAGCAGCTCATATCCTTAGTTTCTGTGATGACTGTGCTATAAAGTATCCTAATAGACTGGGAAAAAAATGCTTTACCTTCAGTAAGTAGCTGGAGTGTCATAACAATAACTTGAAAACAGAAGAAAAAGTTAATAATTAGGCACTAAAGGGCTATACCCTAGCAACTTTTCATTATCTCCGACCTGAAGTCTCCAGAGGGGTCCTTCATGTTCTAGTTATGTATTATTTTCTACCTCTCGGGAACCCTCCTTAGAGAATAGGCCCAAAGGAGTAACAATCAAGCGACACATTCTCAACAACAAAACATTCTTTTTTTCTTGGCACTGATGGATATTGAAAAGAGATAAGATAATAATCTCGAACCATTTCCAAGCTTTAGACATGCTATATCACTTGTATTGTAAGCCCCGTAGGCCTTACTTGGCAATATACATAGCCATACACTTCTAACCCTTGTATTATGAAGATGTACGTCTGCTGGCCTTATGTAGCAGGAGAAGGTTATAAAAAAAACTTTATATAGAACAGACACTTTTCTCTGGTAAGATAAACTTCTGTACGCTGAATATCTTACTTTTTGCGAGGTGATGGGGGAAATTAACATTTTAATCACACTTAAGGGAATGCATTTCTCTTTGCCGTTCACCCTTGGTATTAAAAAACAGGGAGATACGGTCTTGGTGATGGTGTTTCATTTACTAAATAAATGATTGTCGTGCTGTACTCTATTGGACGGAGATAATCCCTATGGCATATTGGCATTTATATTTAACAAAAACAGGTAAACAAATCCAGCTGTGTACACTCGATGGTACATAAGGACTTCATTAAATGCCACATTTCCATCGGGAAAAAAAAAACCAAATCTGTTTTAGGAAGTAACCTTTTTCTCGCTTCTGTTTGAAATAATACATTTCATTCCAATTTTTTTCCCCCTTCGTATAGTCGATTTGTCAAATTCAGGCGTAGTGTGTCAAAGCAAGCTGTGTTTTATGATGGCGATGATTGATAGCTCGGTAAATTGAATTAAAGAATTGATGAAAAAATGAATTACGGCATAAGTAGCTTAAACTTGTTTTAGGGACAAGAGCTGTTCCGAAGCTGTCTCGTGTGCTGTGCGATAATGGTGGGAATATGTAGGTCATTTGCCTTTGCAGTTATTTATGTTACAGATGAATCAATGTCATTTACCAAGTCTAGATTTTTTTTTAAAATAAAACGATAGAAAGATAGATAGATAGATAGATAGATAGCTAAAAAATAGATAGATAGATCGATAGATTGTTGAATATTCAAAAATACAAAAAGAAATAATTCACGCCCCTAACACTTTATTATTCCACTAAATAAAGTCAAAAGAACAGTGCTAATAGCCCTTATTGTGGCTAATGCAAGAAGTGTAAATGCAAAGTATGTATATGTCAGAAATTGATGAGAGATAACACTGTCCTGCCTACATGACATAGTGACAAGATACCCAAAGCACTGATCCATCACAACGAATTAGATAGTCCTTCCTGAGAGAATGCACTCTACCACACTACTTTTACATCAACAGTTTCGAGTCACTCGAGCATCAAATCTTTTCGTGATCATATGGTCAACCCTCTGCACGCTATCGGTGCGATGAGACTTCTTTGCTGGCACGCAACGAAATTTCAACTGTTTCAGTGCTGGAATAAATTGTAGCCGCAGCGTGCTCTGGCGGCTGTTCTTTCCTTAAGTATTTCAAAATGAGAATAGTTTTTTTTTTTTTCTTCCTCTTCATAAAATATGAGTTTTGCGTGTTTTGCACCACTCCGGAGGCTGATATGATTCCATTAACATACACGTAATATGTGTATTAATTATACATGTAGTATAGAAATACTGTCAGCATCTATTCAGTAACTATACAAGTATACGTATGGTATGTTGTATGAATTTAGAGCTGGAATTATTTTCATAAAGAAAACAATAAATACTTATATGGTGTAATGATGGTATCCTGTTTTTTTGTTTAAGTGTTGTGACATCTTACTGTGAAAAAAATCCTAGAAAACAATGATCACATTTACTTAATGATCTAAAATTTTTTAAACATAACACAATCTATGTAAGCGGGGGTATCCCCCCCGATCATGTGCATGCTATTTATTTCATCAATTAAATAAAAATCATGGGAGTCAATAGGATTATAGTAAAAGCAGGCCCTAAATTTCATGAGTTGGACTCATTTTTATTTTCAGACAAATCCACTGATTTGCATATAACATTTAAATTAAAAAAAGTTGGGGATTGTACAACATTTTATATTCAAAAACATGGCTTCTTCCTTCATCTTAATGAACATGTAACATTTTTTGGAAACTACCACTGCAGATTTAGATAACGTTTTAAGAGTCAAAGCAAAACAACAACAAAAACAACATTGTATGTGTGACACTACCCTAAGACTGGAATCACACATGCATAGGGCAAGTATTAGCATTTTTCTTTTGGAATCCACATCTGGATTAGACGCAAAAAAGTGGATCTACATTTGCATGTGTGATAGCCAAGGGAGGGGGGGGCGGTCAAAACTTTCCAATAGTGAGACACAGGTGTGAACTATAGAGCTGTAAGACTTCACCATAAAACTGGCACCCTCCTGTGTGATATACCCTGGCTCCATCATGATAGCTACCAGTTGGCTGGTTCCTTCAAGCTATTTCAGCTAGAACGACATTTACTATAAAGACGTTCCTTCTATATTAAGAGGCTGGCCACAGGACTGGTGTCGAATAAACTCTTTTGCCGAGACTACATTAGATGCAGACTGAAAAAGCGCCTGGAACTTTATGTTATGCTTCCTCTACCAAAATAGCTTACACTTTCTGCAAGAGCATAAAAGGTTTTTTTTTTTATGCCTCCCTTAATGATTCATAGCACTGACCACACTTTTCACAGCTGCCAAATGCTCCTTTTTATGTTTTTGGAAGTAATAAGGCAATATTACAAACTATAAATTATTGTCTTGGTAGTTGCAAGCTGGCCAGCCCATCCATTCTGTACTTTATGAAAAGTTATGTTTAATGTCACTTAATGAGTACTTAGGACTGGTGCGCTTTCAGGTACTTTGATGGGCTCTTAAATTTACAAACGTCCTTCTACCATAAATTCCCAATAAAGATTAGTAGAAAGATGGAGAAAGCAGTTCTGTATACCACTTGTGATTTATGAAGGTCTTTAGAAACACCAGCTCTATAGAACAAAAGTACTAAGAAAAAAATTACTTCTGGATAACTTAGGCTTGGTGATATATGTGTACCACGTGATTCCACATTTCACACGTACGCTGGAAATGTATGGATAGTGTTTTTATTACGGATGAATCTACTGCACTGGAATCCATAATATTTCATTCTGAAGTCATTCACTAATACCAATGCCTCAGTTTTCGACTTTTAACAACTTTGATTTTTTTACTTGTCGTAAATGGGATTCAAGTACTTTATAAAAGGCAGTCAAATGTACACTTAGATAAAAGTCAAAAAGTTTATACCACTATTGGTTTTAAAAAATGTAATGTAAACCTTACAATGTGTCTCTCATATAGGCTCCGATGAACTGCAATTAGGGATGGTACGAACCCGAACTCTCGGCAATGATTGGAGAGGGTGGATACATTGGGAGGACGCCTGGAAAACTGGGAAACAGCCATAGCCATAGGCTGTATCCCAGTTTTCCAGGCAGTCCTCCAGCTGTATCCACCCGCTGCATGGAGCAGCCAGACAGCGGGAATCTGATGACGAGCATTCGGGTTCATATGAACCTGAACCTCGGCAGGTTCGGACCATCCTTAACTGCAACCTCTAAGAAAGGGCCAAGGGATCATAAAACATTAGAGATTACGGAAATCTTTTTCGTCAGTTTTACAGCCCGTATGAAGCTACCGTGAGGCCACACAGATATATTTACTGTGCACCATGCTGGCCACTTAGAGGTCATTTCCTATATACAGTATACGGCCATGTTCACATGGCGTATAGGACCAGCCGGTCTCTGTAAAGATCATCCCGGAAAATGGATCCCGTTGGTGTCAATAGGATCGTTCAATGAATCCAGTGTGTCATTGGGGTCTTTGGTTGGTCCGCTTGCCAGATAGAAGAAAAAGTTTTTTCTATGGAACTTTAAAACTTTTGTTGAACCAGATGGTGAAAAGTCCTGATGACAACTTCCACTGAAGCCAGTTTTATGTACAAAAACTGTTCCCCATAGAGCTTGTACAGTATACATGAAATTATCATAGACTAGATTCTAATTTCCATCAGAGCTCCATTCTTGCAAGCAGATTTTTTTTTGCCCAGTCAAATCGTACTAAATGAACGGACACCATATGGAATCCTGACAGCCCCATATTAAAGCCAATGGGATCTCTTGTGATCCATCAGGATTCATTGGTGTCCATTGTGTGTCGGGTCAAGTGAAGCTTGGAACAAAGCCTCATATACAAACATTTAAGGGGTACTTTAATTTTTTTTCTTTCAAATTAACTAATTTCAGACAGTTGTAGAAATTTGTAATTTATTTCTATTTATAAATCTCAAGTCTTTCAGTTCTTATCATCTGCTGTATGTCTTGCAGGAAATGGTGTTTTCTTTTCAGTCTGACACGGCACTCTCTGCTGCCACCTCTGTCTGAGACAAGAATCCCCATAGAAAACTTCTCCTGCTCTGGACAGTTCCTGTCTCGGACAGAGATGTCCGCAGAGAGCACTGTGTCTTACTGAAAAGAAAACACCATTTCCTGCAGGGCATATAGCAGCTGATAATTACGGGAAGATTTTTAAATAGAAAGAAATTACAAATCTATATAACCTTCTGAAACCAGTTCTGAAAAAAAAAAAAAAAAAAAAAAAAAAGATTTAGAAATTAGAAATGAATCTATAAAAATAGGAAACCTATATACCAGCACTACATCTTTACTTGATGAATTTTTGCTGTGGAATATGAACAGAGTATAGTCCACTTATTGGGTGTTATGTCAGGAGGGGCCGAGAACCACTGTGAAATAAATTTCTATTAAAGATGCATCTGATGATTACAGAAGTACTGGCTGCAGATTTAATCCTGTTCTATACATAAATGTTGCATAAAAAGGCTGAAAATAGATGACTATATCTCTGACAAATGTCTGTCTGCTGGATCTTAGCCAGGATTCACTAGCATTATAGCCTTACACACAGAAATTTGCTAAGTAGCCTGGCACAACATCATTTTTTCCTAATTAACTTGCCTTTACTTTTGTTTTTACATGGAAAACTTTTCCCTCAATGTTCTGCTGGTGGACATTTCTACACAAAGAGGAAAGTATTTACAGCCATGGCAACCAATCACCCGGCTGCTAATATTAGGTCGGCTTGGCATAGTGCATTTAAAACTATGAGAAATATATTTTGTTTTTACTTCTATTTTGTTATTTTTTAACCGAAGTGGAAATATTTTTATTCCGGCGGTAAAATTTGTATCACAGTCATCTTCTCTTATTACTTCAAATATGAAGTTAAACTTTACAATGGCTATTCTTAAAGGGCTCTCTTAGACTAGATATCTGAAATGTTTTATCCTTGAATGATTTGGGTCCCTGACATCTGATTTTGGGGGATTTGGCTGAGAAGACATGGGGGGAGATTTATCAAACTGGTGTAAGGTAGAATTGTCAGATTCTGCTTTACACCAGTTTGATAAATCTCCCCCTATGGTGTTTTGTGGTGCCTTCTCCGCAATGGTCAATGAAAGTCAAATATAAAATCTAAAATCAAACAAAACACTAACACAGCTAATTATTCTATTTGCCGTCATAAATAAATTTTTTTACTTTGCTTTTACAAATTTATATTCAGCTATACTGAACTAGCTCTAAGAATTACAATCTACCTATATTTTCCAGGTGACTCCTTCTCTGTTAAAATATGTGAGGTACTTGGTGGAAATAGTTGGGTGCCAAGAAGTTTAATGATTCATGTATTATTCCATCCCATAAAGTGAAGGCATATTAGTAAGTTATTCCACCACTTTATGACTGGTAGGGGTATGACCTCTGGGACACCCACTGATTCTGGGGCTGCATCATTGGTTCATTTCTGTGCTCCCTCACATCGTTTTTACCTGTACAGCTCTATGTAACTATATGCAGGAAAACTACAGCACATTTTCTTTAAAGCGAATGAGACCAACTGCAGTTCCCTGTATAGTAAAGGAGTTCCTTCCTTATCTGGACACAATTGGTTCAAAAGGTTTCGCTCCCATTAATCATTAAGTGAAGGCAAAATGACATGACTTTATGAGAATGACCTACCCCTTTAATATTAAAGCAGAACTGTAAGGTTAGATGAAAAGTGATTATAGTGCAACACTGTGCACATTAATCATTTTTCTAAAATACTTTTATTTTCAATTCAATGTGTAAATACTTTCTAAGTGATCCTTGTCACTCATAACTATACTCCATCTCCATAGCACCCATAGCCGGCATGATATACAGCACTATAGATTCAAATTATGTTGGGACTGGTGGTAGCTATAAGTGCCATAGAGACAGAGCAGGAGGGTCCATCTACAAATGCGTAGTTATGAGGGGCTGGAAGTTTGGACAGTGATTGCTCCCTACAAATATTACCTACCAATCTATAGCAAAAATATTATTGTGCACAGTGCTGCACGTTAATTACATTTCATCAAGCTTTGCAATGCTTTAGGGTACCTTCACACGTACCGTATAGCTGCGTATTTAACGCTGCGTTTTTATCGCTGCATTTTTATCGCTGCGTTTTTTACATCCGCGTTTTGATTTTCACATGATTTTCATGTAAAAATTGCACCAAAAACGCAGCGATAAAAACGCAGCGTTAAAAACGCAGCGATACGGTACGTGTGAAGCTACCCTTATAAATAATTTAAAGTTCTTAGTCCTTTCTACGGCTATGTTCACACAAGATTTTTTTTCCTGGCCGTTATTTGATACTCAAAACAACAGCCGTTGTTTAACATACTTTGACAGCCATCATTACAGTGGCGGCTATTGGTGCATTATTCTAGTTCAGGCACTTTTGGGTGTGGTTCGATTTGAAGGTTCATTGAATTTAGTAGTAAAGACAGTAAAGGTCAATAGAAAAAAAATGTGCCCGAACAACTAAAAACAATGATCATTGTTTGCAAAATAATGTCCGCAAATAAATGTCATGAACTGTGATGTCATGTATTGGGCGGCCATGATTCCGTTGACTTCAGTGCAGATAATTTCATCACTGTAAGGCCATGTTCATACTACGTATGAGATCGGCGTTCCCTGACCCGGCCAGTCTCTGAAAAGATCATCCCGGCCAGCACTGCAGTACCGGCCGGAGGGCCGGAGAGTTCGGATATACACTTTCCTAACATAACAGGTGTATTATTTGGGGAGGTCATAGATTAAGGCATTACCAGCTTCTGGTTTATAATTTTTATAATTTCATTTCAAAAACTCTATAATATTAAATATTCACAATAGAATTCTGCCACATCTGTAAATACGGTTAAGGGTGGACAAAGCCATACAAAATGGTTTGTGGAATATTTCTGTACCTTTAACGAGTGGTAAGGGATTGTATTTTGCTGTCAGGGTAAGTTTCAGCACAAGGCACAGGTCCAGCATAAAGTTGCATGCAGTATTTATGTGGTTGACATCAGCAGAGGAGAAATGGTGTCTGAATGGAGAGCTGGTCTTGAGGTTATGAAATAGAGTTTGAGTAACTGTCGTCTTTTAGTTCCATAGCAATATTCTGTGATTTCTTTTGATGCCTTCAGTAAAAGATATATAATGGGATAACCTGCACTTTCAGTTCAGCGAATATCTAACCCTTTTGAATTCATTGCTTCATTGAGTTATTATTTCTAATCACACGCCTGATTGACTCAAACTAAATGACTGCTAGCCTGAAAGAGACACGAGTGTTAAACCCCAGACTGGAAAGGAGCATTTTAGCTAGAAAATAGGCATCATCAAGGGCTGCTTGTACAGTCCAAATGTTGCCGTCTTTTTATATGCTTAGGTTTAGCATTCATCCATATTCCCGGATGAGCAGTAATTGACGTTCCGGTTTGCCTCTTGAGTGTAGGTAAAGAGTGTCAGATTGTGAGGGCCAAACATCTAATGCCAATAATTTCTCATCATAAATCTCTCTACAGTATATTCTATTTGGCTGTCAATCTAGAAATTTGACTACCTATTAAAAATAATAAAAATAAAAAACATATTTTGTCCTTGGGTTAGGTATAGGGGTGAAATAAACCAAGATTGAGAGTTTTCTATTGCCTATGGCTACAGATCTACCTTTTTTCCTACTATTAAATGGTACTATACAGAAAAAAAAATAAAATAAATCAAAGTAATATAAATGAATGAGTCTTCCTGTTCAGTTTTTCTGCCAATTTATTTTAACAGATTTTATTTTTGGCTTTTCATTCATCAGAAGCATTCCTTATTAAATCTGCTATAATTTTATGTTAATACACATGGCAGACAGTGAAAAAAAACCCTGCTGTCTTGTTTTACAAGTAAATCTGTAGTATATGAATTATTCCAACACAACCCATGCTTGATGATGCAGACTATTGCTCTTTTACAGGTTTAGGCTTTGTGCACCCAGCATAACATAATGGCCATAAAATGGAGGTTCAAATATTTTTAATGTGATAATTTAAGTCCATTTAAGTCAATTTTATTTTTTGTACATTATAATGCGTGGTGGCCATCTTGCCTGGGCTGTTTTTGACTAGAGATGAGCGAACCTCGAGAATGCTCGAGTCGATCCGAACCCGAACGTTCGGCATTTGATTAGCGGTGGCTGCTGAACTTGGATAAAGCCCTAAGGCTATGTGGAAAACATGGATATAGCCATTGGCCGAATCCATGTTTTCCAGACAACCTTAGAGCTTTATCCAAGTTCAGCAGCTGCCACTAATCAAATGCCGAACATTCGGTTTCGGATCGACTAGAACCTAAACCCGGTTCGCTCATCTTTATTTTTGACAGCATTTAGTGACATGCTTTAAAACAAGCATCATGGATATAAACGCTATGAATATCACCAAAGCCTATTCTTTCTATGTGACACACTTGTAAGCATGCTCTGTAACTTCTGTATCCCCTTTAGGCTATGTTCACACTACGTAAAACTACAGCTGTAGTCCGAACCGGAAAACTACGGCTGTAGTTTTGAGGTTTATACCTTGGCTGCAATGTATACGAACTATGGTCATACAGTGCACACTATGTATTAGACAACGGCCATTGTTTTCACGGCTCTGTGAAAGCCGTGGTCTGGTGCCTAGGGCAGCACCTTGCAGGGGGGCAGCACCAGGGAGCAGGGGGGGAAAAACAACTTTTTTTGGTTTTAATTTTTTTAGTCTCCCACCTCCCGGTCAGAGGTATGGTCAGGCCTGGTGTGGCAGTGTTGGTCAGGTCTGGTGTGGCAGTGTTGTTCAGGTCTGGTATGGCTGTGACGCCTGGAGATATAACCTACTTATTTCCTTCATACAATATGCAGACCGCTCTAATAATTGATTCTATGTATAAATTTAGCATTTAAGCAGTTAAAAACCATGAAAAATGTGTTTCAGACAATGTTTCTACATTTAGAAAAAAAGCATGTGGCCGAAACCACTCTCCCCCACACTCCCCAAGATGAGGCGTCTTCAGGTTTAGTGCCTAGGGCAGCAGCAGCTCTTAATACAGCCCTGCTTAAGCTGCAATTCTTCTTACGTAACTTCTTTCAAAAAGTTTTCAAACTTTTTGAACGATTGCTGAGCTCATAGAGTTCAAGTTCATGCATTCATTGATAGCTGTATTACAATGACTATAGGAAGATATTTGATCTCAGTCACTACTACTTCTATCCCATGTACCATAGGAGATCTGTAGAAGAATCCACGAGAGGAGCAAACGGATCTCCTGCCTTGTTGCCATTGTTCTTGACACTGTATCATTTATAACGCATTGTTTTAGTTGTGTTTTATTATTTAAACATCAAAAGGTAAATTCAAAAGAATATAGAACAAAGGAGTTTTTCTTTATTCCACAGGGGTTTATACTTAAATTTGATTTATACTGTGCTGACTCCTTCTGCCAAAATCTGAATCAGGACCACATGGTTGAAAAGATTTGATCTGATTCCCCTTGACTGATATCAAGAAACCCTTTCAAAATATTTCATAACAATCAAGCTCTTGTCTTATTCTTTAAAGAGGGGTCAATAAGACTATATATATATATATATATATATATATATATATATATATATATATATATATAGTGTGAGTGTGTGTGTGTGTGTGTGTGTGTGCATGTGTGTTTTTATACTGTAAATGGAATCTCTATGTAAAATAGAGTAATAACTGTCAATTCTATATTTATCCATCTGTCTATACATCTTACAGCTATCTATCTCATATCTGTCAAAGTATCTATCTATCTATCTATCTATCTAATATGTGACACTCTACAGTATCTACAGTATTTATCCAGCTCATCTATACATCTACCTCTTATCTATTTTGTATCATATATATGATAGATAGATAGATAGATAGATAGATAGATAGATAGATAGACAGATAGATAATGTAATCTAATGGGGTGATGGTGACCACAAACTATTAGAGTAGCTGGTTTCTCCTTTGGGTTCACAAGGTTACATAAACTGTCACGGAAATTAAACAGCACAGTTGTTGCTTGCCAATTGAATTATCATTAAGCCACATGAGACAGTCAATCAAGCGTTATGGATATAACCTGAGAATTTCTATTGCATCATTGGCAATCCTTTTGTGTGTATAAATTAATATAACATAATAAATACATAAATGGTGCATAGAATAATAAAAATAAATAAATAAATCAATAATATTTACTAAAAAGTATATAATATACTTATGTTTTATATATATATATATATATATATATATATATATATATATATATATATATATTGCATTAGGCAGGCTTACTATTGTAAAGATTTAATCTGTATAGTATCATTCTGTGGAAAATTCCTGTTAGTCTTCTTTTATTTATACGGGTTTAATCTGTCATTCATTAATCTTAGCCTTGGGGAAATTACTTTGATTTTTACATTTTTTGTTTAATTCTTAAAATGTCCTTGAAAAAAAAAAAAAAAAAAAAAAAAGATACAGACCAATAGTTTCCAATCTTATAGTTGCCTAAAGCAGGGCTTAGTAAAGGCTAAAGGTAGAAGACGCAGACACAAAATAGATACTTTATTTTTTTTTTCATAAGGTGGAAGCATAAGGCTCAGCAGCAGCTTTAGTGCATTGTAGTGTCCGCGCTGCAGTTTATTCACTGATCTCTTTACTATTCTATATCCAATTAGCCAGAGAGAATGAAATCATTATTCATAGGTTCACTTTAAACAACCCTTCCTCATATAACCTCTGCCTTCAGAACACACAATGGGGATTACTTACAGCTTTTCCCTCTGTTTATGAAATTCTGGAGAATATCTTGTTTGCATGAACGCGGGTGGTCACTGTAAGCAGCCATCACATAAATGCAAGCATTTGAGATTGATATCACTGCAGAAATACAATAATGTTTTCCTGTTTTAATTTGTTTTCCTTTATAAATTATTATTGTATTTCGAATTTTCTCATTATATTCATAACATAAAACAAGTGAGAATAGTTTCTGGGCTCTGGTACAGCCTGCGGCTCTACTATACAGAGCTACATGTCTCACAATTGAAGGTCTTGGACCCCAATTTAAACCTTATCCCCCTCCCCAATCACGTGTAATTTATCATATTGATTATATTGTATTGATATTGTATTGATGTCCAGGCTCAAGGGGACTGCTGCGTTCTTTGGTTTTGGGCACATTACGTTTTTCAGGCCATATTTTACAGCTCAAGGCCGTGACTACACAACATCTTTTTTTTGTCCATTCGATAGCCGTTTTATGGATGGCCGTCATTTTGTGGCTAAACAACGGCTGTTATTTTAAAACAGCGACTGTCATTTTTTTTTGGGACATATCTCAATTGGGCTCTGGCAAAAGTCCATATATATATTTGTCTAAATTTGTTTTAGTTTTGGTATGAATGGTGGAACAAAAGGCCCAGACACTTAATTTTACTGCAGTAACAATCAAGCTGTAAAATTAATATGTATATATGCAAAGAGCCTTTAAGTCTCATAAAACACAAATTGGCTGTTGTTTAAGCTATGAAACGGCTCTTTTTGGGCCATTTTATGTCCCCCAAAAATCGTAAAGTAGCCTTAATGTCAGCTCTATACAGCAAAAAAGTATTCTTTTCATTTATTTATTTATTTATTAATTAAATTTTTATTGTTGTTTATAGTATTCCCTATACTTTATGTTGATATTTGTGTTGTTCTTCTGGTATAATGGAGCCAAAGCCTTATATCACCCTTACTCATGTAAAATCTTTTTTTTTTCTTGCACATACTTAGAATAATTTTTTTTAATCTGTTGCTTTACTTTAAATGAGACTATTATTTTCTTTTTCCTTCCCGTCAAACTTTTAATTCCGAGCTCCAGTAGTACAGAAGAGTTTCAGAAAGCTTTCGTCTGCTACACCACTGGGGTCTTGAGTAGGAGGTGAAAGGCCTATGCTGGAAGGAAACACTGCAGTCAATTTTGAAATACCTAAGTTGTTTATCTTGTAAAGATTTAACAAGGGGCTCTTTGCTTAACCATATGCTGTACTTTAGCTTCTTGGACTTGTGCCCTGTAATCTACTATACTTCTTAAACCCCATTTTTCCATTTGCCCTCCACATTATCAACAAACATTGTGGTAACAGACCAAATATTTTAGAAGGCAAAATAATACAGACTGGCGATAACACAGATGTTTTAACAAAAGATATTCACATAGGATAATGCCATCATTTACGCCTGCTTACGTTTCTGTCCTCTACTCTTTCGCTGGGAATAATTTGATCATCCAAATGTGTTTAACAGGCTCCGATGTATGGCGCTTCTCAATAATAATTACAAATAAAGAAAAAGATACGTCAGCTGTACAAACACCATCGTTTGTATTGTGATGGCAAAGAGATAGCTATAAGGGTGTATGTTTCATTGACCTGTCTATGCGAGAGAATCCTATGATGCATTGAAGGCCTTAAAGCTGATGAGAGGTGACCTCATTGAAATGATCTTTTCAGATGTGCTTAAGACTTTATTAGGGAAGTATTGCATCAAAGTTTTATTCAATGTAGGTACTCGGTTACGAAAATGTTATATATGTCTAGCCCCCCCCCCCCCCAAAAAAAAAAAAAAAAAAGCATTCAAGAAAATTATGACCAAGGTGCTAAATAAAAACTTAGTAGTATTAGTAGTTTACGTACTGCGACTTGTTCAGGCATGTAGAGTAATTGATTTCTATTTATGTGGTTTGTAAATCAACTAAAAACTATAATGAATTTATTGAGAACTATATATATATATATATATATATATATATATCAGAATGTAAAGGGATGGGTAGTATATCCATTGCTTATAACTGACTGCTGAAATACAGTGTTTTTGCCCAGTTTAATTTATATCGGCATATAAATGTTGGAATTATTTGTGACACTTCCTCTTGTATCTATATTACGATAGAATATCTAGGCATGTCCCAAAATTCTATTAATTGATTTAGTAGCCCTGAAATCCATCTCTTCTGCATACTAGCGAAGCACAATATTTTTCTGCTTCCAGCCATAGACGCTTGCTGAGTTTTAGCGCTGATCGAGTGAAAAATTATTTACTAGTTTTCAGTCAGGCCTACCCCTCCTGCGGTTAATGTTAATAACATGGAGGGGTAGATCAAAGAAAAATCCACAGGACGGTGTAAGAAATTTTCTGTCTGTGGCCTACGCCATAAGACAAGGACATTACACGGCGATATGCAACATAGTGCGTTCGGTACAGAATGTACGTCTAGCAATAACAGTAAAATCTTAGTTTCAATTGCAAGAACTAAAAGAAAATAAAAGGACCGAATCACCAGAGCATTTGCCCTATTGACTGCGCCAGCCTTTACTTTTTATCGATCTAAGCAATGTATCGGTAATTGAGTTCTGTAACTTATAAGTAAACCTCCGATGACTGAGAAAATCCCATTTTGATTAGATAAATTCTTTAGGCAGACAATGACAAATCATAGCAAAGTCTGGTCTCGGACAGCTGCTTCATATTGTATGAACTTTTTGACCGCTAATAATCTTGTATGATTGCCAAGCAAACCAAAGGGTTGAAACGCGCTGCGAAGTAAGTTAATGTTCCTTTTCATTTTGATGGAGAAGAAAGCAGGTCATGTACAAGAAAAACATATTTATAGTTGAAGCACATCAGACAGGATTTATTAACCTGCAAATTTAATGTACATCTCTGCATGCATCCGACAGATGCCATTGATTCTTTGTGTCAGCTGCTACCGCCAAAAATGACTAATAATGCAAATTTGTTACAAAATATGTCAGCGGTGTGTACTGTATAAGCAGCTCAGTGGAGTTAAGTGCAATGCAAGCAGAGCGTTAAAACTGGAATATATTTATACACAAAATACACATATACATGCATACACCAATTGGGGGGGGGGCATATTTGGGTGTGTATACGGGCATAAAACATATGAGTTTGCAACACGTAGGGCACATTATGGTTCTATTACGGCTCTGTATGAGCTCTGACATGGAGTCTTATAATACCGAGTAGAGATGAACGAACTCGAGTGGGAGGTTTGCTCATCCCTAATACCAACTATAGAGACCAACAAAACCTATAATACCTGCCAAATGCCATCAATTCAGGAAATCAGAATATGTCACCTTTGTAACCATGGAAGCACAATGTGTTGATAAGGACTCCACCATACAGCCCCCAAGGATCTGGCTCTCTCTTATGTATGGTCGCTAACAGAGCTGAGTCTAATGAAAATACAGATGTGTCAATTTGTAACCAACAATTTGTCAGGATGAAAAAAATTGATTGTCAACGTCCAATAAAAAAATTATTTGTTAAGTGCATACTTTTTGGGGGGCCTATGGGACTCTATTAGCAACAACTGATGGATGGTATCTATCAGAGACAACAATCTCATCCATTAAAAAACCTGTACACTAAACATGCTTTTTTTAATGTGAAAGCCCCCATCAATGCTCTTGAGATATATCAAGACTGGAGATACGTAAACCTCATGGCATATCATTAGGATACACCAATATTAGATCAGTGGCACTCTTTTTCTCTGCACCCCGGCCAGTCAGATTTGCCCATCCAGAGAGCTACTGCCTCTTCATTGTTTGAAGTGATCTCTTCCGCACAATGCTGTATTATGTTTTTTTTATTATTAATATTGTACACTACTTGTCCTTTCTACTGTAGTTTCCTCTCATCCCTAGTCACTTACTGCTAAACTGACCGCTTTCCAGCCCTAAGGCAACTCCAAAATTTCACTCTTATCTGGGTCTCCCATTGAAATGGAGACCTTAACCTTCAGATCACACAATTTATATGATCAATGGTGCAATAATGATATGCATACTTTTCTCATAAAAGCCTTGAAAACACAAAAAAGTGGTGTCACCTCACTTCTATTAAACAGCGATAATTGTCCTTTAGAAAATTGCTGGGATTAGTGCTGGCATATGGAGATCTGGCAAGCTAAAAAGATATTACTCATTCAAGTTACACTATAATGGTGCTGGAAATGCCATTGTGATCCAGGGACACTAAACTGAACTTTAAAAGGAACAATAAACCTAAGGTATGTGTAATTGAATACAAAGCTATTGTTTCCCTTAAGCAGCCATCTCAGGCTAAAGAGACATTGGAGGAGATTTACTAAAAATGTCTAAAATAAGAGTATGAAGTGAGATTAAAAATGGCCAAACATTTTCAATAGCTTTTGGCTGAATGGTTGTTTGGTCAACATCTATCTTTCCTGATCCCCTATACACATGAACATTTGGCCAGGCCAAACATTTATGTGTTCTCTATGAAGAAAGTAGGGGTAAGCTGCTGCCAGGCAACTGTCATGGCAGTTTTTCTCTACAAGAACAGTATGGTTGGACAGTTGAAATCATTTGGAGTCAAAACACACAGACCCTAAGTGATTAAGGCCGGGTTCACACTAAGCAAAACTAGCGGAATTCTGCGACGGAATTGTCCGCCGCGGAATGCCGTTAGCCTCCCTCTCATAATGGGAGTCTATGGGAGGCGCGCGCTACTGCTCTGTCCGCACTGAAGAATGAACATGTTGGTTCTTCAGCATGGAGAGACGATGTGAGAACAGCAGCATGCGCCTCCCATAGACTCACATGATGAGAGGGAGGCTAACGGCATTCGGCGGCGGACAATTCCGATGTAGAATTCCTCTAGTTTTGCTCAGTGTGAACCCCGCTTAAAACTGTGTCAAAAGTTGTAGCGTTCATTTAAGCCAACAGTTGGTTGGTTTGAGCTTTGAGCCTTTAGAAGGTATGATAAATCTGGGTCACACAAACAATCACTGTATTGTTTGTGTGGCCACTTAAATGTATTTCTATCAGCCGCATACCCCCTGTTTACATAGAAAGATGAGTGGTCGGTAGTGATAGATTTTACCACAAAAATGCAATCGGCATTCTCCCACTTTTACACGATCCGATTATCGGCCAAAAAAGGGCTTTCTAGCAATGCTCATTGCCTATAATCGGCACACGTAAAATGCCTTTCTCCCTATGATCACTACTATCTTTCATAGCTCTAGTTCAGACACATTTATATATAGATATAGGGATGATTTTACAAGCACTTTCCATAAATTGCAGTATTATAATCTATGTATATTATATTTAGTGCCCCTTTAAGAAACTATATATGAAGTGCTGGCAAAATGTCTCTGTAAAAAGTTTCGCTAGTTTTTTTTTAAAGATCTTGTGGGCAGTCAGTCAATGTTAGTTATCAGATAGGCAATGAATTGAAACAAGTAGACAGTGCCATGTATCATTCAACCATGTCAACTCGTCTTTTATTATCTGCGCCTCAGATTTCTATCCCGCCCTGAGCTGACCTACTCTGATGCTGTGTCACATTGAGGAAGCCATTGATTAAAAAGGAGGGGACCTTTGCTGGAGTGACAGGCCTTGCCAATCTCATTAGACAAATAAAGCGCACTTAAATCATTCCTCTCTGTCCTTTCAGAATCAGAAAGAATTAACAGAAATTCCTCCTTGGAATCTTTTGTTTGTTTTCGATTTCTTTAGCATTTTAGCCAATGTGAATTATTCTACACATTAAACCGGTGAATCCGTGCTGGAAAAAAAAAACAAACACTTCTGAGATATAAGGCAGCACTCGGCAGATTCGGGGGAGATGAGAGAGAAAACTGGCAGATTATTGATGGTCACTATGATGTTGTGTGCTAATCTTTCTCTGTTTTCATTCCTGTCCTGGGGAGCTCTTTGATTTTCTCTACGTAGTCCCTGTCTGAGCCTTCATACATTCCTCCAAGAACAAATTGTGTTCACTGTATATTGTACCTGGAAATATAGCTGTTAAAATGCAAACCTATTCCCTTTTAAAATCATCTGGTTTGATGCCACATAAAATGTTAGAATAAGAAAGTGCACCGTCAGCAATTTCCTAATATAATGGGGGTCGTGAAGTCAGCTCTTTCCATATGTATTATTCCTTTATCTACGGCTCTTCAGCTATTGCAAAACTACAACTCCTATCATGCACTGCTAGCCATAGGCTGTCAGGGCATGAAGAAGTTGTAGTTTTGCTGCATTGTGTGTGTATTATAGGTTTTTCTTTAAACAGCATATTATCTGTTAAAAAAAAACCTTACATATTGCTCCCAAATGGGCAAATGGAGCCTTACAAGTTGTGAAATGCTCCATGGGAAAGAGTAAGCAAGTAGCTCCTTTCCAGAAAAAAAGAAGTTGCTCTACAGTGCTACCTTTTGGAGGTAGCTATTATTTAAAGGGAAACTAACAGCGGCTATGAAGGTAGTTTTCTTAATTTCATCTTCATTTCTGTTTTCGTTAAATGCCTACTTATGATTATTCATCGGGCACTCTGCGGTGACAAACAGCCGGAATGATGTCAATACATATTTCGAACTGAATATTTGTGATGGTCGCTGTCCTGATGGCTATAGTCCTGTCCCCATTTCCTCTACTTCCAGTCCTCAGCTGCTCCTGTCTTCTCTCTGCTTCCAGGATGAGAACTTGGAGCAGAAACAGCCTGTTCAGCCTATCACTGGCCAAGACACAAAACTGCTGCATCATCCTGGAATCAGAGAAAAGACAGGAAAGTCATATGCCACTTATTAAAGCTAATGTACCACGAAGGATATTAAATATTTTATTTTAGATTACCTAGTCGGCGTCGGCGCAGAGAACCCAGTGGCGCAGTCCGATTTGCAAATTGCCACCCAGTTCCTGCCATCTATTCTGCTTTTCTTCAGGCCACTCTATGCACTGGAAGCAGACTTTGCACTCCCAATGTACTGATATCCACTCCCCATAATCAACTCTGGCTGCAACCCCTCCACAGGGAAGGGATATCAGTGCACTAGGGGCGCCAGGCCCACCCATAGTGCAGAGAGCAGCCCTATTTGCTTGTGAAGAAACCAGCAAAGATGGAGGGCGATTTGAAAAATGGACTCAGCACTGGCACCATCTAGGTATATATATATACATCTTATCGGAGCTCAAAGGCCATAGCTTTTGAGCAAAATTTTTTTGCAACTTTTTTAAAAAGTTGCAATTGATGACATAATATACTATGCTATTTAGGCTATACCCCCACAACCTGATTAGCATAAAGGAAGAGAAATGGCACAAACATAATACAAATACATATATAAATTATACACACTAGTATTGAACAAACTTGCCAGAGAAAACTACCTTGATAAATTCAATTTCCTATTTTATAACCACAGTCCTTGAGAGATTTTTTTTCCCAAGCTTTATACCATGAAATGTGAGTATGACTTGTCTTCTGTTATTTCAGTCTTCTATACTATCCTATTGATCCCCTTTAATTATCTTCCCTGTATGGTGGACATGACAGATGCCTAATGTGTCAGTAAAAATAATGACCCTTCAGTATGAACATATGGCTTGTGATCATTGTTGATAGAGATATATGTTTTAGAGTTCTACAGGTTTAGATGGATGAAGATTTCGTCTCATCGTTCATTTTAGGAGTAGCCATAACACCCATAGGTCAACAAAAAGCACGTTGCCAATTAAAACTCCACACAAGATCCCTAAGGATGTTTGTTTTGTCAGTGGACCTAGTTTCAGTAAAGAAACAAACAATGAGCCCTCTGAGGAAATATATGTGAACTAACGTTTGTTAACTGGTAGTGGCTATTAAGCATGCAGGCTATATACATACTGTATACATGAGAACAGTTTTGTTATAGTCTTTTTGCTTGTTTTAAAGCAAGGCACAGAGCAGTATGGAGACATTTGCTCTGCCACATCATTGAGAGTTTATGAGACCACAAAATATAGCCAGATATCATTTCAGTCTGAATGGAGTGTACATGTTCTTACACCGCTCCATCCAACTCGGGGGACCCAGCACACCATTTTTGTGATCCAAGTGGGGGTCCCAGCAGTCAAAAACTTATGAGGACACATTTATTAAGACCAGCATATTCGTACGGCAGTCTTAAATTAGGCCCCGCTTCCTTACCCCCTGCCAAATTCAAGAGGCGTACGCCGGCATTCCAACAGGTGTAGATGTGAATCATGATTAATGCTGTAAGTCATGATAAATGAGGCGTTGGAGGAGGCCAAGTCTTACCCCCGCCTTTCCGCACCTCTCTGAGTCCCCCTTGCCTGCCCATCGGGCATACGGCAGGGAGAAGGGGTGAATCTGCACTTTTTCCTGGCATACACCCCGGCCATAACATTCATAAATGTCTCATGATCTTCACTGTGGAAGTCCAGCGATTTTTAAAATGTATCAGCCGGCAGGGGGGAATATAACAAACAGTCACTACTTACCCCTCCCCATGCCTCTGTAGCGCTGGCTTGCTTTTTTTTTGGCCCTAATTTTATAAAGTTGTGCAGAGCGATAATATGGTTATATGAATGAGGTGTTTGATGTCCAATGTAAAAAAAAAATACAAAAAAAAAAAAGAAAAACTAAAGCAACTTTCATCTCTTTTTATATAGCAGAATTCCAAAATCCTACTTTCTGCCAGCTTTATACCTCATGGAATTCCCCCGGAGTGAATAGTTGTCCATTTCATTGTTTTACCTTTTCTAATTCACAATAACAAAAAGAAAAAAAAATCAAGTCATATCATCGGTTCAATTTAACTCCCAACGTTAAAGTATCAAAACAAAAACTAGTCTTATTTGCTTAGTTTTTTTAGTAATTGCATGGGACTGCCGAAAAGCACCCATGATATTGTATACAAGTAGTCATGTGAATCCTTCCATGGTTCATCTCCAGGAGGATTAGCCATAAAGTCATGTTATGTTTCTGGACTGAAAACATTATTATGGTTAATGATACAATTTAGGACCATAACATTGCCACTTTACATTTTTCATCTTTGTTTTCCATAAAACACATTTTCTTATGAGAGCTTTGGGATTAATTTCAGCCTACCCAGGGTTTTAAAATGACTCCAAGTTTTCTGAATTCTAATAGTGTAGATGTTTATGTGAGGAAATCATGAAAGCCATGAAATAGTGCAATGCAAACTTGGTTGTGTGCTGTTCAATTTGCTGGTCAGAAATGGTCAACGAAATTAAGATAAAAAGTAACAAACAAACAAAAATAGCAACAAAATTCAAATACTATGGTAGGAAATTTACTAAAACAGATGCAAAGGAAGACCGAAGTTGTTGCTCATGGTAATCAACTAGGCGATGGCTTTCACTTTAAATGAAAATATGAATGAGTTAGTAAGAGCTGGGGGTCCGCAGAGAGCTGCAGGGGGGCTGCCCGGACAATCGTCAGATCATCCGGGCAGCCCATAGAAGACAGCGGCAATCTGCTGCTTCTGCTCCTATTGTGAGGTGTGATGGCAGCAGATCGTTGCCAGGCGGATCGTTGTTGTTTCAGCTTCTTGAAAGGCAACGTTCAACCAGCATCGTGCATGCTGGCTGATCGTTGTCTTCTATTACACAAATGATTATCGTCCGTAACAGTCGATATTTGCCGAATACGGCCGATAATGGCTTTGTGTAATAGGGCCTGGAGACGAGTAATACGAGTAATATGGCACAGCTATTAAACAACACCTCTAATATGTGAATGTTTTTTCCTTACAGAGGGTATATACTGATACCAGTGGTCAATAAATTATTTTCTCATATACATAATTTCTTAGCATTGCTGACATTGCATGAGGCTGATTTAGACATTTTCTACTACAAAAATCACCTAATCTTTAACATATGTTCCAACATATTGGACAATCTGTTTATAGACTTGCAAGCACTCAAAAAACATATCTCCACACATTGGGTACCATTCTTTGCCTGATCCAATGTTGGTCTAAGAAATCAGATCTTGAAGGGGTTATACAGAATTAGAAAGCCATATGTGCTTTCTTCCAGAAACAGCACCACCCTTGTCCTCAGTTTGTTTGTGGTATTGCAGCTTTTTTTGCAAAAAATGGATTGCAAAAAATGGATGCATTTGTGTGACACTACTTTTTTGACCGTTAAAAAAAAAATGGATCCGTTAAACGGATGCTGAAAACGCAGTGTGAACCTAGCCTTAGTGGAGTGAATCAGGCTGAGTTACAATAGCATACACAGCAGGCATGTTGTTGTATTTGAAAAGAAAAGCAGCTATGTTTTTCTAATCCTGTATAACCCCTTTAAGTTAAGCCTAAGAATATCCTTGCCAGTCTTCCCTATTATAATCAGCCTCCCCTAATCTTGTTATAATATAATTTAAGTTCATAAATGAAATGAAAATGTATTTTTATTAACCAAAAATATTGTTTGTATCTGTATCTTTCCATTGATTTTTCATGATTCTTAAAGCAGTCCAATTCCAAGGAACAGGCCCTTGAAAGCCGGACAGCATGAGTTAGCACAAAACCCGAGAAAATACATTATTTTTCTCGAAATTATAGAAAAATTATAAGTCATATTGACCAAAACAGAGATGTAGATGCATTTGGATTCAGCTGCAAGAATAATAGAGAGCTGATGAATCTTGGAAGGCGACCAGGTTTTCTGAGGAAAAAAAAAAAAAAAAAAAAGCCTGAGACCTGGTGTTAGATCATCTTTATTAAAGCAGTAGTTCATGTCAGCTCATGATGTTTAGACCAGCTGAGACAGTGCCAGCTTCTGAATGTAAAAAGGAAAAGAAAATCTTTATCTAAAGATTACCTAATCCCTACCTAAGTGAGAACAACTCCCGCAGGTTTCTCCACATGATAGACAGGTTGGGTGACACTTCAGTTTTTTCAAGCTCGAAATGTGCTGTTGGCCGTAATTCAATATGCCACATTTTAATCTGACATTTCAAAAATATCTTTTGGATGTGGGAGACAAAACATGTGTTTCAAAAACCAGTATTGTCTCATTTTTGTGATGCTCGAAGGTCGAACAGTAAGTACAATACAAGCTGATGGCATAATAGAGAATTTCTCTTTTTTTACAGCACTTGATATTTGACAAGGGTTTCGTTAGGCATCAGATTTCCCACCAAATTCATGAATAATTTAAATTAAGAAATAGGATCCCAAGCTGTTAATATAGACGAGATGGCCATATGAGCATTTAATCAGGCAATTTAATAAAAAAAATAAGTTAAAGATAAGCAGCTAGGAGCCATAACTTGTAGTCAATGTAGTGTACAGAAAGGTCATGCCTCCTACATGTGAAACTATGCCCTATGTGCTATGTGTGTTTGGCCATTTTAATATTTTCCTCTCAGCCACACATCCTCTCTTTTCGCAGAGAGATGCACAGCCACCAGCGATAAGTTTTGAAGTTGCACAAAAGATGGGATCAGTTGACGAGCGGGCAATTTCCTGTTCCTTGGCTGATCACCGACACTTTTACTGACACTTATTATCGCCAAAGGAGCGTTTCTAGCAACGTTCCTTGCTGATAATCGGCCTGCGTAAAATGGGCTTAAAGGAGAAGTCCAGCCTCCTTTTTTTTTTTTTTTTTAAATAAAAAGGCAGGGGCATGGTGGAAAGTGGCCTCTTCAGCCCCGGGATACTGCTCTGGGACCCCTGCTGGGCACCAGGATCTCTGGCGCTGCACATGTCCTGACTGCTCAGCCAGTCAGTGACTAGGACGGGACGCTGATTGGCTGAGCGGACTGTCCATCAGCCGGGACAGGAATTTTTCCACGAGTTGTGATGTCATCACAACTCGGGGGAAAGGCCCTCTAATAGGGGTCCCGAGGCTGGTCCTGCCACTCACCACGGGCATGGAGAGAGGTAGGTTAGGACTGGTTACTACATTCCTCCCCCCCCCCCCCCTCTGCTGGCTGCCCTTTTTTTGAAAATGGCCGAACTTCTCCTTTAAATGTTGGGACAAAATGTGCAATTTTTTATGGCATAAACTGATATAAACGCATAATAAATGCCTCCATACACTCTTTATTCTATCTCTGATCTGTTCTCTCTTGGTAGCAACAGTTTGACTGATGACCACATATTAGAAATACTCACTTAGACTAACATGCTGAAAAAGTGGAATGCAAATATGTGCTTTGCAGTCTGAAGTAATGGGACACAGAGAAAAATAAACCAAAGTCAACATTGTTCTAAGAGGGAATTCTATGTGAGCATAAAAAGCCCGTATTATATAAAAAACAAATGAGGTAGGTAAACATGTCAGGAATTAAATGTAAAGAAAATCTGACAACTCATTGATTTTGCGACTGTGTGGGAAAGGTGGGTGGCCAATAGCTTTAAACTCCCCTGGGTGATATATAATGCATACATATGTGTTTATATATTTCACTTATACAATCATGTTTACAGCTATGGGGAAAAAAACGAAGCCAAGAAAATTTATGGAAGAAATGTCAACGGTTTATAGTAAAATAATGAAAAATAAAAAACAGATGACATCAAATATATTCTTCTTCATGGCGAATTTCCAGTCCAGCTATATTTTACTGTATTGTATTTAGTCTTGTAAGAAGTTGTACATTAATACAAGCATAAGGTATTCGTAAATTAATTTGACGGCAATAATTATCCAATTACTCTAGAAAATAGACATTATGACTGTCATAGCCGGGGCTCAATGTTGTATTTATCAAGCTGGCCAAAGATCATTCAGCTCCTAAACTAATCATTTATTTTCCTGTTATTTTTATAGAACACTGAATATTATGCAAAAATTGTCCACCATTGTATCTAGCTATCAGTCCCATTTCTCATTGGGGGCTCACAATCTTATCTCCCAATTTCAGGCACACGTGCGCACATGCTGGGGCTAGTTTCATCAGAAGCCCATTAACCCACCAGTGTATTTTTGGAGCGTGGGAGGAATATAGAGTTCCCGAAGGAAATCCAAAGAATCACTTCAGCCATAATCTAAAGCCGGCCAGAGATGTCATAAACCGGCACCTGATATGACCATAAACAATAATCACTAGTGATATTCTATGGGACCGAAATAGTTAGTATGAGCTAATGTCGAAACATTGTCCATAATGCTATGATGAATTATGGAATCGGGATTTTGAATCCTTTAGTTCATGTGAATAATTATATGAATTATGATTTATTGGTCTTTACAAAAATATAATGTTACATTGTATGATAGGTACAGTATCAAAGTGATAACAAAGGAAAATAATTTTCCACCTATGATCCATACTATAATAAAATTCAGCTTTACCCTCCTTGTTTTAGTCCTGCAATGTACACACAGGACATCAGGCCAGGTGCAGAACATCAATAGATAAAAAAAAAAAATCACCAGAGCATTACTTAACTGTGCTTTCGGCCTTTTATAAATACTGAATCTAACAGAGTTTGTGGTATCTAGAAATTGGTGCGTTACAGACTTAAAGGAGAAGTCTAGACATTTTTAAAATCTGGCAATTGGCAGGGGCAGGGGGGAATTTGATCAAGAGTAGGAACTCTTCTCTTCCTGTGCCCATGGTAAATGGCAGGACTGACCTTGGGACCCCCGTCGGAAGGCATTTTTCCCCGAGTTGTGATGATGTCATAACTTGAGGGAAGATACCTGTCCTTCATGATGGACTGGCCACTCAAGTGTCCCACCCCAGTAACTGACTGGCTGAGTGGTCAGTCCATCATCTGGGTCATGATGTGTCAGCTCCGGAGATCCCAGAGCCCATTGGGAGTCCTGAGGGCTGGCCCGTTGCTCACCATGCGCAATTGAAGAGGTAAATTCCTATTCCTGCTCAGATTCCTCCCTGCCCCTGCCAGAAAAAACAGCCGCACTTCTCCTTTAATTTGTTGTTCATGATCCATGCTATGGAACCATAATTTATGTTTTATAAATAGGGGAAAATTCATTAAATCACATAATAACTTATTAATACCTTGACAAATGTATATGGAAAACCTATATATGTTAAATTTTTTTTTAAAAAAGTAGAGGACCTCAGGCAAGGTGTAACACATCAATGGATAAGAAAAAAAAAATCCAGCACTAGAACATTATTTCTTTATTCATCCATTATAAAAACTGAATCCAGTAGTGTGCATAGTGTCTAGCAGCTGGTGCGTTTCGGACATAAGTTCTTATTCATACTGAGATGTTTTTGTAAATAGGGAAGGAATCTATTTTCCCATTGTAACTCATCTACAGGTAGACAAACCTGCTTGTGAATAGTTCATGTATGTAGAGAAAAAATAGAGTAGAGTATCGAGTATTAGTAGAGGCAGCAAACAGTCTAGGTTTATGGGCAATTTTTGTTCTTTCTTTTTAAGAAGAGGCATTTTCCAGCTAGCAGCGGCGCTCATGCAGTTATTGCTTATGTTTTTACTGTCTATCGGAGATAAATCTGTATGCCTGTAGCCAAGAAGAAAAAACAGCTGACAGAACCAGGGTCAGTCAGGCACTGATTCCTTTTTTATGGGAGCAGGAATGGTGTGAGCAGATAGGCTTTAGCTAAAGCATCTGTTCTGGAAGAAGTATCAGCAGAATTGCTCAGTTAGGAAAGTGGTTTTCATTACTTATGGTAATGTTAAATATGCTACTCTGAATGAGATCTGCATATATATTCTTATTTCTTTTCTTTGCCTTGGAAAACATCTTTTCATCCAGCTAAACACACTCTGTGGTGTAATTATCAAGCATGATTTGAAGTTGTTATTACTGTTATATCCATAGTGAATTTTGGTATATTGGAAATTGAATTTTAATAAAGATGTGGAGAACACTTCACGGTATAAACATATGGGGGGGGGGTGAAAATGCAGAAAAAATTGTGCATGGAATAAAAAGCATGTAAGCTATGAAAGAGACTGGGCTAGCACAAAGCAATCTTATATCAGATGCCATCCCTGCAGGAAATGCATAATAGCAATAGGATGAATAGTAATCTTTGTCGAATAACAATACATTGTGGAACAAAAACGAATATATGTGTTAATTATTCCAATCTTATGACCTATACATAAATAAAATGGCTGAACCCCCCACCACTAACATTTACATTCCCACGGTCTCAGGACACGTCTTACCGCGGATAATATTGGGATTTTGGAAATTGAAGACTACATTCATTTATCCAGTGGCATGTTTAATGTGTTCAATCACCATATTTTACTTTAATCCCATATAAAACTTAATTAGAGTCATATTATTTTACGTTTCCATAATTATAGGATGAGGAAATACGGTAGACTGTTTTGTTTTAGTCAATTAATACATCATTTCCAAATTGCTTCTTTGTTTCCAGAATCCTAGTAAAAACTGGGGGCTACTTTTGGCAGAATGAATACATAGTCTTTCAATATGTGTTGTTTGTCATAAAGCTTACACATCTAAAAATTGTATGATACATGGCGAATATTACAGATTTTATTTTCTGATGATCATTTGTATAAATATTGGCGTAATATACCAGCATACTAGAAACCAATAAAATCCAATCCCTAGTTTGCACAAGTATTATTTTAGTTTCATCATTTACGGCCAGAATTATTGACCCAATATTGTAATTGAGCTATTAAAATGGACCCATACTAAAAGCCCTTTTACACGGATCGATTGGTAGCCAAATAGGCGTTCGTAGAAATTAATTGGCCTGTGTTAAAGGGCGATAAATGAGAAAATCATCGGCTGATTGCATCTTTTTCCAAGCTAAAATTCATTGTTATTGGCCACATATTAGTTTGGGTAAATTAGGGATGTGATCAAATTGAAGGGACCCCACAAACAAACCTGATTTGTCTTGCAGTTGAATTAGTTATATGAAGGCTCATGGGGAGGAGCACCAATCAACAAGATCGGCGAGAGAACAATAACTAGATGTCTGTTTTGGGAACAATAGACCAGGCATGATAAAATCCATATGCGCAATCCTTAATCCACTAAAGTCTGACATCAGCGGAAAGGGTCAGTTGATCTTCATAGACACTAGATAGTTGTACCATCCCACTAAAATAGGCAGACCTTGGAGTTATTTAATGTTTATTTTGTTTCTATGCCCCCATTTACTTTTTTAGAGAATGTGCACACTATAGAATGGCAAAAAAAAACCCGTTGCGCATCGCACAGCTCGCACCAGCTTGCGGACTCTGTCGGCCGCAGACGTCTCCACCCGTGTCATAGACTATATTCTATGCATGGACGGATTCCATCGTCCATCCAAAGAATGAACCTGTTCATTCTTGGACGGGTGGTGAAATCCGCCCATGCATAGAATGGAGTCTCTGCATGGGCAGAGACCCGTGCCCTCCACAGTCTGGGTTTTCCGTCGCCATTCTGTAGTGTGCACATACCCTTACAGAAAGGAGTAATTCTTAGGCCCGGGGGTGGGAGTGTGGGGGGCGTGTCTAATGAGATTTACAGTACATCCCCTAAAGCCCCTATTACATTGGGCGATTCAGAGGAGCAAACGAGTGCCGATCTGTTAGGTCAGTGCTCACTTGCTTCCCCGCTTGCTGCCGGTGCTATTACACGCGTCGGCAGTGAATGGGTAAGAGCCAGAGTGATCTTTAGATCATCCAGGCAGCCCAAAGAAGATAGCAGCGGTCTGCTACCGCCACTCCTGTTATGGCAGCAGATCGCTGCTATTACGATCATCCATCTTTCAACATGTTAGACGATGCACAATGTCGGCTGATCATTGTCTTTTATTACATAAGACGATTATCAGCCGTAACAATATCAGCCTAATACTGCCTATAATCGCTTTGTGTAATAGGGCCTTAAGCCATAGCCTCACAAATCTATACCCTCTGAGACTCAAATTCTTAATGTCCCCCCCCAGCTTAAGTTTCCAATCCAATCTGAAAAAGAGTTGCCACTCACTTGACTATTGGTAAAAATGTGCAGATTTGTAGCCAAATTGTAAAATTGTCAATGTTGAAAATAAGGCACCAGATGCTGCAAACTGATATAAATAACTTGATTTGGTCAAACTGGGAAAAAATCCTCTTTGTCTCGTATTAGGCTACAATCTTTTCCTGTAGAGCTAGCCATAGTTAACGCATCTTAGACTTACATCTTTTATCTTATACTTTTTTGGGTGTATGCCCTGCTCACAGTAGGTTCGGCCATTAGTATAATGTGCATACTTAAAGATAATGTTGGTTGTGATAGGAGTAGGGCTGGATGGGAAATCCTATCGTTCCTTACCCCTCCCCATAAAAAATACAGAAACACTTGACCCTGTCAAATATTCCTGTGAATGGCGAGGACGCAAGATGGGAGGGAGAGATAAATAACGGCCTACCTTGAGGCTAGGTTCACACACAGTATATTTCAGGCAGTATTTGGTCCTCATGTCAGGTCCTCATAGCAACCAAAACCAGGAGTGGATTAAAAACACAGAAAGGCTCTGTTCACATAATGTTGAAATTGAGTGGATGGCCGCCATATAACGGTAAATAACTGCCATTATTTCAATAAAACAGCCGTTGTTTTAAGATAACAGCAAATATTTGATGACCATCCACTCAATTAAAACATTATGGGGGAGATTTATCAAAGGGTGTAAAATTTAGACTGGTGCAAACTGGCCACAGCAACAATCACAGCTGAGCTTCCAGCTCTGGTGAAAGGAAAGAGGAGCTGTGATTGGTTGCTGTGGCCTGTTTGCACCAGTCTAAATTTTACACCCTTTGATAAATCTCCCCCTATGTGAACAGAGCCTTTCTGTGTTTTCAATCCACTCCTGGTTTTGGTTGCTATGAGGACCTGACATGAGGACCAAATACTGCCTGAAATATATACTGTGTGTGAACCCAACCTCAAAGTGGATAAACAATCTGTTATTGGATTGTTCAACAATACCAATAGACACCATGGCAAATAGGAAGATTTAGCAATTTAACATTCAGTTTGCCATGATTATTATTTAGTTTGGTAACAACACAGCTTCCCCTATGACCCCAATTGTTTAAGGTTTTATATATGATAATTGTCTCTTCTAAATTGTATATGTATTGAATTTTTTTTTTTAAATTATAGGGAGCCTTTGTGTATTCATCTAATGAATTAGTTTTCTTTAGTTTAGTCTGACTGAATTCTGAACTGGATTATTGAGTGAAAACTATCAATGCTATCAAGGCCAATATAGATTAGCCTGAATTCAGCAAAGATGTGATAAGGAAAAAGTAAATTTAAAACAAACCATGTATCAGCTAAAAAAATAGCAGGATGAGGTCACCACTTGCCTGGGCTTTAACATAGTTGTGGTTTTTAAGAATGTGCAATACCACAGCACAGTCCCCTCAGTGCCAATGCCGTAATACACAGAACGCTCACTTCTTGCACCTAGGGGATCACATATTTTAAATTGAATTAGAGCTCAGCCTGCCCATTATTAAAACACATCATAAACTTCAAGGGAATATTTTCCATTATATGTTGCCATCTAACATTACTCTTGCAAATGGGCTCACTTGGCACTAATATATGTATGGATATAATTTTTGAATGACTGATTCCAGTTTAAGGCTATCAGTGTTGAGAGTTATTCAAGAAAGTTATCTGGCACGTTTTCTTCCTGTGTAATGGCAGAGTTATGCCTGATTTTCATTAAGATGTCATGCCGTTGGTATCACCAACACTGTAGTTATTAGTTTAGACTGCTGGAGATGACCCAACTCCTTGAGCTTCCTTCTCCGTCTTGTTTATTTTTCCTTGAGAGCAGGGAGAGCTTACTAATAGCAGAGGTAAAAAGGTTACTTCCTCATGGGAGGCCTGGGAAGCAGCAACAGACAAACAGTAAACTTGTTGGCTGAACTCGTATCTTTCGTGTATTTTTTATCATTGCAGATGTGTCATTTCACGACGCAGACTAAAAAAAACCTACTTATTAAAATGCACAGCTCAGCATGAAAAAAACACATATCTTCAGTTTGCTAAGTAAACTCTGTATTTTAAGGAAGTTTGTTGTATGAGCTAATGTGCAAGTGACTGTTATCAACCGAGGGCTCAAAGTCCGTAACGAGTCTAGTTTAGAATCTTCTTTATCGTAAAAAAAAAAACCTTTCAAACCATCCATATCTTACTATCTCACAGAAACAATATTGACTCCATTATTAGTCACTATTGGAGTCCATCATACAATGGATTCAGCACAGCACTGTGGTCTTTACTATGACTGGAGAGCACTATGTATTTGTGCTCCTCAGAGCCTTAAAGGGTTGTCCGGGGAGCAGAAGGCTTCAGCTGTCTTCTGCTCCCCGGACAACCCTTTAAGGCTCTGAGGAGCACAAATACATAGTGCTCTCCAACACACACCTCCAGTGGTGGACATTGAATCGCTGTGAGAGCAGGGACCAGAAGGATTCAGCTGTCTTCTGCTCTCTGGACAACTTTAAGGGCCCTTTACATAAGCCAATTATTGGCTTTTTTTTTAAAGGACCCTAACAGAGATGAGTGAACTTCGAGTACATTCTGGTTCATCCAAACTCAAACTCACGGCATTTGATTTCCAGTGGCTGAAAAAGTTCTAAGACTACCTGGAAAACAAGGAACAGCCATAGGTTGTATCCATGCTTTCCAGAACTCACTAGGGCTGCATCCAACTTCTATAGCAACCGATATTCAAATGCAGAGAGTTTGAGTTCGGGCAAACCAGAACCTTCTCAAAGTTTGCTCATCTCTGGACCTCAATCAGATGACAGATGAATGAACAGATGCCCATTCAGTGGCATCAGTATAACTAATGTAGGTTTCAAAATCATTGTTGGCCACACTTTCCCTGTTTACATGGGGAGAAGTGTAGCTGATTTTTACGCCTGCACAAAATATATGGCAGCCAAGAAACAAATGTCAGTGGCCCCTTTAAATCAGTCAGTGATAAAATTGCCAATGATGACAGTGAAGGGCTACATAAACAATTCCTCGATTGTTCATGCGGCCCTGACTGCACAATTATTAAGTGTAAAGGATCATTAAATGAGCACTAATCTGCCGATCATATGATGCTCATATCAGGCATGGGTCTGCCTGTGTAAAAGGACCCTCTGCATTTTGATGGTAGTTAGGTAAGGTCTCTATTCCACGGGACGATTAACATTCGAAAAACCATTAGATCGCTCGTAATTCAACGATAACGTAATTGTTTTGTGTAAAAAACGATTAAATGACCAATGAGAAATCGTTGGTCGTTTGATAGAATTTGGACCTATTTTTATCGTTGATCTTTTGAAAATCGTTTGGTGTAATAAGACCTCGTTCGGTCATTCTCAGTCCGCAAGAACAATCATAAGTAATGATCATCGTTTCATATAATTGGTCGGACGATTTCAGGGTGTCCGCCATAATGGTTGTTTGAGAGCTCAGATGTATGTTATAATGGATGCCACTTAGTGCCATCACACATGATATATAAAGCTGTGCAGTGGACGTCCCTGAATGGTATAGCATGGTTTACTATTCTTTACAACAAACAAAGTTAACCGTTGATGTATATTAGTGGGTGGAGGCCAAAAGGACACTCTTTTAGGCTTTATCTAGTGAAAGGGGGCTTATGGATGCATTAGACATGTGAGTAAGGAACGTTCTTCTTGCTCAAAAAGAGTGAATATAGCCAAACTCTATAAACAACTTTAACCCCTTTTAGCACAATTTAATGATTTCTGTAGCAGTAAATTACAAGTTTTGCAGCAAATTGTCATTGATTTGAGTTTCTCTTTGCTTTGACCGTTACCAGGCCATGACTTCTGTGGCTTGATTTAGAGAGTAAATCCATTAGTAACAATCCCATGTTTGATTATGTTACATTCAGCACATAGCACTTACAAGTAATTCTCCACAGACGATTAAGATACTTCATATAGGCCATGAATGACATCAATAAAGCACATATTAGTGGCGAGTCTTTGATATCTGTCAGCTAAATCAAGGGATTTTTTGTAAAACAAAGCTTTTTTGGAAATGTGTAATGGCTGGAACATGTTATTAATGTACTTCAGAATCAGTGCATTTTTTGAGAACTATAAAATCCATTACTTTTACATCTGCTTTTTAACATTATTATGTGCTTTGAACAATAATCCCTCCTGTAAAAGGAAACCACTTTTCCATGTGTGTAATTATTAAACAGCTCTTACATTTAACACACGCCAGACAGGATCTAATTGTAACAACACCGAGAATGTAAAAAATGCTTCGTATGGAGAAAGCAAAATTCTAAAAATGTTACTTATGCCGGGTGCTATTTAAGAAATGACTATATTTTTAGGAGTAACTAATTCTATACAATAGAATGAAAGATGCATTACTTTCAGTAGTCATTTACCCATTACAGAAGAATCTTCCTCTGTTCCAAAATATACCTTATAATGTTCAGTAGTTTATTACCTGACAATATATCTTATCTAATTCATCTTAAAGTGCATTCACTATGGCCTCTGGTGATAGTTGTTACTATAAACTTACTCGGGAAAAAAAAGTTGAGTCACTCTACCCTTAGGCTTAACTACAAACCGGTTTGTCTGAAGCTTATTCACTTGTGTAGTAGGCCATAACATTTTAACTCTTCACAAAAGTGATGTATCTGAGAGAATCTGTAATGAACCTTATACCTTTTGTTTATTCTAAAATGTAATTTTAAAAAATCGTAAGTAGTTTTGTAGGTTGGTGACTGTCATTTATATGTAACAGACTGCATATAGGCAGTCATGTATAAATAATGTAGGTATTAAGGGGGACATTTACTAAAGCTAGGCCACTGGCATACACCAGGAAGAAGGCACAGATTTGCCCCTGCCCCCAGCACAGCAAATCTTTCAGCAGATTCGTCCCTTCTTCCAGCAGATGTAGATCAGACGCAGGAGGAGGCCATGTATCCTCCCAACCTTCTCCCTTGTAAGGTGGGGAGGACGTGTGGCCTCCTCCTGCATCTGATCTACACCTGCTGGAAGAAGGGGCGAATCTGCTGAAAGATTTGCTGTGCCGGGGGCGGGGCTGGCCAGGTTTACTGAGAGGTGTGTGCAGGATTGTAAATAAAGGTGTTTTCCGGCGATCAGTATTTTTTTTTATATACTGCTGCTGGTGCATATAAAATAATAAACATACTATGCTTACATCCCCCAGTATCCTCTACGGCTGCCACCGGTGTCTCCCGCTCCAGTGATCGTCCAAGCTTGAGTGGTGATTAAGCCATGTAAAGACTCCTCAAACAAGCGCCAACCTGCCAGATCAATACTCATTTACAGATCAGACTGTCTAGAAGGTCCCCTACACTTAAAGCCCTATTACATGGAGATATTATATGCCAATTCAGGCAGATATCTTTCCATGTAATAGAGCCAACGATTAGCTGACAAGCTCGCTCATTGGCTTATTTCTGTTTTTCAGCAAATTAAAAAATAATCTTTGTTGGCCGCATATCTCTTTGATGGCTGATTAAAGCAAATGGCTTCACGGACGCTAGCAAACTTTGACCAGCTCTGATTGTGAGATTATCGAACTGTGCATTAGGCGCTCGCTCACAACTGTGACAGAGTATTCTCCCCTTAGTCACAGATTTAGGGCCCTATTACACGGAGTCAAAATTGGACAAATTGGGGCGATGCGGACGATTATCACTCTGTGTAATAAGGACAATGATCAGCTGATGACAATGATCATCGACTGATTGTGTCTTTAGGTCAGGACCTCTGGCCGGCGGCAGATGATTGTTGTATAAAATAATAAGAATAAAGTGTTTACCTACCTTACCACATTCCCCCATGTCCTCACACCTTCCCTGCTCTCAGTAGCTCTGCCTTCTGTTCCATTCTCTGCCCTGACAGGCCGCTCAGTCAATGACTGGCTGAGACAGGACTGTGGCCAGTGATTGGCTGAGCAGCCTGTCAGTGAAGAGATTGGACCAGAAAAGAACAGAAGGCAGAGCAGCGGAGACCGGGAAAGGCCTGAGGACACCAGGGAACATGGTAAGGTAAGTAAATACTTTATTAATTTACACTAAAAGCAAGAGCTGCATCAACATAGTTAACTATGTCTGTGCAACCCTTGCTGCCCAATAGTCGCCCTTGAAATTGCTCTAGAAGATTGTCGCTCATTTACACTTGATTGGGCCATGTAATAGGACCCCAAAGTTGCATTCACACTTGAGTTCATTATTTTCCAGAAAGAAAGAAAAAGTTATAAACCCATCAAAAGGGCAACAGATGTGTGTCAGGATCTGTTGCAAACAGATCATAAGAGATCCCTCTCTCAGCTCCTAAAGAAGATGGAAGCCATGACATCAGTGTGAACAGAGCCAAGGAACTGAACATGTTTATAAATGGAAGGTTATTTTAACAATGGAGATATAACTTACATAGCTATATATAAACAATGGTATGTGTTTCAAACTTTAGTAAACTTCTTTTGTAAACTTTTTCTTTCACACATTTGCTTCTAGTCTGATCTTATAAACATCTGCTCAGATATAGGAATGAACTGGTTAAACACAGGGACATTTACAGTAACCCTGTCTGCATGCTGGGTCAATTACCTTGTGACCTCCTGGGAGTGGAACAGGTTTAGTCATTTACTTTTGCTTCATCTCGGCTGATTTGCACATTTTGTGGTATTCTGGTTTGTCTGCATTTCAATTGCATTAAACATCCCTGTGGTGGTTCCAGGCACGTTAGGTCTGTAGGTAGAATCCCACCACTCTCGGGTTATGTTTTATATTTTGTTTACAACTTATCAACACAAGGAAATGAACTCAAACTTTGTTTGACAGTAAAAATAAAAAATGGACCATCTTGGTGGGTCAAATGTCTGTTATCTGGGGAAGTGTCAATGTTTCAGTGTTCTCTGTACAATCAGTGGCTTAGGAAGTGATAAGACCAGAAAGTGCAACTATCAATCTTTTAACTTATAGATTAGCCAATGACTTTGCTGACACTAGAATCAATTAGATGACTGTGGGTAAAACAACACAAGCCGTTCCCATTCTTCATCTTATTGCGGCACCAAATTGATGAAATGAATCACAATAAATCTATTTTTAAACTATACAGTAAAACGCGTGACAGGTTCTATCAGAGACTGTCATTCAAAGCCTTTGAGGAATGCCGTTCTCTCTACTCTCTAGAAATGCACACTGTATGGGACTCTTTCTAGTACGTCTCGCAAAGGCTCTCTAATGATGCACGGATGATCAAGGGCACGGACAAAATATCTAAAAAATATTAGATGTTCCTGTTGCAGAAATGCTACCGAAATACTATTCTTAATGTTTTGGGTTAGTCAGATTCCGTCCTAGAGACGAAGATGAACAAGCCTTTAAAAATGTACAATGTCACTGGGTCACCAATGTTCAAAATGCCTTGGGGAAATGCTAAGGGAAAATGTAAAAATACCCCATGCTTGAACTACCTGAATTTCTAATTTAGGGATGGGGAGCCTGATGTCCTCCAGCTATTGCATAGCTACAATTCTCATCATGCCCTGACAACTAAAGCTCTGATGGGAGTTGTCGTCTTGCAACAGTTGCAGGATTACAGATTTCCCTTTCCTGATCTATTGAATTGCTATAGAATAAAAATCAGGAGAGTTAGGGTGGTATTACATTGGACGATATTTCGTCGGTTAACGATTAACTTTCTCAAATTAGTGCTATGAAGAACGATCTTAAATTGTTCACTATTACACAGGACGATGATCGTTACTTATGGTCGTTCTTGCACTCGTCTTTTCCTGGCTGATGACAGGGAACGACCAAACAACGTGTTATTACACCAAACGATATTAGAACTAGGGATGGTCCGAACCTGCCGAGGTTCGGGTCCGTATGAACCCGAACACTCGGGAGCAGATTCCCGCTGTCTGCCCGCTCCGTGGAGCAGGCGGATACAGCGGGAGGAACGCCTGGAAAACTGGGATACAGCGGGAATTATTACCGAGGGTTCGGGTTCGTACGAACCCAAACCGAACTCGGTTCGGACCATCCCTAATTAGAACGATTTGTAAACAATCAAGGATGAAAATAGGTTGAGATTCTATGAAACGATCAACGATTTCTCGTTGGTAATTTAGTCGTTGCCTGCTATAACACGAAATAATTATCATTATATCCGAACAATCTAGCGCTTTTAGTGTACAATAATCGTCCCGTGTAATACAGCTCTAACCCTATATACTCTTATTATGTTGGTAGTTTTGTGAAAGTTTTAAGCCTTGAATTCCAAATCTATGTCTTAAAACGTACCCCCCCCCCCTCCACCTTGGCCAGATATCTTTGTTCTATGTTGCACTGTATGCAAGGATTAGTGCAGGTAGGCAGGCCAAATCTGAGAACCACCTTCTCTAAACCCTTATTTGCTCTGAATTTATTAATGAGGCAACAAAATCCGCTTTGTTTTTTTTTTCCTGAGTAAGCTCTGCAAACGCATGAATATTCCATGTCATTGGTGTAAGTCCATTAGCATATTACATTATACATGACAGTCCCCGGTTGCAGGCTTCTGGGAGATGATCTGACCAGAACATGGCTGATACAGATAGCAATGTCCTTGTTTAATGAAAGTAAGTCTGTACTTTTCCCCAGGCAGGTAGAATATAAGGCATAGCAGGGACGATGGTGGAGAAGCTGTTTCTAATGGAGCATACCCTCTAATTATTTTATTTAAAATTACAGGAGAACTATTCCACTGGTTGTAAAACTACAAAGTTAATGACGGAAATCATTTAAACTTTGAGTACCTTATGAAGAGTGGATGGTTTCATTTTTCAGCATATAAACCTGTAATTTGGCTCCTTCCCCGCAGAAGCCAGTGTTTTAACTCTTCTTGCAAACACTCCCTGCCTTTCTTGAACCATTATGTCTATTGTGAGAGAATAGCATCTATCCTGTGGATCACATTATGTTTGATTCAGACATTCTTTTCCATCATAATTTGCAATACCCGACTACCTCTATGTAATTATCGCCGTAAACCGAAGAGACAGTTAACCCAGAAGTAAGGGTGCAGCCGGCTACTTGTTTTCCAAACCTATACAGGCTGCTGTACAGAGCCATATAATAATGTTTTTTTACAGTCTACAGTGAGACAATGCACATTTTATACTTCACCTTCTGTTTTACCTAAATACACAATTATTCTTTGAGACATTTCTACAATCCCAGATAGAGCCCCAGTCCTTGAAACGAAACACGTGCTCTGTAGTCAAAGCATTACGACTGATTAAAAATAATAGTAATAAAAAAAACAAAAAACAAAGCAGAAACACAATTTGAAAATGTTGGGCCTCTTTTCTTAAACAGATCTACGATGATTAAACAAAATAGCAATCTGTGAAGCAATCACAGCCAATCTGCCGGCATGTTGGAACACAATTATCTCATTTTCTACAATAATTTCCTGAACCAGCCTGATTGCTGTTATTTCACCATTTTCCGCTTTATTTTTCTATTTATTTATTTTCAGGCGTGTTCCTATAACATTTTCCTTATTTTCCTAGCCTCTGTTTTTATAATGTATATAGAATTCTGTAGCCAATGTGGAACGAAGAGTGAGAGTTGTTAAATCTGTAATTGATCCATTTGGTTGCAACCTTGACCTACTTCTGTGTCGAAATCCCTTCAAGTATAACTTGGTCATCTCATGGGGGACTTTGTGTAAAAAAAAAAAAAAAAAGAAAAAAAAAACGGTCAAAAAATTTAGTTACTTTAAATGGAGGGTGTGCCCTACAGGCAAAATGTTAATGGAATATGATATAAGTTTTACCAATTTCGCTCAGAAATTGACATAGGATAGGAATGATAGGACAAGTGGAAAGTATTATAATTAGATTGAGTTTACATATAGGGTTATTTGCCTCGCTTTGGGTGATACTATGTTTGCCTAATAGTCATTTAAATAAAATACCACATTTATTAATATATAGATAATTTATGAAGCTATTTATTACCTTGGGTCACAATAAATATATATTATGGAAGCGCTTAAAGCCGTGAACAGCCCAAAAAAACTAAGCACACAGTAATTCACTTCAGCACCACTACGAGGCTTGAGTTGATTAGCATGTAAATTTCCCAAAGTGGTTAAGTGTATTGTAGTTTATTTCTGTTTTAATTAAAGACGTTGTAACTAGAAATAGCGCCTAACAATTCTATTTTACATAACAATATGTAGCACTGCCCGCTCTCCCCGCACTATGATTTGAAATGACATATAAGAAATGATACATATCAATAAAACATATTTGATTAGCAGTTAAACTTGAAGCGCTGTCTAATTAAAGTGAAAAATGAAAAAAATATGCCAGATTTTTTTTTCTTTTTTATTCATTGGCGACATAACTAATATGTGCCATTTTATCCATTAGTTGTACTACCACTGTTATTAATCCTTTTTTTGTCTGTGTCTAAATACTATACAATGTCAGTACTCATTGTATATACATTCGACATGAGTCATTCAACTCAAGTGTATAAAGGCCTCTTGACTTTACCCATTTTAGGGTTGTCAAGAGACAGACATTTTTTCATGTTTGGCTGTGGATGCTTTAAACATAAAACAGAAGACATATTCACCTACCCTGATCCCTTGCAGCTGTTTCACCTTTTCTCTGTCCTTGTTTGTAACCGCTGTTTCCTTATTCTATTGAACCATTAACCTCACAGAAACTGCCTGCTCAGCCAATCAGTGACTGAAGCAAGACGCTGCTGCATCCAATGATTGGCTGAGTAGGCATTGATATAGAAATGGAAAAAGAAAGCAGAGGTGAGGGGTGGGCACTGGAAGAGGGTGGAACAGTAGCTGCAGGACATGGGGGTTGATGAGAATGTTTTTTTGTAGCATCGAGAGCCACATATAAAAAAAAATATGCCCCTCCACCCCAACCAAACATATCCAGCACACACATATACACATGAATCAAGTGGTATTGTATATAGGAAGGTTAGGAGAGATAGCTGTCAACTGACCCATATATCATGTGTACAGCAAGCTTAAGGGTCATGGCCATGCCCTGCATGAAAATTGTGGCACTTGGAGGCCCGACAGGCACTACTTTTAGGCTTTGTCTGTATTGTTAAATGGTAATTGTATGAGAAACTATATTTTCTCCTAGGAGAAATGTTGTTATGTGGCATGCAATAGTCCTACATAGGTACAATATGAATCCAAAGAGTGGCCACTGTATTATTTGTACACTTAACGCCTACATACACATTAAAGAAAAGTCCCCTAACACAGTCAACTATGTTATTTGTAAGGGGGATTCCTAACTCTCTCCTGACTTCACTTGTTGTGGGAGATTCAAGAGGTCCTCATATATAACATTATCGGATGACTATCTATTGTGAAGGTTTAAGCATGTTGAACTCCTTTTGTTTTTCCTAGATATAGGTCAGAGGTTTACTCTTCTCTCCCCAATAAGAACACGCTCACACATGCCGAGCAAGCATGAATAAATGGGGCTTGTGTGGGGCTTAGAGTAATAAATATAAACCAAGAAGATTAAACTGAAAAATATGTTAAATGAATCTAAAACTTATTACAATGTCTATATTCCGAGCCTTAGACCCTTTTCAGAGTAGGAGTAAACAGTATGAAAAGAGTGCATTGGCTATGAAAAGAGTGCATTGGCTTAATCAGCTGCATTGGACATTGTTTTTATTTGTCCACTTTTTATAAAAATCTAGAATCTAGTAAAACATCCATTACGTTAGATTATTTCTGATTCGAGGTGTATCGAATATAATGAATAAGAAAAGTCCTGCGTTGTGGTCAGACTCCTAAATGTCTCGGTGCCATGTTCTACAAGTGACGCATAACTTATCATTCCCTAGGAACGTCTCTATGGCGAGAATCACTTGTGAGATAACTTTCTTTTGAAAAGAGACAGAGCAGTGATGGAGATAGTCTTTTATGAAGTAGTACATAGTCATGGAGATCTATCTTTTTAATATATCTCAACCTTAATCTGATTAATCAGTTATGACTTCTTCTTTTCAGAGAACAGCTCGATTCACACGGAAGGCTTTTTTTTTTTACGTTTTAGTCTGCTTTGATTAACCACCCGTGTCTTCTTTTGGAAGAGAAGCTATGAAAGACTTCAGTTTTTCTGTTTGCTGTATTTCGAGGATTAATGGGAAAAAGTCATGCTTTGTCACAAGACAGTTTTTCATGTTAACAGTTGCAAAACAAGGAGTTGCTCTCTCCTGGGACTTTTTCCCCTATGAGACAGTGATGTCCTTCAAGCCTTTGTGAAATGTGGATATAAATCAAAGTTTCAGACGGGAATTCAAAATTACGGCATTTTCTAATATACAAACAGGCTTAACTTTAGTGATTTAAATCCATTGAGACCAAACATAAGCCGTCGTTCACATCATTGAATATCACCCCCCTCCTCTTTTTTTTATTGGTTCAAGATCACCACATGGTTTTTTCAAAAGATTAGATTAGAAGTTATGTTTCCCTCAGCTTCTTTCACAGCGTCATGCCCAAGGGGTTCTTTAATAGGCATTAGTTAGGCCCGAAAATTGAGAAGACGTTTGTGAAGCCTATTTGATGTCTGCTACAGAATTGTCTTTTATATTTTTTCCACTGGGGGGGATAGAAATCTTCTTAGGAGAAAAAAAAAGCCTATAATCTCCCTCTATCTTTTAAATAGGAATGGCAGAGGTTGATGGCACGGGGGTCATATCCTCAATGTAAGCTGTCAAAAACATTTCAAAATGGCTGAATAGAAATTTAAAAGCTTGGAAATATTTGTGTAGAAATATTTTGTTTTCCAGAAACGTTAAAAATCCCATCGAAAATAGCTATATACCTGAGATTGTGGACTATTTTTAGAGCTACTGACATTTTTGCTTTTTAGAAAATGTATTCCAACCGGGATGAAATGCAAGTAATTAGTGTCTATAGAGATTAATTTTGGCTGCTGTGGATTTATTTCTTGTGAATATAGTAATTTATAATCTTGTAAGCAAAAATAAATTGGGTAATTGTGACTGTTGTGTTATACATTCCGGCTTTACCAGAACCCTGCAATCTGGAAGATCTCAAGGATCAGTGGGTAATAGAACCTTTAAAAATGTATTAAAGACTTGGTTTCCCATGAGAACCCCATCTGTTGTATTTGTAAGATGATAGGTGCTACAACTCATATCACATAAGGGATTCATTTTGACTTCCCAAAGCGCAGAAGGTAACGTTCTTATGTGGGTTATAAATATCTTTTAGAGAGTTAATTACTGAGAAATTAGCTACAGTAAACACTGGTGTGTTATATGAGGATAAATAAAGTAGGTCTATTCCTTACACAATAGGAGGCAACATAGTGTTTGGTACAAGGATGTACAGGGGTAGGATGAAATAACTAGAACATCCCTGTTTTTAAATAGTCAAGTTAAACTATTTTTTTACACAACTGTTGCGACTTGTGATGCCACCTTTTTCTCAGCTACATAGCTTATATCACTGTTGATAAATGATGTTACTGTTTTGTTCTAAAAATCTATATAAATAGAAAAGGTACAAATAGAAATTACAGATGGTGCGTTCCCGGAAGGGACATTGGTGACCCGAGTCGCTGAGTTAATGGGTGTGTTGAGGCCTACTGTTTCCTTCATCACATATCAGTATGCAAAAAACAGTAGTTGTGGTCAAAAGTGAAAACTTGACAGTAGGGTACACTCACAAATACTTGACCGAAGCGGATTTCCATTTTTTTATGAGAATACATGTGAGCAGGTAAGTTAACCCCTGAAGATACATTACCTGCTCTGAGCTTTGGCTTGCTTCGGGGGTTCCCAGCGTCTGCAAGCCCCGCTCAGCCATTACATGGCTGCAGCGGGGCAGTGCACTGATTGGCTGAGCGGGACATCCAGCTGAGAACCCCTAAAGCAAGCCGAAGTGCGGAGCAGGTAATGAATGCTCCGGCCGGCAGGGGGTTAACTTATATACTCACAGCGGGATGTCAATCCCACTGCGAGTATGTATTGTCATAAAAAATAACTGGCAATGGATCCCCAGCGTATTTCGCTGCAAATTCGCAGCGTGAAATCCGCTGTGGATCCGATACGTGTGGAGGCACCCTAAGGGACAAAAGAGCACTTTGACGAACTGTAGCCATAAAACACTAATACCAGTGCCCTTAAACTTAAATTTGAAGGGCTAATGTTTTGTGTTTTTTGGCTGTAATTATTTTGGTCTTCTATGTCAAGCTTTGACTTTCAACCACAGCTACTTCTGTCTGTAGATGTTTTCATCTGTGACATCATCAAGGGAAGAATAGACCTCAACACACCAACCAACAGAATAACTTGGTACATAGAAGTCCCTACTAGGTGTGTACCAACAAATATTCCCCTCTCTGAGCTCTTAGGGTGCTTTTACATGGCCCAATATGGGGCCAACGTAGATCCAATCAGCTGATGAACATGCATTTCCAAACTCATCGGCTGATCGCTGGCACTTTTACATGAGCTGATTATCGGCCAAATGAGCGTTTTTAGAAATGCTCATTTCTAATTGTCCTATGTAAAAGGGCCTTTACATATGAAAACAACAAATAGATTTTTATAACAGTACAAGATGTGCGTTAGGTCTGTTCTAGTTATTAACGCTGACTACTGTAGAGGAAAACGAGACACGAGGCACCTCATGTCTCCATAATTTCATCAGTTTATGATTAACTGATAACAGCATTGTTATAACCATACATACAGACAGGTATCAGCCTCCCATTAGTTGTCAGTGTCTTCTTAAAGTAGGTGCACAAATATTAGGATCCTCTGCTGAATATCTTGGTCGAGCCAAGTGTTGCTCAATGTAACTGAATATACAGTACTCCTTAAGCATCAAGTGCTGTCTAAAACATTATATGCTTATTCCATAAACACATGCAGAGACATAATAGTCTATAACGTAAAGCACAAGAGATTTAAGTGCCTTAACAGATCAGAGGAGTGACAAACGTGCAGTGGATAAGACTTGGAAAGACGCCATGTTTCCAGATTTGAAAAGGGGCTCTAAACTGTAATGTAATGAAATATCGCTTTCGATCATACTTTTTTTTTCTCTACCCTTGCGTTCGAGCGGCTTTTCGTGTACATTTCTGTTGCCCACTGTTATATCCTGAAGACATATTTCATTATATTTTGGTTACAGCAGTTATCTAAAGTACAGAGATAAAATGATACCAGATGACCCAAAGGGACTGACTTGTGTTTGTTTTATCCATTATATTTTCGGCTCAGTGTTGATTGTCTTCCCTACCCTCTATTTGAAGTAGTGAAATGAGAAAAGACAGAAGGTCTAGGTCCCCAGGGAAGGCTGATTCTGTATTAGTCGGTCAACTTCCTTCTTTTGCTTGAAGTTATGGAGCTGGGCTGTGAACTTGTACCTGGAATGTGAAGCCTTCTTTAGTCAATGTGAGAGCTAGGGCTCCTACAATATAAGCATGTACTATTAACGCCATAAGATTATTTTCTGTTTTGTACTCTACATGGAAGACCATGAGGTAGATTTATCAAACATGGTGAAAAGTGAAACTGGCTCAGTTGCCCCTAGCAACCAATCAGATTTCACCTTTCATTTTCCAAAGAGTCTGTGAGGAATGAAAGGTGGAATCTGATTGGTTGCTAGGGGCAACTGAGCCAGTTTCACTTTACACCATGTTTGATAAATCTCCTCCCATATGTTTATGTAGTGGATTTGTGCCTTAAAGGAGAAGTCTAGTATTTTCTAAAAGCTGGCAGCCTGCAAGGGGGGGGGGGGGAATTGATTACAAGTAACAAATTAACTCTCCCTGTGCCAATAGTGAGCGGCGGGAGGGACACCAATCAGGCTCCAGAATCTCCGGGGTGTCCACATCACGACCCGGCTGATGGACTGACCGCTCAGCAAACCAGTGACTGGGGCGGGACGCCACTCCATTCACTGATTGGCTGAGCAGCTAGTGCATCAGTGGGGACAGAAATTTTCCCCGCGAGTTGTGACATCATCAGAACTTGGGGGAAAGCGACTTCCCGCGAGGTCCCGGGCCACTCCAGCTGCTTACTGTGGGCACAGGGAGAGCTAAGTTCGTACTTGCAATCAATTTCCCCCCTGCAGGCTGCTGGCTTTTAGAAAATGCCAAACTTCTCCTTTAAGTATTTCTGTTGGCTATGATGATATTTTCCTGACATTTCAACATCACGGGTAAAGTTTTTGTTCTGCTGCATGATATCTGCCGTATGTGAATATATCCCTATAAAGTGGTTAAAAGGGATAGCTGTTATCTGTTATCCGATATCTATATGTATGGTCAGCTTCATAGCAGGAGGAAATAAATACAGTTGAAGTCATGGGTTCACATACACCGTAGCCACACTTATTAAAACACAGTTTTTCAAAATTCCTGAAGTTAATCCTAGTCCACATTCCCCCTCATAGGTCAGATAGGATCACTACTATATTCCAAGAATGTGAAATGTCAGAATAACACTGGAGACATGCTTTATTCTCTATGAGTCTCCACGCGTCTTAATGATGCTCTTTTTAAGGAGAATTAGTATTCCTTTGATCCTATGTGTCTATGTGTAACCTCTCACATTAGATCCTGCAAGTGTCTGTCTTTGTGACTGTGTGAGTGTTTATATACTGTTTGTGTTCGTCGTTGTATGTGTGTACATGCAAATGCAAGTTTCTGTGTTTATATGCTAATATGTGCTAAAAGGGTGAAAAGTAAACTCCCATGACTTTTACCTCTCAGTCATTTTCCTAGTATATTCTGTAACAAAAAGTAAGCAGTTCTCCTGCGTTGTTCCTGTTATATCTGCACTGAATGCCCCATATATTAGCCATCGGTTATGTTGACACAATCTTTACATCCTCAATATGAGAGTTTTCCTGCTTGTTAGCATGTTAATTCAATAGAGAACCACCTGCAAATGCAATTTCTTATCTGTTTGTTTTCCAAAACTCACATCTGTGTGCTCTAAAGTATTAATATAATGCTAGTCCTTTGATCCTATCTCCACCTTCCTTGCATCTGGTTTCATAAATAGATTTCCATTAAAACCCTCGCTCAGAGGAACACGTAGGATTGTTCTCTGGAAGTATACACACTGGGAAAGAACACATTGCTGTCTATCTATCTATCTATCTATCTATCTATCTATCTATCTATCCATTATCTATCTATCTATCTATCTATCTATCTATCTATCTATCTATCCATCTATTATCTATCCATTATCTATCTATCTATCTATCTATCTATCTATCTATCTATCTATCTATCTATCTATCAAGTCACTATCTATCTACAGCATTCTATGTTCTATCTATCTCATATGTATCTATCTACTTCCCAGGAGAGCAGCACTATCCCAAATAATGAATAAGTGATAGGCTGCAAGGCACATGAGACCAAAATCACTGATCCAACAGTGATATTTTGAGGAATAATCTATCTATCTATCTATCTATCTATCTATCTATCTACAGTGTATATATATATATATATATATATATATATATATATATATATATATATATGTATGTATGCAAGAAACCTTGGTCTGAGGTCCATCCATCATCTTTTTATAGTCTATCTATCTATCTATCTATCTATCTATTCATTCATCCATCTATGATAAATCTATTATCTATGTTTTATAAAACAATATTGAGACATACCTGTGTTTTATAAATTATAGACCTATGTGTAATTGTTTGTTTATAGAAAATATTGTTGAAAACAGACTAATAATAATAATAGTAATAATAATAATAATAATAATAATAATAATAATAATAATAATTATTATTATTATTATTATTATTATTATTATTATTATATATCATCCATCCTAGGCTGCATACACCAATAAACAAAGAGTGTGGCTGTCAGCCCAGTAGAGGGCACCATCATCAGGTATGCAGGCCACATTCACTGTCTATAAACATATACTGTAACAGCGTAGTAATATAAAACAGGATTTAGAAATGTATTTGGGCAAATGGCTGTGCAGTGTAAGATTTATTACTCTATGTCATAGTTGAACATTACAACATGGAAATGTTCAGAATTTTGCAGTATTTTATCCTGATCTATGTTTATGGGAAGTACACTCGCATGGCCTTGTTGGGAGACGCATCTGTTGCAGATGCTTTCATGAACAGGGCGGATTCTGTCAGCATGTGAGAAAGGCACATTACACATGTGGGGAATCATGATCATTTTCAGTCATTAATAGCTTTCTAAGCCATGACTTAACCAAGGAAGAATGCCGAATCTTTCATCCCCTCAAAATGGGAAAAACCTGTTCAGCTATCTGGTGGCGAGGCCTGCGTTCATGTGACACTATTGCATACTAATGCCGTCTGTGTGGGAAGAGGTGTTAAAGGCCGGGATACATATGAGGAGCTGATAATAGCACTTGTTTCACATTCATGTCCAGCACTGTCATTACTTGGAGGTTCACAATGTATAATATAAATGTGTGCTGATCTATACATGATAGAGGAAGTCAGTAATGAGAAACGGATGTCAAGGCAATGGGTAAAGTAAAACTCCACTTTTGATCAGTATTGAGTATATACTAAGCAAATGTCGTGCCTGGCATCTTCATTATATTTCTGTGCTATTTAAAAAATCTATTGCTACCTGGAAACAGTCAATAAGCAGGCTGGCTATAATTCTATCTATGATATCTGTACAGTATTATCTGGTGGGTTAGTCCAGGATTAGGAAAAGATACCTGCTTTCTTTTAGAAACAGCACCACACCTGTCTACAGGTTATATGTGATATTACAGCTCAGCCCACCCCTTTAATGGAGCTAATAATTACCGGACACCACCTGTGCACAGGTGTGGCACAATTTCTAATGGAAAGCAGGTAATGCTTCCTAATCCTGGACAACCACTTACCTATATGAGCATTTAAATATATGACTGTAGGTTCACACTGCGTTTTTGCTGATCTGCTTTTGAATGTTTAATTTGAAAGTAGATAAAGAAACATGTTTTTGTGTGAGCTAAAAAAAAAAAGATCTGTTTTGATCCACTTTTAATATTGTACGTTAATAGAAAACAAATCCTGTCGTGTTGTACATGAAAAGAGAAAAGGAAACACAGTGGCGCTGCACGAACAGGCGGATTAACCCACAGTCACCTGGTTAGGTTGTCCGTATAAGGCACGACTATAATGTAGGCTTGTAGGTGTATAAGGAGGGCTGCTGCCTTCCACCTTCCAATTTCCCTGGCTGTGGGATCGGGACCCAAAATCATCATAACCTTGCAACAATGGTGGATTCCTTGGCGCTTAAACCTTCGAGCTCTGGCACAGTCACTCCACTTCAATCAAGAGGCAGAGATTCCCAGTATAAGTACCAACCAGATGTTTTCTTTATTGTAGTGCTGCACATTTCAAGGGTTAACCACCCTCTTCATCAGGTGCCAGATGCCGAGCTTGGAGGTTTGAGCGGCATGGTTGTGAGGTTATTGAGGTTCTAACGCATGGCATACAACTGCATCCATTTTTACCAACCCCTCCCCCCCCATAAAACCTATAAATTAAACAGACAGGAAAAACCCAGTAAGAACCTAAGGTTATGTTCACACAACGTCAATTTTTTCCTAGAGTGTTTAAAATGTTGCTAAGAAAGCCGTGGGGAGCTGCGGGTGGGGGGATTGGGCTGCGGGGAGCTGCCCGGGTGATCGCTAGATCGTCCGGGCTGCCCATAGAAGATAGCATTATTTAGAAAGATGGCCAGACCATAAGAACGATGAGGCACTTTGCCCCTCTACCATATTGTCTCAAACCCCCTCCCGATAGTGTGTAAGCTGATGTATGCGAGCAGGAAGCTCACTCCTCATGTATGGATAATTATATGTATATCTCTATAATGTCTGATTTCTGTCTATGTATGTACCCCCAGAATTGTAAAGTGCTGCAGAATCTGTTGGCGCTATATAAATAAAAAATTATTATTATTATTATTATTATAGCAGCAGTCTGCTGCTGCCGCTCCTATTCCACGGAACAACGGCAGCAGATCGTTGCTATCCTGGTCATTTGTCTTTCAACATGTTAAAAGAAAAACGACAGCAACAATCAGCCGACATTGTTCATTGTTGTCTTCTATTACACCGGAGGATTACCATCTGTAACTGCCGATATCAACCAAATACGTCCGATAATTGTTTAGTGTAATAGGGCCTTAATGTCCCTCTATTGAACACTTGTACCAATTATCCATGGACAGCAGCTTGCTGACGGTTTCCAGATTTGTTGTTTGTATTAATACAGTGCACAAAAAAAGTGAATGGTATCAATAATAGCAATGAAGATGCTACATGATGTTGCACTAAATACTTGCTCGCCATATGACTAGTGTTAAGGTAGATAATGTATTGTATATGCAACTATTGTCGAAAGCGACTACTAGTTTACTGTGGTTATTTTCTTACTATTTAAGCTCCTACGTATTTTACAGCATCTTATATATCAGCGTGTGAGCCAACAGACTGGTCACTAAACTGAAACATTTCTTCAGGGACACTACTGGCGTCTACTTTATGTCCTAGATGTGATTTACATACTAATAGACTATTAGAACCTATAAAACGTATTGAAATCAATAGGTGTTTATTGCGTCTATTCATTTCAGTGAGTACTCTGCAGTCACCGAGAGCTAAGTGCCAGACAGGATTTGGTACCGTTATATGTACAGCTACCATAATGTAAGAGCCGCAGTACACAGTGTCTGATAATAGGTTCTGTCTGAGACTGCAGATCTTAGCTTTCCAAAAGACAGAGACATAGAAGAATGCTATTTCTCAGGTTGTAAAGTGATCCCAAATACGAATAAATTATATGGATTATTAAGATTATTTGAACCGTTTTTTTTGTTTCATACTATATGAGTTAAATATATAAATATATATATATATATATATATATATATATATTTTTTTTTTTTTATTTTTTTTTTCCTATATAGGATTGGTCATTTTCTAGCTTTTCTGTTGATGTTGCACTACAGGACAAATAAGGTGTGATTGCCGCCCACACTACACTAACAAGGGGCAGAAGCAATTGGCTCAATTCTTTCTGGAGTTGTGGGCTGGATTACTGGAGCTGCAGTACCAGGTCCTGCCACTATGCAGTGAACAGAGCCAACTGATTGTCTGGGGTGATAGATGTCAAAATCCTAATCTGGAACCATTAATATATTTTGGCAGGAAACTTCCATTAAAGGGGTTGTCCAGCGAAAATCTTTTTCTTTCTAATCAACTGGTGTCAGAAAGTTATATAGATTTGTAATTAACTTCTATTTAAAAATCTCAAAACTTCCTGTACTTATCAGCTACTATATGTCCTGCAGGTAATGTTGCTTTTTTTTAGCCTGACACAGTACTCTCTGCTGACATCTCTGTCCGAGACAGGAACTGTCCAGAGCAGGAAAGGTTTTCTATGGGAATTTGCTACTGCTCTGGACAGTTCCTGTCTTGGCCAGAGATGTCAGCAGAGAGCCCGGTGTCTGAATGAAAATAAAACAGCACAGGACATACAGCAGCTTGTTGGACACTACCTACAGGACATACAACAGCTGATAAGTACGGGAAGACTGGAGATTTTTAAATAGAAGTAAATTACAAATCTATATAACTTTCTGACACCAGTTGATTTGAAAGAGAAAGATTTTCTCTCTTTAATATCATTCATTTGGCTACTATGAGCTGAGATTTTATTAATACAGACCTAATGCTGCATATTGAAAAAATGTTATTTGCATAAACAACACATACGAAAGCTTACATGTGAATAAAACCATTTTAAGGTAATTAATATGGATACAAAATATAGAAGTGTGGATGAACCTCTAGGCACCATATAGGGACCTGCCTTTGCCCCCCCCCCCCCCTGAGCTTAATGTTATTAATTCCTCCTCGTTTTTATGATGTACCTATATTAATCAACTTTTCTTTTCTAAAAAGTCACCTGTCAGAGAATCCTATTACTGAAGTCGCATTGTTCACAAATTAACGTCAGGAATGCATTTGGAGCCCTACCAAGAACTTGTTATAATTGCTCACATGCAAGTAAAAGCTTTGCTCATGTATTCATTATTTGATGCAAGGGATTAAGTGTGATTACAAGGATGACATTGCAGCTTCTCTGCTAATAGGTAAATCAGTGTTTATGCCAGAACTGCTCTGATTTCTTTCAGGGAGAAGGCTTTGATACGGTACCGTGGCATACGGCTAAGTTCTATGTGGCACTGATCACTAAGCTTAAAAATGACTGTGTATGGGAAAAGTCGAATATTAATCAAGTCTAATTGTTGGCACTGACGGTGGAACACAAAAGGTCGGAGCCGTGCCGGGTTCTGCTTTGTGATTAGTGACTTTTAGTACCAATGTAATTACTGTAAATTTAAGGGCATTTGTGTTTATGGAATCTCTGCTTGAGAACATTCAATTAGGGCTATGGAAGTAGATAAGAACGTACAGGGACCATAATTTACCTACCTCTTGTTTATGGCCACCACCAAGGCACAGACATGTATTAAACTAGCCGCTTCAGAGAGGCAGCTTCATCTCCCTATCCCACCTACACATGCTCGGAATGGGGTGATATGAGAAAGCCGCCCTTCATTACAGCGGCTCATCTTACCGGAAAACAAAAGAACTGGGTAGATCGACATCAACAAACTTTACCGGTCTCTCCCCCAGCCACTGACATTGGGGGCGAATCAGGTGACCTCCATAATTGTTTGTGGGTTGGCCAATCCTATAGAAAATAGTGGGTTTGGCTTATGTTAATCTAATGTGTATGACCTGCTTTAGTTAAAGGGAAACTAACAGCAGGTTAGAAGACTGTATGTTATGTTCCCATATGGCATGCAACTAGTTGAGGGTCATTTACTTACCTTCATCCTTAGTGATTTTGCAAACTCTTTGTGGTTTGGTGCACTGGGACAGGACTATCACCTTTAGTGCACCAATCTGTCCTCCTCCTGAATTCTAAGGTCGCGCTCTGCAGTGATGTCACTTCGGCACTCAACACTGCAGAACGCTGGGTGAGTATTCACAAGGAGGAGCAGACCGGTAAGATGGATCAGCGCACTAAGGGTGGTAGTTTATGTGCCAATTTTTTTTTATATGTATTTCCACATATATTTTGGGAGGTAAACCTCCCAAATAGTCTCTTTTGCGAAGAGACATTTTTTTTTTTAGCTAAAAAGGGCTAAAAAAAACAATTTAATAAAGTTAGTGGGAACATAGACACAGCTTCTAAGGCACATGGAGATAGGAAGACACTAATATTAAAGGACAAGTCCTGTGGGGAAGTAAAAAATCATTACTGGCAGGGGGTGGGGGGGGGAGAAAAAAAATTATAGTCATCTGCCCCGGTGACCGCGCAGAGCTGCGTCTTGCTCCTGGTCACTGCAGGCTGTCTTCTGAGCTCCCACATCATAACCAGGCTGATGGATACCCTGCTGAGCCAATCAGTGACTGAGGCGGGACACCGCTGCAGACACTGGTTGGCTAAGCAAACTAAGGGTACTATTACAGGAAACAATAATAGGCGGAATCGGCTCTATCCGGCCGATTATCGCTTCGTGTAATAAACACAACGATCAGCCGATGGATCGTTGTTATTGTCTGATCGTTGATATAGGTTTGGACCTATAATTGTCGGCCATCGACCGCACATCGCTACGTGTAATAGCGGTGTGTGGCCGGTGGCTGTAGATTAGCAAAGTAAATACTTTACTATCCATGGTCCAGGGCTCCTCCTGCGCTGTGCTTTTCCCCAGGTCCCACGCGCTGCTGCTTCAGGGCGTTATGTCTTAGCTGACAGGCCGCTCAGCCAATCACAGGCCAGGACCACCATGGCTCTGAAGCTGCAGCGCGGGGGACTCGGGGACAAGCAGACCACAAGAGGAGCCCTGGACCATGGATAGGTAATGTATTCCAGTTTAGCAAGGGCTGCAAGGGCATCGGTAACTATGTCCACGCAGCCCTTGTTAAATGATTATCGGCCGTGTAATAGGCCCAGTAAACAAGCGCCGATTTAGCAGATCGGCGCTTGTTTACAGTTAATATTGGGCCCCCAACGGCCCATGTAATACTACCCTAAATCCCACCAGTCTGTGATGTGGATCCTGGGTCATGAAGATGACAGCTGACATGGTCCAGAAGTTCTGTGATGCAGCGCAGCATGGGAACTGGGAACAGTAAGTATAATGTCTTTTATATTTTCCCCCTACCCCCTGCCCGTAATGATTCCCCCCTCCCGGACTTCTCCTTAATTTAGTTAGTGGAAATATAGACACAATGGGGGAGATTTATCCAGTAAAACTGTCTCAGTTGCCCCCAGCAATCAGATTCCACCTTTCATTTTCCAAAGAGTCTGTGAGGAATGAAAGGTGGAATCTGATTGGTTGCTAGGGGCGACTGAGCCAGTTTCACTTTACACCATGTTTGATAAATCTCCCCCAATGTTTGCAAGACGCATGGAGATGGGGAAACAGTAATATTAAAACCTTTAGTGGATCTATCGGAAGGCTGAGAAGGCTCTTAGAAGAGTAGGACGTTGTTACAGTACCTATTGCCTTTGCACCCACTAGCTCCGTGTTGTTACGGACGTTCTTACATTAATGTAAAGAAGTCTCTCCTGGTGACAGGTTCCTTTTAAGCACCGTACTTAAGAAAGAAGGATCAGCTCCTCTAGCTGTACAGCACGTTACTGCTCCGAGGGCTTGAAATGGTAAAGTTCCTAAATTATAATGAATTGTGTCATTCTTAGAAATTTCAGGAGTTAATTAGGCAGCCGTGCAATTAACCAGCGAGAATATATTAAAAATGAAATGCGCACCGCTAGCAGCGCCCGGTATGATTAAAAACCTGCCCGTCCTCTTCTCATTCCTGAGAGCCGGCTGCTATCAGTTCTTGCTAGGGAGAATAACATGTAGCATCCTGCTTAAAGTTCACACTAGCAGGACTGTTCAGTTTTAAAATTCATAGTGCTTCCTAGTTATTTACAACCCATCCTATTACCGCTCAGCGGGCTCATGTATCATTGTGCTATTGCACTTTCACTCCTACTAATGAAAGAATTGTGATACACATTACCAATCCCCTGCTGTTTGCATTAGAGGAGGTATCATTTTCCTTCATCTTGTCAAAGTATGTAGGCAGTTGTAACCCTTGCAGTACTTGAGGGACTTCTACCACTGACACTAGAAAGCAATTTAGGCCAAAGTCCCTTGCTGCTAGCAACCTGATAAAACACCTCAATTTAGTAAATGTGGCCCTCTGGGGTATACCAGGCCATTCGTGGAGACACCCTATTTCTGTCTTCAGGCACCTCGGTAATAATGGGATACAGAGATGAATTGCTGGAGATGCTCGGTGGCGGCCCCACTAAGGATTAGTGCTATCAGAGCTGTAATTTCACCCTTGTATCGGAAAATCTCTCTAACTGCAGTTATTATATGAGGCTGAATTATCAAGCAGCGAGGTTTTCTTTCTTTTCAGGCCTTATGATCACATCAGGCTTTTTTTTTCAAATTGACATAGCTCTAAGAGTGAATGCTTCACACCAGATAAATCCACATTGTGATGACCTGAGGATTAGGCCTTCTTGTGTCGCCGTTCTCAGAATAAAACTGTTTTGATTTCATCCAAGATGCTGTAAACCTTTATAAGGAATGTGCTAGGCGGCTTCTTGTCTTATCCACATAGGTTCGGGGACTTCTACCTGCTTGTTGTGTATTATGTTATATAACGCATTACACTGCAGCGTTAGATGGAGGCAAATGTCAATTAGCAACAACAGCCGTATAAATACAAAAAATTACGTTGGCCAGGTGTCTATGGGATCCCGGCCGGAGCATACACACATGGTATACGCTCCGTCCGGGACCCCTAGCGGCGCCGCAAACAACTGACATGTCAGTTTTCTGCGGCCACTATTCAGTGAATAGCCGCGATAGGAAATCCTGTCAGTGCACACTATAAAGCAAGCGGCAATGGCCGCTAGCTTCATAGTGTGCTGTGGGGAGTTCTGATGCAGGCGCGTGCTGATGCGCCCCCATCAGAACTCTGCGGCAGGAAAGCTCATCTGGCCGGTACTGCGGTACTGCCGGGATGATCTTTGCAGAGATCACAGCTGTCCGGGTCACAGAATGGCCGGTCTCTTACGCCATGTGAACATAGCCTTAAGATGGTCCAGAAATCTGGGGCACTGGATTGGTCTGACAGCTGAGAAAATAGTTTACAATGAATGCCTATCCTTGAACACCATGCTGACGTTTTAGATTGTCTAGCCATGTAATAGACTTGGTAAGTGAGCTTACCCCATGGGTCAGGCCATCTAATATGGCCTTTAGGGTATGGCAGATTGTATTTTCCTATACAGTCCATATGGCATGGATATTTTTTTTTTGCATGTGACCTATTGTCTACATATGGATGGTTATACAGTGGCATATGATGGAGGTATACTATGGAAATACACATCAGGGAACAATGTGATGTGAACAGATCCTAGAACTAGTTTCTACAAAATATATATAATTTTTTTAAAAAAAAGAAAGGTTCTCTACATTAGTTCTTATAAACTAATATCCCCAATTGTCCCATTTAAACTTCTAGTGATTCCTCACACTGTGCAGGCCAGTAAAATACATCATCGTTGATCTTTCTTGGGGAACAAAGTAGATGAGGACAAGTATTTTGATGCATGACAACAATAGGCTGAACATAAGTAGAACATATTCTTCTTCCCCATTATGACTTTTGTGTTTTCATATATTAGACCACGTTTATAGATTTATTCCAGTATTCCATTTATGTTTAAAGGGAACCTGTCACATTGAAAAGGCAGAGTATAGGCACGACGGTAAAGAACATATTGAGATTGAGATATGATTGAACAGATTTAGATACATATGTAGAAAAGATTAAGTATAGCTAGTAATTTATTTACTTCAACCTCTATCCAGTGGGTGGCAAAATACATATTATCATCATTATTATTTTTTTTATTTTATTTAATTTTGCGATCTGCTCCAACAATCTTAAAGGGAATCTTTCAGCTGTAATTCGGACAATGAGACACATGGTGCATGTAGAGAAATGCTTTTATTCTCTGGTACAAAGAGTCAGGGTACTATTACACAAAGTGATTTTTAGCGATAAACAACTAACGATAAACTATCGCAAACTAGATTGTTTATTGTTAACCTGAAATCGTTCACCATATTACACAGAACGATAGTCGTTAGTTACGATCGTTACTATGATCGTTATTGCGATCGTTGCTATGATCGTTTATTTCTTCTGATTCCAGCAAAGCAATGGATAAGGTGCTATTACACCGAATGATTAGTGTGAAAGCGCGGAACTTAAGCGAACGAATGTGGAATTACACCGAACGATTAGCGATGATTTTAGGTTCAGATCTAAATCAACGATCAACGACATACGAACGATTTTTCGATCTTTGCCTGCAATTACACTGAACGATTATCGTTTAAATTCGAACAATTTAACGATTTTTCGCACAATAATCGTCCCGTGTAATAGGGCCCTCAAAGTAATTCTTCTAAGCTCCTGAATAGCTGCAAGCTGTAATGTCTTCTCTCCCCCTTCATGCTGTACTGACACCTGGTAGAGTCCCAGGCAGAATCAGGTATGGGCGGGGGAGGGAGGAGATGTTACAGCTTGCTGCACTTCAGAAGCTCAGGAAAGACTCTTCTTACTATATAATAAAAGAATTATTCTACATTGTGGAAGCGCAGACAGATATATGAAAGGTACCAGGTGTCTCTTGATCTAACAGCTCTCTAACAGCATCAGTGGGTTTGAACGTGACTTTAAGCTGACAGATTCACTTTAAGATTTTCACTCTAATGATTTTACCAGTTCTTATTTATCTATTTATTTAACTGAACGCATCGAATGTCGTAATAAATGTGAGCCATTGTCTCCAGTGTGGTCTCCGGAATTGATGGAGATAAGTGATCATAGATATATAAAATATTTGCCTCTTTGTATGGGAAAAAAATCCAGATAAATAATGACCACATATTTGAAATATTCTAGATAGAATTTCGATTTCAATGGACTATACATTAACTCCTGGTATGTTTAACTATGGAGCCAGATCTACCAATATATGAAATACCTTCAGGCATTTCTGTCACTGGAAGCCTTGAGAGCAATTTCTGACCTTTAATGTCAGGAAAGATTTATTGTACATACCACCCACTGTGCATGTAAAGCGTACTGGACCATGCCACATCCCTTGATGTAGGGCCAGTCTTCTCTGATACTAATGGGCTTTTTTGTGGAGAATACTAGTAAACAGGATGACAGTTCATGTAAACCTCCGTTCACATTAGTGACAATTAGCACTCTTCTGCAAATGGGCCATTCATTCATAAACTCATTTAGTTAAGCTTTTTATTGATAAACCTGAGGTCATCGCACTACTGGTTCAAGTAGCACAAATGGGCCTAAAGTAATAACCCTTCTGGTAAAACCTTTGATCAGCCTATTACAAAAGCAAATATCTGACAGCTAGTTGTTGCTAGAAGTGCTTTTGGCCTAATGTTATTCAAAGTCAGTCATGTGGCAATGGAATTGGCCATCTTGTGGTCTTATCCAAGATCCATGATCTCATACCTTACTTACCAGCCCTCTGGGAGCCGATGAAGCCATCACACATGCAGATGAGTTCTTTTTAAAAGTGAGATATTTGTTCATACATGTTACGTCTTTGTAAGTGATGGATGCTGATAATTTACTTGTATTGATTCACTAAAGCCTCTTCGCATACTCCCCCCCCCCCCCCGGAAGCATTGCCTGTCCTATAGGAATACCTTTGTTAGCTTGGCGGTCTCCCCAAGAAAAGACAGATTTTCTGTAAAGGGGTTGTCTGGTTTAGTGCACTCACCTCTTTGTTTCTTTGCAGTATTTATTAAAGTCGTATTGTCACCCCCTTACTGTATGTGCAGTTCTCCGCACCATCCACAAGCTTGGAGGCTGAAAATTCAATATATATCTGTACAAAACTTTTTCTGTGTCCTCTTTCTGTTCTACATTTGTTTTTTATTTCACCGGTGGAGAGTGTCACCTAGGCAGTGCTTCACAGCAGGTGGGCCCCCTCTTACAAATACCGAGAAGTCTCACCTAGATGACACTGTCCATATAGGAGAGGGGGCCCAACTGCCGTGAAGCCCCGCCTAGATGCCACTGTCCATATAGGAGAGGAGGCTGAACTGCTGTGAAGCCTCACCTAGATGCCCCTATCCATACAGGAGAGGGGGCTCAACTGCTGTGAAGTCTCACCTAGATGCCACTGTCCATATAGGAGAGGGGGCCCAACTGCCATAAAGCTCCACCTAGATGACACTATCCATATAAGAGAGGGGGCTTAACTGCTGTGAAGCCCCACCTAGATGCCACTGTCCATACAGCAGAGGGGGGCAAGCTGCCATGAAACCCCTGCCTTGGTGACTGTTCATTGATGAAATTAAGCAATTTTAGCAGAAAGAAGACACAGACAAGTTTTATAGTTATAAGCTATACAGTTTCAAAGTAATAGAATTTAAAGGCTATATTCACATTAGGGTACTATGTCTAACAATTTAAAAGTAAATTTCTCACAGATCCCCTAGTTCAACATGCGTATGCGCCCCTGGGCCCCTACTGTTTTAAAGTGGAGTAGGTTTAAGGCCCTTTTATATGAGCAATTGTTAGCCAAACAGGCCGATATTTCCACTTGTAACAGGCCCAGTGATCAGCCAATGAATGGACAAATTCTTGTTCATTGGCTGATCCCATCTTTTCGGCAGTTATAATAATTATTGTTCACTGGCTACGCATCTTGCGGTGCAAAATGGGATGTGCGACCAACAATAATGGAGGCAAAGGGTTGCACGAACAATCCAGCTATTGTTCATACGACCTTGTCCACATGATAAATGAACTGTGTAATAAATTCCTTAAATAAATGCCAATGGTTTCGCTTGTGTATTACTACCCTTAGGGGCAGATCTTGCACAGTATAGAATTAGGTGTGACGCTGTGTATTGAAATAGTGGATCTTTGAGCAATTTGCCTATAAAACTTTGGTGTGCCCAAACTGGAATATGACCCTTATACTCCATATTACTTTGAAAAGTAAGAAAGGGTATGGTGAGCACTCCAGAACATGTGGTAATTTTTTTAAAGGCTATTATATATCTGCTACTAGCAAAACAGAGGTAGATTAGCCTGATGTCGTGGAAGGTATACAGTTTATATATATTTGATATTTACAACATTACATTGATTTCATATAGGAACCATGTAATGCTTAATTTCCCCTGTGGTGGCGCTGCAGGGGAATTGAACACTCGCTGCTGGATTTATCCACAAATTACAGCCAATCATTTGGGCTTAGTTGGAAAGTTTTGATTATTTTTTTTATAAATTCATATAAAATATGATTGTAAAACCTAACCAATTCCTTAAAGTAATTCCGCCAGAATTGGAAATGTCACTTACAGATATGGATTCCATGTATCTTCAGCACGCTGAATATGTTTACCTATGCGATTCTGTCTTTCAGTATGTTATAAAAGATGGCAGATTTTATGTAATACGATTTGAGTAGCCAGAAAGGTCTTAATCTGATTATTGATCTAGGCACTGAGCAGATCTTGGCAAATTATGAGCAATGGCCTTTTCCTGACACTAATGGAGCATTTTTTATCCTATGTTTGCAATGTAGCAATGTTTCCATTGATGGCCATTAGTGTTATCCAATTATTTACATCAATCTTCCCATATATTATAGGTTACATTTATAGGTTTATCATGATGAAACAATGTGCTTTAGGCCGCATACTATTAAAGAGAACGTGTAATTGAATAAAATCATAAAACAAAGATGGTCATGGTTGATGTGTGTCATAAACTAGCCCGCTGGACGGCCCAGACATATATCATCGAAATGAAATGCAACAGTAGACACTCATAGCCTTCATGTGTCACCGTTATTACTGTGTCTCCCTGTAGAACTATCAACCACCTACACAGATATAGCATTAAATGGCCTAAATCAATATTAATAAGAATACAGCCTATAGATGTCCTAGGCACCAGGGGCCAGACTGACCAGAGTAATAAGGTTACATTCAATAATATCACCCATATAATAGTATTAATAAATCACAGTTATGTGTGGCTAGCAGTGTACCATATTATTTACATAGTGTAATTGTAGCTATCTACATACTATATCACAGTATATGCAGATATTTTACTATATCTGATGGTATACATGTATAAAAGTGAGATTAGCATTTTCGACTGCTCTTTCTTCTAAAAGGGAACTATCAGTAGGTTAGACGCACTATAGTGCGTTGGACGCTGAGGAGGAAGGTATGTGTGTTACCTTCCACCTCAGCGCCGGTCCCACACTGTTACTTGGAGTAATCTTCACTCCGGAGCATTGGATCATCGGCTTGCTCCTTCCAATGATAATCAATGGAGGGGATGGGCTGGATCTCGCGGCAGTGCTCTTATCGGTGCGCCGGAGAGAAGATTACTCTGACTAACAGCACAGGACTGGTGCAGAGGAGGAAGGTAACATACCTTTCTCCTCTGTATCCCCCTGGCGCTATATATATAATCTTGTGTAGATCTCCCTTATCTCACCAAAGTGGAATGGACCTGTTGAGACATTCTTCCACCCTTTCTCACTTTCCTTTTATCATCCCTTAACAATACTTGCATGGGATGCAACAATGTATCAGTAGGGGGTAGATGTCAAAGTAACATTCATATCATTCCCAGGACCACCAGTTTACTTTCTTTCCCTTGCACATCCTGGTGCAGCTCCTCGCCAGGCACACTTACCTGGCCATATTGAGAAAAAAAAAAAAAAAAAAACATGATTCAACAAATCAGGCTCCCTTCTTCCATTGTTCTATTGTCCAGTTTTGTTCACAGGCCCACTGTAGACACTTTCAGCAGAAGGTAAAAGTCAACAGGGCACTCAGTTAGGTTTGTGGCTACATAGCCTGACAGAGATACACTATCTGTTCTGACCCATTATTAGTAGCTTTTCTATGTGATCAGACTGCAGAGAGAATGTTTGCACCCCTCATATATCAGTAAGCTTCATATACCTATGACCTTGTTGCCAGTTTACTGGCTGTCGTACCCCACCCCCACCCCCCCACAAGACCTTCTATTTTGCATTTGATCTGGTCAAGTTATTATTCTGATACTTATGGTTGCCTATATTCCTTTTCGAACACAACTTCAACACCCGATCGCTTCCTAATATATCTCACCCCTTAACCAGTGCCATTGTCGCAAGATAATCAATTTTATTCATTTCACCTCAGTGTTTTTTCTTTTTGTATGTGTATGTTGATAGGTAGATCGGCTTTATTTCTATATCCGTTTTCATGGTTCATTGATCGCTCTCACAGGGTGGAACGTTCCATCATTTTCTTACAATAAACTGATTAAGCTTCATAATGATTCTTATGGAGTATTAAGCTGCTCATGTTCATTTTTATTTTTAGAATCCAGTAATGTTGGGTGTATAGCAGTATCCTCTTATGGAAGAAAGGGACCAGCCATGTTTATACACACTGCTATCCCTTATTAGCCCCTTTCCCTGAGTACTGTATGTCATGGCAAACATTTTTGGCAGCCAGACATTGCTTTTTTCCTCCATAGGGATATTAATGGTAACAACCAATATGTATGAGCACTAGGTTGTGCTTTACTAGGTTGATGCTCACCTGCCCCAATCCCTCTCTGCTTCCACTTAAACTCTTTGTTTCTTCCTACTTTGAAATTGTCTCAAGCTCCTGTCTGCTTAGTCAGTCGCTGACCATAATGATGACCTGACTAAATCATTGTTTGGCCAAGTGGGCAGTTTCTGTAGGGATTGGCATGGCATCTGAAGCAGGGAGAAGCAGAGAGGATGTGTGACAGGCAGCCATTGAAAATACAGGATTGGGGCAGGTGAGTATATGTTTTCATATTGGAAGCATACAGGGGGTGTTCCTCTTTGAACAATTCCTTTAATTCTATCCTACTAGACACATGTTTAACATTGTGTTCCCATGTATGAGGCTTTGAGAATCTTTCCATTTACTCCTGCCGTAAAACATGCAGCACCTGTATTCACGTTAAATGTTAGTTTATTGTAACCATTATTGGGGAATTATAATCAAAATGAGATGGTTTCACACAGAAAGATTTCTTGTTGTTAACGTACGTTTCATCTGATCTTAATGCTGACATATTGACTCAAGCATATTACTTGTGTAGATGATCTAGCCCAAGGCTGTTTGATATGCAGATTTTCTTTTCTTATTCCTTTTTTTAGTAGTGTGCGCGGAGGGGAGAGGAGGGGGGATGAGACAAACACCGAGCCAGTTCAGCTGTATTATAATGTGTCTGTCAATTTGAAATAATTACACTGAAATCACTGAGCTGAGGATTTATTATTTTTTTAATAGAACTCATCACAGAAACACTGATGTCTGCCTCTTGAATCAGACAAATAATATCTCCCTGGCCTTCCAGTCCCGTCTCAGCCGATTTGTCAAAGATGGCACAAGTGGTCATAAGCTACAAAGCCAAGAGTGATTGCTAGTAGTGATCAACAACCAGCACTTTAGTGCAGTGACAAAAAAAAAAAGAAGAAAATCTGCAATGAAGAAAGTGTAGGTATTCCCCGGGGAAGATGATTGCTGATTCACTGGACCTTTTGCTGTTTTTCCTCTTTTTTTTTTTTCTTTCTCTCTGAATCATGGTCCTGCTGAGCAAAGATTTATTACTGAATTGCTATAAAGACTGTCATTTCAGAGAGGCATGTCTGGAAACGTGTACTTAGAAAAAGGAAAATGTGATTTCTAATATTGCAGATGATATTAACTTTGTCGGCACGGTCTGTTGCAATTATGAAAAGCTGTGGCCCTGAAATGGAATTCTTGAGCAGATTTTTTTTTTTCCACTGTTCCAAGAGTGGGCTTTATGAAAAATAGACTAGAAGTCCTTGTTACGATGATGCTCACAATGGCAGAGCCACGATAGCAGAAGATTCATAATGTAACTACTAAAGATGTAGGAGTGCAAGGATTGTCGTATGAAGTGCCATTGTCCTGAAGCATGCGTTGCCCTCGACGGCTCAAGCCAATAATAGACTCTTCTCAGCCCAGGTGTTGGTATTTGCTTAGCAGTGGTTGTTAACAACCTGGATGATTTCACCAATGACAAATCTTTTTCACTTCTACGAAGAACATCAAAGGCTTCGGGATAAGGTCTTGTGAAGTTCATTTGCGTTGGTCTACCGGGAGACCTAAATGCTGCAAATTAATCAAATTTCAGGCTAGAATAGAAATTTCTCTAACTTCGGAGGCTGTGAAAGGCGCTCCGAAAGAGACTATCTTAAGTGTATGAAAAATAGGAGTTTATGAGGCCGGGGAATTGTGCAGCTTGACTGGACCTGCATGCTGCCATTGATGAAGAAGCTTGCCTGTGTTTTTTTTTTTGCTCTGTAAGGTTCTTTCATTGAGTCATGCTAGGGAGGTTGTAAATGAGCTTCTCACTGAGACAAGGTTGAAGGTCAAAGTGTAGTGCCAGCTGCCCAGCCTGCTATAGAACAATGATGCATCCTTTTACATTGAAGAAAGGAACATTCCAGGATAATGTTGTATTGGGCTCCCGCTAATCTTTTTTTAAGTTAATGTCACAATTCCTTCTGAGCAGGATTTTTATAGTATCTCCAGAAATTAACCTTGTTACTCCGATTTCCCTTTTTATATGCTCCTCAGTTTACTTATTTCCTGTTTGCTTGTGAAAGGCATCTTTACTAGAAGTCAGCATCCTGTGATTTGTCATCTTAAATGATCTTCTCCTTTCCCTTGCAGTGATTTAGTGTATGTGACACTGAGTGGCTATGCAGACGCTCTCCTCTGCTGTTATTGTTTGCTATACAGTAGAATAGATAGAATTAAGGACACTACCAGAACAAAGATACAGGAGAAATCATAGACGGAGGACTAACTGGAGATGTCTGTGTCATATGGCGGTATTGCGATAGGGTTCTGTGGTCCGTATGGTCCTGCGCCTTGTCACCATATGTTCCTCCTACATTAATAATGTATCATAAGGTCAACCAGAAGTAAATTACTGGATTAAGTAAATATTTTGCATAGCTTTGTGAATATTCAAAACTATAATTTTCTCTAGAAAAAACACCAGCTCTCTATTATTAATAGACAAAAAGTGGCTCAGCCAATAGAATTCTAGGTTCTCCTTGGGATTTTTGTTGACTATAAAACTAGGTCCAGATTGCATATATTTGTATATACCTCAGAAAGCCACTCATGCACATGAGATAACATTTGGCATTTTGGCCGGCTATGATTAAAAAATTATACATAGGGGACTGTTCACAATGGACTGATATCTGCCAAAATGTGTTCCAACATGTTGGATTTTTTGTTTTTATTTTAGGTTGGGGTTGACTGAAAACAAACAGGATAATTTGATTTTTCGCCCATTTTTGGTCTAAGTTCTATTTATGAACCAGTGTTCGATGGGCAAATATTTTTGGATTCAACCTTTTTTTTAGCTGCCTGTTTTGAGTATTCACCAAAAAGTTTGCATAGTCCGGGATTAGCGCCCAATATATCATTTGCGACTTTTTAAAAAGTCGCACAAACAGGTACATCTTACATCTGGCCAGTCCCAGGTGAACATGCTTGCTTTTTTGCAACTTTTTTTGCAGCTTATTCTGCACCTTTTTTGGTGACTTTTTACTAAGATGCATTTACTATGGCAGTGCTACATTTTAATAAATCAGTCACAAGATATTGGAAGAAAATATACACCAGTCCTCATTAGAAAATTCACACACATTAGATTCCTTTGTAAATGCCCCTCAATGTCCCACCACTATTAGCTGAATTCAAAAGATCATTTGCCACTTTGTGCATGCTCACTGTGTTTCTTTTTTGATTTACCACTCATCTCTGTCATGTTTCTAATGGACTCATCCATGAGAGTATTGCCATGGACAATTGATCAGCTGCATCCTGGACGATCAACATCCAATGTGTGTCTGAAATGGAGATTGAAATCCATACTCCTGCCCTCATTCCCCGCCAGTGATGCAAAGACATAGAATGCCGGACCCTGATTCTCTCTACTTCTTCCTGCTTCTAGTGGCGTGATGACCCTACCGGTACTAGCTTCCCTGCCAATCACTGGCTAGGCAGTCAACATTGCAGGTGCCATTGGGATCAGGAGCTATCGAAACATCAGTGCTGGAGGATCAGGAGATGTCAGTATTGTTTTTTTCTTGTTTTTTTTTTATACAGCGCCCGGACATTTGCAGAAAATGATATTTGAATAAAGCGCACACCCTCATATACTACACACAATTCACATAGCACCATTGCTGCCATGTTGCCCTTATACGTTATTGATACTGTATATATTGCTATTATAAAATATATAAAACAGCTACATCTGAAAGAACTATAAATCTACTTGCTGCATCTTACATTTTGATATAGCCTCATGACTGTAGAGCATTTAAATAGCTCTGGCAAATACGGACTAGCGTATAAAGTAACCTGATCCTATTGCCATTCAGAATTGCCACCACATGAAACACTATTTTGCCCGGTATAGTAGATCCCATGAATTTTCTATTATTTTAACGAAGCAATGATATGGCATTCACTTCTTCTACCAATAAACTTGCAGTACACAGAGGAATGTTGTTCTCTATACATAATAGCCCCTATATATACTGTTTGTGTTAATAATATCTGGAACAACAAAGTAAAAAGCCTTCTGGGTATAATCCGCTTTTATCAGGATTCAAACCACAAATAGTTATTTTCAATATGGGGACGGCCTACCACATCAAAACCCCACACAGCCTCATGCTGCATGCTAATCCAGAGGACCAACAAGTAAACCTAGACCTAGACATGGAGGGAAAGAAAGGTTGTAGAAATTGCTAGAACTTTAATTATAACTTACTAAACCGTGTAATTTCCGCGTGTTGATCTTTCAAGCCCATTTTAAGTCGTAGTGTTTGATGATGAAAGAGACATTCGACTAAAGTTTTATTTAAGTAAATCTGTTAAACCCCCCAAAAGTGTAAATTCTTCTTTTAAAGCAAAAAGAAAAGTTAAACTGCACTTTACACACAACTTTTCTTAGGTGATTATAGTTCCGAGCATGTTGAGACTTATGATACAGGGGTAAGGCAGAATATCATTTGCTTTGGTAAGTTTAATTTGTTTCTTATCTGGGGCCAGAAAGCTATACAGATGTGTAAATGACATATATTTTTTTCTAAATTCAATCCAATACTTATCAGCTGCTGTATGTCTAGCAGGATGTGGTGTATTCTTCCCAGTGAAATACAGTGCTCTCTGCTGCCACCTGCAGAAAAGGATATGTTAGCTATAGTAATTAGAGATGATTGAACAGCGCTGATGTTCAGGTTCGTACGGACTCGAACCATCGGTGTTTGACTCCCATAGTCTTCCCTCCCCATGGCCCAGGCTGTATTCCTGTTTTCCAGGCGTGACTCGGGCTGTCTCCACCTTCCCCAACGGAACGGGAAGACTGCGGGAGTAAAACACTGATGGTCCAAGTTTGTACAAACCTGAACATCAGCGCTGTTCTATCATGCCTAATAGTAATCTGCTTCTGTTCTAGACAGTTCATGACATGCACAGAGGTGACAGCAGGGAGCACCACGTCTGACTGGGAAGACTACACAATGTCTTCCTGGGCATACAGCATCTGATAAGTATTGAAAGCTTGATTTTTTTTTTTATATAAATATATAAAAGAAGTTTACATGTTTAATAGAGATGAGCGAACATGGAGCGTGCTCGAGTGGAGCCCTAAGGCTATGTGGAAATCATGGATATAGTCATTGGCTGTATCCATGTTTTCCAGACAACCTTAGAGCTTTATCCAAGTTCAGCAGCCCCCGCTAATCAAATGCCAATCGTTTGGGTTCGGATGGACTCGAACCCGAACCCGGTTCGCTCATCTCTAATGTTTAACTATCTGGCACCAGTTGAAATGTTTTTTTTTTTTTTTTTTTTTTTATTCCAGTATACCTTGAAGTGGACCATAAAAAAGTACAATATTTAAACAATATTAACCCCCTTCCTGCCCACACCTTTGTAAAAATCCTGTTCTGTAGCAAGCATCTGGGACACTTGGACTATCCATACCAATGACCTATAATCTCACCAGTAATCCTTGTGGAGATCTAAGACTAGAAAATGCCTAAATCTAGCTCCACACATTACATTATCAAACATGGTATAAAGTAAAACTGGCTCAGTTGCCCCTAGCAACCAATCAGATTCCACCTTTTATCTTCCAAAGAGTCTGTGAGGAGTGAGAAGTGGAATCTGGTTGGTTGCTAGGGGCGACTGAGCGAGTTTCACTTTACACCATGTTTGATAAATCTCCCCCTATGTGTGCATTCTCAGTTTTGCAGAATGTGCATGTGGGGTGGTTGGGTTATTAGGCTGCCAACAGTCTATCTCCCTGCTGAGTTAAAAAACTCAATTGCCCAGATGCCCAATTCTTATCCCCCTCAAAAGTTGAAGTTTAGGGGCCCCATACACAATAAGGCCAGGTTCACACAACATAAAAATAAGGTTGTATTTGGATGTTCTTTGTTTTGGGTCGTATTAATCCAAATACAGCCGTATTTCACCCTTATTTTTACGTTGTGTGAACATAGCCTAAATCCTGATAAAAGCAGCAGGCTTGGAATGTAAGGGGAGCTTAAAATGAGAGTTTTCTGCAAATAAAGTAGAAGATATTATTATCAATCTTCACCAGTATATCAAAATACATTGTTAATATCACTAGCTACCAAGACAACAGTTTTCTGAAGAGAAGCAAGGAAAAAAAGTAAAACCTACAAGGTTTACGTTTTTTTTTTATAAGTCTTTATTGGAAACATACAGTTCACTGGCAAACTTGTACTTCCTTCTTGAAATATTTTGCCGTGCAATATTTATCAGATACTCATTTTATTTCAGCAGCTGCTACTTCATTCTAAGGGGGTGATACGTTAATGTGTCATATATATGTGCCTTGATGAATAAACCTCTTAGAGTAACAAAGACAGCAGATGAGAGATAGGTATTGCTTGTGATAAATAGCTATCACTTCTGATGGATACAAACCATATGAATAATCTCTAAAGAAAACACATCAGCGTGAAACCACATTTTTAAGAAACCAAAAAAAAAAAAAAAAAATCTGATGAAAAATATGGCTTATATAAACTTTGAACAGTGCTCTATTGTGTGACTAATGTTAAAAGTCTTAGCTTGGTCTAAATATTTGGTAGCAGGAGTGATAACGCTCTCATGTATATGGGTTAGCTGAATTTTTTTTATTTTTATTTTTTTGCAAATATTGAAGTTTAAAATAACTTAATTGCAAACATATTTTAAAAACGCAATGTTTTGAAACGCAATGTTCTTTAAACAAAAGTTCAATGTCTAATTTAAATTGGCTCGTCACCAACTGCACATGCATAGCTAATGTTAATGAGACTGGAATCATGTTATTTTAACATTGGGTACCATAAATTACAATCAGCAGTGCTATAAAGTTGTCTGTATCATGATGTACATATATCAGTTTGACCCCCCCCCCAAAAAAAAAATAATACCATTTTATAGTCTGGGGTGCTCTGATTCCAACATGATTTTACTTTATTGCTATTCCCCCCCAGATATAGGGATTATACTATTTGGTTAACTATCTCTACTTTTCACTGAATAGTCAGATGGGTGAGAACATTGTAATAAGAGACATGAATCATGTGGCGTGGTGTGGGGTGTGAATGGGATACTCTTATTCACACACTCTTTCCCATCAAAAAACCCTATTAGACTGCCCCATGCTTGCTGTAAACCTATAGATTAGTGCTGTTTTTATAGAACCTATTACAAGGCTTGAGTATGACTCAGAGAAAGCGGCATAAGCAATCGCTGGATCTTTCATGCAACGGTTTGCTGCCATTGGTTTTTTTGGGGGGCTTGACATCCCTTATTACATGGAGAGATGTGTGGTCGATGAGATTTCTTGACAGGTCAGCTGGCCCTATTACACAGGACGATGGTGGACTGCCGGACCAATAATTACTCTGTGTAATGGGGCTCTTAGGCTGCATTCACACGTCCCGTAAAATTGTCTGTAGTCTCGGATAAGCAACCACAGACAATTTTAGGAACCATTCAATTGAATTCAGCCATTCACATGACTTGTGCTGCGACCCCCATTACAAAAAATAGGACATGTCCTAGTGCAGATTGCGGCATGGATCTCCCAATGTGCAGCCCCCCCCCCCCCGCGCCACTTGGCAGCAGAAATGACAGGAGCACTGAGAACAGGAGCGCAGAAGACATCTACTCGCCTATTCCCACCATGTCGGTGAACATGTGAGCTGGCCGGCATGGGGGAGTAGGTGAGTATCTGTCTTTTGCGCTCCTGTCATTTCTGCTGCTGGGCGCTGCGTGGATCGTGGTACGGATTGTTTGAATGAGGCCTTACTTTTAAAAGGACAAGTAGCCATCCAAATAGTAAAACCCCTCTTATCTCACGATAACAAGAAAGTAAAAACATCATTGGAATCGGAGTAGAAGAAGCTACAAAATGATATTTACTGAAAGCTTTTTTTTTTTTCAGACTGACCACAGATCCTCTTTGGCCAATGGTAAAGAGCGCCATCTACTGATGACTTCAACGAGAAGTCTAGTCAGAATTCAACTTAATCAGATCATGAATATGTGATTAAAGATCCATGTTTTCACTGACATGGCATCAGCTTAAGCCTTGCATCCAAATCTAAAAGCCTTGAGAGCATTATCCTGCATATAAGGAGCTTGTAAACATAGAGAGAACCTGTGTAATATTCCTATATATATTTCCATAGACACAGAGGTATATTGTGGTTTACTGGAATAAAAGGCTTAGACTGAGCTTCTTTGTCTAATGCAGTTACTTGGCATGCATTCCTTACATAGCTTCCTTATATATAATTCACATTCTAGCTTTGTTGGGTTCATCTTTTAATATAATACAAAGGCTCTTGATTTTACACCCGTATTGTTTTTACTAGTGCCAAAACCACACACATATTTCTGTGAAAAGCCGAGTATTGCGTTACATTTCCTCTACAGCAACAATTAGTTCCAGTATGGACTTTCTTTGTGGCTTTTTCTTGTAATCACGACGAGATGTCCTAGGCCTCACAAATGACAAGAACAGCTCCACTTTAGTAACCTCGGGGCTAGTTTTTATCCCATAGGTCAAACGTGGCAAACAGTAAAAGAAAAGAAAATAGTAAAAGAGGATGTCTGTGTTTTTCTTTCACCCTTTCAATCCTACATGGCTTGTAGACGCGGAGCCAACCGTTGGCAATAATTCTAATTGCTGTTACTTCACCCTTTTACACAAACGTATGTCTCTCATTTCCTTCTGTCTCTTTCCCAGTTGTAACTAGATAACTCACAAGCTTGGTTGGGAATTTAGTCGAAAATTCCCTTTGGAAATATAGGCACTTTTTTTTTTTTTAGCTTCATTACAACACGTCGGAATAGATTAGCGCTAACTTGTTCAACATATGACTGAAATGTAATTACGTAGACTTATATTTGGGCTTCCAAAATGTCTCTCCTCTCTGTAGCAATAAAGCGTCTCTCCAGGAGGCCTAATGACACCGGCTTTGATATCAGGACATCTTTAGTAGCCGATATTATATACTGAAACAAAACTGTCAGATTTTTTTTTTCTATCTAGTCAATTTTCTTTTCACTTTATATCGCTGCACAGCTCTCCTCTGTGGAGCTAGGCAATAAACCATGCCCAATTTTCATTAGATCTAATTGTCTCGTGATGAATTCCAAGTAGAGAGCAAACTGGAACATTCTTTTTGGCATTTAATATGTTCTTGTATTTAAAAAGCTCTTTCATCGGCTTTGCTAGCAAATTGTCCACAAAGCCTTGTAAAGTGACACATTATTTCCTCTCCTACAGTTCTTGAAAGCTTTCGACTTTGTGTTTTTGAGGCTATCAATGTCTTGCTCCATCTATATAGATGCAGCTAATAATAAAAAAGGAAAACCACTAAATAGATGGCAATAAAGCTGGAATTTTCCATATCATTCAGGGCATCTTCTCTTCTGGCATGACTTTTCTTTTAGTGTGTAGTTTTCTTTTTTTAGCTGTCCAAATCTTAATAGTCGAAACATAAATGTTAACAGGACCCTAAAGGAAACTATATGTAGGAATAGATGGGGCTCTAAACTCAGCTCCCATGTTTTGTTCTGAGAAAATAAGGGAAGTAAAGACCCGTTTACATGGAGGGTTAACTGAACCAACAAGTAGTGGGGACGAAGACCTCCAAATGTATAGTCAAAGAAACAAGCAATTGCTCATTTGTCGGCTAATTGTTTCATTACAACTAAAGATGATCGAACAGTGCTGATGTTCAAGTTTGTACGGACTCGAACCATCGGTATTTGGCAGTCTTCCCGTTCCATGGGAAAGGTGGAGACAGCCCGAGTCCTGCCTGGAAAACATGAATACAGCCTGGGCCATAGGTTGTATTCCTGTTTTCCAGGCAGGACTCGGCCTGTCTCCACCTTCCCCACGGAACAGGAAGACTACAGGAGTCAAATACCGATGGTTCGTGTTCGTACCAACCTGAACATCAGCGCTGTTCAATCATCTCTAATTATGACCTGTTAAAAAAAATCACAACAGCCCATCTTCCTGTGTAATAGGGACTATGTGGCTAATGAATGACAGAAGGAAAGAGACACACAAATGATCCAATGATTGTTCCTGTGTCCCTCCTGTGGTCGAGTCTTGTAATAGGCTCAGTAAACAAGCATTGGTCTATGAGATTTACTCTATGCATTGACACATATAATAGGGCTCTTAGTATTGGGTGGACAAAATTATTGATATTGTTTTTGATTCCACTTATAGACTATGTTCACACACTGTCAAAATGACGGTAGTTTTTATTAGACGGCCATCAATATTATCATTATTCATTATTATGTTATAAAATAATGGCCGTTATTTGCCGTAAATGATGGCCGTTTAATAAAAGCCGCCATGTATATATACAGCCCAGTGGAACAGTATAGACTACTATTCTGTTCCACAGACTATTGCTTTTTATACTGTGGTAAACTAGCCAATCAGATGCCAAAAAATATATATTTCGCTCTGTTAGGCCAATGGAGCCTTATGAATATACTTTTACCAACATACATGTTCTGTGTAGATCAAAAACATGAGATCAAAAACATTATTTAGATAAATCGAAATAATTCTTTTTCCAAACATATATTTTAGTAACTATTTCAACCTGGTAAAAATGTCAGTACCTGCTTGGTAACCTGAGAAGGATTGTACCAAGTAACCTCAGAAATATTTAGGATAATGGTAATGTTGAATATTTATACCACTTAGAATTCTCTGGGCAGGTCAAAACCCGATTTTAAACACCCCCTCCTCCCCAATCCCCTATAAGGACAGACCATTGTATCTTTTGTTTAATTTTCCAAGAATTTTCACTCCTTCAAAGATAAAGAAGCCTAAGGTCACATGTGGATATATGCACTGCCCCATGCTGACTTATGAATATGTGCTATGATGTCATTGACCTGATGGTTTCAACTTTGCAGCCTCAGACTGTTGAAATACCAGCTCAGCACCATTCTAAGATCTTAAAGGCCTCGGACCACCTGCTAGAACAAAATATACCTCCTGCTAACATTTAAGAGACTTTAATCAGCATATATTCAAAACCAACTACATGACGTATCACTAGATGTACAATTATTATGGCCTTGTGTTTTTCCCTTGATATTTTCCTAAAATGTTTCAACGATAAGCTCTCCCAATAGTTCAGCCCAAAACCCTATAAATACTAATGTAACCCTATCAGGGGTGGATTAACTTAACCATAGCCCCCGCGCTGTTCACCAAGCTTGGCCCCCCAACCCACTGTAACAATGGTAGCACTAGCGTGGTTGTGAGGGACAAATAATGTCATGATGCCCTGATTTGTGCAAAATTGCTATAAAAAAAACAGCAATTTTTGCAAATCATGGTGGAGCTGTAGCCAGGAGACAATACACCACTAAAAGTACATGTCTTTTTGGGTGGCCATGGGCCCCCCAGGAGCTCAGGGCCTCGGACTACCGCCCGAAAAGGATCTATTCTAATCCACTATTGAACCCTATTCATCTTGTGAATGTGTGCCCAGATCACTGATAAATTTTTGTGACCCACATTTGAGTTTTACTAATCTGCATACAGGCTACTACTTTGATAGCAATATGGTTGCATTGGGCAGCATGGTGGCTCTGTAGTTAACACTGTTCCTTTACATTTGGGTCCAGAATTTATATCTGACCAGGGCAAATTCTGCATGGAGTTTGTGCACCCACTCGTTTCTTTGGTTTACTGCAGTTTTCTTCTACAATCCTACAAAAAATGAAGTGATACTATCACCCTCCCTACTCCATCCATCCACAAGCTTAAATGCTGCACATTCAATATATTCCTGTATAAAACTTGCCTGTGCCTTCTTTCTTCTCTAAAATCACTTTATTTCATCAGTGGACAGTGTCAACAAGGTGGGGCTTCATGACAGTTGGGCCCTCTCCCCGACTGAGAGATGGGGCCCAACAGTTATGAGGCCCCACCTAGTTGACACTCATTAACGATGGAATAAAGTAAGGGGGGGGGAGGTCATGGCAATCTCTGTATAGCACTGCAGAACATTCAGGCTCTATATGAAATAATAATTGGATGAGAATAGTTCTGGACGATATTTGCTTCTGGAGAATAATATGTGAATCAATTTTCCCATTGTGGTTCTGTAGACTGATTAATCTGAACGCTGCTTATCTCTGTTTAGCCCATTTTTTATTCATAATTACGTGCTCTCCTATTCAGACTCGGTGTTCCCCAGCTTCGAGCTACTAGGCCTATGCGTAAGCACAAGCGACCCTTTAAAGGTCTCTTATATTTAGTCCATTAAGTGGGTTACATTTGATCTCAAGAGGACGCAGACATTGATAGATGATCCAGTGTTTTAGCAAGGCAGTAGAAGGGTTAAATCCGATTGCCACCTCGCTGCACAGCTCCGGTAAAGATAGTTATTATTTTGCTATGCCTTGCCTTTTGTCTCTCCCCTTCGCCAGTGTGGTTTGTTTATTCTGTATTGCTAGATTACACAGTGAATTTTTCATGCATGACAGCACACACATTTTTATCTGTTTTGAAGAAAGATGCCTCATACGTGATAGAAATCAGTTCACAGAAATATTGACCTCTCATAAATAGCGGATGATTAGGAAATGCATGGGCAGCGGACTCTATAATTAAAACAGAATAGATGAAAAAAAAAAAGTATAATTGACAGGAACTAACCGGGACTGTTGGATGCGGAAAGGCGGTATGCCCTGCCACCTTGTGTGGACGGCTCGACGTGGGGCTTTGCTAAATATAAGCTCGGAAAATATGTAGCTGGACTTCCCAGGAAGCGCAAATGAGTTGTGTAATATGTAGACGTATATTGATCTGGTATTCTTTGTCTTCCCAGTGGGAATATTGCAAGAAACCTTTTATGCTAATGCTACACGCCTGTGCTCTGCAGGGCTGGGATATACGTTAAGGATTTAGTAATGCTTCCGTCTGTCTTTTGGAATATTTATGGACGCCTATACATGTACATTATTTTTCTCCTACTATTAGTGCCGTCCTTACTGGGGATAGAAGAATGTATACTTAGCGCTGAATTCGGCTGCAGCTGAGCAATACAGAAAGCTGGGGATTTTCACAGTTGCAGAATAATTATCTCCAGTTCAGTGACTTTAGCAGCTGAAAGTAAAACCATCTATTACTTAACCCCTTTCCTGCCTCTGGGTATTCATTCATGGGTTCAAACATCAAAGACTATAAGACGGAGATCACCAGAAGTCTGATGAGGTTCTTGTTTAGCTCTAATTTATGACCGTTCTCCAAGAACTTAAAGTGGCACAAAAACAATTGCATTTACTAAGCCAACTCCCATAGACTATAGGGCTTTAAGTGCTAGCAGTCCCATTGTTCCTATATAACTTCTTAGGGTACGTACACACAGGGCGGATACACTGTGGTTTTGTGGAGTTCTTCCACATCTGCCTCTGTGAATTTTGGTGTGGATTATGTTAATGTTGTAAGTGAAATCTGTGGATTTTGCTGCGGGCCTGCTGCTTTTATTCAGCAAGATCCAACACCTATTGCAGATTTTGATTCCCTTTTGTGCAGTGATTTCTAAAAATCCCATCCACTATGCTCCTACTGTAATTCATTGAGAATTTTCTACATCTGAATCCATAATAGAAAATATCCAGCATACCCACCCTGTGTGAACATTGAGGTTAGTAGGTTTTTAAACAACAAAAAAAAAAAGAGTGGAGCTTCATATGCTATTCTTAGGGCCTTAATACACTGCTGATTTGGCAGATTATCACTTTGTGTAATAAAGACAACGATCAGCCGATGACAACGATCACTTGACAACGCACTTCCATTGTGTAATAGCGACGCGCTGCCGGCGGCTGATGAATGTGTAAAGAAAATAACGTTTATACTTACCTGTCGAAGCTCCCCCATGCTTCTGCCTGCTTCCTGGTATCTTCCTGGCTTCTGCCTGCAGTCGCTGCTGGAGCTTCAGAGCCATTTTCTGAAGTGACAGGCTGCTCAGCCAATCACTGGCCAAGGTGGAACAGCGCCGCTGTCAGTGATTGACTACATGGCCTGTTGCTTCACAGACCGGCTCTGTAGTTCTTGCGGCAGCAGCAGGCAGAAGCCAGGAAGATACCGGGGAGCTATGTAGAAACTTTATTATTTTACACTAAGGGTGTAAGCTGAGGAATCAGCGCAGAGAAGTTTCTGCGGATTCTGTCACTCGCGCCCACACACGTTTCCGCCCATGCAATAGACGCTATTCTATGGCCAGGGGGATTCCGTCGTCCGCTGAAAGTATTGACATGTCAATTCTTTAGGTGGATGGTGGAATCCCCCCGACCATAGAATGGAGTCTATGGCACGGACAGAGATGCGCACGGGGGCTACGGAATTTGCGGTGGATTATCCTCCCCTATTCCGTAGTGTGAACCCACCCTAAGGGCAAATATGGCATGATAGTCGAGCCGTGTAATAGGCTCAGTAAACGAGCACCGATCTAGCAAATTGTCACTTGTTTACATTCATGATCAGGTTGTGTAATATGGCCCTTAAAGTGAATCTGTTTGAGCCCCTGCTAAGGGCCCCCTCTGAAAGCCAGAATGGAGAGCTGCTCTGTTTGATTGGCTTGTGTTCTAATGGATTAGAGTCATGCTTGTATTACAAAGATGGCCCCTACCATGAAAGAATACATTTCCTCTGCAGTAGATGCTGCAGGAAATATGGCTGCCTGGCCTCATCAAAATCCAAGGAGTAGGACCTGGGGCAACCAACTGATCACCCCTATAAGTTAATATTCTACGGAAACAATGTTCACCAGATGTTGGTGAGAACCTTAAGGCAAAGCTCCTCATAGTTACTGATCCAAATCACTGTCTATGCTGCGTAGAGAAAACAGGAGGTATTTAACACATGAAAACAGTATTAAGGAATGTAAAAAAGAAAAATCAAAAATCCCTTCCAAAATGAACAATGTTTTATTCTTATGTTAAATACCATTGCTCCGTTGCGCTTTTACATGCAGCAGACCTCATATTTGGCTGACATTTTTATTATTTTGTTATACGTTTTGGTAACGTCCTTCGAAAATGAATTGATATTGTGTTGAGGTTTTTACTATTTCCTCTGTTTCCTGAAGTACACCAAGTCTAACACTTTATAGATTCCTACATTGTACTTTCTTTCCAGTAAACCTTTCCAACTGTTTTACCTCAATGTCCTTTTTTTTTAAGTCTATTACAGTACCAAAAAAATGTGATTTTTATTTTGCCTGGAAAATAGTCAGGAATGTGAGTCTAAGCTCTTCTTTACCTACTTAACCTTGTCTGAAAGTGGATGCCCCGGAGACTGGGAAGATATTGGCCAGTGTGAGATGGTTTATACGTTTTCTATATGCCACTTGATTCTAAGCTGACATTTATCCCTGTGTGAATTATGTTGTATTAACATTACTCCTGTCACTTTGCAGATCTAAGGCCCCCGACCTTGATTATGAGGTATATTATAGGAACAGCTGGAAGAGGCTTTACCCTATCACAATTATAAATCAAAGAAAATACAAGGAGAACCAAGAGCGTATTTTATAGAAAAGAAAAAAAATAATAATACTGTACCCCATCCATAACTGCAGTGCTGATCAATTTCCACTTCAGAAGTCCTGCGTGCCTGAGATGCAAATAGTTCAGCACAGTATAAATTCAATGTAGACCCAATAATGCCAAGCATATTTTCCACTTGTTATGCTATAAATATGTAAATGGTTTCGCTCTGCTCATCTCTACAGAATAGAACTTAGGTCAGGTCATAGCATTGGTTTTGTAACAATGCCTGCTTATGCTGAATGTGCATCGGCCATTTTTCTAATGTGATTTTTGATAGAAGGCAATGCTCCTTTGTATGTGGCATACATATGTAGAGAGCCGGAGGCTTGCTTTTTTTGTTACATGCATATTATAACATAAAACTGCAGACTCCGCTTTGGGTTTGGAAAATGGGCTCATGCCCACTGCCCGTAACTTACATTGAAGTAAGGTGCAAAAACATAAAAAGATATAAAATAAAATAAAAAAATGGCATAAAAATATCTCAGTTGGATACTGCAGATTTTTGTTTACTGGTTGTCTGTTTGACTCCGCTTTATAGGATACAGTATTGTATTATTAGAACCAGCACTTAAAGTTATAACCACAGCATCTGTAAAGTGGAGGCCTGGTGGTGACCTCTTTTATCATGTAAAAGAATGGAGCTAAAGACTTTTTACAACACTGCTAATAGGATTAAGCAATTAGTCTTCCCAGTTGTTGACCTACTACTCCCAGTGTGTGTGTCCCACTCATGTTATAAGTATATGTCAGGAGTGGTACTTTATTGGCAACTTGAGAGGCGCAGATGGCCAAGGTTGGTGGTGTAATAGCCACACATCTGCATCACTCTTACTAGTCAAAGGGGGGTGTTTATTAATACCCACAAATGGTGTGCTATTCTCCTCCTGTATAGTATGCAGCAGGCCACACTCCCTTGTAATAACTCAAAGGCAGCTCCAATTGGGTATTGCTTCGTACATTTGTTTTGTATTTCCAGTACTTGGTAATCAGACATAGTTTATAAGCATTACAAAAATCAATAAGTTTTAAGCGAGTGGGTGTCAGGTTTGCCTCTTGCTGAGCTATAGACAACACATTCAATTAAAATGTAAAATATTATTAAAGGATTAGCCTAGGGACTATAAATATGCTATAAATACTACATAAATATGTTCAGGCTGGGGTGGAAAAAAAGAAATAAAAAAATTTGCTGCTTCCACTTCCTATTATCAGTCTACATGTAAAGATATGCTAGGCAGCTTTCAGTGGTAGCTTTCCCTTCAAATAAAGGCTGTATTACACAGGGGGAAGCGAATGTTGACCTATCAGCTCAGCGCTCACTTCACCTTTGCTCCCCACTTGCTACCTGTGCTATTACATGCACAGATAGCAAGCAGGGAGAAGCGGGAGGGGCGGGGGGAAGCAGCGGAAGGGGCTGCCCGAATGATTCTTAGATTGTTCGGATTTTCCATTGAAGTATGTGGCAGACTGCTGTCTCCTCTCCTATTACATGTTGCTGCAAGCAGCAGACATCATCAGAAATTTTTTAACACGTTTAAAGACCACGATCAGCTGACATTACACAAAACGATTATAGGTCAGACCGGCCGGTAATTTGCTACATTAGGCCAATAATCTTTTTGTAATTCTCTTCAAGTGTTTGACTCTGGTTAGAAGCCTTAAGGCATGACTGGGGGCTTAAACCAAGCCAAAAATCTCTTCAGGGTTATTGCCCCTCCTCATTACAGAGCAGGGTGATGCAGAGAACTGCCTGTCCAGCGGATAAGCAATGATTTCCTTCCTCGGACAATGATTGACTAAACTAAGTCCCAAGGAAACACTTTAAAATTATTTGAAGGCCTAAATAAAGGCAAAGTCCATTTTCGGGTGTTCCCTGATGAACTTTTTAGGCACAGAAAATATTCACAGAATTAAAGTACCCCCTACCTTCAAATATCCTTCTATCAGAAAGGACATTGTATAAGTATGTACATGGCTCTAAATCTGAAAATAAGAAAGGTTGACAATTTTGGAGCATAGAAGTCTATGTAGGACTCAAAAAAACAAAACACTTAAGATTATCTAGACGTTGGCGACTTTGTTTACTGATAAATTACCAATCAAGGAATGAGAAGTTGTAGCTTGTAATTATATATATCCTGTGTGTACCTAGCTTATCACACATGCGATCTGTTTCACAGCAGAGAACAATAGAGAACCCTTTCCAATGAGCCAAGTTTTCTGCGGTCCGCTTCAGATCCATAACACGCGTGACCTTTATTTGAAGAGAAGATATGTTATTGCTTAATCCTTCAAAAACCTACAGTAGATAAGCAAGATTAATAATATAAAACAGCATACAAGGTAATCGATAAAATCACAAAGAGAGGGACTTGGCTGCAAAGTAGAATTCTAGGAGGAAAATAAAAACAAGACTTAATAAAGAGACGTTCATTAAAATCTACAAACCTATTAGAAACACTGTTACACATAGCTTGATAATATGCTCGTTCATGACAACATCAATATCTCAGTGATGAGCTCATCATTAGGGTGTTTAGAAGCTGTATAAATAGTATAGCATAGGGCCAGCACCACTATTCAGCACTTTACCTCTTCAGATTTTAGGTCTGTGATCTCTGGATTTGTACTTATCCAGGATTAGAAAAAGCATACTTTCTTGCAAAAACAGCACCACCCCTGTCTTCAGGTTGTGTGTGGTATTGCAAATCAGCTCCATTCTGTTCATTTGAACTGCTGCAAAACTCCACCCAAACTGAGGACAAGAGTGGTGCTAATCCTGGATAGGAGCAGCCATGTTTCTCTAAGCCTGGATAAACCCTTCAAATTGTATTGATTTAATTGAGAAAACTTGTTGCAACAGATAAACACTTAATCACATGCGCATAAAGGCCTTTTTAGATGTAACAATCTTTGTCCATTCATGGCTGCAAATGAGTTTGGATCAGCAAGGAAGGGGCGTTTTCCCACTCCTCAGCTGATCAATGGCACTTTTTCTAGCAATGCTCCTTGCCAATTGGCCGATATAAAAGGGCCTTAAAGGAGAAGTCCGGCCAAAATTATTTTTTTATATGTTATTACTTATGGAAATTATACAATTTTCTAATGTACATTAATTATGGGAAATGATCATATACTGCTATTTCCCTTAATTTAGTGTATCAGGAAGTGTTAGAATTCTCTCAGAACCAGTGACGTCACGACGAAGGGTGTAATTCCTATGGATTGTCCAGCAGGGGGTGCTCTCTATATAGAAGTCAATGAGTACCATTGACTTCTATATATAGTGCGCCCCTGCTGGACACTCCATAGGAATTACAGTGTATGTAATGTAATGTTATGCACTGTACTTTTGTGACTTCATGAATACATTTATGGAATACTTTGGGGAGCAAGTGTCCTTGCTCCCCAAAGTATCCTATAAATGTATTGAATGAATACATTTGCTAGGCACCGAGCAGGTAGGGAAAGAGGTGCCATCTACCTCCTCCCTCCCTCCCTGCTCGGTGCTGGGAACATATACAAAGTACTACTCCCCCATTATCTGCAGATAATGGGGGAGTAGTACCTTTTGCTATCCCTATCACCGCCCGCGCCGCCGCCACCGCCGCTCACACAGGGGCTGCTTTTCATCAAACTTACTATCGCGCCGCTGATTCCCCGCTGCCCGCGCCGCTCCTCACTATCCGGCCGGCCGCTGACTCCCTCCCTCCCGCCCGCCCGCCCGTTCGCCCGTTCGCACGCCCCGTTCCTCACACTATCTGGCCGCCGCTCTCTGCTCTTGCATGCCCGCCCCAACCCCGGCTGGGGACACCAGGAAGCCCCGTGCTCCCGGCTGGGGTGGGGGCGGGCATGCAAGAGCAGAGAGCGGCGGCCAGATAGTGTGAGGAACGGGGCGTGCGAACGGGCGGGAGGGAGTCAGCAGCTGGCTGGATAGTGAAGAGCGGTGCGGGCAGCGGGGAATCAGCAGCGCGATAGTAAGTTTGAAGCCGGGAGGAGGAGGGGGAGCAGCGGGGGGCATGAAAAGCAGCCCCTGTGTGAACGGCGGTGGCGGCGGCACGGGCGGTGATAGGGATAGCAAAAGGTACTACTCCCCCATTATCTGCAGATAATGGGGGAGTAGTACTTTGTATATGTTCCCAGCACCGAGCAGGGAGGGAGGGGGGAGGTAGATGGCACTTCTCTCCCTCCCTGCTTGGTGTCCAGCAAATGCATTCATTGAATACATTTATGGGATACTTTGGGGAGCAAGGACACTTGCTCCCCAAAGTATTCCATAAATGTATTCATGAAGTCACAACAGTACAGTGCATTACATTACATTACATACACTGTAATTCCTATGGAGTGTCCAGCAGGGACGCACTATATATAGAAGTCAATGGTACTCATTGACTTCTATATAGAGAGCGCCCCCTGCTGGACACTCCATAGGAATTACCCCCTTCGTCGTGACGTCACTGGTTCTGAGAGAATTCTAACACTTCCTGATACACTAAATTAAGGGAAATAGCAGTATATGAGCATTTCCCATAATTAATGTACATTAGAAAATTGTATAACTTTCCATAAGTAATAACATATAAAAAAATAATTTTGGCCGGACTTCTCCTTTAAGACAATGGTCAGTGGAAATGACCAATTTTAACATTGCAGCTGATCGTCTTATCTTCACTAGTGATGAACGAATAGTGAGATATTCAAATATTAGATATTCGTACGAATATCCCGCGGATATTCGAATATTCGATCGAATATTCGATCCCATTAAAGTCTATGGGAACAAGTATTCGATTAGTGAAAAACATCTATTTGACCATTTGGAGGGTAAAACCGGAAGCTGGGGGATTTGAACGCATATCGAATATTTGAATATCTCACTATTCGATCGAATATCTATTCGATCGAACAGTATTCGCTCATCACTAATCTTCACCCATTTCATCTTCAGCTGACCATCATCTTTAACTGTGAGGGAATGATTGTTTGACTTGTGTTAAACTTACATCTGCTAAAAGTCGGATCCATTGGGCTGCATTTTGTTCTGGCAGACCATAGTTGCAAAGAAAAACAACTGCTTTTTTATTTATTTATTTTTTTAATGACAGTAATTTGCCATTTTAGTACGAACAATCCAACGTGGGACATTGGTAATAAACAAAATCCTGAGCGTATGGCCACACTGAGGCCTTAGTCCCATGTACGGTGTTGCGTGTGTCTTTACAGTGCTGTGCATATTCATACTGTTTCCCTGCTCCAAGCATCATATTGGACATGCTGAGTGTGTGTGGGTGATTCCACTCCCGCCTTCCATCTCTGGGTCGTCCGTCAAACACGGAACGTGGGAATAAGGCCTAAGAGCCAAAGGGGTATGGTGCTTGGTGGACTGCTGCAAGTCATTTTATTGGGGGTCAGTTCACAACAAATGTAAATTGCAACTCCTGGACCCTAAATCTCTAACAATGTCCTGCCCCCACAAAATGAGATTTATAATACTTGTAGTGTACTTGCCTATGGGCCTTCCCGATGTACCAGCTTAGTGTGACTGCTTCCTAGATAGATAGATAGATAGATAGATAGATAGATAGATAGATAGTAATAGGAGAGATAGATAGATAGATAGATAGATAGATAATAGGAGAGATAGATAGATAGATAGATAGATAATAGGAGAGATAGATAGATAGATAGATAGATAGATAGATAGATAGATAGATAATAGGAGAGATAGAAGATAGATAGATAGATAGATAGATAGATAGATAGATAGATAGATAATAGGAGAGATAGATAGATAGATAGATAGATAATAGGAGAGATAGAAGATAGATAGATAGATAGATAGATAGATCAATAGATAGATAGGAGATAGATAGATAGATAGATAGATAGATAGATCAATAGATAGGAGATAGATATTAGGAGAGATAGATAGATAGATAGATAGATAGATAGATTAATAGATAGGAGATAGATATTAGGATAGATAGATAGATAGATAGATAGATAGATAGATAATAGGAGAGATAGAAGAAAGATAGATAGATAGATAGATAGATAGATTAATAGATAGGAGATAGATATTAGGATACATAGATAGATAGATACAGGGTCGGACTGGGCCACCGGGGAGCCGGGGGATCCCCCGGTGGGCCCCACCCCCTCCTCCCTCTTGCAGGGCCCTTCCCCTAAGCCAGAGAGGGGCCTCCCGTTTGGAAGCTGCCTGGTATCGGGAGCTCCCACACTGCTGGGGTGAGTTAAGCACCGTATCAGGGCCCGTTCTTTCTGTAATCATGGGCCCTCCCCTCCCCCTGCTCACCTGACTCCCTTACATCTGCTCCCATCCTCAGCGCTGCCCTCTTCCTGCCTGTCACAGGATGCGGAGAGCAGCAGCAGCAGCAGCAGGCCCCTCTGTCCCCCCTCCCCTCTGCAATCATGTGACTGTCTCCTGTTGCTGTGTGCAGTCGGTGCACAGGACAAGGGGGAGAGGCTGCAGGCTGCTGTGCCTGGCTGGGAGAAGATGGAGACAAGAAGACTGAAGCTTCCTGCCCTGCTGAACATGTGAGTGTGTGTGTATATACTTGTCTATCTGTCATCAGTGTGTGTCTGTACATGTGTCATGTGTTTATGCATGTGAGTGATATATGTGTGTGTGTGTGTGTTTTCTATCATGTATATAGTGTATATATTATGTAATGTAGTTCTATAGATGGTTTATATGTGTAATCTGCATGCTTTTGTATCTGTGTATCTATGTTGGTGAGTCTGTGTGTGTTAGTATGATTAGATGTATATATGTAAGGTGTGTTGTGTCTGCATGTTTGTGTATGGCTGCAGTATGTCTATGTGTATATATGTATACTGTATGTATGGCTGCAGTATGTCTGTGTATATATGTATACAGTGTGTATGGCTGCAGTATGTCTATTTATGTATATATGTATACTGTATGTATGTCTGCAGTATGTCTATTTGTGTATATATGTATACTGTATGTATGTCTGCAGTATGTCTATTTGTGTATATATGTATACAGTGTGTATGGCTGCAGTATGTCTATTTGTGTATATATGTATACATTGTGTATGTCTGCAGTATGTCTATTTGTGTATATATGTATACAGTGTGTATGGCTGCAGTATGTCTATTTGTGTATATATGTATACATTGTGTATGTCTGCAGTATGTCTATTTGTGTATATATGTATACAGTGTGTATGTCTGCAGTATGTCTATTTGTGTATATATGTATACAGTGTGTATGGCTGCAGTATGTCTATTTGTGTATATATGTATACTGTATGTATGTCTGCAGTATGTCTATTTGTGTATATATGTATACAGTGTGTATGGCTGCAGTATGTCTATTTGTGTATATATGTATACATTGTGTATGTCTGCAGTATGTCTATTTGTGTATATATGTATACAGTGTGTATGTCTGCAGTATGTCTATTTGTGTATATATGTATACAGTGTGTATGGCTGCAGTATGTCTATTTGTGTATATATGTATACAGTGTGTATGGCTGCAGTATGTCTATTTGTGTATATATGTATACTGTATGTATGTGATGAGAAGTTCACACTTTGGAGGTCCAGTTGTGCCAGAGATCCGTGAGGCTTAGGCTCTGATCAGCTGAGGATTCTCACATCAAAGATGATAGGTGTTGTAGTAGATATAACAGTAAGACTTTAATCAATGGATGACGTGTTTCATCAAATGAGATCATCAGATATATTGAGGATTCCCTTAGAAACACATTATCCATTGATTTGTCTTACTCCTACGTCTACTACAACTCCTATCATCTGTGATGTGAGAATCCTGACTCAGCTGATCAGCGCCCAAGCCTCACGGATCTCCTGCACAACTGGGACCTCCAGAGTGTGAACTTCTTCTCAACTATTGTACCGATTGTATCAAAAATAAAGATATAAGCAGCAGACACAAGTGGGATAATGCCCCCCCCCCACCAGACTGCACCCCCTCTGGAGCAGCAGCAGTAGTATCAGTGATAGGTAGGATAATGCCCCCCTCACCAGACTGCACCCCCTCTGGACCAGCAGTATTAGTAATAGGTAGGATAATGCCCCCCCCCTCACCAGACTGCACCCCTCCGGAGCAGCAGCAGTATTAGTAATAGGTAGGATAATGCCCCCCTCACCAGACTGCACCCCCTCTGGAGCAGCAGCAGTATTAGTAATAGGTAGGATAATACCCCCTCACCAGACTGCACCCCTCTGGAGCAGCAGCAGTATCAGTGATAGGTAGGATAATACCCCCTCACTAGACTGCACCCCTCTGGAGCAGCAGCAGTATCAGTGATAGGTAGGATAATACCCCCTCACCAGACTGCACCACCTCCGGAGCAGCAGTAGTATCAGTGATAGGTAGGATAATACCCCCTCACCAGACTGCACCCCCTCCGGAGCAGCAGTATCAGTGATAGGTAGGATAATACCCCCTCACCAGACTGCACCACCTCCGGAGCAGCAGTAGTATCAGTGATAGGTAGGATAATACCCCCTCACCAGACTGCACCCCCTCCGGAGCAGTAGTATCAGTGATAGGTAGGATAATACCCCCTCACCAGACTGCACCCCCTCCGGAGCAGTAGTATCAGTGATAGGTAGGATAATACCCCCTCACCAGACTGCACCCCCTCCGGAGCAGTAGTATCAGTGATAGGTAGGATAAAACCCCCTCACCAGACTGCACCCCCTCCGGAGCAGTAGTATCAGTGACAGGTAGGATAATACCCCCTCACCAGACTGCACCCCCTCCGGAGCAGCAGTATCAGTGATAGGTAGGATAATACCCCCCACCAGACTGCACCCCCTCCGGAGCAGCAGTAGTATCAGTGATAGGTAGGATAATACCCCATCACCAGACTGCACCCCCTCCGGAGCAGTAGTATCAGTGATAGGTAGGATAATACCCCCTCACCAGACTGCACCTCCTCCGGAGCAGCAGCAGAGGCAGCACTAAAGTAGTAAAAATTCTTGTGATTTTATTCACACCCTCTAGCGCGATGTTTCGTTTTAGCTCTGAGTAAGGCAAAACATTGCACAAGAGGGAGTGAATAAAGTCACAAGATTTTTGACTACTTTGGTGCTGTCTTCGCTGCTGAATTATTGTACCAATTCTCCTGGTTCCGTTGAAAGGGCTGCAAGCGGCATCAAGGTGTGCAAACCACCGCTAAAGTGACTGGCGGTCTTGGGCTTGTAGCATGACCGCCCAAGGTGAGCAGCAAGTTTAGCCACTTACACACATTTGTTCTGCAGTAATACGCTATGTGCGCCGCATGGTGTTCTCTCACTTCTACTAGTAGATGTATAAAATGGCAGATTACATTTTAAAGCCAGGTTTACACGCTGACCACTGATATGCCTTTCATGATGGTCCTTTAAAGTCTTATTCCAGCCCAACAGCTTGTGGTGAGGCTAGAATAAACCGTCATGGGTCTCCTCTGCTGGAGATTGTAATAGAGGAGCAGACTAGATGGTCATTTTTTCCTTCATCTTCTGAGGCTGTGTTCACACACGACATTTTTGATGTGTTTTTACAGCAATATTGTTGGAATTTCATTAAAGTTTCTACATAAGTGATGCAGTTTTACCACAACTGCATAAATCAGTAACAACTGTATAAGTGACTGGCAGTGCACTAGCGTTGCTGGTCACATACACAGCTCCATGCAAAGTCGCTGTACTAACGTGAAAGGTTTGGCGCTGATTATGTCTTTATATATTGGGTGGGCCCCAAGAATCAATTTACCTGGTGGGCCAAGGTACCCCAGTCCGACACTGGATAGATAGATAGATAATAGGAGAGATAGAAGAAAGATAGATAGATAGATAGATAGATACCAGTTCAAAAGATATCCCGGCACTCCAACAGATCAAATTAGTGTTTTTTATTAAACAACTTCATTCGTGCACAGCACAGCAAATCGGTTAGGATGCAACGTTTCGGCGGTCAGTTACCGCCATTTTCAAGCATAACCGTAGTGACAACAATCTCCATTAAATACATGTGCATTCATTAAAACAGTGAAAGTTCATAGGTGCAAATACATGTCAATCAAAAATAACGTGACGTGTCCATTCGGACACACCCCAAGGGTGTGTATAGTGTCCATTCAGACACACTTGTAAGTGTGTTTAGTGTCCGTGATTTTCTTCAGGTTCTTCTGGGCGTATCGCAACACGCCTATAACGTGAATGTGAACCCAGTCCAATAAAGTGTGTACTTTGTGATGTGAGAAGAACAAAGACATGCAGAAAGAGACCTACATTTTATGGCTATTGACAGAGTGGGACCTCTCAAGAGAGGAGGTGACCGGCAGCGAATATTAAAGAAAAAAGAGTTGGAATGGATCTTTAAAACAGAAGCCCTAGGTGAGAATGGGCTGAACATAGAATATAAAACATCCAAATATACCCAGAGTTGAGGTGCACCTGGAACTTGATGTGTCCCTACATATGTCCTTGCTTTTGTGCTTGTCACATCGATGTGAATTGTGAGACAACAATTTCTTTATCTTCTAATTTTGCTAATTTACTAACGTATATTTTTTCTTTATCTATCAGATGATACTACTATGAAATACCGGGAGAACTACTCACTGTTGGGAAGTTGGAGCTAAGTATTTGTTTAACCCTGATCAGACCATGCGGTTTTTCCACCCAATAACGTACGACATACCTGGGATGTGGCCAATCACAAATCTTGACCTGGAGAGGTCTAGTTGAACGAGCTGGAAAGTACACTATACTTACAGGTATCTACCTGGAAAAAGTGGATATCCGGCGAGTCAATATATAAAAAGTCTTTGCTATGATGTTAGCTATTGCCTAGATTCCCGTACGGGTCCCTGCCGTTACGTATATACCACAAACATAAATGGAAGTCTCCCGCAGTGGAGTGAAGCAACCTTATCATACCTACCTGATCTGTTCCTGTTAACTCCAACAAGCAGTACCACAGTGAGTGGATCCCGATATGTTTCATGTATAATTATATCATGTTTGTTTCAAGTATCAAGTCTTCTCACATCACAAAGTACACACTTTATTGGACTGGGTTCACATTCACGTTATAGGCGTGTTGCGATACGCCCAGAAGAACCTGAAGAAAATCACGGACACTAAACACACTTACAAGTGTGTCTGAATGGACACTATACACACCCTTGGGGTGTGTCCGAATGGACACGTCACGTTATTTTTGATTGACATGTATTTGAGAGGAATCTATTGTGTCCGTGGTCTGGACATTCCCTGGCACCCGTACTCTAGGAGGTGCGGCTGGATATTGATTGTAGATAGATAGATAGATAGATAGATAAATAGATAGATAGATAGATAGATAGATCAATAGATAGGAGATAGATATTAGGAGAGATAGATAGATAGATAGATAGATAGATAGATAGATAGATAGATTAATAGATAGGAGATAGATATTAGGAGAGATAGATAGATAGATAGATAGGAGATAGATAGATAGATAGATAGATAGATAGATAGATAGATAGATAGGAGATAGATAGATAGATAGATAGATAGATAGATTAATAGATAGGAGATAGATAGATAGATAGATAGATAGATAGATAGATAGGAGATAGATAGATAGATAGATAGATAGATAGGAGATAGATAGATAGATAGATAGATAGATAATAGGAGAGATAGAAGAAAGATAGATCGATCAATAGATAGGAGATAGATATTAGGAGAGATAGATAGATAGATAGATAGATAGATAGATTAATAGATAGGAGATAGATATTAGGAGAGATAGATAGATAGATAGATTAATAGATAGGAGATAGATATTAGGATAGATAGATAGATAGATAGGAGATAGATAGATAGATAGATAGATAGATAGATAGATAGATAGATAATGTTAACCCAATTCCTAAACTGAAATAAGTGATACTATTCCAGCAAAACCTGATGGCTGTATTACCCCAAATCCTATTCATGGCCATTTACGCAGTGTATCTTATTCAAAGACATTTCTCATAAGTAATTGTCGCTCGCATACACAATAACTGGAGTGTGCTCGGATGTGAACTCTTTTCTGCTTCAATGTTCCATCCATCTTGTAATACAAAGAGCAAGCAGGAAATATAGAGTGAGACTGGTGCTTTGTGCTTGCTTAGTCCTTAGCAAATAGCAATTTGTCACCATCTTTGACTTGAAAAGAGACCGTTCTCCGACATGTGAGTTACGCACTGCTCCCTGCTGACACACCCAGTCACATGACAGCGACACAACACAGCAAGCAATGAAAGAAAGCCATTTATCTTAACTATATTTAATGCCCTCCTTATAATCTAGACTAAACTACCCAAAAAGTAATGTCATTTGCTTGCACATTCTACCATAGACATAAGCTGAAGGTGTGAAATCTAATTAAAATGAACCAGCAATGACTATAGTGAACATCTCATGTGTCTAATATTTTGGATGGGGTATTGGAGAACGGCATTAACGCTCCTGTACTAAACATTCAGTGAAAATGAGTCATTTATCTTACTTATGAAAGGTGTGCGCAGTTTCCCAGCCTCTGCTGTTTACCAGCCTGCTGGATTCTGAGTGGAAATTTATCATGTGTCAACTGTACACGAGACAACTTAATTGAACAACAATGATAAACTAATTAGGATTCCTAAAGTTTTGTCGTATCCTTCAATGTATCAACGAGAAACAGCAATAAACACATTTACATTAACATTCGAAAAGTTTTTTCACACCACATGTTGAGAAAACAAGAAGTTACTCACTCCTTTATAAAGAACATTATAATATTGCCGGCATATCATTATAGCTTATCCACTTTCACTTGAATGACACAAAGCCTAAGGCCCTATTACACAGGGCGATTATAATGTTGAAAAATCAATGATAATGATAGCAGTGATCTGCTGTTTTTGCTCCATTGAATAGGAGCTGGGGGCAGCAAACCACCGCTATCTTCTATGGGCTGCCTGGATGATCTAGTGATCACCCAGCCCCTTCCCCCCCACACACACACTGGTCCCTGCTCTTACCCACCTGTCGATATGTGTAATAGCACCGCCAGAGATCAGAGAACGAGGACCTAATAGGTCGACGCTCGCTTGCTCCCTCTCGTTGCCCCATGTAATAAGGGCTTTACCTGGCAAGACTAGTGAATATGCTGGGCTGCTGGGCAGGAGCGCAGAGGGGGGGGGGGGCAGAGTTCGGTCAACATGGGTAATAGGTCAGAGTACGAAGTTAACCTTAAGTTAACACTGGTAACAAGAAGTAGGTCAGAGCAGGAAGCAGCAGAAGAAAGTGCTCAGGAACAAACCAGAGCTTTCAGTATATTATTATCAGTGTATATAATTATTCCAAATACTGATACTCTTGTTATGGTGTATATACACACAGCAACACCTGTGCACTGCCCTTATATGGCTCTTGGAACAAATCCCATAGCACTCACTTATGTAACACATGGAAATGCTGTAGGTAACCACCCTGGCATTAAAAGAAAGCCCCAGGGAGGTAAGGAGAAATATCAAAGCAGATAACCACCTTAAAATATAATTATGTTGTTTTAATCCAAACATGTCTGACATTCTTTGCTGAGTAATTCCGTAATAGTCACATCTTTTGCGGTTTGGCTCTTTTATTTTTCTGATATAAAGCTTAAAATAACCTGCATTATTATAGAGTTATGTGCTACAATTCTGTCTGAATACAACCACCACTAAAGGAACATGGGCTTAGTAAAAATACAGTCATTTGCTCCTAAGCTCCCCCTAGTGGTGGCTAAGAGTAGCCCAAAATTAATCATTAAAATCTTTGTATATGCATAGGATTTAAAGCTCCTTATCATAAATTCGGAGCTCCAGACATACAGAGACATTAACCAGCATAAAACATTGAATCTAAAATGTGACATAGCTTATAAAAAAAAAAAAAAAAAAAAGTTTTGTAGAAGCTTATACAATGCTGAACAACTTAGAGTGAACTTATGACCATTATTATAGTCACATTTTGAATGTAGGGAAGGTAATTGATAGTTGTATGATATATAACTACAAAAGTCAGTATGCCCCGACAGCCCCATACACAATGTAGGTATAGGCATCTCAGAAGATCAAATGAATGTTTCAGTATAGAAAAGAATATTTAGTACTAATTACTGTATACATGTAATTGATGTTTATAGATGTATTAAGTGATCCGCAGAAAATACAGTAACTAAGGCGGTAGACAGCAGGTCTAGGCATGGTTAATTGCCCTCATGTTGGACAGCTTGGAATTGTGAGCAATTATAAGCTTCTTGTGCCTTAGATCCACCTCTGGTTTGATGCCAGTGGATGGATTGTTTAATGTGTGTTGCTGACTAGCTACATGAAGCTTTTAAACCGCAGGATTCTGACCTATGCTTACAGTAATTAACAGTCTGGGAGTAGCGCACCACAATGCAAAAATATTCAAATAAAGAGCTTTTCTTCCTAAGCGGAATGCTGATTTTATGCATATTTACCCCCTGTATGTGTGTGATTGAGACCAACATCATTTTCTCTGCCTGCAAGCTCTTTCAAAAGTTTATGAAGACGTAACTAAGAAGACATCATCTCTTGCTTTTGCAATTTCTGCGTTGAGCCCCTGGCTTCCAGCATCCTTTGCCTGTTTAGTCTACACTGAGCTGTGTTGGTTTCCATTAGGGATGTGTAGCTTTCACTATAGAAAGGTAGGAAATTGTATTGGTATAGTACAGCAGTGATCACTGTTATAGAGGAACTTAGCTACATTGCTATGGTGTGAATGTGTTGACAATTTGTTGTTTGTTTCCTATAGACACAGTAGAATTTTGTATATAGATGTGGATTGATATATAGGCTGTAACTGAGGATCAACCCAAGAAAATCAAAATTTTATCTCTAACATAATATATAGAGGGATTGTTAATTCCAATTTATAATTTGTTAAGGCTTCCTGAGTCACAGTACACCATGCTAGAGCACACAATGCAGACTGTGCCCACCCACCCCCAGTACACTACAGTAAGCTCATAATCTGATTTTTTTTAGTTGTAAACCAATTTGAAAAATCGAAGCTTGTCTTTCAAATCACTCGTAATCCACATTGCTCTCAAACCGAGGTACCACTGTACTTGGATCATGTAGAATGTAGAGGTATCATGGTACCCTATAACCTTTACTCCAACTTCCTAAACATTCTAACTTCTAACATTCTAATTTTCCTAAGATTAAGACTGGAAACACAGTTGAGCTAATCCTTCTATATGCACAGAGTTTGGTCAGAGCCCTACAATGGTTGGCATCCTCAGGAGTAATTTGGAGGTCATTACTGCACCATGTTACCGAGCCCGACAGCTGCCGTTACTTGATTGCACTATCCATAGTCCAGCATTTCCCTTTCTTTGCCATCAGATAAATTGTGTGGTATTTAGATTCCTGACTAACAATCAGTATTACGGTAACATACTGTGTCCTAAATAAATATTATGAGTACTGATCTGTTCTGTATGAGCTGAGATAGTTTGGAGAGGAAATGAAATACCAGAAAATGCCAAGCAATCTCGGGGGGAACAGTTTATCTTTGGCAGTGGATGAAGTCTTGACATGCCACTAATGTAAGTACCAGATCTCATTTCAGTGGATTAAAGAAACTGACAACATGTCTTAAATTTTATATTCGCGTTTGTTGTGATATTGGCTGCAGCGCATGCTGAGATTTGTAGTCCAGAAGCAGCAGCTAGACAGCAGAAAACTAACTCTCTCTCTCTTTCTCTCTCTCTCTACATAATTTTTATTATTTTTTTTTGTGTGTGTGAATTTAGTCTTACTTATAAATGTCAGATTATATGCCATACCAGGGTGCTAGTATCCACCAGGTGATGTCATGAATAGAGAGCAAGCATAAAAATACTTGAATTCTTGTTACTCTAGTGCTCAATTAAAGTAACAAGCCCCATTGAAAACAATGGGAGCCTTGAGTATTTAATCAGGTGACCCCTGCTCAGCAGGGTGAAGGATACCTGGTTAATCTGAAAGTGATTTCTTGTACCCCAGGCCCCCAAATCTTAAGGCCTTATTACAACAAAACGATTATTGTCGTACTTGGCTGATTAGCGATCGTTCCGGATGATACTCATTTGGTAATAGTGCATGTTAAAAGGCAGCGATCAGCCCACATGTACAATGTCATCTGATTGTGGTCTTTCAACATGTTGAAACGGTCTAATCATGACATGACGGTCTGCTGTTCATCGCTCCGCCTAGCCAGCCCCTCATCGCTCCGTCTGGCCAGCCCCTCCTGCAGCTCCCTGCTCCTTCTCGCTTGCTGTCTGTATGTGTAATACATGGCACGAGTTTCAAGAGAAAGCAAGTGCGAACCTGTCAAGCCCTCGCTTCCCCCTGCAAATTTGTGCAGTGTAATATGACCTTTAAACTTATTGAAAGGCTGCTCAGCTGGTTGGAGAGTGATCTAGGGAAGGTGTGAACATTCATATATAGGGAGCGTTAATATGCAGCTACCTTTTAATATCATACGTGTCATACAGAACATCAGACGACAGCTGAAAACGACCTGTCGTAATATGTGACGTATGGAAACAGAAAATTGATGGCAGAAAAGGACCAATATTTTACCAATGCTCCCAATCCCCCTCCATGGAAATACATAGGGTCACAGATTTTAATTAGAAAGTTATCAATTGGGAATAGTGAGGGTTAATAGCTCTGCTGCAGCAGACGTGCTTCTACAGGGACAAAACCAGCTATCCTTATACCACTGTTCTCTCTTCTCGAACCTGAAATAGGTCTCCTATATCTCTAAGCTGCTACAAATAAGATGTATCAGACAACCCCACTGAAGCATTTGTAACGTGAAAAAGAATGGGGGCAATATGAGATATTTGATTGTTGGCAGATAGCACATGTTATGTTCGGAGGGGCTGTACAATTCTGTGTTGAAACACTACACTATACCATGTTATTTAGTGGTCAGGGTCTCATTTCCTGCCCAAGGCAATTTAATATGGGAGGCTTGTCCGGTTGGTTGCTGGCCACTAAAATATATGTGGTCTATCTATAATTTACCAACAGAACTTTCTTGCAATTCCAAGCTATGAATCACAAAGAGCCTTGTAATAAATCCAGACTACTCAGCATCCTATTCACTCCGGGTTCTTTGAGCTGCAGGTAGAAGAACTATAAAGAATAAAAACAATTAACAGGGAATGTTTAGACTCTGGCGAAACAGATGGATTCTTCCAATTTTTTTTTTTACCCTCATTGTCCATGATGAATCTTGTCTTCATGGTCTGTGAATTGTTACATTTCTAGAATTCGAAGTCGTGAGTTGCAGCATTTAGCCAAAACAAAACATTGAAAGAAGGAAAAAGTTTACAGTACTCCGGTATTCATCCTCATCGCCTTTGTACTTGTGCACTTCAAAGTACAAACATTCCCATGTATTCATCAGAGAGCGTCAGTCTCCTAGGAACTAGTATGTGCTGTAGTGTCAGAGGTGCGCTTGGGATTTGCTCCCTCCTTGTGTTCCCCTGGGACCGCTCTTCCTTCTTCTCTTTGGTTGTCAGCTGCTTAGGGTTGCCGTGGACACTAGGTTACAGAAGCTGCGTGCCGCTTACTTCAACTCTCCTAACATAAAAAGACCTCTTGTGAGCACATCCTCTATAGCATTCACTTTTATTCAGTCCACTGCCTTATTCAACCTGTTCAGCAACGCTCATAAAATAAAACATCATCTCTTTATCTTCCAGCAGCCATTTTTATTTTGTTGAATCCAGTTAATAAATGCTTCTTTGATCCATTAGTCACATCTTGCTCCCTCTAGTAGAAAATTCATGTAATTTTAGGTTTACAGTGCAGGGAGTTTGTTGTATCTGGGTATATGTGTTTGCTTTCAGTTTCTGGGGTGGTTGGATTAGAATACAGGACAGTGCCCCCCCCCCTTAATTTTGCCTGCTCTCCTCTAAAGTCTTACTTCATTATATAGGCAGACCCCCATTAGGTAGCTCGGCACACTACCCCTAATAGTTATAAGCAAATGACCCAGTAGGTAGAGCATCCATTAGATAGAAAGGTGCCCCCCCCCCAAACAGGTTGGCAATGGCATGCCCCCCATTAGGTAGATAGGAACACCAACATACCCCTCCCCCATTAGAGTAGTTAGACATACCACCCACCCTATTAACTAGATAGGCAGACCATCCATTAGGTATAGACACCCCTTCCCCATTAGGTTAATAGACAGACAACCCCCAAAGGGTAAATCCATCCAGTAGGTATAGGCAAAACTTTTTCTAATGTGTATGGGGTCCTTAAAATAACTCATATACTTTTGAAGAGAATACATGTTAATGTTGGTCTTCTGGCATTTAAAGGAGAAGTTTGTTGATTTAAAAAAAAAAAAAAAAAAGACATCAACAGGCAGCGACGGGGAGAACATAGTAAACAATCATTGCTCACCTCTCCCCATGCCCCAGAAACGTCACGTGACAGGCTCCGCAACCCCGCCACTTTCTCCCCAGTTCTAATGACAGGGGAAATGCCTTACCAGGCTGATGGATTACCTGCTTAGCCTATCAGTGACTGCAGCAATGTCCCTCCCTAGTCACTGACTGGCAGAGTACTCAGTCCATGAACTGTGTTGTGATGTTGGCTGTGAAGGAGATTCTGGAGCACAGCGCAGGTCCCAGAGTGGCAATCCAGTGATGCAATGGCACGGGGAGAGGTGAGTATTAATTGTTGATTATGTTCCCCCCTGTGCCCTGTTTTTTTATTCATTTTTTTACTTTGCCAGACTTCTCCTTTAATGTCAGGACACCACTTCTGAAGATCTGTAATGCTATCCACAATGATATTGTATAGCTCACATTTACTAATGTACTACATATTTATAGAGTCATCATAACTATATCGGCTCAATGGGTATTCAGTCACTTTATAAGTAATCCCTATAGAATATAACACTGCACAGAATATAACTGACACTTTGTAATCTCTAACAGGATATAGCTGTGTTTATCTGATTTAATGCCCTTTTAAGCACAGATGTGTCATTTTGTCAGCATCATTGACCTTCAATAGATGGAAAGGCTTTGGGTCAAACAATAGGCTGGGCGGAACTGCACTGGAATGTCTATGGAACATCCTTCAACCAGAATTTCCTTTGGTTATCACTTGGGCAACTAACAGACACCAACTTAGCCATAAATCTGAATGTTTCCTGAAATTGCTGTCATCTTTTATTATTTTTGTGATATTCATTGCATTGTGAATCTTGTTTATTTTTATCTTTAGAAATTCTACATAATCTACATTCCAAAGCGTTATCAGTATTTTCACATATCTCAGAGCACAATATTGTTTTTAGGGAAATTTTTAGACAAGGGTAATATGTCTATTTTTTTAATATCTTTTTTATTATCCATACAAGTCCCATTCTGACCATGAGCCTAATACCCCAAGTTTGCATCTGATGCTGCCCTTCTGCTCCATGGGTGATTTCTGTCCCCAGAGTCATTAGATACCAGTCAGGTTGGTATTTGAGGCTGTAATATAGAGGCATACATGCATATGTATTTTGCTCATTTGAAACCAGTCTAAGACCCAAGATTGAAGAAATGTAGAAGAAAAATTTTGGGCAGACTTAAGGCCCTGTTACACAGAGTGATAAGCGGCTGATTTAGGCCAATTCGGCCAATTATTGCTCTGTCTAATAGAGACAACGATCAGCCGATGACAACGATCATCGGCTGATCGTTGGTTTAGGTTTGGACCTAAAATTAATGGGTGCCAACTGCTTATCATTATGTGTAATTACCTCTCCCCACTCTTTGTCTTCTCTCCTGTGCTCCGCATCTTACGATGTCCATGCAGCCCTTAATTGGTCCAGCAAATGAGCACCAATCTAGCAGATCGGCGCTAATTTACCAAAATAATCGGCCCACGTAATAGGACCCTTAGAAGAAGAAGAATTTTTTTTACCAGCTAAAAGAGCTAATCAAAAGCAAGATCGGAGAGCAAATAACTCATCATAACTAATTTACCAAAATGTAGAGTTGTAACAGTAATAATAATAAAAATAATAATAATAATACACAGTTGGCTTGGCTTCTTTTCACGGCAGACTGTGACAATAGTTTTTCAATAGCTATCAATGCGTAGTGATGTAAAGTTATTTCCTATCGTTTGTGTTGAGAACAAATACAATCAACATTGAAAAAACTTAAAGAAAGTTCCATATTAATTCTTTTTACCATAAAACATTTTAGCAAAATAAGTGATTTCTGTAGTAGACAAAAAATTTTTTGCTGATTTTCTACTATAAACTGGTCGCAAAGCCAATGAACTCTACCTCATCTCCTGCTAAAAGTCTCCCAAGGATATCTCAATGTAGTGTGACCCTTGCATCATTAATGAGGTTTAAACGCCATTTTTTCCATTACTGTCCCACTGTGTTTCTGTTGCACTTTCTTGGCTACAGATGTCTTTGATAGTGGAACCATTGTTCATTGCAATGTTAGGAGGCTATTTCTGTATAAGGATACAGAATATGCAAAATATGCAAATAAAGCCAACAACACAAATATGCTTCCACGATGCTTTGAGTAAAAATAAAAATACAATGTAAATTAATAAAATAATGCCCCTACATAACATAATATCAATAGTAGAATGGCAAAAAATTAACTCTCTGGCTACACATGTACCTTTTTTCTGAAACTTTTTCTTTTTTTAATAGCACAACTATACCCCTAAAAACAGCTATCTTCAGCTGGGGTGTATTTGGGGCTGTTTGCAGCCAAAAAGGTCCTAACATTTCATTTTTTAAAAAAAAAATAGCAATAAAATAATATACAGTATGCATGCACAGAAAGCCTATTACTAAAGATGAGTGCAACTTGAGCATGCTTAAGTCTATTTGTTCAGCATTGGAATGCCGGGGGCTGAAGAAGTTGGATGCAGCCCTAAGACTGCCTGGAAAACATGGATATAGCCATCGGCTGTATCCATATTTTCCCAGACTCCCTAGGGCTGCATTTAACTTCTTCAGCCACCGGTATTTCAATGCAGAACTATCGGACTTAAGCATGCACCCTTTTAGACAGGCCACCTCAGCCTTGATAACAAGCTCAGATCTCAGTAGTGATTGGTACTTATTTGTAAATCTTTCACAAGACTCGATCGATCGTGCAGTGAAGCCGAACAAATGATCGTTAGATTTGTTTGTATGGTCCTTTAAATTTATAATTTTTGGTTGCGCATCACCTGTTTAAAAAAATTATTTAAATGGCTGTACAAAAGATTCAATCAGATGACGAACAAGAATTTGCCTTTATAAGTTCTTTTTCGATAAATGTTAATATTATTAATTAATTAAAGGGTTATACAGCAAAAAATCTTTTTTTTCTTTCAAATCAGCTGGTTTTTAGAAAGTTATATAGTATAGTTTGCTACTATTTAAAAATCACAAGTCTTCTAACACTTATCAGCTGCTGTATGTCTGGCAGGAAATGTTGTTTTCTTTTCAGTCTGACACAGTGCTCTCTGCTTCCACCTCTGTCTGAGACAGGAATTGTCCAGAGTAGGAGAGGTTTTCTATGGGGATTTGCTACTGCTCTGAACAATTCCTGTCTCGGACAGAGATGTCAGCAGAGAGCACTTTGTCAGACTGGAAAGAAAACACCACTTCCTGCAGGACACACAACAGCTGATAAGTATGGGGAGGCTTGAGATTTTTAAATAGAAGTAACGAATGCATCTATATATCTTTATGAAACCAGTTGATTTGAAAGAAAAAGATTTTCATTGGATAACAACTATAATTTCGCTAAGCTGTCAGTTCTTTGCAAGTATTCTTTCAAAGGCTTTTTCCCAACATTGGGTGGTATAGCATATAGTATATTGATGAAGACACTGAAAAACACTGAACTGGCCCGTGACTCTACTATTGCAGAGCTGCAGAACGTGTTGCATATTATATCCAAAAGACCGAGATGTTCTTCTGCTTTAAATGTGGTGAAATTTTAATAAGGACTGAAGTTTTAACGCATCTAAAGTTCCTTTAGTGCAGCAGATTAGAGGCATTGAATATGACTTGACCACCATGAAATTATATTAGTTTTCTTTATGTCAATGCCCCTTGGGACAGTACAGTTTTAATTAGATAGCAAGAGAATGACAAAATCCAGCCTGGCTTAAGAAGAAATGTAAAAAATGTAATCTTATTGGTAATGGGTTTAATCCTTAATGTCTTTGATATGCGAACCATTCTCATTTGCCTTCTATAAGGATAAGTGTTAGCGCCAGATGGGCAGCGCAGTGGGAAGGTGACCTATAGCTGGCCCACTCCGTGTCATAGATCATTAATAAGTATATTTTCATTTGTTGTAAAACCATTGTGCTGTCTTTATAGGAGACATTACGTAGGAACACTCCGGCTTTAATTAGCTTCATAATAATTCTGAATTAACTGGACATCCTTACTAAGGAGACTTTTTTTTTTCAATCCTATTTCATCTTGCTTCAGGGTATCAATAATTAGTTAAAATCTAGTGGTAGCATCCATAGTCATTTTGACAGTTCTTTGTTTTCAATTAGCCCTTGGGCCATCGGACTAAGCTAAGTATTGGTTTATGACGTCTAACAGATTATTGTTCTACTGTGCCACGTGAGTTTGGGCTTGTTAATCCATGAATAGTCATGACAATATAAAATAGCAGAAATGTTTGTGCCAAAAAAACTCCAGGACAGTAACTAAGTTTTTTTTAAAACAACCTTCCTCCGTGTCCTTGTCTAAGGTTATGATCATACCTGCATTGTTCATTTTTAATGCTCTGCTTAGTCATAGAAGTGATAAACAATGAAAATGATGGCAATGCTGGAACTGTTAAACAATGGGAGCTGTTGGGTTCTTTCATGTTGTCCATCAGCTGTGAACACAGTCTGATCTACTTAAAAAAACTTTTGCATGGCTACCATCTTTCCACTAGGAACCTTAAGGTCCTATTACATGGGCTGAAAAAGGCCCGATCAACATTGTAACGAGCGCCGATCTGCTACTGGGCTTATTTACGGAGCCTATTACACGACCTGATAATCGTTTAGCAAGGGCTGCACTGACATCGTTAGCGATGTCTGTGCAACCCTTGCCCAAACAGTTAATACTTTTTCCGTCCACGCTCCCGATCTTTTCCTGCGCTCTGTATGTGTCCCGGCAGCATCACGGCCAGTGATTTGCTGAGCAGCCTGTCAGCTCAGACAGGCCGCTCTGAAGCAACAGCGTGCGGTGCCAGGACACATGGCGCAGGAGAACACCAGGAGCATGGACGGATAGTATTAACTGTTTGGGCAATCGGTAGCTTTCAGTCATGCATCACTATTACACGTAGCGATGCACAGTCTGTGGCCTAAAGAAACGATCAGCCGTTGATTGTTTCATCAGCTGATCGTTGTCTCTATTACACGGAGCGATAATTAGCCGAATAAGCCAATTATTGCTCTGTTTAATAGGGCCCTTAGAACCTCAAGCATTGTAAGTAGATAAAGCATGCAACGACACTGTCCCTAAAGGCACTCATGCAGTTCCTTCCAGTCAGACACAGTGCTCTCTGCTGCCACCTGTTCCTACATTTCAGGAACTGTCTTTGCTCTGGAGAGTTCCTGACATGTACAGTGCAATATTGAGCACCATGTTGGATTGGAAAGATTTACATGAAGTTAAAGATTTCATCCAGGGCAGCAGCTGATAAGCACTGGAAAGCATGTTTGTTTTTTGTTTTTTTTTCTCTTTCCTTTTAAATAGACTCAATCTTGAAGTCTGTAAAACGTTCTGGCAACATTCATTTGTAAATATATATATATTTTTTTCTCCAGCATATTCCAGAACGGTCATTCCAGACCTCAGTGCGGCCATAAACCTAACAAAGTCTTGATGATGCCCCTAAATTCATCAAAAGAGAGAAAACTTATTCAGGGCCAATTATCTACCTCCACTAAACCTCAAGTATCTTCCAAGCCCTACATTTAGTATTGATATAGCCTTTTGATATAAGATATAATGAAACGCTATTGATAATTAAGATCTTAAAATATCCATTTCCCAGTTTAATTGGTTTTTATCTTCCAGTGCCATAACAATCTATTCTGTACAGACAGTAATATAGATAATATTTTGAGATCGGAATTCAAGTCCAGCCACATACTGTCATCCAGCAATTAAATGTTATTTGATAGTTGAGTCTGCAGCTCAGGTGCCGAAGAGTTCCCGTCTCTGGTTGACAGTCTTTATAGCTTCATAAAATGAGTCTCAGAGGAAATCTGGGTATGGAAGTTTTTTTTTTCCGATTGGAAATGCCTAGAAATAAAGTGCACTCTGTTATGGTCAGAATCAATGCTTGTTGTATAATGAATATGTCATCCAGCTAAGGGAACTACTTAACTCCTTCTGTCAAGAAATTCTAACAAATCTCATTATTCAGGTGATCTTTGATCTATAAATATAAGATTTTAATCCATGTCCTAAGAGGCACAACTCAAAACCGGTGAATGATCTGAGATCAGCAAGTCACTTTGTTGCTTCAGCATTTGGCTTAGAATATAACTGATGATATCATCAAGTCTACTAATTGGGTTCCAGAAAATATATGACACGTTGACTATAGCCCTCTTAGATAATGCATAATTTATTTTTATTCTTTGAAATAGAGTCAAATGCTTTATATGGATGAATCGTTATGTTGTATGTAAAATTAGCTGGAGGGACAATAAAACGTGTGCTTTATGTGGTTTACCAAACTCAACTTATAACAGATGTCTACCATTTGCACCTCAAATCTACCTTGACCAGAAATGACACCTAATTTAGTCCCTTACTAGTCATGAGAGATGACGGAACAGACTATATGATGACAAATGGGATTGCTAAGTGGGGCACTGATCAATAGCGAGTGCTGTCCATTTAGGTAATGGACATCTTTGTCATATCAGCTGTTAAAGTATTCTAACATGATGGGTCCCTATGGGTCTGCAAGGAAGAAATCATCTACTACATGTAACATTACCATACACTCTTGATAGGTTGGGGCATTTCAAGATCTTATATGTTGAACAGCTCAAAGTAAAGACTAAGGGCTGCATTCACACGCTCTGTGAAGTTGTCCCTGCGTACAGACAATTTTACAGCCCATTGCTTTGCATTGGGCTAATCAGATGTTCCATGATTGCACGGATCCGTGATCCGTTAAAAAATAGGAAATGCCATTGCTTGGAATGGAAGCATGGCCAAGATCACCCCATAGAAATGAATGAGATCCGTGTTCTTCACGGATGTGCACAGATATGACATCCGTGTATATCCATGATCCGTAAAAATTATGGATGTGATGTAATTTTCCCCCACTTGAAATTGTCACATGACAAACTTTATTTAAACCAGTACACTCCAAATATAACCAGTCCGTAAAAAACACAAACACAGATGCAAAATGGAGACAACACGGAAGGGTTTTGCACGGATCACGGAGGTAGCTAGCCAACCACAATCACGGGCCAGGAAAAACACTGAACGTGTGAATGCAGCCTAAATAGTGTTATAAGAGGGAAACATTTTGCGACCTGCTGTGTATTTTCGAAAATAAAATAAAAATATGTTGAGTTGAAAATAAAAATATGCATACTTTATAATTTTTTTTTTTGTTATGTATGTTCACTATTCAGTAGGAGCACCGATCCTGCTTCCAAATCCTAAACATTTTGCATTGGATTCATTTCCATACCATTTCTTTCCCCGGGGTCTAATAATGTGTGTTTGTAAATGTGCTCTTCTTCCTAGACCTTATCATGCAAGCATATCACAGCATGAGGCCACAACTCTTAATGACATATATTTACATTACACTAGGAGAGCTATCTCATTTCAAATGTGATTTTGGCCCTGGGGCTAAGAAGCCTAGGGACCTTTTGTAGGTAGAAAGGCCAGTGTGTTTTGTTACCAACCCGATCTCTTGAGTAAGTTTGACTTGAAATAGTCAAGGCTTAACATAAACAAAGAGAAATAAGAAAATCCATATTTATAAGGCTGTGGGCAGCTAGCGTTAGTTGTTTTTATTTTCTCCTGTTGAAATTGATTTTTTTTTCTCTTTACACCTTATAGGCTTTTGTTGATTACCACATTAATATAATCATCTTTATGAGATTTAGTGGCAAATAAGCTAATGTAATAACATAAAAAGTAATAGTTTCAATTTCTTTTTTTTATTTTAATTTTATACAACAGAAATTAAGTATTTATTTTTGAATGATGTAAAGAAGCTGCTTCGTAGACCCAATGTTTATATAAGACATGGGTAATAAATGGTGCATAAGTGGGGGAAAATTTTTTTTAACATGCTCATTGTTGGAATATATGAGGGCAGCCGCAACAAAATGGAAAAAAAAAATGGAAAAAAATATTTACAATTTTCACATTCATAAATTGTGCATGTCAAGTCTTAATGTATTGCTTTCAGTTTTTCACATTTATGTAAATTGAAATGTTGATGGCATTATGATTTTGGTTGCATCAGACTCGGCAAGCTTAAAATCATTTATTTTATTAAATTAATTATGGACTAAACTGTGGGAAAGAATTTGTTTTAATGTGACCTGGTAATTCATCAGGGCACTGTAAAAATAAAATTAATTATTGGCAACATGGTAATTCAAATGCTACTCCTATCAGCATTTACCTCCCTTGCTATCCAAAGGTCTTGCAGGAACTATAACTAAGCAACTACAGTTCTCACCCCATTTTTATAATTTGATTGCTTTGTTTCTATTCCGCAGTCGACATGTTTTGACATATGGTGCAGTTTTTTCTGTCTCCTTCAGAGTTTCTGATTTCTGATCACAAATCGGCTCAGAAGATTGTTCTGGAGAGGAGAAAGAGAAGCTTGAGACATAGGGTCCTTTTAGATGTAAAGATTTGTGGGCCAGTGCGACAGCAAATTAACATTGATCAGCGAGATCAGCGCTTGTTTTCAATTCTTTTATATGCCACAGCAAATTGAGGACCCGGGCTGCACACACAATTCTTGTATTGTTTGTGCAGCCCAGGAAACTGAGGGCACAGATATGTATATATGTATGTCAGTTTAACAAGCAGCAGCGTATACTTACATCCACGCTGCTTGTGATGCAGCATCCAGGTCTGCAGAACATACAGCATCTGATAAGTAAGGGAAGACTGGAGGTTTTTTTTTAATAGAAGTTAATACAAATCTATATAACTTTCTTAAACCAGTTAATTTAAAAGAAAAAAGCTTTAATCCAGAGTACATCTTTAGGCTGCGTTCACACTACGTATATTTCAGTCAGTATATGTATATTTCAGTCAGTATATTTCAGTCAGTATTGCAACCAAAACCAGGAGTGGATTAAAAACACAGAAAGGCTCTGTTCACACAATGTTGAAATTGAGTGGATGGCCGCCATTTAATGGCAAATATTTTCTGTTATTGCTGTTGTATTGAAATAATGGCAGTTATTTACTGTTATATGGCGGCCATCCACTCAATTTCAACATTGTGTGAACAGAGCCTTTCTGTGTTTTTAATCCACTCCTGGTTTTGGTTGCAATATGAGGACCACAATACTGACTGAAATATACATAGTCTGACCTCAGCCTTAAAGGGATTATCAAAGGAAAAAAGGTCAGTCACATTTTTACAAAAAAGAGCTCCACCCCTGTCCCCAGGGTGGGTGTGGTATTAAAATTAAGCTCCATTCACTTCAACAGAACTGAGTTAGGCAGTTTCTGGAAGCAAGCAGACATGTTTTCCTAAGCTTGGATAACCCCTTTTATGATTTTATGTAATTATATTGAGCTAAAACTCAGAGTAGAATAGAACCCTATTATATCTTTCTGAAAATGTAGATCTAGTCAAAATTTATTCTCTGTCGCAAAAACTATTCAAAATACAATTAGATCACTATAAAAACTATTAGAACATTGAAAAAAAAATAAGATAACAATATACAATGATATCTATTTTTGACCATGTTATGACACCTAAACATGTATAGCATTGCGTTTGCTCCGGTAGTGGCACCCATCACAATAAGACATGATCAATAAGGCAGTTTATCTCTGCTGAATCACCAGGATATTCTAATTACTATTTAAGCAATGAGTGACACAGTTTGCTTGGAGTAAACCGCCTAAAAAGCAATAAACATAGACTTAGGAAAGTACATATTGATTGTATGTATAAAATCTTTCTGTGTAGATGCTGAGACCACCTCTTCCTTATCTGGTGACGGTTGACAAATTGATTTAAGTCGGTTTGTAGAATAACTTAGACTATCAGAATAGTTTTTCCCTATGATTCCCTCTAAATATTGTGTGATTGAATCACATAAGCGCATTGATTTGGCTATTGTGTGAGGTTTACCGCCATAACCTTATGTGTGGCAGAGGACACGGTAATCCCTAATTCATTCATTCTATTCCACATATCTCCACCGAACTTAGGCATCCTAGAATTACACTTGTCAACTTTGATGAGATATTTAAACTACACTTTGCCATTGATTTCTATGACACTTCATAAGAAAGAAAATGTCTACCACAATATTTTTTAAGCTGCTTTCCACCTTTGTAGGTTTTCTCTAAACAGACAAAAATCTAATGTAAGATATTAACTCTAAAAATCTAAATGAATCACTCCTATTGATTTATAGGAAGTGCACTGTTCTACTGCGCAGCTCTCAGACTTTTGTTCTAATGGCTTTACAAGTAATCTTTCATTTTTGTAAAAGTTTTGATTGAAATGGAATTTGTCAGCTTTATACCCTGCTCATAGCTGTGGTCATTAGCAGATAGCTGATAATAGCACAAATGATATTAGGCTGTAAGGTTATAAAATCCTTGTAAGCCCAAGAGTCATAGAGGTCAGGCTGAGCTGCAGCATGCACACTGCCTCCCCCTACCCCTCCCTAAACTACATGATCAGTGTACAGGCCTTAGCTTCTAGCACTGAGATCTGTACATCAATCATGCAGGGGAGGGAAGGGTAGTGGAGGAAAAGGGCATGAATGCTGAAGTTCAGCTCTGCCTCTAAGAGCCCTATTACATGGAGCGATTATCGTTTAAAAATTTGCTATAACAATCAAAAACGAGTGATTACCTGTCCTTGTAATAACACCCAACGATCAAACGACAAGCGAAAAATTGTTCATCTTTGCCTTTCAACATGTTGAAAAATTATCATTGGTAGTTCGCCCATCGTTCGCATATCTGTTTGCGTAATAAGTCGCTCACTTGTAAAACATGTTCTTTGACTTGTCCTGAGGAGCGATTAGTGACCATATAACGACAAAAAAAAGATTGTTCATATCAGATATCGGTGAATGTAATAACCTCAGAATTGTGCGCTACAAAATCACCAGTTTTCACTAGCGGTCCTGGTCACTAACTGACAGCTATGTGTATAATTATACATGTGTATATGAGCTGTCATTAAGTAAGGCCATCCACTTGATTACTTTGCCCAGAAGCAATGGAGCCACGTCATAGAGGGGCGAGGGTTTCCTTCCACTAGTGGCGGACCGGCCCACCTCCAGACTTCACTCCCGGCCGATGCCCAGGAATAGAACTGTGCCGTACGCAGGAACTGGGACATTGTTCAAAAAATGGACCATGGAACTGGCATCCCCGCATCAGTGCCGCTCTATCTATGAAAATATCAGAAATGCGATGTATCAGTGGTACATTCACTTTAATCTGCCTAGCCTCTCCGGCTTTGTAACATACTGCCTGTTTCTTTTTTCCTTTTTTCTTTTTTTTTTTGTAAGTGACAATAGGTTCACTTTTTAGAAATTATGTAATGCTACTACAAGATGAATACATTGCAGACATAGAAACTGGGATATTTGGTATGATACATATATATATATATATATATATATATATATATATATATATATATGTGTGTGTGTGTGTGTTTTTGTTATAAGTACTTCAGCATGCCTTTTACATGACTGTCATCCCTGAACATGATTGTCATGTCAGGTTAAAAGCAACTTCATGTGTCTCGACTTATCCCATATATTACATACACCAACACCAAGTCATTGCTCTTTGTTAGGTTAGAAAACTTTAACCTCGGGCTATTTCTACAGCTTATACTAATCTCTTAAAAGGCTTTCTCACCACTTTCATGCATATTTTTACTACTCTTTCTTTGCTAACAGGTTGGCAAACCTCATCATCACATAATTTATTAGTTGCTAAGGTAACTGGCAAATCTGTTGTTTGAGCAGGAAAACCCTTACACTGTGTAAACGTACGCCACATTTTATTTCATTAACCACACATATGTGCGCGCCAGTGTTCCAGCTCTCACTGATGACATGTTTGGATAAAACAGAATATTTCTGATAATACTTGGAATCCCACTAGAGGCCTTGACATTGGGGTGATTACTTTGATTGCTTTTTTTTTTTTTAAGGGTGGTTTCACTCGTAGACTTTTTACGTAAATGTTGCATTTTTGTGGCTTTTTTTTGGATTGTTACATGTTAGCTATAAGACAATAGGAAATAATAAATTGCGCTATAAACATTGAGGTTTTTTATTGCTACAGATGTTTTCTAAGACTATAAAATTGATCAATTTACTTCAGAAAAGGCCATCAAGTATTTGATTGATGGCGACCAACATTTAGCTGATCAGAAGAAGCTGCGGGAGCGCCAAGTCTTCTCTTTCGTTTACTTACACAGGCTGACATTCATTTGGATGTGGCTGTACATGGTACAGCAGCTCAATGCTCACTTAAAGGGGTTATCCAGACTTAAGCTATGTTCACACAATGTATATTTTCGTAAAAGTACAGCCGTTGTTGCCGATTGCAACAACGGCCACGATTAATACGAAAATATATGTTACGCTGCCATGTATTGAATACCGTCCGGAGTGTATACAGATAGTATACACTCCCGCCAGGATCCCTAGTGGCGCTGCGAGAAACTGACAGTTCACAGAACGGCCGTTGTCTTACGTTGTGTGAACATTGCCTAAGGCTGCATTCACACGTCCCGTAAAATTGTCCATGGACGTGGATCCACGACCATGGACAATTTTAGGAATCATTCAAGTGAACGCAGCGATTCACACAATCCATGCCACGACCCCCACTGCGAAAAAATAGGACATTTTCTACTGCAGATGGTGGCATGGATGGGGGTTGAGGCTAGACGAGTAGATGTCCTCTGTTCTCTCTGCAATCTCTGCTGCTGGGCGGCGCGGGGGGTTGTTTGCATTTCTATTGAGAGATCTGTGCCGTGATCCTCCTCCAGTCATTGCAGCACGGATCATGTGAATAAGGCCTTAGAAAAAACATGTCTGCTTCCTTCCAAAAACTTCTACTCTTGTCCTCAATTTAGTGTGGGTTTTGCAGAATGGAGCTGAATTGTAATACCACACACGAGCAAAAATAAATAATTAATAGGGGTGGCGCTCTTTTTGCAAGAAAGAATTTGTGCTGTTTTTCAGTTCCTGGCCTGGCATCTATAGTGCTGTGCATGGGTAACCAATAAAGAAGAATTGCCATGTTCTTCTTTGAACTGATTGTTGGGCAGCCAGGAATTGGCTACACAACAATTATATTGATGGCTTTTTATAAGGTAGGCCATTAATATTACAGTACCAGGATCAGTAAGAGTCTCACCTAATAGGACCACCATGATTAACAAACTGTTTAAGCATTGCAGTTATGTTACTGTACATATCATAAAGAAGCTAAGTTCTCTTGCCAAGAATCCCAGAAATCCCCCATGCCTAGTCTGTCTTTCTGAGTTCTATTTTCAGTTGAATTCTTTTCTTTTAAGAAAAATCTTATTGTTCCCTGCCAGCAATGTTACTTTACAGTCTATTCCAGTGCACGGATGATGATATTTCACCAAAGCAATAAGAATAGGATATTAGCTCATCTGTGCACAAAAAGTCACTGTTATATGAATATGTACAAAATATCCTGAGCTCTAAATCTGAATCCGGTAAGTTTGAAGCTGCTGCTTTTACAACTTTCAGCCATAAACACATTTCCTTGCACTGGCTACAGTTTGAGATACTTTTATTTCTCCTCCATTTACATACATAATAGGCATTTAAACCTCATTTGTTATTACAAGGGATTAATTTTAATAGAGAAATAAAGCAGAGGGATGACAGATAAGCACCCTTAAACCTTCTCAGCTCAACAGCAAGCTTGTAAAATGCAAATACTGGGGATGATAAGTTCTACATTTTCTTCCTAATTGGAGCTTCATGTAATATTGCTATACTGTATTCTTTCTTAGAACTCCGGCAGGAGCTATATGTGCGAAGGGCAGAAGCAGAATGTATGTAATACAGCGTGGCAGAGCAAAACAGGCAAAAACAACAATAAATCAGAGAAGCAATAATGTATTATTGTGTATCTGGTTAGAAGCTACCTTACAAGATCCTTATAGACAGCGGTCTAGAATATGACGTTGACTAGTGGCTGTTTGTATCCATCGATATTAAATTCCACTTGCCCAGCACAGTCTTACACTAATATCACCTATATCCTTATTACTTTAGAAGCTACTTATTCATTAATAGAATACCAGGGCTAAAATAAAGACGGACATAATGTAAAAATAGGGACTGTAAACACGTGGTGATCAGAGGGTCAGGGGTTGGTTGCTCCTTGTTCCCTGCTCACTGCCAGCACTATTACATGGGCCAACAACAAGCAGGTAAGTGTGTGGGGGCATGGGGAGGGGTCAGATCGTCTGGGCAGCTGCTGCCGCCGCTCCTATTGCTCGTTGCGGTGGAAGAAGATCATTGCTATAGTGACGCTTGTCTTTTACGTTGAAGGACAATGAACAGCCAACATCATGCATGTCGGCTGATCGTTGCCTTTTTTTACACAAAGCGATAATCGGCCATAATGGCCGATAATCATCCAAATACGGACGATAATCGCTTAGTGTAAAAGAGTCCTATTACACACCCAGATTATCTGACAGATCGTTGAAGCCAAAGCCAGGAACAGACTATAAACAGAGAACAGATCAGAAAGGAAAGACTGAGATTTCTCCTCTTTTTAAATCCATTCCTGGCTTTGGCTTCAGAAATCTGTCAGATATCCAACAGATAATCTGTGTGTGTAATAGGGCCTTAAGAGTCCTATTTCATGGGGTGATATTTGCTGATATTCACCTGTGTTCTGTATTCAGCCAACGAGTTAGCAAACGCTTGTTTCTTGGCTGATCACATCATTTTAGCAATTCTGATTCGTCACCTGCACATCTCCTATGAGGGTGTGTGCACTCTAAGGAATACGCATGTAAAGGCCGCCGCGAGCAGGGGCCAGCGATGGAATCTGCAGAGGCCTTTACACGCGTATTCCGTAGTGTGCATGCACCCTCATAGGGGATTGTGAATGATGGAAGTAAAAGGTGAAATAAACTAAAAAAATCCAGTGATCTTGCCACAATAGTATTATCTATGTATTAGGCTCCTTAAAGAAGCGCCGAGACCGGTGCTGGTTTGCTGCATGCCTCAGCTAATATTTTAAAACCTACAGGCTTGTTGCATTAACTAAATGGATACTTGTCTATAAATATTATCATATATGCTCATTAAAAGCACGCACCAGATCCCTCCTCCCCCCGCCCCCTTATACTTTAAAACTGCTGTGAACACTTTCTGTCTTTAGGTTGGTGGCCGAGGGTGGTTTTAAGACACAGTAAGGATTAATATACTTACTGGAGCGACTTTTAATGCCTTAGGAAAGAACAAGGTCAATTGGAGGTTAAACATGCTGTCATGTCTATGTACAGGTAGAAAAGTCTAGGAGGTAATGTACATATGGAAGGCTTCATGTACTTGCCTCTATCATGGCTCTGTACAACCTTTAAGATGTATGAGTCTGTAATACAATGCTTATAAAGAGGTCGTATAGCTCCAATAGACAATGTATCACAGAGGTATATGCTATATAGCAGCACTATACAAGGGCATCTATGCAGTATCAAGTCTCAGGGAAGTTGAAATGTTTCCCATGTTACATATACCTCATACTTGTAATTTAACAATACACTTACAGAGTACAGTGTATGTACATAAGAAATACACTGTATACAATTTCTACCCATCTCTGTGTTTCTCTGTATTACTCTTCTCCGCTTTGCCACACTTCTTCTGGAATCACTGGGTAATCTTTTCCTTTGTAATATATATTGTTCTCGCTAATAAATTTTCACTCTAAGTTCATAGACCTAGTTTCTGACAGTTCCATCGAGCTGCTAACAACTACAAAGATTTTTCCACACTTTCTTAACAAAGAATTTATGACAGTACATTGGATTCTACCAGCAAATAAATTTGTGTGAAAACATACAACTCTTATAGAACAAAAGTTCTTCAGAGCATAGTGATGGGTTGAACATTTTCAAGTGGAAATATATGAATAAGGGGGACATCAATTGTAATACGTCTATTAATTTACAACCATTAAATATTAGGATCTTACATACAAACTTGTGTGATACCAATTTGCCAGTACTTGGTTCAGTTTACTTCTCTGTGACCAGTTTCTAGACATTTTGCCCAACAGTTTTTCATTTAGTTTTCACTTTTCGACCTTTCTTTCTCAAGTGGTTGAATCTATGAGAACAAAGGATTTAAGAGAGAATTCTAAAAGGGATTAAAGGGGTTATACTGGATTAGATTAGAAAATCATGCTGTCTTTTTTCACAATTAGCACCACACTTATCAATGGGTTATGTGCTGTATTGCAGTTCCGCTCCATTAAAGTTCATGAGGTTGGGGGGGGGGATTACTATGTTTTTCTAATCTTGGACAACTCTCAAGAATTTTGTGTGTGTTTAAGTGTAGAACCTACCAGTTTGAACAGTGCAAAATCTTGAAGCAGATTTGCACTGTATCCGGAAAATTTGAGGCAATGCTCACGGTATTGCTTGTATTGCTTTTTCATAACCAAAAGTGCTACAGACTCAGTGGCTTTCAGATCCATGGTGCACTACTTCAATGGTTCACCATGCCAATCATACACCAATCAAGTTGGCAGCCACTACAACTGTACAAGCACATTGCAATACTCTTGAAAACCTGAAGGTGGCCATACACCTTCAATAACTATCAGCCTCACAATTGTTTGCCCAACAGTTATCTCTCTTGTGTTCCCTACACACATGAACGTTACATACTACACACATTTTTGCAGAATTAGCTAGACCTGTGCTATGGCCAAGCCTGTTTTTGTCGAATTTTGGAAGCTGGTGAACCGGTTCACTTTTTTTTTTATAGTTATTTATTTATATATATATATATATATATATATATATATATATATATATATATTTGTTGTTTTTAGACTACTGCAATCTTTAATCCTTAAATGAGAAGTCCGTCAAAATTGTTTATTAAAGTATTGTATTGCCTTCCAAAAGTTATACAAATCACCAATATACACTTATTACGGGAAATGATTATAAAGTGTTTTTCCCTGCACTTACTACTGCATCAAGGCTTCACTTTCTGGATAAAATGGTGATGTCACAATCAAATGGAACTCCCAGCATTGTGTGGGCTGTGGCTATTGGAGAGGATGATGGCAGGGGGACACTGAGGGACACAGGACACTGGAGGGACACTGAGCATCCCCCTGCCATCATCCTCTCCAGCAGCCACAGCCCACACAGCTCTGGGAGTCAGGTCGTGACATCACCATGTTATCCAGAAAGTGAAGCCTTGAGGCAGTAAGTGCAGGGAAAAAAGCACTTTATAAGCATTTCCCGTAATAAGTATATATTGGTGATTTGTATAACTTTTGGGGGGCAATACAAAACATTAATAAAAATTTTCACTGGACTTCTCCTTTAAAGGGGTTATCCAGCGCTACAAAAACATGGCCACTTTTGCCTCGCTCTTGTCTCCAGGTCAGGTGTGGTTTTCAATTAAAGGGGTGCTCCAGCATGGGGGCATTTACTGGGGGGGACCGAGGAGGAGGTGGCTGAAATAAAAGACGTCAACTCACCTCCCCGGTTCCAGCTGCGGGTCACTCATTGCGGCTCTCCGGTAGCTGGTTCCCGGCTGCTTCTTGGTGTCTGACGCTGCCCGAGACGCTACGTCTCAGGGCCGCTCAGCCACTCAGTGAAGGAGTCGGGATCCGAGTGGACTTCAAACGGATCCCGCCTCCTTCACTGAGTGGCTGAGCGGCCCTGAGATGTAGCGTCTCTGGCGGCGTCAGACACCAGGAAGCGGCCGGGAACCAGGGACCGGAGCACCGCGATGAGTGACCCGCCACTGGAAACGGGGAGGTGAGTGGACGTCTTTTATTTCAGCCACCTCCTCCCCGGTCCCCCAAAAAAAGTGCCCCCACACTGGATAACCCCTTTAAACTCTGTTTACTTCAATGGAACTTAATTGCAATGGAGTTTCAAACCCCACCCAATCTGGAAACAAGAGCAGGGCAAAAGTGGTCAAGACTTTGTAGCACTGGATAACCCCTTTAAAGGACATTTCCAGCTTTGAAGAAATTTCTTTACACTCTCATAAAATAGCCCCAGCTGTTCTGTTTCTGCCGGGTCAGTAAAACCATCAACAAAGTAATCTATAGTTGGAGATGTCCTTTAACGTATATCGACTATAGTTCTGTTTTAATATAATTTTATTGATTAGTATTAGTTTTACTGTCATGGCTCGTTAATATTAGCAGTACCATTCAGAAATGACTTGACATATTTTAATAAAAATGAAGCTCTCCCTGGCCATGCCGACACCAATGTCTTCGTATCCTTTACAAAATAACGGATTTGGAATTGTACTGCATGTGTTTACTTTGCAGACTCTGTTAAACAATTGTACAAAGTGACAACATGATATATTACCATTAGAAATTGCAATCACCCTCCTTCATGCTGTAACGTTAAATTATAATAAGAGGCAAACAAGGATCCATTCCAATCCATCATCACAGTTAATCCGAAAAGGATTAGGCAGATTTAAATGGTATCGTAAAAATAATAAGATAGATTCACACAAACATTCATTGATTTGATAATTACGGTCAGGCATTCTGCGCGTTGCCTGATATTTCTATGATGTCTGAATAGATTTGTCTGATGCAGACAATGCGGGCATTTGTGGTTTGCACTTGAGTGCTATATATAGTGGGACTGATTGTTCTGTCCCTGTAGAAGCCTATCTACAAACAGAGCACTCCTCTTCGAGTGTACGTCGTAGCGTTCCATTTATAGTGTCCTAAATGATAAACCAGCTGTAGTCTGTGCCATATCAACTAGGCCATACAGAGGAGCCCGGCGAGAGGACTGTACATGAGAACAGTTATTGTTATAGCAAAGTGACACGAGTGATTTATGAAGCGCCAAAATGGCTTGGCTTTGAAAAGGTTCTGTCTCTACATCTGTCTTTTGTGCTTTTTTCTGTTGTCTTGGCGACATGATGTCCCCAAAGGCCCTTGAAATAGTTTTGTGGTCCTGCTGAAAGTGATTGTAACTCCCTCGCCTTAATTTTTTTTCCTCCCACCTTTCTATGGAAGCTTAAGACAAAGCCTATGAATGAGAAATCAAGAGGGAATGAGCGAATAAGTCACTGGATTTTGTCACTGTTGCACTCACTTCATCACACCTGACACGGGCTTAGCAGAACCCACAGTTCAAAGGGAAAAACAGGCTTCTCCTGGTATCATTTAGCCACAGGTTTTAGACTGTCAATAGAAAACCATTCCCCGACGTGCCTTCATAAGAACGTATTTAAATTAAGTTGTTTAAGAGGTTTCTTTTTGGATTTGCTTGGTTTATAGAAGTCTGCTAAATAAGTCTGGTGACCACTCAATGCATATTTCCTCTGTTATAAGACATTGATACTATACGTCTCGGTGTCTTACATGCTTTATAAAGAATGCCTGAGATCTGCCAATAATAAACTTTAACTAAGCCGGGCACAATTTTCTTCTCTCAAAGACAGGCTGTAGATTTTCTTTTTTGGCCTCATTTTTCTTGTAGCTTGAATGCACTCTTACCTCGAGAAGTCATGGTTTACATTATCTTCATAACCTTCATAATACAATAGCTATCTCAGTCGACAAGAGACCTCGGCCTTGCTGTAATACCGGCCCGTGGAACATAAGGTGTTGATATTGATATGCATTCCTCCGGATCTATCCAGAATAATTCACCTGGAAACCTCAAAAACTGGAGGCAAGACAAAAAAGGCAAGTCATCAATAAGGTGGGAAGCCTTCCTCCCTTACTTAGCGGCGTGTGGATTTAAGACATTTCACTTAAGCACGCTATGCAGGATTCAGTATAAACATAGTTCATGGATGGGTAATTTGTGTTTATACATACAGTCTCTGCCAGCAATCTCAAGATCAATTATGCACACCCCTTCCCTACATTTAAAACATGGCCATTTATTATGTTAACTCATGATGATATCACTAGCTTCTGACTGTTAAGGGAGATTAGTGATAGAATTCATTAAAGATTTACATGCATCTAGGAGTCTGGCAGTAGGAGAAGCATTCAACTGTCAATCACACTCCGCCTTCTACCTTGCTCATTTGCAAATTTTTGTTCATTAACATGTTCTTTACATTTTTTTCTATGTGATTTGTAATACAGTTCTGAAAGTTTTGGAGCGTCGTCGTAGACTAATGACAGCAGGCGGCTTCTCATTTATTAAAACTCTTATGACAAGTATTTTGTAAACTAGTATAAGCTGCTAAATAATATATATGTTAACTGATTTATATTTAATTATTATTAACTTTGTAAATGACAAGTGTTAGCAGCAGCCAAGATAGGAGATAACTCTGATTCCTGCTGTTTAGCCCCTTAGCTTCTAGCCAGTTAAAGTAGGAGATCGCCTTATAACCAGCTGCTCCCAAAAACATGACAGGATGATGGGGTGCCAAACTGATAAAGGGGTTGTCTGGGAAAATCACATAATTGTGGATACTGTCTTGGGGAACATCTCAGTGATGTATACTTACCTATCCCTCTCTGCCAGAGCTTCTGGTTCCCGGGCCGTCTGCTCTCCGACACTGTCATCTTCATACAAAGCATCCATTGACGTGGCATTCCCACAGGAAATGGCCGCTCAGTACAAACAGTAAAGAATCTTCGCTGAATGGCCATTTCTGGTAGAAGCAGCACATAACCAGATTTTCTGAATATGTTGAAAGTGAGAAGCCCGGGAACCAGCAGCTGTGGCGGAGCGAGACAGGCGAGTATACATAACTGTCATGTTCCCACAAGCATCCCCAAATATGCGATTTTCCCCGAAAGCCCCTTTAAGATTGTAGAAGGGGAACTCCCCTGGGCCTATCAATTTACTACACTCAGCAGACTAGAAGACAGGGTGTACTAGAAGAGCTGTCAGAATGTAATAACCTTCAATAAAGTAGTATTCTAGTGTATTTAACACGGAGGCTTGCTATTGCTTATTCAATTCCCCGATGGACTAAAAGTATATATATATATATATATATATATAAACACACTAATGCAAAAAAATAAAAACACACCCTTTTCAAGAAAATGTAAAGTTATTGATCCCACTGTAAAATAAAATAATAATAAAATAAACAAATAAATGTAGAAGTGCATTTTTGGCACATGAATAAAAAAAGTGATCAAAACGTTCTATGTAAATAGAAACTAAATAAATAAATACGTTTTTGTTTTCCATTTGCATAAATGGCAGTCATGCTCAATGACAGTATTTGCTGTTACCATAAAGAATCACATCTGCTTGTCCACAAGCCAAGTCTATTAAGGGACGTACAGCAACGCACACACTGGCCCAGCCTTTATTTTAAGATAGATGCATATATAACATTAGGGAATAGCCGCCTTCTGCAATCATTTATAATAAAGCTCTACAACAAGCACCAGTAAAACACTTTAGTCGACTGTTCTGGAGCAGTCAAAAGTATATTAGTCACATTACACCATGACCGTGTTTTATTATTGTTGGAACTCATTTGCCTATATAGCACAGCAATGTTGTGTGCACAATATGTTCACTTAATTCTGAAGGGCCTTTCATTTTTCCAACTTAGATGCATGTCATGGAGGCTATAAATTATAGGTTTCATTGGAAGCTCATAAACTGGGACAGGAGCTATAGAGCGAAAACACGCTGACTGACAGGGCTGTCCTCTTTACGTGCTGCTTGTATATATCGTTTGCACAGGGAATGTATACTACAGGTATTTGCCTGCACTCCCAAATATATTGAAAGGGAAATTATCTGCAGGTTAGAAGCATCTAACCTGCTGATACAGTATGTCCCTATCTGGCGGCGGATCAGTGCACTGAAGGTGGTAGTCTTGGTTCCAGCACTCCAAATCACATAATTTACATATCTAATAAATTACAATATTCACAAAAGCAGTGCTGAGGGTCAAGGTAAAAAACTTACCTTCATCCTTAGTACCCTGTGCACTATAGGCACATAGCAGGTTAGATGCTTCTAACTTGCTTGTAGTGTCTCTTTTATACAGATCTATTGAATAGGAGATCATTGTAGAATTGGTGTATGCCCTAGCACTGGAACACCCCGATGATCACCGGATTACCACCCCACAGATCACTACGTCCACCAACCAGCTGACCATGCTTTAGCGTGAATGAAGCGTCAGTGATTATATATTACCATCACTCTGTTCATATTTCTTCTAACTGCAGTCAAGTGACTGAAAACAAACAGGGTACTCAAGGCTCACACGTAGGAGGTAAGAACTGAATGTTAAGTATATTGCCATTTACTATTATTGGAATGTATATTTTTGTCTATGACTTTTGTAGCATCTCTCTGGGGAGATGCATATGTGAAGATGTAATTACAGATACCCTAAAGACAATAGCTTATATTTGTGTTATGGCAATATACACATAATGCTTTGTAGATTTGTTTTTAATACATTTTTTTTTTCATTATGTCATATTCCAAGAATGCCTTGAGCTACAAACTATAATGAACATCATCAGTATGACAGCAAAAGATAAAGTACGTGCACCATTTTTTTAAATAAAATCCACACAACTGATGTGGCTTCAAAAAATGCCCATTTAAAAGAATTTAATGATTATGTAAGTGCACTAGTTCTTAATGGAGACTAATTATAAAGTAACCAAAACAGTAGATTTTATGACTTTTGTTTAAATGATTTAAGTAGAAGTATGCAAATGTTTCTAGAAGTGATCCAGACTGGAGTTACATAGGATACAATGACAATCATAAGGGCAAACTGTCCCCAGAATGTATGGTTGGCAGTATGTGTCCATGACCAGTGCACCATATTTTCTCTAAAGGGTTGTCAAACATCTCTGAACAATAAACTACCCATAGTGAATAAATGGAGTTTGGGCCACGCATGTGTACTACACACTATTCCTGCTTTGTTCCCAGTCTTGGGATCAAAGGGGGTCCTGTGGTCTGGGGTGGGAACACACCTAATGGCTATATTCCCACAATGTCTTTTTTCAGGCAAAATAACGGCCATTGTTTCATAATACTGTCGTAAATAATAATCATTATTGATGGCAATCATTCCTTGCTACATGAAAAGTTGCCTGTAAGATAAATGGAACTCTGTACCCCCCTAATGAACCTGGTATCGGGCCCCGCTGGCTCTATTATAAGGATAAGGTAAAAGTAGGAGGTTGCGAGGGTTCTGATCTCTGTACCCCCTCTGATCTCCATATCGGGCACCAGACTGCAGCTCTATTCATTCCTATGGAGCAGCGGAAAGAGGCAAGTACACTGGAAGAGCATTGTACTCTTTTTTTCTCCGTCAGCTCCATAGAAGTGGATAGAGCCGCGGGTCGCGTGCTTGACCCATCTATCTATCTATTCCTATAGAGCTGACGGAGAAAAAAGAGTACAACACTCTTCCAGTGTACTTGCCTCTTTCCGCTGCTCCATAGGAATGAATAGAGCTGCAGTCTGGTGCCCAATATGGAGATCAGAGGGGGTAAAGAGATCAGAACCCCCGCAACTAGAGATGAGCGAACCTTGAGCATGTTCGAGTCCATCCGAACCCGATTGTTCGGCATTTGATTAGCGGTGGCTGCTGAAGATAGATAAAGCCCTAAGGCTATGTAGAAAACGTGGATATAATCATTGGCTGTATCCATGTTTTCCAGACAACCTTAGAGTGTTATCCAACTTCAGCAGCCCCCGCTAATCAAATGCCGAACGATCGGGTTTGGATGGACTTGAGCATGCTCCAGGTTCGCTCATCTCTACCCGCAACCTCCTACTTTTCCCTTATCCTGTACATAAAAGTAAATTTTTCCTGGACAACCTCTTTAAGTTGTTTAAAGGACAGAGGCCAATTGTGGTAAGGATAAGAGGCCAATCTTTAGACCTGAGTTTACTTGACTGCATATTGACCATCATGTTATATACAAAAGAAACAACATGATCCTCTAATTTTTAAAGCAGATCAAATTAACTACATCAGGGAATGAGCATTTGTGATTTATAGATGCCCTCCTGTGGTTTCAAATGCTCCGTTCATATAGATCCGGCCAATTAAACAATCGTTTATCCACCCGTTATAATACTATTTGTATTTGTCTTCATTAATTCCGTAATACTTAGCAGGGGCAGTCCTTTTTGTAATGTCCAGATGTCTGTAATACCCAGACTTAAAAGTATTAGATTTAATGTATTTAAGAAATTATATTCCATCTGTAACTGATTCTCCATCTGCATCGCCACGTCTCCAAATGAGAATGCACCACGATTGGAAAATAAGTAACACGTTTTTTTTATTTCCTCGGATTATATTTTAATATATTACTTTCTGTCCAATGTAAAAAGAAAACAGAAATTCTCTTTGAGCGCAGGACATAAATTATTTGCAAGTTGGCTGTTGTAAAACTGTGGGATCCTGAGCAAAACCTTTTTTTTCAGTGGAAGAGTTCGACTCCCTGTATGTAATTGAACCTTCCGGATACATCCTTTAAATATTCCAGGATTTATAGGGAGGTTTCACAAAGCTGAAAATAAGGATGGAATAATATGAAAACTAATAATTTTATTCATTTAGTACCTCTCTCAGCAACTGTTGAAAAAAATATGTCATCAATTATGCAGCACATACATACACTAGCCTCTGGAGAGCTAGAGAATCCCATCCATTGTCTACATGGATTGGAGAGTTTATTGTAGTCCTGAAACACAACAGAAGAGCCGGAACATTTTACACTTTCAATACGAAAGTTGGATGAAAATGGAGACTCAGAAAAAGGAAACTACAGGGACATTTGAGCTAAGCTATGAATATATGTTATGTTATGTAATATATATATGGGACAGGCTTTGAATCAGATGTGAGATTAACCTATCTCTAAAGCCTCTATTACACAGGCTGTCAGCGCTCGCTTTCCCCTCGTTCCTCGCTCGCTTCCGGGCAGCCCATAGTAGATAGCAGTGGTCTGCTGCCACAGCTTCTATTCCATGGGGGGGACAGCAGCAGATCGCCGCTATATTAGTGTTTTGTCTTTCAACATGTTGAAAGACAAACAACTGCAACGATCAGCCGACATTGTTCATGACGGCTGATCGTTGTCTTCTATTACATAAAAAGGTTATCGTCCATAACAGCCGATATCGGCTGAATAATCGTTTTGTGTAATAGGGCCTTTAATTGTACATGTATGACAAAGTGTTGGAGAGCACTGTACACCTTATACCATTGGCTGTACTTGCAGTGAGCAGTATGGGGACACATTATTGTATTACCATAATAACCCCCTAGTGATCAAGCACCTTAATAGAACGGAGAAGAAAACAGAAAAAAAAGTTTGTTAGAAAAGCTACATTATGTTTTGCCCACAACCCACTTCTCCCAGCTTCAGGGTATGTCACGACTCGGATGAAACATCATGAAATGGTGTCTCCCACCCCAGTCACTGACTGGCTCAGCAGGGTGTCTGTCAGTCTGGTCCAGGAGCAGGATGTGGAGCAGACCTAGCATCGGGACAGGTATATATACCTTCTTTATTAGGTTCCCCCACCCCTAGCCTGAAATGATAACCCCCAGCAACCCCCCCAAATCAGCGCCCCTCCGGACTTATGCTTTAAGCTTTCTTCTCCCACTGGTTCATCAGCAGTGATAGAGACTTTATAGGTTGGAAAAAGGTCTAAAAAGAAGTATATTGGTAATCTACATGTCATGTCATTTACTGTCATTTTTTAAGTATCTACATCTGATAGAATAAAATATACATAACTGGGAAGTATTTCTTGACATAGAGGAAGGATTTCCATATCTTGCACCGATGAATGCTAACAAGCCTGAAATAGCTGCGTGTTGGAAAAGATGTCTCTGTCAGTGTAAATGTGCTGTGCATTAGTGGTTCTGAATGGTTAGCTAACCAGTGAAGTGAAAAGGAATTATTGTATAGCTCCACCCATTATATTACAATGGAAAAGGCAATGCTGTATGCCATAGCCCTTCAGTTGTTATTGTTCTTTATATGTCTACATTATAATATTCAGGGTTATCCCAAATAATTGTGTTAACTATTTCCAAATAAATTCTTAGAACAACATATTCCAGTTCCTGTGGTTTAGGCAGGGTTCACACTGACTGTGATCTCTTTGGCCGCACTTGTCTTTGACTTCCTCCAATCAAGTGTAAGGAGTTAAAGGGATATTCTGAAGGATACATTTTACAATTTAATGTGCACATAGTGGTAGTAAAACAAAACTATACTCACCTGCCCCTGATCCCCTGTCAACCCTGTTTTGGCCTCTTCTCTGACACATAGAAAATTTCTGTTAAGCCAATTACTGGCCACAAGCTTACTGGTTTAGGCTAAAGAATTTGGTTCACTCTGTTACGAGTACCCTCTTAGGGGGCAGAGGACTCCCCTAGATACTTTGAATATTTCATAAATGACTATAAAGATAAAACTATTATGGCTTTCATTACTAATACAAGTACTATAAGGCACATAAGGATTACATTTTAATTCATACAGTATAATTTAAAAAAAAAAAAAAAAAAAAGGAGACATAATAAAGATGGCCTTCAGGCAGAACGTGTATTTTATGTCATAAAAGCCCTTTTAAATATGTATATATAGTACAATGTTAAAAACCTGGAATTGAACTATTGAATACATTTCTTATATGAGAATTTTAAGAAAGGTATAATATATAATTGTATCTTGCCATGAGTGAAAAAAGTCCAACATAATAGTAATACACAGTAGTAATATTAATAAAGTAATGCAGTGATCATATAGCACATAGCCTTATATTACACGGATATCAAATAGGTTGAAGCTGCTGTACGTCTCGCTAATCTTGCTGTAATGAGGCAGTTTATCATTAAAAATTGAGTTACACAATTTAGTTGACTGTCAGCTTGTTTCCTCTCTGGTTTGAAATAGAAGGAGACCTGCTTATTTTGCAGCAGACAGTTGTTGAGATATATGTTTTGCTAGGTGCATTGTATGACCTTACAAACTACACTGAAATGAACACCATTAGTTGTAGAAAACCTTAGAACATGAGCACTCTTGTGTCAATACAGGAAGGGTAGATTTATTACATCGTGTCATGTTAGATATATTAGCATATCAATGAAAACGGCTAATTCCAATTAGCTAGAAAGGAAATGTTCTACTTTAAAGAACCTTATAAAAACTAAGGTCCAATCTATCAAATTGTACACATCAAAAAGTTTGTCCAAACAGTGCTAAATCATTCTCTAAGTATAAAATAACAAAATACAATATAGTAGCATTTTTTAATTTTCCTTTCTTTCTTTCTTTCTTTCTTTCTTTCTTTCTTTCTTTCTTTCTTTCTTTCTTTCTTTCTTTCTTTCTTTCTTTCTTTCTTTCTTTCTTTCTTTCTCCAGAGAGCCATTAGATGAACCTAACGGATTATTTACCCCCCCCCACCCTCAATCTCTCTCTCGTCTACCCTAGGAATAACTGCCACATGTTGGCACTACTGTATTGTAGGTCTTTCAAGTGTAGGGCTGCCTATCTACCTTTGTTTCAACAATGAAAAATTTGCTGGGGCGTAGTCCTGGTGAATACGTGGGGAAACTCAAAGAGCACAATGAAAATTCCAAAACCAAGAAAAAGAACCAAACACCTTACACCTCACTTAAATGATAATGGTTTTTTCAAACAACTTTTTTCCATTTCATAGCCAGGATAATTCCTAACATATTTATACATAGCCAAAAAAAGACTCTTCACCACAGAAAAAAAACTAAAGTCTTGGCCACCAGGTGTCTCACTTCCCTGACTGATATCAAATTCCTGTTGTTAGGTAACTTTGGTCTCTACTAGCAGAGCGTTTAGAGAGGAACATGTAAAGTGGCCTGTATACAGTACACGCATCCTGAGCCTGTTTACCTCCTCCGGATGGTTCACAATGTGGTTGAAAGGTAGACTAGGCTTTTTTTTTCCGCTCTTTACCACCCATTCTTCTCTTTTTACCTCTCTTTCTCTCATTTCTAGCTAGCAGTCTCTTGTGTAATTACTGTGGGTTTCAATAATGTATGTACACAGTGTTACCTCCTGAATGTAATCTCTCTAACCCCTTTCTTCATCGCCATCCTTGTTGATATTATCATTAGCAATATCATCCACAGTTCAATGTTTAGTGTAAACCTTTTCTTGCTGTGATGCTGCTGTTTGTTTTCTGCTTACATAGCACCTCACTAACCCAGTGCATTTATAAAACCTTATAGATGACATGTGAAATGTTTCGATAAATGACAGTGTCTCATCAAAGAAACCAAATTCAAAAAATGGAGGAAGACAGATAAATGTGGGAATATAATAAACAATGTAAACACAACCATCCTTATGTCTCCGTAGCGCCGCTCCTGGGTCCCACTGATAACACGACGTGCCCAGCTCTTCTAGCTGCAATGTCACAGCCCAGCTGAGCGATTACAAGCCCAGTCAATGACTGGCCAAGTGGGCAGTCGCTCAGCTGGGTACATGACATTGCAGCTGGAGAAGCTGCAGGAGGCTGTCAGCTGGACCCAGGAGTGGTGGTACTGGTCCCAAGGATAGCTAAATTTACTTTGTAGATTATTTTCTCGCACCCCCCTCTCTTTCTGTCATTTTTGTATTTTAGGGGACTTCTATTTTGTCCAGTGTCATTTCACCAGCACCATATCATAGCATAGGAGAAAAAGTAGGTGTTGTTATGCTATTAGCTACACAAGTAAGGGGAAGGAAGTCCAGGTGTGAGAACTACTGGCAAACAGTCCAGCTCTGATTCTGTTCCCTTAACTGGAGAAAGTGAAAAATATCTGTGATGAATGTTGTTTTTTTTTTTTTTTTTAACTAATGTTGGTTTCCAGTTGTAAATGTAGTGTGTAAATGTAGTTTTGCTCTTCCTGGTCAATACTTTTCTAGGCAGTTCAGTATTTACATTGTTTACCTTGTGGCACTAGAGACATTGACTTAAATCTGACCAGGCCAACATCTGCATGCAGTTTGTACATTCTTACCATTTTTGCGTGGGTTTCCTCTAAAACACTAATGTTACTTGGCTTTCTATAAAATTGGACTTAGCATGTTTGAGTTTGTGTATGAGATAGGCAAATTAGATTATGAGCCCCACTGGGCTTACAATCTAATTTCCCCCTTATTGATAGTGCATACTCTATACAGCTGTGTAAGATGTGCAATAGCATATAATGATAGTATAATGTGTATATATATTTTTTTTACTTCTATACAGGAAAGGTCTATTTTTCTTCTCTGTGACTTGACCGCGAATGCTACCTTACAGGTCAGCCTTAGTTTGCTTCTCGATTGAGTCGTCCATAATTAAAGATTAAATTACTTTTTTATGTTCACTGACCTGTTGCTTCCTGTCTGTCTTAAAATGAAGGCTACCTGACGGCTTACAAAAGGGCTGTTGAGATCTATGTTTTCTCTGTGGCTGTACATTGTATAACCTTAACACAGGGCAAACTATGTCACTGCTTGCGGGGAGTCAAAGAACACGAGCAATTCGATGCCAATAAATAAGAGACAGATTTATTGCATTGTGTCACATTAAATATATTAGCATACCAATGAAAGCCGTTAGTTCCAATTAGCTGTAAGGGCAAAGTTTTATTTCTTTCCAGATATAGGACTGACACATTTTAAATTCGTTCCCTAATCTCCCAGGATTAAATAAATACCAGGCTCTGATGAAATCGAAGGCTGGGTGACTATGCAGCCATTAGGATACCACCAAATGAATATATATTATTTGAAACAAGTAACACCATTATAATTATGCCCTTTCTTTCACGGTGGAATTGTTCCAAGTCTTGGGGTGGGGGGGGGGGGGGGGCGCACAGCATTCAATTACTAGTACAGAAAGAAAATTTCAGTTGGGCATTATGTTCAAACTATGAAATTCTTGATGATATAGAATTATTTTTACACCCAAAATTTATTGAAAAGCAGGTCCCAGGATGTAAGATGTAATGCTGAAAGCAGGGGTAAGGTGAATGGAGCTTTGTTGCACAACATGCTTTATGTGTGTGGATAGTCGTCCAATTTTCTTACTGCCACTAATTGACAGAGAGAGCATAAATTGCAATGGCGGAATCCACTTACTTCTTTTTAGATTCTTCAGAGCTGATGTAAATGCTGGATGGGCTTTCATTAACTCTTTAGCTGTTGCGGTTGACGTCGCTCTTAGAGTAGTTTGAGGTATAGAAAGGTCATTAAACATCAAAGGGTTAACCACAGTTAGCTCTCTGAACTTCCTTGGAAGATGTATATGCATTATTAAGGATAATACACACACACACAAGGCCTGTCAATCAAAGTGACCTGCCACGGCCCCTAACAAGCCTAGCTAACAAGAGAAGCAAGGCTGAAAAAGAGGTCTTTTTTTTTCTAATCTGTTTTGGTATAGGAATTCTCTAATTATTCCCAAGTGTATGCAAACATTGAAAGAGCATGAGGGACATTAAGTGGGGCCTCTGCTTTTATGACTAAATTCTTTTCTATCTACATAGATGGGCACTATATTCAGCCCTTCAAAGAAGTTAAGCTTCTCTCATCAGACAACAAAACCCCCCAAAAAATTCCCATCTGGTAGTTCAGTGGCTGAAGTGCGGAGGATAGAAATGAACGGGCTGATTTGTATTCATGCAAAATAAAAACTACATGTATATTGTCACAATATTTATGCCTGGCTACAGCCTTCAAATCAGGTTACCATGAATTGTCTTCTTGTTTATATCATTAAAGGGCTTGAATAATGAGTTTCTAAGCAAATCTAATATATTGACAATGTTTGCAACATCTCAAACAGAGAAGATTTAGAGGACATTATTACGGCACACATACAATTACCAAGAACCCTTTAAAAGCTACTACAAAGGCTTGCTTCTCTTTCTGAATGCACTTTATCCTTTCCATGTTCTCAAAGAAAGAATGATTATATTTGAAGAGGGTGGGAACCCAAATAGTCAACAGACAGAGCCAGGCTTATGGCGATAAGTGGTCATGGACAGTCCCACAAGAGTATTTTAGATGCTAAACAATAAACATATGGCATAAAAAGTGTATATTCCATTATATTTTTCATGTATTGCTTACTGTGTTACTTTATACAATGTAAAAGGGGTTTTCTTATTGGGGTTGCCTTTTCAGTCAACATATTAGTAAATTTGGTTGGCGCCTGTATGGGCCAAATCTGAGAGATGCAAACTAGGGATGGTCCGAACCTGCCGAGGTTCGGGTTCATACGAACCCAAACTCTCGGCAATGATTACCGCTGTCTGCCTTCTCCGTGGAGAGGGTGGATACAGCGGGAGGACCACCTGGAAAACTGGGATACAGCCATAGCCATAGGCTGTATCCCAGTTTTCCAGGCGTTCCTCCAGCTGCACGGAGCGGCCAGACAGCGGGAATCTGATGCCGAGCGTTCAGGTTCATATGAACCCGAACCTCGGCAGGTTCAGACCATCCTTAATGCAAACAAGGAACAGTTCTTAGGGTACTATTAGATTAGACAATTTTTTGGCTTCTCCAATTACCAATTGCAAACAAGCGCTTTTGGGAACGACTGGAATCATTCACTATGCTACACAGAACAAAAGCCGTTGGTTACAATCGTAATTACGATTGTAATTATGATCCATCATAAAATCTAGTATAGGAATAGTGGTAATTGCGAACGAATGATGTGTACATACACAAAAAGATTTGCGAGCAATTATTATTATTAAGAATGATTTTATGTTCAGCTCAAAAGATGCGATCAACAAAGTACAAACAAATTTTTCTTTGTCCTTTGATCGTTGCCTTCATACATACTTAGGCTATGTTCACACAATGTATATTTTCGTAAAATCACGGCCGTTGTATAATGGCCATGATTATTACAAAAAATATATACGTTAGCTCTAAGTCTATGGAATCCCGGCCGGAGCGTATACACATGGTATACACATGGCCCGCATGGCCTGCATCAGAACCCTGCGGCCGAAAAAAATCATCCGGACAATACTGCAGTACTGGCGGTATGATCTTTTCTGAGACCGGCTGTTCCGTCACCTGGCCGGGTCACGGAATGTCCGCTCTCATACGCTGTATGAACATGGCCTTAAAGTGTGCATCGCTTAAAGTTGAACAAGTAATTATCGCTTAAAGTTGAACAACATAATGGTTTTTTTTGTATGATAATTTTCCATATAACAGGGCCCTTACTCTGGTGGACCCAACTCATCCTTAAGTCACATGGTTCGCTATTTATATCATAATTATATTTTAATGCTTCATTTCTGCACAATAAAAGCTGATCGCTGCTGGTTTAATGAGCCAGATCATAGGCAAACTACTTGATGAGACAACCCCTTTAGTGAAGCAATCCATACATTTTTATCATACAATGTGGCATAGGCTTTTATCAAATATCTAGAGGGATGTAGAAGCTTCTGTGTGTGCTTTATACAGTATATACCTGTTTTAGTTAAAGTGTCTCATCTTTATGGCTCCCAAACCTCTGATTAGGGTTTTCCTTATATTAGAGAAAGACAACACACTGTACCCTTTTTCTCAGCAAGTAATAGATCAGTGACTTAAAACTGCTAACTTCCTATGTGTTAGTATAATAATACGGTATAATAGTATAATAATAATTCCTCTTCTTTCCTACAAGAAAGAAGGAGGTGGCAGGAAAAGTAATAAAACGCTGGAATTACACTTGAGATTCTGCTTACAGTTGGTATAGAGTAGGGGGAGTTTTAATACTCTGCAGCTAATCACTGTAAGGGGTCACTTACTGTACTAGTTGTTTTAGGGGAGAAATTTTATCTTTAGCAGCACTCAATAAACCAAGAATTAAGGAGGTCAGAACTTGGTGGGGAAGAGACATCTGAAAATAGATGTCATGATCTCTATTTTGACATCTGCGCAGATAACGTCCGTCATTTTATACATTGTGTGCATTGGACGTCATTCCATTAACTTCAATGCATTGCATTGAAGTCAATTAATTTGCGGCAGTAACGGACATTTCTTTTTTTTTTTTTAAGCCAAAGCTTTTTCTCTTTTTTGACGTTGTGTAAACATAGCCCAAAAGATTTGTTGGTAGTTGCAATTCAACATTTTATTTTTCTTAATAATATTTAGAATACTTACATATATATCTTGCACATTTCCTTCAGCGTGTTAAATAAGATGTAAAACAAATGGAAAGGGTAAAACTTCATGTACTCACTGTTCGCTTTATTTTGAAAATTGTCCCTCTTCTCATCCTAACCTTTAATCAATATGCCATTCAAGTGAGCAGTTTTCCCTTAGGCCTAGTTTCCTTGTTATTATAAAACAAACTCCACGGCATGAAATGTTTTTAGACACTATAAACAGACCTTATCCATTGAATTGCCTTGGTGCACCTCTCTGCTTGCTAGTTAATAGAAGCTAAGTGGATTTGTCTAGTAATAAATTGCAAAGATATAGAAAACATAATTTACTAATAACTCTATTAGTCATATTGTGTTTCTATATGTCCCATTTTACCCAAGCCGCCTTTTTATCACCCACATAGTGTACTAGACCTAATTTAAACAATGTAGCCTTATTGGATTGAAGGTAAACAATAAAGAGCAGTGGGAGTTACTTTGTGTACTACACAAAGTAATTTTTCATCTCATACAACAGGCTGTTTTGTTTTTTTAAAAGAATCCCAGATTCCTACCTATATAAATGCCAAACTTAGACGTTAACCTTTTTTTTATGTGATGGATACAATTTAGAATACCTTCACAATGTTGTCTATTCAAAAGGATTTAAAGTCTGATAATTATTTTCTGTTTACTTACGGAGATATTGACATTTTTCTATTTAGTTTTGGCAACCATTTACCAAAATTGACAACGAGAAGTTCAACCATATTGATTGTGACATTTGAAGTAGCTTCTTCGAAACTGATAGAAACGTATCATTTTGTCAGTATGTCTTATCAATAGTAAAGTTACTGTTTTATCATTTGTTTACAAAGTGGATTCAACGTTCATCTCCCGCTGACAATAGGATATATACAGTATATCATGCCAATATTTTTTTTTAACCCCTTGGAGAAGTAGCTATTTTTTAATTACCCCCCCCCCTTAGCAATTATGTGTTCCCTATGGAAATGGGGAAGTTAAGGTCCTATTGGAGCAAGTGAGTTAGGTCAGCGCTGGCTTGCTCATTGCTGCTCAATGCTGACATAATTACACGCACCGACAGCAAGCGGGGGTGCAGGTATCTGTGGGGGGGGAGGGGGGCGGCTGCCCGTACAATGATAACTGATGACTGAACAAGCATTTTTTTTTTTACATTCTGGTAGCGCTATTGGATATATGAATGGTACCATGTATCTCCTTGTCCTAACAGCTATGTGTCAGAAGTTTGGAACATAAATTACAGCCAACAGATTCCCTTTAAGATAGCAAATAGTTTTTCCATTTCAATAGCAAATAGTTTTACTACAACTATATTATACGAAAGTAACTCTTATTAGAGGTCTAGTACATTTAAAGGAGTTAATGTGTGTATCTACTGAAACAGTAAAACAAGGTACCAAGTTTAGATAAATATTATAGCTTTGAAGTTTAGTGAAAGTCACTTCACTGTTAACATTTACAAATGAAGCTCAGACAGAAGAAAGTAACTGAACAATCTTACCATCAGTGGCAGTATATGAAAATTCATTGACAGGCTATGTTCACGCATTGTTTTTTTTAGTAAAGAAGGGACTCTGCAATTGCCTCAGCATCCGTTCTTTACTGCAGGGGCGGCATTTCATTGAAGTCAATGCAATGCTGCCCGCTGTGTTCATACATTGTTACTCTAATGCCCGATCTTTAGAATGGGCGTAAGAATAATGTGCTTGTCAATTATTTCCATCATTAGCTGTTCACACAATGCAATGTGCAGTGGCGGCCGCACATTGCATTGAAGTGAATGGCTAATTGATTCGTGGGCACACTTGACGGCGCCCGCAAATTAATTGTGAAAAAAGAATGTTCCTGCAGCAGATACGGAGGTATCAGCTGCAGGAACGAGTGCAGCCCGGCAGTCGGCTGTTTAACATCATCCGTTGCTATGCAATGGACGCTGTTAAACGATATGTGAACACAGCCTCATATTCTATGTTTATGAAGTAAAGATCTGCTCTAAGGTTGGGTCCACATGTACCAAAATCACAGAGGATTTCATGCTGTGAGTTCCGAAGCGAAATCTGCTGCGATTCCTGGTACTGTCAGTTTACATAGGTTTACAGCGCCATCCCCCTTATCCTTCCACTGCCCGGTAAAAACATAACCGGTACACACTTCGGTCTGCTTCTCTGGCTTCTGGCTCCCTGACATCCCGCTCAGCCAATCAGTGGCTGTGGCAGGACAGCAATCTGATTGGCTGAGTGTGACTTCAGGGAGCCAAAGAAGCAGGTCGGAGTGTGGACAGGTAATGTATGGTGGGTTAAATGGGATGACGCTTCACATACTGAAAGTGGAATGATTATTATAATTTTTTTTTTTTTTGTAACATTGATAGGATAGTATTAGTAGTCAATGTTCTGCCTTTTGACATAGTGATACTGTAGAACAGAAAACAGTCCTAGCGGGGCTTCCATAAACTCTGTTCTATTATTTATTACTCTTCCTTTCTTTTCACAATCAGAATTCTAGGTTTTACAATAATGATATATCTAGCATTGTCACACGTTGTTTGCAAGCTCCTCACGTCAGCCAGCTTAAAGTGCCGAGTAAGCTTTCAGCAGCACTCTGGTGCATTACTGTGGCATCAGGACATTCAGGAAAGATCCAATTTGAAAAGATAAAAGTAATGGAAAAGATACATATTATACTATAACCACACCGAGTAAACTGTGATGTTCACAGATTACAGCAAACTGTTCAAACTTTAACATCTCCTGACAACTGATTTTTTTTTTCCGAGCAGCGTTATTAATGCTTGCAGCAAGATGACACGGCGAGAAGGGACGCAGCACAGGAAGCATTGGTAGTTTTTCAGCTCAATACAATGAGGAGAATAAAAAAAATACATTTTTATTCCAGACAAAACAAAGATTCTTCTCTTTTTTTTTCATCTCTGAGACATATCCACTGGCAAAGAAAACACATCACCTCACATATAATGTTCATCTGTGTAGACGTTTCCTGAAGATGAATCCAAAGAGGAGCTCCCAGGTGAATATTACCAGCTGTATTTAGGCTAAAGGAGTAGAACAAAATCTTCATTGATTGAAGAAATGTCTTTTCGAGCAGTTTAGCTTGGCCATGTTCTGTAAGGGGAATCTATTTTCTCAGATGGGGTTGTCAAATTATTGAACAATTTTTTTTTTTTTCTTGCTGAGGTTGCATTTGCTTTAAAGCATGAGAGGATAGCCTGGGTTTAAAACCTATTAAATAAAAGTATAGTACTATACATCAATAACATAGGGGAGAGTTTTCACTTGGCGTAGGAATTTGTATTCCCTTGTTGAAGGAAGACAAGGAATTTGAGAAAGCAAATGGAGCGCTTCTGTACGCAGTGCTTGGTGGTGTCTAAACAAGTACAGATGCACGTGAAGTCATGTTTTCTCTTAGACTGGGGTCTTGTAGATGATAAGTTGGCAACATAGCAAGCCATGTCACTGCATCAGACGGCTCTGTAAACAGATGCAATGGAGGAAATAGCCCACAGATGTACTAAGCTCCATCTGTACGGATGGCCTGCTGCTTTATTTGAGTAACTCTCCACGGTGCACTATGCTACTTGCATAGCGAACGGTGTCATAATAGAGGAGAGCGTTATCGGTACAGACAGTTTTTGTTACATCTGTATGTTTCCGACTTCAATGGTTTACGATAAGGTGGCCTAAAATAATCTGACAGGTTGTCATAGCTGTCATAGGGATGTTGCTTTCAGAACAGGTATCCAGTGTTGAATATGTAATCAGTTTGTTGTCATTTTTTTATTCTTGATATTACAGACATTCTGCAGATAAAAGTAAGATGTATCCGCCCAAAGTGCATACTATTTGTTATAATGTGTTATGTAGAATTAAAAAAAAATAGGGTTGTTATAAAGTGCAAATTAAAATTAGAAAAATGTCCTCCACTTCAGGGGAAATGTAATACACGTACATAGCATAATGTTGGATAAATTACACGCCGTTCATTTAATTAAAGGACAGGAGGTAAAAATAGCAAACAATCAATACTTACCTACCCTGGTCCACTACTCCTGTCTGCTGATGAGTCCAGAATTTGGAGAAGAACCTTCTTGCTCAGCCAGTTACTGACCAAGACGGGACAGTAGTTGCCTGAGTGGGAAGGTCTTGCTTTGACTCTCCTACTTGGAAGCAGGAAGTAATGAGCAGTGGAGGTCAGGAAATCTGTGGAATGGGAGTTGCACGAAACTGGGGTAGGTTAGTATCACTTGTATTTTTACATCATGCCCAGCAGCCTAAAAAACAATTTCACCGGAATAACTTGTTAATAGCTCGGCATTAGAGATGAGCAAACCTCGAGCATGCTCTATTCCATCCAAACCCGATCATTCGACATTTGATTAGCGGTGGCTGCTGAAGTTGGATAAAGCTCTAAGGTTGTCTGGAAAACATGGATACAGCCAATGACTATATCCATGTTTTCTACATAGCCTTAGGGCTGGATCCAACTTCAGCAGCCACCGTTAATCAAATGCCGAACAATCAGGTTTTAATGGACTCGAGCATGTTCGAGGTTCGCTCATCTCTACTCAGGATGTGATATATGGTATAAGATATATTAGCTCTTTGCTAAGTCTTTGCACCTCCCCTTGGATTACAGAAGAAAGGGTGTCATGTTGGGGCCCACCATGCAATGGAGTGCGGTATATGGGCTGTTCCTTGTTTTTGGCTTATATCTGTAGCTTGCGATTTTTAGCGTTGCTTTTAGGATGTCATGCTTTCCAATACTTTTGTCTAAAATGCCATCCTCTTGTGCATTCAGCTGAGTGACTGAGGTTAAAGTGTGATGAAAAAAAAATTCAAGCAGAGAGCAAGGTGCAGGTATCATGCAGACGAGATAAGAAGAAGAGCGATAGAGATCATTAGTACTCCGCCATCTTCACTGCTTTACATTTCCTAGACCTCCATTGATAATAGGATGAATAACAAGTGCCTGTTCCAAGGTTCCACCTGCTTCAGGAGAACAATATACAGTATAAATAATGAAGTTTTTATAAATCAATGCATTATCTAGGGAATCCAGCTGATTGAATGCTTTAGAAGACGGGCGTTTCAGATTTGGAATTTGATGTATTTTTTCAATTTTTTTTCAATTTATTTATTTTTGCTAGTGCAGGGAATCTGAAAGTATTATATTTTTAATGTAGAAATATCATGTTGGTTTATTATATACAGGCGAACATTAATCTTCAACTAGAACATGTCCTTTGCTATTAGTTTTGTCTCAGCTTCGATAACATCTACCGTATATTCCAGACATGCTCAAGTTTTCTGTAACTTATTAATACAGTCTTGTAGTTCTCAATGTCAAAGTAAAAACTTGGCAACAGCTTGGTTCAAGGCTTTTAAACAAGGAACAACTAATAAATTAGGGGGGAAACAGGTTTTGTTGATACCAAAGTGTACCAATGGATACCAAATTGACCAACCGTGTAAAGTGATGAGGAATCAATTGGTGCTATACAAGTAAGAGCAAAAATATTGTGAAAGGAGCTATATAGTACTATCTGGGTACAAGCCTCAGATCACGACATAACATTATATAGGCTCTTCTTTATTTTTTAAGCTTAAATTACTAAGGAGGTTTCTTTAAAGACATAAGGGGAGATTTATTAACAATGTGCCCAGGGCTTATGCCATGGAGAAGGTGGCGATTGTGGCCTTCTCCCTGGTGTAGGCCTGCCGTAACTACCACTCACCTGAAGGGCGGGCACGGCAAGGCTGGAAGAGGCATTACCTCCTCATGCACCTCATTCATTAAGGTTTACACCTGGCCAGGTGTAAACCAGGTAAAAATCTTCACCTGCTCCAGAGCAGATGTAGATTATTGCACAAGCAGGGCTTTTTCTAAGACTTTTAAAGTGTACTTGTCATGACATACGCTGACCAGGTGAATTCATTATGCTGCAAGAAGTTCTGGTATCCATGAATACAACCACGCTGGGTTGATTCTCTACATAAGCCCCATTCTGATCCAAAAGGGCCCCATTCACAGAACCGAACTGAACCAACATTGATACCCAAACTTTCAGCAGCAGAATGGATTGCCATATGTCAAAAAGGTATCCCCTATAAACAGGATAATCCACATCTCAGTGGGGAGGGCTGTCTAACCGCTAGGATCCTTACTTATCCTGAGAATGTGAGTTTATTTGCCCCTGGAATAAAGCAGCCCCATAAAGAATGAACAGAATGTTTCCGGCACACACATGCCCACACACTATACTCATTCTGGGCACAATTTTGTCCCCATTCTCTGAATTGATCAGCATTTTCCAGAGATGAAAATATTCATTTAAGAAATTCTGCATGTACAAACAAAGACATACCAGTATAAACATGCATAACAGTAAATACATTGCTGGTAGAAAAATGACAGAAAAACCTGGAAAAAAAATGGATGCTGTCCAGTTTGGCTCTCGGAAACCTTGGGCCTTAATAGGGCGTATGGTTAGACCTTATCTTTATGAGACAAGCTCTTTAACATCTGACCTTTGTAGTAATAATAATGAGATGACCTTGACAAAGTCAAGGACTAAGTGGAGCAATAAAGTGGAAAAGTCTAGATTTATAGGTAAATCTGCAGGAAAATATGCGTCGTTTGACATCCCAACCTGGTGGTGAGTCAAAGTAGCTGCAATAATCCAGTACAATGCTCCTAGTAATTCTCACAATACTGTAGTAATATATGATGTATATTTAAAGTAACATTTCTTTTTTTAAATTTAAAGTACTACACTTTCATGTTATTACACAGTTGTTACACAATTAATCTTTGCAGGTTAAAGAGGAACAACACCTACAGATATAATTTAGCATTTTTCTTCATATACTGAAGAATTTTGCAGTTTCTTTGGGCTTATCATACTACCGCCTTCTGATGAAGTCAGTTCACCCCTCAGTAAGAACTGTAAATCAAATGTACACAAAAGACACGTAAAACGCACCGAAAAGCTGCCATTTCTGTCACCGTTCAGAACAAACAGCCACCCTGACGTACAGGCTTGGACCTCGATGACAGTAATTGGCAACATTTGTTTGTTGCTAGTATTCTGATCCTGAATATTAGCCACTGATGTAGAGAATATCATTTTTTATGTTGACATGTTATTGTGTTGAGGCAAAAATTGCTTATCGGAAAAAATAAAGGAAGGTGCTTTGGAAAGTAAGATTTTTATCATGCAGCTGGATTCTTCATGATTGTATTGGGAACGAAGTGTACAAATTAATCACTTAAAGATGCAGTATAAATGCATTGGATTTAAGGCCCACACACAGGCTTTTCACTGGCAGTGTGTGTTCTTTACCCTAAAGCCAGAGACATATCTCTTGCTTTCCAGTCAGATTTGTATGCTACTGGGCATGTTTGCGTTTCCCATTCTTTTATATCAAACAGACATATGAACACAGTAAAATCTCCGATAATATATGGATAGAATATTTATGAAGAACTCCCTCAGTTCTTTAAACATGTAGCTCTTATGCTATGTAATATACATGGATTAGCCATAACATTAACATAAACTGTATGATGTATAGATCCTTTTTGTACGCCACCAAACCTCTAAAGATATCCTATAGTATTGGTTAGAGATTTCAGAAATTGAAGGCAACACCTTAAACTCTTAGGGCCCTATTACACGGATCCATAATCTGCCGACTCTGGCTGATTGGTCAGATTATCGCTCTGTGTAAAAAAAAGTCAACAATCAGCTGATGACAATGGTCATTGGCTGATCATGTCTTTTGGTCCAGACCTAAAATCATTGGCCATTGACCATGCGTTGATGGGTGTAATAGCAATGCACGGCCAATGGCTAATGGATCTGTAAAGAGAAAAATAAATTGTATACATTACCTCTCCATGCTCCCGGTGTCTTCTTGGCTTCTCCCCACAGCCGCCAGTACAACTTCAGAGACAATCTCTGAAGTAACAGACTGCTCAGCCAATCACTGTCCGGGACAGGACCGCTGAAGCCAGTCATTGACTGAACAGCCTACCACTTAAGAGACTGGCTCTGAAGTTGTACCAGCGGCTTTGGGGAGAGGCCAGGAAGACACTGTGGACCATGAAGAGGTAATATACAGTTTAATATTTACAATATACACCAAGGCCTGCAAGGACATCCCTAAAGATGTCTGTGCGGCCCTTGCAGCTCGATAATCGAGCAGTGTAATAGGCTCAGTAAATGAGTGTCGATCTAGGGCCTTCTAATACAGCCCTTAGTCATGTTCCTCATATCTTTTCTGAATAATTTTTGCTGATTCCCTGATTTGGATGGTATATCAAGTAAAAAGAAGATGTTTAACCCGGGGCCCTAAGCTATTTATGATAGCAACACCTCATATATAGTGTGTTAGCATCTAAGTAAAGAAGAGCGAATCAACAGTGGAATGAAGGGAATCGCTTTATTCTTATCTGCATTCTGTGTCACTCCTCCCCAGGTGCTGGATCCATTCCTGGGAAGCTTCTCCCAGTTTCCCAGGACTGGATCCATCTTTTTCTAAACACCTGGGGAGGAGCGGCACGGAGCAGAACAGACTTCAAAGCCCGAGCCCGATGAGCAGAACGCAGACAGGAACGAAGTGCTTCACTTCGTTCCTACTGTAGTTTCGCTCATCTCCACATCTAAGGCTGCTTTCAGCCACAAACCTTACATTCCGATATGAATAATGGTTTAAGTTTTAGTATAAGGAATAAATTATCTAATATACAATGTAATTACTCCTGCATAACACACCCACATGTAGGAGCTGTACAAATAGTGTCACTGTGGCATCAGATTCTGTCATATAAAAATAGACAAGCTTATTAAAAGTAAGACGTAAAAGGCCAAAACTGACAATGCACTGATTTCTTAAGAAGTTGGTTGAAGATGCCTGGTCTATGTATTATGCACAGTTAAACTTTCCTACATGTTTCTTACACTGGCACAGTCTTGTGTAAGCCAAATGTATTTTGCTTTTTTTTGTGTGTGTATAAAACGTAATTAGTAACAATTAGATTACACATGATCAGCCTGAATACAATCATTTTACTGACAAATTAACAGCGGTTCATAAGAAAAAAGTTGTGTTGTCGGCAGCTTTCAGTAACAAAATAGTGCCGTACGCTTGGTTCATCTGTTGCCCATTATGTTTACATGAAGAAGAACGACCTTACATGACCTTCCTATTCCACAGCTCCATAGAAATTTTGCAAAACAACCATACCAATCTCAATCTTACAGAGAATATGCGTAAAAAGAAGAGAATTACATCTCATTGGCTAAACTATGTCCCTAAGCAAGCAGAGAAGTGAGATACAACTATTCGGAGAAACTGCTGTTACAGTGTGACTTGGCGCTGTAATTAACGCACTAGGGTTTGCAGCGATGGTGCAGAATTTAATTAGACCCGAAACCGTCTCCACCGCTGTTACTTAGTCATTTATCTGTAATGCAATGTTACAATGTGTTACTAAGGAGTATGCTGCCATTAAAGAATTTAGTGACAGCTGCTAAGGTGCTGTGATACTCAGAGCCTGAGGGATACAGTTGGAAGAAAGTTTGAATCAATTAGAAAAATGGAGAACGTTTAATTTCAACAAAGTATAATATTTACAGAAGTATACAGGGTTCACAGATAGATAGAGAATAGATAGCTAGATAGATAATAGATAGGAGATAGATAGATAGATAGATAGATCATAGACTAAATATACAGATGGTAGATTGAATAAAGATGATGGACAATAAAATAGATAGATGATTGATAGGGCAGGAGCGTAGCGCCACTGCGGCCAGACGTGGGTCACATATCCAATAGAGGAGTGTGGTATGTGGGGAAGCCAAGGCTGCTGGCAACTCGCTGCTGGTGGGCCGAGGGTGGCAGGACAATACATATCACCTATGTGGCGGGGCCCAGGACAGCGGAGGGGCCCGCTAGGCTGAGTCTGAGCCCTGTGGGCCCCTCTGTACGCCTTGGTCCCTGTGCAGCTGAACAGGCTGCACAAGTGATATGTCTGCCACTGCATAGTGAGTCAAATCAAAAACTAATGTTGAACTTAAAGGAAAACATTGATCTTCTTTGAAGCAGCTCTTCCATGGGATGTATTAAAGGGGTATTCATTCCACTCAAAAATAACTTTTGAAATGTTGCTGCCCATGGTGAGACTAACAATTCCTTCCATGCTAATTATCTACTCAGTCCCTTTCTCGCAATTCTGAGCTGTTGCTTTCTTCTGAAGATACAGAAAACTGTGTGTGAGTTTTTCTCTTCCTACCCCCCCCCCCCCTTTCTGAGACAGCTGATGTTGATAAGTCCCTGGCTGGCTTTATTTTTAACTTTCTAGCTTTTTTGTAATGTTGGGGGGGGGGGGGGGTTGTTGTTTATCTGAGGACAAGGTGCTAATAAACTCACAGTGATTACTCCTTCTGGCATTAAAAGTTGCAGATAGGGACTTGTTTGCTTCAGCTGTCTTGGAAGGGAGGAGTATAAGGAAAGAAAAGCTCACACAAAGATTTTTGTGTCTTCAGCGGAAAGCAGCAGCTGAGAACTGTAGGAAGGAGACTGAATAGATAATAACAAAAATGGAGGAAATTGTTACGGTCACCATGGGCAGCAACATATGAAAAGTTATACCCCATTAATCTGACAAAGGGGCTGGATCAGCTCTAAAACGGGTAGTCTCTAAAACCTATTAAATAATTTAGGTGTGAAAGGGTTACAATAACTTTTAGAATGAGTATTTTTGGATGAAGGAAAGAAACCCTGACTCTTCTTCAAGCAAGCAGTGCAATATTGATTTACTGACTCCATGTAGGAAAGTCTGGATGGAGCTAAATCTTTATACTTCGTAATGGAAAGCAATCACCTGTATTGTGTTCTTTCTCCACATGCAATATTACCTAAGCTTTATATCTGCATATTGTAACATTATTGCCCTTTTTCTTTACTCTGTGTAAAATAAAGACAATCAGTCTTTTTTCATTGACCGATTAAGCTTTGAAGCATATATATATTTCAAGCATCCTTATACTCCATTTCTACCATACCGGCTTCCTAATAGTAACCCAGCATCAGGCAGAGAGCCTGTAATTTTATTTGTTTTGGGTAAATTTTGCAAGCTGCTCCTCATTACACCTTTTGCATGGCCCATCTGTTGATGATGCAGACTCTCAGCAGAGCAGTTTCTGTAGGCAATAAGTGGGAAAGGGATTGCAGCACAAGTGCTATTAGTAAGCAGATGCATGATATCAGTGAGCTTTCCTTCAATCTGCCATCTCTCCGCATTGATGGAGTGTCATATGCCTGCGAGCCATTCCATCCTAAGGCAATAGAAAGTGCTCTCCCAGGACTCATTAATCAAATAGTTCCTCTGTCAGCTGATGGGCTGGAATCCGGGATCCACTGTTTCATGCAGTTGTCGGAATGTCTTGCACTCTTTTGCACTGCCAATGCCATTTGTGTACTCTTTCTGTCTCCAGCTCATGAGCTGCTCGGTCATGTCTGTTCAGTGTCATGTGACCTGGTTTAGAAAACAGGATACAGCTGCATTTGGTTACACATCCTAACCTCAGCATGCATAAATAGGGATTTTTCCTCTAAAGATGTCAGCCATACAGAATCTCACATGGTCACAATATTGCATTTTTTTTTGTTTGGACAAAGGCCTCTTAAAGGAAATTCTGTCACTGTTGTTTATTTTTTATTTTTTTTTGCAGAAATCAATAGTACAGGCGATTTTAAGAAACTTTGTAATTGGGTTTATTAGCCGAACAATGCATTTTTATCATGAAAAAGCAGTTTGAAGCTCTCCCCCCTGTCCTCATGGTTCTCTTATGGAGAGGGGAGGGGTGGAGGGAGATGAGGCACCAAAACAGGACCAAAGAGTTAATTTACAGCTACATCACCGAGCTATCTTCTCTGAAGTCAGCACTGACCTCTCTGACCTCTAAGTAGTGGCTTTCGAACAGGTCCTATTGTGTAATCCTTTGTTCTCCCTCCTCCCCCTCCACTCTCCATAGGTTACACAGGGCTCGACTGATGTAAACTAGTCGAGATTTCCTGATAATGAGCAGTGAATAAGAAAGGGGAGAAAGGGGGACCTGGGGAAAGTCTTTTTGAATGCAGATAATGGCATAATTTGCCTAATAAACCCAATTACAAAGTTTCTTAAAATTGCCTGTACTATTGAAATAAATAAATATATATATAACAGTGACGCTTTAAGGCTTGTGTGTAAAACCACTCATAAATGAGTGTAAACTTATGGGTACAATTATGGGGGCTGGCAGGGCACCTTAGTAAGCCATCAAAGTTTTTTAATTTATAACACACTAAAAATTCTGTTTTGCCCTTGCCCCTGCCAAGGAATTGGTTAATGAAAATGACAAAATGTCCTTTGATGATACTTTTTCATTGGCTATCTGAGTAGACTACAGATCTTAGATCTTTTCCTTAGGCGTTGTGTGCTGACATCGATAACGGCAGTCAATAGCAGACAGAATCACCTGTTGAGACATACAGCTGAGACATAACTTAGCTGGCACTTTTGAGTGTGCCTATCCAAGGTTAGACCTGAACACAGTGTGAACAAAGCTTTATCTGCCAATATGAGTTATACATCTTTAGCTTCCCACACACTGTTCAATATTTCAGCTCAGCACAATGGCAGGGTAAAAAAAAAAGTCTATATTTATCAAGGGTTCTCAATATCTTAGAAAACCGTTCATGCACTCCTTGCATGAAAAGAAAAAAAAAAAAAGAAAAGCAAAGCAAAGGCAATGTCTTATCAAACATATATGCCAATGAGACATCCTATCTTGTCTGCCAGCTTTCCATACATTTAGTTATACTAATTTATTAGGACAGCTTGCTGGATGATTAATGTACGTAACATTGGGAATTTCTATGTGTAATAGCAAGATGTCAGAAGAAGAGAGGAAATTCAGAGTAAACACTTTAATATAGCTGTAGGCCCCTATTCACACCATGTTTGGCGCACACACATGATTTTTTTTGTTTTATAATAATATCTATTTTACAACAGGGCAGCCCAACAGGAACAGAGTGCAATTACTGATCGCTGCACATGCCTCTCTCTTCTCCTGCTGGACACTGATACAGGACTTTCCTCCATGTAAAAGCCCCTGGAATCTACCTATAACAGAGCTGAAAGACTCACAGGGCCTCGAGTGATGCAACAGTCATGTGATTAGTCACATGACTGTGAATAGTGGGCACTACAAATACTATAGGTAAGGGCAATTGGTAAAATTTATCAAACATGGTGTAAAGTAGAACTGGCTCAGTTGCCCCTAGCAACCAATCAAATTCCACTTTTCATTCCTCACAGACGCTTTGGAAAATGAAAAGTGGAATCTGATTGGTTGCTAGGGACAACTGAGCCAGTTTCACTTTACACCATGTTTGATAAATCTCCCCCAATCTGTATTAAAATTTGTGTGCGTGTTTCTGTCTGTGTCTTAATGTATGTATCAGAGCCGTTTGTGTATGGTAATGTAGTAGTGGTGTGTATGTATGCATATTGATGCAGAACTGTGTGAGTCTGTGGGTATGTTTTTGTAGCAGAGCTGTGTCTGTGTGTTTTGATATGGCAGAGCTGGGTGCGTATGATGTGCAGATCTGTATATGTGTCGGTGTAATGTACTGTCATGAAGAGTGTGAAAGCGGCCCTGTCATTTCAACAATCTTTGACCTCTTCACTGCATTGACCACTCCGCTGCCTTAGACCACCAGGGAAGTTTATTTAGCATATCCCCCCCCTTGTTTTTAGTTGTCAAAACCAAGGGTGTGTCTTATAGGTTGGTGTGTCTTAGAAAGTAATAATAATAATAATAATAATAATAATAATAATAATAATAACACACACATCTATCTATCTATCTATCTATCTATCTATCTATCTATCATATCTATCTATCATATCTATCTATCATATCTATCTATCATATATGTGTGTGTTTCATGGAGGATAAAAATAGGATGTTTGAACAGGATACACAAAAACAATGAATGTCATTAAAGATTAGATGCTAGAAGTCATTAAACTGTAGACATTGGGGCAGCAAAGTGTCATGAATGTATCAGAGCATCTGCTGGTAAAGAAGGGAAATATATATGACATAGTTGTTAGTGATGGAGCTCCGCGGACTCATTACACTGGCTGTATTTCACATCAAACAATCACCAATCATTGCAGTAACTGGGTATGTTCAATATCACAATGCTATTATTCTTTATAAATTGCCTTTAAAGCAATTGGGAAGGAAGTTTTGATTGTTGCTTATTGTGTTGCCATGGCAGATATAAAATGCTAGGAAGAAATGTTTCTTGCTTCCTGTTTCCAAGCTGAAACGGGGGCAGAATAATATAGACTGTACAGCTAATGTCAGAGCAGGCCGAGGACTATTAACCCCTTAAAGACCCAGCTCTTTTAGCCCTTATAATATAACTATCATTTTAGGATTATGCTTCTCTACAATACCTCTCTGTATCAAATCTTCAGATAAAGAACAGTACTCTGTGAACCTAGTCCCTTCTATGAGAAAATAATACAGTATCTGGGTTTCTCTCTGCACTCCCTTGGCTCACTCATTACCCCTCCCCTCTCCTTAGACTTGTATAGTCAGTGTAACCCGATCTCAGTGCAGCTAAGACCCTGTGTTAAAGGCTCTATTACACGGAGTGATAACCTGCCCAATCAGGCCGATTAGGAAAATTATTGCTTTGTGTAATAAAGACAACTATCAGCCAACGAAATGATCATCGGCATGTTGAAAAGTCTTTGCCCATCGACCTTGTATCGCTACATGTAATAGCCATGCACGTCCGACGGCGGATGACTGTGTATAAAAAAAAATATATATATATATACACAAAACGCAAGCTCAAAACTAGATTTGCTGAACATCTTTCAGATGCGGTTTCCGTGCAAATCTATGTCTGGTCTTTCTAGACATTTTGCTGAGGTGCATGGGGGCGTATGCACCAGCCTCTCCATGTGTGTTATTGAACAGGTCCGTCGATCTGTGAGGGGTGGGGACCTTGTTCACACACTGAGAAAGCAGGAGGCCTTTTGGATCTTGCGTCTGTTCACACGCATACCACTTGGCCTCAATTATAGAAATGATCTTTCTTTCATCTATTAGGTCTTCTTTCTCTGAAATTATATTTTATTTGTATATATTCAATTTCTGTATATTTCTATGTTATATAGTTGTATCTGACTAATTTATGTGTGAACACCTGTTAGCATCATGTGATTCTTTTCCCCTCCCCCCTGTGGGGTGTATACCTTGTAACATACAGTCATGTCCTCTTATAAAAAGGTTGTAACATTAATTATGAATTTGCCATGATTAAGGGACCATTGTCCTAAAATTCATTTAAAGTTTTTTGAACCTTTTCTGTGTTTTTTTCCCCCAAAATATTTTTAAACATTCAATTGGATTACTTTCACATTTCTTATTTCCACTACGGAGCGTGAGCATGCATTACTCTAATCACTCACTATGTAATATACTACATTTATTTCCCCAAACCCTCTAAGAAAACACAAAGCATGATATCATGGACATGTATGAGTGATATCATCACACAATTAATGCCTAAATAGTTAATTTCTCTGGCAGAGCTAGTATGAACAAGCAACAATAGACTAATGTAGTTTGCTGGAGAGCCTTATGTTTCAGCTCTAGCACTTTTATCATGACTTTTATTGTCCTCGATATAGGATGCACTTTCTCCTCGCTTTAACAACTTCCTCTCATCACCTACTAAAATTTCCTCAGCATCCTCCCAAGCCAGAACTACGGCTATGTCAGAGCTAGAAAAAGGACAAAGCATGGTGTTTTACTGGAGGTGAGAGTGATGAGAGGGTTTCTCTCAAATGGTTGACAGATGTTTGCAGCATGGATCATAGACTTTTGAAAGAGGGATGAGAAAAAATCAGAGGACAGCCAATGAGTTTAGACATGTGATGTAAGGGGGGGCCTGGATATAGGTTAGGTAAAGGATTAATGCCGTATAATAGAGCTTGGAAATGATCATAAACCTTTATATAGAAGGCCATTTCACTAATGGAAGAGCAACCTCTATAAAGTTACAAACGGGTTTGTTCAAGTTTCAATCAGTAATCCTTATGGTGGAAAGTATATTGTACATTCATACCCATTAATGTCAGACATGTTCACATAAAGCAGAACTGAGTTTTCTATTTGGCACAACTTGTACTCATATTGCTATGCAATTTTGTCTTAAAGGGGGTCTCAACCCATTGTTAGGGTATGTCCACACTACGGAATCCCGACGGATCACCCGTTGCGGATTCCACAGCTCACAGCTGCCTGCATATCCGCTGGTCCCAAAGGTTTCATTCTTTGGTTCGCCATCTGGCCGAAGACTAAGCGGGTTCATTCTGTGGGCGGACGGCGGAATCTGCCAAACCATAGAATTAAGCCTATGGGACCAGCAGAGATGCGCGCTGCCGCGAGCGGGGGCGAGCTGCTGAATCCGTGGCCGATGATCCGCCGGGATTCTATAGTGTGGACATACCCTTATATAGAAGTCTGCCTATCCTCTTTAGATTGACTTGCCACATATGGAAAATGTATTCAAGAAAAAAAAAGTTGACCATTTCATACATTGATAGGCAAAGTCTACAAGGTATGGAAGTATTTTTACTTAGCATTACCTTCAAGGAAAGTCAACTATGTTCAAACTTCTATAGACATATGGTCGGGATATGAAGGGAAACGGTATCCTTTGTTCATTATCATATGCAATTTTCTTATTCCTGGCACCCCATTTTACTCTGAGGGGGTCATATAGTAAGTGTGATTGCATATGCTAAAATAGCTCACAGTAAAAGCTCTGGGCCAGCGAACTCCTATGAGCTTCAATGATATTTAATCACGAGCCTCTCTATGGAGACAAAGTGATGTTGCAAAGGTTAAGATCCAGGTATGGTAATGATTTAGTAGATGGGGTTAAAAGCACATGACATTAAATAGCTCTTACAGTAAAGTACCTCTATGATGAAAAAAGAAACTAAGTAATTCTAGTAAATGACACCATATTCATTAACAAAAAAGAAAAAAAAAAACTTTCTGTAAAATTCCACATCCTTCTTTATGCAGTTGTACTGTAGATCTAGTCCATCTGGAACAGACACAGGACTTCCCTGGTCTCCATGCCGTCAGTGTTAGGATTAGAACCATCTGCGTATGTTTTTTTAATCTTTAATAATAAGTTTGTTTATAATTATTGAGACAGATACTCCTATGTCTATCTGCGGAAACCCGAGTCTCCCATAATGTCAGCCAGACCTCATGGAGTTATATCGAAACTTGTAACATAACATAGTAAACAAGGTTGAAAGAAGACAAGAGTCCATCAGGTTCAACCTAGGAGAATCCCACTGTGTCGATCCAGGAAGGCGAAAAACCCCCACGGGGCAGAAGACAACCGCCCCACCACATGGAGAAACTCCCCCCCCTCCCCCCCCCCCCCCCCCCCCCCCCCCCCCCCCCCCCCCCGACTGCAATGGCAACCAGAACAATCCCCGGATCAACGTATCACCAGAAATCTAATGCCCATAACTTGTTATATTATATTGTTCAAGAAAAGTATCAAGTCCTCCCTTGAACTTATTTAATGAATCGGCCATGACAACCTCATGTGGCAGAGAGTTCCACAGTCTTACCACTCGCACAGTGAAGAACCCGCGTCGATGCTGATGATGAAATCTTCTTTCCTCTAGACGTAGAGGATGCCCCCTTGTCATTGTTACAGACCTAGGAGTAAAAAGACCACTACAAAGATCTCTGTACTGTCCATTCATATATTTGTACATTGTGATCAGATCGCCCCTAAGACGTCTTTTTTCTAGCGTAAATAACCCCAAGCTTGATAACCTGTCTTGGTACTGTAACCCACCCATTCCCTTAATGACCTTTGTTGCCCTCCTCTGCACCCGCTCCAGTTCACCTATGTCCTTCTTATATACCGGTGCCCAAAACTGTACACAGTATTCCATATGTGGTCTGACCAGTGATTTATAAAGAGGCAAAACTATGTTCTCATCTTTAGCATCTATACCTCTTTTGATGCACCCCATTATTTTATTAGCCTTGGCAGCTGCTGCCTGGCACTGATCACTAAAGTTGAGTTTACTGTCCACCAATACCCCCAGGTCCTTTTCGGAAGTACTTTTACCCAGTGTTTTATTATTTAGCACATAACTGTACTTATTATTTCTATGGCCCAAATGCATAACCTTACATTTATCCACATTAAACTTCATTTGCCATTTCTCCGCCCAAGCCTCTAGCTTCTCCAAATCCCTCTGTAATATGATATTATCCTCCTCTGTACTGATTACTTTACCCAGTTTAGTATCATCTGCAAAAATGGAGATTCTACTCTGTAGCCCCTCTACAAGATCATTAATAAAAATATTAAAAAGAAGTGGACCCAACACTGACCCCTGAGGTACCCCACTAGTAACTAAAACCCAATCTGAATATTTTCCATCACTGACCACCCTCTGTTTTCTATCACACAACCAGTTACTTACCCATTTGCATACGTTTTCCCCGAGTCCCAGCATCCTCATTTTGTAGACCAACCTTTCATGCGGCACAGTATCAAATGCCTTTGAAAAGTCCAGATACACAACATCCACAGCCTCCCCCAGGTCCAGTCTATAACTTACCTCTTCATAGAAGCCGATCAGATTAGTCTGACAGGACCGATCCCTCATAAATCCATGCTGGTGCTGCGTCATAAGATTATTTTCTTTAAGATACTCTAGTATAGCATCTCTTACAATCCCCTCAAATACTTTACCTACTATAGATGTTAGACTTACGGGCCTGTAGTTTCCAGGATCACTCCTTGACCCCTTCTTGAATATCGGTACCACATTAGCTATGCGCCAGTCCTGTGGAACAATCCCTGTCGTAATAGAATCTTTAAATATTAGGAATAACGGTCTGTCCAACACAGTATTTAATTCTTGCAAAACTCTAGGATGGATACCTTCTGGGCCCGGTGACTTATGGATTTTAATGTTTTTAAGGCGTTTCCCCACTTCTTGTTGTGTTAGGCAGGTGAGATTTATGGGAGGATTAACATTATCCCTAGTCATGTCGTCTGTTATGGGATTCTCCTCTGTGAATACAGTAGAGAAGAATGTATTTAGTAGACTGGCCTTTTCCTCTTCCCCCTCCACCATTACACCCAGATTATTTTTGAGGGGACCAACATTTTCGGTTTTAAGTCTTTTGTTATTTATATAGGTGAAGAACATTTTGGGATTTGTTTTACTTTCTGTGGCTATCCTTCTTTCTGTTGCTATTTTTGCTTCTTTTATTTGCGTTTTACACATTCTATTCTTCAGTCTATAGTTGCTCAATGCTTCCCCACTACCTTCTTGTTTTAGTTGTCTGAATGCTTGTTTCTTATCATTTATTGCACCCCTTACAGCTGAAGTTAACCACATTGGATTTCTCTTATTTCTACTACGTTTATTCCCATATGGTATGTGTAGTTCACACGATTTACCCAGGATGCTCTTAAATATGTCCCATTTCTCTTGTGTACTTTTATTTCTGAAGGCATTGTCCCAGTCTATGTTCCCAAGGTCCTCTCTTAGTTTTTGGAAATTAGCCTTCCTGAAATTTAATGTTTTTGTAGCCCCTCTACTAATACTTTTATTGAAGGATAATTGAAAACTTACTATGTTATGGTCACTATTACCTAGGTGACCCCCCACCTCTATTTTTGATATTCTGTCGGGCCTATTGGTTAAGATCAGGTCCAGAAGGGCCCCCCCTCTTGTTGGTTCCTCTACTAGTTGGGAAAGGTAATTATCTTTTACTATTTCCAAAAACACGCTTCCTTTCCTGGAGCTGCAGGTTTCTGCTTTCCAGTTTATATTTGGGTAGTTAAAGTCCCCCATAATAATGACTTCCCCCTGCTTCGCTGCCACATCTATTTGTCTTATAAGAAGATTTTCTGATTTTTCCACTATACTTGGAGGTTTATAACTCACTCCTATAAGAATTTTATTATTCTTCGTCCCTCCCCTTATTTCTACCCAAAGAGACTCCACATTATCATCACATATATCCTCCCGCAGAATAGGCTTAAGGCATGATTTAACATATAGACAGACCCCTCCCCCTTTCTTATTTTTACGGTCATTTCTGAATAGACTATAACCCTGGATATTAACAGCCCAGTCATAACTCTCATCCAGCCATGTCTCGCTTATCCCCACTATATCATATTTCTCTTCAACCATTATGAGTTCTAATTCCTCAGCTTTATTAGTGAGGCTTCGAGCATTAGTATACATACATTTAATATATTTGTCCATATTCCCTTTCCTCTTGTCACTAGTGACTGTTCTAACCCCTCCCGCCGCTCCACCCCCAGTTCCATAATCTAGGCCCAGCTCTCCATCTACTCTGTCTTTACTTACTATATTGTAGTTGCCCTCCCCCCCGGTCCCTAGTTTAAACACTCCTCCAACCTCTTTGCCATCTTCTCCCCCAGCACGGCTGCACCCTCCCCATTGAGATGCAGCCCGTCTCTACCGTACAGCCTGTAACCGACCGAGAAGTCGGCCCAGTTCTCCATGAACCCAAACCCCTCTATCCTACACCAGCTCTTGAGCCACTTATTTACCTCAAGTTACGTTACGTTACGTAAGTTACGTTAGTTTTCGTATTTTAGTTAAAAAAAACTGCAGCATGCCACTATTGCTCAACACAGCACTAGAATACCTTCCTTTGTATGTTAGATAATAAATTATTTTACAATATTGTCACTTTAAAAAACTTTTGACGTGTTAAAAGTTTTGATTGTTCAGTGTCTGGTTGTTTAGAACTGAAGAAATTGCCAAAATAAGGGGTTAGAGAAGCACACAGCTAAGTGTGCAAACTTAGACCTATACTTGGAGTTTATCGGGGTCACATGGAAAAAATCTGAGAGAAAACTCTGGTCAGGGTGTGAACACTTATGGTCCTATTAGATTGGTGCTCCTTTACTGGCCCTAATACACGGCTCGAATATTGTTTAGCAAGAGCTGCACGGACAACGTTAACAACGTCCTTGCAGCCCTTGCCCTAAATTGTTCATACATTAACCCCCCCCCCTTGTCTCCTTCTGATATGCATCCATTACCTTCACGTATTTTCACTAGAATATAAAAATTTACGTATAGTTCCCCGGAAACTGTCAGTAAATAGGCTTTCTAATGTATTTTTTATTGTCTATGTGTCTTTTCAAACAGCTATTTATGTAGTACTTTAAGTGAAAAAATGTGATTTTTTGCTTTGCTTGTGGGTCTGGTTGATACTAGTGTGCTACTATACAGTAAAATAGAATAGTGATATACCACACCTTTCTCTGCACAGAGACACAGTAAAAACATACCCTATTTAATATCTAATGATGAAAGCATACCACATCACAAAAAACAGTGCATGCCTCCAACATGCCTACAAAGACGTGAGTTTTCATGAGAAAACCCAGCTGTAACTTTAGTCTATTTGTATATTTCTTTTATACAATGTATTCCTAAGGCACTCCATGTCTATTGCTCTTGATACTTGTATCCATTACTAATAGGTTAGCACACATTGAACTCATAAACCAACAGAATATATTTAGTGCTCCTCTTTGACTGTCTAAAATTGTTCCCATGAGCTCAAGAAATCTTTTATTCATCTCTAAGGCATTATTTGGGATTTTACTATTCCACCATGTGCGGGATGGTTAAATGTTATTAGAAAGCATAATAGACAAGAATAAAGAAGGAAATAAATACAAAAATATATAAATAAAGTTTGGGAAGGATAAAGAATGACAATATAAAACTTGAAGTCATAAAGGGTAGGCATGCTTGGATTGTGGTGGACTGCTTGTATTCCCCAGGCCTATCTACTAGGCTTTTTAGAAATATTGCAAAGTGTGATATTTGTTATTCAGTTCTGTAATTTGTTTGTGTATTATTACCTAAATGCTTTACAAACCCGCAACTAGCCAAAACTGCCAATGTTGGTGGGACTGGCTGACTGGCTTTTGAGTATCAGGGCCCACCTGGAGGAGGAAGACTGATACTGAGACTTGTTGATGGAGTCTTGTTAATGGTCCAACTACCAGGACCACAACAGGTCCAACAACAGGAGCACCAGTATATTTAAAAGCATGTTTTAATGTAGAGTATTGGGAGGAAAAACTCTTGGAGGAGTAGTTTTTCACTAGACAGAGTCTTGTTTTTTTAGCACGAATCAAAAATTCAAATTTCAAGGATGCAACAGTCAGACATACATGCTACTGCTCACCCATCCCTATGGGACTGAATGAGATAGCCGAGCTGAGTGCTGTAACGTTCTATCTCTATTAGTCCCATAAAAAAAGTAAATCAAGTGGCTGCTCGCATTCCTGACTGCTCCTTTAATGGGGGGCTCTGTCCTTGCAAATCCCTTACCAACAAAACCCCCAAGTGATAAAAATTAATATGATTACCTGCCAGCACAACCTTTGCCAGATCAGAAAGGCAGATGCAAATGTGTGTGACCTCTGTTGGTTTAAAACGGAGACACGTACATTTCCGTCAGGCATGTTTCGTAAACAAGGATACCCAAACTTCTGCCACTGATCTAACAGTAGCTGTGCTGGCAGATGCTCTTCAAAGCAAATACACCACTAGGTGCACAGACCAGGGCCGGTGCGATAAGTTGCCGCCACCCAGTTGCCACACACGGTGGCAGTCTCTGGCCAGGCATAAAACACTGGAGCCGCATCCCAGAAGGGAAATTTTTACACTGGGGACCAGCGAGACGCCTTCAATGCTTCATGCCCAGCTGGTGCTCGGTAATAGACTGGCGCCGTGTGCGGGAACTGGGCGGTGTTTAAAAAAAAAGGCCAGTTCACCAGTATCCCAGCACGGGTCTGTTCATGTTTAAAAAAAAAAATGATGTACCTTTAAATGTATGCCTGTATGAGAAAAAAATTTGAGATTTGGAAGTTTGTAACTCCGTATTAAAGTAATTACTTAGAAAAGAACCAAAGGAACAAAACTGACGTTAAAAAGGTAGAATTTTACTTGCAAGAACATCTTGTGCTTCAGTTTCACTCAAACCACCTAAGGCCTTTGTGACCTAATGAATAAAATTGTCCTATCATTTTGAGTAAATAAAAAAATTTCTGTCTGAAGATAGGAAGCAAGTCCTTACTCGGCGGCCATTAATAAACATAAGTAAATTCCACTCGGTATATCCTGCACTCAAATATGATTCATCGGCTTTGTGAATCAGTAAAGAAATCTACAAATCAGGAAGTAAGTGCAGAGAGAGAGATTAATGTTAATGTCATTCCTTGATTTGTTCTTCTCTCTGCCTACCTATCGAGAAACCTCTGCCACCACTGGAAGCAAAAAATCACAAAGCCTCCGACAATCAGGAGACTCGTGTGTGATGAGCTGCAGGAAATTGAAGAAGTTAATTGCAGCATCTGCTAGAAAATTTTACAAGATGGTTTAGGCTGCACTAAGGAGCATTTGTATAAAAAATGAGGCTGCAGTCAATAGGTTTGTACAGTGCCAAGTTACAGCTTACTTTTAGCTATCGATCTGATTTGCAGTCCCCGGACAAATTACTTGTACGGGAAAGTCTAAACAAACACATAAACACGTACAGAGACCTTTCCGTGCACTCTATGATATCGCCCATTGTTGGGAAATGCCGATAGCAGACATTATGTTATGTTTGTTATAAAGAAAATATATACAATGATCGTATTATTTCTTAGCATACGATCCTAATCTGTATTATGGAGATCCTGATGATCATGGTTACTGTGACGATCATCTCTCTTTATGGGAGAAAACAGCACATAATATCAATCATTAACCTACGTAGAAGAAAATGCTATTTGGTTTATATAACTGCTTTAGCATTTCTGTAGTAAAAAAAAAAAAAAAAAAAACTTCTAGTGTTGTAGTAGTTAGGGATGATGTACAGATATAGCTGGCTCCTGCTATCAACTCTATGGCAGGAACTCACGAGCATTACGTTTCCAAGGGTTGCTGCTTTAGTTTAATGTGACGCCACCTGCTGTGCCAACAAGATGGGCACTGCCCCTTCATTGCCTGACACTGAGCACTGCATTGCGTTGTGAGAGAACAAAACATTTCAAAGGGAAACTTTATTTCAAGAAAAAGTAAGGCAATAGTATTATATAATTTTTCCTAATTTTAGAGTTACTCTGTTGAAAGTCTGTTGAATATGCCATGCACCACATTTACTGCTTTAGAAATTTTTTTTTTACACATCGCTAGACAAAGGGTGTAATGTATATGAAAAGTGGCTTACTAAAAGGGGGCAATGTTCCTCTCCACTTTTTATTGCTTCTGAGTACTTGCCAAAACAGAACTGCTCACTCAGCCAATCACTGTGCACAGTAGAAAGTGGCCTTAAGTCTGTGACAGACTGAATGGGTAGTTCCTGCAGGGTGGGTGTGTCATTGGTAGCAGGAAGAAGCAGAGAGGACTGGAGACCGGGCACCATCAGAAGGAAGAGAATTGGGGCAGGTCAGTATACATTTTTTATTTTAGCACCACCTGGGGTCATTGATAAAAAAAAAAAACATTTCCTCCCAAGACAATCTACTGACTACTTTCTTAGAGAGACAGCACCACTCTTGTCTCCAGTTTGGGTGCAGGTTTTGCAACTTAGTTCCATTGAAGTGAATGGAGATTAATTGCAAACCACATCTGAACTGGAGAAAAGAGTTGTGTTGTCTCTGAAAGAAAGTGACCATGTTTTTCTAATGCTGGATAATCTGACCCCCTACTGAGATTCCAGTACTGCTGAATACATATCAATGAAAACATGCAGAACATACCTTTGTTATGTTTATTTCTGTTTTCACTTCAAAAAAGGCTATTTTCTGAATTTTTATTAATAGTGTGATGGAGGTGGAGCCTAGGGTTCCCTGTCCAATAGCACTGCTACTTTCTATCTAGTGGTGTGGTCATGGGGTGACTGGTTTGCTTGAAGATACATTTAATAAATCGATTTGTAGCCTCCTTTCTTGAAATATAATATAGTACATGCAAGCTATCACTCTGGAATATAACATACAGTACAGCCCTCTGGTTCCTTCCACACTCCCAAAAATATCCTGGTAGACTAATAGCATTCCTGTGGATTTGGTCCTAGAATGTGTTTGAAATAGGTAACTTAGGTTGTTAACCTTATTGGGAACAAGAACTGATATTAACAATGAAAATCTTAAGCTTTTAATAAATGTGACGCATTTCATGGGTACAGTATCTTCTTCATCAGGCATCAGATCCCTGATGAAGAGGGAATTGTACCCTTGAAACACGTCCCATTGAATGAAAAACTAAACTTGATTCTACACCAGTGCCAGGAGTTCTTTATATTCAGATAAAGCACAGGGGAACGTGGCCGGTCTTCCAGAATGGGTGTTTGTGCCAAACAAATTCCACCAACTTCTCCCCTGCAATGCGGACAATGTATTCTTCATTCATTAGCATTAGGTATTTTTTCCAAGTTCTTTGCACATCACACACAAGAACTCATTTAGAGGATTTGTCTCATCCTAGACAACGCCTTTCAAAATGAGACTGCAAGGAAGATCATGAGATCGCCCCCAGGTCCCACTTCTGGCACACCCAAACAGCTGATAATGCTGGGACAGATGCCAAAGCAATACAGCCAGATCACCCAGTGAGAAACTGTGATATAAAATCCACTTTTGATAAATGATTATAAAACAACATTTCTTACAACAAGCCTCATTGATCTGGTTACTGCAATGAAGCAGGAAACATATTCTTAGCTGACTTCATTTGTTATTGAGAACATTTCACCATTAAGATTGAAATGGCCAGATCTAAGTCTTTGTTGCATGGAGCCTGAGGCTATCTCGCAGAATGCCTTGAATATAATATGGTACAGATGGTACATAGGCACCCGCTTACATGTGTGCTTGAGTGTGCCTGTGTAAGAAAATTAGATTGTAAGCTTCAATGACGTTGTTAGTTCTTAATAATAGTCTTTGATTGAACACCCCATGATAAATAGGAGAGGGCATGGATTTAATAATGATGAAACGTGTGCAGGAGCTGTTCTATAAAGACTTGTTTAACTCTATAATTACAGACTGCTTATTAAAAGTATCCAGTCACCAGGCTGACCTTTTCAGAGGAATTATCGACTTTATATAACTAAAGCTTAAAGTGGTACTCCATCCTAGTCTTTTCAGTGCCTAAGTCTTACTCACAGTATGTAGTATGCTGACTCAGGTCTTGCTAATTGCTTGAAGGAAATCACATGAAAACCTGTATAGGATTTTGGGAAATAAGATGGATTTGTCTATAGTATGGATCATTGCACTACAGATTCAGTACTGGGGAAGTGTGAACAACACTGTGTAAAGGCTAACTTTCCAAGCTGCTTTTAGCAGGAGGGGTGGATTAACGGCAGGAAACCGGACTCCACATCAAATTATCTAAGATAAATAGAAGGTGGCACTCCAAAATTATTGTGAAAAAAAGGCTTGTTTATTCACCCATCATGCAACGTTTCGACTCTAGGGCATAGGTAAAGCCTGTTTTTCACTATAATTTTGGAGTGCCACCTTCTATTTATCTTGAACTACAGATTCATATTGCATTTGTGCACTTGTCCCTTAAATACAGTACATGGTCTTGATTGGTGTTCCAAAGAAAGCAATGTTCTTTCTTACTTCCAGGTAAATGATGTTTCAAAATGTCGGAATGTTCTCTAGTAACTCAGAGTTCCCAATAATGTAAATGTCCCTTTGAATTTGTTTGTACCCTCAGTGTAATCTTAAGATGGCTCTCTACTTTCACACTATCAATATCAGTAGAACAGAAAATCCTTGGCACCAAAGGTCCAAAAAAACCACCTGCTTTATTCAAAAATCTATCAAATAGAGCAACGTTTCAGCATTAGGCTATTTTCACATAACGTAAAAAAAGAGAAAAGGCAGCCGCTTTTTCTATTTAAAAAGATGTCTGTTATTGCAGTGATTTAACTGACTGCAATGCAATGCATTGAAGTCAATGGAATAATGGACGTCCAGTGCACACGATGTATAAAATGATGGACGTCATCTACGAGGACAGCATTTTTTTTTCTATTCCTTTCTACGTTTTAACTATTAAATTCAATGGATTTTTCAATAAAAGACACGCCCAAAGGGCAACTAGTCCACCTGAACTAGAATAATGTACCAGCAGCTGTTATTGCACTGACGGGCAGCCAATCTTCAAAATAACGGACATCATTTTGGACTGAATTATGGATGTCATTTTAAAAATTATAAAAGGACAAAAAAAAACGTTGTGGGTACACAGCCCTAAACAACTTTTATCAAACTTCATAAAGGCCACCTATGGCCGAAACGTAATTTTATGGATATTTAAACAAAACAGGTGGTTTTACTGCCCCTCTGGTGCCCAGGATTTTTCATTCAGCAGAGAATATTTAACTGTTTGAGCTTTCAAAACCAGGCTACCTATTTAAGAAATATTATGTAACTCAGTTGTCAGTTAATCATTGAAAATCAGGTGACTCATAAGAATATCCCCCCCCCCCCCCCCGAATTAACCGACAGTACAGTTATACAATGAGAAATGACATTTTGCTTCTGCCTCACCAAGTAGAAAATCATTATTTCTTTCATGTACACCCACTTTTAAAAGTAATCAATCAGGGGAAAAAAAATGTAAGCGATGTGGGAAGCCGTTGAAAGGAATTGTGTAGAGAGAGCTCAATTAACAGATCGTACAATAGCGTGAGGTATAACTTTTCAACTTGGCAAAGGACAAGTCCTCTTTTCTCGTAGCTCATTTTCAATGCAGAGAATTTTACACAGAGAACATGATTCAGCCATAAAAAGTAGTATTCAGGAGGCCGGCATTTTTATTGAAAGAAATCCTTAAAAAATATATTATACTTCATTTTAAACAAGCATTACACACCTGGCCTCATTCAAGTACTTGGGGGCATTCAATGGCTTCACACGTACTGAATTAGCTTTCATTTAGAAATAATACCCCATACCGGAAAGTCTTCGTAAAGCTGGTGCACTCGATCTGTTTTCTTTAGCCTCTTACAATGACTTTTGCTATATGCAGTTATATAATAGACAATGTGTTCTGGATTATTGAATATTCCAGCTTTTCAGCTATTAGTGCTCTGTTAAGTTTCACGGTATGGTGATTACATGTAGGTGCAGAGGTAGTAATAGTCCCTAGGCCCTGGTGGAGTTTAGGCTATTCTGCTACATGAGAAGATAGTAGTGACATCATATGTTAGATTGGGGGGGGGGGGGGGGGGGTTGCTGATACACATTCTGGTATGGGTCCCAGGAGCTTTATGCTATATTCATCCAACGTATAAACAATGGCTGTTATTTGCAACTCAAACAATGACCGCTCTTTTGAGGATGAAACAATGGCTGTTGTTTAAAAGTCTATGGACAACGGACGGAATTGACATGATCATTGTTTTGACTGCCTTAGTAAACAACACCCATTGTTCATCACATTGTGTGAAATGATCGTTGTTTGAATTGACTTCAATCCAAATCATTGCAATATAAAAAGAATGGCCATTCTTTAAAAAAAACAAAATACATTGTGTGAACATAGCCTTAAAGTAGTATTTCCAATCTCACGTTAAAGCTTCCCTGCCCCGTCTGGCTTGTTTCCGCCTGCTATAGGTGGTCAGGAAACCAAGAGCAACTGAAGTGGCAAATTGCACTGTTTTGGTAAACAGTGTATCCTGTGGGGCTGTGCCATTTGCAAACTAAGTCAATGAGATTTGTGCAAATTGCTCAACTCACCTGCTTTAGCTTCCAAACCACCTCCGGCAGCTAAAAACAGGCTGGAGAGGGCTGGAAGGAATACCCCTTTAAGTAACACCTCTGTAAATAACAAAAATAACAAATACTAAAATTATAAGGACCTCGTTATGAAAAAGTCTACACAAAACCATATAGCAACCATATAAAAAAATTACCTGAATATGATTGGTTGTTAGACTAAAAATGCAGATAAAAATGTCATTGTCCCTAAAAGCAACCGATCAGATTGTTTCCACTGTTTGATATAGTATGAAGAGAAGGAGAGACATTATAGCTTTTATAAAATGATACCACTGCAGGGCTATAGATTTAATAAAAATACACAGCACTGTTTGCAAACATCATTAACAGAATACACACACAGTTTACAGCAGCCCTTGAGCTGTTTACCTATATTGTAGCGGGCGTCGTTCTCAGTACAAAAACAGCAGCCAGCAACGGGAATTCCGTGTGTGCAATTATGTAAGGCAAAGTTCCTGCTTGTGAAGGGAGTGAGCCGATAAGACCATATTAAAGTCTTTGACCGGCACCATGCAGCCCTCCACTAAATTCACCCTTTTTACAACAAATCATATTGTCATTAGACAATATATTATCTAATTGTCATTGCTGTCATTAGATAAAAACTTTTGACATGTCAGAGAGACATCAGGAGGAGTGAACTCAGTAGCATTCAAAAAATTTTCAAAAAAGCTTTATTGCATATCCAGGTACAAGCGACATTTTAACCACACATGTGCTTGACAAAGACCGGAGAGGGGTCCAAACATAGCTTCTACCTAGATATGCAATAAAGCTTTTTAAAAAAAAAAAGATTTTCTGGATGCTGGATTCTCTCTGAATTTCTCTTATTTGGTTGCAGTCTGAGCACTCAAACCCAGACCGATCAAGACTTTCTTTCTGTGACATGTTGAAAGTTTTTTCTAATGACAGGTACTTTTTAAGGACTAATTTGTCATGATGCAAATGCAATACAATATCATGACGTGATTAGCAACCTGTTGGGGGCTTTGCTGACATCAAATATATATCTCCTAACAGAATATCACAAAAAGGAAAATTTTCCAAGCTAGTCATTTCACAATATTTTTTTTTTGGGGGGGGGGCATGTGAAACCAAGAAAGATGTCCTTTTTGTGCTTTTACTGCCAAATTTTACATGTTTGTCAAAAAGAAAAGTCATTTAATACAATATTAGAGGCATGTCTACAAAACTCTGATAGGCAACTAGAACTTTCAAATTTGTTCTCAATTGTTTTGTTGTTTTTTTTTTTTTGTATTGTTAATGCTGTTTTTAAGTTAACCTCCTTAAGCAGACACACCTATTGTTTATACTTTTAATAGTTAATTGTATTTTTCGGCATACACCCCTCCATTTACATAAAATGTAAGATTATTTCAAGTGTGAGTAACGTTTTTATTGTTTCTGCGAACAATGTAAGCCTTTATGCTCTTTTTCAGAATAGATGTTTGCAAGTAGTTATAAGGTTGCATTGTATGAAGATATGACAGGTTGTTCACACTTTACACAAAGTATAATAGAAATTACATTCATATTAACACATCAGAATTTATTTATACAGAATTATGTTTTTCCTATTTAGACTTGTTTCTGTATTTTGGCGCTCATTGAAATTTAATCTAATCGTTGCTGCATATAAGGAGAATTCAAAATTTATTGGGTTTATTTCCATGGGCACAAATTTTTCAAATTAGTGGAGCGTTTATTAGTGGAATGCATTCATCAAACTCAGTAGATAAGAGTGCAGATAAGTGTGGGATAGGAATTCATCCCTGAAGTTTACACTTTGTTGTAAGGTTTTCTAAGCTACATTTAAAGAGACATTAGGTTTATGTCCTGTCTGAGAGTAGTATAAACTAGTAACAGAGAAGATTACTACAATGATGTATTGGTGGAGATCGGGGTCTGCTGTGATGGAAAAATACCGCCTGATCCCTTTTCTTCTGGGGGAGATAAGCTGCAGCCAGAGCTCTCTTGCTGTGGTTTACCCCTCCCCATAGAGAACACAGGAATGCTCATTGGTGCCAAATGTTCTATGACGGGATGAAAAATATAACTGATGGCTAAACGATCATTCGGCTTTTAGTTATTGAAGGTGTGCATCCACCTTTAAACCATCCTGTATTAGTAAAGAAGGTTGGGGATTGATGACATGAACCACCATCATAGGAGCCTATTTTAATGTTTGCTGTGGACCACCTCTGTTAATTTTCACAGTTTGCTGTCTGTCAATACATAAATGCTTGCTATGTAAGGGTGGGTTCACAGTGAGGAATCCGCGCAGAGAAGTTGACATGTCAATCCGCCTGTGCATAGAAAGAAGTCTATGGCACAGGCGGAGATGCACGCAGGGACGAGCAACGGAATCCGCTGGATCTTCTCTGCACAGATTTCTCATTGTGAACCCACCCTTAAACAACCCCACCCATCTGCATAAATGTACATTCTAAATTGTCAGTATTCTCGAGCTTAACAATTCACTAAATTCAATGAAAACTCATAAAGATGACAATAAACAAAAATGTAGCAAGAAAAGGGAGAGCAAAAAAATTAAAAAGATGCAAAGTGTTTTGGACATATATAATATAAATGAGTCTAAATACACACTGTATATTTATACAGAAAACTGAACGTACATCTAATTGTTCCCATATTGTAATCGTTCCTTAAAAATGAGAACATAAGATGACATTGTAAAGCCAGATGATCCATCAAAGAAGTTAAGGTAAAGAGCTTTTATCTAAGGACAAGTAGGAAAGTGTACAGCCTTTTAATTTGTATTTGGTTGAGGAGGGTGATGACCTCAGGTGATCTGTGGAAATTTTCCACAAATCATTAATCAGCATGAATTCATATCCAAAACTGAAGAATAAGGGCTTGCTGTGCGCAAGCAACATCTCAAAGGTTAGTGCTGTTTTTTACTTGGATCGTGTTGTGCTTTCAAAAACAAATTTAATTTTTAAAATATTTATTATATATTTTTGGGGGAGCATTTGATTTTGTTTTTTATTATTTCAGTTGTAGCCTAGCGCACTTGGACAAATAAGTAAAACTTACATTTTTTTAAGTTGTTTTATTTTTAGATTCTAAGACTTATATTTTCAAGGCAGGAGTACAAGTATGTGGCAGTGTATATATAAAATCAATTGACCATGTAAAAGGTGTTTCTACTCAACTACAGATTGAACTCGTGAAAATGTGTGCTTCATTTTCTCCAGTGCACTATTCAAAAATGTCCCTACTGAATGTATAGCCCCCATATGGGTATAGAAATATACTGTACCTTCAATAGTTCAGTGTAAGGCTATGTTCCAACTTCATAATAATACTGACGGAGGGTGGCCGTCTCATTAAATAGACGCTCCCTAATAATGATCATGTCTATGTTACAAGATGGCCGCCTTCCCCAATATTTTCCGGAAGTGGGAACATAGCCTCAGAGTTAAATCCTATTAGAGAAGTTTTTAGCAGTTTGTAGGGAATGTGTGAGGCAAATATCTCTTAACTTAGCGCTCATATTTTCTAAAGCCACATTTACAATTTATCTCAGCTTTTTTCCTCTGATTCCATTTCCCTCAGAGGATCCAATTTTCATTTTGGCTGCTGCACAGGCCAATGCTGGCTGTAATCTTTTTTTTTTTCTTTTTGCATGGGAAACCTTGAGTAAATTTAATTTACTAGTGTGATTCTCATATCCTGTTTCAATCAAGTGTAAAACTGAACAGTAATGGGACCTTGCTCAGGAATTCTCCAAAAATCATAAGCAGCGTTATTTCCAATCCAGGTCAAACTCTCAATGTATTCATCTTATGTACAAAAAAATCAATCAACCATCAGCCACAAAGAAACATGCATCTGATGCTTTTTTGCTCATCTTAAAGCATTTGGGGCTACATAAATGAATAAACCAGCTGAAAAGCTTCAGAGCTGACTTGAAATATTCGGAATTGATAGGGGAATGGTAGTGCCCCATCTCTAGCTGAAAGCTTGAGTCTCATCGTTATTCTTAGGGCATAGAGGATTAGAAGAGAAAGCTATATCTCATACTTGATGGCTCCTGTAGCTGTTCTTTGACACATCACAGGTGGCTGATTTTAGTTTCATGGGTGTAATAGACAAGACATGTCTGTTTTCATATATGGTAGTTAAACAATAATTTGTGTTATATAGAGAACATATACAGCATTCATAATTTTAATATGCTACCTGTCCAATGTAGGCAGAGAGAACTAAGGGATAAGGAAGCAATAAGGAATAGGACTGAATAGGACTATAACTGTGCTATTTACTTAAAGGAAAAGTCCATCTGTTAATAAAACCCAGCAGCCTGCAGGGGCAGGAGGAAATTTGATAATGAGTAGGAACTTACCTCTCCCCATGCCTGTGGTGTGTGGCAGGACCAGCCGCGGGAACCCCCGCCAGAAGGCATTTTCCCCTGATTGGTGATGACATCAAAATGCCTGTCATGCCCTATAGACTGGCCGCTCAGCTAATCAGTGACTAAGCGGCATCCCGACCCAGTCACTGACGGGCTGAGCGGACAGTCTATCAGCCAGGTCGTGATATACCCCCCCCCCCCTTTTTTTTTTACATCATATGGCCACCAGCAATGTATGAAAAACTTAGTGCTCTACCAACTTTTTAACAATACTGTAGGCCATTTAGCTCAATGGATTGAACCTATTCACTTACATTTTATTTTAATAACAATAAAGATAATGATTAAAAAAAATATTCATAAAATGCAATGAAACCTGGGTAATGAGAAGTATCATAATAATCTGAGTTTACCCAATAATAAACACATAACCCTGAACACTAACACCAGAAGCCGTAACCTTATAGAGTAATCTAGGCACCAAACTCTACCATTTGACCTCCTTGTTAATTTAATTCCAAACAGAGAACATATTAAGTTATTTGGTGTCTTGTAAAATTGACCACATCCTTTTTTAATATGCAACCTCAGATGTAATATTACAGGAATAAAATTACAAGCACATCTAGCAGAAGTAGACCGGATACTCCATAAAGTAACCAGGACAGACAATTTATATCAAGCCATCTTGGGTTTATTCACCTGAAATAACACTGATCTATTGACAGTATTCATGAAATAATACACCATCCATGCGGTTTCAGGAGGGTTTTATGTACGTATCGTTTTTTACAGGGAAATGTATTTACCATTACTATACTTTCGTCAGGGAAATTTTACTAAGCTGGTTAAAAAAAGAAAAAAAAAAAGAGACAACTCAGCATGCTTGTATCAACTTAAATGGCTCTGAATCCTAAAGGTGCTCAAGAGGACAGACGCTTACAGCTGTTCCTCTATAGTGTCTGGGTGGTGATTATGTTTATGATGAATCTATCTGACAATTAAAAGGAATGAACTTTAGATGCAGATTGACACCATGGGAAAATGAACAGTCTGAAACAAGGCAAGAGTCAGCAATGGAATACTGCTGAGAGGGGGATTTTTCTCTCGTTTTTTTATATGTGCTGTAAAGAAAATTAATAACTTTTACTTGGGTGGCAAATAATGTTATATAAGGCAATCCTATCCTATGAGGAAATCAATCTGTGATTATAGGGGAAAGGATATTACCTGCAACCTTTTGGTGACCCGACAACTTAGCTACTGTATTACAAGCGTAAAAGTTAAAATAACTGGATTGCCATGTCTCTGCTGTGCTGCCTTACCGTCTGATCTTGGCAGTAAACATCAGGACTTACAATTACCATTATTACATGCTATATCTGGGAAAAGATGTCTGCTTATTGATCTTTACTTCTGCTTTGGTAGTTTTTTTTTGTTTAGTTAGGCACTTTACTACTTATTAAATTTTATATATATATATATATATATATATATTTTTTTTTTTTTTTTTAAGCAGAAATCACTAGTAGTTCTGTATGTTCATTGCTCTGTAGGGGTTAAAGTCAAAGACTAAGTAAATAATGACATATTAACATATCATAAAGTATATTTTGGGGGACACTTATAAACCTAAAAAAGCTTTTTTTGGGCAAAATATGTGACTGACAAGTTGAAGGTATCTGTTGTCATCTCATAGACAAACTAATATAATTTGGCTTTTTTTCATACATCACACAATATATTGCTGATTTCCTTTGGGAGATTTACACTAACTACCTATTTAAAGTAAATACGTGTGTACATGGAAAGAAATTAAAATTTAGGAGAACGTTCTCACTTTCCTTTTATACCTTCAATAGTACCTGTCACCATCAAAATGCTGTCTAATTTATCAGCATCATGTTTTAGAGCAGGATGAGCCGAGCTAGAATGTGGGAAAAGTTCCAGAATAGCTTGTCATTTGTTCAGTGAAAGTGGGTGTCCAGTGGGTGATCCTGTATGGCATGAATGACACTTCCCACTGGACTCCTAAGAACAGATGGAGCAGGTGTTTCAGTCTATTTCAATATTCATATACTACGATATATCACTTTGCTCCTCTCTTCCTATTCTATATCAGGATGTTAATAGATAAGAAAACTGTTTGATAATGACAGGTTACACTTAAATGTATGTCTACTTTAAAGATAGCATCTGAAGATCATTATTTGAATAAGAAACAAAAATATCTAAATACACCAATTAGAAATGTATTTTTAAGAAGTCTTAAAGGGCACATGCCCCTAAATCAGAAGGCCCTAGTGTGTTGGTTTGTACCCTCACATTGATACCTTGAAGATGTATACTCACTAGTTTATTATTGGTAGGCTTATTCTACAATGGCCTGTGATGGAGCAGGTTCTATTTAAAATGGCCGTAAGGTCAACATAATCCTCAGAGCTTGTATACACCACCTTATGGCTCTATGCAATCTCCAAGTGGTACAGTGCCATGATACAACATCCATAGAAGTCTAAGGACCATAAAATACCTTCTTGTGCCTCCAGATTCAAGAGGAAGCACACTGAGGTATTTTTTTATTAGATTATGTATGTTCCATCACATGCTCCAAATAAAAAAACAAAGTGGCTATGGCTTTCAAGAGTTATTACTATCTTGGCAGTATAAATGTTTTAGTATAAATTTTTGAGAATTGGCTTTCCAACCTCAAGGACTCACACTTGTGTACACATTGAGGGCCACCGGGAACTATGATCTGCTTCCAGTGGTTAGCAGTAGTTAGAAAGCAAAAATCTCCCTAACAGTAATGATGAACAAACATCCTGATGTTCAGCTCAGATCACAAACAACAACAAAAAAAAAGATCGTGATTGGTTCGTGTTTGCTGAACATTCACGAACAAATAACAAACATAGAGTAGAAGCGTATGTTTGAGTCTACGCACACGCGTATAAATTATTAGGTGCAAAGCGTAAATTACGCAGTTGAATACATTCACAAGTTCAACAATGATTGTTATAACCATTCCGATCATCAAACAAATCGTTTGTGATCGGCGAATACAAACAATTAGCGTTATGTTCATACGAACATACGAACATTTACGAACATGTACGCTCATCACTAAACAGACTACATATTTTGCTTATCTTCCATTGATGGCAAAAGGAGCTGCACAAGCTGCGTAATCCCACCATTCTTATAAATATGTTAGTATTCTTTAAATATGCTATTCATACTTAACTGCTCATATGGCCAAAGGCTATAACTCCTTGTTTATTCCATATGTGCTTGCATGTGCTTGGAAATAATCCACTGCCCTATCCATCTTTCCTCTGACATCATCTGTTGGGGGACAGTTGGGAGGTCACCATACACCAGTCCCGCTAGTCCCACCAAAATCAACGGGTTAAGCTAACTGTCATCTATTGTGCATGGCAAGCTTTACTCTGAATCTAGTGGATATAAAAGAAAACATGAATGGCTACCCATAGAAGGGATGATCAGTTTCAAAAGAACATTAAAAACGTATTCTTCAGACAATAGTATTTTTCAATTACCCTCCCAACCGTAACTCTATAATTAGAAGAAGATTATGTAGCACTATGTAGCAATGATAATAGTATCGATTCACATTGTTTCACAATATTAGCCTATTCTCATTACTATGGTCAAAATTGAAAATAAATGTTGAAATCCAGAATTCTCGTAGAACTGCAGCAGGTGGACTCATTGGCAGCCAAAGCAGATTATGGATTATGGTTTAATATTTGTGGCTATTGAAAAACAACTGAATAGATGCTAAGCTGTTTATATCCCCCCTACTACAAAAAGGGGATGGCAAAAAAAAATAAAAAATACCATCCAAGTCTGATGTCTAAATGAAGTAATCTCCACAAGAAAAGAAAAGATTATATTTGTTAAACTGTAGGAAAAAAAAGTGTAGATAATATGGCTTTGTTCACAGTATTGCATAAAGGAGATTAAAGACGGGAAACAAGCTGCTTAAACACTGTAAACTAATTAGTCCAACGAATTGTTTTCCCGAGGTTCATGAGATATGAAATATTGGCACCAGTGCATGAAATACACTCTGCCTCACTGCTTTTTTCAATTTATTTTTCTGTTACTGTCATATGTGCACATAAAAGAGAACAGTCAAACTGAAAAGATGTAAGAGAAGGAGACCAAAAATACAGCTTCCTTGATGGCTACCACACATTGTCATCTCCAGCCCTCTTGTGCAAGTACGGCATGTCTGAGTGATGTGTAGCTTTACGCTAGTCAGCTGTATACTGAAGGCTGGACACGACTTTCTGAATCTCACAAACCTGATCCTGGTGATGTTTTGCAAGTTGCAGAGATGACGGTGGCTGGCAGGCAGGAAACGTCGGTGATCAGACGTACTTCTAATTAGCGCGTCTGCCTTCAGGAATTCGTTCAGTTTTTGTTTGTAACTAACAGGCATTTGATAAAGACTTTAATACGCTAGAGGATCAGTGTCTGCTTCCATATCAAACCCCGCCTTTACATGTCTGTGCATTGACACTTCCCTTTTAATAGGGTTATCTCAGGCCACCAGTGAATTTGATTATTTTCTTATACTTATACATATCATGCTTATTTGTGCTATTTATTGCTATTAAATCTGTAGTCCAGGGGGCCGCAGATAGATTGTAGCCATGGATATAGCCTTTCTACCTGGTGATAGTGACAGGTTTCACATAAAAACACTTTCTGTCATTTTTTCATCCAAATCTTTGGTTTACGAGCTAAAATGTAATATTGGAAGGGCATATTTGGAAGATCCAGCCAATCTCTTATTGCTGCAGTTTGGTCTTCGCTGCCTCCTTTTCTCATGTATCAACTCTTGCAGCTGCCGCTGCCTCCTTTGCAATTTCCAGCTCTGTTTTAAACCTGTCCCTATATTAGTTAGCTTTACCTTCACTAAGTTGTCCAAGCATTAGGGTAAAATTAGGATATTGCTGGAGGTCTGACCCCTGAACCCGCTCCATAGGAATGAATATAGCCATGGGTTACATGCTGACCCAGGGGCTCTATTCATAACAGAGCTGGCAGGGTCAGGTACGGAGATTGACGGGGGGTTCAGAGGTCGCCCCCCGCAATCTCCTACTGTACTTTTCCCCTATCCTCTGGACATATGCTGCTAGCCAAAAACCTTCACCAATACCCAAACTTGTTTGTGTCCTCTTGGGGCCTGGCACCAGTATCTCATGGACTACTAGGTCAGCCACCCCACCAACTATACTCGGGCCACTCTCCAAGGGAGTGACCTGGTCTTTGCTGTAGTCCCCTGCAGCAAAGACCAGATATTTATAAGAGAGGGTTTAAGGGTAAGAAGCAGGTGGCTACTTAGAGAACACCCATGGGAGTATGTGGCATTAAGAGTATAACCTTCATACCAGGCAACGTCAGAGGAGAGGAAAAATGGGCACAATTCCATTCCTCACCCTCCTCCCCACTTCAGGTCCAGGTCATACACTTCCTTCTGTGGTGGATATGTCATTATTGTATTGCAAGATCTTAAATGAAGCTATCAACTGTATTTGTTCCCATTCAAGGCCTAATTGATAGAAATAGATTTGCCCTTGATTTTGTTCAGCGTGCTCTGTGTTATGTCTTGCAGTCCAGATGTTAGCAAAATCATTAGTCCATTTCCATCTCTGCGTTGCTCGCCTGCAGTACGTTCTAGCTCATATTTATACATTGATCTATCATCAGTAAAATGCTTTCATTGTTTTCACATGACACTTGCACATATCTCCGTGAAGTGTTTAATAAAATATTCTCACTCCTTGTGCTCAGATGAGGGTTTTCAATTGTACCTCCAGTTTATAAAGCAGTGATTTGATTTAGTAAAGATCAGAACATTAGCCAGAAGTGACATGTGTTGTTACTTAACAATAATAAAGCATGAACAAAGAATTCATCATCTTCTAATCTGCAAACCATTAAAAGACTCTCGGAAATACTTAAGGTCATTCAAAACAGAACGTGCCTTACTTTCCTATATTGGATAGGCTTGTATTTTCCACAAGTGCTGTCATGGATATGGGTATACATTTAAAGTACAATTTCCAGTCTCCATTTCTCAGTAGATCAGTGGCATTTTAGGCTGGGCTTTGTATAGTCATTAGAAATCTTCCATCGATCTAAAAGTCATTTGTCTAAAACTCTTTAAATGCATTAAAAATTATCTCATTCAGACAAGAACCTCAGTATAAAAAAAAACTAGAAAATATATCTGCCCCTAAAGAATATATTATGCGGCATGATATGAGAAGTAAGCGAGTGCCGACCTGTCAGGTCAGTGGTTACTTCCTCCTCGTTCCCCGCTCGCTGCCTGTGCTATAACACACACAGAACGCGAGCAGGAGGAGCACTGGGGGCGGCTACAGGGAGCTGAAGGAGGGCCTTCCCACTAAAATCAGTGGTGGTCTACTGCCACTGTTACTATTACACGGAGTAGCAGACTGAACAACCTGAAATCATTCACCATAATATACATAATGATAGTTGTTAGTTATGATCACATTTACTCTAGTATATGAATGCTCATAGTTGCGAACAAATAATGTGTACGTACACCAAAAGATTTACGAATGATTAGCGACAATTATTTTATGGTCAGCTCAAAAAATGTGATCAACGACATATGAACAAATTTTCGTAAGTCATTTAATCGTTGCCTGCATATACAAGGAAAAATTATCGGTTAAATTCGAACGATAAAAAGATTTTTCGGTCAATAATCTTTCCATGTAATAGGGCCCTAAAGCACAGCTCTAAAGCTGCTCATATACTTTAGATATCTGTAGGCAATCTTTTCACTGACAGCTATTTCTTCTGACTCTCCTACACAGATAACACACTTGGCTTAGTTAACCATGCATGTTTTTTTAGTGAGTACATAGGAGTAAGTTCCTCCTCTGGCTTATGTCACATTGGAACAAAGAATCTGGCATGCTGACATCTTACATATCAAATCCTTCTTTACTTCAACCTACTCTTTGAAGATAATCAGGAGACCCTGTTTACATGAGATGGTTGGGATCTGCTTCCCAAAAATCGACATGATCAGATGATTTTCATCCAATATGTACAGAACAGGCACCTAGCAGTTTAACATCCTCAATCAGTTACCTTACTCACCAACTTCTAAGATTGTTCAATTTTTTAATACGGTTTTCAGTTTTCGATAGTACCACTATCAGGGAAATAAGGCATTACATGTTGTCCACCATAATTAAAGGTCTGCCCTTTCAATACACAGACATGAAAGATGTTCTGGACAATATAAAAATTCAAATAGGCAACCCATATCTAATAAAAGGGTTTTCCAGAGAAAAACAAATCATTTTTATTATATCTAAATTTTCAAAGAAAATAAAAAAGCCTGCATACTCCCGTTGCTTGTTTTCCCACCGCTTTAAAGTCTTTTGGTCTCCACTGCCGTATTCTTAATGATGTTTAACACTGTCATGGATTGGTGATTTTCTCAGTGAATGTGAAATTGCATAGGCAAGAAGAAGAAAAGCAGGGACTGGAAGACTTGATAGTGCCAGGGAGAGGGTGAGTATGTGTTTCATTTTCATTGTACAGAGTGAAATATAACAAAAAGGTATTCTCCCTGGAAAACCCCTTTAAAGGGGTTATCCAGTGCTACAAAAACATGGCCACTTTCCCCCTACTGTTGTCTCCAGTTTGGGTGGAGTTTTGAAACTCAGTTCTATTGAAGTAAATGGAGCTTAATTGCAAACTGCACCTGAACTGGAGACAACAGTGGGGGAAAAAGTGGCCATGTTTTTGTAGCACTGGATAACCTCTTTAACTTATAATGTCCTGATAGGGTTTTGGAAAATGGATTAATGCCATGTGGTATCATTTGAATGAGTTACTAGGAATATTTGGTTATCTCTTGGCAGACTATAGCACATTTATAGTGATGCACTGCCATATACTTTAGTGATCAGACATAGCTGTGACCATTTTAAATTCATTCCAGGATTTTCTGCCATTCTATAATGTGCCAGAATAACAAAAGCTCTTATTATTATTTATAGAACCAAATACACTTTCGCATTGAGCTAGAGATTTAACTTATGGCTGCACTAAAACTCAAAATGTCATAAACTATGAAGAAATATTATGCATGACACAAACTGGGGTATTTTATGGTATGTGACGTGTTTTACTATAGCTGTATTGTCAAGATCTTGTCACAGGCCTCCGATGGTGAATAAACAATGAACTATAACAGACATATTGTAAGCCTCAACGCGAGCAGCCTCATATGCTAATTCAGTTTACAGTCTACATTGAAAACTGCCGCTTTCCATCTTCATGGTGGATGGTTTTGTTGTACTTTGGGTGTTTTGTTTAAAATAATTTAGCGCTTAGTAGCCATAAACCTCATTTTCAATGGTTAATATATAGTTCATGAACTCAATACAAAAAGAAAAACGCATTGCTTGGTATTTGTGCTTCTGTTGTAATGAGTTTGGTTATTACGCCTAGATGGGGGAAAACTGAAATGTATAATCATTGAAGCTGTTGTTGTATAAATATTACATTCCGTAAAGTTTGTTGTTAAAAAAAAAATAAAAAAAATTGAAATGGGTGGTTGAAATGATGGTATTTGTAAATTCTATAGTTTCTAAATTAAAGGGGAACTCCAGTCTCAGGTGTTTATTCCATATCCACAAGATATTCTTGTTCGTGTCATTCTGTATCTCCCATAGAAGGTAATATAGAGAGCCAAACACAGATTATAAGTGACAACCGATGGTCACTGTATCAGATAAGTGAATTAAATTTCTTTTGTATATATAAGTTGTATATGGGCCATCCCATCCAAACTGATCCTTTCGTAACACCCGTAACACCCAGTTAGACCTAGTAAAACTGCAATTTAAACACTAAAGTTATAAATATACATTAAGAGTTTTAATGTATATTTATGACTTTTGTGGTTAAATTGCAATTTACCGGTGTTACGAAAGGTTCAGTTTGGATGGAATGGCCCATATATTGATATGGCTTCCAATTAAGGGGAAACTCCCATTTCAGACATTCATGTTATTTTCACAAGATATGCTTTTAGTTGGTTTTGTAACTACCATATAAGTAAATATAGAGCGCCAAGTGCTTGTGCAGCCACATTTCCATGTAGCACTTGGTGGCATTGGTTGGGAATATCATTGTAATGAAACCATTGACTCTCTTATTTTGAGTTTTTATAGAGGAACTCCCATTACAGGCATTCATGTCATATCCACAAAATATGCTTACTCGGCTGTTTTCGTAACTCCAAAAGAAGTGAATGTAGAGAGACAAGTACACACTGGCGGTCACCTGTCTATTTATGTAGCAGTCGGTGGTCACTGCATCAGAAAGTTTAGGGTTTGGGAGGGCTTGCTCCTCTGAATTGGCCCTTGTAATAGGGGCTTTATTTTCTGCATGGGTGGGAATATCACTGTCCATCACCGTACATATACATTTTTCCTAGCTCCTAGTGGGGCTCCACAGCCTAGGGGGTAACTATAGGAGATATAGACATAGCAGTTGCACTCAGACCTTGGTGCATGTGGGGCCCCAAAGACCCGATGCCAAACCAGTACTACAAACGGCACATGGTACCTGTTACAGAATTTGCAGTGGCGCCAGGGCTTCCAAGTTGCTCCTTAGCTCAGAAATTTTTTTGGGATCACAGTAATAAGCAATAAGCAGTGTAGGAGAAAACCTGCAGATTAATAGAATTGTTTCTTGAATTTTGTTTGTCTTTTAATATATCTGGGATTAGTCAGGTTTGGTTTTGCTATCAATTTTCACCCATGCCCCCTTTATTTTGAAATTATTGAAGCCGCTCTGTAAAATACTCAGCTATTGTTCCTGCTTCTCATCATATTGGCTTAGGATTTACGGCAATTCAGTTTCATCATTTTTTTTTTCCAGCGGTGATTTAGAAGACCAGCGCTATATGTTTTATGTCCCTGGATTGGAGCGCTGCAGAAAATGTAATAAAAAAATAATGACATGTTGGTAAAAAAATGACAGGCTCATACTTTGCTACCTACTGTTGCAGAGTTTAACGCGAGCACTTCTGCTGTGGCTACATTATATTGTGACATATGTAATGGAAAGCTTAGTAATGCAGGGTGATATATAGCCTGGAAGATACATATTTTGTAATTCAGCGTGTCAATAAAAGCTCCCATCACATTTCATTAATAAAACGCTGACTAATGAAATACGAGGCACTCCACTTAGGAAAGCAAATGAAGGAGGCAAACAACTTCTTGCTTTTCCCCAAAATAATTAGCTACTGAGGGACTTTTATAGATTCTATAAGGAAGGCTTTAGAATCCTGCATGCTTTATAAAAATTGATCAAAGCGCCTTGGTGAAATTACCATATATTCCCTCAATAATATTTTTTACAACTTTTCGTGTCGTATACATTTTCATTACAATTTCATTTTTTTTATATTTTACATAGAATTTATGAACCTAACAAATGCAATGCTGTTAAGCAGTCCTGAGCTGAATGCGTTATGTAAAGATGCCATTTTTTTTTATTGAATATTTATATGGATAGACAGTATCTCCTGAAATTTAAAGAACCTTTTATGGCTAATCCCACAAGATGACCCCTGGAATGAAACCCTGATTAGACTCTGTTGTTGCTCATTATGTAGCATTAGCTAAACAGATCAATGTGAGAAGTCTTTTCCAGTAGAGGAGGGGTTAATTAGACCTAGCAAGCTATGACTAGCATGTTATGTTCATCTAAAATAGCAATGTAAATCCTCTGTGTATGATTTCTTTCATTTCATGGCAGACCCTTCAACATTTTGGCACCAAAAAATAGGTTAAGCTAAATTACTTGGGTAGAGACATTTCCAAGCAATTATCATGCTTTTTTCTCCCAGTGTTCGGATAAACGGTAGACTGAAACACAGTTCTGGCATCAGATGATTTTCCTATATGGCTAACCATGCAAACATCCATCTATGTTACATTTATTGTGCAGTAGGTGGTGACCCCAGTGTTTAGATCCCCACCAATCATACACATATCACCAATTCTGTGCATAAGTGATTCATGTGGTTCATAGTCCAACGTTTAATCATATAAAAGAATAAAAGACAATGGGGGCACACATAGCGTAACTCTACAAACTAAAGGTAAAAATGTAAATGGCTTCAATGCCGCTCACCTCTGGCAGTCGTGCTGCGAGCCAGATTCCTCTAAACACTTTTAGGAATGTTGCTTCTTGCTGCTTGTCCACAGAGCCGGAATAGCTCGGTATCAATTCAGAGAAGAGTGGCAGGTCCAGGTATGCACGGATTCTGGAACAACAAGGCGTTAGTCTTACACTGACAGTATACTACATCATGGATGATGGGAGACCTAGTAGTTAAAATAAAAAAGTATTTGTTGACACATTTATTAATAAATACTTTTTATTTTCACTACTACGTCTTCCATCATCCATGATGTGGTATACTGTCAGTGCCCACTAACGCCTTGTTGTCCTGCAATCCATGCATACTTGGACCTCCAACGTGCTTCTCTTCCAAAAATGGATTTCTAGCAGGGTTTTTTTTTATTATCTAAATCATCCTAAAATTTGGTCTTACACAATTATTTCAATTGCCTACAGAACTTTTAAGAACAAATGTATGTCTCCTTTTAGAGCATTTAAAGGGAACCTGTCGCATTGAAAATATAGTCCAATCTTTATTTATTATGTTACGAAACAGGAAAAGCCTAGTGATTGATTTCAAGTATGCACTTACCTCTCCCTGTGCCCACGATGAGCATCTGGAGCAGCCATGGGCCCCCCACCAGAAGTCATTTTTCCCCGAGATGTGATGACGGGAAAATTCCTGTCGCGGCAGATAGACTGGCCACTCAGTCAATCAATGACTGAAGCAGGGTCCCGCCTCACTGACTGGCTGATTGGCCAGTCCATCAGATGGGTTGTGACGTGGACACCCTGGAGATCCCGGAGCTCGGTGGGGATCCCATGGCTGCCCCTGCCACTTACTGTGGGTACTGGGAGAGGTAAGTTGTTAGTTGAAATCAATTTCCCCTCTCCCCCTGCAGGCTGGCGGCTTTTAGCAAACAACGGACTTCTCCTTTAGGACAGTGGTCATACTTTTTAGACACATGTGCTGTACTTGGAATTTTGTAAAGCACCCAAAGTCTACAACAAAATACTCCACATGAGAACATGAGAACGTTTTCAATGGGAAAACGAATGAGGACAAAAATGTTACATAATGCACAATCCTAATAAACACAAAGCACAATCTTTATAAACATAATAATGCACAATCCTTAGACATAGTGGACAATCCTAATAAACTCAAGGCACAAACTTTATAAACATAATAGTGCACAATAGTAACAAATATAAGGTACAATCCAAATAAACAGAGCACACAGTCCTAATAAACATGCGGCATTCTAAAAACAACAACAACAACAAAATAAAAGTTTGCAGAATATGTTAAGTTATTTAATTCATTCCCACTCCACATGTTACTTACAGAGGTAACACCTCTGAACTTACTCTAAGTAATTGCTGGGAACTGTGCCCAAAGCTCAGCTTGTCTCATTTCTATTGCACTTAGGAAAGGGCTAATTATTTAGAATGAGTAAAAATTGCCCTTGTAAATTTTTATGGGAATGAAGTGTGTTTGTGTGATTTTACTGGGCTTTATGGTGAAAGTCGTCATCCCTCAGATAATCAGGATTATAGTATAAACATAGAAATCTGTGGGAAACAGATAATCAGAGAGGGGTCTTGAACCACCTCAGTTTACTTGGTTTAGTGTCCTATTGTAAGGTGACGTTTTGTCTATAGAAAATTAGACATTACCATTAAAACAATGTTAAAAAAAAAAAACAATCACAGATATCATATATTTAAAGCAAATCTACGAACAAGGAGACAAATTTCTCACAGAAACATTTTCAAGGACAAAATTTTTGATCTGCATGGTATTCCTTCTAGCTACAATGGGGCCTTTGCCTGAGGATGGCCTTTCTGAGGATTAGGTCTGAATTATTTATAGGTAATTCAGTGTGGGTTGGTAGTAACTAGGGATGGTCCGAACCTGGGATACAGCCTATGGCTATAGCTGTATCCCAGTTTTTAGGCGGTCCTCCCGCTGGATCCGCCCGCTGCACGGAGCGGGCAGAAAGTGGGAATCATTACCGAGGGTTCGGGTTCGTACGAACCCGAACCGAACTCGGTTCGGACCATCCCTACTAGTAACCTCCATTCAATATACTTCAAGATACTTTTTTGGTGCTTGTTCACTGTTCCTTTGCATAAAAGAGTTTGTTCAGCAGACAGATATCTCTCCTGTTCATTTTATTCCTATGAACATTCTGCTTGACTGAACTTTCATGAAGTAAGAGAACATAACACGTCATCTTTTAGAAAACAAAATGGTTGGGTGACCAAAATCCAACATGTCCGATTCTTCTCTTCCCAACATCATCTAATGGGGGAGAGTTGGGAGGCCTCTATATACATTGAAGTGAATGTACCATTAGGATTACTGATTAATTTTTTAATAAATTGGCAGTACTGGCATGTTGATCTCGGTGGTGCAGTACTTTTTATAAAAAATGGCCCAGTTTTTTTAATTGTGCACTGGCCCGGCTGTATAACAATATTCCCTACCCTTAGGCACTCGGCCCTACTCAATTTTAATGGAGGTGCACCCCCGAGGGGAGGGGATATTCTTACACTGGGGGCATTGGGCTTGCCTCCAGTGCATAGAGCTGGGCCGGTGCACAAGAAAAAAACAGCCCTGAACACTGGAACCAGGTAGCATTTTGAAAGAAGGACCATGTCAGCAGAATTCAAGGTAGTAAAGGTAGTAAAAAAAAAGAATCTGTAATGCTTAAGGTACACACGCTTTAAGGAATGTGGTTTTGAAACATTTTTTGTTTTTATTGTATTCTTTTTTTTTTTTTTGGGGGGGGGGGTAATAAGTTAGACAGTTCATGTTCAGGTGTTGGTTGGTGGTTTGTTGCATGCCAATAGTATTTCTTACTGATTCCTTAACAATCATTTTACTCTTGATTCTTTAAGAATGTTGGGCTATGCTATATGCTATACCTATTTACTTTTTCTTTAGTTTGTATTTTAATTTTTTTATCTGTATCCACAATATGTAAATGCTACATTATCTGTTGTAGCTGGCATGTTTTTGTGCTTTCTAACAAATTCTATATACCGATCCCCTCCCTAGAACATCTGATGTAGGTCTTGTGTTTTTAAGATGGAAAGTGAACATCTGGCAAAAAAGAGATATGAATTTACAGCTTGTGAAAGTTTTCAGTGTCTGTTTCTGGCCAGACATCAGGGATGCGCAAAGGGTTTAGTTTTTCGAAGGATTTGTAGAGCTTTAACACCATAAACTTAGAAACCAAATATGTTCTTTCTGTAGAAGCGCAAAGTTTTAATACTGTTCTCTCACTTCCTAACTGAGTTTACCAGAACTCGCTGTTCCCTTTAAACTATTAGATATCTTGAGATTGGAGGCGAGAATGATACAGGTCTGATTCATGCCTAAAGACTTCAATTTACTTAAGCAAGTTATTAAAACCTGAGTCCGAGTAATTTACCTCTGAACTATTTATGAAGATGCGCTGGTGCAACCAGAAAATTATCATTGGCTTTGTCTCAACAGTAATGACATAATTACCTTTATTTGCATGATATTAAATAGAAGGAAATTAAGGCTCTCCAGTGCTAAGTAGCCCATTTCTTCTTGCACTCAGGAAGCAAGCTGAATAGAAATGTGTTACATTCCCTTATTAGATATTCTTTTTTCCTACAGTCTGACAAACAGCGGCTTATAGCTTCGAAATCCTATAGTCTGGATGATGTTTGTCAACTCAATTGTGTTTCTGGTGTGAGATGACGTTTACGTGTTTCTTCTTTGTTCTAGCTTGTGTTCTGCCGCTCGCAATGTGTTTATTTTTAAGCATTTCAACATGTCATGCATTTTTCCACTAGACCTTAAACAACTTCTTTATGAACATAACAAGCAGCCACTGACATATTAGAAATCATCTGAAAGCTTTTTCAAAGCGTGGTACGTCTATGGTCCATTGACTCAGCTCCCACTACATGATTTTGGTTAATGTTTCAGCAAAGGAATGCAAGTGGGTTGCATCATAATTTATCCGAACCTAGTAACTAAAGTATCATTTCTATTTTTATTGTCACATATTTCAGAGTTTGTCTTACGGCTTGGCCCAGCGATTTGTTAGATGGATTATAGGTCACGACATTACCTAATGGGGACAAAATTACAAATTTACTTTCTATTATAGTTTTTTTTTACCAATTTATTCATTTGGTGTCTACTGCTCTACATACCATACCAAGCACAATGGCCAATTTAGTGGCACATTGTTAAAGTGAATCTGTACCCCACCCCACCCCCAACACCACTGGTACCATTGCATAGCTGGCCAGGGGTCCATTGTCCATTTGGCTGCTAGTGCCATTATTTGAATAAACGAGTTTTTTTTTATTCTGGCTGTGTGGGGTCAAAGAGGGTGGCCTAGATCTGATGTGCAGCTCCCCTTCCTCTCTTCTTACCTGCTTGTCTTTGTGGTATTTATGCCCCCAGGCTGAATTATCTTTTGAGCCGCTGGGATCCCAGAACATGGTATGGATTGAGGAAGGCTATGCAACAGTATCAGCAGTCGGGGGGGGGGGGGGGGGGGGGGGAGGGATTCACTTTAAGCATACTGTCTTTATTTAACTAAAGGCTTCAATCACATTATATAATCTACTGTATCTACAGAAATTGGATATTCTTCCCATTTTTTTACATTACTTGTGGATAATTTGTTCTTGGTATAGATTAGAGTCAGATGTTCTCTTGAAATATAATGATTACAGATGAGCGAACCGGGTTCGGGTTCGAGTCGTTCTGAACCCGAACGTTCGGTATTTGATTAGCTGGGGCTGCTGAACTTGGATAAAGCTCTAAGTTTGTCTGGAAAACATGGATACAGCCAATGACTATATCCATGATTTCCACATACATTAGCCTTAGGGCTTTATCCAAGTTTAGCAGCCACCGCTAATCAAATGCCGAAAATTCGGGTTCAGATCGACTCGAGCATGCTCGAGGTTCGCTCATCTCTAATAATGATCCTCCTTCCGGAGGAGTCTTTTGGGCAGCCTATATCTTTGGTGCATCTTTAGACTTAAATCAACTTTCAGCTTAGTTTCAACTAAAACTGATCTAAGCCACACCACTTTCTCAGTGGCATCTGAGAAAGTGGTATCTGCTGATCACTGGAAAAGATAGCATGAAATGATCAGTGAGGGTCCCAAGACTAGTTTCACGATATTTCTCTCACTTTTGTTTTGGATTTAACAGCCAATTTGAGCCAAAGGTAGAGGGCTCGGCCCAGCAAATGTAAGAAATTAAGTGTTTATGCTCCACCTCATTTACCTGCTTGAGCTAGACTTTAAGCAATAATGTATAGAGCTTTTCAGCTTACTGCACAGGAGCAGAGACCACTGTCAAAGTAATAGGAGTCCCTACTCTTCTATGTAATATTTGTCGTGCCCTGTACAAGCGCACAATGGAAATTATGTAGGTACATGCTGTGCATCTAGCCCAGTAAATTTAAACTAAATAGCAGGAATACAATGTATGCCTACTGCTCAATGAATACAGCAATATGGACTCCTGTGTTTGACAGGTGTCTCTGACCCCATATAGATTCACATGAAGCTAAACAAAAAAAATCTGTCTGTGCAAGATTCTAACTTTCTTATGGTTAATCGCACAGATGTTTTACTGTGTTTTGAGGAATATTTAGGGAACAGGATTTCACAGCAGTGTAAACTGGTGATGTCAAATCTTGTATTGATTATTGTTATCTGTATTATCTGTATTGGCATTCAGGAAATGGATTAATCTAGAGTAATAAATTCCATAATGTAATCAAGGCCCACCTCAGATAAATCATTTATACAAAAACTTTATTGAAACCACGCTCTCCTTCTGCGAGTGTGAACCTAAATTATCCTGTAACAATTAGAAAGTTATTGTGTTTTATATAGACTATTATTAACATAGAACTTTTGTTGGTGTGCAATGACTCCTGGGCTAGGAACCAAACAAAACTGTTCTCCCAATGGACCCCCAGTGGGAGTCTGTGGCAGTAGTGTTCACTGAAGCATATAGCCTGAATTGTAATTCTAAGTTTATAATCGTTGTACTGTACAGTGGGAGCTCCACAACATGATGATTATTAAGAACTAATTACAAGTTAAGAAGGTGCATAATCCAAATTTACAAGGAGAAAGACAGTAGGCTGAAAAATTGGAGCAACTCATTGGCTTTTATATTGAAAATCACTCTTTGTTCACCCATGTTCACATTGTAAATATTAAATGTACGTTTCCATATGGAAATACAAGCCACAAGAGCTGCCTATAGGCAACCTGAGATCCCCGCAAAGCGCAAGTATTAAAATTTCTTTGTGAAGCAGCGACTTAAACCTGGGAATGATACTGTCCTAAGTGATGATATGCACATTCACAGACACACAGAGATATCTCCTTCATAAGGTCAGGCTATCTATAATAGAATACATGGGTTCACTGACTTACTTTGTTTTTCCACTGTATCAAAGTTATTTGAAACATGGGCTTTGACTGAGCTAACCACTTAGATATGCTACTAAGTAGCTCTCTTTGAATGTTATCAGGCTTCTTGAAAATTCAATTCTTTAGGAGAAGCTTGGGAAATGACCAGCACATCTCAACAGGTTAGCGATGCATGCAAATATCCCAGGCTGCCAGTAGAGTGATTTTAATTTTGCTCTCAAGGAAAAAACTGGATTGAGGTACAAATCTGCTGATGTTTCACGGCATGAAAGAACTGAATCCATGCTAAACTGCTGGACAAAAGCAGCTGTCTGATGTTAACACTATAGGGGCTTGTAGAGCAGCGTATTTTAAACATGATCTCCTGGATCAGATTTCCTTTAAGTAGCTGAAACAAATTAAAAGAATATTGCCTGTTCAGAGTTTGGAATCAGTCAATGCTTTGTGTCATTTCTGTTCACTAATTAGAATTAGTTTACCAGCAATTTCAAGGTTACAAATGTAAAAAATTGGCTGCTAATAAATGAGAGAATGTTAATGTTCCAGCTCTGGACTCAAGGGATTACAGTATTGATGGAGTGAAAAAAAAAAGAAAGAAATATGAGAGAGGAAATCATTTTGCCTGACTATGTTTGCACGTTGGAATTATCATTGCAAAAAGATGTGCTTAGCATTTAGTACACCATCTACCTGACAAGTAAAGAAATGCATGCTCCATTTGCTAAGAAATCTGCAAGGGGAGATAAGCAACTTTATAGTTTTCATAAACAAAAACATATTTCTTGTGTTGTTGTAAACAGTAATGTAATCTGTTATTGTCTCCGAGTCAGTGCTCAGGGATAAAGGTAGGCATGGCACACTGGATCATGGGATGCTGTAATGTTGAACACTATATACATTCTATTATGGTAAAATAAGGAAATTGATCCATCTCAACTCTGTCGCTGGGGCGATTAGGAACCATAGAGTGCAATAAGGTACAGAAGCTACCCATGGTGCATAGTTAAAGTCTATTACAAGAAGATTGATGGGTGGATCGTCGAATCTCCACTCATCAGAGGAGTAACTACCACTGTAGCCCTCTCCTGCAATACACTGGGCCCCCTGAGCTATCATCATTTGCAGCACCCGTTGGCTGAGCAGACTTCCCGATTCGGCAAATGTCCCTTTAAGTGCAAGTGCTCCTGACAAGCGTTTGCATTTAAGCAGTTATGACTATACTTGATGGCTTAGCAGTCAGTCTACAAGGGGGGCCCAATCAAAAGTTTGCTATGGGGCCCAGCCATTTCTAGTTACTCCCATGCCACTCATCCTGGTAATGGTCCCTTAAATAAATGGAGTGGAAACATGCTTGCCCCGCCAGAGCATTATTCGTTTGTGATGGGGCTCTGGCCTTGCATGGGCGTATTCACTCCATTTATACAGAGAACATTTCTCCTAATTTTTGCTTTCAGTGCAGATCCCAGATCCTAGTGTCAGATCTGACCCCTTTTTCATAATGATAAAACTCCTTTAGGAAAATGACTTCATGCCCCATAGTAAATAAGAAGCAATTGGCATGTAACCTTAATATATTTCATAGTGAAAGTTGTTTAGAATAGTGATAGCTGGTTTGTATGTTGAGTACCATGCATTGTGTGAATATCATGCTTTTCAATCTGTAACACAACCTACCATGTGTAATTTATAGTGTTGGTGTCTCATTGTGTGGTATAAGGAACTACTGTAGATGAACCTACTATCCCTTTGCCTCAATTGAGTAAACATTATTAGAATTTTAACAACTATCGTTATTTAATGTGATTATTGAGTACAAAGAGGACAATCAAGCCTGCTGTGTGCCAAGTATTGTTGAGCGGACTTGATGAACTGTTCGGCAACATTCACCAAAACTGTTTGCTTGCCATCTGACTGCCTGTGGTTAGAAAAGTTGGATGCCACCCTAGGGAGTCCTGGAAAACATAGATACAGCCATAGGCTGTATCTATGTTTTCTGGGCAGCCCTAGGGCAGCATTCAAGTTCTCCTTCTACTGAGAATCAAATGCTGAGCGTTTGTGTCCGGAGAAAGTTGCCGAAAGCTGAACAGTCCAGCAAGTCTGCTCAACACTCGTGCCAAGATGTTGGACCAATAATAGGAAAAAAGCTTAAGCCACCAATATGTCACCCAATTTGAAAAGGTGCGGCTTGGGAACCAGTTTTAGGTCACCACTTTCTGAATGGATTTATGTTTGTCTATGAGGATACAGTGTTGCTATTTAATGCGTTCAGGGATGCAGTTATATTTATAGACAAAGTATTTTCAGAGGATGAATTCCCCCCTGAGATGTTTTGTCTCTAGTACATTTTGTCAGGTTATTTCGATGATCGTCAAACCCCCTTCATTCTTTATTTTATTTACTGTTGTATATCAAAGCACACAATGTATCCCTGTACACTCTGATTTCGGCTCAGCATGGAGATTTCATCACAGCCTTTCTTTGCTACCTTTTTTCTCTAATAATATAGCTGTTCCTGCCTTTGATTTCCCGAGATATATTTTCATCTAATGGATTTCATATTGCTCATAATGCACAGAATTTTATCAGCCTTGTATAGAAGTACTGTTTAAATAGACTCACAATGGAATCAATAAAAAGGGGTTATGTCAAACAGGGCAAGCTGGAATTTAGTTACTACATTGCCTCAAGCAGATAAGTAGTTACCACTTTCAAATCTTTTTCAAGAACATGTAAAAGTATTTTGAGAGAAGCTCTGTCCTTCTTTGATTCTGACAATACCCCCTAGGGCCAATGAATAAATTACAGATTTTCTTTTTTTATTTTAGTTAATACATGTATTGAATAATTATCATTTGACAGTGTCTTAAAATAATCTAAGTTATATGAATTTTTAGCAAAAATGAACAGGTAAAGTGAAAAAAATTAAATGATAAACTATAAAAACTAAAAATAACTGAGTTATTTGAAAAAAAAAAACCGAAACATAGAAAGATATTTAATGGACCCCCAACAGCAAGTGATGGCATACTGCTAGGTTGTGGTGTCTTTTTGTAATGGTGGGAGGGTCCGACCACTGATGACCCCACCAATCACAGGAATGAATGAGAATTAATATTTACCTGTCATTTGCCAGCCATGCACTGTGCAAGCACTGCACCCTAGGGTCCTATTATATGGGGTAGCTGGATGAACAAACCGATTTCAAAGCAGTAAAGTGTAAAACAACTCGGCACTACCCAGCTAGCAAATGATCCACCTACACCACAAAGTGCAATTAATGTGGTAATGGTATCCTCTTAAGCCGGACAACATTGGGAGACCAACAATGGTGCTCTGCTATATGTAGGTGATCATAGCAGTCTTGGCAGAGAATAGAAAGCAAGCGGCACTCACCAAATATCTTTCAGGTCTTTTATTGTGCAACACAAACACTGATGATCAGCAGGTATACAGAGTATCAAACTAGAATAATGTACAAACACCAGTCATTGCAATAAGGGGAGTCCAGACATCTAAATAACGTCCGTAATTTTAGACTCAAAATAACGGACGTAATTTTAAATGGAGTTGAAAAAAACGTATGAACATAGCCGTAGGCTGTATCCGTGTTTTCCGAGACTCCCTAGGGTTGCATTCAACGTCAGTAGCCACCTCTAATGAAATGCCGCACGCTTGGGTTCGGACAAACCCGAGTGTGCTCAAAGTTTGCTCAAATCTAGTGATCATAGTATAATTTATTTGTATATTATTTTATCGGAGAGCAGTTAATATTAAGTTAAATCAGAGAATCCCTGTATGTCTTTTGTATAATAACTCTTTATCATAGGTTTAAATTCAATGTTCATGTCATTTTAGGCATGTGAAGAAAAAAAAAAGTGTGTGTGGGGGGGGGGGGGGGGAAACACTTTTGAAAAGTACAACCAAGTAAAGAGCCAAAAAAAAAACAATTGTAATTCCACACTGCCTTCTCAGGGTTGGTACAATAGATTAAAAATAAATTTGCCTATGAACCTTTAAGATCGCCTAAAATAGGGAAATCTGATTCATTTACCAACCGATAGACAGTATCTTTACTGAATGTAGAGACAGTGTGATGAGTGTTATGTCTGGAAATATTTGGACAGTCATAGAATATTTCTTTGTAAAACGTTTGCATGATACAAAACTTCAGATACATTTAAAGATTTATTAAATTTCCTATGTCAAGTATTCTTATAGGCTCTACAGTACTAATGGAAAATGTCTTTCAATCTGTACACTGAGCAAAATGAAATAATCTAAAAATAGTCTTACAAGAAGTGTTAAAATGAGCCGGAGTTAAGTATGGTTTTCGATATGTGTTTGTGAATAAAAAAATAAATCCTTAATTGAACTTCAAAGATTGTATTAGGAAAATGAAAAGCCAGAGTTAAGCTTGGGTTTCCGTATGTGTTTGCAAATATGAAATAAATCTTAAAGTGAACTTTAAAGGTTGTATTAGGACGTTCTCTAATATAATTTTATTATTGGAAACATTCTTTCAGGCAGGAGACGTAAGGGTAGCCTGTATTCTGATAAAATTAGCAAACAAGTAATTTCTCATTCCCAGCAGTCATGCAAGTTAATATTAGAACACCCAAGATGAAGGAGATAGTAAACTTATATTAGGGAATTCTTATGTTATGGTCACATATAGGAATGTGCATTCACTAAGCTGTTTGGAGCAGATTAGACTGGGGTGTGGAGTTGGAGAAATCCTGTTTCTAGTTCAGAACCCTTGCAAGGAGATGTGGACTTTGGTGCAGGTGGTAAAGTCATGCTTTAGGAGATATAGTGGGATAAAGTACAAATCTGAGAGTGGTCATCTGGAGGTCAATAGGGACAACCAGTGAAAGGGTATATTGGAAACGTAGTAAGGAGAAATTAAGCAAAGAATGAAGAAGAGCACTGCAGGAGCGTGTCAGGTTCTAGGTCAAAGTTGGGATCAGGATAAAGTCAGATAAATCCTGAAGCAATATACAGTGGACAGAACCAGGAAAGAATATACATAATCGATAAGTAGTATACTAAATAGAGATTAGCTGAGATGAGATGAGTTCGATCGGATTCGGATTTTTGGAAATAAACAGCTGCCATTCTAGAAAGCAGGAAGTGTTCCGGGCAGAAAAAAACGCTTTTCCATGATGCCCGGAACACATCCAATCAGCAGGGATCTTGCACTAGCCCACCCCCTGTGTGACGTCGGTATTGCTTTAAGAAGAGCGGTCAGATGACCGCACCACGCAGTCTGCACAGAGAGAGGAAGTAGATTGTTACTGGCTGAAGTGCACACAGCTCGTGATTATCAAAACGCTGCTGGTGCTGCTGCTGCTGCTGTTGTGTACTACAGACAACTGAGAAGATATTGTAGGGAAAAAAAGGAAAGCGGAGAGGAGAAACATCTAGTGATTGAGAGAAATATAGAGAGGGCGAAAGATAGATAGATTAGGCATAGGACAGCAAAGGGTGCACGAAACAAAAATGTGCTGTACAGATATACAAGTCCTATACTTTTGATGTGTGTATACCACATCCGTCTTATCCTGAGAGACAAAAATACCTGGTGCAGGTGTATAGCATAAAAGTCTTTAAAAAAGTGCTATACATATAGACAAATTCTATACTTGGCTCTTTCTGATAGTGTGTATATCACATCTGTCTTATCCTGACAGACAAAAATACCTGGTGCAGGTGCTACTGCTGTGCCTGCCCTTGCCTCCATGTTGACTACAGCTGCTCCTGTACTGGCCTCCATGTTGGCTACTGCTGCTCCTGCCTGGCCTCCATTTTGGCTACTGTTGCTCCTGCCTGGCCTTCATGTTGACTACTGTTGCTCCTGCCCTTGTCTCCATGTTGGCTACTGCTGGGCCTTAACTGGCATCCATGTTGACTACTACTGTGCCTGCCCTTGCCTCCTTGTTGGCTACTGCTGGGCCTTAACTGGCATCCAGGTTGACTACTGGTGTGCCTGCCCTTGCCTCCATGTTTACTACTGATGCTCCTGTACTGGCCTCCGTGTTGGCTACTGCTGCTCCTGCCTGGCCTCCATGTTGACACTATTGCTGCTCCTGCCTTGCCTCCATGTTGGCTACTGCTGCTCCTGTCTGGCCTACATGTTGACTACTGTTGCTGATGCCTGTCCTCCATGTTGGCTACTGCTGCTCCTGCCTGGCCTCCATGTTGACTACTGTTGCTGATGCCTGTCCTCCATGTTGACTACTGCTGCTCCGTTACTGGCCTCAAATGACTATTGCTGGATCTCCACTGGCCTCCAATGACTACTGCTGCTCCTTCACTGTATTTGTGACCTTTTTCCTGCATAGACCCAGTAATGGTGAATTTCCTGTATAGACCCTGTAATGGTGAATATTGAAGTCTAAAAAAAAAATTTGACTTTGAGATATTGAAAAGATAATGATGTTACTGACATGTAGAGCCCTAAATTCAACCAAATACACTACCCTCGTATCATATAGATGTTTTAAACTATGAAATCCAAAGAAATCCGAAATTCGGTCGAACCGAACTTTCTGAAAAAATCCGGAAGTCTGGTCGGAATGAACTTTTGAAAAGTTCGCTCATCTCTAATACTACTTTCCTCCACAGCCAGAGAAAAAGGCCCCAGGCTATGGCTAAAGCTGACGTTGGGGGCAGAGGTTTCTGATTGATAATTGCTGTAGGTAGAGAACATGTCTTCTGATTGATACATGGCACTTGAATTGGAATTGAGTAACTTGTTATTTCATTTTCAAAGCTTTACTGTCACTTTAAAAAAACTTTTGACATTTCACAAACATATGTATATGTTTTGGGTTCTCAAACCACTGTCAAACATTTGATAGAGCCAGGAGTAATGTGCGGCTGAGTGTTTCTCTGCCCAGCCCTCTACGATACCCCATTGGAGTAGGGGTCCATAGTAAGCCTATTGAACTGGACTCCTGTGACGAACCAGTTAGAACAGGGAGATGGGAAGTGTTGAGCTGGGTATTTCTCCTGTCTTTGCATAATAAACAGGGATAATTTAAGACACTAATGCTGCATTTACACGGAACGATTATCGTGCGAATTTGTACGATAACGATCAAATTCGAACAATAATCGTACGTGTAAATGCAGCAAACGATCAAGCGACGAGTGATAAATCGTTCATTTTGATCTTTGGACATGTTCTCAAATCGTCTTTGGTCAATCGCAAAAAATTTGCAAATCATTCCGTGTAAACAGTCGTTCACCGATTTAACCTATGTGCGAGATAGGCTTAAGCGATCGCAAAACAATTTTTCCATATGACATATCGTTCCGTCTAAACGCTGATCGTTATAAAAAAAATTTACTTCGAAATCGTTCATCGTACGATCGGGCGAATTATCACTACGTGTAAACCCAGCATTAGACTTCGACCGGTCAAAACTTTTGACAAGTCTGGCAGCAAAAGTATTGCTAGGTGTAATCTCAGGAAGAAAACTTCAACCAATACATCTTTTGGGCATAACAAAGTGATAAATGGGATTTCTCACTGAGGGCTTGTAGCCATAAATCGTACAGCTTGTCACAGGGACAACTTTATTTAAAAAAGGGGTTTGCCTGTAACTTTACTTTAACATGGTTGTAATTATATGATTTTATCAATAAAAAGTAAAGTCCTGAATTTTCAGTCTTAGAATATTGTGAAATTGTACTCAAGTACTCCTTCCCCCATAAACATTAAGGTTTCTAGAACTGCTGGACCACTAGGTCAAGTAGTACATTAAATGGCTTACTAAGCATCTGCCCTCAGTGACCCTTTAAGTACTGACAAAACAAAGAGCAGATGACATTTGCCGCCATGTTCTGAGGACACTCAGTAAAACAAAGTAGAGTTTGCCTGAGGCGTAAAAAAAAAGGTAAAAAAAAAAAAAAGTGTTAATATCCTAAGTAAATCATCCATATAATATTGTATTTATAATTCGATTTTCTTACGCTTATTATTTTCTCGACTGTTGGTGCAATGAAAATGCTGTTTGCAAACATTACACCACACATAATCTTGTTGCTAGAGAGAGCTTCCTAATAGCAGTTCCCATGTGTAAATTCTTGTTAATAAAACAAACCACTCTAAATTAAAAGAGAAATTAGGGTAATTAATCATGAAATTATTTGCTAGCAGGCATTTGTATAATTGAAGTTTAATAGGATATTCTTATTGTAATATGGGAGATAGTCACGTTACAGCAGATTTAGGTAATATTTTGTTACACATGAGACAACTCTTGTTCAGTATAGAGACAGAGAGAGAAAAAAAAAAAGGAAAATAACTTCAAACCAAAAATGTAGTCTATGTGGCTCTTCCATCCAGTCCGTCTCGGAGATTATATGAATATCTATTTGGTCTCCATCAAGAATTAACAGTGTGTGGATAGTCACTTGGGTGTGAAAGTTTGTGAGACATTTTGACCTTTTCCTGTTACATTTCTTGAATCCTACTGAGTTTAGAGAACATCTGCTAAGGTTCGGAGACAATGGGAAGCAATGCATTACTTTTTTAAGATGATTTCTCTCTCCATTCAGCACTTGCCTACTGGAACCATGCTAGACCGAGATACCTGGCTTCAAAGGAGAACAGCATTTAAATGTAATTTAAATCCTCAGCAGCTTGTGAAATAATGTACATAAGTCTTGCTTCTTGACCTCATACGATAACCTTTGCAGACAGTCAATCCTGACCACAGGGCTCTTCTTAAAGATTTCTTTTTCTGAGCAAAGTCAGGACATGCCTGCTAAATGTATCTCTTTTAATGATTACATGCTCGGCATTGCTAAGCATATCTGCTCTGTTAAAGTTAGCGGTATCACATTTATCTACAGAGCAACAGGTCTGAAGGCTGTTGCAAATGCTGAGTGATACAATGTTTTTTGCTATGTCCTTGTATTCACAAAAATAAATAAAGTACCTTTGTCTATAGTCACTTTAATTTTATTTTATTTTTTCTACAATTCCCCTTTTCCTTCCCGCTGGTATTTTGTCAGTATGTCTAGGGAAAGAATTATATGCTGTCATAAAGGTTGGAAACCATTACGACGTGTGATGATTGGTTGATACCATGGGTGGTAATAATTTTTACAGTTGTGGGATTCAATACTTAGAATTTATTATACTTGGCCTTAAATCAGAATAGAAGGTTTAACAATGAAGAGTGATGCAGGGTTCCAAGTTACAAACATTGACTCTAATAATCTTATGCAGAGACCATACTTGCCTCACTTTTTTAACTGTGGTGGGCACTGTCATATTTCACTGCCTAAACATTGGATATTTATGAGATATAGTGACTTCCCAAATGTCTGGCTATTGGAGTCATTTTGGAGTCACTGAAAATGCATGTCATAGGTCGGGGAGCATTTAGATACTTTTCACATGGGATTTCTTTCAGCGTCTAATCTACAAAAAAATTAAACATACTCTAGCACAATAAATTACCATACACAATAAGGAAGATTTCAAAAACAAAAAATGAGTTGTCCTGGGATAAAACTGTTTTATATGTGAATGGGAATAGTGTAAAAAAAAAAAAAAAAAAAAAAAAAGTGGTACTCACCTAGCCCTGCCCCACACAACTGCCCTTCCAATGTCTCCCAGTTCCCTCTTGTCACAGTTTCTTCATGGTTCCTGTAATGCATTATCCCCTTTCTCAGCCAATCACTGGACACAGTGATGTACTGCCTCAATTAACTCTTGATAGAGATAATGGTTCAATGGAACCAGGAAGAAGCAGTGATAAGAGAGGGCAGGGAGACTTCGGAACAGCAACCATGGGGAACCTGGGCAGGTGAGTTTCACATAAACTAATATATAATATATATAGTATGGCGCTGTGATTCTGGTAGCATGGTTAATTTTTCAAAACACCACCCGATTCCCAGGCTCTATGCTGTTCTTTTTATTTTGTGGCTCTATGCAGCACTATGCACTGGAGGCGAGCCCAGCGCCCCAGTCTAATAATATCCCCTCCCCTTCGATTCTAATGCAGGGGATATTTTTAGACACCAAGGGGAGGGGATATTTTTTCAATGGGGGCATTGGGCCCTCCTTTAGTGCATAAAGCTGGGCTAGTGTACAAGACAAGAACAGCGCCAAGCATGGGTATCGTGAGCTTTTTGAAAAATGGACCGCCACCATGATCAAGATTGTATATTCGCTTTAAGGCTAGCTAGCTGTAAAATTGTCTAAAATATTTAATGTAGTAAAAGACATAATGCCAGTTTATTTTTTCCCTGACATAGTACATCTTCCCCAGTGTCTTCAGTGTGTTTTGGTGACACAATTATTCAATTACTTATATTGATATTTATACTCATATTAACATTTTCCCACCTACACTATATCTAACGTTGTGTAAGTTGTCAGGTTAACTTAGCTATTCTGTAAATTCATGTACACAAATAAGTGTTCTGCACCCAGGTTCAGAGGCTCCTATGTGTCCCATGTGTTTCCTGCTTGTTTTAGCCAGTTCCTATTAAGGGAAGGCAATTAGTGGCAGGTTTACTGCAGCTGAGCTGAATCTGCCGAGAAAACCCAAGTTATTCTCAAGTGGTTAATGAGTCTTTCTGCGCCAGCTGTGCCTATCTTTATTAAAAGTACAAAGTGTCTTCACCTGGCATACCCAATCTTCATATGAAGTTACGTACGTACAATGCTGAGAGATTGAAAACAAACTGATTAATGTAGATGTGTACAAATCCTGCTTCAGTTCTAATCTACATGAAACAATAGTTACTGTAAAAGCTTTAAAGCTAAGACAATCGGTCCTGCTGGTCCAGCAGCCCTCGAATGCAGACCCGATTCTGTATAATTCCCCGAGCCGAATGTATAATTCCCCAAGCTGGCATGAGTGGTAAATAAAACCCAACATGTGATTTTTTTCATAAAAATAAAAAAATTGTGTTCTAAAGTAGACAGAATCCTCCAAAATGGGGGTTATCTACCCAAAGATGATTGTGGCTTACTAAGATTATTTTAATGTATTGCTTGTAGTCCAATCTGCAAGCAAAATGTTATAAAGTAGGAGAAGAACATAGTTTTGCGGGAAAAATTCCACAATAACTTTGTACATGTAATCATCTGCTCACTCTTGGCTGAATAGTCAAGTGGGTGGTCCTAATCAGTGATTAATAGATGTTTGCATATAAGTGTGCATGTAGATTAAAGGGCATATGTAACATTCTTTTTGAGTCATTATTTTATCGAAAAAGGTGTTTTTTTGCACACAGAGTATATTTTTACACATTTATCAAGCTGTTTGAGTATTTTTTTATAGCAGTTTTCTAATTTTTTACTCAGAGGGAGTGTGGTTTATATTAACTACTTTTTTAGGCACAAAAAATATTGCACAGCAATACTCCAGTCAGACGCTGGTGCAAAAATTGCGCAATATAAATTAAGGCAAATACTCCTATCGATAATTTTTGCACAGAGACCAGAGTTTTTTGCGCAGTTCATGAAAGTGCGCTATTCATACATACCCCCTAAAGGGTAAGCATTGCAGCAGAACAGTACATATACAATAATTTTTAGGTCAGGGTTCATGCCTCACCAAGCTGGAATCAAAGTCTATATGGTCAACCAAAGTATTAAATTAATGTGATGACTCCCAAAACAAAGTATAAAATGAATGCGCTGTCAGTCAGTGGGTATGGCTGCCCGCTTAACTACTTAATCCAAAATGAGCAAGGATTTACATGAATAATATGACTAGTTATCCTGGAACCTTTTCCATAAGGCTGGGTTCACACTAAGTAAAAAACACGTCCGTATTTTATAACAACGGCCGTAGTTGTGCAAACAACTGCCGTTGTTATGAAATAAGGACATGTTTTTTTTTTACGTAGTGTGAACATTGCCTAATACTGTATATTAATCTACTTAGCACCTGCTGAGTGGGCTGCATTTTCAATGTGACCAGTTCCTTTAAAAGTGCTCATAGAAATTACATGAGCTTATATACAGTAATAGTCTTGCCAAGCCTAGATGCTTCCTAAATAGTCTGCTTCCTTCTCACTGTCCCTGCACCTGCCATATAAATGTGCCCACCCTTACCTGTCCTTTAATTTAGCTAGGAACTTCTTATGAAAAAAAAAAATAAATCAATACAATAACATAACTTGCTAACAGACTATCACAACCAATAGGTGGCCACGCATAGCACATACATCTCCCAATAGAGTATTGTAATTTTTTTTTTTTTTAACAAACTAGTCATGTTGTGACACCCATGTTGGAATATATTGAGACAAGTTTGTATAGTCAATGACTATGCTACACAGGAGCTATTGAGGTTTCGGATGGAGAATGTTTCCTTCTCATCCTCTTATTACTGACAGGGTAAAATAAGGACTGGAAAGAAAGAGAGCACTGTGCCCATTGTAATAGTATGGTCTGCCAACATCACAGGTACACAACTGATCACAGCTCATCTCATTGATGCCTGACCCAACGCTAGCAAGAATATTTCCTTACTACAAAGGCGAATGTATTCTCCTTAGGTTCTGTATTGGTAAAACTGGATATAAGGAGAATGAGTAGGTAGATTACTTTCTTTAGGAATTCCCATTAGAGAATACGATATATGTATGTTTGCACTGAAGCTAAATGTACTGCTTAGCATATGTGTTCCATTAAGAATTGATAAGTTTCTTAGAACACCTATCTGAAAATCCTCGGCAAATATGTCTTTAACCTTTGATTCACACGATGATACCGAAGGCATATAAATCATAAGATAAAATACCGGCGTCTCACCTACAGCTTCCTTGTTACGGATTTGATTTTACAGTCAAAATGTCAATAAATCAGATACACTGATATACTTGCTTTGTGACAAGCGTCTATGGAGTCTCATTATTCATACATGTCTGTGCAGTATTACCGAATCAATTTGTGCAGTATCTATTTTACACTCATGGATAGTTCATGCTCCCTCATGAGCAGCAATAGTCAGCAGGCAATAATGGAAGACTTCGAGCAGAAATGGATGGGCTAGAGATCTCATTCATTGTTCTATGGTGAAAGATTCTTTTTTTTTTTTTTCTTCTCCTTTATCAATATGTTCAAAGCAGAAGCCCAGTCGGGAAAAAAAAAAAAAAAAGCAGATACACTGTGAATCTTTACACATCAATCCTTTTACATTGTAACAGGCACGGTGTTAAATGAGGGGACGCAAAGGTCTGATTGGAAGAAAAGAGCCTGGCCTGAATGTAATTGCTCACTGGAGGTAATTCTGTTTTAGACACATGATGACACACAAGGCTAATTTTTGCCTGGCCCTTAGCTAGAGTAAAGCAAAGGCCGGTCCTCCTGCAGTGGTGTTGATGGAGTATTTTATTCTCCACTCTGCCATCCTGCTTTACTTTGGAGAAACAGGTTTCTTTCACAATAAGTAAATAAATACGCTTTTGATTTATTTTAGTAAGCAGCATTCATAGATTCCCGGCAATAAATAGGCTGCGGTTTGACTTCAAGCAGTACCGATAGCAGTTAAAGAATCATTCTGGCAATTTTCTTTTTCAGACATACTATGCTGACTCACCAGCAGTATCCTAGCAGTATAATTTGTTTCATCCTAGCTCGGTGGCATCCATACATTCTCAACCCTTTTATTATGGACAGCTGTGTCATGTGATCCGCAGTGTGACTGCCAGGCTGGAGCTTGCTGTATAGGCAGGTTGTGGGTCTCTCGTTTGTGGTTCACTTCCTACAAGATTACATTTAAGGGAACATATCAGAAAATGACCCATTGTTTTAGTCATGTTTTTATATCAACCCCCCTCCTGCCCCTACACTGTAAATTAATTTCACTGCAGAATATTCCTGAGGCTGCAATGATTTTAATTTAAGATGCAGGATGACACAGGTGCAGAAGCTGCACCTGTGTCAACCGCTGTTGGTTCTTAGCTATCAGTGATAGCAGCCGCAACTCTCAGCACCAGAACCGCGCTCCGCTGTTGAGAGTTTACCCAACAGATACCATGGCCCGCACAACCGCAGCATCTATAGGGCTTCAGACAGAGAATTCTCTCTCTACAGAGCGTGAATTCTCTCTCTGGCAACCATCAGGGCTCTGCGATCTTTTCGATGGTAACCATGGAAAACGGAAGCCTCAGGCTAGCTACAGAGGCTGGCAGGGAAGGGGAGGGAGGTAAGGCCGGAGCGCCGCAGCTGTCGATACACGGTCGTGAGCTCTGCACCCTCCCCTCTCTTTTCTGCCGCTGTGACAAGATTATAACAGCAGCAGGGGACAGAGGAGAGGGGGCAGAACTATGGACATCGGCTTATGGGATGATTATTACCTATGGTCATGAAAGGGTTAAACATATTGTTTAAGTTTTTTTCTTTTTTTTTTTAATTTTCCATTTGACAGTCTATATTATTAATTAATCCTTTAAACTTGCAGTCTACAATATGGTCACTGGACCTAAAACTTAACTGAGACTTCTTGTACAGATCATTTTCCATTAGTGCCCTCCTTATCAGCACAAAGAGAAGTGCAGTGACAGGTAACACCAATATATAGATAACAGCTGTTTCTCACACAAGCTCACAACTAAAAATCTCCCTCCCTGTAGAATTACCTCCTTTACTGAGAATGCCCAGAAGCCTTTCTCATGGTCCATAGGGCTTACTTTAAAGTATATTTCAGTAACTTTAATCAGTAAAAAAAAGAGATGACATTACATCTCTTTATATCCCTCCTGATATCTCTTTCCATAGGAGGCGGCATCCACTTCCACTTCGTCTGTATGTTCTTTCATGCATAAAGTGCTGCTAAAAAAAATATAATTTCTGTTTTAGGGATCAGGAGTGAAGTGATATAGTAGGTGAGTCCATAAAACAAATAACTGCCCAGAATCAGCCTCATAGTGCAGTCACCTAATTCTTACGTATAGGAGCTGATAGGAAGAAACCTATAACAGCCAGGAGCCAGAACAACATTTGTCTAACAATTAAAGTTGCTGGGGTGTTTCTTTAAAGTAGTGCTCAAATGATAATGTAGAACATATATTAGATATGTATAATTAAAATAGATTTATTACAGGATAAATTATACATTTATCTACAAATACTGTTTAAAAATGATGTCATTGTAAAGCTATAAATTTAGTGTTGTCATTAATGTATTCCCAAATTGTGATTTAATGATTAATCGGTCATTCTATAAAATGGCTGCCAAGAAAATATATAGAGGGGAAAAAGACTGAAAGATTATTAAGCAACGCCTTACTGTAAAAAGTTATTTCTATAAGAGGCAACTATAGCATCTAAAAGATATGCCATTAACAACAGGTAGATCTGGATCCCATCTTAGGGGTCCACACCTATTTCCAGAAAGGGGTTTTGCTGACTCCTATCCAACCTGATGACTTCTACATTTATTTAAATGGACCTTGAATAAACCGCCATACTCTGCTTTTCTGTTACTCATAAGAGAATTATTATGCATGGCCACCTCTCCATTAGTTCCCGACCTGAATATGGCAGCTAGTGAGCACCTTAACCAGGTGGGTCATGGGTTGGGAGCTGTGACTTGCACCTTTCAAACATTTTTGGCTTAGCCAGTCGATTTGCAATATCTGTCCACAAATAGAACGACCCTTTAAGTAGAAATAATAGTGGTATCACTTGCATTGCTCCCAGAGGGTCCTAAAGGGCTTTACTTGAGTTTTAAAGGGAATATTTCACTAGGTTTATTCCACCTTAAATGAGGGCAGCATAAACTAGTGACAGAAATGTTGAACAAATCATGTATTACTTACATCATTCTGTTCAGCCGTTCTCCTAATATGCAGGAGAAAAGGATTCCTGCCTATAGGGCTGCCTATACACAGCATGGGTACATAATTGCTAATTAGCGAGTGGGTGGAGTTTTCTGCTCCATTTGAATATTGAGAACTACTGGGCTCATGCACATAATGGAGAGGACTACTTATTGTCCATGTTATTCAGGAGGATAACTCCGGATCAGCTGCACACAACAATGTAAGTAACACATCATTCCGTTCAGCTTAGATAGGACTTATTAGTCATCACCAAGCTTTCCCACTTCCCATTTATTATAATCTACAAACGGATGAATATAATTGTTATAAGCATGATGAATAGAATCACCCTCATTTACATTTTTAAGGAAAAAAATTATCTTACACAAAATTGACAAATTATAAGCTAATTGGTAATTTAAGTCATTTATATAATGTACTAATCTAAAGATTAAAGAAAATCCTCCCACTCATTGCTAGAGTGTTTCGACCTTCTCTTGCTAGTCCTTATATGTGTGTGTGTGTATATATATATATATATATATATATATATATATATATATATATATCTGTCTCAAGGTAACCATATTCATAGGTAACTCATAATCATCCTTGGCAACAAGATAAGTGTATCTGAGTTGCCACAGAACCTTCCTGTCTCAAAAACAGGAAAAGTCATCTTTTTGTCCTTTTTGTTATTTCACCTTTTTCGCGTAAATAGCCAAATTAATACAAAGGCAATTTAATCTCACCAAGCATTAAATCCATTAGTAGCAGGAAAGAGCAGGGAAGGTATATTTGGCTGCCTTTTTATTCCAGCAACAAGAATGTAAAAAAATTTCTAGATCAGATTCGGTCAAAGGCTAAAACATAGATGTGTTTAATGGATATTTCCTCTGTCTAACTAATAGACAGGTTGACATATTCCTTTTAGTTAATCTTTCTCAGCTGTGTAGGACAGGCCATGATTACACTGTGCGGCTGGCATAGAAATTGTTTGGCTGGGTTAGACAACATAAATCCTTTAGTAACTCAGTTTAATTTAAAATGAATGTAGAAGTCCTTATAATCACAACAAATAAAACAAAAAATTAAAAGAGTTCATTAATAGAATTAAAATTTTTAAACAGTGGCAATTTATATTTGGTATATTTAGTCAACTATATCAAAGCATAGGATACACGTAAAAAACAAATAAAATTTCCCTTTTGCCTATATTTTTGTAATATTAGTATTATTGTTAGTATATTTAATTAAGACGCACAAACATAATCCAGAGACTTGTACAAAGAGACTATTCATTTGCATGGATCCCTAGCCTCAGAGGAGCTTACAATTTAATTTGCCATACCACAGGAATGCACATGTATGCTCTATGGCCAATTTCACGGGAAGCCAATTAAGCTGCCAGTATATTTTTTGAAGTGTGGGGGAAATCCACATGAAGACAAGGAGAACATAAAAATTACATGCAGATGTTGCCTGGGATCAATTTGATCCAGGGTTCAAACATTGTGCTATTATCATGTATAAACTTAGATAGAAATGGTGTTGGCTTTGTTATGTTAGGATTCACTTTTTTTATCATTTTAGTTTAGATTTTTTTGGGAAAATCTTCAGTTAATAATCAAAACACAATATAAACAAAGGATAATGCAAACATAATAAAGACAAAACAAACTTCAGGATTGATCAAACAGCATCTAGTACAATAACGTTCACCTATGTTTTATGAAACTAAACATATTAGGTAGTTCTCGGACCATGGGATTATTGGTCTTAGCGTAGTATATATTTAGTTTTTTGTTTTCTTTTAATTTGAATTTGTGGACCATGAGTCAGGTAACACATTCAAACAGTCATTGCCCTGATTTGATTTGATCACATAATTAGACTAGACCTCCTATAGAGGAAGAGATTATGTAAATTTTCATAGTACATTGTGTTCTTTTTAGTTTGCTTATGTTATGTTCACACTTAGTATAACACTGTCCGTTGCATAGCCGGGTGGTGGTCGTCAAGTTCCTGCTGTATCGGCTGCAGGAACATTATCTCTTTACAATTGAATTGCAGGCACCGTTGGGTGTGCCTGCAATTCAATTAACCATTGACTGCAATGTAAAGTAAGGGCCCTATTCCACGGGACGATTATCGTTCAGATTATCGTTAAATCATTCGAATCTAAGCGATAATCGTTCGGTTGAATAGCAGTTAACGATTAACGACCGAACGATAAATTTATGATCGATTAATAAGACCTGGACCTATTTTTATCGTTGCTCATTAACAAATCCTTCGCATTGAATATGACGTCATTCGGTCGTTCGCAGCAGGGACGAACGCAATAGCGACGACAAGACGACCGCAAGAACGGTCATAAGTAATCATTATCCTTCCATGTAAATGGGTGAACGATTTCAGGTCTTTCGCAATAGCGGTCATTTGAATCGTTTATCATTAACGATTATGTGAACAATAATCGTCCCGTGGAATAGGGCCCTAAGGCTGCTGGCCATACTTTACATTGTTTGAACAGCTATTGTTCCTGGACAAAATTATTAGGGATATTCATTATTTTAATGCCCGTTATAAAGAATGGACGTTAAAATAATGTTGTTGGAACACAGGTGAACACAGGTGACAATAGGTGACTTTTTGTGTATGTGATTTGTCATGTTTGTATATCACCACCATATTGCACATATGACATCCTACACATTTCCAGTCCCTGATGGGCTGCTTAGTTTCCAATCACATACATGTATGTTTTTGTAGTTTGGAGGGAAACCGGAGTACCTGGAGGAAACCAATACAAACACAGGGACAACCTCATGCACGTTAAACTGTGTTCCCAATTATTCTTGCTTTGTTACATTAAGTCCTAGCAATACTCAACACTCATTCGACAGCTGTGTTGTGAATGTTTTGTTTACTATAAAAAAAAGTAGGCCGTGATGTCCCAGCTGCCTGATTAGGAGCAATACTATAATATCTGTCAATCTGTAAAATTATAGCTATGTAATCACAGTATTAGCTTTGCATTGTTTGCCTAGGATTGGGATGTACTAGGATATAGATTGCAGTAGTTAACACTTCAAAGGCATTTTGTGAAAGGTATGACAATATAAACAGACCCTCTCATTTCATGTTAAATTGCTTGCCGAAGAAATGTTATTGAATGATTAGATTGCCCTTATTCTAAGAACATATCTGCATGTAGTTTTCATTTTTTCATTCTATCTTTCAGGGGCTGCGTAAACTAATCTGTCTCTTTGGGGATGATGGAAAAATGTCCATTTTTCTAAATAACTAGCCTAAAAACATAATTGCTTTTGCACATTACTGCTCGTTCAAAATTACACTAATCATTTGCTGCTGGCAAAATAGCTGACAGTAGGTTGAAGTCATTATGTTCGGCAAGTTCAGTAGACAAAATAAAGCAAAACTATGTTGCTACTGATTGAGTGTTCATTTCTATGCAGACACTCTGTCTGATGCAATTAGTCTTTGACCTTTTATAGAATTTAAATATTGCAAAAGATAAGCTACACATATACAATATTCATTTCATGTACATGCCAAACTTTTCACAAAATGGACTCTTCAGCTGTTTAGACAAAAAAAAAAAAAAAGTAAAGTTAGACTTGTAATAATTGGTTCCATGCATATATAGAGATGGGTAAATAATGACTTCCTGTGCACTTTAGTAGTTTTACATAATGAACTAACTCCCTATATTTTTATTTTTTATTGGTATACCACAAGACCTCACCTACTGCTGGAGGAATGCTAGCTGGTATGCCTCATTCACATAATCCGTGCCGCGTTATGTGCCGCGATTACTGGAAGAGGGTCGTGGCATGGATCCCCCACACAGCAACCCCCCCCCCCGCCGCCGCCCTGTAGCAGGGATGACAGAAGCGCAGAAGATAAATACTCACCTACTACCCCTATGCTTTCGGGCTAACATGTTCACCGGCAAGGTGGGGATCGTGTGAATGGCTGCATTCACTTGAATGGTTCCTAAAATTGTCCGATGTCGCGATGTGGACAATTTTACAGGACGTGTAAATGCAGCCTTAGGCTATGTTCACACTACGTATGAGTCCGTAGTTCTCTTGCAGCCATACATGTTCAGCTGAAAGTACGGCCGTGGAAAAAATAGACATGTGGCCGGATTGCGAACATGCGGGCGAACCGCGAACATACGCCCGTAGTAGAGTTATGCTTCCCTAGCTTGTTTCGAAGCGATCTGAAGCAGGTCATTTACTTGGAAATCTTCGCCCAGCCCAATAAAACACACAGAACCTTTTGGATCTAAAAATCACGTTCAATTTGGCTGAAATAAGTACTCCGTACGGGACCGCATGGAAATCCACGGCCATGAGTTGGAACATTTCCGTCCTCAAACAATGGTCTTGTTCATTTTTCACAGTGCCGTATACGATCCGGCCGTAAGCTCATGCGTAGTGTGCATTGTGCGGCCGTATATCGTATACTTTCAAGCGAACGCATCAACCTCAAAACTACGTGCGTATATTCGCGGTTCGCACTTTGGCCGGAAAGATACGCAGTATGAACATAGCCTTAGACTATATTCATAGTGGCTATGGAATAGAATCGTCCGAGAAACTTTATAGAATTTGGTAAGGCCATCAATATTGGATTCGCTGGGCACCCATTCTCTTGCAAGCACCTCAGCCTTTTGCTTACTTGTGCTTGTCCTTGGATCACTGTACTGTTTGTATTGGAAGTACATGGAACTGCTGCTTGGATGGTGCAACATTACAGATTCTTGCACAACCATTGCAATTGCAAGTAAACACTGAAGAGTAGAGATGAGCAAATCGCTCATCTAAACGAAGCAAAGCTCTTCATTTGATCAGCGCTTGGCTCATGAAGCCACCGGACTTTTAGCGCTCATCTGCTCCCTGTGGCTTCACCCTTGGTGCTGGGGAAAAGCTGCATCCAATCCTGGGAAACTGGAAGAAATTTCCCAAGATTGGATACGGCTTTTCCCGGCATCCAGGGAGGAGTGGCAGGGAGCAGAGCAGCGCTGAAAGGTCGGTGGCTTAATGAGCTGAGCGCTGATCAAATGAAGCGTTTAGATGAGCAATTCGGTCATCTCTACTGAAGTTTACCAAGTTTGCCCAAGCTTTATGGCCTCTTAATATAGTTAATTGGTGGGTATAGTCATATAGTGGCAGCACTGGGTTACGGCAGCTGAGCTACCATTCACGTCAATGGGAAGCTGCAACAACCCTGCCTCACCACTAGACATTATGCAGATAAGGCTTTTATCTCTGTCCACTGTTCATACTTTCAGTGCTGTGGCTATGAAGAACAGAATGGAGTTTACCTTAACTCCTTTAATGCTCTGAAAACTAGTAGTCTTTTAGTCTTTTAGTTGATAATATACTCATACGCACTTTAATATTCATTCTATCTTTAGAATTACTATTTTATTAGAAATCATATTGTATACGCTGGCCAGTTCAGTAAAATTACCCTATTTTGTATATATTACTGTACTTTTCACCTTAAATCTTTAGTTTTTAACATTCCCAACAACTGAGGCTATGTAATCGGTGTCATGGCTGTGCTAATGATTATGAAATTAAAGCAGGTAAAACATTAAAGTCCCTATTAACTATAGCACACTAGGGAGAGCAGTAAATGATTTAATGTACACACTGGCAAAGACTAAACTTGCACAGCTAGTATCTATGCAAAAAGCACATGTATCAAAGGGTTCAACAAAATATCTCCTGGTACAAATGGACTTTAATTGTCTGGTTTAATCCTAATTACAAATGAAATTTCCCAGTGGTTTTCTTATCTCTTGAAAAATTGATTTGAAATGTATTTGCGAGCCGGAGTACTACAGTATAGAGAGCTTCAATGCTTTTCTTTCATCTTTATGGCCATTCCTTTCTGTTAGATTTATTTTATAGGTTGAAATTTCTGCCAAATGTGTTTAGCTGTAGCTTTACAAAGTTATGCTTCATCCTAAATTTCTAAGAAAAAAAACGGAGGAGTACTCAGTTGTTGATACCTTCTGATAGCTAACTAAAGATGATGAAAGAAGAGTAAGCTTTTCAGACTACCTTGGTCTCTTCATCAGGGGTGGAGGAGACCTAAGTAGTCTTGAAAGCTTGCTAGGTGTTTCTTTATCTCTCCAGTTAGGCATTTAAAGGGATCAACATCTCAGAATTCTCACATTTTGTTGTTTTTATTGTCTTCGCATTGTATTCCCAGATAATGGGGTCCCAGGAAGTAGAAAAATCTAAACGTTTGTTTGTGTCTCGACTGGATTTCTTTCTCTCTTTATAGTTTTGAGTTCATCAATAAGGCATGATTGATTTTTACAGCACTGATTTCTTGATGAATTATTTAATCGATTTATATAGCTGATTGTGCACTGCCTGAAAGACAATCAATCATTACTTTTTGCGTTTTATTCTTATGAAAAACATCCAGGCATTGTTTTATCGGAGGCATACATATCCTTCCTATAGTCTTCTTATAAACGGAGCAGCTATGGATGTTTAAGAGTAACAAAAAAAAAGGGCAAAATAATATCTAAATACTTGTGTAAATAAAAATACATATATTGTTCTGTATTTGTATGTAATAACGTAGGCACATACCAATCAATTTTTCCTATGCTGTTGTGAGTGGTGCAGTCCTGCCTACTTAGTTTTTAGCAGTTAATCTAAACTTATAATGTCCTCTAATATTAACAAAAAAGGTGATATGATGAAGGGAATCATTCCCCATTATAGAGGAATCTCTTCTATTATGTATATTGAGCCTATTGAAATCACTTAATCACTTCTTACTTAAAACAAAATATGCCTGTAGAGAGGAGCAAACTTTTTGGCAAGTTTGCTCATCAATACTTACCTGTTTGCGCCCCCCCCCCCCCCCCCCCCAATGTTCTTCATTGATTGCAGCCGCCTCATGTGACAGTGTGCTCAACCAATCACTGGTTGTGGAGCTGTCCCATCTCACTCAGTCAGTTATTGGCTGAGCGGGCTGTCACTCTCGTCTTGTGAGTGACAGCCTGCTCAGCCAATCACTGGCCGCAATGCTGTCTGATCTTAGTCAGTGATCGGCTGAGCAGGCTGGATGTGGTTGTGATCAGCAGTGGACACAGTAGACCCATAGGACGACCCCAGGGTAGTACAAAAAGGTAAGCATAGGCTCCTTTTTTGTTTTCCATGTGTATTAAAATGTGCGACTGCCATCTTTATAAACTTGCTATGAATTTTACAATAACTTCGGTTCTGGAACAAAATGAACTTTTTCTAAGATCTTAAATCTTAGTTCATGAAGTTCAGTTTGCTAATCTCCAGCTGCCAGCACTAGAGATGAGCAAACCGGGTTCAGGTTCGAGTCGATCCGAACCCGAACGATCGGCATTTGATTAGCGGGGGCTGCTGACCTTGGATAAAGCTCTAAGGTTGTCTGGAAAACATGGATACAGCCAATGACTATATCCATGTTTTCCACATAGCCTTAGGGCTTTATCTAAGTTCAGCAGCCACCGTTAATCAAATGCCGAAAATTCGGGTTCGGATGGACTCGAGCATGCTCGAGGTTTGTTCATCTCTAGCCAGCACCAAAAATCACAACTTTTTTTTCCTACCTTGTCTCCATTGGTAATCGGTCTAGATATCATTTGGTTTAGCCATCACGGCCTAGTGGCTAAAACTGCACTTATTTGGAATTTTGAATTACATAAGGTTACAAAGTACGCTTTGTGCACCAAAATATATTCCTGTATGAAATATATTTTCCTACCATGATTTTAAATGTAAATTTGAGTTGGCCCATGAAAGTTCAGGGGCAACCAGAAGTGGACAGCTAGAGGGCTACTAAGCACAGTCTGCTACTTGTTAACAAGGTGTTCTTTATGTCTTACACATCAGGAAGGAAGCTGTGAAATGGTGGGAGATAAACAGCATGAAGAACATGCTTATACTAGAATAAATAGACATATATTTTTTCTTCCAAGGAATCACAGTCTGGTCAGCAGCTTTGCAAAGCATTAGATCCCTGTCATCTTTCACGGCCGTTGACAGTAGCATTTACACCACTCACTCTTGTTTCATATATTCACATTGCATATAATCTTCCCTTTAACTAGGTGGATTTTGCTATATTTACTTAGTGGTACTCAATCATATTCAGTCCGAGTATAGCACAACGTAAACCTACTATATTCTAAAGATTCTATAGATTGAAAATATGGCCGACTATTTATAGAGCGGAGATTATTTAGAATGGACATTTACAATTCTGCTCCGTGCATTGGGCTTTTTGCAATAATAATGAGATACGTTACAGAACATTTTTCTACCGTCTTTACTATTCGAGGTGTAGTGTATTCACAAAGGTCACATTTCAAGTGCTACGCCGCTGCAATGAAAGAAAAAACTTTTCATGGGACATTTGCAGTTTGCCAGCATTTAACATTTGTAGAGTTAATTGAAGTAGTGACGGATATTTTTAATGAGCCGGTGAAGTGATTTTAGTATATTCTTTGCCTTATGTAAGGGATAAGTCTGCAATTTGGCTTTTGATGGGTGAGTTCAATAGGTATTTGTGGAACTCAAAATGCAAAAAAAAAGCCTAATAATTCAGAACCACTTGCACAGGGTCAAATTGCCCCGTCAGAGTTCCAGAGGATGGACTGATTCATGAATAACCTAATAGAAAAAGTAATATATGCTTGGAAGTAACTTCCAGATGTGGTTGGTAAATCCACAGTAAGTAAATGTAAGCATGTCCTGGATAAACATATATCTATCCGAAGATAGAAAGACGAAAGGAAATAACAGACTAGATGGACCAGATGGTCTTTCTCTGCAGACAATCTTCTATGTTTCTAAACCTCATGTGCCATGTATGTAAGTATAAAAACAGCAGATATAATTAAAGGGAACTAATCACATCCAAATTAGTATTAGGCTAGCAAACATTGCTAATACTCCCAAACACACACTGTTCAAACCTATAACTGTTGCCCGGGGATCTGCCTGCTATAGCCTGAAAACATACTTTGATAAACAGTGCGGTACCATTCTCTATGTGATGTAATAACAACACAATGAGAGGCCCAGAGAGGTGTTATTACAGTATTGGCCAGCCCCAGGACATGACTACCTCAGGGACTAGAGTTCGATTAACTTTACCATGGACCCTGGGGTGGCCATGGGCCCCCCAGGAATTCAGGGCCCTGGGCTATGCCCAAAACTGACCTTTTATAATACACTACTGCCAGGGACCGCTTCAATGCCTACTTAACCAGAATTTCATCAAAGTAAATTTTTGTTGGATAGCAAGCAGGAACCTAGGCAACAGATATATGTTTGGATGTGATTGATTCCCTTTAACCCCTTAGCGACCCATGACGTATCTGATACGTCATGGTGCCGCTCGGAGTGTTCAGAGCGGGGTCCCGCCGGGACCCCGCTCTGAACGGCGCTGATCCCGGCTGACACGTGCAGCCGGGCAGTGCCTCTATTAGCCGGCGCGGGTCCCGTTGCCGCGCCGGCTAATTAAGCCTCTAAGTGCAGCTGTCAAACCTGACAGCTGCACTTAGAGGCTTCAGACCTCTCGTCCCTGTTGTCTAGTGGGACGGATCTCCCCCCCGCGATCGCATCGCGGGGGGGAGATCCGTTCTTCTGCCCGTGCCGGGCCTCAGCGTCGGAATGACGCTGATCCCGGCTCGGCAATAGATTGCTATGGCCTGCAGCAGGCCATAGTAATCTATGACCGATCTAATCGATCTTTGCTGTGTATATACACAGCATTGATCTCTATGAGAGATCAGTGCTGTCTATATACAAGTCCCCCAGGGGGGCTTCTAGTTACAGTAAAAAAAAAAAGTAAAAAAGTGTTTTTATTAATAAAAAATCCCCTCCCCTAATAAAAGTCCAAATCACCCCCCTTTTCCCATTTTATAAATATAAATTAATAAATAAATAAATAAACATATTTAGTATCGCCGCGCGCGTAATCGCCCGAACTATTAATTAATCACATTCCTGATCTCGCACGGTAAACGGCGTCAGCGAAAAAAGGTTCCAAAGTGCAAAATTGCGCATTTTTGGTCGCATCAAATCCAGAAAAAATGTAATAAAAAACGATCAAAAAGTCGTATATGCGCAATCAAGGTACCAATAGAAAGAACACATCATGGCGCAAAAACTGACACCTCACACAGCCCCATAGACCAAAGGATAAAAGCGCTATAAGCCTGGGAATGGAGCGATTTTAAGGAACGTATATTTGTTAACAATGGTTTGAATTTTTTACAGGCCATCCGATACAATATAAGTTATACATGTTATATATCATAGTAATCGTAACGACTTGAGGAACATGCATAACAAGTCAGTTTTACCATAGGACGGACGGCGTAAATGCAAAACTCCCTGAAATCAAAACAAATTCGTTTTTTTTTTCAATTTGACAGCGCAAATGATTTTTTTCCGGTTTCGCAGCATATGTTATGGAAAAATAATGCCTGTCATTGCAAAGTACAATTGGTTTTGCAAAAAATAAGCGCTCATATACGTCTCTAGGTGAAAAAATGCAAGCGCTATGGACTTTTAAACTTAAAATGGAATAAGCAAAAGCGCAAAAAACGAAAATAGGCTTTGACCTTAAGGGGTTAAAATTGCATATAGATGAAAAAAGTGTATTCAGGGTCATACCTCTGGTTAGTGCAAGGAACCCCAGTCTGATGCTGAATAGAATTAGAATATCTAAAATTTTGGTCTAATTCAGTCCACTGTAAATTAACGCCACTGCAGCCTATGCCAATGCAGGATGACACAAGCGCAGAAGCTGTGCCTGTGTCATCTGCGGCAGGTCCCGGCTGTCAATGATAGCCGGATACCCACCACCACTGTCAGAGGGAGTGTTCTCTGTCTGATAAGCATCAGGGCTCTGTGATCACATCGCAGAGCCCTGATGGTAACCATCGACACCGGAAGCCTCAGGCTTCTGGTTTCCTTGCTACGGAGGCCGTCGGGGAACGGGAGGGATGGGATATGAACATTTAACTTTTTATTTAGTAACAATGATTATAGTCTCAGTGTGATATGAATTCAGCGCAGAGCTTATCAGATACTTTGCCTCCTTTTGACCAAAGCTGTCCACTCCACTAGTGATAAGCACATGATACGTCTTAATAACAGAGCTTGATTTATAAGAGAATAATGAATACTCTGTAAGACTCTTTACTGTATATTTAATAATGATCTATGCCAACAAGCACTCTCATATTCACCTCTGCCCTCCTAATTACTGATACTACTTATAGTGATTATGCTCTGAAAGTAAAGCCTTTTGCATGGTCACATCTCCTATAATTGCTCATATTATGCCACTGAAACAAAAAGATAGAAGCAGATTCAATGTTCTTATGCTTATATTTAACGTATTGTATTATTCATGGTATTTAGGTATACCTTTATTTTCTACGTGAAGTCTAGTATATGCTAGTATAGTACTTTTGACTAGGGCAAGGATAGCCATGATATTCATCTAAGCTTGGTCATGGTTTCATTAAAGTATTAAAATTTTTAGCTTTTTTGAAGTTTAGAAGAAGACTCCTAGACTCACTCATGGACTCTCAGTATACATGGTGCCTTATGATTAGAGATGTGATTATAGCTGTATCCATGTTTTCCAGAACGCCTAGGGCTGCATCCTACTTCTTCAGCCAGCGGTATTCAAATGGTGAATGATTGGACCCGAGCATGCTTGAGTTGTGCTCATCTCTACCTGATCAAGTAGAACTTCTGTCATACATTACTTTATAGGAATACTCCTTTAATTATAAGACTTTACATAGAGCCAACATATACTAAAGAGCCCTGAAAGGCTCATATATACCAAGAGGGGTCTTAATCTAAATTACAAATTAACCGATCTAAATGGATTTGGAGTTTGGGATGAGATCTGAGTAGTTGAAGGAACATCTATACTTTATACTATATGCAGGTGTCTTCAGGTAGTGTGGCCCAGAGCCCAGGGCGGCTGTGTCTGGCAGCACTGGGGCTGCGGGGCAACTGGGCTGCTCCATTCTGTGGCACTGTGGTCGTTACAGTGGTGGTCTATTGTACTGAGAAGCAGATAGTCATGTGCTTTATGGATGTACTGGCATGTCTTTTTGTATCTCCATAGAGTACATCTATACTTTACTCTGATATTTCCTTGGTTGGACTTGAACGTAGGATTCCTGATAACCAGAGGGTCAGCATGCTGCCCCTTTAATAACTGAGCACATGTAGTTTTCTCACTTATTGAAGTTGTATGTTTTCTGTGTGAGTTGGATACTTCCAATGTTTCCAGTTTATAAGCTCTTTCAAGTTAGCATCACATGGTACAGGTCTCAAATATTTAATAACAAGATCATTTTATAGAGTAGTCATCATTTTTTTACCAGATGTTTTAATGACTTCATATGACAATATTAAAGTTATTATAAAGTTACTTAATCACTCACATCATTTTATGAAGTCAATTTGCATGGCTTGGAAATAGAAAAACAGCCTTTATTAATTAAAATGACTTTGAAAGTTTCCCATCTGGAGAGTATGAACACCTACAGAACACAATGAAATGATAGGGTTTTCCAGGCAAAATAAAGTGATGAACTCATCAGCCACTAATGAGAAGGGTGGGGGTGGGAGGGTCAGAATAGGATAGAAACAGTTGTCTCCGCTCACTCAGTAGTGGCTGGACCTAGTTACTGCATCTAAGTTACCGGCAGGTAAGCTGCAGTTGCAGGTAGTCACTAGTGACAACTACATAGTGAATGAAGACAACTGCTTCCAGACCCATTAATTCTGTAGTGTGGATGCCAAACAGTGGAGGCACAGTGCTTCACCTGGTCCAAAGAAGTTCAGGGTGCAAAAATCAGCCACTAAGGTCATGGCGCCTGTGCTCTTGGATTAGGAGGGTATTCTGCTAGTGGACTACCTTCACAATGGTCCCACCTTGAATTCAATGTATCACATTGAACTTTTGGACCAATTGAAGGCAATTCTGATGGCTAAAAGGTGCGGCAAGCTGTCCCAAGGAATCTTGTTCCTGCAAGACAACGTCTCCACTCACACTGCACAAGCGATCATGGCAAAACTGGTGGAGCTAGGCTTTCAGTTAGTTGACCATTCATTTTATTTACCAGATCTAGCTCCCTCCGACTATCATCTTATTACATACCTGAAGAAACACCTCAAGGAAACCAAATTTCACACCATTTCTGATGCCATGGCCGCTACAGATGACTGGTTTGGGGCACAATCAAAATCTTTCTTTTTGAAAGGTTTACAGAACCTAGAATACCAATGTAAGAAGTGTGTTGACATCAGTGGAGAGTATGGGGAATACATGTAAAGTATCATCTTCCTTCATCATTTCTTTCTGGGTATTACCAAAGACTTATTAGCATATAATATATATATATATATATATATATATATATATATATATATATATATATATATATATATATATATATATCAAATTAAGACCATTGAGAGTTATTGCCAAGAATTAACTTGGTTGCCCTTCCCCCACCATGTCACCCTGTGCATCACACTTTAATTAGACTACAGCGTGAAAACTATGCTGAGTCCAAATACATGGATTCTATACGCTTAAATATTTATATGCCTATAAAAGTAACTGGGGACAGTGGAGGAAAAAATGAATCATTTAAAAGTATATTATTTAACTTCACCACCAAGTGTTATTCATGTCATGTGCACGCTGCAAGGCAACTTCAAGTTTCTCATTCTTCCCTGTAATCTACAGAGGCAAAGTTAGGAAGTGAAGAAAATGACCTCCATATGCTCAACATATTGTCTACAATTGTGGTGAAGGCCAAAGCCTTAAATTACCTTTGCTCCTGGGAGTTTGAGAAGGATAATTATCTTCAAAAAAAGGGGGGAAAAGTCTACAATACGAAAAGATTTATCATTTGAGGAAAGGATGTACAGATGTTACTTGCAGAGTCTTTGTGGTGGCGAGCAGGTGTAAAACCGATTTGATTATATCAACCTCCATGCTACCTTTTCACCGCAGGTATTGGAAGTCCATAGATAACGTTAAATAAAACCATTTTGAAGCATGGAATGAGCCATTTTCTAAAGCCAAAGTAAAAGGGATAGAAAATGGTCTCTTTGAAAAGTTGGAATTGACTGTATAGTCTATCGGAATTTTGAGTCCTGTCACAACATAAAGAAAAAAAAAATTTACTTACAGTATCTTCCATAAGATGGGAACTTCTTGAGCTGCTCGACCTTGTTAAAGCTTGTTCACATGATATATAAATAGATTGATAGATCTTAGAGATTAATATTAGTATTATTTGTAGACACATTTTTAACCAATTTAAAAATACTTAACATTTACATTTTAGCAACTGATTTTATTTCCGTACCAAAAGCAAGAAGGTTTGCATCTGGCTTCAGAATTGTTGTGACCTAAAAACAAATAGCGATTGGCTGGTTTTCTAGAATAGTCTCCAAGTAGCGTCTGCCAAGACTTACAAAATGTTCAAGTGTTACTACTGCAAATAAGTCATTTTGCTAGATAAGCTAATTTGAAGGCAATTAACTGAAATGTCCGTTCATGTTCCACATAATTTAAAGATTTGCATGTTGTCTAGACACGCGGGGTAATGTATAGGCCAATGAGCTGCTTAATATCAGAAGAATAGTTCATTTATTTTTAGTTCTGGCATAGTTATTTAGAATTTTAACTCCATTATAGATGCTGGTTAAAAACTTCTAATAACAGTTATGAAAGGGGTTATCTGCTATCTATGGGTTAAAGGGGGCTAAGAGCTCTTTCAAGCAGTCCCATAGAATAAGGTTCTTTACTCTTGATGTTTTTCTTTTAGAGGGGGAGTTGTTGGAGGAAAAAGCCCTTTAAGTTGTCTTATTAATTTCCATGAACCCAATTGGAATACAAATAAGTAACTCTAATGCTCGACTGAGTGTTGGGGTGCTCAATCGAGCTGGCTACTTAAAGGGGTTATCCAGAGCTACAAAAACATGGCTACTTTCTTCCAGAGACAACCCCACTCTTGTCTCCAGCTTAGGCGGGATTTTGCTGCTCAGTTCCATTGAAGTGAATGGAGCTTGATTGCAAATCGCCCCTGAACTGGAGACGAAAGTCGTGTTGTCTCTGAAAAAAAAGGGCCATATTTTTGTAGCACTGGATAACCCCTTTAACCGAGAACCTTGTGCTGCTCTGGTGCTCTCAATAGAAAAAACTTGTTGAAACCCATAAGGGTGGAGGTTGAAATTATACTTTCAGCTCCAGTCTTCTATCCTCTAACTTCACTATCGATATTAAGCCAACTGGATCAGCGGCTGTAGCCATGGCTTACTTCCGCCACTGATTGGCTGAACTGACTCTCTGCTCAGCCAATCAGTGGCTGAGGCGGGTCACTGCTGCAGGCGCTGATTGGTTTAGTGGCCATAGTGAAGATGGCATGTAGCATGATCTGGGTGTGGTACTTTTCCTAGTGTTTTTTTGCATATGCTTCTCTATTGTAATACAAAAGTTCCATTTAAAAAACTCCATTGTGTTTTCAAGCATTTTAAATCCTTGTTCCCTCCCCTCTGCATGAAACACTAACAGGAAAAAAAACAAGAAGAAAGTATGTAAAAATCTCTAGTTCTCATTTCAGCCCAAGCTGAAGCAGAGGGGGAATCTGTGATATGACCGCATTGCTTCCCCACTGTGAAGAGCTTCAACTGTAGAAATGTTTCTTTTTTATATAATATATATATATATATATATTTAAAAAAAAAAAAACTGTTCCAATTCTCTCAGAAAATGAGAGATTTGAGAGGAGAAAAATTGAAGTCAGCCTTTTCTCAAGGGACTACTTGCAGCACTACACTCACTTAGAGGTGAGCGAACATGAACTACTGCTTTCATAAAGATGGACTGAAAATTGTTTCATTGCTGTAGCTTTGACTTGATACATTTTCAGATCTATGCAACAAACTCTACCCCAAATAAAACACTCCCAGCACCCTGCGGAGACTATTTTAGCTATGGTGTGGTCAAAGAAAGGTGTTATGAACCCGATAACTGCATTCATCTGTTCTTCATGGCAGGATCATATAGCAATTAACTTTTACAAATAAAGCTGTATCGCCTCATATTATTCCCCCTCTACCTCTGTGTTTTTAAACATACAGGTTCATCCGAGTGCAGGAAAGCCTTCTAGTATCCGAATCTCATGATCCGTCGAGTAGATGTACCAGGCAGGCATCTGTCTTAATCCTGTGAACTGCATGTTATGCCAACAAGGTCTTTGACAGATAGGGTATTGTTCTCAATATCCATTAATGGATTTTAGTGTATGCCTAAGGGCGCTGTAAGGAATAGGAATCCTAGCAGCACAAGTTGCTGGGATAAACACATGGTCAGCACATGTCACTGAGCTGGCTACGTGTGGACGAACCAGCAATGCCGGCTAATTACCACTGTCATATTGCTTTCTTGTTTAATTACAATGATGCATAACCTTTACCTAAATCACCAGCTGCCGAGATTGGACACTAATTTCTAAATAATTCTAAATGCCTCGTAACAGGAATATTACCTGGTAGATTTATCTGTGCTGTCGCTGCCAAGGTGATTCTGCAAACAGTTATTAATATAAATTATTAGGACAATGATAATTGGGATATGTTCAATTATACCTATATATCTACCTATGTTTCAATTATCTATCTATCTATCTATCTATCTATCTATCTATCTATCTATCTATCTAGTATCCATCCATCAATCCATCCTTTTTCTATCTATCATCCATCCATAATTTAATATATCTATATGTCTGTCTATCTTTCCATCCATCCATCCATCCACCCATCCATCCATCCATCCATCCATCCATCCATCCATCCATAATTCTATCCTGTCTATCTATCTATCTATCTATCTATCTATCTATCTATCTATCTATCTATTTATCTATCTATCTATCTATCTATCTATCTATCTATCTATCTATCTTTTAATTATCTATCTATCTAGCTATTATCTATCTATCTATCTAGTATCCATCCCTCCATCAATCCATCCTTTTTCTATTTATCCATCCATCCATCCATCCATCTATCTATCTACCCATTCATCCATCCATCCATCCATCCATAATTTAATATATCTATATGTCTGTCTATCTTTCCATCCATCCATCCATCCATCCATAATTCTATCTATCTATCCATCTATCTATCTATCTATCTATCTATCTATCTATCTATCTATCTATCCAAAAAAAGAGGAAGAAGCCGCACCTCCAGTTCCAGGTGGCGGGTGCTGTACGGAGTAAGCCCCTAGGCTCGGGGTCCCAACAAATACCGAAGAAAATTCCGCAGCACACCAAGCTGGTGTGCTGCGGAATTTTCTTCGGTATCTATCTATCCATCCATCCATCCATCCATCCATCCATCCATAATTTAATATATCTATATGTCTGTCTATCTATCTTTCCATCCATCCATCCATCCATCCACCCATCCATAATTCTATCTATCTATCTATCTAAATAAAAAAATGGTGGCATAGGCCACCCAAACGTCGCGCTTGTGTTTGCTGTTTATTTCTACATGTTCTTTTGAATAAACTATCTCACGATTTTGGCATACATCTGGAGTGCTGTGGACTTTTCTACATTTATCTATCTATCTATCTATCTATCTATCTATCTATCTATCTTTCAATTATCTATTTGTCTAGCTATTATCTATCTATCTATCTATCTATTCATCCATCTATCCATCCATCCATTCAAAATTTAATCTATCTATCTATCTATCTGTCTGTCTGTCTGTCTGTCTGTCTGTCTGTCTGTCTATCTATCTATCTATCTATCTATCTATCTATCTATCCATCCATCTATCTATCTATCTATCTATCTATCTATCTATCTATCGACCTATATATCCTTCTATCATCTATCCATCCATCTATCTACCCTTCTTTAATTAATCTATTTTTTAAATACTTTTTCTTAACATATTGAGGCTATGTTCACACTGCGTATGAGTCCGGCCGCATTTCATACGCCGCCGTACATGTGCGGCTGAAACTACGGGCGTGGGAAAAATAGACATGCGGCCGGATGCGTACGAACGGCGAACATACGCCCGTAGTACAGTTATGCTTCCCTAGCTTGTTTTGAAGCGATCTGAAACAGGTCATTTACTTGGAAATCTTCTCCCAGCCCAATAAAACTCACAGAACCTTTTGGATCGAAAAATCAAGTTCAATTTGGCTGAAATAAGTACTTCGTACGGGACCGCATGGAAATCCACGGCCGTGAGTTTTAACATTTCCGTCCTCAAACAATGGTCTTGTTCATTTTTCACAGTGCCGTATACGATCCGGCCGTAAGCTCATACGTTGTGTGCATTGTGCGGGCATACATCGTATACTTTCAAGCGAACGCATCAACCTCAAAATTACGTGCGTATATTCGCGGTTCGCACTACGGCCGGAAACATAAGCAGTGTGAACATAGCCTGACACTGGATCAAACAAGCACCCCTAATCATTATATTAGTGGCTTGGACCCTGATTGAAAATGAGAGGTATTATCTGAAATAATCTGTGCTGCTGTGGCCAGGCTAATTGCATTCTTGTATGATGAACACCACAGTAATGATGATAATATTTCTTAAAATAAGACCTTCTTTCCATAAGCCTTCTGTGTTCCTATATTACAGGTACATATATTTAGCTACACTAAGAGAATGGTATGTTCAGTAATGTAATAGTAGCCCACGTTGTGTGATATATTGTACAATGTGCTATGCAGCATTCCATTATTTTAATTGTGCACAATGGGAATTTTACAATAAAGTATAACATGCAGAGTATCGAAAGCTATCGGAACAGCAATGTTTTTACTGTAGCGTATGTACTATGGGCTCACACTATCGCAAGGGATTTCACATCTCGTGGGGTTTATAATTTCTTTTATTGATCATGGTGGCAATTTTCAGAAAAAGTAAAATTTATATGAGATATAAGTAACAATATATGAATAAGCTGCCTTTGTTAATAATTTAATTTAATTTCCCAGACAAGATTAAGATCTGATTTCTGAACAATATATTACATTATAATGTATAAATTACCTACAATTACCAATGGCTTACAATACTGTTCTTATATAGAAGCTTCAGCACTGTCTATATTTTTAGAAGCCTTTTATATGGAGTGTTTAGGAAGGTTCATAAGGACATTTGTTCCCAATCATTATGCTATGTTAAAAGCCTTGCTATCGGATAAACAAGAGATGTGGTGCCAACAATAAAGGATACAATGGTTGCATGTAGGATTGTATGTTAGAGATCATTTTTTATGTGGCCATTCACCTACCTTCCCCCAACAAATTACCTATACATTGCTTCCTTCTAATTAGCCCTGATCGACTTGATATATTGTTGCATGGCCCTTGTACCGGGTAATTATCTGCCATGATACTATCATTTTTTTGTATATGATAGCCTGGGTGTAGGTTATATTTACAAGATTTGTTTTCAACCATTGTGTTGATTCATCAGGAAAGAGACTATAGAGGTCATTGTCAATGTCTTTAAAGGGGCATTCCCATCTTGAGTAGTAGTGGCCTATCCACAGTATCTACAGGATAGGGCATAACTTCAGGCCCTATTACACTAAGGGATTATCGGCCATATTTGGATGATTATCGACTATCATGGCCGATAATCGCTTTGCGTACTAAAAGGCAGCGATCAGTCGACATCCACGATGTCAGCTGATCGTTGTCTTCTGCCCCCCTGCAGCTCCCCCCCGGCTCCCCCGCACTTAATGCTCTATTCCATGGCCCGTCTTTTAGCGCTGTCAGTGCTCATTTGCTCCTCGTTCCCTACTCACTGGCGCCGCTATTCCCTACTCGCTGGCGCCGCGGGGAGCTTGGGGGGGGGGCCTGCCCAGTGGATCACTAGATCGCCTGCACAGCCCATAGCATAGAGCAGCGGTCTGCTGCCGCCACCCCTTGACGGCAGCATATCGTTGCTGTATGAGTCGTTTGTCTTTCAACATGTTTGAAAGACAAACGACGCAACGATCAGCAGACATGAATGGCCAATAATCTTTCCGTGGAATAGGGCCTTTACCCACTCGCTGTCGTCGTGTGTAATAGTTCCGCCAGTGAGCGGGGTATGAGAAGCAAGCGAGCTCTGACCTGGGTATAAACATCTGATCTACTTTCTGATGCTTTGTCTCAGGTTTTATTTTTTTTAGTTAAATAAAAAAAAAAACTCTGCCAATTTCAAGGCCCAAATTAGATCTAATGCGTTTGGAAATCTGGACATGACTAGGGGGAATGTGTTCTAACATCGCATAAAGCTGATTTTATTACTTGTAGCAGTAAGGTCTGATATTATTCCTCATATTTTATCATTCGCTTTTCCAAAGCTTTATTTATCCTTCCCATTCATTTTCATATGTAATAGAGATATTATTTACTACTTTAATAATCCGTAAGACAATACACTAAAATAAAATAGATACATGAGTTGCAAATGTTGATATACAGCGTGTTACTCTATATCCCTGTAAGAAGAATATTATGCTGGAAATAGCAATATCTTCCTTCTAACACAGTTTCTTTCCTTTAAAGCCACTTCCCATATATATATATATATATATATATATATATATATATATATAACTATTTTTGATGCGTAAGTCTGTTTATGCTGCAAACAGGCAGAAATGTTCTTCTTCTCTCCTTTCCCAGCAAGTTAAATTCCCACTGCAGTGTACGATCAATACACAGGTAGAGGCAGCAATTGGAGGGATTAAAGCCATAGGCGCTGGGGAAGATGAACACTAGTCTAACCACCGGAGGATCAATGCACTGCCATGTCACACAGCATGAAGGTGCCCCTCAGTTCACTGTCTCACTTTATCATCCACGTGTCTGGCCCAACTATGCCCAGAGAAGTATAACAGAGCAGAGTAGAACTGCACTTCTGAGACAGTTACAGAACAAAGATCCTTAAAGATCAAGACAAGGGTCACACATGTTTACTTTGAAATAGCTTCTTTTTAAAAATGCAGAATGTTGAGTGAAGCTCTGTTCTGGCTGCGGCTTAGGAGAACAATAGCATCTTATGTACAGTGCGGCCAAATTAAAGACGTGATATTGAAGAAAATATAGATGACAAGTTAGCTTGCTTTTTCATTTACATTTATATTTATTGCTAATTAAAGTGCATCTGTCGTTTGGAGAAAGTCTGGGGTGTCACAGTCATATTTCAGAAGTTTGTATCACCGAAAGCATTGGTGCAAAGACACTCATCGTTTTCTAGAATGGAGGAGCGGAACTGCACGGCTGTACGTACTAGGGGCAATTTATCAAATGGTTCAAGGAAGAATTGGCCCAGTTGCCCCTAACAACCAAACAAATTCCACCTTTCATTCTTCACAGATTCTTTGGAAAATGATTGGTTGCTTGGGGCAACTGAGCCAGTTTTACTTTACACCAGTTTGATAAATCTCCCTCACAGTGCCTTTTTATCTTCACTCTAAACAGCTATAGGAAGCAGTCTACAGAATTATAATGGAAATCTATTCTATATACAGGTAGTCCCTTTATAACCATGTATTGCATGTGAAAGGGGTTGGCCACTTTATAGTAAAATTGTTCAGTGTATACTATTAGTAACTGTACTCACTGTATATACTGAAAGCAGCTCCTTGTGGACCTCATAGAACGAATATCAGAATCCCCTCCTCCAGGCTGTTCTGCCCCGCTCTGCTTACTTATACTAAACACAAAAATATTTTACTATAAAGTTGCCAACCCCCTTTAACGATTTTTTTTTTTTGAGCAGAGAGGAAGGGGCTCAGCATATGCAGCCACACATTTCCCCCCTTCATTCAAGTGATCAGCACCGAACCCCGACCGATACAGACTTCTGAAATGACATTTTACGGTTGTTTAAATTTATAGGTACGCTTGAAGCAAAGTGTACAGATAGCAATTATATAATAATACTCTCACAGATGGTCTCTTTAACCATGGGAATGTAATAACTAGCAAAATTTGATTTCCTTTTAGTAGATAATGCATATTATAGAAGCTTTTAGTTTAGAGTTCTGTGAGAAAAAACGCATCCTGCAGCAGGGGTGGTCATATACGTCATAGGGCCCAGGTGTAAGGATAGTCAATGGGCCCTTTATTCTCCAACAGCTCATCATAGGTCACCATTTCCCTTACACCACTTTAGCAATTCACCAATAATTGGGCATAAAGTTATGCAGCAGCACACTATCATCCTAACAGATGAACATTTGCTTTCAAAGGGAACCTGTCACATTGAAAACACTGTCTAGTCTATGTGCATCATGTTATAGAGCAGAAGGAGCTGAGTAGGTTGATATATAGTTTTATGAGAAGAAACAATATAACTTGTATTTTATTAATTAAAACCACTGCACATTCTGGGCCAAGGAGTCCAATGGGTGAGGCTTCTCAACTTTGCCCTTTGAGCGTCCATATCATAATAACTGCCAGTTACTGAGTAGGACCGCCCACTGGACTTGTTAACTCATTGACTTGAAAACCTACAAATTATACTGACTCAGAAAACGTAATATCAATCTGCGCAATTCATTTGGCTTTAAAACATGGCGCCTGCAGATTGGATCTCATTTTCAATGTGTCTGGTTCCCTTTAAGGTATCAGTGGGCCTATATACCTACATGGTCCCTGTGCGCAGTTTTCCCATATGATATGTCCACCCTTGTTGTACAGTCGACCGATTAGTTTACTCCAACAATCACCCAGCTGGAAAGATACAGAGAACCTTTATTGTCCACATGGTCTGAGGACACCTTGTCCCAGTGAAGGGAGGTGACATTGTACATATACAAATAAAAGTGTATTAAAGTCATGACCTGATAAGGAAAACTTTCAAGTGATACTGTCAGTCCTGCTACTCTCACTTTATTTCATCAGTGGACAGTGTCACCTAGGCGGGGCTTCATGGCAGTTGGGCCCCATCTCCATACTGGGGAGAGGGACCACCCAGGGGCAACTGCCTATCAATGAAATTAAGCAATTTTAGAGCAGAAAGAAGACATAGACAAGTTTTTAAAGATATATATCGAATGTGCAGCATCTGAGCTTGTGGATAGTGCTGAGAACAGCACATAAAGGGAGTTGATGTTATTACTTTAAATATCACAAATCCCCTTTAAGATTGCAGTAGCGTTACCATTGTAGTATTTATCCTTCTCCCCAACTGCTATCGTCAGGCTGCTCTATCTAAGACTGTTCCACAACAGGTTACGAATAGCTTGCTACTGCATTTATTGCATGTTGTCTTCTAACCCCTTTTTAGAGCAATTTGCTTCTCCGTCACGTGTCTATTACTGCTCTTCATTCAATGTGCACATCTGCAAACACCTTCCATTTATGTGAAAGTGAATGGAAACTGCAGGGGGCTCCCATTTAGAACGAATCCTGGTTTGTAAACTATCATTTAGGCATTAAGCTTCTCTGTTCTGTGTAACACGTTAGAAAACATACAGCAAAAAATGATTTCACTAGAAGATCATTTAAATCAACTATTTCTCTATAAAAATGGTGACCGTTGATTTCTGAGGCTACGTCCAGCCATGAAATGTAATTAATATGGCCGTGTTGCCTTGTTTATTGGTATGTTTTTCGATTTCATCACTGAGCGAGGAGCGAAAAGGAGGCAGAAACTGATAGATCCTCCCCAAAGTGATTACTTGGATTCCGTATAACTTTTTCCAGCAGAATACTTTTTGGACTAGAAAGTTCAAGCTGTTGTCACAGCTGACAGGAATCCGAATGGGTCATTGCCTTGAGTGACATGTGGTGTCTGTCTGATAAATTCCCTCAATCCTAAGAATAATATTGATGTGAATTGAGCTGCCTGTAGGTATCGTGTACTCCGCGTCCTTCAGAGAAAGAGAAATGTTAGGTCTGGTGTAACAAATGCTCGATTCTTACCTTGATTATTGCTAAGATTAGAAAGGGGATAGAACTGCTTGTTTTAGAAGAACTCTTTAGGGGCCATGGTTTCCGCATCCCCTGGTGTCCAATCTTTATTGACCTGCAGAACCAAAAGTAGCCGTTACAATATATTATTATTATTATTATTATTATTATTATTATTATTATGAAATTCTTATGATATTATTAAGTGGCAACAAGTTGACTTTATCCCATAAGGATGTAATAAATATAAAGCTTAAAAATGTTATGTTATATATTTAATTGTATGAGTGGGATCAAATGACACGTAACATGGAAATATGAGTTCCAAACCCAGTTTCCAGTGAGGTCTATTGTTGACTGTTTTATCCTCTGCATAAGGAGGATGCAGTCTGACAGGCACCCCACCCCACCCCACCCTTTTGCTCAATTAGAGAGGTTATAACTGAATAACATTTTAGCCATGTTTAACTGGTTTTAGAACTTGATATAGATTTGTAATTTACTTTTATTTAAAATTCTCAAGTCTTCCAGTAGTTATCAGCTGCTGTATGTCCTGTAGGAAGTGGTGTCTTCTTTTCAGTCTGACACAATGCTCTCTGCTGACATCTCTGTCCGAGACAGGAACTGTCCAGAGCAGGAAAGGTTTTCTCAGAGGATTTGCTGCTGCTCTGGACAGTTCCTGTCTCGGACAGAGGTGTCAGCAGAGAGCACTGTGTCAGACTGAAAAGAAGACACCACTTCCTGCAGGACATACAGCAGCTGATAAGTATTTGAAGACTTGAGATGTTTAAACATAAGTAAATTACAAATCTATAAAACTTTTTGAAACCAGTTGATTTGAAAGAAAAGAAAAAAATATCACATAAGCATGGCTGACCTAAGGGGCTACTGTTACTTTAAAAAAAAATTGATATGTCAAACAGAAGTTGCAAGAGTCAGGTTTCATACTCATGGAAACTTTCTCTTACATAGAGATAGGGATGGCACGGCAGCAAAGAGAGGGACAGAGAGATAAGGGTATTAGCACATGTTTCTACCAATCTATTGATTGGTGGGGGTCTGAAAACACAAACCAATCAATACTTATAATATGTCTCTGTGACGTGTCAAAAGTATTTATTTTTTATTTTTTTAAAGTGTCAGCAATATTTTAAAATGTGTTCACATGTTCACACAGTGTGTACAGCTGGTAAAATGGTAACTTTCCAGCTATTTTTGAATGAAAGCTGACTATTCGTAATAAAGCCAATTGAAATAATTTTTTTTCTATCCACATTCAGCTAAAAAAGAAGGTCAACTAGTTAGAAATTAAAGATGTACGCTAATACACAAAGAAAGAAAAAAATTACTCAACTGGTGTCAGAAAGTTAAATAGATTTGTAAATTACTTCTATTTACAAATCTCATGCCTTACAGGACTTATTAACTGATGTATGCCCTACAGGAAGTCATGTATTCTACTGAGAAGGTTTCTCTCTGCTGCCACCTCTGTCTGTGTCAGGAACTGTCCAGTACAGAAAACATTTTCTATGGGGATTTGCTACTCCTTTGAACACTTTCTTTAGTTGATCTCAGTACCACAACAGTACTGCAATAAAACCAAACGTGTGTACACAGCCTTACTATTGAGATTAAAAGAACTCTGTTTTTAAGAAGTTAATTTTTCATTTTACCACCAAAAGTTGTGCCATGTATGAACATAGCCTTAGCCATAAAACACCACACGCAAAGAGGAATAAATTTACAAAGTAAGAAAGTGTAACATATGGCCACAACATTCAACAAAACTACAAAAAAAAAAGTCACAGAAATAAATAAAAAGAGCATCCTAGAACTGCTCCACTTAAGCTATTGAGTTTTAAACCCTTTGCACTTGAAATGAATAAGGTCTCGGCTCTTTTCTCATTTGTGCCATTCGTGTTTGTTGTACTTGTTGAGATTCACCTTGGAGCTGCAAACTCTTGTTTGACACAGTAATTCCAAGTCTGATCTCTTTGCATTGAACTAACCTCATTTTATTGGACTGTGTAATTATGATGGAAGTGGGCCAATCCAAGGCAGCAGTTTAGGCGCAACCTTTTTTTGGAGTTTTGTTCCACTAGACTGGGTGAAGGAGGAAGGTTACAAGTAATAAGCTTCTCTGGCTGATTTGTAATGAACTAGTTATAAATGGCCCAAGCTTTCATTGCTGCAGCCCAAGATTACAAAGCAGCTTTAACTAAGTGCATGCAACCACATCTTATTTTGATCAGCTTTAGCAGAGCTATGGCTTGTAATTATCATAATCTAACAATTAGCCTGGCATCCTTTCTCAGTGTTTAATTACCCTGATAAACTGTAATTGAATAGCGAACTTAACAACAAGGAAAAAAAAAAAACTTTTCTGTCTGCTTCAGGTAGGATCAGTGCATCATTGTCCTCAGACTGCTCAGTTGTGTTGCATAGACACAGGATTGCCTATCGCTTCCCCTGTTTTACATTCTACTAGGATTTCACCATCAGTGCTTGACCTTGACTATTAATCTTAGTGTTAGCGGAGCTTCTGCACATCGCTCAGGTTGTAGCATATGTGCAAATCAAACTAGGAAGAACAAACAGATTTAAATTTGCATGTAATGAGGGTAATGTACCAAGCAGTATGCAAGTTCGTGATTATTTTCCCTTCCACCGTATTTATCAGTCTTCATTTTTTATTAATCATAATCCCAATGTTCGTGTCATTAATAATAGCGCCAAACCACAGTGTTTGCTCCTATTTGCTTACATATCTGGTATTGAGTTATTTTTATACACCTCTGTGTATGTGAATATTAAGGTTTATAGGCATAGATGGGTTTGCGGTATGTATAGGATGTAGTGTAGCTCAGGAGTGGCTGATCTGTAATTTTTTTATAGACATGTTGCGGTAATTAATGAGAATTTGGAAATACTAAAAAATATAAGCCCTTATTTTGCTATGTATGACACAGAGCCAGCAATAGAGATGAGTGAATTTTTAATAATAACTAGAGATGAGCGAACCTCAAGCATGCTCGAGTCCATCCGAACCCGAACTTTCGGCATTTGATTAGCGGTGGCTGCTGAAGTTGGATAAAGCCCTAAGGCTATGTGGAAAACATGGATATAGTCATTGGCTGTATCCATGTTTTCCAGACAACCTTAGAGCTTTATCCAAGTTCAGCAGCCCCCGCTAATCAAATACCGAACGTTCGGGTTCGGATGGACTCGAACTCGAACCCGGTTCGCTCATCTCTAATAATAACGAAGTGAAGCGCTTTGTTACCTCTGAAATTCGCTCATCAGCCGGCTGCCATATATCTTGTTGCCTGTCTGTGCTGCTCCTCTTCGGATGCAGGGAAAAGCTGGATCCACAACACAACACTTGATCTTGGAGAATGGAGTGTTTGGGATTCTATGGTATTCTGTACCATCTAAAGCTAAAAGCTGGTTTATACTTATGTTTTTGTGTTGTCTACATTGGACAGTTCTCTTTCTGGATAAAAAAAAATGTCATCACAAACTAGGATCCCAGCTATCAGGCACCACTTCATGGGGGAATTAAGTATTACACCATGTCCATTTAGATCAATGGGAACTTTTGGTGTATGGCATGAATGTGCTTGGGTGTGCTTGCATGGACATGTTTGGTCCTTCAGAGATAGAGATATCTGTTGTAGCTGCTCTTTGTTTTTTACTGAACAGGGGGCCGCTCATTATCTATTCACATTTACCTATAAAGAATCCCTTCTCTGTTGGTGTTGAAATTTTTGTCCTCTATGCATGGTATAGCTCCTAGGTAGGGAATATTATTGTTCTAGGAATTGTTAGACCCGGCAGAAAACACAATATAGATTTCGGACAAACATTTTATTGGTCATGCGGTGTAATTTATAGATATTCTGCTATATTACAGCTCCCCCCATATATTTTATAATATATATACAGTATAGTAAACCACAATCTGCATGTACATGGGAACACACTGTAAATTGGATGCTATTAAACAAAGGCAGAAACTGGCGAATGGGAGATATATTGCACTTTGTACCCATATTATCATAATTAGATTTGAGAAGCTTTGGTGAACTACAGTATAATATTAATTCACAGAATATACAAAGTCATGATTATAAAATAAGCCATTAACTATCTCCATAGAGATATTTTATCGTCTGCATTTCTATAGTTAACTAATGGGGGGGGGGGGGGGAGAGAGAGGACAAAATGATTATTCCAATAGGGTTAAGTCTTGTATTACTAGAGATGAAATCTACCCAATGTGCAAAATGTGCAATTCATGCAAATAAGTCCACACATCCTATATATACGGTATTTGATGTATTTAAATATAAAGGATGTAGATCTAATTCTTGCTATAAACAAGTGTCTGGCTAATCATTTACATATAGATGAGGTCTTTTCATGTGATCGAATGATTATGTATACTCTGGCTGGACCTGATGCAAACTTATAGATACCACTTACATATTGCTGAGTTGTTCTAGCTTAAAAATCAATGTATCTAAAGAGAATTCAGAAATTATTAGTAATGTTGTGTTCATATTTATTATGCATTCTATTTCCCTGGCATACACCAATATATTGTGAACATCTACAGCATGCCTATTGACTTTGATGGACCAAACATAGTCTACATTCGGTTTGCAGCCACTCTTGGGGGTTAGTCACAAAATATTGTACGTGCACGGGCAATATTCTGTGGACTGGACCTCGTAGCTCCCGGCATCATCATTCATTATGATGCTGGGAGCTCCGAAACTGTTAAAATCTCTGCGCTACTGTACTAACACAGCTCCAAGACTGTGTCAGTACCATAGCGTGAAGATTTAAACCCATTCACAGTTCCCGGCATCATCATGACTGATAATGCTGTGAACTCCGAGGTCTGTCTGGTTTGCAGAATATTGTGCATGCAAGGACAGTATTTTGCCAACGTGTGAATGGCCCCTTATTCTTTTTTGCAGGACTCAGAAGCACAGTAGACCATGCTTTTGATTCTTGTAAAATAAAAAAGAGTATCCATTCAGAAAAGACCGAACATAGTCACTAGAAGAATCTGTCTATTAAACTCAATGAGCCTTCCAATGGTATGCCTTTTTACTGGTTTTCCAATGTATACCAGATATGTAGTACATTTAACGTACTGTGTGTAAACATAGACTGAAATAGTCTTTGGTTGCCTTGTTGGTGGCACAAAAACTCTTTGATCTTATATTGTGTGATGACATATGGTGCATTCCATACAGTATTAATATCCCCCATATGGTAAAAATCCCCAACATACTTCAATAGGAAAATATTATGTTCACAGTCCACAAATTTTATGTTCCATTTACCTTTCCATGCTAAATTATTCACTAAAAGCACATGACTTGTTGGTCGCTTGCAAACTACCTTACCTACATTAGATAGGAATATTAAGAATTTGATATGCTCTTTCTCAATAGCCAGATGCTATGGAGATGTCCTGAATACAGATTTTAATTTACCAGATCTTAATGAGTATTGTAACTGAGACAGAAAGTTAAATGGAATTACTATGACCTTGAGATCATGCTGATAAAAGCACAAAGATCATCTTGCAATGAATAAGATGTTCCAAGTACAGTATTATTTGAGGCTGTGCTTGTTTTACCAAGCGACTCATTTAAATGATTTAGCCTCTATTAATCATAATTAGATTGTGATTATTTCTTTTACTGAAATACGGATCATTAAAATAATTTTCTCCATTCTTAGCTATGTAGAATTTGACACGCTACGCGTCTTATTTATAGTTTGGTACTTGCACTGAAGAAAGTGCTATGGCATTGTAACCAATACAGATTCTGAGTTTCTGTTACGCATTACAGATTCAGGCTTCACATGGACAAGAGTATTGTAACCATGTTTAACTATTTGTGTCCTAGATGTATAGCAATGCCTAAACCTCCCATGATTTCAGTAGTCAATAATGTTTATTGTTATGGTGGTGCTATGCTGGCAATATACGTAAGACATCTGGAAGCCCAATACTACTGATTATAGTGGGACCAGGCAGTCATCTAATTGGAGCTTCCCGACTCTCCAACTTTTTCATAAAAGACATAAGAATCGGGTATACTTGAGTACAGGTATATTTCCTGATCCTTTTGTTCTTAGGTAGATAAATTGCTGGCATAAAAAGCTGGTAGTAGCTTCTCTCTCGAATCAGAAAAAATTAGTGCTTGGCCAATGGTGCATGTGTATGGAAGAGATAGCTGTCGGTCGATAGCATCTTAGGTGAAAGATGGACAGTTGAGCTCTGCGAAATCTTCACATCCGGTGCAAAAAAACAAAGGCCATGCTGGGCTGTCGGGTTGTCGAGGCAATCTTCTGACGGTAAACCGGTTCCATGCGCCATTGTTTTTAATAATAAAAGGGCTTGTACTCACTGAGTATAGGCTGGTTAACTTGGCAACTGTATCGTCCTGCGTAGACCGTCTCTCTGAGCTGAATTTTGGTGGTATATAAGTACAATTCCCCCAAGAATGTCCAAGGTTAACTTTCTAATGTCTAAAGCTTAAGCTATTTCTATACGGGTGTGTTCCCCAACTTAGCGGCTTTCCAGTTGTTGCAAAACTACATCTCCTATCATGGACAGTAAAGGCTGCCATGGCTCGATGGAAAGTGTGGTTTTAAAATACCTGTAAATCCACAAACTGAAAAATGTATAGGATCATCTAAGATTAGCTTGCACATAGGCCAGTGCCTTTAAAATACATATTGGTATGTCCTAATGTACCTGAAGTGATAGGCTATGTTCACACGTTTTTTTTGGGCCGTTTGATGTCTTTTTTTTGGATGGTCGTCATTATGATGCCAATATGTAGCTTTTTATACAAATTAAGGCTGTCATTTGCATAAAATTGCCATGTTTTGGCACGAAACGGCCCCAAACAGAAGTTGTTTGAACAAAGCCATACACTGTGTCCAGATAACAAATCTGACCTACTTGCTTAAATTGGTTTAACAAGGCAATCTATCTGTACATATCATCATCGTCAAGTTCTCCATTGTAATTCTATTAACAATCATCTTATACAGTACAGGTAGTGTTTACAGGTTGTTTCATCGAATGTAGAGAATTTTCTTTATTTTCACCTTGCATGACTGGAGACTTCATCGCTGATGGGAAGTATTTGACATAGTGAATGTTATGTGACTGTTCCTGTGAGTTAGACAGTGGGTAGTGAGAAGTTTTCACACTTTTTTATTGTCATTATCGAGAATAATGACCTTTCTGGTTTTCTCTCTTTTTTTTTTTTCCTACTTAGAAGACGGTAAGATTATTTTTACTTTTACCATAGCATAAAACTTGTTTCAGTTTTAATGAATTGTTATATAATCTCATTATTTTAGTATTAAAAATAATAATTTCATATAATTCTTTAATAATTTCATTCGACGTACCGGCTGAAAATCATTTTAGGCTGAATCATTTCTATTTAAAAATGTTAATCTATCTTTTAATTATATATGCAAAGGAAAAGTCTAGAATAGTTAGGGATAATTCGGTGAGAATTTGATTAATGAGTGCTTCTGTCTGTTGAATGAGAAAACATTTCGGAAGGCTACACTTCTGCCACTTCGAGCAGCTGTAAAGGGTAAAGGTCGATCTATGAACATTTACTGTATATATTACTAACTTCCACCTGTGGATCCAGGAAACTCAAAACTTCCTGTCACTGAGGTCTTTAAAACCTTATGGAGCTTGGAACGGAGACTGTGAAATAAAATTATCAAAGCAATATTTTTTGTTGTGTTATTATGTCATGTTCATATTACTTACACTTTTTTTTTGTCCATTTCAAAATAAGGGAATTTATTATATTCAAAAGCACTTTAGATGCAACATCTGCTTAGCTAAGAAAATTAGACTGTGAGTCCCAGTGGGTACAGAGACTGATGTGAAACATTACATTCTCTGCACAGCCACGGGAAACCTTAGATTGGCACTAGATAAAAACTGGGTCGGATCGGGTAATATTTCTTGTTATTAAGTCCACCATATGGTATAGGAAGTCTTATAGGCCAGTAAATACTTCCTAGGATAAAAATTATGTAAGCTAACTCTCTACTGCCACCTATGGGGGTTAGTTATCGTGTAAGTCAATGTTCCGGACCATAAAAGATCCTTGAAATATGTGGCAGCCAGTTTTAATCCCCCGAGGAGAATTTATTTACAAAGATCAAAAATAGAAAATGTAAAAAAATGCCACAAATGTGTTAGAAGAATTGGGATATTTTTAAAGGCTATAGATAGCATGTTAAACATTGTAAAAGATCAAAGGAAGCCATATCATCGGTTATTGGCTTTAATACAGTAATGTCCACTGTCTGTTTTTTTATAGTGTATAGAAGTCTGTCATGCCAGTGGAAAAAATAACTATGCCATGAAATCTTCCCCTTAAGAATGTGGTTATTAGAAAAATGTAAGATATGTTGCATGGACAGCATTAGAAGATTTTCACATACAGTAATGCTTATTTTTACCATTTTCCCAGGATAATATTCTAGTTTTCAGAAATAGTTTTAACCCCTTATATTAACCTTCTTTCTCCAAGCAGCTGTATGAACTATTTGATTCTAGCCTTATATTTTTGTTATTCTACATATGTAGTACATGCTGTACATGTATGGCACTGCCATCCAGGCTTTGCAAATGGGTGCCATAAATTTACAACATGATTTTTTTTATTGGTCTAAGAAAAGCTCATAGAGAGTAAAGCCCCTATTACTCGGGGGGATATTGAGGAGCAAACTGGCGCAGTCAGCGCTCTCTTGCTCCTCGTTCCTTGCTCGCTGCCGACGCATGTAATAGCGAGGGGGCCGTGGGGTCGATTGATCATCTGGGCAGCCCATAGAAGATAGCGGCGGTCTGCTGCCACTGCTCCTTTTCCATGAAGCTATGGCATCAGATCATTGCTATCTAAGTTGTTTGTTAAAGACAAACACTGAAAGACAAACGACAGACAACGATCAGCCGACATTGTTCATGTAAGATGATCATTGGCTTTTATTATACGAGACGTTTATCGGCTGAATATGGCCAATAATCGTTTTGTGTAATAGGGCCTTAATTATCAGCTGCAACTCACCATTAATGACTGACATCAGCGACCACTCTCATGACCACTGACATCAGCAACACTTCTTACCTGGCTTGAAGGGTTAGACTGAGATGGAGGGGGAAGGTATACATGCTGGTGAAACCATGCTCGCATGTTACATCTATTATGGGAACATTGGCAACAAAATTTGTACATAGGAAGTTAGGAAAATTTGAAAATAATTTTTTGTACCCTGGAACTTCAAAAGGGGTTGTCCAACAAAGAATTTTTACCACCTACTATGCAGATACTTTACGTAATAGATGTCTCATTACTGTCTGGGACACCTAATAATCAGTAATTTTTTTGTTGTTGTTTGGGGGGGGGGGGGGGTCTTAAACCTTTTTGATCACAGTGGACCAGTTGATTGACACAACTGGCAAAGTATAATTTAGACCCACCATGCATACTCAGTTGGAGCTCTTCTATTACACAGATAGGAAGTGAGAAAGAACTTGTGACCAGGTTCCATCCATTGGGCCCCCAAGAGATGATACATTTATCAACTATCCTCAGCACAAGTAATACATTTCTATTGAAGGATAGCCCTTTTGAACTAATAGCCACCTGGTGAAATAAGCTGAAAGAGAAACATCTTGAGTTGTAGCTCTTTTATTAAAAATCATATATATTTCTTAGATTTTAAGTACAAGTTGTAAATTTATAGGAACACATTTGTATATGCAATAGGAAATGTGTGACAGCAGCCCCGGCAGAAGAAATATTGTACAGTTTTACAGATGTCTACTCTCAAACTGAAGCATACCATGACCCCTTTTTAATCTTTGTTTACACTTCTGGTTCATCAATGTGACGGCTAGTGGAAGAAGATCAATTAGTTGATAGCGAAGGAGGTCACTGAGCAGGGGTTATTGTATCATCAATATAATGTGATAGATTGAGGAGCCGCTGTGAAACGTGCATTAGATGTAAAATATAATTTTGGGTTTCAGAGGTTCCTCTAATAAGCTTTATGTTTCATTAATCTGAAGATGAACTTTGATCGCATTTTATTTTTCTTAAGAACAACAAACACAAAGCATGCACGGCTAGAGAATACACCGTGAACTTAAAGTGAGCCTTTTGTTAGAAAGCATTCCGACAGATAAACAGACTGACAAAAAAAGATTTACTTTGTTTCATTAAACAGAAACTTTAAGCAAAATTCCTACATGACAAATTGATACAATGTCCAATTGACTTGTGTGATTCCATAATGACTATACATGATGTCAGATGTTTGGAATTTCCTTTTCTGAAATTTAGGAATATGCTATTGAGAGTTTAAAAGGGTATATGCACATTTGAAAATCTTAGGATATGTCATTGAGACACATTAGTTGTGGTCTCTGAGCCAAGATCTCCACTGCTTACTAGAACAAAGGGTCCACACTGTGGCTCTATGGGTTAATTCTGGTTCCCATATAGATTTCCAAGAATTACACTCTGATCAATTTTATAGGAAGCTTCATTAGCTTAATACACTAAATTGTATCTGAGTGAAGTCAATTGAAATCCAAGAGAAATAGTTCTCACTAGGGTGGGATGGGGATTGTGTTCTAGGGAAGATAAAGTGTGTGCACCAGAATTTTGGCATAATTTGTACTAAAGAACTGGTTGACATCAATTGAAATAAGCAAAAAAGAATAGATAGGTGTTTTTCGCTCAGTGAGGGGGTGTGATTTAGCTGCAGGCTATAGAAGTGTATTGGCTGGGTAAGCGTATAGTAAGTGCTCCGGACCGGGGGGGGGGGATGTAGAGACACAGGCCAGTGCGGACGCCGGCCGGTTTCTTTACAGGGCGTCTACGCAGTGAGAGCCAGGAGCGGACGGCTATTTAAACTTGCCGCCGTGCTCCTGCTCCTCTCAGCTGTGGGGGACACCCTGTAGAGAAGCGGGGATTCCCCTCATTATGATAGTATTCCCCACTTCTTTACATAGTGTCCCCCACAGATGAGTAGAGAAGGAGCACGGCGGCAAGTTTAAATAGGCTCCTGCCTCTCACTGTTGCGGGGAACGTGGAGCGTTTTTACGCTCTGTGGGCCGGGTGCTCTGCAACTGACCCATGGAGTGTAAGAACCAATTAATCAGATTTACATTGGTCCCTATGGAAACTTACAGCTCGGTTCTTGAACTGCTCGGTTCTGGAACAGCCTTCCAGAACCGATTATATTCAAGAACCGAGGTACCACTGTAATGATTTTTCACACGACAATCTTTCATTGTACTTTTGCTTATAATGATAGAAATAACAGAATAGGAAGTGCCAGCCTATTGGAGACTTAGTGGTTAATGTGATAGATTTCAGAGTCCTCTTTAGTGTAGAAAAAGAAATGGAAAATGTTTAAAAATCACCATAAACATAAAAAGTTAATTTTCAAAATAACTCATTCCCTTTTGAGGCTTTGTTCACACTATGTACAAAAAACGGCCGTATTTCATAACAACTGAACATAGCCCAATGCTGCACAATCTGCCTACTGTTTCATAACGGTAGAACCGTGCAAATTAGATGAAGTAAAACTGATAACTGTCATAAGATTTCAAACAATCACGGTTTTCCTTTCAAATATTTCACACTGCCTTTTGATTACAAAACCATTCTTTTTACAAATGATCAGCTCGCCTTGGCTGAAATATATATTTCATGTCTTGAAAAGCTTTGGGTGGGCTTTAAATTTCAATCCTACTTTATCATTCATAGCACATCGGTGTCAAATGTCACAAAAATGACACTTGCAAATTCTCCGGTATTGCATGTCAGAAAATGCTTTATAATAATTAAAGAGAGAACCCATTTGGGCTAGACTACCTAAGGCTACAATGATCGCCTGGCTCTTGTTCAGAGCTGTCAGGTTAGCACGAGCACTATTAATTCATATCCCAGAATCCTTTTATCATAAAGCTGCAGACTCCTTTCTGTGTAGTTTGGCAGTGAAACGGCATTGCTTTTTACGTTTCTTGTAAATGCTGTGCAAGACTTTATATATGTCTTAAAAATAAGTGGCAGTAATGTGTAACTATATAAATATGGCTGTCCTTCTGTTATAAATCCCAAGAAATAGCTAGGATCTGGCATGTTACTGGAATAATCATACTTAATCCTTATAATGCATATTGTATTTTGATCGTAGATTTTTCTATTTTAATATAGTCGAGGAACACATCGTATTTTTTTTCCGTCTATACCATATTTTTTTAACAGCTGTGCTTATCTTCTTCCGTTTTATGCCCAATGCGCCTGGATATTGTTTCTACTGTATTCCCCCCCATTACATCTGTATAGTTCATGGGAAAAAAAAAGTTAGACATTTTCTAGTTCTGTGGCATCATTTTAAAGTGAAGGTTAACCTTTATCTATCTTGTGATGTGTCATTGTCATTGTATCTCAGCTCATGGACTCCCAATAGAATGAAGGGGTACTTTGCTTGCATTATAGTGCCATCAATTGAAATGGCAGTGCCGTCAACCTAGCTCAAAGATATGAAATTCCCTGACTAGTGCTGATTTGATATGTAGATCAGCAGAGTGCAGTGGCCCCTTTATTCATTGAATCAATGGGGATTTCAGCTCAAGGGGCCACTGCCTATCTTATTCACTGTTATGTCTCAATTATAGAAAATTTTAGTAGTTAAAGGTAAACCTTCACTTTAATCCCATTTTAAAGCGTGAATATATTTATGTTGTATACATTATTCAAAGTTATACATTCATAAACTGCTTATGATTTTAACAATTATTTTTTTTTCTCTATGGCAGGTTCATGAGAGGGGACTACCACATTGATGTCTGTATCAATGACTATCTAGATGTTTTCTGCCCTCATTATGAAGACTCCGTGCCTGAAGATAAAACTGAAAGATACGTTTTATTCATGGTGAACTTTGATGGCTACAGCTCTTGTGATCACACATCCAAAGGCTTCAAAAGATGGGAGTGCAATCGACCCCACTCTTCCAATGGACCTCTAAAGTTTTCAGAAAAATTCCAGCTCTTCACTCCCTTCTCATTAGGATTTGAATTTAGACCAGGAAGAGAATATTACTATATATGTGAGTACATTTTTTCTTGTTATATTCTCACAGAATCCACGTTGGGGTGTAGGAATGACTCCAGTAATTGCTGTGAAAATAAATGGGCCAGCAGGTTGTAGCATAAAGCAGGTTTAGACCATGGTACCTTCTCATGGTCTCTGCAAAGATACATTAAGAGGTTTTCTGGTTTAGAAAACTGATTTACCGATTTACAAATGTTAAATAAGTATAAGGCTATGTTCACACAACGTTTTTCCAGCTCCGTTTAAAATGACGTCCGTTATTTTGAGTCTAAAATAACAGACGTTATTTAGCAGCCTGGCCTCCCCTTAGTGCAATGACTGGTGTTTGCACATTATTTAAGTTTGGGGTTACTAATTGGCCTTTGGGTGTGTCATAATTAAAAAAGTCCATTGAATTTAATGGTAAAGACGGAGAAAGAACGGTGATTAAAGGAAAACTGTGTATAAACTACTAATATAAATCGTCCGCTGTTTGCAAAAGACGTCCGAAAATAATGGTCATGTTCATTATTTTGACGTCCACGGCAAAAACAACCATTATTCAATACACTGTGTGCATTGGAAGTTTGTCTTCCTATTGATTTCAATGCATTGCCATTGCCGTCAGTTAAGTCAGAGCAAAAACGGCCTTTTTTTAAATACGAAAATTTGCCGCCTTTTTATTAATTTTGATGTTGTGTAAACATAGCCAAGTGAACAAGTGTTAAATTCTTATGCCATGCTTGTTTATATTTAGCAAAGGGGGATACAAAAAATAATTAAAAAACAAAACCCCTCACTCTTACCCTTGCAACTTGTATGACATGTACAGTCCTCTACTCATCACCCTGCTTCCTGTTTCCAAGATGTATTGACTGTCCAGTCAGTTTTGGCTGAGACAAGATCATCTTGGAAGTAACCTACTAAAGTGAATGCCAGTGCACATAATCATTTAAACAGTTCACATAGTGGTACATAATCTCCTTCCTTTTCTCACAGTGTATGCAATGTCCAAAAGTCTTTTTATCAGCCACTAATGTTACTCAGGCTGCTTTCAGACTTCACAGTAAGGCTATGTCCACACAATGTTCTTTTTAAGTAAAGAACGGACGCTGATTGCAATTGCCTAGGCGTCCGTTCTTTACTGCAGGGGCGGCATTGCATTAAAGTCAATGCAATGTAGCCCGCTGTGTTCTCACATCGTTATTATAACGCCCGATCTTTAGAACGGGCGTTAGAATAATGTGCTTGTCAATTATTTCCGGACGCTGTTCACACAACACAGAGTGTAGTGCGGCCGCACATTGCATTGGAGTGAATGGCTAATTGATTTGCAGGCACAGCCGCTGGTGCCCGCAAATCAATTGTGAAAAAAGAACGCGCAGACGATACAGAGGTACGTTAACAAAACAAAACGATACAAAACTCTGTGTGAACCTAGGCTAATAGTGCTGAATTTTAAAATGTCCATTATGGTTTAAATGCTTGGACTTGGCACATATTTATAGGCAGGGGCAGGCTTGGCTTCATGGGTCCCCATAGCAAGAAAGTTTATGGGGCCTCATACATCCTGTATGGATCGGGGGGGGCTCCATACTCCCATGACCCAGCACAGTCTCACAACATTCCATTCTTCCAGATGCCCAGCACATGAATGATGTCACTGGCCTGCTGGGAAGTTGTGAGAATGTAACACCCAGAGACTATGCGGGGTAGTGAGTGTGTATGGGGCATCTCATACAGCCAAAAGAGAGACTGCCAGTGGGGCTGTGAGCCATAGTTACCATGGAGGCAGACCATGTTTCTCTGGGGTAGCCTGAGCCTAACTGCCACATGAGTCCCATAGCAATTGAGTGGTCTGCCTCCATGGTAGCTACGCCACTGCCTATAGGACCATATGATTATCTAAGTCCAGTTCTGTTGACATGTGGGAAGTCCGAATATTGCAGCCAAAACTTAGCTAGGCCTGTGTTTTATAGCAGCCTCAGTTTTAGGTTTTTTTTTATTTTTGGAAATACTTAAGGCCATATTGTTCTATTCCTTTCAGCTATGCTATCTGTATACACTTGTATACAGCTAATTTTTTCCCTGCAGACTGTCTTCTACCTGTTTCCTCCCCTATCTGCAACCTGCATAAGCTGTCGTCCAAGGTTACTTATGAACTTATGTTTCACAGCTTCACCCTCCTTGTTGTTAATTTTTAATACTGAGAAAGCAGATAGTCTACCTAATGTAGTTATGTTATCTTTCTTGATGTAGCAGCTAAGTGCTACGAAATTTTTAATAAAGACTTTTCAGAAAGTTGCATTATATTTTGCATTCAGGAAAAAAAAAGCAGCAAGAAAAAAAAAAAAAAAAGAGCAAGAGTATGATAATATACTGCCCTGGTCTCATTCCACTAAACATTTTTAGAGGTTAAACTAAACCACATGGAAATAAACCAACAACCGACTGCATTTGCAGACATCAGGCCACAGTCAGACGGCTCTTGTTTTTTTTTTAACAATCATTTTCGTGATAGATAGATTATTACTTTCAAATAGGACAGTATTGTAGGTGACATCCAAAAGCTATTTAAAAGTGTAGAAGGTATTACTGGTTCTTATTTATGTCTGAAACTCTTCAAGTGAAAACTTTTATAGAAAACACATCTTACAGTTCTTTTCTGTGGCATATGGTTTTTGTTCTCCACACTTATAAATAGGCCCTTAACTTCTTAAACTGCAGAATAAAAAATGGACCATTGAGACACATCTGTATTAACCGGCTGCAAAATCAGTTTACTACTAGAAATTACACAGCTTGTGAGAATGTGATTTCACTACTGTAAATAAAGCATGGTTTAAGAGGCCCAGGATGGATGTATGAGAAACGTTACAAGAAAATCTCTCAATATATGGATATTCATGAACGCAGACAAAGAACAATATAAAAGCCTACAGAAACTAATCTTAGCCAGTGGAGTGAACATTATTTGTGCCGAGTAACTGGAATCTTGAACGTTTCAATTTAGTTCTAATTTCGTTTTTGATGTTACAGAGTAATCATTTATTAGTCAGTGGAGGTGTCTCAGTTACAGTTACAAAGGGCTGCATTATATATCATTTAAAGGAGAACTAAAATGGCTATACAAAGCCTCTTTACACAGTAAAAAGGATGTTTAATCAATTACCATACCCTTGATATCCTCTCTAGAAGATCCAAGCTGCCATGCAGAAGCAATGATCTCACAATCTACATCAATGTCAGAACCGCTAATGACCCTAGCTACTTTTGACAAGATATGGATGCAAATAGTTATTCTGAGCCACATCAATAATCCCTATGACGCTAATGTTCAGTGGATGCAGCAAGGGTTATCAGAGGGAAGATAGAAGAGCAGTCCTAATGCATGGTAACCTAGATCTTCCGGAAAGGATATCTGGGGACACAGGTGGGCGGATAAAATTGGAGGCAGATTTACTAAGGCTGCTATGCCAAAATGTTGTCCTCAAAAGCACCAAAAATGTGGCTCACAGTAATAACAACACATTAAGTAAGTAAAATAAGCCAATAAGAGAAGAAACACTGCCTCTAGTGATAAAGGTGTGGGGCTTACTGGGAAAGGGGAGCAGTTTGAGTGGACGGGGGGGGTGGGGGGGTACGTCAGCGTCACATATGGGCAAAGCGTACATGTTACAGATGTGCGTTGGGGCCAGGTCAGGATGCGTGCTGCAAAAATACTGGCGAGCCATAACTTTGAAGCATAGATTGAATAAAGGGGTCCGTGCCAGTGCGGACGGTTTGCTGATGGCTGCGGGTGCACATCTGTAGCTGTGGCCGATGGTTGAGGACAGTGCTACAAATGTGTGAATGTGGTCTTAGTATTAGATGGGCTATTGTTTTAATATTAGCTAAAAATGAACTTTAATAGTATAAAAATGACTTAAAATATCAGGAAAAACCTTTGAAAAACTAAAATGGACTCTAACTGTGCCAATTGTATAGAGTACTGCACATGGAACAGAAGTGATTATATACTGTATATACAGTATGATGGAACAATTCCTATTGCAATGAGTGTCATTAAGAGTCTCAATGGGTGAACATATCCTCACATTACTTTTCCTCAAAAGTGAGGGTATAGCTGGTCACTTTCTTCAAACAATCCAATAAAATGGAAATGGTTTTATAGGTAGTTTACTAAGTAAGTTATTTAATACTGAGTCATGGTGTGACAGGTCCCGATAGATAGATAGATAGATAGATAGATAGATAGATAGATAGATAGATAGATAGATAGGAGATAGATAGATAGATAGATAGATAGATAAGAATGATAGATAATCAGAGATATTGATTCAAATGTTTAACATACACACTTTTACTTTGACATAATCCCACAACCAAGAAAATATGGGGCCCCATTGCATTTCAATCAAGCCTATATTGTAGGACTGAGAATACTGAAGCAATGCTGTTCTTTTCCCCCAGTAATATATGTAGCTTGGAAAGTCTTGCATAGTGTAAGTTTTATGTATGTTATTGTTTCACTTAATAAATGGGCTTTCTGTTGGATCCGACATGAACTCTGCTCTCATTTGCACAGGAGATACCATACTTTGTTTTAACATGACACACCGACCATATTTTGATAGTAGGTTGGTGACGTTTAGGAACTATATCTAATGTATAGGGAATACAAACTCAGTGAAGCTCAGTCCTTGTTTGCTGGAAAGCCGTGGCCTCTAATTTTGACCTGAGGATTAACCAATGATCCAGTGCGTTCTGAGTGATAACATGCTTCTCATTACCAGGCAGGAGGTCTTTTCATCTCCTTGTCTGACATGACACTTCTGACCCAGAACTCTGTACAGTCTAAGGACAGGAGTTCACTTGTCATTTCTGCCAAAAGGATGTGAGACATGGTGAAAAGGTTAACTGAATAGACAATTAAAACATCAAGTCAAGTTACGAGGTGGCTGAACTAACCTGCTTAAGTTCTACTTTTTGGCTTTGAGGAATTGCTCTGTGGGGGTCATCAGTATGTATAAGAACACTTTCATACCCCACACCTTTAAGTGTGCACTTGTGGTTTACAGATCATTGATCACTAAAAACAATACCTGCACTATGGCATGATCACAATCCACCAATTTATCTGATGAGGGAAACCTCTGCATTTACTAAAACTGTGATGCTCATGAATGAATAAACACTGTGGCCATCTTTATTAAGATAGGATTTTTGGGAGAGCTAATTGGTTTGTCAGGGAAAGTATTTTTTAAAAATCTTTTGCTGGGAGCTATGCTCACCCATCCCACCTGACATCTCCCAATAACAACGTGTCACTTGTTGATGTATCATCTCACCAGCAACTACCTGCTCAGCCAATCACTGGTCACAGCAGGGTCCCTCCTCAGTTAGTTATTGGCTAAGTGGGCAGTTCCTACTGAGATGATATGTCAACAGGAACCAGGAACTAGCAGTGATGAGAGGTGTTAGTTGGGGGAAAGATCAGAAGCAACAATTATTTTCCCCATGAATGTACATGCAGTTAAAGGAGAAGTCCCATGAACTGTAAAAATGGCAGGTAGGCGGGGGTGGGTGAGAAAACAACAAACAAGTGAACTCATCCATCCCTGTGCCTCTGTACCACTGCTCCCAGGTTCGTTCACATCACCCGGGGTCCTGCAGCTCCGCAAACTGCAATGTCATGACACTGGCTGAGTGGTTTCCTGCCCAGCCAATCAGTGACTGGAGCAGGACATTGCTGCTGCAGGAGCCAGGTACGTGACATACCCGACCTCCTGCAGAAGCTGCAACTGACAGTGATGAATGGGACGCTGGAGTGATGCAACGGAGGCATGAGGGCGGGTGAGTTCACTTTGTTTTTTGTTTCTTTTTCTCACCCCCCCCCCCACCTGCCGTTCTTTATTGTTTGTGGGACTTCCTCTTTAAGAGTTCATCCTACCATCAATAAAAAGCTAGTACAACGAAACCAAGAACCAAACAGGAAATATTTTGCTCCTACAATAATACTGAATTATTTTTCAGTCATAACTTACTCTTAGAGTGGGGGAAAAATTAACAACTTTGCATATGGTTTCATTTAGCTCATAAAACCCCCCTGTGGTCTTCCAGATGGAATCACACTTTCCTTCAGGATTGCCACCTGCGTAAAGTATATGCTGCCTGTTCCCTTCGGTGGCAGAAATTAAGATCATTAGGCAAAATATTATTGCTGTTTTGAAGCCTTTATTTTTCTGTCCTTTTAGTCTTACGTCTCCATATAAACATCATACAGTAAATAAAAAGAAGTGGGAACCAGTACCTGCAGATGCTTCCAAGCTGGAGATCTGAGGCTTGATGCTTCATTAAGCTCTAACTTCCTCCGCTTGCCTAACATAATCTATCTATAAACCAAAGGGGGCTTTAAAAACTTTGAATAATGGGAATTCATTTTACTATGGGAAATACCATCAAGTAACCCAACCACATCGTTATAGAACTAACTTTCTGGATTTTTTGATATGTGGTTTATAAAGAAGAATGCAACATCCGGGAATGAAATATAGGCCTTCGGATTTTAATATGTTCAATGTCTATCATTAAACTATGACACATATGACTGATATGCTACTTCTTCATAGGATTGTCCCTTTTCTGATAGGATATTCTGTTAACACTAGAAGATATGCTATGAGGAAGTTAACAGGCCGCACCAACAATCCTGCAATCATTTGTGCAGTCCTGCCACATGAAAAATTTAACCTTGCAAATGAGATCAGCGACATTGGCCTTTGTTTGTTGCTCATGTAAAAGGCCCTTTAGTTCCTCTTTCACACATGTTGAACTTACTGCCTTATCTTTTTCAATTATGATTTTTTTTCCAGAGTAGACGCTCAATATGCACCATTTGCATTCTCTAAGACATTATCTGTAAGGTTTAAACAATAAAGTGCATTAGCAGAAAGAAATATTTCCAGCCCAGTACAAGTCACCATTTGACATAAGTGATTGGTTTACCATAGACTGACTGATAACCGTACAAACACTTCAAGCGCTAAAATGACCATACACTTATTGTATGTGGGAGGACTGCTGTACTGAACAATAAGCTGTAAACCTTTCACATCACAGTTTACTTGTTGAATATCTAATGTGGTGTGAGTGCATTCAACTGTTTTTAGGTTTATTATGTAGAAACAAAATGACAGAGGGTCGTATGGAAATGATGTGGCCACTACAGGGGTTGTCCCTTTAAACATTTTTTACATATGCCTTAGAATGATAGGAAAATAAAGTAGAAGTGATACTCACCTACTCTAATCCCCTGCAGCCGCCATGCCAACAATCCAGATACCCAGTCCATCAGTACATTTGCTTTAAGTTTGGCATATGGACAGAATGGCGCCAGTGCGGGGAAGCCGGTGCCGTGGTCCTTTTTTTGAACTGCGTCCCGGTTCCCGCATACAGCATTCGGGCACTGACCAGGGGTGAAGCACTGGAGGTGGGCCGGCCCACCCTCAGTGGGAGGAAACCCCCACCCCACTATGATGCAGCTCCATTGATTCCCCGCTCCATTATTGTTCTATCCATATACAAAACTTAACGCGAATGTACTGATAGTCAGTAACTGACTTAATAGCAAGTTCTTGTGGAGATGACATGTTGTAAGGAACCTGGAAGTAGCTGAGAGGACTGAGGATGGGGACTGTTGATAGAGTAACTTCAGGGGATTGTGGTAGGTAAGTATTATTCTTATTTTCACATCACCCTTATATATGTAACAAAAACCTTAAATGACTTAAAGTGCTTGGTCTGAAGTAGAGACCAGTACACTTGCAAAGAAGGAACAATAAGGACAAATTAAGGTGTTGTGGTGGTATGACTTTTGGGACTTTTGCACTCCACTCACCCCTGTTTCATTGATATATTGGAGATGTAGTCAGTCAGGGAATGGAGTCCTCTCTATTGAAGTGTATATTGAATATGGAGACAGCTAAACCGATGACTTCCCTAGATTTGAAAAAAAAAAAAAAAAGAGCCACAAACATGCATTGCCACATCTACTTCCCTCATGACTGAACAGGATCACAGAATGGTTTTTCAGGAGGTTGTGTGCTGAAGACCAAATAGGTCCCCAAGGTAGTTGAGAACCCAGAGCAAATACCTTACATGCACTCAATATAATTTGACCCAAAGAAGATTAAGCAAATATGAAGCAGTCAAAACTAGTTAAATGGACAGTTTTATTTAAATACTTAAGAATGTCATTTTATTAAAATAAAAAAAAGTAAAAGAAATTACGAGAAAAGTTGAAGACATCAGTATATAATCTGCAAAGTGCAGTAATCCTTTCCAAAATGCTATAAGAACATCACCATATTTTAAAAGACCCATTCACAATGAGCAAGCATGGAAAATAGGTTTTCCAGTAAATGAAATTATTAACACAGAGTAAACTTGATTGAATGCATTTTTTCATAAACGTGAATGTGTTCCGTTTGCATAAAATAAATATCTGGGAATTCAGGGAGCTTTGTCAGCCAATTCAATGAAATCAATTTGTATAATATAATTAGCTTAGTTCAGGCCAGTGAGATGAATGGATAGATAAATACTTTACTTATTAGCTGTTTGCCTTATTTGGACTAAATTATGTAGCCTTTCTAATGTGGATTGTGCTTTACATTGATAATAATAATAATAAAAAAACACATTATTTTAGTAGAAGGGTGCAATATCAGAACAGCGCAATAATAGTGAGATAGATATGCACATTTTTATATTAAGTAAAATTGACACCTATTTAAAATAATTTGGTGATTTGTTATGGACAGTCTTGCAGACAAAGGAAAAAGCTTATTGTATTACAAGAGAAACGTACCTTTTATGTGCAATAAAAACCTTATTTGGGATCTTCACCATTTAGCAGCTGGCGGGCTGCAGGTTCCCCATCCCTGCTTTAGAGGAAGAAAAAGTGACTGCAAAGTGTAACTTTCTTGAAGGACCTATACATTACCTGAACAGGTTTATGTCAATAGTCACCATGCTTTGCTTTATTTGCCCTTTGATAGCATCACAGAGAAATTAAGCATTTAATTCATAAACCAAGATTAGATTAGAGTTATTCACCATATGTTTGGGACCTTTCTTACCAGAAATGATTGCTCCAAAGTGAAAAAGTTCATTATACAGTCTATTCATATTTTCAACGACATTGTACGAGGCAAGAAACAATACTTTAACTACAATAATAGCATATACAAAAAAGATTATCTATCTAAGCTAATGTGTAGTCTAATTCCTAAAAAAAACAACTAATTTGGTTGGTGAGAGGCCAAAGCAACCAAGTTCCTTTAGAAATAATTAAGAATTCCAATGTTTCCAGTACTAAACATGCAATTCTTCATTTTTTTTTATTAAGTTATTTTTTTTCTGATATTGGCCCTGACATTAGAGATGAGTGAACTTGTCAAAAGTTCGGTTTGGCAGGTTCGCCGAACTTTAGTGTAAAGTTTGAGTTTGTGCCGAACCAAACTTTTACAATACGGTCATTATATTTATATGTTCATGCTCCCCCAGGGGGTCCTTCTTCTCCGCCCAGGTCCCATGATCTTCTCTGCTGAAGGTAAACTCAGCCAATCACATGCTGACTGAGATGGGAGAGCAGGGCGGCCAGTGATTGGCTGAGAGGGCTGTCCCTCTAGAGACAAGAGTAACAGCCCGCTTAACCAATCACAGGCTTGTTATATTACACAAAGCCTGAGGACAGGTGTGGTGCACTGTTTTTGGAAAAAAGAAGACATGTTTTTCTCACCCTGGATAACCCCTTTACAGATTGTAGAGCTACCATCTTTGAGAGTTTATTGTTTCATAAATGCTAAATCCTAATAATAATTTTTTAAGAACGATATGTAATCCATGACATTGCTGTCTACACATCTGGTTGCACTAAAAAGATATACTTCAGGGATGTTGATATAACTATAGCTATAACTATGTAATTTTTCAATTTACATAATACATTTTGTTTCAGAATTTACCGGGATGAGGAATTTTCCAGAATTGACATCCAATGTTCTTTTTGTAAGGTAGCAGCAAAATAACATTAACATATATTTGAAAAAAAAAAAAAAACTAAATGTGCAACATTCATTGTGAATTCAAGTTGTTTGCACAAAGTCTCCACTCAAATGTGAATCATTTATGACTTCATTAAATGTTCTTCTTAATTTGAAATACATTTGGTAACAAAGAATACTAAACAATGTCATGAATACATTTCATATATTTGCAATGGCTTCACTGATATATGCAAAAGATGGTTATCATTTCCTTCATGCTGATGATTCAGACCATGAAAGGGTAAGACATTCACTATTGGCTTTACAATGTGAAATGTATTCAGTGCAACATGGAAGACTGAGCAAGTGTTAAAAAAAAGAATAGTTTCGACAGGCATGTGGAATAAATTAGTTGTAGACCACTGATTCGGTACCATCCATGTGCGCTTTTTTATTTATGCCGCTCAATCTCTTCAAAATATGTTTTACTTTTTTTCAGTAGGTAGGCGCATGACAAAGGAAGGGTAAACTTAATTTTACACCTACTATATATGACAAAAAATCATCACAAATTGCAATATAACAAAATGACATTAAATGCATAGGCTTCTCAAACCAGGATATCCGTTATTCAATTTGTAATAGAACCATATTGTTCATACTGTCCTGACAGTTATGCTTTAAGTATATTATTACATAGAAAGGTAGTCATAAGATAGGAGCACAACTTGGGTATGCTTGTGTCCAATTGTTCAGTATTTGAATACTGATGACTGAAGAAGTTGGATGTCGTCCTAGGGAGTTTGTGAAAACATGGATACAGACATAAGCTTTGTTCACACAACCTATCTTTCCGTAAACGTACGACCGTTGTTGCATTTGGCAACAACGGCCATCCTTTTTACGAAGAGGTATGTTGCAGGTATGGGATCCAGGCCTGAGCGTATACACATAGTATACGCTCTGGCTGGGATCCCTCGCGGCGCTGCAAAAAACTGACATGTCCGTTTTCTGCACCCGCTATTCAGTGAATAGGAGCCATAGAAAACCATGTCAGTGCACACTATGAAGCGAGCGGCTACAGCCTCAAGCTTAATAGTGTGCTGTGGAGAGTTCTGATGTGGATCCGCACAGATGCACCCGCATCAGAACTCTGCAGTACCGGCCGCGATGATCTCTTCAGAGACTGGCCGCTCAGTGACCCAGTCGGGTCACTGAACAGCGGTCTCTTACACCATGTGAACATAGCCTAAGGGCCCTATTCCACAGTAACGATAATCGGCAGAATCTGCCCCATTGGGCCAGATTCAGCTGATTATCTCTCTGTGAAATAGTGATCGTTCATTTAGGGCCAGACCTAAAATCATCGTCCCCCCACCGCGCATCGCACGATGATTTGAGAATCAGCAGCAGCAGCATACATTACCTGTCAGGTCTTCTGCTCTGCTCCGTCTTCCTCCCCGCGTCCCGCGCGCTCTGGCTTCAGAATGGCCTGTCAGCCAATCACAGGCCGGGACCCCCGCGGCCTGTGATTGGCTGAGTGGCCTGTCAGCTGACAGGCCATTCTGAAGCTAGAGCGCGCCGGACCTGGGGAGGAGGATGGAGCAGAAGACCTGACAGGTAATGTATGCTGCAAGGGCTGCAAGGACATCGGTAACGATGTCCCTGCAGCCCTCGCTCAACGATCATCGGGCCGTGGAATAGGCCCAGTAAACGAGCGGCGATCTAGCAGATCGGCGCTCGTTTACATTGTTGATCGGGCCCTCCTCGGCCCGTGAAATAGGACCCTAAGGCTGTATGTATGTTTTTCTGGACTCCCTAGGGCTGCTTCTAATTTCTTCATCCACGAGTATTCAAATGCAGACTGATTGAACCTGCTCGACTGGGGCTAATCTCTAGTAGTTATGCATGTAGGGGCTTTAAAATGTGAATTAGAGACAGTAACAGATGACATCAATAGTACAAATCGAAATAATTTGCACTAGAAAAGAATCTGCCCAACTGGCCTTTATTGGTAGATTCTTCATTATTACCAGCTCTCAGTTACTGTACTGACACATACGTATCAGTTCAGTAGCAAACAGCTTTAACTGCTCTGACAATTCAGTCAATGACATACAGTTTGCTTACAGACCACATATATGGAACGTGGGAATCTAGTCTTCCTTATATCCTTTAAATATAATGTGCTGGGCTGATTTCACTGACCAGCTCAACAGCTGATGACAGTAACTAGAAACCCTTTGTCTTTGTCATTTCACAAGTTGACTATTGTCATTAATGGAGAAAAGGTATAATGTAAACCATTATGGCTTTGCCAGATCTGTCAAATGATAGACCGATCAAACAACCGACTTATAATGGGGTCCATCAGATTGGCTCTCATAAGGATGGTAATTGTTTTGATGGGAAGAATACCATTGCATTGGATGTACTTATTCTTCCTGTCAAATCTGCTAGAACTACCGACAGAGGCTCCAAGAGAACCCGAGTAGCGTGAAGGAACATAGACCAGAAAACTAAAAATCATTTGGCATACCTGTACACTGACATACACAGGCATACCTGTACCTGGCATACCTTTGTCAAAACAGCTTCTTTTTTTTAAATAGTATTTAAAGTATACTTGACTGCACTTTTTAATACACGGAGATCCTACAAAAGACATACTGACAGAGCCTAAATGACATGTGAACAGAGCTTTAATGATGTGGAGGTGGCACAACATAAATTGTCAAAGACTCCAACTCGTAATGCAGTTCTTTTCTTTTTTTTATAAATACAGTATAAGAATTTCATTAAAATATTAAAAGCCAAGGAAAAAACGCAGCACTGACAGTAGAACTCTAATCAAGTCAATGATTGTGATATTTGCAAGCTCTAATACGTGGATCTGAGCTAAAATTATAGTAATAACATAGAGTTATCCCTCCTGTGTTTCTCATTATTCTGTATCTTCTGAGGATCATTTTTAATGTGAGAGTTACACTTTGCTGGATACTTGATGAAGGACACGTTATCTGCGCTGTCTACTGTTTGTTTTCCTTTTGCATGTCTGAGTTCAGACTATGAATGTCGAAAGTGATTAAAATGGTTTCAGAGGTTCACGTCAAGCCATGTCTAGCCAGCGGAGGACAACAAATGATCTTCAGTTTTATATTACCCTAACTTATTCTAAATGTATTATAGACATGTGTGCAGATGTTATTATTTCAATCGACTCATATATAGGATTACCAGCATGTTAAACTGCACCTGTGGTAGCTTTCCTGAAAAGAATCCAGCTATATGATATGACACGGAACCTTACTTTACAATAGCCCGTGCTAGCCGGAGTGAAACGCTATGAATTAGTCTCTGTCACGTTTCTGCATTAAAAAATCTATATTAATCATAACCGTTTTTCCAACTTTAATAACAAGCAGTGTGGCTGCCAAAAAGACTTTCTGGAAGACATTTTCTTTCAGACTGTCATAGAGAACAAAACAGTTATTATGGGCCCTTAGATAAAGATTAACAGTTTCAACAATTCATTGGAGGGATAAAAAAAACAACAACATATTTTATTGTAGTTTCCATCGGCGTGCGGGGCAACATTGTAGACCTGATTTGTTGTCTGTCTGATAAAATTATACGGCAGACACATGAGACAGTGTAATTCATTTCTACAAAAGCTGAGAGGTTAATCAACAAAGCCGACAATAGTCAAGATCAAACCCAATGTAGCTGCTTTCCCTAGGTTATAGCTGATCCGGATTGCAGTTCTGTGTTGTATAAATTGCGTTGGTGTATTCTGAATGGAAAAAAAAAAGGTGCCCATGATTATGTGCCATAGTTTGAGAAACGGTCAGGTCGGGCTAGATGAACAGTTAAAACCCAGAGCGATAGCAAGACGTTGAGATTGTTATGCAGATAAAATCAATGTTGGAGCATGCCGCTATCTCGGTCGAGGATTATGTTGTATCTTATGTTATACGCACCTTACAAAAAAAAAACTAAATGAAAACCATCTTTTCTAATGAGGTTTAGATGAAGCATCATTAATTAAACATTAGTTGTAACAATCCCTGTTAGATTCCATTTACATCAAAATTGAGACAATGAGGATCAAGCAGATAAAAAAGAAATCAATTTTGGAAGGCATTAAAATGCTGAGTCACATCCACAAAACTATTATAACTTTCCCTTTCAGGAAGATGAGAAGTGTCCGAATAACTTTTGTTGTAGTACATAGTACAGAGGAATTAAATCCATTACGTGGATGAGGCTGATAGGGTTATGGGAAAAGCAACTGAACAAATGTATTGATGCTCGTCCACATAATATCTGTGGTCTTGTTGGCTTATACTTAAAAGTCAAAAAGAAAAAAAAAGTCATTACATGTGCATTTTCACATGATAAAGCCAATATATGCAGGTCTAATATAGACATAAAACTGTGTCAATAATATGCCCAGGTACTACCGGGGACTAGCTACATGATTTACTAGTTTCAGTGGCTACCATATGTACAGAGACACCTTCAGTGTGTTGATTTGTTGAGGTAATGGGAGTTGCACATTAATCTGATATTGATGGCCAAATGTAAGGAAAGTGGTAAGTGTTGTGAATAGTGTCAAGGAGGGGGGGGCCTTGGGTTTCCTTTGCCCTAGCACCGCTATGCCTCACTATAATCCACTGCATAATCAGTGATGCACACTTTTCATACAGTACAATAAGGCACAGCCGTAATAGGGGTCAGGAAACAGTAGACCCCACCTCCTTGACACTATTTAGAGCCTGAATAAAGGCATATACACAGCAAAGGTATAATCTGAATGCTTTTAAAAAAAAATAAAAGCTATGGTGGAAGAAAATTTATAAAATATGTGTGAAGCAAATATCAAGAAATTGATAACATACTCTTACAAAAGAGATATAATGCTATTTATATTTATTGTCTGGAAATGGTAAATATTCTACTTCCAGTCTTGCTAATTATATATTATAGCATTGCTGTCTTGATTAAAACTTCACACTTAAAGAGGGTCATGGGAAAGTAAGAAGGATACTTGACACGGTTCTAAGAGTGTATGACATTGTGGTCATGTGGGATTGGGGATGAGAATGGTTTAATTACAGCGCTCAGAACTCAGAGTGCAGAACTTCATAAGTGCACTTCTTTCTGCATTGCTAGCAGTATAATTATGCTCATGTTACTGTATACCAGATTGTAGAAATAATATTGCCTGCTTGAATAAGTCTAAATGGTTTCTTGTTTGAGATTTCATAATTGTTCTATTATAGAAATTATTCTTTATTACTGGAAAGTAATGTTTGTGAACCACTGGCCCCTGTGACTCTCAACAGGAGCATGAAGGCCCGAGTATGTCACCCAATGGCTGTTGCAGCTTCTACTAAGAAATAACCGGAAAATATTAAGATTATTGCTTGGCAAGCAGTGACAAAACCTTGCCTTCAAGGATTTATTTTAATTATATTGGGGATTTATTGCTCCTAAAACAGTAGTTTAGCAATAGGAAAATACACTTGCTTTAAGAAAAATATATGTATAGAGGCTACATAACAGCCTGATCCCCTGTTCCGCAGATACCTGCTCCCCGCTGATTAGCCCCTGGCCAATCACTGTACTTTAGCTATGACTTGCCTCGACCAGTGATTGGCTGAGTAGGCATTTCCTGTGTGTCAAGATGAAAGCAGGACTGAACATCATTGGCTTGGCAGTGGTTTGCTCCTTTCTTTTTTTTCCCTTTTTTTTTCTTCCTTTTTTTTTGGGGGGGGGGGGGGGGGGGGGTGAGTGGGGGGGTGAGATGGGGTTGGTAAGGATTCCTGAGCCTTTTTTAAACATATTTTAATCATCAGATAACCTCCTTACTGAACTTCAGATTTGGAAGACAATGAGCAACTAGTGGCTCCATAGATTTGTATCTTATTTACCTTTATTGAGTTTTATTGAGTTCCTCTAGTTTCAATGAACTGTCAGAAGAGGTGATCTACCTAGAGAGTAATTCAAAAAAATAAAAGAATGCAGCTATAAGATTATTCCGGCTGTACAGGACAAATTCAGGAGTCAGATAGTAGCCATAAAGCTACATAACCATCTCTGAGCAAGACATAAGCTCAGAGTTGTCCTCAGTTCCTATTCCTCAATTGGAAGAACAAAAAATTATGTTGGACCATCCTAGCCTTGGAGAAGCTTCCTCCGTGTGTAACAGAAAATGATATGAAATAAGATTTTATTTAATTGTTAAGATGAATCTTGATTTACACTTATTGTATGTATATCGTTCTATCCACATGTGCCTCGTGGAATCGACTTTGTACTCTCTCATCCCTGGACACTGGCGCTATCGGAGCAGTTAATAAACCAGTGATGCGGGGGACGTCACTAATTTAGTACTTAATGCTTGTGACGTATTGTTATCCCTGACAAGAGAAAAAGAGATGAGGCAGCAAACTTCCTGAGAGTCGCATACTGAAGTCCCAGTATGGTTACAGTGAGGTAATAGTGCATGTTACTTGGGTAATTTATTATTTACCGCTTTGTTACATAGGATTCTGCTCTCAAGGGCTTCATTGAGAACCTAATGTTCCTGTAAATTCCATTCTTACATCGTAATTTCTACATCTTTCAGTTTATAAAGAGCTAATCTGATAATAGGATTGTGACAATAATATTAATAATTATAGGAATAAGTGCAACAGCAACAAGCCTAGAGCTTGAGTATCTAGATTGTCAGCCCCATAGTTGGGAAACATGCATGATTGTCAATTAGTAAGTATACTGCAAAGTTCTATTATACAATATTTCAGTACAACAATTTTGCTTGCTGTCAATGAGTGGCAACCGCTTGTTACTTGTTGCATACCCAGTGTGTTGCTTTAAGCAGTATAAAGTCTGGGAGCCTGCTGAAATTCAGGCAATCTCAAGCGCTAATGGCTAGAGATGAGCGAACCGGCCGAGGTTCCGGTTCGTGTGAACCTGAACGCTCGGCTTCTGATTCCCGATGTCTGCCCGCTCTGCCGCGGAATCCTGCCAGCCTCCCTTTCATAATGACAGTCTATGGGAGGCTCGCGCGAAATGTCCATTGTTCATTGTGGAGAGACGACAAGAGAGGAGGCACGCAAGCCTCCCGCCGTGGAATTAGGCCAGTTTTGCTCCGTGCGAATGAAACCTTAGGCTGGGTTGCCCCATGCATACAAATGCCTGCATTAAAAATTATGCCCCCTTGCATTCTCTATTGGCCGTGCAATATAGCTGAACAAAACTGGGTGGTCACTGGAGAACTCAAGGGGGTGTTGTTTCCAGTGCAAGCAGGGAAACAATATGGTGGCTCTTAGGGTGCTCTTACACAGTGCAGTTTTACATATAAAATGCAGGCATTTTTCTTTACGAAGTGAAAAGCTGATTTAATGCATGCTAAAATTATTGAAAAAAGTAGAAGTAGCATATGACCTACGGATGTGAAGTGGGAGGGCTAAGTGGCACTGAAGTCGAGAAGCCCCATCCAGGTGGCACAAACCACCAACAATAAAAAACATTTTTTACTGGACCAAGCACCAAGAAATTTATAGTAAAGTAAGGTATGAAAACTGCAGAATTTAGGCTTTACAGCTGTGTAGAGAAGTCCTCACACAGAAAGGGAGTGATAGTATCACTTTAAGGCTATGTTCACACGTCCGTAGTGCGAACCGCGAATATACGCACGTAGTTTTGAGGTTGATGCGTTTGCTTGAAAGTATACGATATACGCCCGCACAGTGCACACTACGTATGAGCTTACGGCCAGATCGTATACGGTGCCGTGAAAAATGAACAAGACCATTGTTTGAGGACGGAAATGTTGAAACTCACGGCCGTGGATTTCCATGCGGTCCCGTACAAAGTACTTATTTCGGCCAAATTGAACTAGATTTTTCGATCCAATAGGTTCTGTGTGGTTTACGGGGCTGGGCGAAGATTTCCAAGTGAATGACCTGCCTCAGATCGCTTCGAAACAAGCTAGGGTAACTGTACTACGGGCGTATGTTCGCGGTTCGTACGCATCCGGCCGCATGTTAATTTTTCCCACGCCCGTAGTTTCACCCGCACATGTACGGCGGCGTACGATCTACGGACGGAATCATACGCAGTGTGAACATAGCCTAAAGGAAAACATTATTAGGTTTAAAAAAATGGCTGTTTTTTATGCCTATTTTAGGGTGCTTTTTTTATTCTAATGTCACACTCTTATAGACCCATCCTGGAGGTTAGTTTGACAATTCAAAAAAGTCCCCAAAACTCCCTTTAATACATGTTTTTTTTTTTCTTTTTTGTGTACAGCACTATGCAGTATGTGTCTGCTATGTAAGTAAAAGGCAATGAAAAGATAAAAATCTATTCATCTCCTTTGTTTATAGAGCGGCAAAGTATCCCACAGCTCTATTCAGTCTATTTGTTTATCCAGTTTAGCTTGGTTATATATCTGTATTTTTTTAATGCTTCTCTTGTTATTAATCCACATAATAAGCTGACAATCACCCAGTAGCAGTAGCAGCTAGTAAATACAGATGGATTTTAGGATCAGACGGTTATTTTACAATTAGCTATATAAAGACTTTCTTCGTTCCATCTTTGCAAACACTAATCTTCTTTTCAGCCAAAACATTAAACCGGCATAGTTTGTAGTAATTAAATACGACAGTTGGTTATTTCTCTCTCACTTCTGTAGACTCGTCATCCATTCCTTCATAACATGTGTTCCCGTAGTGGGGATCTTATGGAATCAATCAATGAACAAATTGGGAAAACTTTGTAATTGCCTGAATAGAATGAAAAGAGTTTGGTTACCACATATGTGGATAATGCAAAGTTATCTTTACAAATCTTGTTGTCTTATCCCATAAAGCTGCCTGAATGACATTCCTCAGCTGATGGCACATTACCAGACAGACTTATTGAACAGGCAATGTGGTGTGTGGCACAGCTGTGACACAATCGGCCTGCTGAGCAGCACAACACACTAGCCATTTGTTGTCGAGTTCATATTTCATACTGGAGGGAATTTGAAATGATTGAAGACATACTGAAAGTGTTTTATTTACGGGATCCAGTGCATACCAGAACTATGATTTGGCATCAACATCTGCTCTGTGATTATCTCTTTCAAGGCCAGTTTCCTTCCGCTAGCAAAGGTTATCACTTCCAGGAAGTTTTTAACATGGCCATTGTCTGTACTTGTGCATTTTGAAGGGAAATGTAACCTTAAAGTTAAAAATCAGATGGTGACTTCAAAAAAATAAATAAATAAATAAATATCACTGTATGAGGCACACACAGTAGAAAACAAAATTGCAGTCATAATTTTGAGTAAAAATATAACAATGTGTAAAAAGAGAAAAAAAAATGAAAAAATTGTTAAAAAAAAGCAGATGATATAATAAACATGATAATTATTTGTCTGGCCGCACTGAATTATAGCACTGCTAGCGAACTTCCTATTACTTTAATAGAGTTCACTATTGTATTAAAAATACAGCTGTATTTTAACCTAAGTTACAGCCAGGGCCGGCGTCAGCACAAGGCTTACCTGGGCAAGTGCCGGGGCCCACAGAATCTCAAGGGGCCCAGAGAGGGAGAGGGGCCCAGTTTTCTGATGTTCAGCCTGCTCACTATAGTGCAGGGTGAGAACTGAAAATCAGGAGACAGAGCAGGACCTGCACAGAGAAAAGGGATAAGGACCTGATCACATGACCTAAAGGTCCTCAACCTTACAGTGTGGCGAGCAGATTGACAGAGGAGCGCTGTAAGTGCTATGTGTCAGTCAGTCAGTGTCTATGTCAACAATGTATGTTTGTACCTGTTATTGGTGTCTCACGTTATTGTGCATAGTGTGTAAATGAGGGGCCTGCTGAGGCTCTGTTGCTCAAGGGCCCACAAAAACCTGAAGCCAGCCCTGGTTACAGTCACAATTTTTTTTTTTATTTCAAACCACTTTTTTTTTTAATGTTTTTCTTTTCTTTACATGTCTTTTTTTAAAGAAAATTTGTCAGATGATTTTACTTAGTGTATCAGATCTGTCAAGTACTTACCTCTCTTACTTCAACACCACAGTGCCATCATTGGAAGCTGAGCCAATCAGGGAGCGGGCATGACAGGCCAATAAGGCTAGATACTAGGATCCTGGAACTCTATTTAAATGCCTTGATGCCTGAGATCTGTTGCAGTTACCTCACTAGTGCTCTTTATGTGTACTCATCTTTCCTGGAACCCTGATCATTGCCATATCTCTGACTTTGGACCTGACATGCTGTCCTGGTTTCACTCTTGCTTATTTTGACTGCTATTTTGGTTTCTGATTTTGTACTAAGCTGCTCTTTAGGTCTTGGCTTTGACTAGTCTGATTATGCTTTATTGTGTCTTGTGTATTTTGTTTGATTAATGTCCACCCTGACCTTTGTCTGTTAACTCCCTGCCTCCCCTGCATATGGTTCAGTGAAGAGACCATCACCCAGTTGGGGGCCGTCACTTAGAACGGATAGTCCATGTAGGTAGGGACAGGGGCTGTGGGTACCTACCCAGAATATAATTATATGGGCAGGAAGAGGTTAAAATTACATTAATAGCCATATCTTTAGATTCACAAACTATTGCTTGTGAGCTTGTTATGGATGCACCTCAAGAGTGCTGTCATATTGACTGTCTACATCATGGGTCTTCAAACTGCGGCCATCCAGCTGTTTCAAAACCACAACTCCCATCATGCCTGGACAGCTAAAGCTTTGGATTTGGCTGTCCAGGCATGATGGGAAATGTAGTTTTGCAACAGCTGGAGGGCCTCAGTTTGGAGACCCATGGTCTACATTCACTATGTAGCCACTGTGTGATGACCTGTATGACCTGTCATGATCAGTCTATTTTGCCTGCTGAAAAAACTCTTTAAACTAGATTCGATAGGTCCTCCACTAGTCATGTTAAAGTATGACTCTCATGTAAGAACAAGTACAAGGACTATTTGAGCTACATAGACAATAAAAAAAAAATCACATTGGACTCAGCGAAGCATAGACAGAAGTAATTGATATACCTTCAAAGTGATTAAGGTCAACAAGCAAAACTAATATAGAATTGATTGCAATATACTATAATTGGATGGAATCTAGATATAACTAGCTTTCCTTTCAGTCAATGTTTCCCAACAGGATTGTCTCTACAGCAGCTTCTTTAGGCTAGAAATGGGAGTAGGGGTTTCTTTGGAGTGGAAATAATGTTTTGAGGGTTCCTCCTTGTTAATTACATTAGGAATAGCTGTTCTAATCTATTCTTTAGTAGCCGCTGTAATTTAAACAGCTACTAGTCTACTGTATCTCTATAGCACACCCACAGAAGAAACATCTGCATGGAGGACATTATAGAGTAGTACTGGGCAGTGTGTGCTCTGAATAAAGGTCTGGGGCTAGCTATAACACTTACCAAATCTTTAAGTAGCTCTGAATAGGATGTATACACTATGGTAACTATAATATTTTAATAGTTGAACACTAGCTAATAATTTTATGGAACACAAGACTTTAAATCCAGAGTCTGAAAATCTCAAACTTTTTAAAAGTAATGTATATGTAAATTTCTGAAATATAACTTCAAAAACTTGTTTAAAGTGACTGTCAGATCTGTTTTCCCCTCTAGAGGCACAGCCACCATTCAAGCACCTATGTCACTTATTATGTACTGTGCATTTCTGTATCTAGTCTAAAAGTCAAGTTATTTTACACATGTCAAGAGGGTTTAATGCTCTTGTTTGGTGAAAGGATTATTTCAGATACAGAAAAGCGAGTGGCAAGCTGTGTATTTTCTAATAATGTTCTTTCACTGAGACAGATAAATCATATACCGCAATAAATGGAATTGCTAGGACTTAAAAGGAAGCGTTACTTAGAACTTTTATATTTCCAAAACAAGATGTTTTACATTTGAGAGGCGTAATATGCTTCTATATATATCTATTCTAAAGAGGCATTTGTCTAGACATTGCTCAGGATCTGTACCGATAGTCATTTACATGAATAGATTTGTTTCATTTAGTTAAAGAACGTTGCCACTTTGTGTTTTAGATTCCAGGATGTTGGCAGAATTTCTTATGAAATTAACACTACACCACCTACATCTTTCTGATGATCACTTAATAATAAAATCAATGGATTATCCTGTCCATACCTTTTCATTCAGGGCATTTGTGGACTCTAACCTCTTACACCCGGATCAATGTAATCTTCCGGTATGTGGAAAGGATGCGTCAAAAGAATAAGTATCGGAAGAACCCCTTGGGATCTCCAAGATTCAGTGCAACACTTTTAAGGCCAGATGGCAATGTGTTTTAGAGGTTACTTTGAGGCATGTGTACTTTTTTGAGTTCTTCATTGTTCTCTGGGGAAGTCAAGCTAAAGTTCAGCCAGAAATACAGTATCTGTCTAAACATGGCACCTTTTACTGACCTCAAAACGCATGTTTTCAACACAATTTCTGCTATAAATGCTAGTATAGTACTACAGGATGATAAGGTTTCCCTTTTAGTTACTATTATGCTTATTTAAGGCTTGTGGACTGTAACAGAGAAAATACTGGATTACAGTGATGTAGATTTATTATTATTTGAATGTATATATACTTTACACACACACATATACATATATATATATTTATTTATTTATTTATTTTTAGCAGATTAAATTTTTGTTCAGTTGAAAGATGAAAAAATCCACAATTAAAATATCATACCCAACAATCCTTATTCTGAATCCTTATTTTATTAAATCTCATAGCCTTACCCTCATCCCAGGAAATGAAAATAGAGAGGAGGGAAAACTTTATGAATTGTATTGTGTAAAAAAAAAAAAAATCAGTAAAAGCTGCATAGTAAACGTAATCTAAAATGGTAGAGAATTTTACAATTACATTACAATAGGATTGGATTAGGATAGGATTGGGTTCAACTCTTATGAGGCTCGACACACCCATGGTGAAAATTAATTGTATACCACACAGTGGGGGTATGGATCCATTGGTCAGTAGTCTTACTCTGCATACCATAACTGCTCTTTATTAAAAAATGATTGGTGTAAGCATTTATTTTTTGTGGGACTCAAGAACATAGTCAGAGCTGATTTGAGTCCCCCAGCCAAAAAAAAAAAAAAAAAATGGTGTAAAGTAGAATTGTCTTTGTTCCCCCTAGCAACCAATCAGATTCCACCTTTCATTTTTCAAAGAATCTGTGAGGAATCTGATTGGTTGCTAGGGGCAACGGAGCCAATTCTACTTTTCACCAGTTTGATAAATCTCCCCCTATATGCCTAGAACTGGACATATAGTCACTTAACCCTTTAAGGACATGGCCCATTTTCGTTTTTACGTTTTCGGTTTTTCCTCCTTGTGTTTAAAAGGTCATAGCACTTGCATTTTTCCACCTATAAACCCCCATGACCCCTTATTTTTTGCGTCACTAATTGTACTTTGCAATTACAGGCTGAATTTTTGCATAAAGTACACTGCAAAACCAGAAAAAAATTCGAAGTGTGGTGAAATTGAAAAAAAAAACGCATTTCTTTTATTTGGGGGAAATGTGTTTTTACGCCATTCACCCTGGGGTAAAACTGACTTGTTATGCATGTTCCTCAAGTCGTTACGATTAAAACGATATATAACATGTATAACTTATATTGTATCTGATGGCCTGTAAAAAATTCAAACCGTTGTTAACCAATATACGTTCCTTAAAATCGCTCCATTCCCAGGCTTATAGCGCTTTTATCCTTTGGTCTATGGGGCTGTGCGAGGTGTCATTTTTTGCGCCATGATTTGATCTTTCTATCGGTACCTTGATTGCCCATATACGTCTTTTTGATCGCTTTTTATTACATTTTTTCTGGATTTGATGCGACCAAAAATGCGCAATTTTGCACTTTGGGATTTTTTTGCGCTGACGCCGTTTACCGTACGAGATCAGGAATGTGATTAATTAATAGTTCGGGCGATTACGCACGCGGCGATAGCAAACATGTTTATTTATTTATTTATTTGTTTACTTTTATTTAAAACCTGGGAAAAGGGGGGTGATTCAGACTTTTATTAGGGGAGGGGGCTTTTTACTATTAACAACACTTTTTTTTTTTTTTTTACACATATACTAGAAGCCCCCCTGGGGGACTTCTAGTATATACACTTGGATCTCTCATTGAGATCTCTGCAGCATAGATATGCTGCAGAGATCCATGAGATCGGCACTCGTTTGCTTTCGGCTGCTGCAGCCGGAAGTAAACGAGTGCCGAGCCGAGGACGGCGCCATCTTGGACGCGTCCCCGGCCGGCATCAGTAACGGAGATCGCTCCTCCGGGACAAGGTCCCGGAGGAGCGATCTCCCCCACTAGACACCAGGGAAACGTTGCCTCCGGTAATCGGAGGCAGCTGTCAACTTTGACAGCTGCCTCCGATTAGCTAATTAGCGGGCACGGCGATCAGACCGTGCCCGCTAATAGCGGCGGTCCCGGGCTACACGCGGCACCCGGGATCGCGGCACTTCAAAGCGGGGCCGCCGCGCGGCCCCGCTTTGAAGTGCAAGTGAGGACATAGGACGTACCGGTACGTCCTATGTCCTTAAGAGGTTAAAGACTGTTTATATCTAGTGTAAGTACGAGTATAAATTAGATGTGAACATACCCTATGACTATTTTCTGTATGCACTTGTATTACATACGTTCACACAACGTTTTTTCCTCTTCGTTTAAAATAACATCAGTCATTTTGCTGTCTGTGTAATGACGGCTGTTGGTACATTATTCTAGTTTAGGTGGGCTCATTGCCCTTTTGGTGTGTCTTTAATTGAAAAGTCTATTGAATTTAAAAGTAAAAACGGTGAAAGGATGAAAAAAAGAAAAACTGTGTGAGCAACTAAAAAATAACGTCTGCTGTTTGCAAAAGACGTCCAAAAATAATTGCCATGATCATTATTTTCACATCAGCGCAGACAATGTCGGTCATTTTATACACTCTGTCCATTGGACGTTCATCATCCCATCAACTTCAATGCATTGCAGTCAGTTAAATTGCGGCAATAATGGACATCTTTTTAAATAATAAAAGCGGACGCCTTTTCTCTTTTTTTTTTTTACGTTGTGTGAACATAGCCATAGCATAGCTGATTATACTTTTAAATACATGAAAAAAAAAGTTATGCTGATATATACCAAGCAGGCGTATGTAAAAAAAAAAGAACATCTTTTTGACATATGGCTAGCTTATTGTTACTATATACAGTAAAGCATAAACACCTTACATATACACTTAACATGGAATGAACATAGAAAAGTCTACAGAATTCTATAATTTGCATATTAAAAAGTAAATTTCGACCTTATTGTAGTACGTGTGAATAGAAACCAGAATGCAGTTTCAAACAGATTCCTGACCTACATTTATCAGCTGAAACATTACAAGTAAATGCAGCTTTTTCTTTTCTATTTAATGTTCTTTTTATTGAATAGCAAAAATAAAAAATAAAAAAATAACAGCAAGTTTCCATCCATTGGTTCATAAGTATTTCATAGTTAACAATTACCATGGAACATTCTTACATGAAACGGCTTTACAAAGAAGAATATAATTGTACTCGACAGGCACAGTAAAACACGTACCAGATGACAATCTAATTGTGAATGGGATCTCATTGACAACTGTATAACTATATAAAAAATCCCTTATTTTATGAATATGATGTTATTTTTTATAGTTTTTTTTAACCTAGAAAACAAACATTCCCTTCCTTGGATTAGAAGTTGTGCGTTTGTTAACAGTGGACATTTCATCAATAATTCTTCAGGAAGTTTATCCACAGAACCTAAGAGACTGAACTTTAGATTCAACACTTAATCAATATTCTAATTTTTCGGAGCTTTGACACTACATAGATCGGAGATCACTAAAGCTTTATGCTGCTAATGTACTGTGCGTTGAAGATTCCGATACAAATTTAATAGAATCTAGAAATTTCTATCTACATGTACAAACAACTTAATTTTACCAGGGAGTAGGCGGCCGCTCATGTTTATTTTGTCACTTTATTTACGATAAGAATCATACCCATCGCTGCCAGCATACTATCGCTCATTTCAGGAAACCAGTGAAATAAACATTTGTGGCTTGGGCATGATAGAATTCTGAACTAGCCTAACATGGGTGTCTGTAGTTTTTTTTATTATTATTATTTAAGACTGCAATGTGTAGAAATAAAATTGTTGGCCCAGTTTGGGTTTTTTGCAGAATTCATTTGTGGTGCGAAATAGAAATAAATGTGAAAATAAAACAATAAAAGGCAAATATTATTGGTACTCTTTTTTCATCCATTAATAGAAAATATAAGTCTATATTATGGAATTTTCTCATCGGAGGAACACAGTTTCTTTTTTCATAGATTTGAAAACCATAGACACACTCATACCCATATATATATATATATATATATATATATATATATATATATATATATATACTCATTGCCTTCTGGTTTGATGGTTTGAGTCAAATACTATTACATTATGCATGTCTGGACCTTTTTCTGATATCTACTTTGTTTTAGTTGTACAGTCCTGGTTATCAGAGGTTGCACGTTAAGGGCTTCTTGACCTATGAAACAGCCACGCAGCTGCTTCCTTATAGTGCCACTAAGATTTAAACACCTTCCATGCTCCTGGCATCATATCAATACATGATGCCGGGCGAGGAATGAGTCTACTTCAGGGCTGCCCTGTCCACAGTTTCCTGAGAATATGGGATGTGGGAATAAGCCATAAAAAGGGACACCCCAAATTGTGCTGTTATCACAAGGATATCTATATAATTCCAATAATCATACATTGATCAAAAGCTTCTATTTGGCTGCAATCTGACAGTTATACAACCCATTCTTACAGGTGTATAACTTGTAGAGGACAACACTATCCTGATCATCACATGGCTGCATATTATTGCTGATGTGGAATACTGAGACACCAAGACTTATCTAGAAAAAAAAGAAAAAATTGGCAGCACCTCTATGCCTCTGTTAACACTGCAGGTTGCACACTGCTTGTAGCATAAGTGAAGACAAAAATACAAAAAGTGCAACAGCATCCCACAGATGCAAGATCTTACCGTATATTCCCCCCCCCCCCCCCCCTCGGTTTACACACGATAAAAACCTGCTTTATAGGTTTTAAAAAAATGAGGATCTTAGTAAACTATTTGATCAGAGTGTACTATGTCACCACGTTAAGGTGTCCTCAGAGACATGGTCCCTACTCTTGCATTTTCACACTAGCAATGGCCTCTCCTGGGTTGAATAATTATACAACTGGGCAGATAGAAGCCTAATGATGTCTTTTTATAGCACCCTTAAGACATGGGTGGTGTGCAAGCCAAAAGGAGGTAGCCCCCCCCCCCCCCACACACACACACATTCAACAGAAAAAAAAGAAAAAATTGGCAGCACCTCTATGCCTCTGTTCACACTGTAGGTTGCACGCTTCTTGTGGCTTAAGTGAAGACAAAAATATAAATGTACAACAACAACCCACAGATGCAAGATCTTACTGTATATACTCCACCCGGTGTACACATGATAAAAACCAAGACTACTCTGTTCCTGGATAGCTCCTTTAAATGGGTTATCTAGTGTTAAAGAAACATGGCCACTTTCTTCCAGAGACAACACGACTCTTGTTTGCAGTTTAGGTAGCTGTGGTTTGCAATTGAAAAGGTTGTCCAGACAAAACTAACTAGGGGACAAGAAAGAGAACACAGGGGTGGGGTGTGTGTTTCTGACCATCGTACTCCCCGTCGATCTCCGTATTGGCCTCTGGCTCTTTTGTTATAGATGCAGCCGCAGGAATGGCACAAGACCTGCAGCTCTCTTCATTCCTTTGGGGCTGCCAGAGAGTGCCAAGTACACCACTCGCCTCTTTCCGTAGGGATGAATGGAGCCGCAGGTCATGTGTCGTACCTGCAGCTGTATTTATAACAAAGGAGTCGGGGGCTAATACAGAGATTGGCAGGGGTTATGGAGGTCAGACCCCCCCCCCCCCCCCGCGCAAACTCTTTTTTGTTCCCTATCCTGTGGCTAGAGGACAAGTTAATTTTGCGTGGACAACCTCTTTAACCTCCATTCACTGTAGTGGAACTGAATTGCACAACCGCTCCAAAACTGGAGACAAGAGTGGTCTATAAAAGAGAGTGGCCATGTTTTTTTTAACGCTTGACAACCCCTTTAACTTTAAACATTACTATAGCTTCTTTCAAGTCCTATCTAGTACAATATTTACAGTACTGCATGTACATATAATTACAATATCCTTTTATTCTAAAGAGCAGCTTGTCCTATCACTCGCCTACTCCTGATATTACACCTAATATTACATCTGGCGAAAATTATCCTACTCAATCATGACACATAGACTAATAACCAAACCGACAAACCGATATCTTCGTATCACTCACATCCTATTAACCAGTCATGTTTTATTGAATTTATTATTACATATTTTGCATGATCAGGTAATTTTACTATAATAAGATTTTTTTTTTAAGGCACTGTAGCATCACAGCAGTTCACAAAGAACTTCTACTATCAAAGAGCTAAGCAGAGTATTTAATAGAGCTTGGTTGTAAGTGTTTTTGTTCCAGCAGAGCTGATAGATTCATCTCCATCTGTTCCATATTCATAACAAAGTAGCTAGCTTACAGGAGGGCTGACTTCCCTAGAGTAGAATAGAAATGATCTTTTCAACACACAATAAAAAGACTCACGCATGGTCACTTAAACTATGTTGAGAGAGCAGTAAGTGCTGAGGGCAATTCACCACTGACTTCACCTATAGCATACTATCGTCCCCTTACATACGTTTCTTTGACATGCTGAAAGTCCTTTATGTGCTTTTCCTTCTATAGCAACATTTGGTGTAGTGCTAGTAAATTGCCGCTTTTAAAAAGCAGGAAATTATGTGTAATTAAATGTCGCTTTCGAGGCAAACCCACAAAAGTTATTTTTTTCTGCCCCATCTCCCTTTACTATTAGGTGATAAAACTGTTCCCTGTATCCTGCGCGGTTTCGTATCTCTACCTTTATAATCTGCAATTTCCCAAAGCTTCAATAGCCCATGCCAATTTTATGATGACTCCATATGTAGATGGTGAATGGAAAATTAAAATGCAGACTTAGACCAAGTGCCTTCAATAAAGTGAAAGACGAGGCAACGTACAGTCACACAGAACTGAGCACCGATGATTTCCACTAGAAACCGTTAAAGGAGCTATTGAACGTGTTCTTATTATATGTGTAATTTCACTCAACTAATACTTCTTGTCTCAGTGCTATCACCATCGTGACTCCCTTTAATCGGGCTTCAATTGAAGCAGTATGTTATTCAGTGTCATATAATATGCCTGGAACATTTTTTGCTGCTGCCAGATATCATTTGGAATTGTTTTAAATTTCCTAATTTTTATCTTTAATCGGTCTGCTCTCCTTCATTTGGTGATTATTCCTATGTAACTTTGTAATTCTATGGAAAGGTGAATAAGAAGAAAGCTTCAATAAAATTATTGTATTCAATAGTTATTTTTTCTGCATGCTCTATTAACAGGGAATAGTCCATTCTTTGATCCTTGGCTCTGCCTTTTATGCAATAAGTAATTGTTTAATTAATAATAACTGCTTAAAGGAGAAGTCTGGCCATTTTGAAAATCTGGCGGCCGGCAAGGGGGAATTTAGTAACAGACACAAACTTACTTCTCACCATGCCCACAGTGAGTGGTGGGACTGCCCTCAGGACCCTCTGCCGGTCTCCAGAATCTCCTTTGCTGCCAACATCACAACCCGGCTGATTAACAGCCCACTCAGCCAGTCAATGACTGGGCCGGAACGTTGTTCTATTCACTGATTAGCTGAGTGGGCTCTCCATCAGCTGGGTCCGGCATTTTGCCCCGTCATCACAACTCGAGGGAAAATTACTTCCAGCGGGACACAGGGAGAGGTAAGTGTGCACTTGTTATCAAATTTCCCTCTGCCTCTGCCAGCTGCCAAATTTTTAAAATGACTGAGCGGCTAGTTCCTGCCGGTTCCTGGTGATATAGGAATCGGAGGCTACGGTGAGCTATGGATCTGCGGCTGTTATGTTGTGTTTTGCTCTGTTTACCAAACACTTGTGCTGCACATTAATCATATATGGCATAGAAATCTCCACATGCATATGTCTGTGGTATCCAAGCAGTTCAATGGGTCTGAAATATGCAAAAAAAAAAATATATATTTTTTTTTTTTTTTTTTGTGGTGATTTCTGCTGAACACAATAAAGGAGCAGGGACACCTATCAAAGATAGGAGTCTCTGATTCTATACACCGACATATGAGGGCATATGCTCATCAACATACTATTCTTCAAAAAATTTTGAGGTAAAAATAATAAATATGTCTTACAAACAGACTTTTATAATGTTTGTCTTATTTACTCCAGTTGGCTTAACATAAGCCCCGTTGTAAAATTGTACATGTAAAATAATATACCTTATGACCACTGCGTCCCATTATAATACAAAGTAAGCCCAACGCCCACAGTCTAAGGCTATGTTCACACAATGTCTTTTTTAAATCTCTTCACATCCATTTTTTTAGACGGACGTCATGTTTGCACCAAAACACAACCAGTTTATGCAAATGACAGTGAACATTGTCTAAGTATGATTAGATTCATTGCAACTTTTACAAACAACTATTGTTCAGCCATTAGTTATTTCTCCCATCCAGCCCCTATCTTCCCCATAAACAGCAACAAGCAGCATGAATATGGCATATCTCACCCAGAACAAAGGGGTTAGGTGGTGATTTTTCATCACGCCTGACCCCTATTTCCACTGACTTCATCTGTCAGTGGTTGATTGGGAGAACCCCATACACCTTACACCAACGGAAGAACCCACCGCAAGCCAACAAAAGTATAAGGTGTATGTAACAATATTGAAACAGATTTTTTTTTATCTACTATGGATTTTATTCATAATTTCTATTTTAAAGATTTATTCCCTTTTTATCATATTGTAGCAAATGTTTAAAATAATTTACACCCAGATTACTATGTCTAAGTGTAGGTCAAGCAAACCTTTTGCTTTTGTTAGCGGTAATGAAAAGTCAATGATTGGGACATGTAGGAGACAGATGCATTGCTTGTTGTTTTGTAGACGTTCCGTCATGTTTTATTATCTTTATGTCAGATTATCTATGTACTGTCACGTATTATTAGTGTTCTATCATGACTATTTTTGTTTTTCCTAATATATTACTAAAGGATAATCAGATTTCATTTTGCACCAGTCAAATCCAATCCTGACTTGATTCAATGGGAAATAAATAATCTCATAGAGCCGATGCGTTATACAGGAGCCACTGAATAGCTAATACTTTTCCTGTTTGTTAACAACATACTGTCATTGTCCAGACTGCAGGTTATCAGATTAGTGTGTGTTACAGATTATAAATTGTCAGTTTTTATATGACCAGTGATGTTTTTATGTTTATTACAGTACATTTGTATATAGTCTAGATTGTATAGGAAACCTAAAGTATTCTCAAGGAAGCGCGGACCTAATGCTATCATCTTATCATATGTGGTTGTCCTTTTCATTGAATGTTGTGTCCAAGATTTTATTTTTTATATAATCTCTGCCTCTCAAAATTTTTGCATGTAATGCTGACAGAATATAATACAATTTCTTATCAAAATCATTGAATCTGCTTTTAGAGTTAAAGGCAAATTGTTTTCTAAAAGATTTAAACTCCTTGTGCTCCCCGGAATGGCTAAATGCTTAACCCAAATGAATATTTGCCATTGTATAAAAAAAAATGCAATGTATATGGTGCAATTTGCATGTAGGCGCAGAATTCTACACTTGCTCTGGAGCAGGTCTAGATTTTTGCTACAATTTACATCTGCTGGCAGGCAAAAATCATAATAAATTAGGCACGGGAAGTGGTACCCCCCGCGCCCCCTGTCCACCCATAGGCAAGCTGTACACCAAGGTAAAGGTGCAGATTTTCTGTGTCTTTTCTGTGACAAAAACTTAAAAATAAATAAGAATCAACTCACTCAATCAACCAACCGATCCCACTTTTTTGGGATGTAAACTCATAGGCTCCCTCAGCCAATCAGTGAACAGTGCTGGGACAGCCATATTTTAAACATTTTGCAGCATATCCTTATCCATTTACAGCATATCCATACATTGTGATGGGAATACACCTTTCTATGTTCACACATCGTTTAACAGCGTACGTTACACAGCAACAGGCACTGTGAAACAGCCGGCCGCCGGGCTGCACTTAGCCTGTTTCTGCAGCTGATACCTCTGTATCGGCTGCAGGAACGTTCTTTTTTCACAATTGATTTGCGCGAACCGTTGGGCATGCCCACAAATCATTTAGCCATTTACCTCAATGCAATGTATGGCAGCCGCTGCACATTGCATTGTGTGAACAGCTGATATTTCTGGACACTGTTCAGTGAACAGCGCCCGGAAATAAATGACAGACACATTATTCTAACGCCCATTCTAAAGAACAGGCATTAGAATAACGATATGTGAACACAGCGGGCGGCATTGCATTGACTTCAATGCAATGCCGCCCCTACAGTAAAGAACGGACGCTGAGGCCATTGCAATCAGCATCCGTTCTTTACCAATAAAAGACGATGTGTGAACCTAGCCGTAATTGAGGTTCATAGTCAAACAGAAACTATTCTAACAGTCAATAAAATGAAAATATTTTTTATCTAGACCTTTGGATCTTTCAGAACTCCTTCAAAAGGATCCACACACGTAATTGTACGTAAAATGGACAGCTAGTCAAGTTAGAAAAGGAAAAATGACTTTTTTTATGTAAGTGTATTTCTTAGAGAGCTTGTTTTGAACTAAAATGCCTCAAAAGATTGGTGAATAAAAGGTCACAGGCAGACTGAGATATAGTAAGGTCGTATGGAAGTCAATGGTGCAGTCTTCAACATATACATATATACATAACTCAACCCATTTTCATTATGCTGAATAATAATTATTGGAATGTCTCCACAAATATTTTTTTAATTATGTTAACAATATTTTTTTGCTTAGGAAGAATTTTTGTTTAGGGGGAAAAAATTACAATAATTTTATCTTGATTTTTGCAGCTGACAACCTTTCATATTTAAAGATTCATGGAATATTTACTTGTGCATATTGTGGCTTTAGTACAAGGCATGCTTGCTTTCCTCTTGATTTGCATAGCAAACAGGAAAGAATGAAAGGATAGAGAAAGGAAAGGTCAAAATCTTATTACAGAGAGGATGATATGGAGGTGTTCTCTATAGGCCTGGCCAGTGTATTAATATTGTAATACATACAAACAATACTCTTACACTTTGATCATTTATTAATATTAGTAATGTTCAGTTTAAACACATTTGCTTTCATTTGCTCAGTACATGTTTATACATTATGCATACAGATAATAAGAAGGGTAAATGCAAAGAGCTGAACAATAATCGTATACATATTCACATGTTCAGCTATCCTGCTTTATATAGACCTTCAGCCAATAACTATAAATGTTAGCGATTGACAATCTCTGTTAGTAAATTTGCAAGCATTGATATCCATAAATGCATAGTCCATTCGGAGTCAATAAAGTAGGAAACATACAAGACAGCATTTAACCCGCTCAGTAGATAACACTAGCAGATGCATAGTGCTAGGAGGTACAGAGATACCCTTACTGCACATATAGCGTCAACACATTTCACAGAGAAGTCACACACAATCTAAGTAAAAAAATATTCTTGGGTGAGTGCAACATATTGTAATCCACGATCCTACTGCTGCATGCTAACAGTCCTACATATTTCATGTAGGAACTCAGTGCTACAAGATAGCAGTCTTAACCACTAAGCCACCATACTGGTCTTAAAGTGTCACTGTTTATTTTTTTTATTTTTTTGCAGAGATCTGCAGAGATTTGCTGAATAACCCCTTTAAGATTCATGAAGAAAAAATGATATGGTTTTATATGGAGGGCCTTATAAAGATTACAGATTTAATTCACTGCCATAACCCTGTCTTACTATCTTACTATCCACAACAAAGGAATTGTAGCTTGGTGCCAGTGCCCTGACACCGAGCTTCTGTAAAGGTGGGGATATACCTTTAATAACTGTCAGCTGAACATTTTCCGTCCAGCCACAAAAGTATAAAGTGTATGGGGACATTAGCACAGGCTGGATGGCCCTCCACTAGCTACATCCCTTTCTGGACTATTCCATGTCTCTTTGATGGAACATGCTCTAAACTTCTAGTAGAGTGGGCATATAGCAGAAGTACTGAAGTGTAGTTGACTCATCATGCAGATTATATTTGTCCCAGTCACTTGTTTTTCTGTAGCTTAAGTTGTTTTTGATGCCAAACTGAAAAAGCTGCGCGTGAAATGAATTGACACACAGGATGTGTTGATTATTATATTGTGCCAAATAATTCCTTTCCTTCTCTCACTTCTAAAACACTTATGCTTATAAAGTTGATTCATCAGAACACAATGCTATTTGTTGCTATGTGGAGACAAAGTGAGAGTAAAACTCTTAGTAGCAAACTTCAGTTACTTTACAAACACTGACTATAAACCCCATGAGATTGCTCTCTAATGTTACATCATTTACCTACAGTGTGAATGTTGCAAATGTTGGTGCACATTTATATTGAAAGAGTGGATATTTTAGAAGAGTTTCCAAAACTCTTATCAGGGTTATTTTCCTAGGTAACCCCTATCACAAGTCTTTCTCCCCCAATCTTGGAGTCCCTTATCAGCTAGAAGCAAATTTAAAATTTATTGAGTAGACTAAAGTCAATGGGTATGCATTAGAACACCCTTTTGACAGTATCAAAATGTATACTGGCACAGAGGCTCAAAATGTTACGGGAATGTGGCCTAACCAAGGTATGCCCTTACGGTGTATAATAGACAGTCTCTTAGACCTGATAATTGTATTTTGGTTGTAAATACCATTACCATGAATTCATTTGAAAAGTCTTCTCTGTTTCTTCAAGCTGGATAAATATTTTCATCTATGCAATAATTCAGCTCATAACATGGAACCTTTATCATGCAGAAAGGTAACGTAAGCTGACCCAATAGGACTTATTTTAGACCATTTTAGTATAGGCCATCTGTTACCATTGGGTGGCTCATTCAAGATACATAGGATTTAAGATAGAGGTAGGTCAAAAACTTTAGCTGATATGTTGAAAAACTTTGGTTTCTGCTTGGATGTAGTCATAGCCATTTTGAAGAAATTTCCATCTATTCACAAATTTTTGCAAAAAGAATGACAATTTTTGCTTCATATTGACATCACATTATAAGATGTATTTTCTGTAAGTCAAAGGGTCTGTCTCAGGTCCGCTCAGCCACTCAGTGAAGGAGGCGGGATCTGAGCGGACTTAAAACGGATCTCGCCTCCTTCACTGAGTGGCTGAGCGGACCTGAGACATCAGGTCTCGGGCCCGTGTCAGACACCCAAAAGCGGCCGGGAACCGGGAACCGGAGCGCTGCGATGCGGGACCTACCGCTGGAACCGGGGAGGTGAGTGGACGTCTTTTCCCTCGGCCACCTCCTCACCGGTCCCAGCACAAAAGTGCCCCCCCCCGCTGGAGTACCCCTTTAAGAACCTCATTTATTGTTTAGTAAGGACCATTGTCTGGTAACAGTTTTTTGATGTGATGTGGCTTAGTAGGTGAATGCACTTTTTTAACTATTGCCTAGAGCGAGAAAGCATAATTGAAATTTGTCAAATTTTTATCAGAAAAAATTACTGAACCAATTTGTTTTCTTTGTCCTTCAGCTTCAGCAATCCCAGACAATGGAAGAAGATCCTGCTTAAAACTCAAAGTCTACGTACGGCCACAAAGTAAGTCTATTTCCTCTGCTTCATTGGGTGGCCACAAATGCATGTTTTAATGTGTGCCTCAAGAGCCTTCCAGTTTTTTTTTATTGTAAAGCCTTGTGTGATACCTCCACATCTGTGGTTTATTTTGCCTTATAATTTCTAATCATTCCTCATTGAGCATTATTAAATACATGACACTTGCTAACTTGTTGTTTCTCAGATGTTTCATATGTCTAGTTTACTCAAATAAAAGCACAATTTGGCATTCCAGAAATGCCCTGTAAATCCAAGTAAAAGAACAACAACAAAATTTATAATTTAGAACAAAAAAAAAAAAAAAAAGAAAAGAAAAAAAAAAAGAGATAAAATAAAAGTGATGGAGTTTAAAAGATCTCACTAACGTATTTGGCTGTTATCTCTATTTTTATTATAGACAACTGTTTGAAAACTATAGGTGTTCATGACCGTGTTTTCGATGTTAACGACAAAGTAGAAAATTCATTAGAACCAGCAGGTTAGTATGTTTAGAGAATATCTTTTTAACCGATTTATCCTTCCCTTTGGTCTTTCTTATTTCCAGCCTTGCATGTCTTGCATGATGTTGGTGCTATTGCTGTCATGGTAAACCTCATTTCCTTAGAATGCTATAAAAGTGCATGAAAGACACGGCTGTATTTCCTGAATGCCTTGTTTATTCTGCTATTGGTAAACATATCTTTATAAACCAGCCACTAGCTCTGTCTATGTCCGTCCTTTTGCATGCTGATGCATAGAGCCCCTCTTACTGTTCTATGTGTATAGAATCAAGGTCTTTAAAAAAAAAAACGTCTTGTTTATCTTATGTGTTTAATGGATAGATGACGTGTTTCTTATTGATCCACGTGACACTAATGCATGACTTAATATGCCCCTTTCACTCCTTTCTTTGTAACCTTAATACTTGTCTATGTTTGTGTCAATTTCTGTACTTACCATTGTGATTAATCAATCTAGCAACATAACACTTTCTGGCTTAAACATACAATTTGGTGGCGGTGCCCACTATTCAGATTGTCAGAACAGAGGCATCCTAAACAAAGGACACATTTTAATGTAAAACTCCATCATTGTTTACTTGTTTCTGACCATCAATGTTTCATAACAGTGAAATTCTGTGTATTTTGTTTTACATGTAATTTTCATAAAATTAGAACAATTGTTTTGTTTTACATATAATATAATGTAGCGTTCTGTTGTCAAGGTCAGTAGGTTGTGTGCCATAAAAAACAATCCCAGTTACACACGTCAGGGTCAGGTGATACTGAGAACTCATCTACAAACACTAGTTTAGGTGATTGGTACTTGGTGTAGAAAACCCCATGTTTCATGGCCTATGTTTGGTTGATATTGAGTGTCTATTAACATCTATGAACATTGATTTCGATAGGCAACATCAGTTTTCATGTAATCAAAAAAATCTGAATCACAAATACAGTTTAAGGCAAAACTAGTCAATAATTTTCCTTGTAGCACTAGAATATGTGTTGTTAGGCCCCAGTTTTCCAAGTGATAGCAGCTCATTATAATGACTCCTAGTATTCACCACCATCATCCCACACATGTACAACATATAGTATATAATGGGGGCTCCTAATAGTAAGTTGATATAGTCCACTATTCAAAAATGCAACGCAGCTATATGGAATTCCTATTGCCCTCCAATATACCACTCATGACACTTGTTACCCTACAATTCTGTATGGCAAACAAAAATACCATTAATGTACAGTAGTCATTGTCATAGTTGCAGTGCACCATAAGTCCAGAACAAATGACCATATAACTAGTCAGGTCTTGTGCTCCCGTTGTCAACATCTTTGTCTGAGGGTAGCTTCACACGTAAAGTATCCACAGCTGATTTCTAGCTGCCAATTCGCAGCGAAATCCCCTGCGGATACTTACCCATTCACTGTCTTCCGGCAGTCAGCCAATCCGTGCGCTGCAGATACATTATGTGTGAAGGTACCCTAAAACAATTTTCAGAGAAGTTAGAAGCTAATAGCCAGAGAAAAAAAATATGTATTGCCTACTTGTTGAAAAGGGCATTATATAAACAGAATGGGGGAGATTAATCAAACATGGTGTAAAGTGAAACTGGCTCAGTTGCCCCTAGCAACCAATAAGATTCCACCTTTCATTTTCTAAAGTCTGTGACAAATGAAAAATGGAATCTGATTGGTTGCTAGGGGCAAATGAGCCAGTTTCACTTTACACCATGTTTGATAAATCACTCACACCATGCTTGATAAATGTCCCTCAATGTCTCTTGAGTATTACTGTGACCTAAGCAAGATATGCACATTAGAAAAATGTTCTCTGAACCAGCTGAGTTGGCCAACCTTCTAGTGTGTAATAGGGTCTACTAACACCCCTTTCTCCACTTTGAATAAATGTCAGGGAATCGAATGTTTGAGCATGTTGAATATCATCAGCAATTAGCTGGCAGCTATGTAAAGTGTATAACCAGGCTTAGGTTTGATTCTCCAGATACTTTATTCCCTAAGATGCTTGATTCATACAGTACAACTCAATGGGGGAGCTTTATCAAGACCAGCGTACTTGTACATCGTCAACTCCATTAGATTTAGTAAGAGGAGCACAGCAGGTGCAGAAATCTACACCTACTCCCGGGCAGGTGTAGATTTCTGCCATGATTTACACCTGTTTGCAGGTACAAACCATAATAAATGAGGCAACACCTCTTCCTCGCCTTGGCGTGGCCCCTGTCCACCTGCAGGGGAAAAAGCCCCAAAATTTGTGCAAACCAAGCCTTTTCTTTGGCGTCTGGCAGGAAACGCATCGATAAATCTCCCACAAAGTATTTATGCCATACATTTGTTCCTTTGGGACTTGGTCATCAGGTGCTTGAGAGTCAAGCCCCCACCACCACCACATTACTTTTTATTGGCCCTTTATTCACAAATACTTAAATTGTTTAGATAGGTAGACAGATAGATAGATAGATAGATAGATAGATAGATAGATAGATAGATAGGTAGATAGATAGATAGATAGATAGATAGATAGATAGCATTGATAGACAGACAGATTGATAGAAGAAGAGAAGAAGAGAAAAATGTACAAAATTCACATCACGTACTGTATGTATAGCAATTCATTACACCTTAATTGATGTTACATGGTGTACAATGTTCACACCATCATAAGAGCAGAAAACCAAACATAACAACATTGCCCGTCTCTTGTATGCTGATGCAGACAACACCCGGCAAACCCTATTGAGATAAATGAGGCTTCTTAGCTTTTTTAACATGAAGTGCAACATTTTTCTCAACAAAATAGTCAACCAAACCTCACACTTTATTATTAGAACATTGAAAAGTCATATATATTGTACATTAACACTACGTTTTCTATCCTTGCCTTCAGCATATGGTAAACATATCACATAGAAGCAACAGCTTTTTTTTACACATACAAATACACAGACTTTCATTACACTGTGAAGATGTCTGTAAACAACATACATGCAAGTAAAAGACTCTCTCATCAGGCACGGCTGTATTCTAAACTTATGCAATTGAGAACACAATATAGTGCTGCCAGAATTCCCACAGTATTCATAGCCCATCTGTCCAGTCTCTTGTAATGATCAACAATAATAGAAAATATCAGGAACACATGTATTCTTACGCAGCTCCTCTTACTTCCCTGCATTTCATTTAAAGGTAATTAGGAGAATCTTTATTGCTATGATTATAAGATTCCCCTTGAGGATGTATTCAAAATGGCTTCTGGACTTCCTTAATGTCTGAAAAATGTCACATCTGTGCGACATACGGATAAAAATGTCTCACAATTTATGAGGAATTTGCTCTTCTGACAGCTCTATACAATTTCTGTGTAGTGAAATTGATGGTTTTTATACTCATGTCATACAATGTTAGAACTAAACAACAGAGCTGCGTATAAGCATATGGTTACAGGGATTTTCACGGTACCATATAAATAGGTATAAGGAGAAAGATTCTAATGCTGATTATTTTAAAGCGCATGTACCACCAGGTACATCGCTTTGTTTTTTTTACATCAACAGAGCGCCTCCGGCCCCGCCTGGCTCCCGCACATGGCATCAGTCTATTCACAAGCAACAGCCCGCCGTTGAGTACTGGGGACAGGCCAGTCCCCAGGGCTCCGGGGCAGGCCGGTGCTCGGGAATAGCCGGTGCCGTGCATGGGAACCAGGCGACAGTTCACAAAAAGGAACGTGCCACCGGTATCCCCGCACCGATGCTGGTCTGTTGACCTGGTGGTACATTCCCTTCAATAGAAGTTGATTCCACAATCCCGTTTTTTGATACACCTTATTAGTCATTTTTCAGACCAAAAAGATTCCAAAATATTTAAAGGGAGACATACAGTTTACTTACTTAATCAAAAATTAATAAATTTATAGAATAATTTTAAACAGCTATGTTACATAATCTCTCTCTTTATATATCACATACTGTATTTCTAGTGTTCTGGGCACCATTTTATAGATATGATGGATCATATCTTTCAAAAGTGAAATTATACAATTTTTACTTCCTGCAGTAAATACTTACCTGCATGAACCCCCTTATCTTAATCTTCCATTGTAAATACAGCACAGTAAGCCATAGTGGGGCCAAAAAGTCCCACCTCCTTGACAATATTTACAGCCTGTATAAAAGCGTTTTTTATCATTAAAATAAACACACACACAGAGGCAACAAAGGTATGTTTTAAATATGTTTGTTGATATCTATTCAGCGGTGCCACCAGCTCAGTAGATGTCAAAGAAGTGAGAGATTCACATCATATAACTCTATGACTATTGTGGGAAGGGGGGGGGGGGGGGGGGGGAAGTTGGAGCTCTGTATCCGAAATGTAGAGCCCTGACTGGTGTACAGACAAATCATGAAATTAGTCAGCACAGAATATTAGAACTTAGAATGACACACTGTTAAGAGGTGGACATTCTCTTTTAGATCACATGGTAGATTACCATTGCACATTGAATGGCTACTTTGTTTTGGCTAGACTGTAGATTTCCGTAACTCAGATTTCAATCTGAATAATGACTTAATGAGCTCACTATCCCTTCACATACTACACTGCAATATCCAAAATAATTATAGTTTAGGTCTAATTTATTATTAAAATTTATTTCTCTAAAATTACTTTCTTCTCTTTAACTTTTGCTGTGCGCTCGGTAAAACAGATGCTTCTTCTGCCATCAGATAAAAATATATCAAGAACAGTTTGTTTGGGATTTTTTTTTGTAATACAATAGATACAGTTACCTGGTGATACATATTGCATATTAGCATATTATTATGCATTGATATGATAAAATGAAAAATAATATGCTACTGGAAAAATCCGAAACACGTTTGGGGATCATGCACTCTTCGGGTTATTGGCCCCATATACCCTGTTGTGGTCACCCATGACACAGCCTCAGATTAGATGTGGAGGCTTATATGTTTATTTTGTTGGATTCCATAGGCATATAAATCATAGCATGTTTCATAGGAGGCTGTATCATGGAGCTATTTTCCTCTAAAGCATTGCTTCCAAGGGAGAACATCTCCATATTATGTGATGTATGGAGTCCTAATGCGATGGCACTAAGAATAACTAAGGCTCCTTCATATGGAGCCACAGGGAATCTGTGTGCTACCATTTAGTCATCATGCATGAGGCATAAAGATGCAATATTGCAGATTGCCAAGTATGTTATTTAACCCAATGTTGTAGCATCATCTGGCTGAGTAGGAACATGTAGGAAAATTGTATAAAATTATGAAAGAATAATGAATAGTAGCAAAAGTTCCTAATTTTAACTCTAATTAGCTTTCTATTCTATGTCTCATGCTTCAACAAAAGCAACAAGCCACAATGAAATATAATGAGCAATCTGGTTGCTTAGTTCAAATGGCTTTTGGCCAGTTTGGCTTGTTTTCCATAGGGGCCGGTTCTAATGTGGCCAACCTAAATCTCATTGTTTACCTATCAAATGCTATAGTAAATAACATTCCTCACTCATTTCCGCAATTATTTAGTAACTTGGCAGACCAAATGGAGCTGTATTTGTTGGATGTACATTCCGTAATCATATGTTTTGGCCCCACAATGTAGTTCAGCTACATAAATGATGGATATGCTTAGCTTGATCATCTAGGCATTATGACTTATGGCCATAGACTAATGATACTCTTGAGCAGTCTTCCACTATTTGGGTTTAGTTGATTTAACAAGGAATTTGTATCTGACTATAATGCAATTTTTTATCTTTTGGCTCCATTGGCGGAGAAACTCCATATTTTATCTTGTTATGTATATTAACAAAGAATATGACTGCATTCTTCTTTTAATCTGTTCCTACCATGTCTGCCAGAATCCTAATCCAAGTATTCACTATATTTCCAGTAAAAATTAAGTTTTGTAACATTAAACCTGAGGCTTTACACAATTACATTTACTGGTTTGAACTTCTTTTAGTCAACCGATTCTGCATTTTACCTGACACTGCCATTGCCTGTGCTAAACATTCCACTACACAGTGAATGGCAGGAACAATGGGAGGCTCTGTGGCTGGCATACATGCCTTGGTTTTCAAGTTTCCATCTAATAATACTACTCTTCTATCAATATTCATACTCCAGATCTTTAAAAGAGTATTCTACATATTTTACGGCACTGTAAAATTTTCGAAATGTTGCTGCCCTGGCAGAGACTATAACACACAAGCTATTCTTACCTCTCCATGCTCCCCCGATGTTCTCCTACGTCATCTCCAAGTCCCCCGCTGAATGGTTTTGCCTCTACTTTTGAGACTTGTTTCAGCAGTGACAGCCCGCTCAGCCAATCACTGGTCATGTCGCTGTCCCTTCTCAATCAGTGATTTTCCGAACTGTCACTGCCAGGACGTCCAACTTAGAAGCGGAAGCAGGATCGTTCAGCAGGGGGCCTAGATATGCCGTAGGGGGACAACAAGGGAGCACAGTGAGATAAGAATATCATGTTTGTTATGATCTCTGCCAGGGCATCAATATATCAAAAGTTTAACAGGGTTGGAATGCCCTTTAAATTTAGGATTAAATATTTAAGAGTTCATATTAGGAAGTGTGAGCACATGCGGTGCTCTGTTATTTTAGATGCATTTCTAATATTCCCAGAGAACTCCTTTAACAGCATCTGTATGTCAGTATTAAATGGGTGGATATCAAACCTGACAGACAGAACCTGCTGTTATACTTAACATAGATAACACATTCAAAATGAACGAATCCACTGTACAAACATAAAATACTATAAAGGGATTTTAGAAGCAGTGAGTTTAGCTATGACTTAGCCTTGCACATACTGTAAAAGACACTTGAAAATTAATCTAGCACATTTTGAATGCTAACTGAATATTCCATTACTCTGAACTGAAGCCCTATGAATTGGCATCCTGCTGAGAGCACATTACATATAACTCACTCTACCATTAGCAAAAAATCTACTTAAAGAATCAACATATTGTTCATGCAAATTAATAAAAAAAACATTAAGGATCATTTACATTTGATATTACGGCTCTTGTACAGCTTAAAAAAAAATCTTACTGTCCAAATTCATTATTTTTATTCATTATTATAGCTTTTTCTCTTGCGTTGAGAAATGGATTTCTTGAAAATTCTTTTTCTTTTTAAAATTGTAGTTTTTGTGCTTAGGGTGGGTTAAAATTTAGAAATAATATGCTCACCCGTCATTAATTTCCCAACAGTGGTGTTTTTCTACCACTTAGTGCTTTCTGCTCTCCTCTTGACCAATTGGAAATGCTTGCTCAGCTAATCATTGACCTCAGAGGTAACCTACCCCAGTAAGTCATTGGCTGAGCAGGGATTTTAGAAATACCCATCTGTTTAGAAATACCCACCTGTGATCAAAAGTTAACTGAAGGAAGTTCAAACCATATATTTTTTCTAATTTAAAGGGAATCTGTTAGCTTTAAATCAAGATCAGAGATGGAGAACACTGTACATTAATAAGTAAAGGCAGATAGGGTGGGGGAGGGAGGTGGAAGCATGCATCCTGCAGCTCAGGGGCACCTCTTACACACTTGAGCCCTGTGTATGATACAGACCTGACAGATTACCTTAAAACAATCATCAAATTGCTTTTTTCTTCATTTTTTTTTTTACTTTCTTTGAAGTTTCTATATTACAAAGCCTGATATAAATCTGATATATATATTGTAAGGATTCAATCATTCTTTTATAACCTGTACAAGAATGATTTTTCTTTTAGTTTCTTCAAAACCTGTTCAGAAATTGAAAGTGTTAGTTATTTCCACATAGAGTAAGATTACACATGTCAGTAGAGTTTATCTCAAACTATGAATATAGCCTTAGGGTATAGGTGAATGGACAGAAAAGATTATAGCAAAGAAGTAACCAGTACTGCCTTTAAGTAATGAACATGACTTTAGAGCTTAGCACTAAAGCTGTAGACATATCCATAGAGTATGCTTACATCATGGTTAGCGTACCTACAGTATATACCAATAATAAGCATAAGAAAAGGCACACGTCTCTTATAAGTTTAGAGTAGTTTCAACCATATCCACATTCTCTTTTTTGATTAGGTTGACACATGGATACTTTAGATTTTGCTTTATAAGGCCTAGTTAACACTGAGTAAATTCGGGGGAATTACGCGGCGGAACTCTGCATGGAATCCCACCTGCCACAGTGTTAAACAGTGTGTCTATGGGAGGTCTCAAATGCCTACACTCTTCACAGCCCTCCGCTCAAAGACTTGACATGTCAATTCTTCGAGTGGAGAGCAGAGGCGCGCAAGCCCTCCCATAGACACACTGTTTGACACTGAGGCAGGTGGGATTCCGCGCAGAGTTCAGCCGTGGAATTCCGTTTAATTTATTCAGTGTGAATTGGACCTTAGTCTTTATTTCATTGTGTGTAGTCATACTGCATTTTGCCTTCAGCACTTATCCACAGAGTCAATAAACAAATAGGAATATTGACATAAAAGAAAAGTCATGAAGACTTCCAGAATTTCTAAGTATTTATACACTAGAAAATAGTGAGATGGCCACAGCTGTCCAAGTTACTTCCTCTATATCTTATACTCCAAAGAATGGTATTGAGTTAACAGTTTACATTGTACTAGACTCTTGAAGTGACTTTGTTAAAGGAGCGAGGGGTGATGGTTGACCACTGAAAATCCTTTGTCAAACTATAGTTCTAGAATCCCTTTACCGTTTATTACAAAATGCTATGTATAACATGTTATGACTTACCGTCACATGTAGTGATATGCTCAATCAAACTCTAGAAACATTATAAAGCAAGAAAAACAAATCTGATTAGAAGAATTTTTAGGATAGTGTTTTAGTTTTTGTAATCTGGCTCAGGTCCATAGTTTACTATACAGAAAGAAAAAGAAAAGAAAATATAAATATAAAGAAAATATTTTAACTATCTTTTTTTTATGAACGATACATGATAAAGTAGGAGACCAAGTTTTTCATACGTAACTTTAATGTCATTGTCTCTTATTCCATTGTCTTTATCACATCACAATGTTGTGTTTGTGGATTTGCTCGGCATTCCATGCAATCTTATCAGTGCACGTACATTTCCACCCACAAAATGCAATTCTCATAAAATCTGACTCCATGTGTTATGATGATGACTTCATCTTCCCACAGTTGTACTTGGACAATTCATTTACTCTACCGGTGTTATATCCACTGTGCAAAGTGTTATGTTGTTCTATAAATTCACAGAATGTCCACATTAATGTGCAATGTGACTTTAGAAACAAATGATTGTGCACAGACATTTAACATTTCTAATGATAATATAAGACACTGGTCATGCATTAGCATAAATAATACAGCACAAGCTACTGTATATATGGCTGTGTATTATCCAGACAGTCCATAAAAATCATTACAATACTATAATATATGGAAAACTCTACAATTAATATGCACACAAAAAAAAAAAAACACCTGGAGGTGAAATATATTTTACTTCCTGGTTGTCCACCTCCACCTTACACTCAAAGCTTCCACTATTACCCAACACATTGTTCTGTGTTTGCACAGTTTATTTTGTACACTTAAGAGCTCACAATCTAAAGTACTACAACCATAGCGTACTTCCTTCCCAAGTGGTACTCCTCTCTTTTCCCTGCAGGCTTCGATATCAGTGAAGCACCAAGTTACCCTGCCAATCTGACAAGCACAGAACTCAGTCAGTGAGATGAATCTTTGCATTTTGTGGGGCTAGAAACTGGGAAAGGGATTACCATGGAGCTCTGTGTCTGGCTGCTTCTTCCACCATCCTGTCTCTCTTTTTGTAACTTGTGTTTAATGAAATTTTCAAAAATGTTGCAATTCTCATGTTGGGAGAGGGTATGAAACAACCCCCCAAAACAGTATTGAAAAATGATACACTATATGATAATATGAACACTTTTATTTTAAAAGATTGTCTTCCACCCTGCCAAGCCATTATATATCTGAAATAATTTTACCATTTAATTTTAACCTCAAATTGCTGAATTTCTAATATGTTTCATCTTAAATCCATCCTTTCCCTAAATAACATTACAACTATAGGGTTACCTCTCCAGGGCTCTACTGCTGAAAAAAAGTTTTGCTAACCAGTCATGTCTGGTCTCAAGAACAGGCAAGAACAACTGGAGAATTCTAAAAATGTCCAAGGCTCAATCAGGCCATAGATGTAAAGACATTTCACCTAGAAGATAAGCTTTGTGTTACGGTTTAGTCTTTTTGAAATACAATTTAGTATTGTCTTTCATTGGAAATTTTTTGTTGATCCAATACAAGGAGTAGTAACAATTTCGAATAAAAAAGAGCATTTCTACCTAAAGATTTTAGCCAACAATAAGTCCTAACTATGTTTTAGTAACAGATGTTTTAATATATTTCTGCTGTACTTTGCTGAGCATTGAGCTTTTATTTCAAAAGTAATCTAATATGACTTTAATTAAAGTGGTAATTGAAAGATACTAACCAATCACCAATCAATAGGATAAGTTATAAGTATCTGATTGGTTGGGGTCCGACCACTGGGTCCCACATTGTACATGAAAACCAGTGGACTTCTTGTTTCTCAAGAGAGTGGAGCAGCAGCAGTCGAGCATTCCCTTACTTGGTACTTAAACTCTTCCCTTTTGTGGAGCAAGGGCTCCTGTTCTTGTTATTGGTGGGGGTCCCTGCAGTTGGACCCCATAATCCCACAATCTTTTATTGTATACCTCTCCCCATTAAAAACAAACAAACAAAAAAAAACAGAATTTTTAAATTTTGTAGTCACGACATGGTAAGTTTATTTAACTTTAGATATCACCTCAACAAGTAAAATAGTAATGTAGTGATGTGGTTGATTTTACATCTTGAGTAGGAATGCTCTTTTATTTGATGGAATGAATTTCTATGGTTTAGACACAGACGGTTACTCTGGTCACCCTTAGGCTAGGTTCACACAATGTGTTTTTTTTTTGTCTTTTCGACGGCCATCTTTTTGGATGTCCTTCATTTTTAGGCCAAATAACTTCCATTATTTTGAAATCACGACTGTCATTGCAAAACAACAGACGTTATTTGGCCTCAAAATGACGGACGGCCAAAAAAATGACAGACGTCCAAAAACCGACAAAAAAAGACATTGTGTGAACGTAGCCTAATTAGGAAATGTAGGATAATATCATTACATCTATGGCCGTCTTTACAACAGCCTTTAGTGATTGGATTGTCCGATCAGCATTTGGTGAAAATAATTGCAAGTTTTGCTTTATATATCCTCCAGGTGTCTGTGCCTGAAAAACAATGAGCATGGTGGAAGAATTTGCTCTTTAATGTTATTTAGTATTTTGCACTTGTCTTATACAATGAAGATTTTATAGAATGATGTTATCTTGAGAGATGTTCATCAATAAGTTTACCAGATAATCTGATTTATCAGGGGCATGTATTTAATACATGCAAAAATTCAATGTCTTTTATGAGGATATAAGTTTGATGGAAAATATAAGTCCCTTTGGAAATGCTAAAAAATGAGTGCAAAGAAAAACAGAGGGTTTGCCCATAGCCGATTCCACGGTGCTTCTAAAATAAAAGAACAATCTTATTGGTGCTCTAAGCAACTACTTCAGCTTTCCTTTGGACTAGTTTTGATCTCCCTTACAGAGTGTTCTCTATGGTATGACTGTTGTCAACCACTAGTGTATCCTCTTAATGCAAATGTAGTGGGATGTACAGTATAGATCCATTTCATACCACAATCACTTGTATCTTAGTGTTTTTAACCTTGTTATAGTGCTGACTATCCACAGAGGTTTTAGGCTCTTTTCACATGTAGTTTGAGAAGCTCCATTAAGAGCATTGTGGCTTCTATAATGAACAGAAGTCATAATCCAAATGTGAACGCAATCTTATGTCCTGATAACAAGCACCTTTTTTTTTTAGTTTTTTTGTTTAATGGCTGATCTTTTCAACTCAATTATCATGCAGGCCAGGCCACATGATTGTGAGTGCAGCCCTTCAATTTTATTATTAAAGGTCGCCCATTATCCTGTTTACACATGGTAATGTGTGGCCGACTAACAATGATTTTTAGTAGAGATGAGCGAATTTGTTGAAAGTTTAGATTCATCAAATTTTGTCCGAACCCGAATTCTCCCAGCTTCTGAAGAAGTTTAATGCCGCCTCTGTGCATGGATACAACCGTAGGCTGTATCCATGTTTTCCTAGCAGCTCTAGGGCTACGTCCAACTCCAGATGCCGGTAGTAAACAGAAAGTGTTCGGGTTTGGAAGAATGATTCAAATTGTTTAGATGATTGTTGGCAAATCTGGACTTTTGGCAAGTTGGCTAATCACTATTTTTTTAGGTTTGTATAAACCTCCTGATCTGCTGAAAAAGATTATTTCTCATAATTTTTTTTATATAGGCCAGTTATCCAGAGGGACTGTTCCTAAAAAAAATTTAGCCGATAAAATTGTCCCATGAAAACTACCAAATACGACTCCAATGCAAACTCAGTAACAGAGCCCCTTGCATGTGATGTAACTTTTTATAATACTGGTGTGTTCCTATGTGACAGAGGCCCCTTCACGTACCAGGATCTAGATGCAACTATTAACTCCAAATCCTTAAAGGCAACCTTCGATCATTTTTTAGGCTACCTAAACCACAGGTCATTGGGGTAGTCCTTGGCGTTTTCTGCTTACCCTGTCTGGTTTGATTGATATATCTCTCCTCTTTGGGTATAGGTAGAGAACTATCAGTTAACTGGAGTGGAGAGTAGCTTCCAGGGACCACCCCAATGACCTGTGGTTAGGGCAAGATGAAAATAATGACAGATTCCCTTTAAAGAAAAGACTTCTGTATACTATATAGCATTACCAACTTAAATATGTGCCCCTGATTAAAATTTTTATCTTGTAATCTTTTGGTACCGCACAAGACTAAAATCTCTGGCAAGTATTTACATGCCAGCATAGTAATAGCGTTTGAGATTCAATATGTTTGGCTACCAATATCTATAGCATGTTGTATATTTAAAAAAAAAAAAAAAAACTTTAGATGAAGAATAAATATATGTGCTCTTATGTGTCAATGTCATTGTTGATAATGTTTTTAAAGTTTATTCTTTGAGGTTCACTTTAAATATACATTATACATCTACATAAAGAGCAAATCCCTAATACAATGTTGTAATTGTAAGTGTTTCCTTTATCTGTCCTGTTTCATGACAGCTTTTAGTCTGGGCTTGATATTCAGGGCAACTGCAGGGAATTGAATTTTTTTTTTTCTGATATAGTTCTACTGTCTGCATTAAATAGTATGCATGTGATTAGCATAAATCAAGTATGAATGAGGCTTGTTTGGCAATGTAAATAAAACGATGTGCAAGCTATTGTTTAGCTACATAACATTACATGTAAAAGGAATGAAAAATATAGAATTTAAAGTGCTTTCATCTTAAATGTGTATGCTTAAAGGGGTATTCCCATCTGGAACATTTATGTTATATCTACGGGATATGCCATATATGTCTAATGAATGCAAATTCCGCAATGAAATCAGCAGTGATGGCTTATGGGCTCTGCATTCTAGGAGCAGATTTTCATTCCGCTTCGAGAATGTAGCCCCAGTCTACTTAACTCAGCATATGCCGGGCCAACAAGCTAATACATTACCTGTCCTCGCTGTGTCTTGCTTCTCTGGCTCCCGGGTCACTGATGTTCCGCTCAGCCAATCAGTGCACTGTCCCACTACAGTTGGAGGGCAGTGACCCAGGAGCCGGAAAAGCAAGCTGGAGCTTGGACAGGTAATGTATTTGATTGTTAGCCCGGCAGATTCTGAATTAAAGTGACACTGTCACCCCCTTTGTGCATTCTGACCTCTCTACACAGGTGTAAAGGGTAAATTTAGCGGTTTTCATACCTTATTTCATATCATACATCATGGTGTTTGTTCAAGTAAAAAGTGACCTTTTATAAACTGCAGGTTGTATTAAGTAGGCGTGGCCTCGCGGCATTAGCGCCACTTAGCCCCATCACAGTTGGCCCCACCCCCTTGATGCCCATTGGTTGGTCACCGTAAAGGGGGTGGGGTCTAGACCTTTCGGCCAGCCTGTTCCAATGGCCTGCGAGGGGGCGTGGCCAACTGTGCCATTGTGGGCGGGGCTAAATGGCGCTAATGCCCACTTAACTCAATCTGCAGTTGATAAAAGATGACTTTTTACTTGAACAAGCACCATGACGTATGATATAAAATATGAAAGTATGAAAACCGCTAAATTTACCCTTTACACCTGTGTAGAGATGTCAAAATGCACAAAGGAGGTGACAGTGTCACTTTAAGTAAGCCATGGCTAATGGTACAGAGTATCACAGCGGATTTCACTGTGGAAATCGCAACATGAAATCCGCTGCAATATGGTACGTGTGAAGGCATCCTTATTCAAAATCTGAAAAAGAAAAATAAGGCATGCTCTGTAGGATGACGCATTACAGAGTTATTTTTCTCTACAAGGAAGATCTCAAGAGTGTGGTGTAGTACAGAGGTACCCTACGGTGGCATGCTCATTTTCTGAGTTTCTGTACCACTATACAGGCTCTGTGTGCATGAGCCCTAACAGGTTATCATTTCGGAAGATGATATTAGGGGATTGCTTTTTATGTAGCCTACACTGCATGATATTGAAAACATTTGCAAAGACATATTGCTCCTTACATGGATTGTAGCTGGGCTGTTTCACTCCATCGGAGCTCTTCCTTATAAAGAAGAGTCTCCTGTTCTATATGATGTAGCACATACTGTTGTGGGAATCCTTTTTGCATACTTTTGCATGCAGGCATCAATGTATCCTTTAATGACGTTGAAATGTGTGTGATCCACGTATTAATTTATAGACTACTATAGTATAGTAGACTAGTATAGTACTATATACTATAGTCTCCCCAATTCATTATCTAAGGTAAACAAAATTGTCTCAGATTTACTAAAAAGTATAGTAGTAACCAATCATCCCTCAGCTTTCATTTTTCAAATTGTTCTGGTGAAATGAAATTTGAATTTGAATTGGTTGCAATTTTAATAAATCTGGGCCAGTGTGTTTCTGTAGTATTTGAATTTAAGATTATGTTTGAACACGAAAAACGTGAATTTTCCAGTCAAGCAACTAAATGTCTGTTTTATATTTGTGCAGATGACACAGTGCATGAATCAGCTGAGCCTTCCCGTGGTGAAAATTCAGCGCCAACACTGAGGATACCAAATTGGCTTTTAACTATCCTTCTGTTCCTCCTGGCAATGCTTTTGACGTTATAGCACAGCATACGTCACAGACCGACTGCAGAAAAACAGGGTCTTGGAACATCAAAGACCAACCTAACTGCTTCACCCAAGAAAGGAACAGTTTTTTCTTTTCAGTTGTTTCCCCCCTTTTTGTTGCTTTTTATATATATTTTCCACATTCAAGTGAACATGAATTCCACAAGAATATTTACTTCACATATTATAATTTAGACCTTGCTTTTTGTTCCAGAACTTTAAATCCTGGTAGAAATGCCAAATTTAAATAGTAACACTAGTGAATTGAAGATTTCCTTGCATTTGGGCATAAGAAGTCACTTATTTGGCACACATTGTTGTCTGTGCAGACTGACATAGGCTACCATGAACCAGTTAATATGGATATTAACTTTATGGAAATGAAATTTAAGAGGAATTTCTCCCTTGGTGACTACCTTACGGAACTGTTGGATGGTGTGGAAAAATATGCAGTGGAACATGGGAGAAGAGATATTCAAGGACATGTTTATCTGAGAAGACAATATTCATTGACTCTGCTAAGCACTCTTACCTGCACTAAGGGATTGCCAAAGGGTATGGGGGGAGTCTTTTTAAATATTATTTTTGTTCTTTTAATATATTTGAAGTCATCTGGAGTGCATAGAATTGTACTATTTAAAAACAAACAAAAGAAAAAAAAATAGGTAGATACCATAAATTGATCTCCAAGGTGCTACATTTTTTATTTTGCTGTTTTAAAACTCATGCATTTTATACACAATGTGACCATGCCCAAATATAAGCTGCCTTGGAGGCAGTCATAGGGGCACCTTCTTGGTTCAACGTCCTACAACATGTGCATCTGCAAGGAAGTGTATAATATTACTGGACATAAGTATTTGTTTGAAATTGACTTTCTTAATTCATGGAACAGATACACGAAAATTATGATTAAAAGGCACGATGAAGTACTAAGCTTCAAAAGACGCCGTGAAGTCAATATGTTTTATACCCCTTAAGTGATCAATTGCATTTCTTGTATAACAATATATATGTCTGGAAAATAGCTTAAAATTTAATTATAATCTAAATTGGCTCCAAAATATTTTAAAGAAAAACTCTCAACCGACTTGTACATGCATTACTGAGAAATGCTTTATATTGAGTAAACATGATTCCAGCAGTTAAGCAAATACTGGTTGCGTTAATGGACAGCTACCTACTGTCACATTGGAAGAGTCTAATATGGATGCTTAATAACTATTCAGGGTGCCTTGAGTTTTTTGTTTATTATTGATGTATAGCAAAAGATGTGACTCAAACACTTCATAGTCACCAAATGTACTTTACGTAATAAAGACTTTAACAAACTGTGATTGTTTAATATAAAAAAGTAAAAAAAAATATCAAGTACAATAACTTTTAATATATTTCTAAGAACAATACAGACATACATAAATGGTCATAGTTATTCAACGCCATTTTCTAACTGTCTAAATTATGTATTCCTAGAGATGGAAATGCCATGGGAGATGTAACAAGAGCCTTCAAAAAAAATCCATGTGCTAGCCTGGGTTGCTTTAATCTAGAACAATAGTATTATGCAATTTTTTTACATCGTATGTACAATAAAGAACAATAAAGCACAGAGACCGATAACCTAAGAAATAAATATTATATTATTCTATAGGCTACATTGATGACAATGTGATTCATATGCTGTAGTTTGTTATGCCGCAATTTTACAGTGTTAGCACAAAAACTACCTTCAATAGAGTTCCGGGTCTGGTTTCTATAGTGACAATGTAGCAGTAATTGATAACAGCCATTAAAGTAAATCAATAAGAATTCTTATGCTAGGTTCTTATAAAGTATGGCCTCTAATAACACTTCAGTAACACAACTGCTACTTCTGTGGATGACTTGTTGATGGATGTTAATGTATTTAAGCAGCCTTAACATTGCTTTAGGCCTTTTAGTTTTTTTGATAATTGTTACAAAGATAAGTACTATTATTATTATTATTGTTGGAATTTCTTTTTTTTTTTTTTATATTATTGTCATGGAGTAGCAGTTTTATTTTTTACCTTTTAAAACGTTGTATCACCCTCTCATATACAGATACAGTAATAAGCAATTGTGACCAACTAAATCACAAATACTGGATGATATTCAGTATATCCATTTGGACAGAAGCTGGTTGCAATCAAATAGGAAACAACAATATGTAAAAGACACTTTCTATAATGTTTAGAGATGCAATTTGAAGGATATTGGGGCAAATTTAAAGCTGCTCATTGCACTTGAAGTCTCTTTGGCTTTCTTCTCTTTTCACATGCTTTGTCTTTTTTTCCACTTTATTTTCCCCATAAACTTTTATGGCCCAGGTAGGGTACCCTTTTAGCCCATTTTCCTGGTCGCCAGTGGCTTTGCATCTTGAAGCAGGGGGATTAAGCATCAGTCTGTTTGGTGGATACTGTGTATCCTTTAATACACAAGATAACATTTCATGTTAGATTAGAATATTGTTTTGTACTATACCTTCTTGGATGGCAAAGAATATAAGATAAAGAAAAAAAAGGACATTCTTTAAATTCTGTATTATTAGCAACCTATGTTGTATATAGTGTTTGATAATAAAGTATTAATTCAATTCTTATGTCTTTTGTAAGTGAATACATTAGACTTTCAGACCACATAAAAAAAATCATGCTTGACACCCAATAACGCTTAAAAAAATTAAAAATATAATAAAAAAAAAGTATAAAAGGTTTGTTTGTGAACATGATCACTCACAAGTCCTCACTCAGTCATGACCCCGAGAAACACGACATGTAACGATCAATGTTTTATACTAAATGTTTATAGGTCTGATGTTAGAGCCCTGTGTATTTTTTGGCATGTTGGCTTAAGGGAACATATGGAATTTTATTTTATTTTTTAACTTTTTCGGGGGGTCTTCTATTAAAAAAAAATCTTTTCTCCATGCTTGAGCCATGTATCAGCTACACAGCATATTCTGTAAGAACAAAAAGAATAGTATTAAAATAAAAGACATATTTAAGACATACTTAATGTAATACTTCAGTACATCATATGTTAATCATTTAAAGTTTATGTAATCTGTTTTGTCCAGCATAGCTGCGGTCTTCATAGTTCATTTATCATTGTAATATTAAATGTGTTTCCAATATCCTTTAAAATCTGTACTTGGTTTTGTTAACTTGTCATGTAACTGTGTGGCTACCCTTTTTTAGTTTCTACCCTTCTTCTGTTACTTCTGCTCTATCTATCTCTCTCCTTTCAAGCAGTGAATGAGCAGATCTGCCCTACTTTTTGACATCACCAAGTTTTTCTCAGGCATTCACCTACCCCCCCCCCCCCCCCCACCTACCAACTTTCTTAGATCTGAGACAAATCTCTCTATGATACGCTTACTGCCATTGTCTGTGCAGTGTAATAGATGCTGGCATGTTGGAGGTTACCCATGAGGCTACAAAATCCGCTTTTCATACCTACTCTTGACATCTCATTGAAACCACTCATTGTCTGTGCATCTGGGTAAGAAAGTCCAGCTCAGTGTGGTCCTGTGCTTGTACTCCCCTGCTTTGGACTTACTATTCATTGAGTGCTGTTTTGAAATGCTTACATTATATGAGTTGAAAAGAAAATGTAAAAAAAAATAATCATAAACTGTATTTGTATATACACGTGTCCGTACAAATAAACTTAAATAAAAAAAAAGTTATTACCTTGTTGTTCATTTATTTTTGTTTGAACTTTTGTACATTCAATTAGCCTATGAACAATTTTTTGTGTGGATACTTGGCTGTTCTGTACCATCAGTAAATTTGCTTTAAGTTTTGCACATGGATAGAATGGCGCCTCGATCTAATGGATTCTAATGGAGCCGCATCATAGAGAGGTGTGAGTTTCCTCCCACTGGGGGTGGGCCTGACCGCCTCCAGTGCTTCACCCCTGAACGGTAGCCGGAAATAGAAAGGCTCTGTACGCGGGAACACGGCTAGGGCTGTCTTATCCATATGCAAAACCTAAAGTAAATACTGATATAGTACTGATATACATCCACTTTAAGGGCAATGTTTTATCATATACATAGGGGGAGATTTATCAAACATGGTATAAAGTGAAACTAGCTCAGTTGCCCCTAACAACCAATCAGATTCCACCTTTCATTTTCCAAAGAGTCTATGTGGAATGAAAGGTGGAATCTGATTGGTTGCTAGGGGCAACTGAGCCAGTTTCACTTTACACCATGTTTGATAAATCTTCCCCATAATGTTTGAACTTGGCTCTTATTATAAACATATTTGGGCAATTAAAAATCTTAAGCACAGATTTTTTTTTTATCTACCTGCAACAAATTACAGCTCAGCTTTCATATTTTACTGAGCTTTGGTTGCTATAGGCAAATCCAGACAGTTTGGGTTTAAGGAAGATTGAAAATTCTAGGCCTTAGATCTAAGGTCTAGTACACATTCTGGAAAATCACCAAACAAGAAGTTCATAAAATAAAGATCTATCATAAGCTAGATAAATAGAGCTTAGTCCTTGATTAACATAGTCAACAAAAGTCAAATCCAGCATCACTGTTATATGTTTTCATCTTGGGCAGTTTTCATTTAGTTGCATTTTGGGCAGTGTAGCAAAAAAATAAAAATAAATAAAATTATATATAGTCAATATGCTGCTGTTAATAGTCTTTGTATTTTTCCTATGTGCTTTATTACATCTATTAATTTTAACCTTTAGTTATGTTCACATGTCCAGACCGTTCATATAAGTTGTTCCAATATTTTTCTTTCTAGAAAACATTGAGCTTACCTGCTATTTATTTTCTTTATTGTTTGACACTTGGCTGCTATGTATCTGTGTTCCATTAGGGCAAAGTAATGATCACTGACTGCAGTGTCTACTGGGAGTCTGAGATAATCTGGGATCTATGTATTGGCTCAGCCTACCGTGTCCCCTTCTCCCAACTCTGCTTGTTCGGATGTATGGCTGTATGGGATTGCCACAGGCTTCATAAGAAGTCACTATTTGCACTATTTGGGAAACACAATTTTTACACTGCAAAAGGTTAAGATCAAATGTTACGACAATGCTATTCGAAGGAAGAGGTTGACTATGAGGTTTATCCTATTTGATGTTGTCGTCACATGTAGAAGCCAACAAGGCTTTATCTGGGCTTCATTAATAGTTTTCTTGAATCACTGTAACCAACAGGGAGAATTGCTGAAGGTTTACAGACTCTATAGTTGAAGTAAAGATAAAATATAAATAAACTACAGGGCTATCATATGTTGATAGTACATGTGACAACCACATTGTGTACCTCTACCCTTAAAGCGACTCTGTACCCACAATCTGACCCCCCTTCCCCAAACCACTTGTACATTTGGATAGCTGCTTTTAATCCAAAATCTGTCCTGGGGTCTGTTCGGCAGGTGATGCAGTTATTGTCATAAAAAATACTTTTAAACTTGAAGCCCGTGCCAAACGGGAGTATCTATGCCCTAACTTTGCACCATCCCTCTGTCCCTCCTCCCCACCCTCTTCATCATTAGGAATGCCACTGGAACATTTTCTCCATGCTGAACATTGCACAGGTCCTTAACGATCCAGCCCATGTGCCGGGCTGCCACAGGTGGGGAATATAAGGCAATCTGCCTGGAGCATTCCTAATGATGAAGAGGGTGGGGAGGAGGGACAGAGAGTTTGTGCAAAGTTAGGGCACAGATACTTCTGTTTGACACGAGCTTCAAGTTTTAAAGTATTTTTTTTAGGACAATAACTGCATCACCTGCAGAACGGACCGCAGAACAGATCTTGGTTTGGGGCGGGTCAGATTGTGGGTACAGAGTCGCTTTAAGGTGTCCATACACTTTCAATAACAGTCTGTGATGGTTATTTCTCCCGCAGGGGTGGATTAAATGTTTCCTGGGACCCAGGCTGTTCACTCAACCTTGGACAATATAAGTATAAAGTGCATGTGGTGGCATCTACTATGAAGGCAGCTGTCTAGTGGAAAAATCTAAATCTCATAGCTCAAATTGCTGTAAGATGGCTACACATTTTCCCTACAGATAACATGCTGTCCCTTCATATACATGAACATCTGTTTAATACAGAAGTCATCCAGAATTACTTTTTTCAGCAGCTTTTGAATCTGGCTAACAGAAAAAAAAACCCTTCCCCCAAAATCTGTATGGGACACAATGCTTTAGTGCTCCTACTCTACTCGAGTGCTCCTTGCTCTACTCAAGCAGCAAATCCTATTGAAATCAAAGTAAGACTTGAGCATTTAACCAGGTACCCTCTGCTCGAAAGAGTGGAGAGTGCCTGGTTAACCTATTATTATTTTCATTCTAAGTTTTGTATATTTTGTCCCTTGAAGGAATGTTTAAAAGAAATATACGAAAATTATACAAAAAAATTTAAATAGGTCTCTGCAGGACACATTAAAACTCCGGTGGTATGCCGGCAACTGTTGGCATCCTGTCTTGCAGAACCCTATTACATTTTTTTATTCTAATTTTGTATATTTCAATTACAAATCCCTTTAGGCTGGGTTCACACTACGTATATTTGAGGCTGTATGTTTGAGGCTGTATAGCAACCAAAACAAGGAGTGGATTGAAAACACAGAAAGGCTATGTTCACATAATGTTGTAATTGAGTGGATGGCCGTCATTTAATGGCAAATATTTGCTGTTATTTTAAAACAACGGCTGTTATATTGAAATAATGGCCGTTATTTACTGTTATATGGCGGCCATCCACTCAATTTCAACATTGTGTGAACAGATCCTTTCTGGGTTTTCAATCCACTCCTGGTTTTGGTTGCTATGAGGACCTGACATGAGGACCAAATACAGCCTGAAATATACATAGTGTGAACCCAGCCTTAGGGGTAAAATATACAAAAATAAATAAATAAATAAAATGTAATAGGTTCCTGCGGCAGGAAGGAGACATAACTGATGAACAATTGGTTGGCCGTTAGTTACCGAAGGTGTATGTCCACCTTTACCCTAACACGGGTTTAGCATCAAGCTCGATCAAACACTCCAATGCTCAATTGAGCACCCTATTGCTCAACCGAGCTTGCTTATTCAACACTAGGCATATGCACAAATCATACAGTCCATTGTTTTTATATCTACTACCAGTGTTCTATATAATTGTCCTTTCTCTATAGTAAATCCGCTTTGCTTCTGTTCTGTGTGGTATGTGGTAGGTAAATTGAATACAATGTTAACAATGTAGCATAATGTATTACATTACACTAAAGATACTTCTTTCTGAAAACATCCCATGGGAAGAGAGATGTATGTATTCTAATACATAAAATGATCCCCGATGATTATGCGAGCTACACGGTAATGCATTAACTAACATACATATTTTAAGAACTCATTAAAAATATTGAAATGCATTAACTACTTTCCACCCGTAAGAGCCAACCATTAGCAGGAAAAAAAGCCTTTGTGCTACTGGAATATTAGCAATGTAGTTAAGTATTACGGGCTAAGACTTCATGTTTTGCACATCTAGTTTATTAGTGGAGTGTGGGTGGCTGATTATTCATTGTGGTGAAATGTTAATGTTTATAAAATTACCTCCCTCACAAGTAAGAATGGCATAAAATTCTATAAATATGCTCAATTTCTCCCGTTTATTGGAAAATGCAATAAGCACCCTCATTGGCCATCAAATGCAGAATATTAGATGTGATAATACCTGATGTCATGTAAAAATATTTGATCTAGATGATGATGTAACACAAGATGGTGCAGAGAAGTGTTTCTCAACTAACTCCTTTACTCAAAGCCCCTTAATGGGCCCAGATTTCCTTAGTAGTTCACAGGTGATAGAATTGTTATCAAAGGATCTGATATCACAAGAGTTCTCTGTATGGAAATCCTCAAATCATAGCTATTCGGGAAGCTCAATGGCTGGAGTTGCTTTCTGAGAATTTTTTCTTCGCTTTTCTACAAACTTACTGATCCACAATTTTCCTACAGGAACATTTCAGTCTAAAAAAAATAAAAATAATAATCATATGACATAACCATTATGTTGTCTTTGCATGGTAGACAGTAAAACCATGAATCATGGGAGCTTTATAAAGCTGTCTTATAGTCAAATTGCTTACAGCAACCAATCACATCTCAGCTTTTATTTATTAATGAGCTCAGAAAAAAAATAAAGTTGTGATTGAATATTAAATATTTGAAGGGTTTATCCATTTTGGACCCCTTTTTTGGCAATGCCCGGGGAGGGCGTGGTAAAAACAGTTACATCCACTTACCTCCCTGGCTCCAGTGCTGCCACCCACATTCTACTGCTCCAATCCGCCAGTGTGCAGTTGTTTCTGGGTAATGAGACGTGATAATAAGGGGCCTCCTTAGCCATTCAGTGGCTGCAGCAATCTTGTATAGAGTTTACAAAATTAGACTTTATACAGCACTATACAGCCTTGGCTAGATTGCAGCTTAAGACAAGAGAAAACTTTATTCATGGGAAATTCCACCTTTTCTTTTAAACAAAGGCAGGGGACAGCGCTCATCCAGCGTATGTAAGCGATGTTTGTAGACTCACCCGGTGTATGTGGGTATGGAAATCAATCCCTACTCACTCCACCTAGATCCAGAATAGTGTTAGTATGGTATTGGATCCTGTTCCAGAAGAACATCCATAAACGGTGGGCGTTCAGACAAATATCCGGGGTAGAGATCCACACCGGTAATATTATGGGGTAAAACAGAAAAAACAGTAGCGCTCAAAAACCTAATACAGTGAGGAAAAGATGTAAAAACCACAGATGTTGGTTTTAATACATTGTAGAAAGACACTTTTCTACAAAGTTCTGGAAATGGAAAAGTGTCTTTCTACTATGTGTTAAAACCCACATCTGTGGTTTTCACATCTTTTTCTCAATGTATTAGGTTTCTACTGTTTTTTTCTGTTTTACCCCGCTTTTTCTTTGAAATGACACCTGTGGGGTTTATGCAATAACATAGTTACCAAAGTAGAAGCTGGTAAGAACCATCCTTGGCCAGAAGCTGAAACAAAAAATGGCAGCGCAAGGGGGGCCTTCAGCTTAATGCAACTTCTCCATACCCTGACTTGAGAGACAAATGGACCTTGTGGACTGGCAAAACCTAAACATTAGTCGCGCCCTAGTTGGTTAGCGCAGCATGGCTCTGGAACTCGGGAACACAGAAATACAGGAACACAGCTCCACAGGAACAGCATGAGATTTCCCTCTGTTTTGTTCTGGGTCTGGTTACTCTGGAGACTGACTGAAGAACCTCAGACTTACACTAACCACCCTACACTAACCACCCTACTCATACTTTAGGGCAGTGCTTCCCAACCTTTTCCACCTCAGGGCACCCCTTGGAAAAAGAAATTACCTCGGGGCACCCCTACTAAATAATGTTCTACAAAATAAGAAAACCGTCATACAGTGATCTTTGATCTGAGGCGTCACTTTCCCTTTTTCTCTCCATCCAGTCCAGTCCTCCATGATGATTACTTCCAGCTAAGTTTCATCTTTTCAGAACCTGCGAGACAAACAATTTAGACTCCGCACATTTCTAGCAACGTCCTTTCCTTTCTCCCTCCTGTAGGCTCCCAGAGTAACTGCGCTGTTTGGTCTTATGTGCAGTAAAGCGAGTAGGAATGTGGGATGCCCCCTGTATGTAGGATCCCCTGCTGTGCCCCCATGAGCTAATAATGCCCCCAGAGGTGCCCCCATGAGCTGATAATGCCCCGGAGGTTCCCCCATGAACTAATAATGCACCCAGAGGTGCCCCCATGAACTAATAATGCCCCCAGAGGGGCCCCCTATGAACCAATAATGCCCCCAGAGGTGCCCCGAAAAAAAAAACATCCTACTCACCTAATCCACGCTGTGTGGCTGCAGGAAGCAGCTCTCCTCCTCTTCTGGCTCCATCTTGCGAGCCACAGAGATGGGACCTCCGGCAGGCGTGATGACGTCACATCATCACGCCTGCTGGAGAGGTCACGTCCCGGCGTTCCATAGGCTGCTGGTATGAAGTGCCGGCAGCCTATGGGAGTGAATGTAGGAGCAGGACGCTGACAGCTCCTGCATTCTGCATTCTGCTCCCTTTAATGTTCCGCCCGCTTACTGTGCGGGCAGAACATTAAAGCGGTCTGTGCATTCCGAGAAGCTGCGCGGCCACAGCTTCTCAGGATGCTTAAAGAGACAGTGTCACATTTCCCACCGGGATCCTGCGGCACCCCTGGTGGGTTCTCCCGGCACCCCAGTGTGCCGTAGCACCCTGGTTGGGAAACGCTGCTTTAGGGAATATTGCCCTTTTGGTAAAAGAGGCCTGAAATAAATCGAGCACCCACTGGCTCGGGGGATTGAGGAGATTTTAGGAAGATCATCAGCTACTAACTCCCCATCAGTGCCATCTCCAGCTTTTTCTTCTGTCTGCTCAGATAACCTGTGACCATAGCAGTGTCTGTGCTCAGTGGTAAGTAGGGTTTGGATGAATTTGAATCCAGTACCCCAGCAACAAGGTAACCACTGAACCACCATGCTGCCAATGTTTACCAGTCAGATGGTGGCCAAAAGAACATTCTTATAGCCTTCATTTGACAATGTACCCCTGATTAATGTGTTTTGTGCCCTTTTAATTATTTATTTGCTTATTTTGTATTGTGCTGTTGTGTTTTCCTAATGCACATGCAATGCCCTTTAACACTCATGGGGCCTTCACAGAGGACATCAAAAAGTTTGTCAGTTTTCACAAGCGCTTTAATTGGTGGAAAAGTGCCAAATGCTTTTTCTTATTGCTCAGTGGGCTAGGAGCAGTAATAAAAAGGATTTTATGATATACCCCTATACATGTGCCGTTTACACTTTCCTAAGAAGAATGTGTTCAGTATTTAGTCGCTCCACTAATGTGTGACACCCTGTAATTACTGTTCATTTCTGGCTAGAGCTCCAGCCCTGCTGCACAACTTCAGCACAGCTTTTTTTTCCATAATGAAAGCATTCGGTAAATGAGCTGCCTAATATGAGGGAAAAAAATCAAGAAAATAGGTTACACGCAGGTAGCAGGTACAATTAATAAGACGTATAAGAATGATATTGTGTGATGTGTATCAGTTTTGTCACTACAATTTAAACAGCAACTGTACCAAAAATAACTATTACTTGTGATCTAGAAAACTTGTTTGATCACATGTTGTTTACTGAAATATATATAACGTTTACTCTGTTGTCCAAGACTGGAAGCCATCAGGCTAAATTGGCTGCTTGTATTGAATTCAAAAGAGACTCAATACAGCATCTGTCTTATCACATACATACAGATTGTTATTTTAAATGGAGGGGCAGCTCTAATAGATTGGGCCAGTCGTGATTATTTTGTATGGTTTCATGTCCCACAACTCATTTTAAGAAACGATAGCTGAGCTGTAATTGGTTGCTGTTTGTCCTAGACAAAAGTTGAAAAATCTGCACCAGTGTATATGCCGCTATGATTGGTAGTGTAACTCAGCCCTATTAATAGAGAAAAAGCCTGAACCCCACTCAACAGAAAACAAGTGATAGATTCTATCCATTGCCATATGTCACTAAGGTTTAGGTCCTTAATCAGACACTGGTTGCATTACAATGTCTCTTGAGCTAAGCCCTTTATTACTTAAAGTGACTTTGTCAAGGTCCAAACTGCTGACACTGTTGGATAGCTGTTAGGGCAAAGAGACACATGGTACCTTTTATCTATCTATCTGTGCTTCCAGAACATAGAAAATTGGTTTTATTCTCTGAGGCAAAGTGTCAAAGAGGCTTTCCTAAGCTCCTGAAACACTTTAGTTTGGAACCTTCAATACAGCTGACAGATTCACTAGCCCTGTATGAACTGAATCTGTGTTGAGGCAAATGGACAAGATCCTGGTAATAGTAAACAATTGATTTTATCTATAGACGTTAAACATATGATAACATTTTATATACAAAGTAAGCAAATACTGGTTTGGATTACTGGAGTGCCAGCACTGAAGTGGTATTTTTATCAGGAAAAATGGTTCTTTTTTTAGTTCATGGCATTTTCTCCTTAAGGCTATGTTCACACTGCGTATGTTTCCGGCCGTAGTGCAAACCGCGAATATACGCACGTAGTTTTGAGGTTGATGCGTTAGCTTGAAAGTATACGATATACAATGTACACTACGTATGAGCTTACGGCCGGATCGTATGCGGCCCTGTGAAAAATGAACAAGACCATTATTTGAGGACGGAAATGTTCCAACTCACGGCCGTGGATTTCCATGCGGTCCTGTACGAAGTACTTATTTCAGCCAAATTGAACTTGATTTTTCGATCCAAAAGGTTCTGTGAGTTTTATTGGGCTTGGCGAAGATTTGCAAGTAAATGACCTGTTTCAGATCGCTTCGAAACAAGCTAGGGAAGCATAACTGTACTACGGGCGTATGTTCGCATGTTTGTACGCATCCGGCCGCATGTCTACTTTTCCCACGCCCGTAGTTTCAGCCACACATGTACGGCGGCGTATGAAATGCGGCCGGACTCATACGCAGTGTGAACATAGCCTAAGGGTGCGCTCACACGTATCAGATCCGCAGCGAATTTTCTGCTGCAGATCCACAGCAGATCCTCAGCGGATTCACAGCAGAGTTCATCTAAATAACTGAACACAGCTTCAAATCTGCACCATCAAATCTGCTGCTTTTTTCCACATCTCAAAAAAAAACCCTATAGCAATTATCTATAAAATCTTTTTGCAAAAATGTTTTATTTCTCAATGGTTTTGGTGATAATAAAGGGATCTCCTCTTTTCCTGAATTTCCCAATTTGTCAATCATATTTCTCTTCTTTTGAAAAAGAAAAATCAATATATAAAAAAGATTGTTCTAATTATAATGTTTTAAAATTCTTAAAAAAAAAAAAAAAAAAGCCATGGACACTGATTTCTATGTTTCATTAATCAATCATCATTAATATTGTAATAAAGAGGAGTTTAGCTATAATTTTCCTGGATCTTCGAGGCCCTTCAAATTCCCACATAACCAAACAAAAAGGAATATCAAATATTTTATCTTGGTTTATTTCTGCGGAAGGGGAAATCTTGGGTTACCTAAAATTGAAAATATACATCATGAAGATGGAAGAAATAACGTGTTTAATTAACATATAAAGGTTGTAGTTACAGTGGCATGAAACTTTAAGTTATACTAGAATAATGTGAATGACTCTAACTAGAGTAATGTAAATAGAGGACGGATAATACTTGAAATACTTACATTTTTATTAAATTTGGACCCATGGCTTCTCTGTGTCAGCAATAATCAATTACCTGCAATAGATGTGCTGCCAGGTGGTAACATTTTAAGGCAAGACGCCCTATTCCTGGCAGGATCCATCTAATGCATGTACTAAAGAAGGTAATAAGGTGATGTTCATGCTCCTAAACCATAGGAGTAAATCTGAGGCTAACATACTGTATCAGGTTGAGCAAACATATAGGTTGAATATTATGATGGTGACAGGTAAGTATAAAAATTAAGGACAAGTGGGGGACAACCTTCATGATTACCATCATTAATTCATTTTTTTTTAAATACACCAATCACCTGTACCTCTACAGAGGGACTGGCATATAGGGATTTATCTCATCATGTTTTTTAGGCCAACAGTACAAAACATTTCTTCTGAGAAGACACAAATAACTTAAGGGCCTAAATAACTAATAGGCCTCTTCTGGATTGTCGGAAAGGAGCGTGAGTGGCAGGCAATCTAGTTTTGCTCTGTAAATGATGCTGAGTGCCCTCTTTGTGATCAAAAGCCAAACCCTCCATGAACTCTGTCGCCTAGCTCCACAGCTCCACCCACTGGACAAAGTAACTGGTATTTGCCTCTCCTGGGATCTGCAAGTCATGTTGAAAAGTTTGGCTTATATAATTTCTCTTTATCCGGTCTCCACAGAAGACTGAAACAGTGAGGATTTACAGTAACTGGCAGCTATGACCATTGAGCTCTGAACATGTCTTCACACCACCATTATTAAGTCATGGCACATGGAGTATATACTAAAAATAAGCGGCACTTAACATGCAATGAGCAACTGGTCATTTATTAGTGCAAAATCCAATGTACAGCAGGTAAAGGCATTGTGGAAGCATTCCCACAAGACTTTGGGGTACACCAATCGCTCCTAGCGGAGGACACAAAAAAAAGCTGGGACATTATACATAGCCATCCTGTTTAGGAGTGCCGTTTTGCCTACTACTTTTTCTTCATATGACGTCATGACCCAGTAACCATGCCTCTGTTTATTGATTATGGTTCCAAACCTTGGACATACCATCTGAAAGCTGTCAGTGGTTGCTATCACAGACTACACAGCGATTCACTGTGCAACATTTATATCCCATGACAGATGTTATGAATATCGCTTAAACTCTGCTTCTCATTTTGCCCTAAGCCATATTAAATAGTGATGCAGTGGTTGCACACGTCTGTTCAGAGGCCTGACTGTGACACATGATGGATTGCCCTAGCAACTAAACTGATGATGTCATAACTTTATCACAAGTACAAATATTTACAGATGTGTCTGCATCTCAGTATCATTTGTGTGTTCTCTTCTTGTAGGGTTAGGGTTAATTTATGTCTAACCACATAATATAAAATGAAATTAGTTTATCAGAAAAGGACAAGCCTTTCTCACATTAATACTATTATCTAGAGTAATATGTTGAAGACTTTTAATTAATGATAGCTCGTGAAACTAATCACTCAATGATTGATGTATTTACTCTATAAACCAAATTTATACAGTAAACAAAATAAATGTCAAATCACTTCAACAAGCAAATCAGTGCAGCCCTATGTACATGTAAAAAGTACTAATCATAGTAAATGCATAAATAACCCAGCTCCCCCCAATCTCTTTTCCTTTGATCCTGATAAACTGGGAAATACATAAGGAAATCTTCCCTGTATGTCCCAGGTCCTTCCTCCTCCAGTGACTGACTAAACAACATTTTGCTCGACCAGAGTCTACACTCAGCTCTGTTTGCAGTAGGACAAAAAAAAAATTCCAAGCCCCACCCACTCATTTGAGGTGATGTAGTTATTGTCCTAAAAAACTACTTTTAAACCTGCAGCCCCGTGCCCAATGGCCAGGGCTTAGAGTATCTGTGATCTAACTTTGCACCGTCCCTCCTCCCCACCCTCTTCATCATTAGGAATGCCCCTAGAACATTTTCTCCTGTCTGAACATTGCACAGGTGCCTTAACGATCCAGCCCATGTTCAGTATTCACACAACTGATAAATAGGAGACAATCTGCCTGGAGCATTCCAAATGATAAGGAGAATGGGGAGGAGGGATGGAGAGGTTGTGCCAGTCTAATGCATACACAATCTAAGCCCCAGCCGTTGGGGAAAAAAGAATAATTTTTATTTTGACAAACATGTCTTTAGCAGAGTTAGCATTGAATAGTTCTACAATTTTTATGCATAAACCTACGGCACATATTAAAGTGTTCTCCAGCATTTCAGATTGTTAACAGCTCACCAGCCTTTTCCCAATCTTCAAAGGATAATTAAAGAAAGTAAAAAACGAAGATAGGATCAACATAAAAAGCAACAAAACTAAATCGGTAACAGTGACTGGTAATGTATAAAGTATATAACGCATAAATAAAAGAGAAATTCCAACATACTGTAAATCCTACAATGTAGAATTCAATTTAAATCCTGATAATGTAAAAGCATTTGAAATGCTTTGCACAAAGTAGAGCTTTCTGTGTTCATTAAAGGGGTTGTCCAGCAAAAATCTTTTTCTTTCAGATCAACTGGTGTCAGAAAGTTATATAAATTTGTAATTTACTTCTATTATAAAATCTTAAGTCGTCCCATACTTATCAGCTGCTTTATGTCCTGTAGGAAAAGTTTTATTTTAATTCAGACACAGTGCTTTCTGCTGACATCTCTGGCCAAGACAGGAACTATCCAGAGCAGTAGCAAATCCTAATAGAAAACCTCTACTGCTCTGGACAGTTCCTGTCTCATAAAGAGATTGCAGCGGAGAGCACCATGTCAGACTGGAAAAAAAATAATCCTGCAGGACATACAGCAGCTGATATGCATTGAAAGACTTGAGATTTTTTAAGTCAATTACAAATCTATATAACTTTCTGACACCAGTTGAATTGAGAGAAAAAGATTTTCGCTGGATTCTCTCCATAAATTGTATACTCTGTATGCTTTTTATTGCTTTGTATTTTCTAAATGTCAACATATATATATTTTTTTTAATAAATACTTTTTTAAAATAACACTCATATAAGACGACACCTTTCATATTGCAATTGCTGGCTCCCAGATGCCCTGGGAAACCACAGAAAAATTCTTCTCTGGCCAGACATACTGTTATATGACATGGTGGCATTTCAGATTAAAGAGAAACTAACAGAATGGTATGGGCTATTTACAGTTATTTCAGCACTATGAGCGAAATTTATCAAGACTATCGTACACAGAGGCATGTGCAGGAAGGCAGGTGCAGGTATAGCAGGTATAGATTGGGATCATGATTTACATTTGCAAGTGGGTGTAAATGATGATAAATCTGATAAATCCTGTGGGGGATATGGTTGGCATACACCACAGAAAAGGGGCAAATCTGCCCCTTTTCTGTGGCATTCACTTTTTCTTATGCCATTGCACTGTGCTGTTTGGAGATATTCTTTAACCCCTTAACGACGGATGCCGTGTATTTTTGTAATCTCGTCGCTAGGGGAGTTCAGAGGGGGGCCGTGATGCGACTCTGCTTTGAACTGACGCAATCCCGACTGCTATCTGCAACTGTCCGGGACCGCGGCTATAAGCAGGCACAGCTGATCTCCGCTCCCGCTAATTAATACCGTTAAATGCAGCTGTCAAACATGACAGGTGCATTGAAAAGTATGGCCCTTTCCCTGGTGTTTAGTGGGGATCCCCTGCACGCGCGATGCAATCGCAGAGGGGAGATTCCTTCTGCTTACTGCCCCAGGCCTCAGTGTCGGAATGACGCTGATCCAGACTCTGTATTCTATTGATCTGGTCTGCAGCAGACCAGACCAATAGAGCAGTGATCTAATGGATCGGTGCTGTATTAAGTATACAGGGGGACTTCTAATTAATGTATAAGTATAATGTATATGTATTATTAAAGAGAAAACCTTTCCATAATAAAAGTGTGAATCACCCCCTCTTTCCATTTTATGAATAAAATAAATAAACATACATATTTGGTACGCTGCATGCGTAATTGCACAAAATATTAAATTATCACATTCCTGATCTCGCACGGTAAACAACATAAGCACGAAAACCCACCAAAGTGCAAAAGTGCACCTTTTTGGTCTCATCAAATCCAAAAAATATCCAGAGATCATTTTTGCAAAAAATAACACCTCACCCAGCCCCATAGACAAAAGGATAAAGTGTTATAAGCATGGTAATAGAGCAATTTTAAGGTACATTTATTTTCTTTAAAAGGTTTAATTTTTTTAAATGCCATCAAATAATATAAAATTTATGCAAGTTGCATATGGTTTTAATCGATTTGAGGAACAAATATAACATGTTAGTATTACCATAGGATGAACGGCGTACAAACAAACCAAAAAATTGTGTTTTTTATTCAGTTTCACCGCACATATTTTCTCTGGTTTCAGAGCATTTTTTTATGCAAAAATTAAGTCTGCCATTGCAAAGTAAAATTAGTGATGCAAAAAATGAGGGCTCATGTGGGTCTGTAGGGGGAAAAATACAAGTGCTATGGTATTTTAAACACGAGGAGGAAAAATTGAAAACGCAAGAACGAAAATTGGCTCCATCATTAAGGGATTAAAAAGTAACATGAAAATTATCTGCGTATGTTACACTGGGAGTGTTCCCCGAAACACACTTATCAGTCTTTTGGAGGAGCAAAGTATGGCTACAGTTAATACTAAATGTAGCCAGTTTGTCATAATAAGGCTATGTTCACACAACGTATCTTTTCGTAAAAGTATGATCTGTGGGATCTATGGGATCCCGGCTGAAGAGTATACACATAGTATACGCTTCGGCCGGGATCTCTCGCGCTGCCGCAAACAACTGACATGTCAGTTTTCTGCGGCCTCTATTCATTGAATAGCAGTCGCAGAAAACCATGTCAGTGCACACTGTGGAGCGAGAGGCTCCGGCAACAAGCTCCACAGTGTGCTGTGGGGAGTTCTCATGCGGACACGCACGGATGCGCCCGCATCAGAACACTGCGGCCAAAAAGATCATCCTGCCGGTACTGCAGTCTCTTACAACGTGTGAACATGGCCTAAATGAAACTTGGGCAAACAGTTCCATAAAAAGCGACTATGAGATGTCCTGTACATTATTCTAAGGGGGAGTATTTTCTTTTCCTTTCCTTTTCTAATGGCTAAAACACCTGCCAGGTAAAGTGAATGACATGGATAAATTTATTCTAGTGGAATTCTTAGAGGAGAAGTATATACTAGACAAAAAGTACTTGATGTGTTGGAAATAGGATCAAAGAGTGACTTTAACTGGTCATTTGATGCATATGCAGGGCACAGCCTAACCTATCTGGTCTCATCCCATGGAAAAGATGCTGAAGCATAAATTGCAAAAATTAATGCTGGCTATTATAGATAGGTGTCAGAAAACACGTCTGCAGTATTCCCTAAAGGCAGAGGCCTCTTCCAGTAGAATAATGCATCATGTCACATTGCAAACATTTCTCTTGAATGGTCTGAGGTCATTGGATCTCAATCTGATTGAGTGTGTCTGAGAAAATTATTGTGATCCATGGAGGTCATACCCCACAACCTCATAAATGTCTTGGTTCTAGATATTAATATAAATTTAAGTAACTTTAAAGATGTAATTACAAAAATATCAGAGCTTTAAAGAGAATGACAAATCATCAGACATCATTTCACTATTGTAACCCAGCAACATATATATAAATAAATAGAACTGAAATAAACATTTGTATTTAACCCCTTCACGACCAAGGACGTAACTGTACATCCTCGGTCGGGTAGGGGAGTTCAGAGCGGGGCCGTGCGGTTGTGATCCCGTGTGCTATTAAAAGCCTGGGACCGCGGCTGTTAGAGGGCGTGATCTGATCATAGCGCCCGCTATAAGCTATTTAGATGCAGCTGTCAATAGGAGATCAATGTTGTGTATATAGAAGTCACCCAGGGGACTTCTAATTACTGTGTAAAAAAAAAAGTTTTTTTATTAATAAAAACCCCTCCCCTAATAAAAATTTAAATAAATAAACATGTTTGGTATCGCCACGTGTGTAATTGCCCGAACTATTAAATTATCGCATCCCTGATCTCGTAGGTAAATGGCGTAACCACAAAAATCTGCCAAAGTGCAAAAATGCGCATTTTTGGTCTCATCAAATCCAGAAAAATTGTAATAAAAAGCAATAAAAAAATCTAAGTACCAATAGAAAGTACAGATCATGGCACGAAAAAAGATACATCAACCAGCCTCATAGACCAAAGGATAAAAGCGCTATAAGCATGGTCATAGAGCAATTTTAAGGAGCATTTAGATTTTTTAATTTTTAAAAACCATCAAGTGAAATAAAAGTTACAAAAGTTATATATCAGTCTAATCTTAATGACTTGAGAACCATAGATAACATGTCAGTTTTACCATAGGACAAATGGCGTAACCCCCCCCCCCCCCTCCCCCAATTAAAAAAAATGTGTTTTATTTTTAATTTCACTGCACAAATATATTTTTTTTTACCAGTTTCGCTACATATTGTACGGGAAAATTAAGTCTGTCATTGCAAAGTACAATTAGTTGCGCCGAAAATAAGGCTTGGTGTGGGTCTGTAGGGGAAAAAAAGGTGCTACAGCCTTTAAACGTGAGGAAGAAAAAACGAAAGCGCAAAAAACTTAATTTCGCATTGGTCCTGAAGGGGTTAATATTAATCAATAAAGAAGCAAAAATAACCAAAAACAAAAATACTGGTATTGGTATATTAGTAGTTGTATATAAACAGCAAAATGTTATAAGAAATTGCTGCTAATATACAACATACAACACTGCAGTACCATTGTATGACCACAAGAGGGCCTATAAATGGCTGCAATTCACAGTTCTGATAGATAATAAAACGCTATGCAGTGCTTAATGCTAAATATCCTTCATGCAGAATAGGGCATGTTTTTCATAAGCTATTGAATACATTAGACTGGATGCTTTATTATATTTTCCTTATTGACATCAATAAGAATAAATCTGTATTAAACAGAAAACAATGCATGGAAAAATAAGCAATTCATGAAAACATATGTTTATCACATAAGCATTTCTCAAACAGAAGATAAAATAAATAACCATTAAAGCAAATCCTAATATATCTGTCAGAGATGCATTTTCTGATATAAGGTCTAAATCCTCTGCTAAGTGTGATTTGACTGCTGTTTTTTATCTTTATTTTTACCTGGAGGCTATTAATTGGTAAGTGACATATGAAAAAAGTTTTATATATATATATATATATATATATATATATATATATATATATATATATATAAATAAGTGATGAGCGAGCGAGTACTAAAATGCTCGGGTGCTCATTATTCGAGACGAATATTCCCCGATGCTCGGGTGCTTGTTTTAAGTAACAAACTCTATTGAGGTCAATGGGAAACTGGAGCATTTTTGCAGCGGACCCAAGTTCGGTAGAGGGAAGGTTGTGTCAAAACCTGTCAACCTCAGAAAATGATGGAAACACCACGGAAATGGACAGGAAACAGCAGGGGCAGCATGTATGCATGCCTCTGAGGCTGCCTAATCGCACCATTATGCCAAATTACGGGCAACAGCCTGGTGGTCAACCTTAAGACAATAGTGCTGACCAAGACCAAGATGGACACATGAGACCAAGGTCAAAGGCCTGAAGGTCACTTTGAAGGTCAAAGGCCTTGGAGAGTGTTCCCTGCCATTGCCTCAAGCCGACTGCTCCCCTCCACCCCCCTTAATAACTAACTGGTGCTTTGTGGTGTATGCCACCTCTTAAACAGGACAATGAGCAGTGAGGTTCTATGCAGCTGTACTATAAATGACAGCAATATAATGTACAACAGCAGCAGCACCAGCCATAAAAAATAAATAAAATAAAATAATAATAATAATAATAATAATAATAATAGTACTGAGGACTTCTTTGGGGTCTGTATGTACCACCTGCTGTCCCCTTTCTGCCAGCAGCCGATCATCACAGTGTGCTACTAAAATAGTGTTAGCTGCACTGCAAGTCCCAGCCAGCAGTCTGGAGTAATAAAAAAAATAAATAAATAAATAAAGATTTTAAGCCCTTACAAGGACTGTTATGTGCTTTGTCTAGTATCCCTGCCTACAGGAACGCTAATTCCCTTCCTAACACTCTCTACCAGCAGTCGATCACCACAGTGTGCAGCTAAGATCATGGTAGCTGCACTGCAAGTCCCAGCCAGCCTGGAGTACTCCAAACAAAATAAAAATGTTAAGCCCTTACAAGGGCTGTTGGGTTCTTTGTCTAGTATCCCTGTCTACAGGAACGCTAATTCCCTTCCTAACACTGTTTCTGGCAGCATTCGATCACCACAGTGTGCAGCTAAGATCGTGGTAGATGCTCTGCAAGTCCCAGCCAGCAGTCAGTACTCAAAAAATAAAAAAAAAAATATATATATTTTTTTTATAAGTGTTTGTTTATTGGGATTTTCCAATTTTTCAAACAAGACATACAGAAAAAGAAAACAAGCAATAAGAGTATCACAAAACGTAACACGATAAAGAAGGACACCTTCATACCATAGCAAGTCCCTGTCAATACAGTGAGGTTCGTCTAGGAAGGCCAGGTTGTGACATTGACAGTTAACGTGGAGCAACACTCGGAAGGGCGTAAGAGTGCTGAACGAATATACATCATATAAACACGGGGGAGACAAGGGAAAGGGCGGGGGGAGGGAAGGAGGGGGAACGATCAGGTCCACTTAGTCATCTAGAGGTGAAGGGGTAAACCTCATCCCAAGGCAACCATATTAGGTCAAAGGCATCAGTGGAGACTCTTGATTGAGTACTTCATTGGAATTTTTTTCGCTGTTCTCCTTGAGTTCAGTGATTACTGTGTTTTGTTTCAAAGGCATCCATAGTATTATTCAGGGAAGCAGTAAGGCGTTCCAGGGACCTCAGTTCTTTCATCCTATCTACTAGGTTAGGCAGAGATGGCGGAGAGGTTAGCTTCCAGGATCTAGCTATCAGTGACTTAGCAGCCGTTAGGATTACAAGAAGTAATTTGGAGGCCTTTTTGCCTAGCGTCTTGGGTGTTAAATTCAAAAGGCATAAGGCGGGATCAATGGGAATAGTAGTTCGGAGGAGTCTGGAAGAAAGGCCACAGACCTCAGACCAGTACCCTCTGATTAGGGGACAGTCCCAGTATATGTGGAACAAAGAGCCTATGGCTCCTACGCAGCGCCAACAAAGTGGAGAAACTGAGCCATTCATTTTGTGGAGGAGCTCAGGGGTATGGTACCAGAACATCATAACTTTATAGTGCACCTCCTTATACGTCGTACAGATTGACGACGTTGCCGCCCTGTCCCAGACAATGCTCCAACACTCAGGGGATAACCTTCGACCCAATATTGCCTCCCATTTGTCCATGTACCTGTGACGGACAGGGGCATCCCCAATAGGCGAGTTCAAGATACTATAGATGGAAGAGATCAGTCCGCTAGTGGATGTACCCATTCTTACTAATTGCTCGAAAGCAGTCGGTTTAGAAACAGAGAGCGAACCTAAACGGGTCAGCATAAAGTGGCGGATTTTAAGGTAGAAGAAATTATCTCTAGCAGAGAGCTCATTCCTGTCCACCAGCCTCTCGAAGGGGAGCAGCGTACGGGATAAAGGATCCATAATGTCTGCAAACTGGAATAACTTCCGGACAGACCATTCCCGAACAGTAAGCGAGTCCAGTCCTGGTGAGAAGTCTGGGTAAAGCAGGAAGGAATTAAGGGGAGAAGCGGGGGAATAGAGGCCGAATCTAGAGGCACATGTGGACCAAATGGAAAGGGTAAATCTCATAGGACCCAGGAGAGAGAGATGCGAGTAGGAGGGAGGAGCCACATGCCAGAGAAAGGAATTCGGGTGGAAGGGGCAAACCAGATTTTTTCTATTTCCACCCATTTTTTGTAAGCATAGTACTTGGACCATGCCGTAATCTGTATCAAGTGAGTCGCCCAATAGTAGTGCAGTACATTTGGCACCGCCAGACCACCTTGAGATTTTCCACTCATCATTACAGACTTCGGAATGCGATGGCGCCCTGAATGCCATACAAATTTAAATATCGCACTCTGAACCGCCTTAAGTTCGTGCATGGGTACCCGAACCGGTGGAGTCTCGAAATGATAAAGAAGCTTGGGGAGAATTGTCATTTTGACAGAGGCAATGCGACCCAGTAGGGATATGTAGTGGGAAGACCATTTGGACATGAGGGACTTCACTTCACGGAATAGAGGGGGAAAGTTTGCTGAATATAGGGTGGAGTAAGAGGGAGTCAGGCGTATACCTAAGTATTTGATGGAAGAGGAGGTCTATTGGAATTTAAAATTAGATTTCAGTCTAGCTATAGTAGAGTCAGGTAGATTCAGAGGCATAGCCTCAGACGTAGTGGAATTGACTTTATAACCAGACAGGTTCCCAAAGGTGACAAGGAGGTCATGGAGAACAGGCAAGGTGGTGACTGGCTCCGACAAGGTAAGGAGGACATCATCCGCAAATAGCATGATTTTGAATTCCCTACCTCTCACCTTGACCCCCTTAATGTCTGGGCAATGTCGGACAGCAGCCGCCAGGGGTTCAATACAGAGTACAAACAACAAGGGTGACAATGGACAACCCTGGCGAGTGCCGTTCGAGAGAGGAAAGACATCTGAAACCGCATGGGGGAACTTAAGAGCCACCATGGGTCTCTCGTACAAGCTTCTAATAGCAGTGAGAAAGGGTCCAGAAATTCCGAAACGAGCCAACGTTTCAAACATAAAGGACCACCCTAGGCGATCAAATGCCTTTTCAGCGTCCAGACTTAGTAATAACGCCCTGTCCGACTGCTGGTTAATAGCATCGATGAGGTCCACGGCTCTCCTGGTGTTGGCCCCACCCTGCCTGCCAACCACAAACCCCACCTGGTCTTTATCCACTAATGAGGGAAGCCACAGACCCAATCTAGTCGCTAGAATTTTGGTGAAGAGCTTAAGGTCCGAGTTTAAGAGGGCTATGGGTCTGTAGTTACTACATTCTTGGGGGTCCCTGTCCGGTTTAGGTATTAACGTAATATAGGAATGGAGCACGGAGGAGAGAATGGGCACAATGAAGAAAAGAGTTGAACAAAGAGAGAAGTTTAGGCGATAGTTCAGAAGAGAAGGTTTTATAGTAAAGATATGTAAAGCCGTCAGGCCCCGGTGAGCGCCCAGAGGGCAGGCCCTTCAAGACTTCCGACAACTCCTCAGACGTAATAGGAGAATTCAAGTCATCAAGGGCCTGAGGAGGGAGACTAGGTAAGTGGAAGTTCTCCAAAAACTCATTGATACGCGAACTGCGCGCCACCGGGTCCGAGGGCAAGTTGGAGGATAGAGAATACAGCTTAGAGTAGAATTTTTGGAAGACCGAAGAGATATCCTTAGGATGGAATTTAAGATTCCCTAGGTGATCACGCACCGCCTGCGGAGACCGAGCTGCCGTTTTATCATTGAGCATGCGAGCAAGTAAAGTATGAGCTTTGTTTCCTTTTTCATAAAAACGCTGTCTCGAGTAAAGGAGGAGAGTCTCCACCTTTGCCAAGGAAAGATCTTTGAGGTGTGCTCTAGCTGCGATCAGCTTGCTCAGCGTCCGCACGGAGGGGCGCGCCACCAGTGACCTTTCCAAAGCCTGCACAGCTTGCCTTGCAGAGAGCAATGCTGCTTGTCTATCTTTTTTCAGGCAGGAACTCAGTGATATACAGTGCCCCCTGACTACTGCCTTGTGGGCTTCCCAAAGTATTGCAGCGGAGGAGACTGAACCTTCGTTCTCGAGAAAATAGGCAGAAATGCAGGATTTGATTGAATCTCTAGTAATCTGATTTTTTAGCAGAGTCTCATTTAATCGCCAGTGGCAATCTCTAGTTGGGGTATGCATGTCTGCCAATTCAATCCGAACAGGGCCATGGTCAGACCAGGAGATGGGTTCGATTCGGGCACCTCTAAGGAGACGGACCGTAGGGATATTACCAAAAAAATAATCAATGCGGGAATGGGTCCTATGAGGATGAGAATAAAAGGTAAAAGTTTTCTCTGTAGGGTGATCGATCCTCCAAAGGTCATATAGTTTATGGAATCGTATAAGCTTACGAAATTCTGATGACAGTCTGGACTGATCAGCCGAGGAGGATCTGCCGGAGATCGATTGTCTATCATTAATTTCCGAAAAAGGAATATTGAAATCACCACCTAAGACTCTGGAAGCAGGGGGATATCTTGCAAGGCGCGAGAGCACCCTACGGAGAAAGGGAATTTGTGCTTTATTCGGAGCGTATACATTGCAAAAGATTATGGGCCTGCCCTGAAGGGTCCCCTCCACCACCACGAATCTCCCCCCTGGGTCCACGAAGGAAGAGGATATTGCAATTGGACAGTGTCAAGAGAATAGTATGGCTACTCCTGCCGTTTTGGTTCCCCTTGAAGCTGAATAGACAGTTGGGTAGGCATGACGGGCAAAATTAAAATTGGTGGAGGCATCAAAGTGAGTTTCCTGTAGGAAAACCACATCCGCATGTAGTGTTCGCATTTCTCTGAGGAGGAGGCGGTGCTTTGAGTTAGAGTTGAGGCCTTTTACGTTAAGAGATACACAATTAATCATCCTGTCGGCTGCATAAGGAGGAAAAGCAAATGAATACACTCACCCGATCTGTAGAATGAGAAGAACCTGGAAGCAAACTCTACTCCCCTGTACTGACAACAGGAGTGGCTTACAGAACCTGAGGAAGGAAACATGAGGGATGAGAAGACAGGGGGACATGAACACAAAAGAAAACAAAGAGCCCACAATGGGCAGTGGCTCAAGGCCAGGAACCCGGACCTCCAGTGTCCGGGTGAGGGTATCAAATACTCCTCAACTCGGTGACCAAGAGAAAAGCACAAAAAGGCCAGCTCAGAGTTGAAGACAAACACACCCCAGAGGGGGAGAAGGATAAATCCAGTCAACAGTATCATAACCACTAACATTAATCTGTGCAGAGCTCATCCACACGGCTATTCACTCATAAACGAAAGAAAAGACCCGGAAGTAGGTATAACAAGGGTAACATAGAGTCACATGGAGGGCAAACATAGGTCACCAAACCATAACGACTAAAAACAGCAGAAGAAACAGCAAACTGTCCAGCACATATGTAAGACCTTCACCCAGGATCATCCCTTGGGGATCCGCAGTGCGTTGAGGAGATGGAGCTCCGGCGTCTGCGTTTGGTACGGACCGATTGCCAGACCGATGGAATGGGTGGTGGGGGGGAGGCCAAGGTCCAATCCGGGATCTTGGGGACAGGTATCTCCAGCAGCTCACAGAATTTGGGCAGGTCAGCCGGGCTTCTCAGGTTCGCCGAGCGCCCGTCCTTACGGGCAGAAAGTTCCATCTGTATGGCACATCATTATCTCTCAAGGCAGCAAGAAGGGGCCTCAGCAGTCGCCTTTTCTGCAGGGTTATCCAGGAAAGGTCCGGGAACAGTTGAATCGCAGCCCCATCAAAGTCAAAGTCCTTCATTGCCCTGGATTTTGCCATAATTGCCTCCTTAACAGTATGATCATGCAAACAGCATATAACATCACGTGGGGGGCCCGATGAGGGCCGGGGTTTCAGGGCCCTATGCGCCATGTCAAACTTAATTCTGAGGGCTGGAGTCTCGCCCAGGATCATGTTAAACATGCCCTCCAACGTGGAAGTAAGGTCCTCGTCTCTGGTAGCTTCCGGGAGGCCCCGTATTCTTATGTTATTGAGCGCTGCCCCTGTTGTCAAGGTCCTCAAGGTGGCGCTGCATGTCCTCTAACGCTGCGCTTTGGGCACAGACTGTGGATTGTAAGGATCCAATATACTCTCTAGTGGCATCATGTTCGTCCTCTAATGATTCAACACGGGAAGCAACATGCTGTATGTCTTTTCTGACCATTGCTATCTCAGATCGGAATGTGTCCTTTACCTCTGCTATGAGAGCATGGAGGTCCCGTTTTGTGGGGAGTTGGGACAGAATCTGGTGGATATTATGGGGGGCAGTTCCTGCTGTGGAGACATCAGAGTCAGATTCAGTATGATACAGTGAGTGCTGGCTGTGTCCAAGGGGGTCTCCCTCGTCACCTTGCTGCTGTTTGGGGGCGTTGCGCTGATTGTTGCCAGACTTAACCTTCTTGTCCCCCTTGTTTGTTTTAGAGGCAGACACCATGGTAGGGCTTGTATGAGCCTGCCCGATCCCCCAATGTCCCTGGACACCCCCGTCCGATGCAATAAGGGGGGTCCCTGAGCAAGAAGGCAGGGTGGAAGGGTCTAGCACACTGCTGGAGTGTGGAGTCTTACTTGGGACCGGCGGTGAAAGGGTTAAAGCACGTGCCTGCAGGTCTGTTTCCTCTGCACCTCGCTCCCAAGATGGTGGTGTTCCGTCCTCCAGCCCTGTTCCCTCTGCATGCCTCTCGTCTCGCCGCCTGGTACCGTCACTCCGCACCTTCAGAGCCCGCCGGAGGTCACAGGGAGGGAGACTGCAGGTCCTCTCTGTCCCTCGGGTCCGCCGGGAAGGCTGGGAAGAAGGCGACCCCCGGGAGGACTGCTGTGAGGCCGCGTCTTCACTATCCCGCCGCTGCAGGAATCTGTCCAAGGTCTGAGGGCACCGTTGGGGGCTTGGGTGGGAGATGGAGGTCTTGGGGTCCTTCTTGGTGTCTTGCCCATCGGCTGTAGGGGCGGTGAGACTCCCGGGGCTGCAAATTTAGCCGTGTGAAGCAGGAGCTCAGCGGACATGCGACCGCTCACATGGATAGATCGCTCCGCCCCCCCAAAAAATAAAATTTTATGCCTGTACACGGGATGTTGGGTTCTTTGTCTAGTATGCCTGCCTACAGAAATGCAAATTCCCTCCCTAACGCTCTCCCTGACAATCAGCAGCTCTGTCCCTAAACTCTCCCAGCATGAATGTGAAGCGAGCACCGCCGGTCCAGATTCTTCTATGTCCAGGTCATCTGATCTGGCCAGCCAATCACTGCTATTGACATGTAGGGTTCCCACGTGATGCCATGAGCTCCCAAAGACTCTGCATGATGATTGGCTTTAAAAAAGCCGCCAAACATGCAGGAAGAGGAAGATACCATTGTCTCGAGGTTCACGAGATGCTTGTCCGAGCATCGAGTACCTTCAAATGCTTCAAAAAGATCCCTTCTGTGAAGTCTGATTGCGTCCATTTTTTTTAATTCTACAAAAGGCCAATACCCACACATGTAGCTATTGTCATTGAAGGGTCGGTCTGGGCAAGAAGAGAAACAAACATACTCTTACCTACTTTCTTCCTGCAATATGGCCAGTAATTACTGAGAGGGCCTGGGACTCCACATTCCCTATCCCAGAAGCTACACACAGTGGGGACTCGAGCTCATTGCCACTTCTCTGAACAAATATGTAGAAAACATTCTGCCCAGACAAATTCATGAAGAACAAGAATCCTGGATGTAAACTCTTATTCATTATATGAAGAGACAGAAGGGTCTAAGCAGAGATATCCACATGAGGGACATCTAAGCAGAGAAATCCACATGAGGGACATCTAAGCAGAGAAATCCACATGAGGGACATTTAAGCCGAGACATCCACATGAGGGACACTTAAGCAGAGACCTCCACATCAGGGACATATAAGCAGAGACATCCACATCAGGGACATCTAAGCAGAGACATCCACATCAGGGACATATAAGCAGAGACATACACATCAGGGACATATAAGCAGAGATATACACATCAGGGACATCTAAGCAGAGATATCCACATTGGGGATATCTAATCAGAGACATCTACATCAGGGACATATAAGCAGAGACCTCCACATTGGGGACATCTAATCAGAGACATCCAGGTCGGGGACATCTAAGCAGAGACATCCACATTGGGGACATCTAATCAGAGGCATCCACATCAGGGACATCTAAGCAGAGACATTCACCGAGGATTTGTGGTTACTTCTTCTAAATGTCTGGGACAACCTCCCTACCAGGTGTGGGCATCACACCAATATTGATTCGATATAGATTTCTCTTTCGTTCATTCACTTTGCATTTTGTTAATTGATAAAAAAGAAACTATTAACCCTTCTGTATTTGGAAGCGTTCTTACTGTGCAGCATGTTTCCAAACCTGCCTAAATGTTTTGCACACATGAATCTTCACAATTCCTTCTGCACTTTAACTACCTGCAGTTTGGACCGTATTTTAAATATGACTGACTCTTTAAAGGAACAGAACATGGAATATGCACACCCCAAAATATCCTAGCAATTCCTGCATTTCTATTTCTGCTTCTCCTCCACCCCTCCCCCCCCCCCCCTTCAAATTGTAATTAAAACTGAGAAATTCATAAAGTTTTTGCATCTGTGCCAGGAGGGCAGTCATTTACAGTATTTCCTCTTCCTTTCCTACCAACCTCTATCTGGCTGTAAGATAACTGGCTACAGAAAAAAACTTTCCCTTACTGCATTGCCCAGTATAAAAAAAAACATATCAGATACATCCTTGGCTACTGAGGTTTCTACCTTTCAGACAAGTATAAGATCTGTCTTATAGATAGTCAAATGAGTCAAGTGAGAGTCAAATGATAAAATTATAGATGCCTATGGTACTCATTTTTTTACATTGAGTAAGCCCTCCTCCCCACTATAATAATAACGCTTAAAAAAAAAATTATAGCACCAACTGATTCTGCAGCACTTTACATAGTTTGCCAATTTCAGTCCCTGTCTTCCTTAGGGTTCCAATTTAAATGAAGCTATCTTTATGTTTTGGATGTGGGAAGAAACCCACGCAAACAAGGAGAGAACATACAAACTCTTTGCAGATTTTGCCCTTGGTGGGATCTGAACCCAGGACCCCAGCACCACAAGGCTACAGTGCTGCCCACTAAGGGATGTTTTGCCTATAGAGAGGATTATCAACTGAGTGCATGATGCGTGACCCTAAAATGGTATTACAAGGTGAAGAACAATATAATTTCCAGTGCTGACAGTTTCTGTATGCCTACTAACTGCAAAGCCTCCAGGAACACAGGAAGATGACTTAGGTCAGGGTTGACAATATCGATATTAAAGGGCTTTAACTGAATATGATTTTTTTTTTGTATTTTCTATAAACAAAGTGGAGGAAGATACATTATTCTACATAAACATTTCAAGTTTGTTAATGCATTATAAATAACATACAGAAACGGGAAAATTTGTTATGAAAGATGAATCAAAATGTGATGAATGATTCACAAGAAATGGCAATGAAAATTATTTCAAGGGCTGCAAGTAAGAGCAAAACAGTAGATGCAAATACCGGAAATTTCTGCATTTGCATTTTCATTTTTTCATCCTCTCCATTTAAAAGAAATTGTTATTCTGTTTTTTTTTCTACAGAGGGGACAAAACCATTTTACCATGAGGTTTTCCTTATTCTGTAAAATTGACATGATATGTGTATTCCCAAGTTGGTACAATTAAGTTGGTACAATTAAAATTATATATATATATATATATATATATAGAGAGAGAGAGAGAGAGAGAGAAAGAGAGAGAGAGGGAGAGAGAGAGAGAGAGAGAGAGAGAGAGAGAGAGAGAGAGAGAGAGAGAGAGACAGAAAAACATGGCTGCACATCCTCATTGCTTATGACTGGCCATCTGCTTTTCAGGAGTTAGCTACATTTTGATCAAAAGGCATAAGCCCACATAAAGGTTCCTGATGAAGTGTGGGTCCCCTAAAAATGGTGCAGCCCCACCACTGCAGCAACAGCTGCACCATGAGAGGGAGTGGTCCAGTTTCCCAGCAGCCCCAGTGCTGTCAGACATAGCCACCCAGGCTCTGGGTCACACCACCTGCAGACACAGTGCCACCACAGCAATTGCCACCGCAGGAGACTGACATCATAAAAACAAAGAGAAGCAGATGGAAAGAAAAGCCTCCTACCTTCTACTCTCAGCCAGTGAGACCGAGTAAGCCAGAATTTGCCCACATAGTAGTTAGCCCCTCAATAGTGCCCCCACACAGTAGTGTAACCCCAACTATGCGCCCACTATAGTAGTAACCGTTGTATATTGCCCCACACAGTAGTTACCCCTCAATGATACCTTAACACAGTATTTATCCCCTAAATGTGCCTCTACATACTTGCTACCTGCAATGGTACCCCTCCAAGCAGTTATACCCCCCACCCACCCCCACGCACACACAATTTTACCCCTTTCCACTAATAGAAGATACAAAACAGTAAAAAAGTAAATAAATCACCTTTCTCAATTCCACCCTGCTGCTGTTCCTCTTCTTGCATGATATAGCCCAGTGCAGGCAGCAGTATGCCATTATGTTGTCCCTGCTTAGATAAATTTTTCACTGCTCTAAACTCTGTGTAGGCTGAAGAACTAAAGCACCTGGGGTTGTATGACATGTAGTTCTGTATCCAGTGCCGGCTCCAGGTTTTTGTGGGCCCTTGGGCAACAGAGCCTCAGGGGGTCCCTCCTTTACACACTATGCACAATAAAGTGAGACACCACTAACATGTACAAACATACATTATATACATAGACACTGACACACGCAAACACTGACACGCAGCAGTTATAGCTCAGTCTTCTCCCTCTTCCTCTCAGTCGGGTGCTCTTAACACTGTAAGGTTGAGGACCTTTATGTCATGTGATCAGGTCCTTATCCCTCTCTCTGTGCAGGTCCTGCTTTGTCTCCTGTGTCTTCTGATGTTCATTTCTTACCCTGCACTACAGTGAGCACGGTACACTCAGAAAACCGCTACATCAGAAAACCGGGCCCCTTTCCCTCTCTGGGCCCCTAGAGATGCTGTGGGCCCTGGCCCTTGCCCAGGTAGGCCTTGTGCTGACGCTGGCCCTGTCTGTATCCCCTGTGTTTAATGGCTCCTACTTTCAGCAAAGCATGCATGAGAAAGGTTGCATCCACACTGTGTTTATTGAGGGATGTAGAGCCATATAGTGTCATACAGTATATTAAACTATTGTAAAAATGGCTGTTTTTCAATGCATTGTATGCATTGGACGTCTATCCTCCCATTGACTTCAATGCATTGCCATTGCAGACAGTTAAATCGTGGCAAAAACTGCAATTTTTTTAAATATTAAAATTGGCCATTTTTTGACGTTGTGTGAACTTAGCCTAAAGCTTCTATTACACGGGGCAACATAGGGGAGCAAACAAGTTCTGTCAGCGCTCATTTGCTCCTTGTTCCCCGCTCGCTGCCACCACTATTACACCAGGCAGCAGTGAGTGGGTAAGTGCAGGGCAGGCCACAGAGAGCTGGGGGGGGGGGGTAGGGGGGACAGCTCGGGTAATCGCTAGATCGTCTTGCCAGCCCATAGAGGATAGCGGCGGTCTGCTGCCGCCGCTACTGTTCCACAGAGTGACGGCAGCCAATCGCTGCTATTACAGTCGTTTGTCTTTCAACATGTTGAAAGACAAACAACAGCAACGATCAGCCAACATCGTTAATTCTATTACACGGGACTAGAGATGACCGAACCTCGAACATGCTCGAGTCCATCCGAACCCGAACTTTCGGCATTTGATTAGCGGTGGCTGCTAAAGTTGGATAAAGCCCTAAGGTGATGTGAAAAACATGGATTTAGTCATTGGCTATATCCATGTTTTTCAGACAACCTTAGAGCTTTATCCAACTTCAGCAGCCACCGCTAATCAAATGCCGATCGTTCGGGTTCAGATGGACTCAAACCTGAACCCGGTTCGCTCATCTCTACACGGGACAATTATTGGCCCGTAACGGCTGATATCGGCTGAACACGGCCGATAATCAATCGTTCTGTGTAACAGGGCCTTAAAACAATCAACAAATCTCTGAACTCATATTGAAACGACTTCTTTGCTTAATATAACTTTTTTATTGACTTGCAGCCTAAATTAAGCTTTTATATGATAAACACATTTCCTACTGTTAGACTAGTGGTATATTTGGCGTTTTATTTCATCTGTTTCAGCTGATATAAAAGAAATGTTGGATTGTAAGTCGTATTCACACAATTAATTTAAAACTGCTAAATTACATTATTATGACATTAAATACTGTCCCACGCAATGACATTCTGCGGTAGTGCTGAGGCATTCAAATATTACAAAGGTCATGTTGATACTAATATAACACAGCACTCATGTGGAAACTTATATTATCTATTATTTAATCTTCATCTACAGATGCATGGAATGCTCTTTAAAACATATTAATACTGGATATTAAAATGTATTTTGCTGGATTATGCTATGAAGAATGATGATGAACCTCTGAGAACACACTGGGAACATATTTTTGAAGGTGTGTTATAAAGCATCTACTGTAGTCATTTAGGAGAACCCTGAGAACATCACCACTTAACCACTAAATACAGCCATCACTTATATTAAGTTGATATTATACTAAAAAGTTACAACACCCCATTTAAAGGTTTTTTTTTTAATCTATGGCTAGAATAGTGAGTTATTTTCTATAGAACACTGTATCTTTTACTGCAGAAAATAATTATTTGAGTGAATCTGGCTCAAATCTTGAATAATCCCTTTAAAATCCAACTGATTGCAGGAAGGTATCCTTAGAGAAGCCCATCTTTACAGAATTAACTAACACTCCTTTTATCAAATGAATCATGGCTAAGGGGCCTATTCCATGGGAGCGATAATCGGCCGAATCGGCCCGATTCGGCTGATTATCGATAGGTGGAATAGAGAAAACGATCAGCCAATGATCATCGGTCCCCCACTGCGCATCGCTACTGTGGAATAGCAGTGCGTGGCGGGTGACCGATGATTTGAGAAGTAGCACCATACATTACCCGGCAGGACTTCTCCTCGGCTCCGTCTTTCTCCTGGTCCCACAGCACAGCATCAACAGCTCCAGAGCGGCCTGACTGAGCAATCAGAAAGCTCAGCCAATCACAGGTCAGGACCGCCATGGCCAGTGATTGGCTGAGCAGTCTGACAGCTCAGTCAGGCTGCTCCGGAGCTGCTGATGCTGTGCCGCAGGAGTGGGAGGAAGACAGAGCCGAGGAGAAGTCCTGCCAGGTAATGTATGCTGCAAGGGCTGCAAGGACATCAGAAATGATGTCCCTGCAGCCCTCGCTCAACGATCATCGGGCCGTGGAATAGGCCCAGTAAACTAGCAGATCGGCGCTCGTTTACATCGTTGATCGGGCCCCCATAGGCCCGTGAAATAGGACCCTAAGGCTTGGCTTTAAGGATCCAAGCTACCAAATATTCCAGTTAGGACTGCAACAGATTCCAAAAAACATTCAATGTATGTAAACACTATGACAATATGGAATATTTTCTTCTTGTGCAATCCCTTGCTATTTTCATCAATCTAGAAAATCATTGGCTCCCCTTAGAATCACAAAAAATCCTCCCAAAATACTGCAGTGTTTCATATTAGGAATTAAAAGTTAAAGACCTTAAAGGAGAAGTCTGGAGAAAATTTTTATTAAAGTATTGTATTGCCAAAAGTTATACAAATCACCAATATACACTTATTACAGGAAATGCTTATTAAGTGCTTTTTTCCCTGCACTTACTACTGTATCAAGGCTTCACTTCCTGGATAAAATCGTGACATCACACCCGTTGCAACTCTCAGAGCTGTGCAGTGGCTTCTGTACAGAGCCGCCGGGGCAGTGAGTTTCACGGGGTGTTGGAGGGACACTATGCTCCCCCCCCTTGCCATCATTCTCTCCAGCCGCCACCGCACAGTACACAAAGTTCTGGGTGTTCCAGTGGGTCGTGACATCACCATTTTATCCAGGAAGTTAAGCCTTGATGCAGTAGTAAGTGCAGGGAAAAAAGCACTTCATAAGCATTTCCTGTATTAAGTGTATATTGGTAATTTGTATAACTTTTGGGTGGCAATACAATACTTCTCCGTTAAGTACTACTACAGCCACAAGATCCTGGTTGAAGCCTTTGCTGCTAAATGGTTGGCCCATATACACAAAAGCTACATCGATACATGCTAATCTTGTTGTTGTATATTATTCTCCTGCTTCCTGCTAACCTGATCATGAAGCCCACTGACTTCTGAATTTGCAGGTCTACAACCAGTCATGTGAAATACAGAATCGGCAACACCCATCAGTTAACAATATAGTGCTACTTGAATCTCTTCAGGCATATAGATACATATCTAGAACAATGTGCTAAATGAGCATTGGTGCATATACCCATTGCATTATTCAATCTGCATAAATACATAGTATATGAGTGGACAATGCAGAGTTCATTCAAGTGATCTTTTATACCTAGACTTGTAACCATGACAAGAGGGCATTCTAGGAGAAAGAAAGTTCCTAAAAAAATTATGCACGAAAAACAAGCATATGAAAAGACATAGTAAAGACATAGAAAAGTCATAAAACCATTGTAAGGCCCCCACTTGGGTGGACAGAATGGAGGCATAGATATCTAAACCATAAATAGTAGATGGTAAGGGCTTATAAAGAGACATGGATATGCACTTACAATGTGTTTGGTTCCCCGCCCTCAACTACCCCTACCTACCAGTACTATCCCTTTTATCCCAAACTCCCCCTATCCCACAACATAAAGCATACAAAAGTAAGAATAAGATGCATAAGATATTGCACAAAAAGAAGCGCAAAAAAATTTTAATCTAAAAAAATACAAAAATTGCAATCCCAACACATTTCCCCCTGGAGATAGCTTAAAGCAAGGGTTCATCAGGGCATATTAAAAGAAAGTCAATATTAGGCACGAAAATAACAAAAGTGATATAGACAGTAGCATAAATGTGGGAACTGCATGTGTCTCCTGATATATCCAGCAGAGCAGAGATGGGGAGGGAGAGGTTCAAATTAGAACATACTTAGAACTTAGTTTCATAGAACATATGAAACACCCATAATAAATTCCCCCTAATTTTTTCCTTTAAAAAAAAAGTTGCTTGTCTCACTAAGTCCTGGGGCTGGGACTTCACCTCTCGTCAAACCCTGTCCAGTCCCTTCCCTCCTTGCTTACGATAGAGCCTAGGTTTCTAGAATATCTTGACCTAGTGTTTCCCTGCATTGCATTGTATTACTGGTAGTCTGACTTTCTGGCTTGTGACCTTTAACTTCTCTTCTGGATTACATTTTGTGTGCTGCGCTGAGCAATTATTATCGTTGACAACGATCAGAGACAACAAGTAAGATGGCGCGCAGGAGAAGCCCTGCAACATGTTTAGGTAAAAAATGGTGTTTAAAACAAGGGCTGCAAGGACATTGGTAACGATGTCCCTGCATCCCTCGCTAAACAATTATTGGGCCGTGGAATAGGCCCAGTAAACGAGCTCCGATCTAGCAGATTGGCGCTCATTTACATTATTGATCCGGCGCCCATCGGCACGTGGAAAAGGAGCCTTAGGATTTCTGATTAGTCTCTATTGTGTTTTGCCTGTCTTCGTTCCGTGTTCACTGATACAGGATTAGGGACCATCGACCAGTTGTCTGCTGCCGTCTAGGGCTGTTGAGGCAAACAGGCAGGGACTGCAGGACGGGTGCCAGCATCAGGGCTACATCTATCCTTTGTCATTGTGTTTGCTATCCTGACAGTAGCTCTAACAGTTTGTTTTTTTCTACTTTTTTTCACACACACACACACACACACACACACACACACACATACACACACACACACACACACACACACTACTTGGTGAATTTTAAAGCAAGTGATTCATAGTACACTTTGGAAAAAGTATATTTACTAGGTGTACTGGGACCCCTACCTGAGTTCTATGAACTCTGTATGAACCAGTTTCCTACTGATTGGGATTTATACAAATAAAGTTCTTAGATACAGTTATGATACAAAATAAGGAGAACTTTCAACAGATTTATTGTGAAAGCAACAGATTGAAATAATTTATTACAATATGTAAGCTATCATTCCAGCTCAACAAAGCAATGATTACCCATTTCCCAATTTCAAAGAATCAGTCAAATAGTGATTGATGGATTTCAACGTCAAATATGATTAAAAAAGATGAAAAAGATCCATTTAGAGCATGTGATTATCCTTCAAAGATCTTAGGCAGAGAACTTAAACACAGCATTCAACGAAGAATGACAACAGAACGTTGTTTATCCATATGTTCCATTCCTTTGCCTATAAAATACATAAAAGTATAAGAAGTCATTGGTATATTCTCCAAAAAGCTATTTGTCAATAGAAGAATTCTGGGATTCCGTGAAGGTATCAGTCCTATAATACCTCTGTCTTTTTTTTACATAAAATATTTACCATCACATTGCTGCACACCTAAAGAGGAGGAAGTTGTTCTTAGGTGTGTCAGTTAAAAAGGAAATTAACGACGGGTTAACCCCTTAAGGTTAAAGCCAATTTTCGTTTTTGCACTTTTTCTTTTTCCACTTTATGTTTAAAATGCCATAGCGCTTGCATTTTTTCACCTAGAGACCCACATGAGCCCTTATTTTTTTTAAACCAATTGTACTTTGCAATGACAGGCATTATTTTTCCATAATATATGCTGCGAAACCGTAAAAAAATCATTAGCGCTGTCAAATTGAAAAAAAAAATGAATTTGTTTTGATTTCGGGGATTTCGCCCTATGGTAAAACTGACTTGTTATGCATGTTCCTCAAGTTGTTATGATTACAATGATATGTAACATGTATAACTTTTATATTATCTGATGGCCTGGAAAAAATTCAAACCATTGTTAACAAATATATGTTGCTTAAAATCGCTCTATTCCCATGCTTATAGCGTTTTTATCCTTTGGTCTATGGGGCTGTGTGGGGTGTCATTTTTTGCGCCATGACATGTACTTTCTATCAGTACCTTGATTGCACATATGCGACTTTTTGATCACTTTTTATTACATTTTTTTCTGGATTTGATGCGACCAAAAAAGCGCAATTTTGCACTTTGGAATTTTTTTGCGCTTACGTTGTTTATCGTGCGAGATCAGGAATGTGATTAATTAATAGTTCGGGCGATTACGCGCGCGGCGATACTAAATATGTTTATTTATTTGTTTATTTATTTATATTTATAAAATGGGAAAAGGGGGGTGATTTGGACTTTAAATAGGGGAGGGGATTTTATATTAATAAAAAAAACATTTTTACTTTTATTTTTACTTTAACTAGAAGTCCCCCTGGGGGACTTGTATATACACAGCACTGATCTCTGATAGAGATCAATGCTGTGTATATACACAGCAAAGATCGATCAGATCGGTGATAGATTGCCATGGTCTGCTGCAGGCCATAGCAATCTATTGCCGAGCTGGCACGGGCAGAAGAACGGATCTCCCCCCACGATCGCATCGCGGGGGGAAGATCCGTCCCACTAGACACCAGGGATGCATGGATTAAAGCCTCTAAGTGCAGCTGTCAGGTTTTAAAGCTGCATTTAGAGGCTTAATTAGCCGGTGCGGCAACGGGACCTGCGTCGGCTAATAGAGGCACTGCCCGCTCTGAACACCCCCCGCGGCACCATGACGTATCAGATAAGTCATGGTTCGCTAAGGGGTTAAAAACCTCTAACCTTCTGTTAAATTCCCATAGTGCCATTTTCTCTAACTTGTCTTTTATTAATATGTCAATTAGTGGTTTAGTGCACTAGGGGCGGGACTACAGGTCTCACTATGGACTAAAATCCCTATTACACAAAGCAATTATCAAATGTACAGTGGGGAAAAAAGTATTTAATCAGTCACTAATAGTGCAAGTTCCACCACTTAAAAAGATAAGAGAGGCCTGTAATTGACACCATATGTAGACCTCAACTATGGGAGACAAAATGAGAAAACCACATTGTCTGATTTTGTAAGAATTTATTAGTAAATTATGGTGGAAAATAAGTATTTATTCAGTAACAAAATTTCATCTAAATACTTTGTTATATGTCCTTTGTTGGCAATGACAGAGGTCAAACATTTTCTGTAAGTTTTCACAAGGTTGGCACACACTGTTGTTGGTATGTTGGCCCATTTCTCCATGCAGATCTCCTCTAAAGCAGTGATGTTTTGGGGCTGTCTCTTGGCAACATGGACTTTCAACTCGCTCCAAAGGTTTTCTATAGGGTTGAGATCTGGAGACTGGCTAGGCCACTCCAGGACCTTCAAATGCTTCTTACAAAGCCACTCCTTTGTTGCATTGGCGGTGTGCTTTGGATCATTGTCATTGTTGAAAGACCCAGCCACGTTTCATCTTCAATGCCCTTGCTGATGGAAGGAGGTTTGCACTCAAAATCTCACAATACATGGCCCCATTAATTCTTTCATGTACCCTGAGCAGTCGTCCTGGCCCCTTTGCAGAGAAACAGCCCCAAAGCATGATGTTTCCACCCCCCATGCTTTACAGTAGGTATGGTGTTTGATGGATGCAACTCAGTATTTTTTTTCTTCCAAACACGACAAGTTGTGTTTCTACCAAAGAGTTCCACTTTGGTTTCATCAGACCATAGGACATTCTCCCAATACTCTTCTGGATCATCCAAATGCTCTCTAGAAAACTTCAGACGGGCCCGGACATGTACTGGCTTAAGCAGTGGGACACGTCTGGCACTGCAGGATCTGAGTCCCTGGCGGCGTAGTGTGTTACTGATGGTAGACTTTGTTACATTGGTCCCAGCTCTCTGCAGTTCATTCACTAGGTCCCCCCGCATGGTTCTGGGATTTTTGCTCACCGTTTTTGTGATCATTTTGACCCAACGGGGTGAGATTTTGCGTGGAGCCCCAGATCGAGGGAGATTATCAGTGGTCTTGTATGTCTTCCATTTTCTAATTATTTCTCCCACAGTTGATTTCTTCACTCCAGGCTGGTTGCCTATTGCAGATTCAGTCTTCCCAGCCTGGTGGAGGGCTACAATTTTGTTTCTGGTGTCCTTTGACAGCTCTTTGGTCTTCACCATAGTGGAGTTTGGAGTCTGACTGTTTGAGGGTGTGCACAGGTGTCTTTTTATACTGATAACAAGTTTGAACAGGTGCCATTACTACAGGTAATGAGTGGAGGAAAGAGGAAACTCTTAAAGAAGAAGTTACAGGTCTGTGAGAGCCAGAAATCTTGATTGATTGTAGGTGACCAAATACTTATTTTCCACCATAATTTGCAAATAAATTCTTACAAAATCAGACAATGGGATTTTCAGGATTTGTTTTCTCATTTTGTCGCTCATAGTTGAGGTCTTCCTATAATGTAAATTACAGACGCCTCTCATCTTTTTAAGTGGGAGAACTTGCACTATTGGTGACTGACTAAATAGTTTTTTTCCCCACTGTATTTGGCCGATTTTTGCCCATTATGGCCAATAATCGTTTTGTGTCATAAAAGGCAACGATCAGCCGACATGTACGATGTCAGCTGATCGTTGTCTTTCAACATGTTGAAAGACTAATGGCTAGGATCGCAATGATCTGCTGCCATCGCTCTGTTCAATAGGAGTGACGGCAGCAGACCACCACTCTCTCCCATATGTTTTTTTTTTTTTTTATTGTAGCTGGAAGTAAAACATCCTGCTATACACAGATTCACTTAAACTCGTATTGGCTTCATTTGTACAGAATAGCTTGTTCCGTATAGTACTGCTTTTTCTGTTGAATTAAAGCATTTATCATGATTGAATGCCGCCAAATGTTATTTTTTTCCCCCACCAGGAATAGAATATTGATGGTTTATTCTCTGGATGGCCATCAATATCAGATCAGTTGAGATCTGACTGCAGGCACCCATGCTTGTTTAATTAGTTCAGTTAAAAAAGATTGAGCTGCATTTGGCTGCTGTACCAAAAACAGCCACTGGGAAAAGTACATTCACCAGTAGCATAGCCACCATGGAGGCAGACCATGTGACTGCTACGGGACCCATGCACTTACATGGTCTGGGCCCGGCGAAACATGGTCTGCCTCCATTATGGCTATGGTTCACAGCACCACCCTGCCCTGACAATCTCTCTTTGGTCGGAGACAGCTTTGCACTTCCAGCCAAAAGGATTACAGGATTCATGGGGCCCTGTACAGTTTCTTGCTATAGGACCCCATGAATTCTAGCTACACCCCTGGTATTCACCAACATGTCTGATAAACAATGACCAGAATGAGGCAGTTGGTATTGCACCTTGATCTTTTCAGTCAGCTGATCGGTAAGGGTGTTGACAGGTGATCCTTCACACTCTGATATTAAGGAGGTTATCTGGAGAGCAGAAAAGGTCCTACCTGTTCTGCTCTCTGGTGCTGTGCTCACGCAGATGCATGTGGTAGTAGATGTTCAATAGCTGCCCGATGTTACGGCAAAATTTAGCAGTTACTGGCAATTGAGATGCTTGCTACATGCACCGAGTCTTCTCTCGTCTCGGAAGTAGAACCAGAGGGAGGAAGCCGAGAGCTGGAAAGCAGAACAGGTAGGACCTTTTCTGTTTCACAAATAATTATTTTAATAATCATTCCTAAGCATGAGTCATCAATACAAATGGCCCAGAAACCTCCCTTAAATATTATTCTTCTTTGTTAAGTTTGTGTTTTTTACAATTTACAATTTCACACTCTGTGCATTCAAATACTTTATTTTTTAATTCCATGCAAATCTATACATTTCTATCTCAAATGCAAATATTATCTCCAGTAATTTTTTCCAGACAGTTTTATGATCAGTGGCTCATGTAATGTAAACTATTTGTTCTTGGCTGTGGACACTATTACAACAGTTAAGAGAGATTTGGGACACATTCTTAATTTCAGATGCCGCAAGCCTTAATCAGATAATCTTAGGGACATTCTTCTCTTTTGATATTTGGCAGCCTGGGATGTATATTTCTGCCAAGACTGAAGAAAATCTGTTAATTAGTTTTTAAGAACCACATAGGTGAATTGCCAGTGGGCTTTTCATTTTCAAATTTATTTCCAGCAGAATAATTAAAAAAACTAATTTGATTTAATTTTTATGTTTCTAGTTATATGTGTGGCTATAGAAAACAGAACCAATAACATAATGCTGATTGCTCTTTTTTTTTTTTTTTTTTAATATCCAGCAAAAATGGTCTGTTTCCAATCGTACGCAGTTTATGTAATACACAATGATAGCATACAATATTATGGTCAAAGAACCAATCTTAACATACATAGACACTGTCATGGCCACAGCGGCGTCCCGTGCTCCGGGCCACCGCCGCGACCGCCCTCTATCCCACTCAGCTGCCGGGGTCCCTGTGCAGGGACCCGGCGCTGCGGTCTGTTCGGCCCCGGGGGGCGCCTCACCTCGTCCCGCTCCGGTCTCCGTCTGTGCCGGCCGGCGCGCGCGTCCCCGCCTCCTAGGGCGCGTGCGCGCCGGCTGTCTCAGATTTAAAGGGCCAGTCCGTCCCTAATTGGTAGTTGCACCCAATCACTCCCTATAAATCCCAGCATGCCCTGTCCCTCGTGTTGGAGCCTCTACATGCTTCCCATAGCGTTTGGCCAAGCTCCCTGTTGTTCCTGACCTTAGTCCTTGTCCCTTGTTCCTGTCTTCAGTCCTTGTCCCTAGTCCTTGCCCGCTGCCTTCTCATTGTTCCTGAGTCCTGTCCGCCACCTGCGAGCACATCTACAGTCCTCTGCCTGCACTATCTCCTGCCTACTGCTCCTGCCACGCCTCGCCTGCCGTCACTAGCAACCAAGCCAGGGGTAGCGACCTGGGGGTCGCCTGCCGCAGCAAGTCCATCCCGCCTTGCGGCGGGCTCTGGTGAAAACCAGCGGCCCCTTAGACTCCGCTCCCTGGTGAGGTTAGTGCTATCGCTAGTGACGGTCCAGTGGATCCACTCCTCCAGGCGTTACAGTAGGCTCCAACCATGGATCCCGGCGAGGTGCCTGATATCCGCGAAGTAGCCCGAGTGGTCGCCCTACAGGCTCAACAGATCCAGCAACAGTCACAGCTTATCCAACAACTGACTGCAGCCGTACAGCAGCATACCACAGCTCAGCAGTCATCACCTCCGGCAGCCTCTTCAAAACTACGACTGGCTCTCCCAAGTAAATATGGAGGTGACCCCAAGTTGTGCAGAGGATTCTTGACCCAATGCACTATGTATATCGAACTTCTAAGCAGTCAGTTTGCCACCGAGCGCTCTAAAGTAGCCTTCATTATCAGCCTATTGGAGAGTAGAGCTCTGGCCTGGGCCACGCCACTATGGGACCGTAATGATCCAGTTGCTGCCAATCTCCGAATCTTCCTGGACGAGTTCCGCTCTGTCTTTGAGGAACCTGCCCGTGCGTCTTCGGCTGAGACTGCTCTCCTCAATTTATCCCAAGGGACTTCCTCCGTTGGTGATTACGCCATCCAGTTCCGCACCCTGGCTGCGGAACTAGACTGGAATGAGGCCGCTCTGATTGCCACCTTTAAAAAGGGCCTGTCCAGTCAAGTGAAGGATGTGCTCGCTGCCCGAGACCTGCCTACCTCTTTGAACGAACTCATCCTACTGGCTACCAGAGTCTACACCAGGTTTTCCGAGAGAGAGGAGGAGGTCCGGCAAGAACGGCGTCTGAGTCTGCCCCGTCGCCATCCTCGGCTGGCACCGGTGTTCCAGAATCCCGTTGCTCCCATGTCCCAGTCGTCTCCAGAGGTTCCTATGCAGGTGGAACGTGCTCGCCTGACAACTGATGAGAGGACTCGTCGACTGAACCTGAATCTCTGCCTCTATTGCGGTGGCGCTGATCACTATCGGCAGAGATGTCCCCAACATCCTCAGCGTCCGGGAAACGCTCGCACCTAGGTCCGGTGGGAGAGGCCTCCCTAGGTGTGAATGCCACCTCTCCAAGGTTCACTATGCCAGTCTCCATCCAGACACCCTCTGGGCAAGTTCGTCAGACCACTGCCCTCATCGACTCTGGCGCTGCTGGCAGTTTCATTTCTGCTTCCTTGGTCCAAAGATGGCGGCTACCCGTGATCCAGCTAGCCCAATCCCGGTCTATCTCTTCGGTCACGGGCGAGATTCTTAACGAAGCGGTACACTGCCAGACTGTACCCCTTATCCTCCAGGTGGGCGCTTTACATCAGGAGAGGATCTCCTTCTACGTCTTGCGCCATTCTTCTTCTAACATCCTGCTGGGTCTTCCTTGGCTGCAATTACATACCCCTAAGCTTGACTGGAGAACTGGGGAGGTTCTCAGTTGGGGCCAGGACTGTACAAATAGGTGCCTGAGGTCTCCTCAACCCAAATGTTCTACGAGGTCACCTGCTTACGCCAAGCCTCTGTCTGGACTACCGGAGGATTACCAAGACTTTGTTGATGTCTTCTCGGCTAAGGAGGCGGACTCCCTACCACCTCATCGGCCCTATGATTGCCCTATAGACCTTCTTCCAGGAACTTCTCCTCCACGGGGTCGAGTATATCCCCTCTCTGTGCCCGAGACTGAAGCCATGTCCTCCTACATCTGGGAGAACTTACAGAAGGGCTTCATTCGTAAATCCACGTCTCCCGCTGGCGCCGGATTTTTCTTTGTGCAGAAGAAGGACGGTTCCCTCCGCCCATGCATTGACTACCGGGGCTTAAATAAGTTTGCTGGATCTCAGGGGAGCGTATAACTTGATCCGTATTCGTGAAGGAGACGAATGGAAGACCGCTTTTAACACCAGGGATGGGCACTACGAATATTTGGTCATGCCATTCGGCCTATGCAATGCTCCAGCGGTCTTCCAGGAATTCGTGAATGATATCTTCCGAGACCTCCTCTATGTCTGCGTCATTGTCTATCTTGACGACATTTTGGTCTTCTCGCCTGACCAGCAGACTCATGTGGCACAAGTGCGTCAGGTCCTGCGAAGACTACGGGCCAATCATCTGTACGCCAAGCTAGAGAAGTGCGTTTTCCATCAGCACAATCTTCCGTTTCTTGGCTATATCATCTCCGACCAGGGTCTACAGATGGATCCAGCCAAGCTCTCCGCTGTCCTCCAGTGGCCACGCCCTGTGGGACTTAGAGCTATCCAACGTTTCCTTGGATTTGCCAACTATTATCGGCAATTCATCCCTCACTTCTCGACCCTGGTCGCACCCATAGTGGCTCTCACCAAGAAGAAGGCGGATCCCAGACATTGGCCTCCTGAGGCCGAACAAGCCTTCAATAGCCTAAAGTCTGCCTTTGCCTCTGCTCCTGCTCTAGTCCGTCCGGATGTCACCAGGCCGTTTTCGCTTGATATCGATGCATCTTCTGTGGGCGCAGGAGCCGTCCTCTCACAAAGGGACAGATCAGGCAAGACCAGAACCTGCGGGTTCTTTTCTAAGACTTTCTCCCCTGCCGAGAGGAACTATACAATTGGGGACCGTGAGCTCCTGGCTATTAAGTTGGCACTGGAGGAGTGGCGTCATCTCCTAGAGGGGGCTAAACATCCCGTTAACATCTACACGGACCACAAGAACCTCCTCTACCTCCAATCGGCTCAACGCCTCAATCCCCGGCAGGCCAGGTGGTCTCTCTTCTTCTCTCGGTTCAACTATACCATTCATTTCCGTCCAGCCGAGAAGAATATAAAGGCCGATGCATTATCCCGAGCATCTGATGTCATGGGGCAAGAGGAATATCCTCGTCATATAATACCTCCCGATCGCCTAGTACCAGTTGCCACTTCTGCTCTGCAGAGGCTGCCTCCCGGTAAGACCTATGTGCGCCCCGCACTCCGAAAACGTATCTTGAAATGGGGGCATTCATCTTTGGTGGCCGGGCATCCAGGAGCTCTAAAGACCGGGCAATTGATCTCCCGTCACTACTGGTGGCCCAATCTCCTTCAGGATGTCAAGGACTTTGTGGCTTCCTGCGCAGTCTGTGCCAGGAATAAGTCTCCCCGTCAAAGACCTGCCGGCCTACTTTTGCCCTTGCCAGTCCCTGACCATCCCTGGCACCACATTGGGATGGATTTCATCACGGACCTACCCCCATCTGCGGGCAATACAGTCATTTGGGTGGTGACGGACCGCTTCTCCAAAATGGCTCACTTCGTGGCCCTTCCTGGACTACCCTCTGCTCCTCGTCTGGCTCAGTTGTTCTTCCGACACATCTTCCGCCTGCATGGACTTCCTCTTCACATTGTGTCCGATCGAGGCTCTCAATTTGTCTCCAAGTTTTGGCGTGCCCTCTGCTCGCAGCTCCAAGTGAAGCTGGACTTCTCATCGGCCTACCATCCCCAGACCAACGGGCAAGTGGAGAGAGTCAATCAGATCCTGGGTAACTACCTACGTCATTTTGTGTCCAGCCGCCAAGACAACTGGTCCGATCTACTTCCATGGGCGGAATTCTCCTATAACCATCTGGACTCGAGTTCCACAGGCAAGTCTCCTTTCTATGTGGTCTATGGGCATCACCCTCGTCCTCCTCTGCCTCTCTCTCCATCCTCTGGGGTCCCAGCCGTGGAGGAGTTGTTATCTGACCTGCAGTCGATCTGGGAGCAAACTCGACAGTCCTTACTCAAAGCCTCTGAACGCATGAAGGACCAGGCTGATAAGAAGAGGAGACCTGCCACGAATTTTCTTCCAGGTGACAAAGTCTGGCTCTCGGCCAAATATGTTCGACTCGAGATTACCAGCTACAAGTTGGGTCCTCGATTCCTTGGTCCTTTCTCGGTGCTAAATGCATCAACCCTGTCACCTACAAACTCCGCCTGCCCCCTACGATGCGGATTCCGAACGCCTTCCATGTCTCCCTCTTGAAACCAGTGGTCCTCAACCGGTTCTCCGATAAGTCTCCGTTCTCTGTTCCACAAGCCGTCTCTGACGACGTCTACGTTGTTAAAGACATTCTGGCCATGAAAACTGTCAGAGGGAGACGATTCTTCCTGGTGGACTGGAGAGGGTTTGGTCCTGAGGAGAGGTCCTGGGAACCCAAGGCTAACATCCTGGACAAAGACCTCATCAAGGGGTTCCTGCAGGCTAGAAAGAGGGGGAGGCCAAAGGGGGGGGTACTGTCATGGCCACGGCGGCGTCCCGTGCTCCGGGCCACCGCCGCGACCGCCCTCTATCCCACTCAGCTGCCGGGGTCCCTGTGCAGGGACCCGGCGCTGCGGTCTGTTCGGCCCCGGGGGGCGCCTCACCTCGTCCCGCTCCGGTCTCCGTCTGTGCCGGCCGGCGCGCGCGTCCCCGCCTCCTAGGGCGCGCGCGCCGGCTGTCTCAGATTTAAAGGGCCGGTCCGTCCCTAATTGGTAGTTGCACCCAATCACTCCCTATAAATCCCAGCATGCCCTGTCCCTCGTGTTGGAGCCTCTACATGCTTCCCATAGCGTTTGGCCCAGCTCCCTGTTGTTCCTGACCTTAGTCCTTGTCCCTTGTTCCTGTCTTCAGTCCTTGTCCCTAGTCCTTGCCCGCTGCCTTCCCATTGTTCCTGAGTCCTGTCCGCCACCTGCGAGCACGTCTACAGTCCTCTGCCTGCACTATCTCCTGCCTACTGCTCCTGCCACGCCTCGCCTGCCGTCACTAGCAACCAAGCCAGGGGTAGCGACCTGGGGGTCGCCTGCCGCAGCAAGTCCATCCCGCCTTGCGGCGGGCTCTGGTGAAAACCAGAGGCCCCTTAGACTCCGCTCCCTGGTGAGGTTAGTGCTATCGCTAGTGACGGTCCAGTGGATCCACTCCTCCAGGCGTTACAGACACATTTCTTCCCATACAGAGCTTGTATGGCAATACACTATGGGAGGCATTTATTAAGTCCGGCGTTTTTTACGCCGGACGTAAAAATGCCCCCGCAGCTCCGGCGCTACGGAGATTTATGTAGAGGCGGACTGCCTCTACATAAATCCCGTGCGCGCCGTTGCGCACCGCCGAAAACCTACGCCAGCTGAGGACTGGAGTAGGTTTTCGGCGTACATTTTGGCGGAACGGATGATAAATCGCGCGGACTCTGAGTCCGCGCCCTCCGTTCCGCCCACTTTCCGCCCCTTTTCCGCCCCCTTTCCGCCCCCTGGCGTACTCGGCGGAAAGTGCCGATTTGCGAATATTTTATTCGCAAATCGGCCATTTGCGTATAAAAAAATACGCAAATCGCCACTTTCCGCCGAAAATCATCCGTTCGCCGGATGATACATGTGGCCCTATGTTCTTACAGACTATGTTCTTACAGATTCTCCATAAATATGAGATAAATGTTATGTTTTCCCCCTGAATTGTAGTCTTATGCCTTTGTAAAAGCTTATTTTGCTCAATATGTCTCATCTACAAGAGAACTAGGGATTGAACAGATTTGTAATTTTTCGCTGCTTTTTACAGTATCCATACACATGTGATAGCTGTCGGCAAAACATCTGTTTGGCAGACATCTATCTCTCCAGATTCCTTGGACATACATTGGATAAACATTGGGCTTGGCCAACTAAAGGAGGGTTAAAGGGGTTATCCAGCACTACAAAAACATGGCCACTTTCTTCCAGAGACAACCCCACAGCACCGCTGGGTTTTGCTGCTCAGTTCCATTGAAATGAATGATGCCTTATTGCAAACCGCACCTGAACTGGAGACAAGAGTCGTGCTGTCTCTGAAAGAAAGTGGCCATGTTTTTGTAGCACTGGATAACCCCTTTAAAGGAGAAGTCTGGTGATTTGAAAAATTTCACAACCAGCAAGGGCAGGAGGGAACATAAACAATCACTACTCACCTGTCCCAATGCCTTTTCAGTGCTGGTTTGCCACTTTGAGATCCCCATTAGGCTCCAGGATCTCTTTCAGCTGCAATGTCATGACTCGATTGATGCTTGCTCACTTAGCCAGCCAGTGACTGGGACAGGACATCACTGCAGTCACAGATTTGCTGATGGTGCAATCCATCGGCCGAGTCAGTATTTTCTCCTGAGTCATGGCGGGGGGCCCAGGGCCTGTGACACAGCGTTTTGTGGACTTGGGGAGAGGTAAGTAGAGATTTTTTTTTTTATGATTCCCCCTGCACCTGCCAGCTGACTGCTAAGAAGACTGCTAAGAGGTCCTTGAAAACTCATACCCGCTCAGATGCTCACATTGGTCTTTTTCTAAAAGGCCTCAGAAGAGATGGCGCTCAGGCCAGGACAAGGTAACTAAGCCTTACTACTTTACTCCTTCTACCATCTCCATAAGTCTAGACTGCTTCTCTCCACTCTCTTCACTCAACTCTCTTTTCCCAAAACCTGGTTCAGGCCAGGTTCAGACTATGTAACTGTGCGGCTGTATTTGCGGCTGTAATTGTGCGGCAGTATTTTTGGTGGTTCATGCGTACGCTGGAAAGTATAGGATATACGGCTGCACAGTGCACACTATGTATGAATCTACGGCCCGATCGTAAACGGACCCGTAAAAAATTAACAAGACCATTGTTTGCGGCTGGACATGCGGCCGTGGATTGACAGGCGGTCCGTACGGAGTACTTCAAAAATAGCCGGCAATGATGCCGAATGCCGATGCCTCTAATAGTTAATATATTAAATTAATAATATATATATTTTTTTAAATAAATAAATAATTTAAAAAAAACGCATGGGGTCCCCCCTATTTTTATAACCAGCCGGGTTAAAAACCAAACGACAGCAGCCTGGTAACACCAGGGTGGGAAGAGCCATTGGTTTAGGCCCTCCCCAGCCTAAATCTTACCAGCCTGCTGCCGCCCGGTCCAGGAGCGCCAATTTTGACGCTCCGGGACCACTGGCACCCGGCTCTTCCCAGTACCCCTGGTGGCATTGGGTACTGGGGTAATAATAGGGGGTTAGTGTTAGCCATTTTATACCGGCTAACACTAGGCCCCAACTTAGTAATGGATTCCGTCTATTAGACGGCTTCCACTACTAAGTCTATAAAGTAAAGAAATAAAGACAAGACACAAGTTAAAATATTTTTTATTCAAATAAAAACACCCCCACACCCCTCATTGACCATTTTATTAAAAAAAAAAAAAAAAACGCTGGTCATCGACGTAGTCCACGGAATCTGACGTAATCCCCAGGATACCGATATCTGAAAAACAAAAAGGGAGAAACACACAAAAAACACACAAACAGGAGCACAACACCCATCATTGTGAGCGGTGTTGCGCACCTTACAGTATGCAGCATCTTTACAGATCGCTGCTTACAGTCTGGCCCCCAAGGGGTTAAGGGAGGAGGTATTGCATCCCCCTTAACCCCTTGGGGGCCAGACTGATGTCAGACTGCACCCATCCCAGCAAGGAAGGGGTTAACTGACCCCCCCCCCCCCCCTTCCTTGCTGGGAGGGGTGCAGTGCTGGGGAGGGGGTGGGGAGAGCTCTATACTCACCCCGATGTTGTCTCTTCGCTGGTCCGCAGCACAATGAAGTCACTGTACTGCGGACCGGCTCATTATATGTGCGCTCAGCCGATCAGCCAATCAGCTGAGCGCACATATAACTCTAAATGTTTCTTCTAATAATGCTATTGTGATAACATAATTAGAAGAAACATTTGATGTTTTCATTAAAGTAAAGTGATGATTAGTACAGAATGCTCTTTTGCCGGCAATATGAATTAACGGCTTATGGAGCTTCCTGTACTAATTAATATTTAATTAATAAAACACATTTTCGATGAAATAAATTCAGTTTCGTTGTTCAATAATTTAATTCTAATGAATCCATCATTGTGCAATTATACTGTCAAAAAATAAATATATATATAAATATACATTTATTTATATATCTATTTATTTTAACAGTATATTTAATTGCAAAATGATGGATTCGTTAGAATTAAATTATTGACCAACGAAAGAGACTTTATTACAAAGAAAATGTGTTTTATTATTTTAATAGATTAACCATGAGAGACATCGGCATTAGTGCAGAGGATCGCAAACCCCGGTAATAGCAATTCATGTAAACTGTGTTCCCTGCTTTCCCAGATGCATCCAGAGGTGTTTGCATCACTTTCTTAAGATTTTATTTGTTATTTTTAGTTGAACCAGATTTCCAAGTAAATGACCGTATGTTTTGAGCCGCATGTCTATTTTTTCCCACGGCCGTAGTTTCATCCGCACATTTACAGCCGCATAAAAAATACAGCCGCACAGTTACATAGTGTGAACCTAGCCTCAAGCTGTAAATAAGTAAAGGAGAAGTCCAGCCAATATGAAAAATTGTCTACAGTCATGAGGGTATGGGAACAGAATAAAGAAGCTCTACTTACCCTTCCCCATGCACCCACAGCCCTGCCTCACTATTCCCAGACCCCCACCGGATCCCGGATTTCCTGCTCAAGAATGCCCACTCAGCCAATCAGTGTCTGGGGCAAGACACGTCAGCAGGGGCACAGGGATGGGTAATTAGAGCTTCTTTATTATGTTCCCTTACCCCCCTTCCTGAATCAGATTTTTATTTTGGGTGAATTTCCCCTTTAACCCTTCAAGGACAGAGCCCACAACAACTTTCAATGTTGTGATTTTTTCTTCCTCCTTTTTTCCTCCTCGGATATTAAACTCCTCCTACCAGAACATTCTGAATACTAGTTAACTATGGAGGACCATTTAGGATGAAAATAACATAATATATGTTAATGCTCTTGTAAGCTAGGTTAACCCTTCACCATCCAAGTATAACAGTTTAAATATACAATATCAAACATGATACTGTAATGATTATCCAAGGAGACATAAGGGACACACTAACTTGGCAGCAGGTGCTTCATCAACCCATCACAAAGATGCAAGGTATGCTGGGATACTGCATACTGCCTATCTATCCATCTATCTATCACAGGTATCAAATTCACATCCCTCCAGCTGTTGCAAACTTTTTGCTTTGGCTGTCCAAGCATGATGAGAATTCTAGTTTCGCAACAACTGGAGGGATATGAGTTGACACCCCTGCTCTACAGTATGCATCTATCATAAATGGCAACTTATAGTGTAACATAGTACTACAATTTGTAATCAAAGTGAGTACATTGCAACACAACTGCAACGGTTCATTCAGGGGAAATCAAACTGTTGGACGTTTGCATAACCACCTTCACTATCTCTAGTTGCAATTTCAGCAGCACATCTAATCTCACATGGCCACAAGTCGCTGTGTAGCCCTAGTCTTACCAATCTAGTAAGATTGTTTGCTCACAATAGTGGTTCATTTTGTGTCAACCTCATAAATGAAGCTCTTAGGGGTGTTTCGCATTCACATGCCGTATAATTCAAACAAAGCTTAAAGTGAACAGTACAGAAAAGCTGTTGAAATTGGATTCATGAAGCAGATTTTGTGCTTTGAGGTGGATTGAGAAAATCCACTTATGTAGATGACTGAAGAGCTTATCCTTGTAATGTTAGGAGCTGGTAAAAACCTATGTAATCATAAGACATTGAAGAGCTGATTATGCCAAACTGTCCTATGTGTGCTTACATTATGTGACTGACACATTATGCTTAGCACTTTACTGAAAATAAGTCGTAACATAATACAATAAACAAAAGATTGTTTTAAGCAAAACTTTGTATCTTTGGAGTACACTGAAGAAATCATTATTCTCCCATATCATATAGATAATGAAATGTAAAGGCAAATATACTGTTTTAGAATTTATTTGTATTGATACTTGTAAAAAAAAACAAAAAAAAAAAAACATAAATGGTTTTGGGATTAAAGGTTATCCCCCCCCCCCAATAATTAAAACACATTACAAAGTTATATAACTTTGTAATGAGCTTTAACTACCCTTCTGCCTGCTTTCCCATATCACGTCCCCCTCGACACACACACACACACACACACACCACCTCCCCCCCCCACCCCCCCCCCCACCTCCTCCGGAAGTTTTAAAATGCATACGTACCTGATTCCTGTCAACCCCGGCCGGCGCCATCTTGTGTCAATGACGTCTTAATAGCAGGTCGGCCACAATGTAACCAAATGATTGACAGCTTGCTCAGTTCTGATTGGCTGAGCAAGCTGTCAGTCATCTGACACTGCTGACTAAAGAAGAAAGAAGTTTCGCAGAAAGTTTGAACAGAGACCAACCCAGGAGTGAAGGTGAGAATAGAAACGGGCCTTTTTTTTTTTTTTTTACTTTGCACCTAGTTGTTCTTTAATATTAGAAAAATGAATAATAATAATAACAATAATAATAATAATAATAATAATAATAATAATAATAATTATCATTGGCCACATCACTATAGTTGTAGCAGATCGGCACTCGTTTACATTGTTGATCGGGCCCTGCTCGGCCCGTGGAATAGGGCGCCTCTAAGAAACCATTGAAGTCCATGAATGAGGTTCTGTGCGCTGCCACTCTATTCTTTTGAGAGACAATTGTTCTTCTATTTTTATAATATTTGGGGATCCAGTGGTCAGCAGGGCCATATTAATAGCTTCTGTTGCCCTGGGCACTAAACCTGAAGACACCCCATCTTTACGCACCAGTTATTATCATAAAAAAACGGGAGATTGGTTTCGCCACATTCATTTCTCTGCATGTAGAAACACTGTCTGAATCACATCACGTTTTTCATGGTTTTTAACTGCTTAAAACATAAACAAATTTCACCACAGAATTGGTAGATTGGTAATACCTCCAGGCGTCACATTTAACACCGCCATACCACACCAGACCTGACCAATACCACCATGCCCTCCCCCCCTCTTGAAAAGACACCAGATTTACTGGCAGGTCTAACCGGGAGGTGATTCCTCTTCCTGCTCGCTGATGCTGCCCCCATGGAAGGTGCTGCCCTAGGCACCGGACCACGGGTACCTAGTGGGAAATGCGGCCCTGGTGGTCAGCCCCCACCAATCAGCTAGTTATCCTCTATCTTTTATTTCATGGCATAAATACCACTCATTGTGAAATCCTGAGGTTAGCCCCTCCTAAACTATGCCCTCAGTAAGTGATCAGTGTGGATGTGAAAGTTAGAACCACAGTGACTGTGAGAGCAAGAGATCAGCTTGCCCAGTTATGTGCTGTGGATCTTTGGTAACTTTGCCAGATGAATACCAGTCTATGGCTTTGTAGTCATGTAGCTTTTTGCCAACTAAAGCCAACAGATCAGAACGCCAATGAATCACCTTTCAGGCACTTAGTCACGATAGTAAAGAGACCCCAGTTCCCATCCACTCCAACCCAATAGGCACATAAGTAGCATATGGCATTTCAGCCAGCCAACTATATACTGTATGTCTATATGACAAACTGGGTTGATTTCTAACAATCTATCCAGTTTGCTGAACTGACATCAAGGAGCAGCTGGAAGCACATTGGCTTAGTAGCTAGCACTGTTGTCTTGCAGCACTGAGGTGCTCAGCTCAAATCCAAGCAGGACAACTTAGAGGGGTATTCCCATCACCTATTTTTTCCCGAACACCGTCAGGATGAGACCTCAGTTAAGTGGTCGGGACCTTGGTAAGTGGTAAAGATACTTTATTTCTCATACACTGTTTCCCTCTAAGGTCACACATGTCTTCAGGGCTTAGATTGTTCCTGGAGACATGTGTGACCTCGGTTGGAGACACAGTAATGCTTAGATGATTCAGCACCGGTGCATCCCATCCTCGTTGCTCCCTGTGACCCCCCCAAAACTGAACCAAAAAAGTGGGTGAGGACGCAATGGTGCCGAGTTTTATTCTCAGCAGATGAAAATACATTTTGATCGGTTTTGTATGTTCTCCTTGTAATTGCATAGGTTTCCTACCCTTTGACAGAACTCTCAAACTGCGTCCCTCCAGCTGTTTCAAAATTACAATTACTATCATGCCTGGACAACTTTAGCTTTGATTGTAGTTTTGCAACAGCTGGAGGGCCTCAAGTTCCTCACCCCTGCGTTAGGACGGGCAAAACTGTGTTAGTTGAGCAAAATATGAATATTATATATATATATATATATATATATATATATATATATATATATATATATATATATAAATTTTTTTCATATTTGCTTATGTCTCACTATCTCACTAATATCTTTGCACCTGAGTTGTCCTTTAATATTAATAATAATAATAATAATAATAATTATCATTGGCCACATCACTATAGTAGTAGCAGATCGGTGCTCGTTTACATCGTTGATCGGGCCCTGCTCGGCCCGTGGAATAGGACCCTTAGAGTGTATGAGCGCCTCTAAGAAACCATATAAGTCCATGAATGAGGTTCTGTGCGCTACCGCTCTATTCTTTTGAGAGACAATTGCCTTCTAATTTTATAATATTTGGGGATCCAGTGGTCAGCAGGGCTACTGTTGCCCTGGGCACTAAACCTGAAGACGCCCCATCTTTACGCACCAGTTAGTATCATTAAAAAAAACGGGAGATTGGTTTCGCCACATGCATTTCTCTACATGTAAAAACACTGTCTGAATCACGTTTTTCATGGTTTTTAACTGCTTAAAACATAAACAAATTTCAATATAGGATTGGTAGATTGGTAATACCTCCAGGCGTCACATTTACCACCACCATACCACACCAGACCTGACCAATACCACCATTCCCTCCCCCCTCTTGAAAAGACACCAGATTTACTGGCAAGTCTAACCGGGAGCAAAACTATATATATTTTTATATTATTATTATTATTATTATTATTATTATTATTATTATTATTATTATTATTATTATTTTATTATTATTTTTTTCATATTTGCTTATGTCTCACTATCTCACTAATATCTTTAAAAAAAATGAAGTTTTTACATATATGTTAACATATATATATATTCCACTTAGCGGATTGAAACTGAAAACGTCTGTTATTCAATGCATTGTGGGCATTGGACATCCGTCTTCCTATTGACTTCAATGCATTGCCTTTGCAATTTTTAAATATCAAAATCGGGCGCCTTTTCTTTATTTTTGACGTTGTGTGAACATAGCCTTACAAAGAACACCTATGATAATACCTCATGCTTTGACTATAATCGTATCACCTGTGAAATACTCAGAACATGACCTGTGGTGGGCCATGAGGACTGGAATTGAGAAGCACTACATGAGAGAGCAGAGCTTTATTGTAAAACCAGGGGTCCACAATGTGCACTATTGCCTGCACTAATTACACATCCGTTTCTTATATTACTAAATGAGACAATATATTTAAGATAATAAAATATTTAGGTGGATTCTTCTCCTGTAAAAGATTTAGTATTTCTTGGTAACTTTTGGGAATAATAACAAGGTTATAATTTCCATAATTCTGGAAGGCCAAGTAGAAATGAAAGTTATATTTATAACAATTGTCAGTATCTGAAAAACATCTAACCACACTAAATCATAACCCTTCATTGGTTATTCACCCATCCTTATCCTGACAGGATGAATAATGGAAGATTATATTACTACCCTAATACCAATATGACAAACACACAGTTAATGAGCTGAAATTCTTTCAGTTTTGTTTCGTACCTGGTCATTTTCCCTCATTCCTGTTATATATTTTCATGCTCAGCATGTGGCTGTTCACACTTTTAGCAAAAACCTTTGGATGCACTAGAAGTTGTATCTACTGTGATCAGATCTTATGAGGAATAATTTCTTAAAGTGTACCTGTGGTTATAACTTTCAAAATCTAAATCAACAGTAAATGTGAAATAAAGCAAGTTTGCAATATCCATTCATTATTTTCTTTGTTACTATCATGCTGTAAAACAAAGCTATACTGACCAGAAATCCAGGTCCAGTCCCCTGAAGGCAGATTTTTAGACTTCTTGAAATAATCAGACAAAACATAGGAATTCTGGCCAGCACAGAGAATCACGGCTCAATACGTCTGTAAAATACATGACTGCCTTCTCTATGTAAGCGCTCAGATGGGCTGGGATACACAGGACTTCCTGTTTTCTAAGAGAAAAAAAAAAATCAGGCAACAGGAAGTGCTGGATTTTCCATGATTACAAAAAAAATAAATAAATAAAAAAATAATAATAATAAACGTAAATTGCAAACTTTATATCACATCTACTGTTGATTTAGATTTTGGAAGTTATAACGACAGTGATACTCTAAGCTCATTAACCCCTTCAGGACCGTGCACATTTTCGTTTTTGCGCTTTCGTTTTTTTCTCCTTGCATTTAACCCTTAGACGACCCAGGGCGTATAGTTACGCCATGGAAGTCTGTCCCCAGACGACCTAGGGCGTAACTGTACGCCCTGGGTGTTTCTCACGCTATGAAGCGCGCTCCGGAGCGGAGCGCGCTTCATAGCAGGTGGGGGCCGGCTGCAATCAGCAGCCGGGACCTCACCGGTAATGACACGCTGCAGCGATCGTGCTGCCGCGTGTCATTAACTCCTTAAACGCCGCGATCGCGGCGCGACCGCGGCGTTTAAGTGTAAGTGACAGGGGGAGTCCCCTGTCACTTACCGATCGGGACCCCCGCAGTGTGACTGCGGGGGTCCCGATCGGTAAAACGGGCCGCCGGAGGTCTCTCACCTGCCTCCGTGCGGTCCGATCGGCGCTCTGGTCACTGAGCCTGCACAGGCAGGCTCAATGAGCAGATCGCCGATAACACTGATCAATGCTGTGCCTATGGCATAGCATTCATCAGTGTAAAAATCCAAGTAGTGAATGTACAAGTCCCCCAAAGGGACTTCAAATGTGTAAAAAAAAAAAAGTTCAAAACACTAACACACAACCCCAAAACCCCGCCCCCAATAAAAGTTGAAATCACCCCCCTTTCCCATTATATAAATAAAACATATAAAAATAAATAAATAGATAAACATATAATATACCGTAGCGTGCGTAATTGTCCGATCTATTAAAATATAACAAGCGTCATTGCGAACGGTAAACGGCGTACACGAGAAGAGGGAAAAAAGTGCGCGGATTACCGATTTTATGTTACATTATATATATAAAAAAATTAATAAAAAGTGATCAAAACGTCCGATCTTCACAAATATGGTATTAATAAAAACTAGAGATCATGGCGGAAAAAATGACACCCCATACAGCCCCGTAGGTGAAAAAATAAAACCGTTATAAGCGTCACAATAGTACCATTTTATTTATAATTAATTGCCAAAAAAAAGGATTTAATTTAAAAAAAATATATAACATTAGAGAATCTGCGTAAACCTGCATATGGTTGTGTTCGGACTGACCTATAGAGTAATGGTATCATGTCGCTTTTACCATATAGTGCATTACGTAGACACAGGAACCCCCCAAACTTTACCATATTGCATTCTTTTTTGCGATTTCACCAATTTATATCTTCATAAATAATATATTTGGAATTCCATCATACATGTTATGGTAAAATGAATGACGCCATTACAAAGTACAACTATTCCTGTAACAAATAAGCACTTACATGGCCTGTAGATAAAAAACTGAAAGTGCTGGAGCTCTTAGAAGGGGAGGAGGGAAAAACGGAAACACTAAGATCAAAATTTGCGCGGTCCACTGGGTCATTTTGGGCCTGGTCCTCAAAGGGTTAAAAGGCCTTAGCCCTTACTTTTTTCACCTAAAATAATCCCTATTTTTTTGCACCACTAACTATTCTTTGCAATAACAGACTTAATTTTTCCATAAAATATGCTGCGAAACCAGGAAAAAAATATTTGCGCAGTGAAATTGAAAATAAAACACATTTTATTGTGTGGGGGTTGTGTTTACACTATTTGTCCTATGGTAAAAATGACATGTTATCTATGTTTCTCAAGTCAGTACGATTACACAAAAATGTAACTTGTGTAACTTTTATTTATTTATTTTTTAACCTTTTTAAAAAATTAAATGCTCCTTAAAATTGCTCTATTACTATGCTTATAATGCTTTTATCCTTTGGTTTATGGGGCTGGTTAAGGTGTCATTTTTTGTGCCATGATATGTAATTATACAGATATTTTTCACTAAATGTTAATAGTTAAACGTTAAAAAGCAGAATACTAATAATGTATGAAGTTTACTTATCATGTGCCTCATCCAGTTAATTTTTGTAATTTAATTGGTGCATCAGGCTTAAATTAATAGTTTTCGAGAAAGCAAGAAAATATTGGTAGCAGATACATCCAAATATATATCCTAATCAAGGACCCTTCATTTGTAGAAGCAGCTATCCTTGCATTCGGAAAGCTACTTAGCATCATGCACACTTATATGAGAAAGTATTACGTTTGTAATTTGACATTTCCACTGTGCTCTATGAATAAATGTAAACCCACAATTGTCAATGTTTTCTTGCAAATCACATTTTGAAAAATAGCAAACTATAACAGCTCCCAAATGTTATTCCTATTCTAGACAATTTTGAGATCCATACCTAATTCCAGAATTCTTTATCCAGACCAGGCTGAACAGAAAGGATTTGGGAAATAGCTGAAGGGGTGGTGCTTAACTTAACTGTCATAGAAGTTACTGTTAGGGCCACGGCGGCGTCCCGTGCTCCGGACCGCCGCCGCACCCTCTCTCCTGCATCTGCAGCAGCCGGTGTCCGTAGGCAGGGACCCGGCGCTGCTGTTGCTTCGGCCCCAGGGGGCACCTCACCTCACTGCGCTCCTGTCCGTCGCTGTGTCGGCCGGCGCACGCGTCCCCGCCTCCTAGGGCGCGCTCGCCGGCTGTCTCAGATTTAAAGGGGCAGTGCGCTCCTCATTGGCCTTTATGTCAATCACTCCCCTATAAGTTCCAGTCCTGCCCCCTTCCAGGTGTTGGAGCCTCTACATGCTTCCCATAGCGTTTGGCCCAGCTCCCTGTTGTTCCTGATTCCTGTCCGCTACCTGGTCCCTAGTCCCTGTTCCTGGTTCCTGCTCCTCTGTTATACTATTGCTCCTGTGTTCCGCCTGTCACCCACGGTTTAGCCTACAGGCCTCTGCCAGCACCATCTCCTGCCTACTACTCCTGCCACGCCTCGCCTGCCGTCACTAGCAACCAAGCCAGGGGTAGCGACTTGGGGGTTATTACATTGTTGCAAATTGCAACGGCTTTGATTAATTCAAAAAATACATTGAAGGTAGCCTAAGTGGCGTTTTCTGATCGCTGGTGCTTTACTTCCTCCCTCTGGCTGGTTTGGAAGTATGTCTTTAGATGTACTATAGTGCCTAGTCCCTGATATATGCCCTGCTTGCCTGATGGGTGGGCAGGGGCACAGCAAGGTGGAGAGAAGGTGTGGCCTCTTTCCATGCCTGATTTATCATGATATACATATTGCGATCATATACATATCCTACCAAACATAAACCATGGCAAAAATATACACCTGTCCTGAAGGTCCAGGTGCACCAGATTTATTAATGGTTTAGACCATCGATCAAATGTTTAACAATTTTTTAACAATGATTATGGGGGAGATTTATCAAACTGGTGTAAAGTAGAATTGGCTCAGTTGCCCCTAGCAACCAATCAGATTCCACCTTTCATTCCTCACAGATTCTTTGAAAAATGAAAGGTGGAATCTGATTGGTTGCTAGGGGTAACTGAGCCAGTTTCACTTTACACCATGTTTGATCAATCTCCTCCTTAGTTTTTATGCCAATCAGCATTTAGACAAAATGATGAATCATTAAAAAAAAACAAAGAAAAACATTTTTACAATCATTTTAAGATCGCCATCTCACACACTAGGGTGAATCTGCGAAAGACTGTCTAGACGAAGCGATCTGCAAGTTATCAGTGAGTGACCAGTAATGATTTGAGAACATGTTGAAAGACCACAATGAGCGATTTCTCACGGTTCGATTGATCGTTGGCTGTGTTGACACGAGACGATGATCGCTCAAATGCGATAATTATTTTAACGATTAGTGCTCCATGTAAACGGACCATTAGAGGTTTTCCCTCCAAGTAAATTTGGTGGGGTGCGGGTTTAAAAATGTGTTTGATAAATTCTCCTCATACTTTGTTTTTGTATTCTATTTCTTTTCTTTCTTTCTTTTTTTTAATTTTTTTTGCAGCCAGATTAAATAAACATTCATACAATAGTTAAATATAAAACACATCACATGCTAGGTAATATGGTTTGTTGTATTTTTTTTTTTTTTTTTTGGAGGGGGTGCAGGGGATACTATAATTATTTCTTTAAACAGCATGATCTGGACATAGCATTATCTCCCCCCCTGTAGTTACAGTATCTATATATGACATGTAAAATTCATGTACAAAATAACACTAAACTGCAAAACACCACAACAAACGTGTTACAAAAAAAAGGTGTCATATTAATTTTTTTTCTTTATTAATTCAGTGTGAAAAAAGCCTTAAGGTGTTAACAGTTAGATCTCCAGTAGAATGGTGTTGCCATGCTGATAATGTATACAAGGTAACAACAGCTTTCCTAGTCCCATAGAACATAAAGGGGAAATGTTGCTTTCTAGCATATTGTACCAGTGTTTCTCTACAGTGCTTCAAGTTACTCACTCCTGTTATTTGTCATGCATGAGCGTCCTCATACGAACGACTGAAAGGATTCAAATAACAAAAGTGCCAGCCTGGTGGCACTGCTGCAGCATTTTATGTCTTTGCGAGAAACAAATTAACTTAAAGCCATGATTTGATATAAAAAACATCTGACAAATACAATATACGGACGGTATAAGGATCATTATTTAAGATATAATGTATACTATGCTTAATGCACCATTCAGGATACATATTTAACTAAAGAACGAGTATTACAATGCAAAATAACTTATTTTTTGGAATCTCTAATATAATTACTCTATAGGGATCCGGCAACAAGGACATTTGTTTGAAGAAAAACAAATTTGTCAGCTGAAGGAACAAGACTACCCAACTCCATCTAAAAAAATAATCTCATTGTGATTTATGTATTTAATATTTCTAAATGGAAATGTAAAACAGCGGCCGCTATTTTATACTGACAAAGAGCAGGAAGTATAGAAACCATTTATTATATTTATTATTTCTTTTTAGAATATTATTTTTCAGCTTTATTGGAAATTAAACACAGAAAAGATCTTAGGATGTAACAATGACTTACATTTGACTCGCTTTAAAGTGACAGTAAGTTAAATAATTCAGAAGGGATGTATGCTTTTCTTAAACTTAATGAGACAAATGAACAATTTTACTTTGTTTATCTACCTACATTATAAGGCATGAGGTGATTACTGATTAGGTAATGCTACGCCAGGAACAACATGTTTCTATTATAAGTCGACATATATAGCTATATTTCCGGCCATTTTATTACTTTTATTTGAGATTTATGTATTAGATTTTCACTCAGTAGTCTCCATTTGTAATTTTCAGTACCCTGATCTAAAAGGTAGAGCCTAGCATCAGTAATGTCTAAATAAACTAACAATGTATTGCTGAAACGCACTGTGGCAGCTTGTAGTCCCAGTGTAGCCTTAAGGCACTATTATATGTAACAATTATCGGCCGTATTTGGCCGATATCGGCTGATATCCGCCATTACGTATAATGCATAATCATCTTGTGTAATAGAAGGCAAAGATCAGCCGATGTTGGCTGATTGTTGCTTTTGTTTCTCTTTCAACATGTTGAAAGGCAAACGACCAGGATAGCAGCGATATGCTGCCATCGCTCCTTGGAATAGGAGTGAAGGCAGCAGACCGCTACTATCCTCTATGGATTTCCTGGATGATCTAGCGATCACCGGGGCAGCCCCTCCGCCGAAGCTCCCCACAGCTCCCCGGCTCTCACCTGCTCACTGACAAGGCATCAAAAAGCGCCGGCAGCACTCATTTGCTCCTCAAAATTGCCCTGTGTAATAGGGGCTTAAGGGTAGCCAGACCGAGGTTCCCCTAAATTCCACAAACTCAGTGAAGAGTATGAGTTTTAATAATTTTGTGCGACCTTTTAATTTCAGAATGAGATATTTTTCAAGCAATTCACACCGTGCAAAAGGGATATTTACCATCCCACAACCCCCACCAGCCAACCCTTCTACTGGTGACATCATCTTTTTATCATATATGAAAAAATCTTAGATAACATAATCCATAGTGCATACATATTTCAAAGTCATAATACATTGTGATACATACAAAAAACTGTGTATATATAAGGTTACCATATATCATATATCCACACTACAACGGCCGTGATTTCCACGGAACTCATGTAGTGCTACCTTTCGAGGGAATCCCGGCCGGCGTGTATACACAGGGTATACACTCCGTCCGGGATCCCTAGCGGCGCTGTAGAAAACTTACATTTCAATTTTCTGCGGCTGCTATTCATTGAAAAGCCGCCATAGAAAACCCTGTCAGTGCACATTATGGAGCGAGTGGCTCCGGCCGCACACTCCATAGTGTGCTGTGTGGAGTTCTTATGCGAGCGCACATTGATGCGCCCCCATCAGAACTCTGTGGCACTAAAGATCTTTTCAGAGACCGGCCGTTCCGTGACCGGTCTCATACATATTGTTAACATAGCCTTACACCTTATGGATATGTTCACACAACATAGGAGACCGGCCGCTCCGTGACCCAGCTGGTCTCTGAAAACATCATCCCGGCCGGTACTGATGTACTGGCTGGATGATCTTTTGGGCCGCAGAGTTCTGATGCAGGCGCATCCGTGAATGGGGTCTGTCACCTCTTGTTCCTGCTTCAGAGACAAGTCATCTCCACAAGACCTGCCTGCTCAGTCATTCACTAAGCCTTAGCCAGTGATTGTCTGAGTGGGAAGGTTCTGCTCACTCGGAAAGGGATAAATGGTGACAAATGGAAGGGCAGATAACATGAAACTGGGAGCTAAGGGGAAAGGAGGTAGGTACATATGACTTCAAAAATTATATGAACTTGGATAACCCTTTTAAAACGCTTGAAGAAACCCCAAACAAAATGTAATGTTACAAATATGAGTTGGATTTTCTTCAATCATTTACTATAATATTCATCCCTAAGATAAGTTTGTGGTGCATGTACAGAACAAAGTCATGAATTATGACATCATATTCAGTACAGAAACAACTGTGTAATCTAGAAAAATGTAAGATTTCTTTGTTAAGCTATTGACCTTGAGGAGTAAATATAGTAAATTGCTCAGCATAACCCGTACATCATGCCATATTTTCAACTAAAGTTAATATCCTACACAATATTCAGTAACCTGGTATCTTAAATGTCTAGCATATTTTTTTCTTCTGTGAAGGTCTGTTTAACTATAAAAATTATTACTTCAAACTGCATAGCATAAAAAATATGGTGATTTGCCCCAGATTAAAAGTTAAAGCGACTCTGTACCCACAATCTGACCCCCCCCCCCCAAACCACTTGTACCTTCAGATAACAGCTTTTAATCCAAGATCTGTCCTCGGGTCCGTTCGGCAGGGGATTTAAGTATTGTCCTAAAAACAACTTTTAAACTTGCAGCCCTGTGTTAAATGGCCGTGGCCTAGATTGTGTATGCATTAGGCTGGCACACCCTCTCCTCCCCTCTTCATCATCAGGAATGCCTCTAGTACATTTTCTACTGTCAGAACATTGCACAGGTGCCTTAACGATCCAGCCCATGTGCCGCGCTCACACGGCTGATGAATAGGAGACAATCTGCCTGGAGCATTACTAATGATGAGGAGGGCGGGGAGGAGGGACAGAGAGGGTGTGCCAGCCTAATGCATACACAATCTAGACCACGACCATTGGGCACAGGGCTGCAAGTTTGAAAGTTGTTTTTAGGACAGAAACTGCATCACCTGCCAAACAGACCCCAGGACAAATGTTGGATTTAAAGCATCTTTCCGAAGGTACAAGCGGTTTGGGGGGGGGGGGGGGGTCAGATTGTGGGTACAGAGTCGCTTTAACTTACACATTCCCCCCAAAAAACTCTGGGACCTCCAATGATTTGTAGAACTGGTGATTCAATAGGACAGCATGGTGATTCAATAGGGCAGCATGGTGATTCAATAGGGCAGCATGGTGATTCTATAGGGCAGCATGGTGATTTTATAGGGCAGCATGGTGGTTCAGTGGTTAGCACTGTAGCCTTGCAGCACTGGAGTCCTAGGTTCAAATCCCACAAAGGGCAACATCTGCAAAGAGTTTGTTCCTCCCACACACATAAAAACATACAGATAGGTGAAGTGCTGTGGAATCTGTGTGCACTATACAAATAAAAAAAAATATTAATAAATAAAATTAAATTGTTTATTTCCAAAAGAAAGGGAAATGCAACTGCCCAGTGCTCCTCAGCTCTGATATTTGCTAACAAAGTCCAATCAATTAAAATGGTACTGTAATGCTCCTCACTAGTGTTGGTGTGAAACGGAGGGCTTGTCAACCTCGAAAACAATTCAGCCAATAATGATACACACACACTCCATAAATTACTGATAACGGATTTATCCAATATTCCAAAACTGCAAATATACAGATAATATTCACCCAAAAAGGGGATATAGGTAAAGTCCTAATGCCACACATGAGGAGAAATAGTCCATTTGTATATCTGTGCTCAACTGTGAGCTGCTGTCATCTTGAGGAAGGTAAACATGCAATTTTTTGAGCATGAATACCGCCGGTATAAAAAGCCTGAAAGTATTGCGTGTATCGCTAATATTTCTGTTGGGTAGAATCAAAACACCTTCTTTTAAGTAGGTTGATAGGTTCCACATAAATATTGAACAAAATATTTCTTTTATCACAACAATGGTATAAATACTATGTGGTTACAAACACAAAGGGTAGCAGAGTAGGCTTAAAGGGGTAGTGCACCCAAAAAAAATTTCTTTCAAATCAACTGCTGCCATGAAGTGCCAGAGATTTGTAATTTACTTCTATTAAAAAAATCTAAAGCCTTCCAGTACTTATCAGCTGCTGTATGCCCAGCAGGAAGTGGTATTATTTCCAGTCTGGAGAGCAGGAGAGGTTTTCTATGGGGATTTGCTCCTTCTCTGGACAGTTCCTGACATGGACAGAGGAGGCAACAGAGAGCACTGTGTCAGAAAGGAAAGAAAACACCACTTCCTGCTGGACACACAGCAGCTGATAAGTACTGGAAGGCTTGAGATTTTTTAATAGAAGTAAATTACAAATCTCTGGCACTTCATGGCAGCAGTTGATTTGAAATAAAAAAATTTTGGGTGCACTACCCCTTTAATGCTTACAGGGCACACCATGTTGTAAAATACTTGTCAGTAGAACAGAGCCTAAATCTTGGTTAACTTTTTCTCCTTATAAAAAAAGCTTCAGGATTTCACCTGTAGCTTCACTCAGACTCTATGGGGGACATTTATAAAGTCCGGCGTTTTACATAAATCCCAATCGCATTGAGCCAGTCCATGCGAAATTTTGAAACCTACGCCAGTTCAGAGCTGGCGTAGGTTTCAGTATAATTTTTTCACTGAAAAAATGATAAATGCTACGTGAGCAGAGGCCGCTCCCCCTCTGCGTACTGCTGCAACCCCTGTAACGTCCCCTCTCCGCCACACTGGCAAAGGTGGCGCAGATGGGGCAGATGCGAAAAAAAATATTCTCAAAAATACTGTTTGTGAAAAATACATGTCCCCCTATGTCTCTTTTCTCTCAGCCAACTGGTATGTTTCACAGTGGTTGAATCAAGCCCTATTCCACTGACACCAACTCGGCAGGCTCCTCTACAACTACATGAATCTTCGGCCACACACTGGAATACTTCATGCTACCAGCTCCTATATATCACCTCCTCTTTACCTCTGCTGTGACAAAGCCATCTAAGGAAACAGGTAATATTGCAGTATAAATCTTAAGTTGGTCTACATATAAGCAGGAACAAGGAGTGTTCCTGTCACGTAAACTTAGCTTACCACCTTAAAGACAAGTTTGTCCAACAGCGAGAGATGAGTGAAGAAGATTTGCTGGGAATCACGTTGTCCAATTTTTTAAGGAAATAAAAAAAAAAAACATGGGGACCCCACATATTAGCTGTCTGGAGCATCGCTGGGCGGTAGAAAGGGATTAACCCTATTCCCTAGAGCACCTTCAATCAGCTGCAGGCCCCTCTGTGATGTCAGCAACTCGCCATCACCCTCCATATAAGGTGATTTGTTTCCGGAGGTGGCAAGTCAGCTGTGTGTGGAAGAGAGAGAAGGAACACAGCAGGCAGCTAGAGCAGAGCAGGGAGGGACTAACAGAGTGATATAGGGACAGAGAGGAGATGATGGGAGCCTATAGGAGGAATCAGTGAAGAGACAGTCAATATTATTCACTCACTGGGCACTTTAAACTCCTAAGTGCGCCTTACATAATCATTGCTCACACTCCACTCCTACTGTGTTCTAAATAATTGTGAAAGTGTCACTTTACGCCACTCATATACCAATATCCACTGCTGCCCTAAGGAAAAATAGATGTTACACTGCTGTGCCACTGATGTCCACTGCTGTCCATGGTTGAAATTGGATGATTGACTGGTAGATTGGCTTTTTTTTTTTTAATTGTGATTTTTCCATTTTTTTACACTTGTACAAGGAAATGCAATAACAAATTCATGCCTCTGTAATAGTCCCAGTACTGTAGCTAATATAGTTTGACTGTTTGATTGAAACTGGTTAAGATTCAATTCAAGAATATTAACAAATTTGACCCAAAATTCGCAAACCTTACAAAACGAATTACCGACTGCTTCGTTCATCTCTACCGACAACATCTGGAGGGCTTGGAGGGACAACAGTGCTTAACTGGTGATGTTCATTGTAATTATAATTGAACTACTGTAGTCAGATGTTCTATCACTTACTATACTAAAATACCCATTTAAGTATAGAAGCTATATATGTAGTGAATATATATATATATATATATATATATATATATATATACACACACACACACTGTATCTTTATTACAAATTAATCAGCTAAAAAAATGTATTAAGCAAACAATTTAAGATTTTCATATTGCTGTCGGTTTCTTACGCTGAAGCTCTTACACAATGTATGATCCCCCCAAAACAAAATCATGTTTTTTCAGTGATTGTCAGCATAATTTTGCATCTATGTCATCATATTCACTGTTAAAGTAATTTGGATTTGCTTTAATGTTATACCAGATGCTAAAGTGGAAAGGATCATGGTCCATTTGCAAAGCAGAGTGATGAAAGAAATCCTTCAGTAAATCGTTCTGGCTTTAGAGTATAAATATTTGTACAACATCAACCAATATGCACTTTGCAAAGTATGGGATTCAGACAAACTTAATGATTGAAAATTTTGTAGATATTTGTAAAAATTCATACATTTAAAATTCGTATGAAGTTTCCAAACATATTGCAAAATGAATGCTGCCATACATTACTGTAGTGAATTCAGTTTTGGCCTATGGACATCTGTCATTTGGCCTATGGGCATTGTCATCTGATGAACAGCAGGCATTGTCACACTGGTGTTCCATTAAAAAATGCCACCAATGAAGCCAAAGCTTATTATAGACTTTATCGTATATGAGGAACAATGTTTCACTCCTGATACTCAGTGTTTGAAAAAACATTGAACAATGAGATAGGACTGCACAAATATTACTTAAAGGAAAACTCTTGGTAGAATGTATACTTGAATGGGTTGGTCTTGACGAGGACTGGAGGGGGAAAAAAAACATGATTGAAATACAAGAGTCTATCAGTTTTCCCTGGAGTGTTCCTTAAAGGGTCACTGAACATGAAATCCAAACCAAGAAGAAAGGAACTACAAATGAACCCTAACAAATATTCCTAGTTTTCCTTAAAGTAACAATAAACAGAACAAAATGGGCTTGTGTTCACTTTTTTATTGTTGCGCTGAAGATAGTGTAGATAGTGCTGTGTAGTGCTTTGTGGGCTGGTAAACAAGAAGAAGATAGTGGAAGGAGATATGACCCTCAGTGCTTTGCTTACAGCAATCAGATCCATCTGTCTGTCACTACGATGCCTGGGAATGGATACAAGTGAAAAGAAAGGAGCTTTTCCTGAACTTCACATTGACCCATTCTCAGCTGTTCAAGAATTATTGCCCTTTTCCAACCTTGAGCCCTTGATTTGTAAAGAGTAGGTCTGATAAACACATCCCTGGAAATCAGCAATATAATTGTGATTTTTTTTTTTGTGTTACAATTATCCATTCCAATAGTCCACTCTATACTTCGCTTTCTGTAAAAAAAATTGCAATAAAACAGAAAAATACCAATAAATAATGTAATGGCTACAATAAATATCTAAAACTAGAAAATGTACCCGGCGCTGGGTATAAAGTGTCAGTGTGTTAATTAGATTTGTTCTAAGGTGCCCAGGAGGCCAAGCTAAAGGTATTGTTTCATCTGAGTTAATCAGTGGAATTAGTGTATACCTGTAGTGCATAGTTGGAGGGGTTCTGTATACCCACAATGTATAGTTTTTAGGGGTCTTGCATATCTGTAGTGCATAGTTGGGGGGGCTGTATACCTATAGTGTATAGTTGGGGGGTCCTGTATACCTGTAGTGTGTAGTTGGGGGGGGCTGTATACCTGCAGTGTATAGTTGAGGGAGGTCCTGTGTACCTGCAGTGTACAGTTGGTGAAGGTCCTGTATACCTGTACTGTATAGTTCGGGGGTCCTGTATACCTGTAGTATATAGTTGGTCCTCTATACCTGTAATGTATAGTTGGTGTAGGTCTTGTATACCTGTAGTTTATAGTTTGAGGGTCCTGGATACCTGTAGTGTATATTTGGTGAAGGTCTTGTATACCTGTAGTATATAGTTCGGGGATCCTGTATACCTGTAGTGCATAGTTTGAGGGTCCTGTATAACTGTAGTATAGAGTTGGTGGAGGTCCTGTATACCTGTAGTGTATAGTTTGGGGTCCTATATACCTGTAGTATATAGTTGGTGGAGTTCCTGTATACCTGTAGTATATAGCTTTGGGGTCCTGTATACCTGTAGTGTATAGTTTGGGGTCCTGTATACCTGTAGTATATAGTTGGTGGAGTTCCTGTATACCTGTAGTATATAGCTTTGGGGTCCTGTATACCTGTAGTGTATAGTTTGGGGTCCTGTATACCTGTAGTATATAGTTGGTGGAGTTCCTGTATACCTGTAGTATATAGCTTTGGGGTCCTGTATACCTGTAGTAAAGAGTTGGTGAAGGTGCTGTATACCTGTAGTATAGAGTTGGTGTAGGTCCTGTATACCTGTAGTGTAGAGTTTTGAGGTCCTGTATACCTGTAGTGTATAGTTTGGGGTCCTATATACCTGTAGTATATAGTTGGTGGAGTTCCTGTATACCTGTAGTGTATAGTTTTGGGGTCCTGTATACCTGTAGTGTATAGTTTGGGGTCCTGTATACCTGTAGTATATAGTTGGTGGAGGTCCTGTATACCTGAAGTATATAGTTGGTGGAGGTCCTGTATACCTGTAGTGTATAGTTTTGGGGTCCTGTTTGCCTGTAGTGTAAAGTTTGGGGTCCTGTATACCTGTAGTATATAGTTGGTGGAAGTCCCGTGCACCTGTAGTGTATAGTTTTGGTGTCCTGTACACCTGTAGTGTCCTGTATACCTGCAGGGTCGTATTTACCATTAGGCACCCATGGTCTGGTGCGTAGGGTAGCACCTTGCAGAGGGGCAGTACCCTCCCGTTCAGACTTGCCAGAAAATATTTGGTCAGGTCTTGTATAGCGGTGTTATCCAGTCACAGTATGGCGGTATTGGTCAGGTCTGGTATGGCAGTGTTATTCAGTCACAGTGTGTCGGCATTGGTCATGTCTGGTATGGCAGTGTTATCCAGTCACAGTATGGCGGTATTGGTCAGGTCTGGTGTGGCGGTGTTCTCAAGTCACAGTGTGGTGGTATTGGTCAGGTCTGGCATAGTGGTGTTATCCAGTCACAGCATGGCGGTATTGGTCAGGTCTGGTATGGCAGTGTTACCCAGTCACAGTATGGCGGTATTGGTCAGGTCTGGTATGGCAGTGTTATCCAGTCACAGTATGGCGGTATTGGTCAGGTGTGGTATGACAGTGTTATCCAGGTACAGTATGGCGGTATTGGTAAGGTCTGGTATAGCAGTTTTTTCCAGTCATAGTATGGCAGTATTGGTCAGGTGTGTTATGACAGTGTTATCCAGTCACAGTATGATGGTATTGGTCAGGTCTGGTATAGCGGTGTTATCCAGTCACAGTATGGCTGTATTGGTCAGGTCTGATATGATGGTGTTATACAGTCACAGTATGGCGGTATTTGTCAGGTCTGGTGTGGCGGTGTTACCCAGTCACAGTTTGGTGGTATTGGTCAGGTCTGGTATGGCAGTGTTATCCAGTCACAGTATAGCGGTATTGGTCAGGTCTGGTATGGCAGTGTTATCCAGTCACAGTATGGCGGTATTGGTCAGGTCTGGTATGACAGTGTTATCCAGCACAGTATTGCGGTATTGGTCAGGTCTGGTGTGGCAGTGTTATCCAGTCACAGTATATGGCAGTATTGATCAGTTCTGGTATGGAGGTGTTATCCAGTCACAGTATGGCGATATTGGTCAGGTCTGGCGTGGCAGTGTTACCCAGTCACAGTTTGGTATACCTGTAGTGCCCTGTATGTACATGTACTGTATAGATGGAGTAGGGGGTCCTGTATATACATGTACTGTATAGATGGAGTAGGGGGCCCTATATATACATGTACTGTATAGATGGAGTAGGGGGTCCTGTATATACATGTACTGTATAGATGGAGTAGGGGGTCCTGTATATACATGTACTGTATAGATGGAGTAGGGGGTCCTGTATATACATGTCCTGTATAGATGGAGTAGGGGGTCCTGTATATACATGTACTGTATAGATGGAGTAGGGTGTCCTGTATATACATGTACTGTATAGATGGAGTAGGGGGCCCTGTATATACATGTACTGTATAGATGGAGTAGGGGGTCCTGTATACATGTACTGTATAGATGGAGTAGGGGGTCTACCAGTTATTACTGTGGATGTTGTGAGGCAGCTTCCCTAGCAACAATTGCTCCCTGTGAAAATGAAAGCAGTAATCCTATTGGTTGCTAAGGCTCCAACTGCCGTGTCTGCTGCAGCTAATTATATCACTTGTGTGTGCAGTGAGGAGATTTTCCCATTCATCTCTATGGGGCGACGCTCTTCCCCTCCCCCTCCCCTCCTGTACATCTGGCGGGGACGGGACCTTCGCAATAACCTTCCCGGACACCCAATGTATCTGTGTGCCAAATTTGGGGTCAAACGGTTCAGGCGTTTGGAAGTCTATAGAGGACAGACAGACAGACGGACAGACAGACAGACAGACAGACTTTGATTTTTATGATATAGATAATTAGTTCTATGGTGGTTGATGTTGTTGGTGTTGATGTTTCTAAACTACAGTTTAGTGAAAAATATTGGTAGTTTTTATTGTCAGAAGTTTTGGTTTGCCCCTTGATGTTTTTGATTTGTTACCAGAACTATAAAATATTACAACCTAATAAGAAGTCAAAAAATAAGATGTACAGCCAGGATTAATAATAATATTAACACTGATTTTCAATCCAGTCAGGTATCATAGGTAATTAATGTACTAACAAAGGAGCTGAATCCTCCCTTGACTCTTAAAAGCAATACCACAGTTGACAGTCTGGAGAAATGCAAATTAGAAAGATGCACTTGACCTTGGTATAAACATAACCTGGTTTAAGCCAGCAGAAATATAGGATACAACTTCCAAGCAAATATTGTACATATTTTTATTTAAAACAAAACACATTTCTTTTTAATCAAAAAACAAAACAAAACAAAATGCATAATAGTAAACAACATAACCAGTAACCCAAATAGCTATTTACAAGGTTTTCTATTTTTAACAATTCCTTTTTGTTAGAAGAGTCCCTCAACAATAAGCTTATCATAAGGTGTTCCAGGGCTGGGATCAGCTGTAAGCTGTGTGGAAACCTTGTAAGCAAGTGCTCAATTACTCTGCAGTGCTACCACGGGAGATATAAAACAATTCAAATAAAAAAGGGCTCTCCTTATAATTCATGGATATGGAGGGAAAAAGAGATAGAGAAGCTCCTTACCATCCTAAATAAAAATCCCATGCCCCCCCCTCCCCCCCAATCCAAAAAAAACTCCCAACAGGGGTTTTGAACATGGGTTTTTGTAATAAGGTATTTTTTTTTTTTTTTTTTTTTACATTTAGCAACACTTTAAATTTTTTTCATTCTCTCAAAAAATGTTACACATTTATTGACACATTTAGGCCAAGCCCACCTTTGCCAAAGTAACACATGCTTTCTATTAAGCTATGTCTCTTTTTACAATAAAGGTGCAAAAAGAATCTAAAAAGCTGTCTAAAACACATTGAAAATATGGAACAAACTGGGCTAGATTTTTGGCACAGGAAGTTTTTTCTTTTAATAATCAATGAAGTTTCTTGACAAAGTACAAGAACAAATAGATGACGAAATACAAAAATTTGTTCAAAGACTATTAGCAAAAATAGTACATACCTTAGTTGTACATAATAAAGAACAGAACAGAGAAGAAAATAAGTTTGTCATCTTTCAATGGAAAAGATAGGATAAATTTTTGATCCGACAAAAAAGGACAATATCCAACTGAATACAAGAGATTCTTAGGACCTTATTACATGGCCCGATAATCTTCCGAATAAGGCCAATATTACTCCGTGTAATAAAGACAATGATCAGCCAAAGAGCCTCCAAAGAGAAGGAGCGCCATTTGACTTTTGGAGGCTGGATTTGGAATGGAATGGATTTCGAGGGCCATGTTGCATTTAAAAGGCCCCGGTGTTGCCAAGACAGTTGAAACCCCACACAAGTGACCCCATTATGGAAACTACACCCCTCAAGGAATGTACCAAGGGGTGTAGTGAGCATATGGACCCCACTGGTGTTGAGCACAAATGTGGAACAATGTGGCGTGAAAATGAAATATTACATTTTTTACACTATTTACACTGGTTTAGCCTTAAATTTTTCATTTTCACAAGGGGTTAAAATCGAAAAAAAAGAAAGACACACACAAAATGTGTAGAACAATTTTCCCCGAGTCCGTAAATACCCTACATGTGGACATAAAGTGCCATGTGGGTGCAGGGCAAGCCTCCGAAGGGAAGGAGCGCCATTTGGATTTTGGAGGCTGGATTTGGCCAGAATGGATGATGAACGCCATGTCGCATTTACAGAGCCGTCGTGCTGTGAAAACACTGGAAACCCCCCACAAGTGACCCCATTCTGGAAACTACACCCCTCAAGGAATCTAACAAGGGGTGCAGTGAGGATATGGACCCCTTGATGACTGGCACATTTGTACCGTGAAATTGAAAAAATGAAAATTTTCCCTTTCACGTCATATTGTTCCACATTTGTGCCTGTCATCAGTGAGGTCCATATGCTCACTGCACCCCTTGTGGGGGGTTCCCGGTGTTTTGGCAGCATGAGGGCTCTGTAAATGCGACATGGCCCTTGAAATCCATTCCAGTGAAATTCAGCTTCCAAAAGCCTATTGGCACTCCTTCCCTTTGGAGGCTCGTCCTGCGCCCTGTGCTTGGCACTTTATGTCCACATGTAAGGTATATCCGTACTCGAGAGAAACTGCGCTACACGCTTTTTTTTCTTTTTTTCTTTTATCCCCTTGTGAAAATGAAAAAATGAAGGCTAGAACATTTTAGTGTAAAAAAGTGAATTTTTCCTTTTTTACACCACATTGTTCTGAAAATCTGTGAAGCACCTGTGGGGTCCAGATGCTCACCGCACACCTTGTTACATTCCTCGAGGGGTGTAGTTTTCTAAATGGTGTCCCTTTAGGGGTGTTTTTTATGTTTTGGCACCTCAGAGCCTCTGCCAACCTGAAGTGGTACAGTCAAAAATGACCAAATATAACGGAGGCGTTGAAATTCACTAGGCGCTCCTTTATATCTGAGGCTTGTGGTTGCATCAAATAGCGCAATAGGGCCACATATGGTGTATTTCTATAAACTGCAAAAACGGGGCAATCAATATTTGGGTGCATTTCTCTGGTAATAGGTTTATAATTATGAAAATATTGGATTACAATAAAATCTCTGCACACAAAATTAAGATTTTCAAATTTCTTACACACTTAGCTTTTATTTCTGTGACTCCCCTAAAGGGTTAAAAAATCTTCTGGATGTGCTTTTTCAGAGTTTGGGGGGTGCAGTTTCTGAAATAGGGTGCTTTGTGGGGCTTTCTAATATACAGGCCCCTCAAATACACTTTAAGGCTATGTTCACACTGCATATGAGTCCGGCCGCATTTCGTACACCGCCATACATGTGCGGCTGAAACTACGGGCGTGGGAAAAATCGGCATACAGCTGGATGCGTACGAACCGCGAACATATGCCCGTAGTACAGTTATGCTTCCCTAGCTTGTTTTGAAGCGATCTGAAACAGGTCATTTACTTGGAAATCTTCGCCCAGCCCAATAAAACTCACAGAACCTTTTGGATCGAAAAATTAAGTTCAATTTGGCTGAAATAAGTACTTCGTACGGGACCGCATAGAAACCCACGGCCGTGAGTTGGAACATTTCCGTCCTCAAACAATGGTCTTGTTCATTGTTCACGGCGACGCACATGATCCGGCCGTAAGCTCATACGTAGTGTGCATTGTGCGGACGTATATCGTATACTTTCAAGCGAACGCATCAACCTCAAAACTACGTGCATATTTTCGCGGTTCGCACTACGGCCGGACTCATACGCAGTGTGAACATAGCCCAAACCTGAACAGGTCCCTAAAAAAATCAGATTTTGAAATTTTACTGAAAATTTGGAAATTTGCTGCTAGTGTTTTACGCTTTCTATTATTTAATAAATGCTGCCAACATAAAGTAGACATGTTTCTAATGCTATTCAATATATAATTTATGTGGCATAACCATTTTCTGTATAAGCAGAAAAGTTTCAAAGTTGGAAAAATTTAATTTTTCACGTTATTTTGGATTTTTTCATAAAGATTCGTTATAAGTATCGACTCTAATTTACCAGAAATGTAAAGTACAATATGTCACGAGAAAACAATCTCAGAATCAGCTGGATAGGTAAAAGCACTCCCAAGTTATTAATGAATAAAGTGACACAGTTCATATTCATAAAATTTGCCTCGGTCCTTAAGGCCATTTTAGGCCCGGTCCTTAAGGGGTTAAAACATACTGACTCGCAGTGTAAATCTGAAAGACCGCTGTGAGTATGTAATTCTGCCACCCCCTTAACCCCTTCTGCCCCCGCTCGGCTCCCGCTCCTCTGTGTCTGTATATACGTTACCTGTCTCCTGCTTGGAGTCCTGCTCCCCGCCCAGCCAATTAGTGGCTGCGGCTGGGCAACATACTGATTGGTTGGCCAGGAGAGCAGGACGCCAGGACCCAGTGCAGCGAGGAGAGGTAATGTATATACACAGAGGAGCGGGAGCCGGATGGGAGCAGAAGGGGTTAAGGGGGCGGCAAAATTAAATACTTGCAGCAGTCTTTCAGGCCGCTGCAAGTATGTAGTGACAGGGAACTGCCAGGACCTGCCAGACTCACAGCGAGATTTACACTGCGAGTTGGTAGGCGTGAAGGCACCCTAAAGGAGATCCATATATAGGATAACTTATACTGACTCCTGATGAAGTTATGGGAACCTAATGGAATGCATGTGGTTTTTTTGAAAGTGTACCAAGAGGTTTGGCATTGCATTATACTATTTATTGCACTGGGCACTTCCATATTTTTGTATCTTTCTGTGCCTTTGTTCTCCTTCTTGTTTGTGCATTGATACTTGTATAGCATCTAGCAACTACACTATGCCCATATATGTTAGCTCCTCCTTTTGTGTAGGTGGTACCCCAAAACATTGTGGGAGTGCACTTGGATTTGTTGTTGCTTTTATATATTTGCATTTTAAATGTTTTTAACCTTTTTAGGGTGTTTTGGATATTGTAATGAATAAAGATTTATACTTTTTTGTCACTCATGTCACTTTCTTCTTCTTCTTCTTCTTCTTCTTCTTCTTCTTCTTCTTCTTCTTCTTCTTCTTCCTCTTCTTTTTCATACAGTACCATATACATGATAAGGCGCAGGCAGTTTTGATTGTCACTCCCAAAGAATATTACAATTTTACAATAACACAGTATTAGTAATTTCTTTCTGAAAGACCAGGCACTCTAAGCCTTTTTTAGATTTCAAAATTTCATACATTGTTTGTGTTACTTTTATGATCTATTTTATATTGACTGATAAAAGCCGAACTTATGAATGTAAACTTTTATGAAAATCTACTGTAGCAGCAAAAATAAAAATAATGAATAATAAATTTGTATAATAAAGCTAATCATAAATGTGTCCTAATAACCTCATGTCATCAGCTTTATCTGCTGAAGAAATGTTCTTAAGAAAAAAGAAAGGAAACATTTTTGCTAGCCTTTACTTTTGTCTTTCCCAGCTGGATATTGTAAGACAGTTTATCTCTCAACACTAAAAACTTAGAGTGCCTCGATGGAATAACCACCTGCCTTGTCAGCAGACCTGTAATAACAACTCTATACATAAAAATGATGACTGAATCCGCTAGAAAAAAAGAATGGAAAAGATTTAAACAGGCACCAAAATGCAAGATGCAATCTAGAACGGTTATTTAGTAAATGTTAATTTATTGCTGATCAGAAACCACAGTGATAAATGATTGTCACCAGAGTAAAAATTGCTTATTATACAATCACTTTATGAATCTTTTCCAGATACTACAGTTTCTTGGCAGGTCATTGCATTTAGGATACAGTCCATGAAATTAAACCATAGATGGATAGCCAATAGTGCATGGGGAAGTTGTTATAGGGATGGAGGCATCCCGGGAGAACCTTACCAAGTTGCATAAGTGCCCAACTAAGTAGATTTATTTAGTAAATAACAATCTTCACTTTCTTGTGTTTCATGTTTTTTTTTTAATTTATTTTAAACAGTGTTTGAGGCTGGAACAACTTGGAACCTAGTGTTCCTATTTCACTTGTAAAACCTGTTTTAATACAGAACTAAATAAAATCTACATAATGCAGATGAGTAATGAAGAAACAAACATTTAGAATTAAACATTGTAGTGAACAATCATAAAGGGGAACAGTCACTATTTTTTTGCTGCCCAAACCCAAGGCTTCCCTACGCCAACCATTTATGATTCACTCTGAAAGACTGCACCATTTCAGCTTTACAGTAATTTCGTAGCACCAAAGTCATTGGTCCCAACTACGTTATCTATAGGACTTGGTGTAATGTATGCCTGTAGGACAGTATGGTGGCTCAGTGATTAACATGGTTACTTTGCAGTGCTGAGGATCTGGGTTCAAATCTATGAAAATATTCTTTGTGTAACCTTAAGTGCCTGTCGGCAGTATATAGTGGGTTTGTTTCGGTAATGGCTGTGCTAGGGTTCTGGGTATAAATCAGCAATGAGCTGCGTAGAGTTGTAGTTCTGGAATATATATATATACATTATGGCCACATTCAAACTACCTATATTTATAAATAAATAACGGGCTGAAATAGGCTGTACACACAATGTAAAGTAGAGCTCCTAACCATACTTTACATTGTGTTCAATGGCTAATTAAATGTGCCCACATTCCAATTAAGATGAAGTGATGTTTACCTGCCCGATATTTTAGTATGAGCTGTGTGAACATCTCAGACAGCGGCCGTTCTGTAACACAGCCATGTCACACAACAGATGCTGTTTCGCCATGTGTGAACATGACCTATAGATGGTAGATAACCTATAATTCTGGATGACAGAGTTTAGACCACTGTACAGCCTTCTGGAAAACATTAGCAGCCTCAGCAAAAATTGTCAATAATCCCTGAGAGTGGTGCTACTATCCCTCCATTGGTTAGGTTTCAGGGGTCTCATAGTGGGGTCTAAATGACCCAGGATTCTATTGCAAGCCTAACTTGGATAAAATGGTGACAAGTAGTAGTAATAAGCAGAGAACTTAGGTATCCTTTTGAATACAACATACACTCAATGAGTAGTTGTGCATTTTCTTGAAGAAAGCAATTATTTGTTGTTTTCTGCAAAGACTTGTGTCTATTGTGTCAGTTGTTACAGCTCGCTACAGTTCAAGTAAACATGGCTGACTTGTTACACTAGACACAACTCATATATAGTGTTGAGCAGAGAGGCTGAACAGTTCGGCCTTTTCACTCAACGCTACTCATGAAAGTTCTGTAGCAGCATTTTTTTTTTTTGTTTCTTTAAAAAGCAGCCATGTTTTTCTAATTTCCTACAGGCCCTTTAAATGAACCCATACCAGTTTCACACAAGGATATTTTACTCTCGGAATGATAATGCAGGGGATAATTTGGAAGAAATAATGTGTGAGATGGAGGAAAAAGCTTCTCAATATGTTCAGGCTCATAGAATAAGAATATAACAATCAGAAAACGGATAGTCCTTGTGACAAATTGAATGATTTAGGCCATCGGGATTGTGGAAAGCAATGCTTTGACAAATCTTTGCATGTATAACATGTGTTCAGTTTGCAAAGTGGCCTGTTATAACCCATAGGGAAGAGCTCACCTCAGGTGGTCCAGCCATATTTCAAACACTGTTATGCATCACGTTCCGGGGAATGCATTTCTATTTACACATTAAATGGAAATGTATCTTGTTCAGAACACATTTTTTTTTCTTTTTATCTCACTTGACTCTGCTTGTTATGGTGTAAGAGTTATAAAGCCTGAAATAAATATAAATGCAAAAGTTCATCCAGAAATCCTATTGCTTTCTGAGAGCAGACTAAACATGCTCCAAAAATAGATGTAGAAGACTCAATGGGGGACCAATGAATGGCAGTCAAGGTTCTATATTAAGGATGCAAACTAACTATAATAAATTAGACTAGACGCAATTCTAAAATGCTACTGACATCTAAAACATACATTTGAACTAGTTTTGTCAAGCGTTAAATAATGTAACTGAGAATATTAATATAAAAGGTTTATGGTTGGTTCGCACATTAGTTAAAAGAGAAATCCGGCGAAACTCTTTTCCAGGTAGCATGGACGGGGAAGAACATAATAAACAAGCTCTACTTACCTCTCCCCATGCCACTCCAGCACTGGCTTACTGCTCCAGGACCCCCGCTGGACTCCTTGATCTGCTTTTGAAGGGATGTTACAATTAGATGGATGGATTGCCCGCTCAGACAGTCAGTGACTGAGCAGGACATCACTGCAGTCATTGATTGGATGAGCAGGCAATCCATTAGCTAGGTGCGGTATTTTTCCTCAAATCATGACAACATTGCAACTTGAAGGAATATAAAAATGTTCCAGCAGGAGTCCCAGAGCCTGTGATGCAATGCTGCGGAGGCACGGGGAGAGGAAAGTGGCACTAGTTCCAAAATGACTCTTTTAAAATTATGATTTTCGCCCGGGTTTTTCCTTTAATAAATCTGGGTTTATTTCCACAACAGAATTGCTTGATTTCTGGTATGGATTAACTGCTTAGTCCCAAAAGGATTAGCCTTGTTGTCAGTCATCGGGGCTAATACTTGTTGCTTTTAAATGGAATAAGTGATTAGCGACAGTGGATTTATTTTCGTGGTGGCTACAAAACTCCACCACAGTAATTTTTTTTAATTGCATGTGAACAGGTTAGTGGAACCCTCATTCACGTGAATGGCATCAGAAGTTCATCCACACAAAGGGCCATGTTCACACATAGTATTTCAGTTTTGGTCATTCTTTCTTTCAACCAAAACCAGGAGTGGTAATGGAAAGATTTGCACAGTTTGGCTATGTTCACACAATTTTGCAGTAAAGAATGGACACTGATTGCAATGGAATCAGTGTCCGTTCTTTACTGCAGGGACGGCAATGTATTGAAGTAAATGCAATGACTCCCGCTGTGCTCACACTCAAGCAAAAGTCAGTAAATTTACTGACCTGCTTCAGATGCTCACTGTTTACACAAACAGTGACCGGAAGCTGCAACTAAACTTTCAGCTGATAGCTGACAGTTTAGTGTAACTGCCACTGGAACCCCAAAGGGGGTCCAGCATCGGCAATTGCTGGCTTTGGTGGATCAGTAACGGTAATTGGTTTTGTAAAAAACACATAGGATTACATTGGAATCTCTGGAAAGAAAATGCTAATTTTAACTTTTCACTCTTACTTTGCAGTTATTCCTGTGAAATGCAGAAAGGGTTAAATAACTGAATGAATGTAAATTTAAATACTTGAAAGAGTGAAGATTTCAAAATGGGTTGAATTGTGGGGGGTTTGGTATACCGGCCTCTAAAATATACTCCAAAACTGAACTGGTGCCTAAAGAATTTCTGAGTTTGAAATTTTCACGAACATTTTGAAAATTGCTGCTAAACATTTACGGCCTCTAACATCCCAAATAAGTAAAAGCATGTTCACCAAATGCTTTTAAAATAAAGTAGACATGTTATAGATATGAATTAATAAATAATGAATGTAGTATTACTATTTTCCTTATTGGCAGAGACTTTCAAATGTAGAGAATGAGTTTTTTTTTACATTTTTAACAACATTTTGGAGTTATTCACAAAAAAATTCTAAAGCTATCAACTCAAATTTACCACTAACATAAAGTAGAATATGTAACAAAAAAAACAATCTTGGAATCAGAAGGATTGGTAAAAGCATTCCCAAGTTATTGATGAATAAAGTGACACAGGTCATATTCATAAAATTTCCCTTGGTCCTGAAAGGGTTAATGTCTGCTCTTTAGAATAGGCACTAAAATAATATACCTGCCTCTTATTTCTGAACGCTGTTCAGTGAACAGCATCCAGAAATAATAGCTGTTCACACAATGTCAAGTGTGGCGGTGGCCGTACATTACATTGAAGTAAATGGCTAATTCATTTGCAGGCACAGACGACAGTGTCCACAAATCAATAGTAAAAGAAGAACGTTCCTGCAGCCAATACAGAGGTATCGGCTGCAGGAACGTCCTGAATGCTGGCCATCGGTTAGCAGTTTAACAGCATCCGTTGTTATGCAACAGGCGCTTTTAAACGTACTGTCAACACATCCTTTCTGCGTTTTCATCCCACTTCTGGTTTTGATCGAAAAAATACTAATCAAAATACTGTGGGTGAACATAGCCAGATAAGGTAATTCTGCAATAAGGATATTTGTATTTTTCTATTTTGATAAATCCCCCAAATAGTCAAAAGTCTGAAATGTAATATGACTTGTGTTATTTTCCCTGCACACTAATGTCTGTTTGATTTAAAGTTTGTGATTAAATATTGCAGTTGCCTTTTATATTACTTGGTTTGCTATTTCCCCAGCCTCTGAATTGAAATGCTGTTTTGAATTTGGAAGAGACATTGATATCTCTGTAGAATAAGTTTTGACTGGTTACCCGCTGCTCTATCATTAAGTAGTTTCACCCAAGATGTATCCTTTAATTACTGCCAATATTTGTAAGCAACTTGGATGCTATTACAGGAACATTCTCCCATGATTACTTCCATTGTAGCTAAAATGTTTCCTAGGTGTTCTGTGCTCTATCTTGTACAAAGCAGGCGCTGTCTACTTGATTACCTTAAAGGTTCAATATTTTCAGGGTTTTAAATTGTATTGAATTAATGGTCTGTTATGACTTTTCTCATTTGTTCATATTTGGGATATTTACTGAAAACTAAAAATTATATTAAAAAGAAACTTTCATCTTACCAAATGGATTATTTTTCATGATGAAATGTTGGTTCTATTCCCACTTCTCTTTAAAGAGGTTGGTGATTGCTGTGGAGACTGGAAGTCACGTTCTCTGTGTAACTATATGATACTCACATGGACTCCCATAGAGTTACATAGAGAAAGTCACAATTTTTTTTCTTTTTAATAAAAATAAAATTACAGTTTGACATTCACATAACCCACCACCCGCCTTCCCACAACATACCATGGAAGAGCACCAAAAACAAGGCACTTTACTATATGGCAGGCAGAGGATACATTTTATGGCTCTATAGTTTACCCTTCCGAGTCCGAGGCACTAACATTATGGAATGAATATGTAAATGGGTCACGAAGAGAGCTGAGCTCCCATTATTATTCCGTATAAAAGACAGCAAAAAAACCGCACTATATACGTATCCAATGAATTCTCACTTTCGGGACTCCACTCCGTCCCACACATTCAACATCTCAAAAATAGTAGTGAGAAAAATAATTAGGTGTATAACCACCTGTACCTTAGCACCTCCGGACAGTCGTCCTTTGATATCTCCGGACTCTGGAAAGAAATCCCCGAAGTCTTGGTCATCAATCCATAATCTTTTATTATTCAGGGTGCTGGTAACATCCCATTATTATTAACACAACTATCTCCTATTTTTCAGCTCTGTTTAAATTTTTGTCTGTTATTTTGAATCTAAAATAATAGACGTCATTTAGCTGTCTGGCCTCCCCTTGACTGGTGTTTGTACATTATTCTAGTTTGGGGTTACTAATTGCCCTTTGGGTGTAGCTTAATTGAAAAGTTGATTGAATTAAATAGTAAAAACGGAGAAAGAACGGTGACAAAAGAAAAACTGTGTGTGACCAACTAATTAAAAAATGTCCACTGTTTGCAAAAGATGCCCGAAAATAAAGATCATGTTCATTATTTTGACGTCAGCCATAAAAACGTCCATTATTTAATACATTGTGTGCATTGGACATCTGTCTTTCCGTTCTATTTTTGACCTTGTGTGTAAAAGACGTCCGAAAATAATTGTCATGATCATTATTTTGATGTCCGCCGCAATAACATCCGTTATTCAGTACATTGTGTGCATTAGACTTCCGTCTTTTTATTGACTTCAATACATTGTATTGCAATCAGTTAAATCACGGCAATAACAGACATTATTTTACATTGCAAAAGCGTCCGCCTTTTCTGTATTTTTGATCTTGTGTGAACATAGCCTATGTCTGTACAGTATATTTGCAACACAGTATCAAAAAAACCATATCAACTTTTATGCATTAAGGCTATTCCGCTCCCAGTTTAGCTTCTGCTCCACTGCTTTACTTTAAAGTTTATTTAATAAAACTGCAAATAACTTGTTTCATTAGAAAATGGGTTCAGATATTCAATGTTTCCATATTAATTTAATGCTATAAAATGGTAGTTGCTTTTATTAATATAAGCTACGACTTGACATCCTGCACAAGGAAGTGAGTGCCTAGACATGGCTCACGATTGATAGGAAGTATCCCCCAAGTGATCTAGGAAACTCGCTCATCCACAGTGAAATATAAGGCATGTTACTGATTAATTCCAAAGGCTAACATGCATGACTGAATGTTTCTATATAATTCTTTCTTGCCCGATTTGTTCCAATATCCACTGATACCATCATTTACCACTTTGTAGCATCCTGAGGTTTCATTTTAGGAGAAAGAAAAATCTAACCTTTGATGAAAAATTGGATTTCTGTATTTGAGAGTTACAGCATTTGACACAAAATTGATTATCTTATGTGAAACGGAGATATCCTCTCTCCTACACAAGGCAGTGATACTGTACAATATGTTATATATGTGCGTGCATAGATATTTTCTCACTCATAAACATATAAATTAAAATCTGATCTACTAAAAATAAATTGAACTAAGCTTATATGGTCGGGATGGGGTGACCTCGGCAATCTTGGCGCATCTACTAGTGCTGCAGAATTATCTTTTTAGTAACCAGAACATGATATTACTTGTGCTGCTTAAATTATTTAATTAAAATCTAAATTATTTCAAATCTAAAATTCAGTGTATTGGGATTTACTTATCAAATCCTGGCAGTTTAGGGTCGACTTTTGTGAAACAATTTCAGCTCTAAAATTTTAGTCAATTTCTACATTTTACAAGAAAAACAAAGGAACACAAACAAACAAATAAGGGCTACTTTAGCGCTATGTTCTCACTATGTCTGTTTTCAGCAGTTTAAAGGCCATTTTATAGGACCACCATCAATTTGAAGCCAAATACCATCTATTATTTAGACCTTAGGGGACACAACCAGTTTTCATTTTTGCGCTTTCCTTTTTTCCTCCTTGTGTATATAAGGCCATAGCGCGTGCATTTTTCCACCTAGAGACCTAGATGAGCCCTTATTTTTTGTGCTACTTATTGTACTTTGCAATGGCAGATGTAATTTTTGCCTAAAATATGAAATCAGAAAAAAATTATATGTGTGGTGAAATCGGAAACAAAACACATTTTTTTTTAATTTGGGGGGGTTTGGTTTTACTTCGTTCACCCTAGGGTAAAACTGACATGTTCCTCAAGTCAGTACGATTACGATGATATGTAACTTGTATAACTTTTATGTTATTTGATGGCTTTTAAAAAATTAAAACCTTTTGAAAATTGCTCTATTACCAGGCTTATAGCGCTTTTATCCTGTGGTCTATGGGTATGTTGTGTGTGTTCTTTCTATCGGTACCTTGTTGCATATATGCAACTGTTTGATTGCTTTTTATTACAATTTTTCTAGATTTGATGCAACCAAAAAATGTGCAATTTTGCACTTTGGAATTTTTTTACGCTTACGCTGTTTACCGTGCAAGATCAAGAATGTGATAATTTAATAGTTCAGGTGATTACGCACGCGGAGATATGAAACATGTTTTTTATTTATTTTTATTTATAAAATGGGAAAAGGGGAGTGATTCAAACTTTTATTAGGGGAGGGAGTTTTTTTTCCATCCGACAGTCCGCCGGTCATCCTCAGTTTCTTTAAAGAACCTCCAGACTTGCGAACATCTAGGCCTGGCCACGGGAGTTTGACTCCAGACTTGCGAACATCTAGGCCTGGCCACGGGAGTTTGACTCCATGAAACAGTTGCTGATCTACTTGCTATGGCCCTGCTTCTCCCTCTGCCCACCCCTCTTCCTCTTCCAACCAGTTCTGTAACTGACCTTGCCTCCCCCTCAGTAGCTAAGTGTGAGTGCTCCTATATACTGTATGCCACACTCTTACACAGGGCAATTAGCAGTGAGCTTGGATATGGCTGCACTAAGAAATAAAGAAATACGAAAATATACTGGTCACACTAGTTTTTGGAGGTTGTCAAATACAATCTGTTGGTAAGTGCTCCTATATACTGTATGCCACCCTGTTACACAGGGCAATTAGCAGTGAGCTTGGATATGACTGCACGAAGAAATGAAGAAATTAGAAAATATACTGGTCACACTAGTTTTTGGAGATTGTCATATAAAAGCTGTGGGTAACTGCGGCTGTATACTGTATTACACCCTCTTACACAGGGAAATTAGCAGTGAGCTTGGATATGACTGCACGAAGAAATGAAGAAATTAGAAAATATACTGGTCAGTGGTCACACTAGTTTTTGGAGGTTGTTGTATAAAATCTGTGGGTAACTGCAGCTGTATACTGTATGCCACCCTCTTACACAGGGAAATTAGCAGTGAGCTTTGATATGACTGCACAAAGAAATGAAGAAATTAGAAAATATACTGGTCAGTGGTTACACTAATTTTTAGAGGTTGTCGTATAAAATCTGTGGGTAACTGCAGCTATAGGCTGCATTCACACTACGTATATTTCAGTCAGTATATGTATTTCAGTCAGTATTGCAACCAAAACCAGGAGTGGATTAAAAACACAGAAAGGCTCTGTTCACACAATGTTGAAATTGAGTGGATGGCCGCCATATAACAGTAAATAACTGCCATTATTTCAATATAACAGCCGTTGTTCTAAAATAACAGCAAATATTTGCCATTAAATGGCGGCCATCCACTCAATTTCAACAGTGTGTGAACAGATCCTTTCTGTGTTTTTAATCCACTGACTGAAATATACTGACTGAAATATACATATACTGACTGAAATATACGTAGTGTGAACGCAGCATATACTGTATAACACCCTTACACAGGGCAATTAGCAGTGAGCTTGGATATGACTGCACAAAGAAATAAAGAAATTAGAAAATATACTGGTCAGTGGTCACACTAGTTTTTGGAGTTTGTCGTATAAAATCTGTGGGTAACTGCAGCTATATACTGTATGCCACCCTCTTATACAGTGCAATTAGCAGTGAGCTTGGATATGACTGCACGAAGAAATGAAGAAATTAGAAAATATAGTGGTCAGTGGTCAAACTAGTTTTTGGAGGTTGTCGTATAAAATCTGTGGGTAACTGCAGCTATATACTGTATGCCACCCTTTTACACAGGCAAATTAGCAGTGAGCTTGGATATGACTGCACGAAGAAAGTGGTGGTATATGGTGTATGCCACCTGTTACACAGAACAATGAGCAGTGAGGTTCTATGCATCTGTACTACAGATCACAGAAATACAATGTACAACAGCAGCACCAGCCACAAAAATATAATAGTACTGAGGACTTCTTTAGGGTCTGTATGCAACACCCAATGTCCCCTTTCTGCCAGCAACCGATCACCACAGTATGCTGCTAAAATCGTGTTAGCTGCACTGCAAGTCCCAGCCAGCGGTCTGGAGTAATTAAAAAAAAGAAAAGACCTTAAAAGGGCTGTTGGGTTCTGTATATAGTATCCCTGCCTACTGGAACGCTAATTCCTTCCCTAACGCTCTCCCTGACAAGCAGCAGCTCTGTCCCTATTCTCTTCCAGAATGTATGTGAGCCGAGCCCCGCCGACACAACTTATTAAATGCCATGGTCATCTGATCTGGCCAACCAATCGCTGCTATCGACATGTATGGGTCCCAAGTGATTGCAGGATGTACCGAAGAGTCTCCTGCATGTTGGCTGAGAAATTGCGCCCAAACTTACAGGTAACAGATGATGCCATTTTCCCGAGTATCAAGAGATGCTTGTCCGAGTAACGAGTACCATCGGGTACCCTAATACTCGAACGAGTACCAAGCTCAGACGAGCATGCTTGCTCATCACTAGTGGTGGTTAATGGTGGTCTGTGTTAACAATTGTATGAAAAGAGTGAGTTTGTCAAGAGAAGGAGGCATGTTTGCTAAATGAATGTTTTTACAAAAATATTAATATTAATTTTTTTAGCCCCAGGTTTAACTACTTTAGTTTACATGAAAATACCTGTTTAATAAATGAGTCAATGGCACATAGTATTGAGACAATTGGGTGGTCCCAAGTGGAATTTCACACAGCGGTCTTATGTAAAAGTCCACCCAGGTTTACTGTGTTGAGAGAGGTACACACTGGCATATTTGAGGCTGTGTGTGGCAACCTTAAAAAGCTATGCAAGCTCTGAGCTATCATAACTTTCTGCTATATTTGTAGTAAATTCACCAGGCAGTGGAGGGGCAACCCCCCCCCCCCCCGCAACTGTATCACTTTTCTGATTAAAGGAGAAGTCCTTTAAACAACGACCATCCAACAGGGGCAGAAGGGAATGTAATAACCAATCGTTACTTACATCTCCCTGTGCCCACGTTGCGCCGCGTGACTGGCTTAGGGACCCTCAGGGGGGGGGGGATGCCCATCCCGGCTGATGCATTCTGCTCTCAGCGAATCAATGACTGGCCAGTCCATCAGCCTGTTCGTAACGTCAGCTCAGAAGGGTTCTTGAAGTCCGGCCAGGGGCCCGAGGCGGCAATCCTACCTGGACAAGCACGGAGACAGGTGAGTTATGATAGGTCATATGGTCCTCCACAGCCCCTGCCTTTTGACAAATTCTTGGGAGCACCAGATTTCTCCTTTAACTCATTGTTTCTTATCTAAACTCTTGATATTTACCTTATGACTAGGGATGAGCAAACTTTTAAAAGTTCGGTTCGGTTCGATTCGGCGAACTTTCGCGAAGTTCGGATTTGTACGAACCGAACCTAAAACAAACCTTGTTATAATGGATGAATAATTGCAGCTACAATAGTGGGAGTCTGATAGGGTATAGTTTTGTTTAGTTGCAGTTGCTATTACAATGAAAAAGTGGAAAAAAAAAATCAAAGGGCAAAAATAGTGAAAAAAATTAGCCAAGGTGTAAGTGATTACACGGGACATAGGACACAAAGTTCCTTGGACCTAGTAGGGTGGAAAACAGACATTTGACAGTGGAACCAGCAGCAGTAATAGTACTGTATTGGACCCAGTATGGTTGAGAACAGACAATTGGCGGAGGAGGCAGCAGCACTTGATTGCACCCAGCTCAGTATGGTTAAAAAAAGAGACTATTGAAGGAGGCAGCACCACTTGATTGCACCCAGGAGGCAGTATCTGATTGTACCCAGGCCAGTGTGTTTGAAAACAGACAATTCACGGAGTAGGAGGATGTTCAGCCTTGAAGTGGTGGCCTGGGAATCCTTGCTGATGATGTTGTTCAGCTCACTTTCCAGAACACAAGTGGGATAATGTGGATCCCATAGTCATGCCTTCTCACAGAGTTGCGTCGTCAAAAGGGATCAACAATTGGCAGGACATGCTAGAAGAAACCTGTGCACTATGAGGTTTATCACATGTGCCATACAAGGTGTATGACCCAGCCCTCCCTACTGCACTGCAGAGACAATGTTCCTCCCTTTGTGGGCTACAACACTTCCCTTCGTTAGTTGACCTGGGGTCAACCATTCATACAGTATATCTCCTCCCTGATGGTCCAGAGGAGCTCCTGTCCACTGTGGCTCCGTTAACCCAGGATCACAAAATGGAGGACAGCCTGAGAGCGCCGGGCCTGACATCGTTGGTAAGGCACTGGGGCAGATTGGACTGCAGTCAAAGCGGCGGATGGTTGCAAGGTGGTGGAGGAAGAACTGGCCCCCTAAAGGAGGCAACAGTGGCAGGAATGGTCTAACTTTCTGATGGTCTTCTGGGAGGATGTTGACCCAATGGGCAGTAAAAGACTGTTGTTGACTGATGTACTGCCCTTGCCTATAATTAAAGGACCAGACATTAGCACTGGGGTGCACGGTCTTGGACACCAAGAATCCCAATGAGTCGCCAACATTTTTCTACACAACTGTGCAGTGATGTGACAGCCAATGGGACTTTTTTTTTTTTTTTTCTGGGACAGTGATGGTACTTTTTTTGGACAGTTTTTTTTACTTTTTTGGTTGCTGCTAAACGGGGTTCTCCTATTATGTTTTTGAAGCTTTATTGTAAAGATATAAACTGAGATTTTCACTTTATAAAGTAGATCAGCTTGAACACTGAAGTTGCTTTTATGTGTCTTTGTTAAAACTCACAGACAGCTGTCACAATACATTTTTGATTAGGCAGCACCCAGGTACATCTAATGGTGCGTTTACACGTAACGATAATTGGCCCGATCGTATGTTTAACTATGTCGGAGTAACGATTTTTTTTTTTCATAACAAGCAGTATTTAGACGGTACGATATATCGTACGGAAAATTCATTTTGCGATCGTTTTGCGAACGCTTAAGCCTAACTCACACATTAGTTAAATCGGCGAACGACTGTTCACACGGAACGATTTGCGAATTTTTTGCGAACAACGATTTGATAACATGTTGAATGATCAAAATGAGCGATGTATCATTCATCGTTTGATCGTTCGCTGCGTTTACACGTACGATTATCGTTCGAATTTGATCGTTATCGCACAAATTCGTACGATAATCGTTACATGTAAACGCACCATAAGGAGACTCATTTAAGGTCTCAACCTAACAGGGGTGACTTTACACATCTTGATATTCACAGAAAACAAGGATACAAGGGATTATAGGAGTAATAATCCCTTGTATCCTAGTCTATTCTGTGATTTTATTTCTTGTTGTTATTTTAACTAGATTCGTTGCAAACTTTCTCAAAGTTCGGTTCGGTGACGAACCAAACTTTTTGTAAAGTTCGTAACGAATCTGGTTCGTTACGGTTTGGTTCGTTCATCCCTACTTTTGACTATCCACACTTGATTTCCATCTTTTGATCATGCAGTCCAAGTGCCTGTAACAACTGTTCTGGTTACCCCCTTCACTAATATTTACCAAAATCGTCTTCTGTCTTATCAATCAAAAGTCTGGGTTGCAGCTGCAGTTACTGTAAAAAAAAAAAAAAAAAAAACAATGGATGCAGGGCATACGCCCGAAGACAAAGTCATATACTTGACTTGTGATCTTCAGTTGTTTCACATTGTATAAATATTATTGAACATATTCTTTATATGAGTGGTAGATGAAGAAGAGTTGTCCTTGGATGTCCCTTTCTCAAGCAATAGCCAATTTTGTTCTGTCATTGAAACCTTCAAGAAAAGCAACGTTGGAATTACTAAGGAGAATATACAATGATGATTTGTGAACATTTTATTCTTTTCTAGTATTATTTGCAGCTTATTTTAATCAAATGACATATACAATAATTTGTTGCCTGCTGTTTTTTCCCTCAGAATTGGTTATATTTCATATAGTGTATATGAGACTCCTGTGTCCCTGCAGGCTCTTTCTCTATTTTGATCTGGGAATTTCTTTTCATGCAGGATTATTATTTGTTCCATATCTTGCTGACTTTCTTCTAAGTATGAAAATGGCATTGATATTTTATGATTCTCGGTAATAGAGTTATTTGATTCATCTCCACTGTCTGCGTATGATTATAGTTCTCATTTGACATATTTTTTATTCAAGAATAGCATTGAGCTTATGAATCCACATCTACACTTTTTTCTTTATACTTTTGTATGTTGTGTTACCTGCTATAATAAATTAGAATGAGTAGTAATTAGCCCATCTTTCACCTATAACAAAAATGCCTTTATTTGAACTGTGATATGTTAGCTGCTTCAAGTACTTAAAATTACTGACAGTGCTATTTAAACCATGTGGATAGGTTAGGTTTGCACCATGTAAAAAGGATGGCAGTCTTTTATAATAATGGTCAGCATTGTGCAAATAATGTCCTTTATTAAAAAAAAATTATGGACGTTATTTGTGCCATGATGGCCGATATGAAAGACGGTCGTCAATTTTACATAGCATGACCCTAGCCTGAACATGGATTTGGGTATTTAGCATGATCATATTACCCATGAAATTAAAGCTTGGTTTTCTCAGTAGTGCAACCTGTATGACTATCAAAGAAGTACAGAGGCCTCTCACAGTTCACAGTCTCATTTTATTTGTCTAAGGCTAGGTTCACACTGAATTTTTGCTGTCCGTTTAACCAGGGGGGGGGGGGGGAGCTAGGATTCACAGGGCCCCATAGCAAAACATTTTAAGGGGCACCCCTCCCCTATGCCATGGAGCTCTGCACATTTTCCTTTCCTACTTGATAGGAGAAATCTCTGTCTTCTCCTTGTTAACCCTTTTTTGTGTTGGAGCATGTAAGTAAACATTGGGTTACTTACACACTGCAGTACATAAGGGGTTAAGCAGGACACATGCTCTTACCTTCTCTCCTCCCCCCTCCCCCCCACGGGCCCCCCTCCGGCACAGGCCCCATAGCAACGGCCTACCCTGCCTCTATGGTAGCTACGCCACTGCCTTTAACATATCCGTTTTATAGAAGAAAAAAAGGATGCACTTGTATACCATTGGTAAGGATTGACATAAATTATTTATTAAAAAAAGGATTGATCTGAGAAATGTGATTCACCATGTTTTTCTGTATGGTAAAACTAAATATTTAAAAACGGATATGTTTAATGCAAAGCAGAAACACAGTGTGAACCTAGCCTTAAGTAAATTAAGATTTACTTTTTTGGGTGGACTGGTCCATTCAGCTTTATTTATATTGCTTTTGCCAACACAAGCAGTGGGTGGTCTAGGGGGGAAAAAAAAAAAAAAAAAAACTTTATACCTTTTATATTATGCCATCTATTCAATGTAGATTGTTAGCTCATAATTATCACTATGTTCATTATTTTGTATTGTATGTTTATTTTTTTCCATTTGTTTGTTAAATTGATACTGAACAGTGTAACCTAGGCAAAGGCTTCACAGTGTTTAGGCACCATCTTCCTGCTAGGGAGAGGATCCAACTGCTGTGAAGCCATGCCTAGGTTACACTGTCCACATGTACGGAGTTTGTGGTGGATTCGCTGTGAAATCTGCTGCGATACTCAGTACTGTTATGCCCTATGGCACTGCATTGTCGCAGCAGGTTTTCATTGCGTTGAGCTCCCACCTGCTTCTCTGGTTCCCGGGCCACTGATGGCCTACTCAGCCATTTGGCTGAATGGGCTGTCGGTGATCTGGGAGCCAGGGAAGCAGGCGGGAGCAGGGCAGGTAAGCATAATCTTTTTAAGTGTCACTGTCGTTATAACTTTCAAGATCTAAATCAACAGTAGATGTGAAATAAAGTAATTTTGCAATATACATTCATAATTTTTTTTTTTTATTTAGTTATCATGGAAAACATGGGACTTCCTTTTTTGTAACAGTTTTTTTCTCAAAGAGTCAGAAAACAGGCAGTCCTGTGTTTCCCAGGCCATCTGAACGCTCACAGAGAGGCCAGTCATGTCAGAAAATCTGCCTTCAGGAGACTGGACCCAGAGTACACACACATTATAAAATAACGGATGTGACTGATTAAATTCTAAAAAATAAACATTATTTATGACATGCTTTTGCAAAAAAAAAGGACGTTTTTTTTTGGTCTTATTTTGTTATGCGTGAACATAGCCTAAGGAGTTTTATCATAAGATGATTGTGCTATCATTCATATTCCCAAGTGGTTAATGTGAACAATTGTTCCCACAAAATGCTTATGACTTCCAGGTTTTCTAAAAAAAATGTGGCAATTTTGTGAATTTGAAAGTTTTGTGATTTGTTTTAGGTGAATATTTCAAAATAGAGGTTGCTACAACTAGCCCTATACAGATTCCCTTTCAGTCCATCATGTTCCAGATTGTACTTCTGCTCTTGGTAACCACCTAGGAGACCTCAGAATGTCATACATGACATTCAGGTCAATTTGGTCATTTTAGATTTGGACGGAATAAATTCTGAGTACCGAGTATAATTAATTTCTAATAGATTTGAGGTGTTTTACTCACTGTACTCACAATATGAATGAATACTACTTCATATATAAAAGATATTTACAGTACTGTGCACTTTTACAACATACCGTTACTGATAATAACTTTTTTTAAAGTGTCAATATATTTTAGAAAGATAACAATGAGGTGGTTAAAAATAAAGCCTGAGGACATACACCAACATCTTATAAGGAATGATATTCACAGCAGTGGGTCTACAACAATCTAATACATAAAGAAACATAGTGCAAATGGATTAAGTAGACTATATGGCTATGTTGACACACAGTATTTTGCTTAGTATTTTTTCAACCAAAACTAGAAGTGTGCTTTAAACACAAAAGCTGTTCAAATATTCCCAATATAGTTTTTCTCTATTGGTTCCACTCCTTATTTTGGTTACAAATACTGAACAAAATACTAACAGAAATACTGAGCAAAATACTATAGGGGACATTTATGAAAAGTCCACCCAAGATGTACGCCAGGCAGAAGGGGCGAAACTGCGACTGTTGTATCTCCCGCTTGTCCCATGGGCGGGCAGGGGGGGCTCAGGGACACAGCAAGGCGGGAAGGAGGCGTGGCTTGGAAGCAAGTGTAGATTTGGTGCGTTAGGCAAAGGTTCAGGCACCCGGCCGGATTCACTAAAAGGCATTGGACAGCCTTGGAAAAGGGGACAGGGCCTAATTTAAGACCAGCGTATGAGTACGCTGGTCTTCATAAATCACCCCCCAATGTGTACTAAAGTTAATGCCAAGAGACTGGTAAGATGATGAGCCAGTGTCTATAATATATATGAATGTTATCAGATGTTAGTGGTAAATGCCAGTATTGCAATCTTTCCAACAATATCACTGATTGTTGGAAAGCATGATTTACGCCTGCTAGCAGAGGTAATTCATAATTAATCAAGCGTAGGGGGAGGCTAAGCCTCTTCTAAAAATACTTAAAAACAACTTATCAGAATTTGTGAATATTTTCTTGCATTTGTCAGGTACAGCGTTGATAAATCTGTGCCTTAGTTTTCATGTGAAACAAGATAAAACAAACGATGCCTTTGTCTTTGCTGATGGCCTTTTACAGAGTTATAAAATTGTATTTTTCCTTGAAAGAAGAAGTGCCACAGAAGTAATGCTGAGCCATAGCATGCACACTTTTCCCCCTCCCACTCCCTTCCTGTCTTGACTGATTAACATACAGGCTGAACCTCCAGCTTGTATGTAATTTAGTCAAGGCAGGGATAGGTGTAGGAGGGGGGGGAGGGGGAGGAAGCATTCTTGCTCAACATCATTTCTGTGGCACTTTGAAGGAGCAGCTTCCAAGGAAAAATGCTGTTTTATAACTCTGCAAATGGCCATTAGCAAAGACAAAGGCATCATCTGTTTCATCTCCCTAACACCTACCTGCCCGTGTCTGCAGCTTTGTACCTGGTACAAACCTGACAGATTTCCTGTAATACTGACATGTTTGTACAGAATATTGTATATAGCTTAATTATGACATATACAAACATTTTTATAGCACATATAAAATAGTATTTTACAGTAAATGTAAAAGCCCACTATGGTAATTGATACCCACAAGGTTGCTTGGGACTTTTTCTATTGACAAACACAGAGTTTTCACTGTGGTCACTGTAATCATTTAACTTGAGTTGCATTGTAGTACCAGGCTAACACACTGGCTAAGATTGATTCCTGTTGTAATAGAAGTCAAACACTACACTAGAAGAGTCAATTGATGGAGCTCTGTACTGCTCAGACCACCCTGGAAATAGTGCCAGAACCACACAACCGATATAGTGTTTCTGTATAATACACTAGATGCCCTTGATAGGAAGCCCTGGTTCGTTGGTTGGTTCGATGGTTGGTTTGAAATTCACCAAATCTCCTGGCTTCTTGTAAATCTTAAATGTGGCAAAATACAGGTTAATTTATTGCACTTGCAGTAATTAGCATACACTGGGGGGAAAAAATCAGCAATTGGCATAACAAATAACATGTCATCAATCTGACGAGAGGTGAAGAAGTCAACTTGATAATGCTGAAGCATCTTTATCTATTGTAAAATATTTTTTCACCTATAGCTAATAATGTGTATTATACAGGCTGACAGATAAAAAAAAGAATAGAAAAATCATGCCAGCAAATCTGATTAATGGGTTTATCTCACTATAACAATGCAAGTGATTTCTTGACTGACTAAATGCCTACTGCAAGGGCTTCCATTTAATCTTACTGATTAACATTGTTCTTTAAATGTTGATTTCTTTTGTAGTGATTTTCTACTTCTTTTTAAATATATAACCAAGGCTTAGAACATCAATCCTGAATCTCTTAGAAGACTAAACAAAAGAAAAATTAGGCTTTGTTAACAATCTAGACCTACGATGTATATGTAGACTAGGTTAGTAAAAAGTCATCTCTTTATTATTTAATTTATTAAATTATAAATACATAATATTCAACCTAAATATCAATTACATCTATCAAACAGGCATCAAATATTTTAATACAAAAAATAAAACTTGGAGACATAAACTTGGAGACACAAAAGGGTAGAAAAATATTCAAAATGTCTCCACTGCGGGTTTTATCTATACCAGTAAGGCCCTATTCACATCACATTTCTGTCAATGTTGAATATATGTGTCAGATATACTCAAGGGTATTGCAATACTGTATATACCATGGCACACCTGAAGTGTTTACAGCACCACAGACTGGTTTGAATGGACCCTGGCTTCACAGCACCCACAGACTGGTTTGAATGGACATTGGCTTCACAGCACCCATATACTGATTTGCATGGACACTGACTTTACAGCACCCAAAGACTGGATTCAATGGACATTGACCACTTCTCCCACACACTGGGATATCTGCATACACAGCAAACTGCCCGCCTCCAGGAAGTGGAAACAATATATACAGAGTGAGGAGGAGGTGCTGACATCACAGTGGAGCTTGCAGGTGATTGGACAGCTGCAAGGCATATAGATTGTAAGCCCTCGCGGGAAGAGATAATCGAACAGCGCTGATGTTAAGGTTCGTACAAAACTTACCCCCTGTCTCTTGTATAGCACTACTCCGACGCACTACGGCACATGCGCGAATCGCCACGGGAGCGTGCACGCACTTCACAAAACAAGGAAGATACTGATGACGCCGCCAGGAGGCCAGGGGACCGGCTCCATGAATATGCAATACAAGCTGGAAGGGGGAGTGGTGAGGCGGGCCAAAGTGCGGCACGAAGTGCGGCACGAAGCCATCACCACTCCCCCTCTTTAATAGTTATGAAGATAAATTACCGAAAGTACAGGATTGATTGGAAAAATAAAGGTATGAGACACCACTACAACACACTGACCTTCCACACACTGTCAGCACCTCAGAACAAGAAAAGGTGCTGACAGATTCCCTTTAAGGGCACTCTAAGCTCAAAACAAAGGTGGAATACAAGCTGATGCTGCTATGTTCCCACTACGGTATATTTATTGATAATGATCATGATCATTATTTACGTGCGTGATTATTAATAGATGGATGCCTTAAATGGAGGCATGTTCCCCTATTAAGAACAGAACCTATAAATGTAAAGCTATAAAAGTAGCATTTTTTCCCAATTCTTTGCATTTTGTCTGCTTTTTTGCTGTAGCCAATATTGCAAAGGTTAAAACAGGAAGTGCAGTGAAAGGATATGTTCACATGACATTTTTTTTTATTTTTTTTTGTCTCATAATGATGTCAATCATTTCATGTTTTGGGTACCTTTCATTAAATAGATGGTTGTTGGTACATTGTTGTAGTTCAGGCCCTTTTGGGTGTTGTTCTTATTAAAAGGTCTATTGAGTTTAGTAGTAAAGAGGTGCAAAGAATGATGGGGGTAAAAAAAAAAAAACAAAGTCTGTAAACAACTAAAACTAAAATCCGTTGTTTGCAAAAAAAAATCCCCAGAAAAATGTCTGTTTTTTGCATAAATAAGTAGACCTTTTCCTTTTTTTTTTTTTTTTTTTTTTATATTGTGTGAACATAATCAAAAACTCATAACCACCTGTCATTTTTTCACCATCTACCAAGTGAATTTTACCATCAAATTCAGAGAGGATAATTCAAACTTCACAAGCAATATGGCTGCACTTTCTATCGGGAATTTTTCAAAATAGAAAAACTAAAGTACAAATACGCCAATACCTCTGCCATACAAAATAAATAAATAAGTGATGAAACTTTAAGTACTGCTCTATCTTCAGATTTACTACTATATTAAAGATCATGTCACTAGTTAGTGATGCTTGTAAAGACATGGAGCTGTGACAAAAGCACAATGTAAGTGTTGATTAATAATACATGAAACAGTACAATATATGATGGGTTTTATGAGCACCAAATAAAAATGAAAAATTACTCCAGGAAAAAAAAGAAATAGTCCAATTATAAAATACACGACAATTCTCCTGACGTGTCTAAGTACATACTGTAAATACTTATATTCTCCATAAAATGCAATTTTGGATTATCAAGGTTGACAGCATCATACTACAAAAGGGACACAGGTCTATATAGTGGGAATGACAACACCCAGTTGTTATTTACCATATATATTTCCAGGAACAGAGGAAGATCACATCATAGAGAGGTTTATTCAAATTGTTATGTCAGGAGATCTGATGAGCCCTCTTTTTATGTTAAAGAAATACTGAATCCTTGCTATTTATAGGCTATGTTCACACATCGTTGTTTTTAAGTAAAGAACGGACGCTGATTGCAATGGAATCAGCATCCGTTCTTTACTGCAGGGGCGGCATTGCATTGAAGTCAATGTAACGCCGCCAGCTGTGTTCACACAGCATCAGGGCCGGGACAAAGGGTAGGCCAGGGTAGGCAATGGCCTAGGGCGCCATCTAGCGGTGAGTTACAGGGGGCGCAATTTAAAAAAAAAAATTACTACAGGCTACTGTACTCCTGATGGCCTCGGAGCGCTGCCCCTCCCTGCTCACATACCACCAGCACCCTCATGTCCTCCCACTCTCTCCCCCTCCCTGCTTACATACCACCAACACCCTCATGTCCTCCCACTCTCTCCCCCTCCCTGCTTACATACCACCAGCACCCTCATGTCCTCCCACTCTCTCCCCCTCCCTGCTTACATACCACCAGTACCCTCATGTCCTCCTACTCTCTCCCCCTCCCGGGCAGACAGTGTGGAAATCCCCTCACCCACAGCAGGATCATGGTAGAAACTAGAATGGAGTGTCCGGAGGGAGGTGTAAAGGACCTTTGATGACATCATGGTCATGTGACCAGTGTGGGAGGAGCTATCTTCCTCTGCTAGGCTTTCTATGAGGCAGGTGGTTTCCCGGGTTCAGAAGGAGGTAAGGCACACTGAGGAATCTGTTCTGCAGGTCAGGGGTGTGTGGGTGTGATGTTCTGCAGGTCAGGGGTGTGTGGGTGTGATGTTCTGAAGGCCAGGGGTGCGTGGGTGCGATGTTCTGCAGGTCAGGGGTGTGTAAGTGCGATGTTCTGCAGGTCAGGGGTACGTGGGTGTGATGTTCTGCAGGTCAGGGGTGCGAGGGTGCGATGTTCTGCAGTTCAGAGGGTGTGTGTGATGTTCTGCAGGTCAGGGGTGTGTGGTTGCGATGTTCTGCAGGTCAGGGATGTGTGGGTGCGATGTTTTGCAGGTCATGGGTGTGTGGATGCAATGTTCTGCAGGTAAGGGGTGTGTTGGTGTGATGTTCTGCAGGTCAGGGGTGCGTGGGTGTGATGTTCTGCAGGTCAGAGGGGGGGTGTGATGTTCTGCAGGTCAGGGGTGTGTGGGTGTGATGTTCTGCAGGTCAGTGGTGTGTGGATGCGATGTTCTGCAGGTCAGGGGTGTGTGGGTGTGATGTTCTGTAGGTCAGGGGTGTGTGGGTGTGATATTCTGCAGGGTCAGGCGTGTGTGGATGCACTGTTATGAGATGTTCTGCAGGTCAGGGGTGTGAGGGGGCACTGTTATGTGATGTTCTGCAGGATCAGTGGTGTGTGCGTGCACTGTTATGCGATGTTCTACAGGGTCAGGGGTGTGTGGGTGCACTGTTATGCAATGTTCTGCAGGGTCAGGGGTGTGTGAGTGCACTGTTATGTGATGGGAAGAGCGGCCTCTTGTGACCGCAGGCAAAATGCTGCCACAAGAGTGCAGTGAAGAGAATGGATGTAACAGAACTCTGCTATAGAGTCTGTAGTGGTCATGATAGTGGTCATGTTGTGGCGGTAGTATGTAATGGCATCATTGTGATATCTTCCTGTTTTGTTCAGAGCAGTATTCATGTAATATGTAATCACTGTATGGTGGTAGGAGAGTTATAAGAGAACTACCGTATGTATTGGGGCTCTTAATACAGTGTGGGGGTGTCATTTGCCTTCTCTGCCTAGGGCACCAAAACTCCTTGTCCCGGCCCTGCACAGCATTATGTTAACACCCGCTCTTTAGATTGGGTGTTAAATAATGTACCCGCCTATTATTTCCGGACGCTGTCTACTGAACAGTGTCCGTAAATAATAGCTGTTCACACAATGTTGTGTGTGGCGGAGGCCGCACATTACATTTAAGTGAATGGCTAATTAATTTATTATCTTAGGATAGATATATGTTTATCCCAGGCGTGTTTAAATTATGTTATTGTGGATTTACCAACCACCTCTGCTGGAAGTTTTTACTCTTTCAGTAAAATTATATTTTCTCACATTGCTTCTGATCTTTCCCCCAACTAACCTCTCACTGTGTCCCCTCTTGTTCTTGAGCTTAGTTTTTTACTTAAAACACTCCCCTCTTGAACCTTATTTAGCCCCTTAACATACTTAAAGGTTTCAATCATGTCCCCCCTTTCCCTTCTTTCCTCCAGACTATACAGATTCAAATCCTTAAGTCTTTCCTGATATGGTTTATGCCTGACACCCTCCACCATTTTTGTAGCCCGTCTTTGGACCCGTTCTATTTTATCAATGTCCTTTTTTAGATGAGGTCTCCAGAACTGGACACAGTATTCCAGATGTGGTCTCACCAGAGCTCTATACAGCGGGATCACAATCTCCCGCTTCCTACTGGTTATACCTCTAGCTATACAGCCCAGCATACCATTTGCTTTCCCCACCACCTGGTTGCACTGGTGACTCATTTTAAGGCTGTCAGAAATCACTACCCCTAAATCCTTCTATTCTGAAGTCTTTTCCAACACAGTACTGCCGATGTGATACTCGGATAGAGGATTCCTCCTCCCCAAGTGCATTATTTTACATTTAGAAACGTTGAACTTCAATTTCCACTGTTTGGACCATTTATCTAGCAAAGCTAAATCATTTTCCATATTACTGACACCTCCAGGAATATCAACCCTATTGCACACTTTTGTGTCGTCAGCAAACAGACAAACTTTACCTACCAACCCTTCTCCTATGTCACTTACAAACATATTAAAAAGAATAGGACTCAGAACAGACCCTTGTGGCACACCACTTGTAACCAGTCTCTGCTCAGAATATACACCATTAACAACAACCCTCTGATATCTATCTCTCAGCCAACCACAAATCCACTGAACTATCCAGAGATTAAGTCCAATTTTCTCCAACTTCTCTATCAGCTCTTTATGGGGAACTGTATCAAAAGTTTTGCTGAAGTCCAGATAGGCAATATGCACAGCCCCACCTTCATCCAGCACTTTTGTAGCATAATCAAAGAAATCAATGAGATTAGTTTGACATGACCGGCCCGCAGTAAAGCTATGCTGGTTAGGATCGATCAACTTGTTGATTCTTAGGTGATACATTATCTTCTTTTTTAGAAGAGTTTCCATCATTTTCACTACTACAGATGTTAAGCTCACTGGCCTGTAGTTACTGGGCTCTTCTCTACTCCCCTTTTTGTGAATTGGAACAACATTGGCCGTTCTCCAATCATCGGGGACATCAGCTGTGAGCAGGGATTGATTATACAGATCTGTCAGGGGGGTAACAATCACAGATCCGAGTTCTTTAAGAACTCGGAAATGTTGTGTGAGCATAGCCAAACTGTGCAAATCTTACCATTACAACTTCTGGTTTTGGTTAAAAAAACAGTCAATGCAGTGCCGTGTGTTGTGCTCATACATCATTATGTTAACGTGTATTCTTTAGAACGGGGGTTAAAATAATGTCCATGCCTATTATTTCCGGACAGTGTCCACCGAACAGCGTCTGGAAATAATAGCTGTTCACACAATGTAAAGTCAGCCAGCAGCCGCACTTTACATTGAATTAAGTGGCTAATTGATTTGCGGGCACTCCCGACTGTACCTGCAAGTCCATTGTTAAAAAAAAGAACATTCCTGCAGCCAAAACAGAGGTATCGGCTGCAAGAAAGTCCTGAATGCAGCTCGGCAGCTGGCAGTATAACAACGTCCATTGCGTCCATCTCACCTCTATGAGTGCTGGATGCAGGAGTGTTTTATAGCCCATGGAGAATGAAAGGAGTGCAGGCTGCATCCCAGTTCTTTGGATCAATAGAGGTCCTTACAGTTGGACCCTCAGCAATCAGCTTGTTTCCTATTTTATAGATAGGGCATGACAAGTTTAGATGGAAGTACCCCTTGGTCACATTGTGCATTCATTATACTGCTGCATATCCTGACTCATCTGTATTTCTGATTACCCAAACTGAAATACTGTTAGCATATGGCATGCAGAAGCACAGGCACATACAAAGAAGAGGCCATTGTGTTCACCTCAGCATGCATCATACTTTATCTCGACTGGATGTGTGCTTCACATTTCACCAGCCATTGCTTTCCTTTGAATACAGGAATCAGAGAATTACATGCTTCTGCTTGACCATGACCCAATAACGGATAATAATTTGTGTCAATTAGCTTAAAATTTGTAACTAGGAACATACTTTATAATTATTTTTATTATTATTATTATTATTATTATTATTATAGATGAACGAAGCAGCCAGAAATTTGTTTTGCAAGCTTCACAAATTTTTGGTCAAATGCGTTAAGGTTCGTAAATCAAATCTTAACAAATTTAGATAAGAAAGCCAAAACTATAGTAGCTACAGTACTGGGACTATTACAAAAGGGGAAATTTGCTAAAGCATGATGTTGTAAAAGTTTAAAAAAAATCACAATTCAAAAAAAAAGTCAATGAGCCAGTCAATCATCCAATTTCCGCTATTCCTCTCCTCTCTGTTCTCTTATCACGCTGTTAGTCTCTCCATGCTCTGCTCTAATTTCCTTCTGCCATCCTGCTCTCTTCTCCACACACAGCCAAATGGCCACCTCTGTTAACGAACCGCCTTATATAGAGTGTGAGGGGAAGGTCCAGATATCACCCACAATCAACCCTCCTATCCTATCCACTCCTATCTTCTACCCTCTGTCCCTATATCACTGTTACTCTCCATGCTCTGCTCTAACTTCCTGCTGCCATCCTGCTCTTTCTTCCACACACAGCCGACTTGCCACCTCTGTTAAGAACCACCATACATAGAGGGGGAGGGGCTGACATCACAGAGGAGCCTGCAGCTAATTGGACGGGCACTAGGGAGTATGGTTAATCCCTTTCTCCCACCTAATGACACTCCAGACAACATGAGCTACCGCCATTTTGTTTTTTCCCTGAATTTCCTTAATTAATTGGTGGGAATCCGCTTCGCAGAATGAAGTTAATTGAAAGCACAATTTGCAACAAATCTTGATTCGCCAGATTTTCTTTGTTCATCTCGAATTGTTATTATCATCGTTATTATTGTTACATGCACAATGTAACTGAGCACTGGCATCTCCTTGAGATCTCCTTGTGGCTGAACTGATATCCTATCTCAACTTCACAAATACAGCACTTCTAGTAGCATGACATAAAGTATACTTTATATGTCATTTTTTTTATTGACCAAGAGAAACTACTTGTCATTATTTTTCACAGGAACTACCACAGCAAGAGAATACTGACAATAACAGAAAGTCATGTTAGGAGATTGTATATAACATTTATCATATGCATGCTACTGTATAGTTATGTCTGGGTTAAATAATTTGATTTTCTATATCAAAATACAATAAATTCAGGAAAGATTTAAATAAAGTTGTCTGGGATTAGAAGGAATTCTGCATGGTCTTTCTCTGAGACTGAAACTCAGCCCCACTGACTGCTTGTGTGTTTTATTGCTCTACTGCTACAGTATATTTTATCATTTCTACAACTGAAACTTCAATGACAAGGCATCAGACCTAAGTTACAAATTTTGATCATGAATTCTTGGAAATCTCAAGCTTGTTCTTCTTTATAAAACAAGAATTTTTTTTTTATTTTTAAAGAGTAACATGATGCCCACTACAAAAATTCTCTGTAGCGCCTGTAAATACAAAATTCCACATCAAATTGCGCATTTTTTGGTCTCAAAAAGTCGCATATGCACAATTAAGATAACGATCGAAAGTACACGTCATGGCGCAAAAAATGACACCTCACACTCCCCTATAGACCAAAGGATAAAAGCGCTATAAGCACGGGATTAGAGCAATTTTAAGGAACATATATTTGTTAACAATGGTTTGGATTTTTTAAAAGCCATCAGATAAATTAAAAGTTATACATGTTACATATTATTGTAATTGTAATGACTTGAGGAACATATATAACAAGTCAGTTTTACCCCAGTGTGAACGGCGTTAAATTAAAAACTCTCCAAATAAAAAAGAATGCATTTTTTTTTCTATTTCACCACACATTTACTTTTTTCTCCTTTTGCAATGTACTTTATTAAAAAATCCAGCCTGTCATTGCAAAGTACAATTAGTAGTGGCCTTTCAAGCACAAGGGGAAAAAAAGAAAACACAAAAATTGAAATTTGCCCGGTCCTCTAAGGGTTAACATTGATAGATTGGCACTTTTGCCCATCACAATACTGAGCAGTTTTATTGTGTGCATTACTACTAGAGATGAGCTAACCTCGAGCATGCTCGAGTCGATCCGAACCCAAAATTTCAGCATTTGATTAGCGGTGGCTGCTGAAGTTGGATAAAGCCCTAAGGCTATGTGGAAAACATGGATATAGTCATTGGCTGCATCCATGTTTTCCAGACAATCTTAGAGCTTTATCCAAGTTCAGCAGCCCCAGCTAATCAAATACCGAACGTTCAGGTTCGGATCAACTCGAACCCGAACCCGGTTTGCTCATCTCTAATTACTATATATTAGCATCTCTGTCTCTTTCCATGGTTTAGCATCTTGTTAAAAGGAACAGCTTTTTTGTCGCCAAAAGGGTCAGGAACGCTTTAAACTAAACTGAAGTAATGTGCACAATTTTTGTGTCCTGTTTTAAATTTCTTTAACAAAATTCAGTGCCAGGAGGCAGCAGGACAAGATCTCCACACATATAACCAATGCCATTAAACCTATTCAATGCCCACTAATATGCCTTTTTTTTATTGTGGTCACTAATGGGCTTTATTCGGAACAATATGCCTTTATTGACAGGGCTCCCGATGTGACTACATGGAGCGGAGAATCCATCGCTCAGCATAGTTTAACCCATTACATGCAAATGTAAAATCATAATGTAACATTTATCAAATCAGATGCCATCACCTACCCCATTGGCAGAGCAGTGATGAGATCACTGTCTGCCATAGTAGTTCAATGTATTGAATGGCTATGTTCACACGTTTTTTTCAGCTCTGTTTAAAATTACGTCTTTCATTTTGAGTCTAAAATAACAGACGTCATTTAGCAGCCTGGCCTCCCCTTTCAATGACGGCTGGTGGTACATTATTCTAGTTTGGGCTTACTAATTGGACTTTGGATGCGACTTAATTGAAAAGACCGTTGAATTTAATAGTAGAAACGGAGAAAGACCTGTGACAAAAGAGAAGCTGTGTGTGAAAAACAGTTCACAGTGATAAATCGATCCTTGGAACTAGTGGTAAGTGGAAAAAAAAGAGTGAAATAATATATTTAAAAATAAATAATAATAAAACTTCCCCCAAATAATAATATTTTATTGCCTGTACAAAATGAACTGCTATATAAAACATTATATATATGTAGAAAAAAAAGTAATAAAAGGGCAGCACCTCTATGCCTCTGTTCACACTGCAGGTTGCACGGCGCATGTGGTTTAAGTACAGAAAAAAGGAACCAAAAAGTTATATATAAGTAAAAAAAACAATAGTATCGATATAAACTATACATTGTTTTGCAAAAAACTAGCTAACACCCAGCAAAATCACAAGAAAGCTATTGATTTCAGAATTTGGCAACAGGCCAATAGTTTCTATTGTGCCAAAGGAATATTACTAATAAAAATTTGGTATAACTGTTATAATAAACACCCAGAGAATATATTTGTTATATTATTTTTGCTGCAGGCTGAATACAGTAAAATTCATAATTCATAAAAAGTCATAATCTCAACATCATCAAGTCTGTGCAGAAGGATCTAAGCAGGTTTACTTCTACAGAAGATATGGGCCAAAGGCCATACTGCAGCACAATAATCCGGCCAATTGTCATTTTTGAGTTTTTGTTTTTTCCTCCTTGCATTCTAAGACCCATAACTCTTTAGTTTTTTCACCTACAGGGCCATGTGAGTGCTTGTTTTTTTCAGGAACAGGTGTACTTTGTTATGGCATCTTTCAATCTGCCATAAAATGAATGACAGAACCCCAAAAATATCATTTATGGGGTGAATTTGGGTAAAAAAAATACAATTCCACAAATTTTGGGGGGATTCCATGTTAATATAATGCACTTTACAATAAAACTGACATTTTTTTTTTATTCTATAGGTCGGTGTGAACACAGCAATATGCATGTTTACTAGGTTTTCTAATGTTTTACTATTTTTATTAGCAGTAAAACTTTTTTTTTTTGCAAATAGGTATGATTAATGGTGCGTTTACACATATTTATCTGACAGATCTTTGAAGCCAAAACCAGAAGCAGACAATTAACAGGGATCAGGTCATAAAGAAAAGACTGGGATCTATCCTCTTTTTAAATCCATTCCTGGCTTTGGCTTCCAAAATATGTCAGATAAATCTTTTTGTGTAAACGCACTCTAAAATGGCCCTATTGTGACCCTTATAGCGCTTTTATTTTTCCACCTACGGGGTCGTATGGGCATCTATTTTTTCACCATCATCTCTAATTTTAATTAGTACCTTTTTTTTAGATCAGACGTATCAATCGCTTTTAATTATTTTTTTTTATCCATAAAATGTAATTTTATAAAGCAATCTCTGCTTTTTTTTACTGCTTTTTGTTCACGCCGTTCACCGTGGGGAAATAATATTGTTTTATTTTAATAGATCGGACGATTACACACACTATGGTATATAATATGTCAATTAACTTTATTATTTTTATGTGTTTTATGTATAAAATGGGAAGGGGGGGTGATTTTCACTTTTATTGGGGAAGGGGCTATGGGGCATTTTTTAAAATTTTTATAGTCCACTTAGGGGACTTTTACATTAATACATTAGATTTCTCACACTGATCACCGCTATACCATAGCATAGCAGGGATCAGTGTTATCTGTGATCTTCTGATAGAGCCTGCAGAAGATCAGACTGCACGAAGGTAAGGAATCTACCTTCGGCAGTCAGACCATATGATCAGGACCCCCATAGACACACTGCGTAGGTCCCAATCGGGAGATGCTCCTGTCAATTACAGTTAAACGCTGCGACGGTCACAGCGTTTAAGGGGTTAATGGTGGATGGCCGCAGACCTGATAGCAGCCAGTCCTCATCCCCTTTGGAGCTTTGCTTAGCTGATAAAAAATAAACTAATACACTTCTAATTTTAAATGTTTGAATGCAATAAATATATATTCTTTATTTTGTTTTTTTGGTTTTCTAACAACAGCTTTGAGGGAGTTATTGTGATTCATAGTGACATATCCAAAGCCCAATTAGGAATTTAGTAACTTGGATGAGATGCTTGAGAGTTCTAAATCTAAAATGCTAGTGTATACCCCAGGTGGTACATGGGAATGAATCATGCATGTAGAAAATCTCAGCTGTTTGCAAAACACCACTGTGAAGTGCCAGGGCCATTATGCAAACAATAAAAAGAACAATTGATTTGTTTTTCTTTGCACATTACCAAAGTATTAGAGAATAAAATATTTGACAGCTAAAAAAAGACTAAAATGTATTTCTTTAGCAAAAAACAAATCCAAATTTTTAATTAAAACAAAGTACATTCCCTCACAACGCATTTCTTTATGGGAATAGGCTCCAAGTTCAGAAAGCTGCTTTCCATTTCTTCTCAGATTGCTTTCACCGGCATCCAACGATCTTTTTTTCTGCAACAAGCTTGGATGAGACACCTGCAACCAAATGGAAATAGATGGTTGAGAAGTTCGGTGTGGGGCTACTGCCTGCTTCCAAAAGTCATATAGCTGACAATTGTGTCCTTAAGTAGATTGCGAAGACTGGTCTGTCTGTCTATAATGTTGTGCAGATGGAATTTTCTTAATAATCCTTATAAAATATTTATTCCATGAAGATTAAAAAAAGAAAATTAATTAAAGTTACTTGTGCATGATCAAAGCATTGGGTGATAATAAATGTACATATTTAGATTCAACTTACATGGGAATAACAACCAACTTCCATTTTGTGTCTTTATGAATGTGTGGAACTTATGCACCAGAGCTGAAAAAGTACAGTACAGTGTACAGATCATCTACCAGTGGACTAAAAAAAATACAATTTTACATTTTGATGGCCCAATGTCCCCATAATAAGCTATAGCAGCCATAGTAATTTTTGGAAAATGTCACCACCTATGTTACAGTCTAGTTCATGCCCAGACAGCTAAAGCTTTGGATTTGACTATCTAGGCATAATGGGAAATGTAGTATTGCAACAGCTGGAGGGCCACAGTTTGGAGACCCATGGTCTAGTTCTTACTAAATACAGATGGCACATCTACAGTGCACATCTATCCTGGTGCCAGGACTCTGGTGTTTCAAACCTATCCAGTGATTCTCAGGATACGCATCAGCAGTGTGGGACAACTTTAGTAAATTAAAAGTACAGTTGCTATGCATGAATAAGCAAGGGTGGTTGCACTTAAGGGCATCAGTACCTGCATTATGATGTGGCATACATGTTACCCTTATTGTATGTATAGTTATACTGGCTGTGAAAATAGACTTGCTAAAAAATAAAAATAAATCTCCTGAACCTATGCTCCTTTAATATTGTATATACATGTGAGATTTTTGGAGCAAGGTGGGGCTTCAAAAATGGGTGTTCACTCAGTTACAAGAAGGTGCAGTTGTGATTGTTCTGCTACTCTTATCAGCTATAAAATATATGACTTGTAAAACTATTTGACATAGCAGTCAAGAAGTTTAAGGTTTGAAAGTGGTGAAGTGACACAATTTTTGAAGATATTTATTAATAATAGTATGTTGACTATGATATGTAAAGGTTAGAGATGAGCAAAGTTTTCAGAAGTTCAGTTTGGCAGGTTCAATGAACTATAACATAAAGTTTAGGACCTTCCAAACTTTAAATGAACCATACTAAGGCTATGTTCACTCTACGTAAACTTACGGTCGTAATTTTTCAAGGCCGTGGATTTGCATTCGCACATACGGTAGTATGTCCGATCGCCCTTCCGACCGTAAGTGCTAGCCGTGAACATATGGACGTTGTTTAATGTGGATTCCTAGCATGATTTCAAGCCGGCTGACACAGGTCGTTTACTTTAAATATAGCGCCCAGCCCGAGAAACCACTCAGAATATATTTTATATCAAAATCAAGTTTACTTTGGCAGATATCAGATGTATGTTCGCGTCTGCATTGAAACTCACGGCTGTAGGTGCAGCATCTCCGGCCGCAAATAATGGTCTTGTTCATTTTTCACGGGGCCGTATAAAATCCGACCGTAAGTTCGTACATAGTGTGCACTTCCCGGCCGTAGTTCCATTGCATTACATTCAGATCAGTGAATCTCAAACTTACGTTCGTATTTTTGCGGTCGTAAATATGACCGTAAGTTTATGTAGTGTGAACATAGCCTAAAACAGCTAAAATTTTGCAGCTGTTTTAGTGTGGTTCAAAAAGCCAGCTCATTTATACTTACCTGTGTACGCTCCCCCAATGTCCTACTTCTCCAGTCTTCAGTGTCCATGCAGCCGCCAAAATACTGCTCAGCCAATCACTGACTCAAATGGGACATCACCACAGCCAGTGATTGGCTGAGCAGGCTTTTACTCATTTTTTAGAGTCACTGTCTACTCAGCCAATCACTGGGTGCAGTGCTGTTCCCTCTCAGTCAGTGATTGGTTGAGCTGGCCTGGAGGTTGCTACCAAAGTGGGGAGCACCAGAAACCCAGAGGAGGACACCGAGGGAATGCACACAGGTGAGCATACCCCACCCCCTTTTTTAAAAATACGTGCAGCCACTATCTTTACAGACTAGTACTAGAACTGAACCGAACTTTTTGCAAAGTTAGGAATGAATCTCGTAAAAGTATGTCATATTATTATATTTTGGAGTGGACTTCAAAGTATTACTACTAAATCTTTGTCCAAATCCCCAGAGTGGAAAGCTGAAGAGGTCACCTAAGCTTTGTGGTATATCCTCAAGTAGTAAGTAATGATTGATCCTTTGATCTACATGAATACATTTTTATAACAATACCACTAAGAGACATAGTTTAGTAAGACAGTCATCACATTAATATAATGGAGATTATATTACAATTCAGCTTACTCATGGATGGGTGATTAGAGATGACATCCAAAAGCAAACTCTTCTGAAGCAATAACCGCAAATTACTAAGTAAGATATTTCTCTATTTCTGTTGAAAAGTCAAGACCTGATGATCACATACATTAGCCACATTTTATTTATTGCCTAAGACCCATGTCTTCTGATTGACTTAACCTTGGCTTTGACCTTGGATATTTCATATGTGAATCATGTCTTTGCAATGACTCTCCTTGTTCTCGCAGAGCTAAATTTCTTTCATTTTTTATGTTTCTGCCAAATGAAGCATTAGATCTTCATGTACAAAGTCTTAGGTTAGAATATTAAACATTTGGATTTAGCTCTGTTTACAACCACTAAAATGCACATTAAACAAAATAAAGTTTTTTTTTTAAATTAGCATAGAAAATTAGAATACAGGAATATTATATGAGTTTAACCAACTTGAATAGTCTTAGCATACAAGGGCAATGGTGTGCAAATACCAAGACAATGTCTCCGTGTAACGATTTGGAGGCAGCAGGGATTCCCCCCCCCCCCCCCACACACACACACACACACTCTTCTAATACAACTGTATGACTGTATATTTACCATTGAATTATCATTCTGTCAACCTTTACTGCAAGTGACTTTGAAAAGATACATCCAATGCAGAGTGACATCATGGAGTGGAACCCTCAAAGATACTTCTTGTGTTATAAATGTTTGGTATAATGTAATTGCTATAATGAATCATATAGCAAAAGGGATAGGATTGGGCTCTTTAAATTTACCAAGAGTGTGAGTGCTTGATAGCTAATGTGAGTGCTTAATAGCTATATAAAAAATTAGATTAGATAGTATAAACCCCACGTTTAGTTGTAGATATTACTCCTGTCATTTGTATACATCATGTTTTGTCAATTATAAAATAACTGGAATAAAATATTGTACTTAAAGTCGGTTGGATTATAAAATCCGTCAGGGGCAGGGGTAGTGCGTGTTATTTAAGTGAATGGCCCCCTTCCCTGTGTTCCCCCCACCCCGGAAGTGTGGTGCATTATACTTACTCCTTTGCTGTTGACCCCGGCTGCTATTTTGGGTTGACGACGGGGAACACGGGAAAGAGGGCTATTCACTTAAATAACATACATTACAAAGTTGTATAACTTTGTAACGTCTGTTATTTAGTAAATACATGTTAAACGCTGCACTACCCCTTTTAAAAAAAAGTACTAACTAACCTCTCCCCATGCCTGTGGTGAGTGGTGGGACCTGCCCCAGGACCCCCGTTGGAAGACATTTTCCCCCGAGTTGTGATGACGTCACGAGACGGGGGAAAGGCCTGTCCCGGCTAATGGACTGGCCACTCCTGTAAAAAAGCCAACAAGACCAGCCGACAACCAAACACCTGATTTGATTTTTGGGCGGCAGTAAGATTTATTGTTAACAGCCACACATCTCTTTGTGTAAACAGGAGATGTGTGGTTAATAACAATAAATATTAAAGGCCGATTAAATGATACAATGATTGTCCAGTCTGGTCGTACCAGGTAAATGCATTGAAAATGGGAACAGAGAGCTTGAGACTTTCTAAATGGGCAATTATTCTATATGACCCCTTGTGTAAATTTACAGGTATAGGCTCTGTTCTTTTATTTTTATGGAAAGTGTAGAGATAATAGTAATTCTCAGGCTTTATGGATTTGCACTATTACATTTCTTTAAGAAGTAAATCATTTTTTTTACTAGAGAAATAATTGACTTCATTTGCGTCTAAAGGCAATGTAGAAGAATAATGCCAAGCCGGAGGTAGCACAAGATGGAATAGGTGTTGAGGAGATTGAAAACAGCCGCTCTTGTGAGAAAAAAATGTTTACTCACATCGTAGAAGGTGCAGAAAGCTGACCCTTTTAGATTTCCATGCCTAGTATTTTCAAGACAATATTTCCAGTACATCAAACTATAATATTTATATGTATTTTACAATGTGTCCTGGTGCAAATAAAAAGGTAGAACATTCAGTGCTGAGAACTTTTCTTGTTTCAGAAAGTAAACATTTAAGGTTGTTTTAGTGAATGTCCACATATAGCCGTTTTATTGTGCTATTAGAAGCTCAACGATAAATATACAATGAACATCTTGGAACAGTTTTATGTCTCCTAAAGTCACTGAATATGTCACAATTACTGGACACTAATGCACTTCTAATATGTAGCGGCAGAGAGACACATTTTCCAAACTGGCTCTCGACTAACATTACAAATATCAATAACATTTTAAGCCACAAAACTATTCGAAGACAAACCTTTTAATATTTTATGTACTTGATGTTCTTTCCTTTATTTAGCCACTTATTGTTAATATGCCTGCTTCCAACCTGCTTCATGTTACACATAACAAAGTTGCTCTAATAATTCAATGTTTTCTATGTATGTATTTATATACATGACATTTATATTATGTAATAATTGTTCAGCCATAAAGAAATAAAAAATGTGCTAAATTATATACTGTATGTGCACTTAACTTCCCTTACTTAACTTTAGCTTTATAATGAACCTGTCTATATATATATATATATATATATATATATATATATACTTAGTCACAAAAAAAGCATCCAGATAGAATTGTCAGAACACAGAAAGCATGTAATTATGTATATTGTTGATTACAGGTGAGGACCAATTAGATACTGGGTCATGCCACTACAAAACATAAGTGTGCTTGCCCTGCTGCCCTATCAAGAGGTTTTCAGAGGCTACTCTTGGGTAGTGTACCTCTTGGTCAAAGCATTAACTGCTAGACATACCTCTATGACACCCTAAGGGTAGCTTCACACGTACCGGATCTGCAGCGGATTTCACGCTGCAAGTTTGCAGTGAAATCTGCTGCGGATCCTGGTAGTGTGAAGCTGAATGGGTCACATACACGCAGCGGCATTTTGTATGTGACCCGGCGCCTTTAACCCCCCGCATCCCGCCTGGCCTGAAGCATACATTACCTGCTCGGTGTCGCGGCCATTCATTATTTTTTTGTTGTTATCATGCTGTAAAACAAAGCTGAACTTACCAGAAATGCAGGTCCAGTCTCGTGAAGGAAGCACTGTGTCACTCAGCAAAGACATAGCTGAAGTATTTACCACAAGGCCTCCATACTCAAACTTGACCATCATCAGAAAGGATGTAAATAATTTAGCATGTGAACTCGGTTTTCTATTTATTTTTTCATGTAGTGTGCTGTGGTCTCTTTCTTACATTCTAATTGATTTACCACTAGGAGCTTACTACATGATATGCAGAGACATTTTTTTTTTAAATTTATGTGAGAGAAGCAGGATGGTAATTTTAACAAATAGCCCACCCATAGTCTGTCCTGACAAAGCTATGAGGAGGTCTTAGAAGGCACGCTCACTGGATTCGTCTCCAGATGACCCAGACAGATGACCAATAGAGAGGATTGTTTGATACGCCAACAGGCATAAGCAGCTACCAGTTTCCTTGTCACCCAACCAGACACAGGAAGCACCTCATTACATACATGTCACTGCCGGGACCATTTCCAGGTGCTTAGCTGAAGGAAAATTGATGTAATGGCACTGATTATGCATCCTGCCATTGAAAAACATCCAACGTACAGTAGTATGCAGTGCAGTTGTATGCAGTGGGAAAAAACATGGACTGCAACAGAAATGAAGAATGTTATCTTTAGTGACAAATCAAGGTTCTGCTTAGGATCTGATGATGGTCAAGTTTGAGTATAGAGGCCTTGTGGTAAATGCTTCAGCTATGTCTTTGCTGAGTGACACAGTGCCCCAACTGCTTGTGGGATGATTTTGGGATTCATCCCATATGTCAGTTGATCAACCCTAGTAGTAATACAAGGGACACCAACTGACCAACAATATGTGGATGTAATCCTGCGGCCATATTTGTTGCCTCTCATGGTAGGGCTTCCAACTGTCATTTTTCCATACACAGGATATAGTAACCCATACACAGCAAGGGTTTTCCAGGAATGCCCCTTGCTCCTCCCAGTTGTAACATTTATTGTGAGCCAGAATCAACAACTTGTGAGTGGGAAGAATCTACAGGCTCAGCTGAAATATCTGTTGGCAAATGTTTCTAACACTGCCATAAAGAACTCATACGAGGTATGGTAGAAAAACACTTTGGCACTCACCTAAAGAACATTGCAGGACAAACAAGGGTGCCATTGTCCGTCACTTCATCAGACCACTAGAGATGAGTGAACTACAAGTATGTAAGGGTAATCAGAACTTTTGGCATGTGATTACCAGTGGCTGAAGAAGTCCTAGGGAGTCCTAGGGAGTTCTGGAAAATATGCATACAGCCCATAGATATGGATACAGTCTATAACTTCTTCTGCTACTGGTAATAAAATGCTACAAGCTCAGATGAACCCGAACATACCCAAAGTTCACTCATCTCTACAGACCACCTTTTTGCCTTATTTGATATCTATAATCTGGTGCCTATATGCCCAAACCTCATTGTTGTATTTTTTTCCTCTGGCCAGGACAAGGAGACTGTCTAGCATTGTGGCAAAGCTGAATGGAGCAGAGTGAAAATGGATTAAGAAATTGGATATTACTGCCTGTTGTGACATTTTAGCCAGTTATCCCTTTGCAAATGCCAAATCAAGAGCTTAATAACCTTTAAATGATTAAATAATGATTATTGCAACCACTAGGTAAAGTAACTGATCATTAATAGTTGTCGTATAGCAGGTGATCTTGCTCTCTTGCCCAGATTTTAAATCTTGCACATTAAGTGTTACGCAATTAAAACCCTCCAGGTTATATCATCTGAGAGTTTTCAGAGACTAAAGACCTCAGTCAAGCCCCCTCTGATAGCTGTTTAAGATTTACATAGCAGATATAGAGACAGATCAAACTCACATCATAAAAGCTGCATGGCAATGATTTAAATACTGAGCTAATACTAATTTGCAGGTAACATACAGCTTGACAGTTTGGGAACAAAGCTTGCTTATTATATACTCTGTACTTAAAAAATATTTTCATCTTATAGCAACCTGCATTAGTCACTGTATTAAAAGCTAAAAATTTGCATTTTCCTGCATCAGGATGAGAAAAAGTCAAACAAAGAAGAAACAAGTCAACTCTTCCAAGGTTAAGGGTCCTTATTCAGAGTGCTCCGGTTCTCAAGGAAAGGATTCTCAAGATGGAAATTTGGGTCTAATTGGAACTCTGGAGAGCACACAAGAATATTAAACTTTGTTAGTCATTGAGGAAAATGGACCATTCACTACAATCCAGCAAGCCTATTATTCTGGCGGCTAATGTTATCTTGACAGAGGAAGATATAGAAGGAATACCAAGCGACGTTAACTCCCTAATGCTCCATGACATATATACACAGTTTGCTGCAGAGTCCTCCCAAGAGTCCAGGACACGTGCAGATTCCAGGATGAGGATATCAATTAACTGTGTGTGCATCTTTGATGCAGACACAGCTGAAAGAGTGACACTGACAGGCTTCCGTGGACTTCCCGCACAGGCAGTGGTTGTGTAATACACTTCCTGTGCCTAAAGAAAGACAGGATAGAGAACACATCCAGAGAGGAGCTAGGGATATTGATGTAACAGTTTGTTTTGATTTTATTTATAGGGACATACATATTATCTGAGGTACAGAGGGGCCTATCACTATATGGGGACATAGTGGGGCCTAGTGCATCTTATCCTGTATAGGGGCACATAGGAGCCTAACTACTATATGGAGTACAGAAGTAAAATTGAGGTGAAACTGTGTTGTTTTTAAAAAAAAACAAGTGATTAATGTTTGTGATACCATGTCCCAACAATATTGTTGCATAGCATAATAGAGGTTGATGGGTCTTAACAATGATTTTCTCTGTTAAGCCCAAGATCTTCAGTGTTAAGGTGTGGAGAGGGCTTTAACCCCTTCAGGATTAAGGCTGGGTTCACACTATGTATATTTCAGGCTGTATTTGGTCCTCATGTCAGGTCCTCATAGCAACCAAAACCAGGAGTGGATTGAAAACCCAGAAAGGATCTGTTCACACAATGTTGAAATTGAGTGGATGGCCGCCATATAACGGTAAATAACTTCCATTATTTCAATATAACAGCCGTTGTTTTAAAATAACAGCAAATATTTGCCATTAAATGACGGCCATCCACTCAATTACAACATTATGTGAACATAGCCTTTCTGTGTTTTCAATCCACTCCTTGTTTTGGTTGCTATACAGCCTCAAACATACAGCCTCAAATATACGTAGTGTGAACCCAGCCTAAGGATGTAACTGTATGTCCTTTTTTGTAGTGAGTTCCCGCTCAAGGATGTACAGTTACGTCCTGGGATGAAACAGGCGCAGGTGCCCTCCCGCAGCAGGTCCCAGCTGTCAGTGATATTTGGGCACCTGACGCAACCCACAATTTACCCTATAGGTGCTGCTATCAAGCCGATTGCAGCACCTATAGGGTAGAGAATAGAGGGAGAATCTTTCCCCTATTTCCATCAGGGCTGCGAAAAAGTGATTGTGCAGCCCTGATGGTTGCTATGACACCAGGAGGCTTCCCTGAAGCCTCCTGTGTCATAATTATTGTGGCTGATCAGGCTTAGCCTAAGGCTGAGCCTGTTCAGCTTTGTCTGTTTTACAGGCACATTAAAATGCAATGTAGATCCGTGTGTGTAATGATGCTGGCAATAAAATGATCACATAACTAAACCCGCACGGTGACCACAGGAAAAAAAAATTCTGAAAATCACAAATTTTGACATTTTTTAATGAAACGTGGGCATTTTTCACATGAAAATTGTACGGATATGGGCCAAATTTTACCACTAACCTAAAGTACAATATGTCATGAGAAAACAATCTCAGAATTGCTAGGATAGGTTATAATATCACAGAGGTATAACCACATAAAGTGAGACTGGTCAGATTTCAAAAATGGGCTCTGGTCCTCAAGACACTATCTGGACCGGTCCTGAAAGGGTTAAAGTAGCAAAGCATAATATAAACTATGTAAATTATCACTGTAATGATACTGAACCACAAAATAAAAATAAAGTGTCAATTTTACTGCAGAGTGAATTGTGTAATAACAAAAAATGCCCCCTCCCACTAAATAAAAATAGCAAAATTGTACTAATATTTATTTATTTTTAGTTTTAAACCACTTTTTTTTCTTTTTACAGTGCATTTTATGGAAAAATGAAAAGTATAAATGGTCCCTCAAAAAAACAATCCCTCATATAGCTCTGACTATGCCTAGAGATTGGTGGGCACTGAGACCCAAAACTTTTGACATGTCTGCATTAGTAATGAGTGGGTAGGTATTCCAGGGGGTATTTGGATTCACCGGATTCAACCGAACAAGACAAAAATCCAGTTCAGGAACCCGGACTGAACCCAAACCTGAACCTGAATCCAATCATTAAAATCAATTGGAACCTGAATATTTGGCCCCAAAGGTTATAGTCGGGCCCCCAGGAGGTTAAGTTATTCTTTTAGTGGCCAGACTGAACCCTCCCTTGCTTTCCTGACTGCTTTGTAGCCTAGAAACCTCTGAAGTCTCAGTGCTGCCTTCCAATCGCTGACTGTCCTGACATTCCTCAAAAATTTTTTTAGAGTACAGCGGCTGAGAGTCCAGGGGGAGTTCGAGGCTTGACAGAAGTTCTCTTGCTGTTGGTCCTTCAAAGCTGAATTTCAGATGACACACAAGAGGAGATGGGGCAAAGGAAATGTCCTGCCCTTAGCATGGATTGTGGTTGGCACTGCTTTGTTAGGAACCTTCTGATGATTGCTGGCTCCGAGATTGACTACTGACTGCCGTGGAGTTGGAATTTTGAAAGATCCTTTCCAGAATACCAGCCTAGTTAGTATTCCCCTCACCCCTCTGTCTTAAGGAGAGCTGCAACCTCCATCCAAGTCTGTTAGCATGGCCACGACCCCATGTTCCACCACTTCCACACTTTTTACTGTTACCTTTTCTACTGCCACTGGCCAAACTCTGAAAAGGGTCAGACTTCTTTAGACACTTCAACAATTTTTGCAGAGAACACTTTCTTGCAACACATGGGGAGGTGAAAGAGTACTTGAAGTGTGATTGGAACATGTTAAATGGTTAATTACCAAGGGATAGGTTAAATAACATCATCATAACAGGACGAGGTGCTGGCAGCACACAATCAGCTAGGATGGTTACAAATTAGCATACTCCTTTAGCTCTTTCTCCCATGTTTTGAGGGGGTGTCCCAAGCTTTGAGGGGGTGTCCTTTATAATGTAAATTCATAACTTTGTAAGCACCTATGCTTTTACAGACCACCCAGTGGGGATTCTCTTACTGATTTCTGTTAAGTTTTCTTCTTCTTTTTTTTTTCCTTGGGGGGGGGGGGGGAGGAAGGTTCGGTGTGATATTGGGTAAGCTAAATAAATTATACCTTTAAAAAAAAATTGTCATCAAATACTAACAAATTAAATGCTCCACTTTACAGATTCTTATGATGAGTTATATCTGGGATATTGCTTTTATTCAGAAGTCTCATTTTCATAAGTAAAGATAACTTTAGATCCGCTCCTAAGCTTTTTCCAAATATTTATTTTTCTAATGGTACAGGAAAGAAAGCAGAGGTGATTATTGCTATTAGTTGCTCATTATTATTTCCTTGTACACAAATGGATACCGATTCCAGTAACAGACATATTATTCTTAACTATCTAATCCAGAATAAGGAACAAGTAAACTTCACTGGGAAATTAAGCTCATCAACATAATAAAGGTGTGTACTGCCTCCCTGTTTTCTTCATTTGTAAAATATTTTAGCAGCTTAGACTCATCGAACTGCTAGATTCTCTTTAATGTGGTAAAGTTTGGTCACTCCCAAATAATATATTTCTTCTTCATGCAGTAGGCATACAATTTTTAGAAATCCAAATCCAAAAGTACCCACCTTTTTAGAGGTATGTAGGCCGATTTTTATCTTAAACAGTGACCGTGTCAATGGTTAGGCTTTAGCCTTGGCATTAGATTTGAATGAGGTCATTTGCTACCTTGTCTCTTTTGATTAGCTAGAACTTATCCATAGGAGACAGGGTATAAATACTAACCAATAGATTATGAATTAGATTTGGTTTACTAGGTGTGTGGGGAATGCTAGTTTATTCTTGTCTTTGACTACTGAAAAGGTCTTTGATACTGTACACTTGCACTTTCTACATACAGCTCTGAAGGTATATTGTCTCAGAGGCAATACCCATTGCCAAGGTTTTTGTTACAATAGTTTTAATTCTGAATAGTTTAGTATAACAAATGGCACTAAGCAGGACTGTCCTCCTTCCCTTTTAATTATTAATTTGATGATGGAGCTACTGGCACCTGCAATAATATATGTTCCCTAGCATAGTCAGCACTGAGTCACTAATGTTAAAATATTCAAAAGTTATGGGTATGTAGATATGCATGTGCGTGTTGGTGGTGGTGGTAAGGGTAGTGGTTGTGTAATAAACAGGGTCCAAGACCAACTATTTACAGTAAATGTTAGCCAACTCAAGTGTAAAGGGACACATCTCACATTGTACACCTACAATAAGGAAGAGCCAGTAAAGTGCACAGTATTCTGCCAATTGGGGTATGATAGCTTTCTAAACTTCCTCCAAGGGGACCAGATTTTATTGTAACATGTACCGGATCTATTCTCCTAGCTCACTAACTCTTTCATCCTGTACAAAGTGTCAACCTTTAACAGTTAGTTTTAGGGGATCTACTGAACTCTGAATTAATGGAATAAGTACAATAATTTTGCATTAATAAGTAGGAAAATCGCTAAATAAAATTTAGTAGGCCTAGAAGAAGGGAGAGGAGGAGCCCATAACAAAATTAAGAATTTTGAGACAGGGATTTGCTTACCGTAACTTCTTTAATTGTAGCCAAAATGGCATGCCAGTATGTCTTACCAATCCATCCATATCTTTGGAGTTTTATTCATCCCACTTCAAAGTCATAAGTCTCACACTCTTCCGTCAACAGAAGAATAAAACCATTTGGGGGGTTTTGAGTGCAGTTATATTTTTCTAAGCGGTTTTACCGTCCAAAAGAAATACAGTAAAGGACAAAAAAAACACAGATATGAATGTGATATTGCTGTAATCTTACTTGACATTATATCTAATAACTAAAAAATGCAATGGAAAAAAAATGGCTAATAGGGTTACAGAAAAAATATTTTATATAACTGACGACTTGAATATGACATGGTTTGCTGTTTATACCTTCCCTTTAAATGCTATAAGTACTCAGTATATATTTTATATTGCACAGTTTGTTTTGATATGTAGTTACTATTTTATGTACATACGGCTTTCTATATATAGTGCCTATTTATTTGTTTCATTACTTCCACACCTTTGATTGAATGGTAACAAATGTCATGGCAAAATAAAAAATAAAAATCTGTCCTTGGAAATAGACCAGTAAATGCTTTGTTTGGTGTTTCAGTGACATTGCATTTCTTTAATGCTTATATTGGTACTATACATGTTTTAAAGCTGGCCTAGAAGGAGAATGAAATGTCCTTGATTCCTCCTCTATCTGAAGGATTAAAAAGAAAACATCGGGATGCACATGTAAACTCATTGTAATTTGCTGAGCTGCATGTAACCCTTTTTCCATTTATAAATATAATTGCTTTCATACAGCAAAAGAAGTATTTTAAATGACACCATGCAGTACAAGGACAAGCGATGTGCTGTATACAAGGCTTTTTAAAGTGTTTTGTGCAAAAGAAGACCTTGTTGAGAAAGCAGCTTGAATTGCATCTGTCAATCAATTATCAAAGATAAAAGATTGAATTCTTTATAAATTTAATTTTAACATTAACTGAAATGTGATGCTCTAGGTGCTGTCATGTTAGTATAATCAATTTGAACACTTCGCTAAGTAGGTGAAATACAATGCAGTCATGAAAAGAAAGCTTTGATGGACTGTATATTAAGCAATAGTGCACATTCCACAAATGGAATAGCTTAGTGTAAAATATGTTTCCACATCCAACAAATAGAAAATAAATAGTTTCCATTCACAGTAATCAAGAAATGAAGATGTAATAGTAGAATTGTCAAACACCACTGATATATATATATATATATATATATATATATATATATACATATACAGTATATCTCAGTGGTGTTTGACAATTCTACTATTACATCTTCATTTCTTGATTACTGTGAATGGAAACTATTTATTTTCTATTTGTTGGATATGGAAGCATATTTTACAATAAAAATAAATAATAATAATAATAATAATAATAATAAAAAAAAAAATAAAATAAAAAAAAAAAAATATATATATATATATATATACAGTATATATATATATATATATATATATATATATATTTTATTTTATTTTTTTAATTATTATTATTTTTATTATTATTATTTCCTATATATTGTAAATACATAGGAGTAATGCTTTAGGTGTCATGTTAGTATACTCTCCACTGCACTATTACACCTACCGTCGTTCTACAGCCCCAGGCTATGTTCACACTACGTAACAGACCGGCCGTTCCGTGACCCGGCCGGGGTCACGGAACGGCCGGTCTGTACCCGGATCATCGCGGCCGGTACTTAAGTACTTAAGTACCGGACGGATGATCCGTCCGGCTGCAGAGCTCTGATGCGGGCACATCAGCGCGCGCCCACATCAGAGCGTCACATAGCCCACAGTGAAGCAAGTGGCCGGAGCCGCTTGCTTCACTGTGTGAACTGACAGGTCTTTCTGCGGCTGGAATTTACTGAATTTCGGCCGCAGAAAACTGACATGTTAGTTTTTTCCAGCGCCGCATGGAATACCGGCCGGAGCGTATACAATATGTGTACGCTCCAGCCGGGATCCCATCGCAAATAAGGTTATGTTCAACTCCTCAAAACTACAGCGTAGTTCTGCGGCGAGAACTACGGCCGTAGTTTTACGTGTTCTGAACATAGCCCCAATGTACAAATGTTAGTGTTCTTTCCTAGTTCCACTTAATTTATCTATCTGTATAGCTGCCAGAAAACAATGGTAACCACTGCTACTTCATTACTTTGTGTATTAGATTTTACCTATGAATAATTTTCTTTATACCAGGACCTACTTCGGGGTAGAGGTTACTATTTTGTTTTTTAGGATGGTAGCTCCAATGGTCCTTAATGCAAGAAGAACACCATTCAGGGCTAGATCTGAGCAGAAGTCATCCGTTTTTGATATTTTAAAAAACGTCCGTTTTTGCCTTTATTAACTGACTGCAATGGCAATGCATTGAAGTCAATGGGAGGACAGACGTCCAATGCACACAACGCACAGAAAAACGGTCGTTTTTGCCGCAGGAAACACAGCCGTTTTTCAATGCGTTGTGTGCATTGGACGTCCGTCCTCCCATTGAGTTCAATGCATTGCCATTGCAGTTAGTTAAATCACGGCAAAAACTGATTTTTTTTAACGGCCGTTGTTTGACGTTGTGTGAACCTAGCCATACTAGGTCCCTGGCTGAATAGGTATAAATAAACAAAACACCAGATTGATACTAGGTTGATTACCTACCAGATACTGATCAAGAGGAACCCCCATTATTTTTAACTGCCTGAATTGATACCAGCGTTTTATACCAATAATAATAATAATAATAATAATAATAATAATAATAATAATAATAATAATAATAACAATAATAAAATATTATTATTATTCCTTTGTTTACATAGTGATCATTTATTCTGCGGCACTTTTACACTGAAATTTGAGTTTGCATTGGTATATTGTGCATATGTATTATTATTAGAGATGAGCGATGAGCACGTCCGAGCACGTCCGAGCTTGGTAATCGTTTGAGTATTGGGGTACTCGATGGTACTCGTTACTCGGACGAGGATCTTGTGATACTTGAGACAATGGCATCTTCCTCTTCCTGCATGTTTGCCGGCTTTTTTCAGCTAATCATCATGCAGGAGAGTCTTTGGGAGCTTGTAGCATCACGTGGGAACCCTACACTAGCAGCGATTGGCTGGCCAGATCAGATGACCTGGGCATATAGTAATCAGGTCCTGCTGTGCTCATGTCAGATGCAGGCTGGAAGAAAATAGGGAGAGAGATGCTGTCTGTCAGGGAGAGCTATAGGCAGGGAATTAGTGTGCAGTTAGACAGGAATAAGACACAAAGAACCCAACAGTCCTTCTAGGGGCTTTTTTTTTAAACTTTTTTTTTTTTTTTTTTTGCTACTCTTGGCTGCTGGCTTGGACTTGTAGTGCAGCTGTCAGTAGTCAATTTGTCCTGTTGCTGACATTCTCTTGGCTAGCTGGGATCAATAGTTCAGCTATACCTATCCCCACTGTGCTTAAAACTAAGTTTTAATACAATGTGTACCTTTTCTGTACTTATTAAGCATTAGTTCTGATGTCTTCTCCTAGTCTGAAATCTGTGAATCTAAGATTTATTTAGGGTCAGATTAAACAAATTTGTCATATTTGATTCGGTTTCATTGCATAATTTGAATTCGGATGTGCCCCATTGCCATGCGATTGACCCTTGCAAGGTATAAACAGACGCTAGGACAATTCACTGGAAGCTTCAATACATCCAGCCTTGTCGCTAACCTCTGGGCTGCTCGGTGTACAGAAGCAGGGATTCAACAAATCACAATAAGTAGAAAAGTGCGTGAAATTCTAGCCAAATCAATTTGTTCATGTCTAAATATACGTCATACCTTTCATACATATTTAAACAGGGTTGTCTTCCATTTTTTTTTATGAGAATATAAACTATAACCACATTGGTCCACTGCCATGTAACAGCCCACATGACAGTATGACAAGAATGACTACAAGTCGTTTAGTCACATAACATATTGTATTATAAATGCCATATGGTGGGGGGGGGCACCGGTACAGATTTTGTACTAGGACTCAGTATATACAATATAAGTTAAGCCTGTTGACTTCTAATTCAGATTTTAGTTGTAACCTTCCCAGGGTGAAATCAGTACTGTATGGCAATTTATGTAGCACCAAGCAATAAAAACAGGAACTTTTTAATAATTCAATATGGTTATTTAGACTTCTGTAGCACAAAGTTGGATTCTGGTAAATTATATGAGATCTTATTTGAACAACCTCAATGGAAAAAAAAAAGAAAGTTCTGAACTTTTCCTAAAGTAAATCAGTATTCCAGTTGTTAAAACAACATCTCACACAGCTAAGCAGAACCATGATCTGTGATGATGAGGTCTAAAAGGTTGGAATAAATCTGTCAAGAAATGGGTGTTTCTGGATAGCGAATCCACAAGTCATGCCCTGGCTCCCTTTTTCGGTGAGATATTAACTTACAGGATAGCTATGGAAATGATAGCTTAGAGAAGGATGTCCTCTTGCTGTTGTAAATGTATTTGTAATTGTTGTTCCAGAAGAATTGGTTAAATCTTTTTTTTTTAAATGTTAATCCTACAAAAATACATATAAGACATCATAATGACCCATATTTATCAAATTGCAGAAAAAAATGCTTACAGCAACCAATCACAGACACAAAAAAAGGAGACATGAATAAAGTATTACTAAATTATATGTAACCCAAAAATTGTGCCAATACGCAGGTAGCCAAGCCAAAAACTCTTCTGCTACATTCTAAGTGCGGTTTATGCTACCGGAATCCTCTATCGTACCAACCTGTGCTTCATGCCACTGCTGCAGTTCTTGTCATCTAGGGAACATGCTCCTGCCTTCCCAGATTTAAAGGGCCAGTGTGCACTGGAGTATTTCTTCCTTGACCTATCCTGATTTTCCCACACCTTTTAAAACCTGATTCACCTGCTTTTTCTTGCCTGAATGTTGAGTTGACTGTGGTAATCCTGTGGAAGGTGTTGTTCCTGTTTCTGCTGTTCCATGTATCCTTATCCATGCCTGTTTCTTGGACTAGACTTGCCCATCTGAACCTTTCTATATCAATATCTTCTTCTGTCGCCAACCTGAACTGTTTGACCTACATCTGAGCAGCCTGCCTTCCCCTCCACCTGTTTAGACTACACCTCTGTTTTATTCCTGCTACCATTGCTGTTGATGACCTGGTGTTATGAACATACCTGCTAAAGCCTCCACTGCTCTCTCAGCACACCAGCTGGAAAGGGGGGAGGCGTCTGGACTGTCTGACAGGCATGCTATTCAGCCTGTCAGAGTACAGAGACGCCGGTCCAATCAGAGCTGATGCTCCCTCCTTACTCCCTCCCTGCTCTGATTTAAACAGGTGGAGGCTTCCATGCCTCGCCCCTGATCAAGTCTTTTGGCTGGCTCGTGCATTTATTGTGTGCTCCTTTCTGTGTTTGACCTCTTTATCTATATTGTGGACTTTGTCTTTTGGATTCTGATTTGGATTTGACGTGACCTCCTGGTTCTGACTCGACTTGTTTGGTTTGTTCTTTGTTTCCCTGGACTGCTTTCTCTGATTGACTTCTGGCTCTGACTTGTGGTACTTCTGGTTTGTGATTCTGTATATGAAGTGTCTTCCTGATTTGACCTGGCTTGTTGGTATTTGGTTTTTCTTTCCCCTCTGTCTGGCCTTAACGGTTAGGTTTGCTGGGACTTGTAGTTCTCCTGTTTTCCTGTTTTTGTTGTGCCCTTGCTTCCTCCAGACTGGTAACTGTTTCATCTCCCTTCTTGCACTTAGCCAGTGTAGGGAACGCCGCCCAGTTGGGGACTGCTGGCAGGTCATCCAAGTAGGTAGGCACAGGGGTCCGGGTTCAGAAAAGGGCTCACTCTTCTCTGCCCCGGACGTGACACCTGGCTTGCTGTCTTTATTGCCTGATTCTCAGGTGCTTCACACAAGCAGTGTCTGATTCCCAAAACCAGCTGCTATCCACACTGGGACCTGGGAACCAGACAGCGTCCTGGTGTCATCTAGCAGCAGAAGTCCATCTTTTACATCCTGGAGAAGGTTAAAGGTAGAAGACCTAGAGTGCACTAAGAGTCGTATTCGACGTCCCAATCTCTATAGTGCTAGATCTGCTAGTTCGGCGCACGTTTACTGAGCCTATTACATGGCTCAATTATTGTGCAACACAGGCTGCACGGACATTGTTAGCGATGTCTGTGCAGTCCTTGCTTTAAATAGTGAAGTCCATACATTATCTCTCCACGCTCCTCATTCTATTTGCTTCTCTTGGCTCCCTATAGCCTCCAGTGCCACTTCAGAGTCGGTCTCTAAAGTGACAGGCTGCTCAGCCAATCACTGGCAGTGGCGTTCCCATCCTGGCCAGTGATTGGCTGATCAGCCTGGCACTTCAGAGACCAGTTCTGAAGTTGCATTGGTGGTTGCGGGGAGAAATGAAGAGAACACCAGGGAACATGGAGAGGTAATAAATGAACTTTATTAATTTATTTACAGATATTACACATAGTGATACACGGTCAGTGGCCGATGCTTTTAGGTCTGGACCAAAGGAAGGATGGGCACAGGATATAACTAAACTATTAGTCTTTCTAATATCACATTTAGGGGTGCATGACTGTCGTATCACGTGTCACACCACAGCAAAGACAGGAATAAAGCACTCACCATGAGGCCTTTATACTAAAAACAGTTTGTTGCATATGAGACAGAACCTGTACTCATCACTAAAAGTTATATAGTTGCAGTGTATAGTAGTCCAGTTTTCATAACGTTAAGGAAGGTGATGGCCGCTTGTCTATGTCTGGACTTAAAATGGTTGCCACAACAGCAAATATTCTTCTGCTAACTTCCTAGAAATGGCTCAGGCAGAGACAGGGGTGTGTAATAAGGGTACCACCTGTGTCTGTATGCAAGACAAGGATACTATAGGAGCTGCTTTCAGCCTCATTCAAAAACTTACATGCGGCATATTTCATTGTAACCTTTATAAAACCTTTATATTTTTATTGTTTTTCTGCCCAAAATTGCTTTCTATAATTGGTGGGCAATGTCATCAAGACAAGGCTTCAGGCCGTTCTGGCTCCATCTTCCCACATAGGTGAGACATCAACAGCCGATACTGCCCATACTTCAGTGGAGGCCGGGAAATCTTCTTGCTGGTAATCTTTGGCACAGGTGCAGTAGGGGAAGCTAAGGATATGGCAACATCAATGCCGACCGCCTGCACCACACATTCCCGGCAAAATGATTTTTTTCCAGCCTCCAATGCAGTATAGGCAGCACCTGTTGATGATGTCACAGAGGTAGTCACAGACTATGGCACTCACATAGACAGGAAGACAGGGGCAAGGTGGCCTGAAGCCCTGCCCAGATGACACTGCCTAATAATAATGAAATGCAATTTTGAGCTGAAAAACATGTTTTATAGAGGTAAACATAAATTAAGCAGCATATAAGCTTTTGGCTGGGTTCACACTACGTATATTTCAGTCAGTATTGTGGTCCTCATATTGCAACCAAAACCAGGAGTGGATTGAAAACACAGAAAGGCTCTGTTCACACAATGTTGAAATTGAGTGGATGGCCGCCATTTAATGGCAAATATTTGCTGTTATATTGAAATAATGGCAGTTATTTACTGTTATATGACGGCCATCCACTCAATTTCAACATTGTGTGGACAGAGCCTTTTTGTGTTTTTAATCCACTCCTGGTTTTGGTTGCAATATGAGGACCACAATACTGACTGAAATATACGTAGTGTGAACCCAGCCCTTTTACTGGAAAACTGCACAAACCAAATAGAGGGTGACACTATCACTTTAAAAGCAAATCAAGCTTTCCTCTTTACTGGTGTCCATCTGTTCCCTCGTCACTATAATTGTCTTGTATCCCTCATGTAACAACTTTCTCTAGCACAACCTATAAGCTTAGCCAGAATGGTCTACATGGTAGCAACGTAATGAAAAAGACCATACTTGTCCAATCATGTGGCCCCCTTTTAAAGTCTGTCAACTGGGCAAAATGTCCTTGAGTGCATCTGTTAGGATAGGGACTCAGAGATAGGTGAGCCCTGAAGCTGGAACCTGCCCCGCTGTCCCTGCCTACTTGCCTTAGAAGCCCTAAATGGCAACGGACAACTGGACGGTAAAACCCTGTACTCAACTAGGTGTAACACAGGACAAAACAAGACAAACTCACACATTAAGGCAATGTCAGAGGTCCGGGTCAATAACACACGAGCAACACAGTACAATACAGAATCCAAGACGGTAGTCGAATAGTCAGGAGCCAGAAGTCAGAAACCCGGAAAAACAATGCAGGGAATGATGCTAGGTCAAGATATACTAGTAAACTAGGCACTATCACAGGCAAGGACCGAGGCAAAGGGAAAGATACTTATGGCACCTGGAGTCCCAGGGTCAGAAGTAATTGGGGGTGAGGCTCCAGGTCAGGCCCAGGTGCTGACAGCTGACCGGTGTTTCAGCTATCAGTCAATCAAACACATTGCAAACACTTTACGCCGATCAGCCAGGGGCAGGGAAATCCCAGCCGTGACTACATCAAAAGTAAGCGCTGCAGCACTATACAAAAGCAGGCTTGAGTGGTTACCAAGGACGTCGTCGGCTCCACAAGCCTGGCCGAGTGCTCCAGCAGAGCCAGGAGCCGAGCGTCATTGAGGCATGTATAGCAGTATATGATCTTTAACAGAGAGATCCAGTAGCCAAAAGTAGCCTCTGAGAGGGTTTTAAATGGCAGAGGAGGAGCATTTTTATGCCTTGTTTTGGCAAGACCCAGTGTCTAATCAGACCGCACCTGCAACCCTTATATAACTTTTTGCCAAGTTCTTCAGCAGTTCAACATTTCTATCTGGGCACATAATTTTTTTGATGCCTGTATAATATATATTCGGTATATCGGAATGCAATTACTAACTAAAAGTAATGATAATTCAGAATGATAAAGACATTGGGCCCACACTATTGTCTTTATTACATCATCCAATATAGACCTTATATAGAACATTTTAGGATTTTACTATATGACATAATTCTTTGTCATATGCATTATGTGTACCATTTTGCTTAGTTGTTATTTATTGTGGATTATTATTGTTTTACTGCCTATTATTTGGTATATAAAGAGCTAACATAGAGATATCATATCCTATAAGGCTCTACTCCACATGCATAAATTCACATTTCCCACACATGCAGACTATGGATTTTTATATTGCACAAATTTTAGACCTGAAAGCTTATTACTACTCTATAACTAAAATTGTTCTATGGAAAAAATGTGTCCATATTAGCAAGGAAGTGGCTGGGAAAAAAAAAAAGAGTTTATTTAGCATGTTAGAAAAATTTAGAAAAAGTAAAACAAAAAAAAAACCCATATGAGGTGTAAATTAGGAATAGACCTCATGGAGGCAAAAGCATTAACAATCATATTATATAATAGAAGTGATTACATATTGGGTTACATGATGTTAAAGCTGTGACATTCAGTTCTCTTCAGCTCTGATTATACAACATAAGTGTATCCCGGGCATGAAACATGTTAGATTGTTCTCTAGAGATTTTACACTTATGCAACTTTATATTCTCAGTGGGACTTATTTTAAGAATAAAGGTGCTGTTTATATAATGTGGATGCTGAAGAGCAGACAGGAAAATTCATGGCTGTTATTTTTCATGCTCCTATGCTGACCTTGAAATTATTCCGGTACCTGTAAAAAAAAAGGAAAAGAAAAAAAGAAGCTCAATTTAGTCAGTGGAAGCTGGTAGTGGATTTTAAAAAGACATCTGTACCGATTTAAATAAACATACATTTATACTATTAGTTAACATATCCAAGCGACTGATTTAAGAAAACATATGCTTTAATGATGTACTGCATAGGAAAAACTCAAAGATTAAAGGTTTTATTGAGGAAAATTGCTCTAACATACTGTACTGACGGACAGAAATATATATATATATATATATATATATATATATATATATATTACTGCTAGTAATTGCATAGTAATATGATGTTATTAAAGCATTTTGTTTTGTTATTATAGGACATCAAAGAGCAGGAAAAATTGGGGCTAAATGGTGGGAATGTTTAAATGAATAGTATTTAGAAAGTTTCTTTATTTTCGAGGAAACATATCAATGATGATGAAGAAAAAGAAAAAAATTAGGGCAAAGGCAAAGCTGCCTATAGCTTTTCGGTCCAGCATATCCCATAGATGCTTGATCGGATAGTGGAGTTTTTAGGCAAAGGCATAAACTTGATCTTTTTTTCATTTATGAACAGTTTTTGCAGAGTGGCAGTGAACAGTATTCTGCAGAAACAGACCACTGTCATTATGGAATACCAAGGTTATATACATGGTCTTGGTGTGCACACCACATGAATCCATATAAATTACGGGACATCAGAACCAACAGCACCACTTCAGCCAGCTTGCCTGCTTCCCATAGGCTATCCAGGTGTCATCTCTTTCCCAGGTAAGTGGGACAGAATGGACCTGTTTTAAAGTGTCACTGTCTTTTCTTTTTTTTTTGCAGAAATCAATAGTCCAGGAGATTTTAAGAAACTTTGAAATTGGGTTTATTAGCCAAATATGCCATTATCTGCATTTAAAAAGCCTTTTCCCAGGTCCCCCCTGGGAACACAGTCTTTGGCACAACTTTGGCACAGTCTTTGGTGCGTAAAATACGACTGAGACTGCGCTTTTGGCTATAATTTTGTACCTATTCTGTGTTTTATTTGCCTCTGTCTGTGCCTAGTCTGAACACTGTCTTTATTTCTCTATTCTGCTGATCGTGGTCTGCCCCACCCGTGCCTCTTCTGCTATGTCATGGTTAACCTAGTTTTGTCTCGGTGATTGACAGCTGGTCTCTCCATTCCCTTGCTGTGTCTGTTCTGTCTGTGGTGCAATCTCCTTCTTAACTGGGTTCCTGGTCTCCTATTTAAGGTTTCTGTGTCTGCCTGTACCTTGCTGGTTATGAACTTGTCTCTGACTGCTTCTGTGTCTTTTGCTATTTTCTCACTTCTCCTGACCTTGCCTTGTTTTCTGACTTCCCTTGTTTGTTGCTAGCCCTGACTACTTGCTTTTGCCTTTTTTTTTTTTTTTTTTTTTAATAAACAATTTATTCAGTTTTGTAATACAGCAAAATGAAAATACAGATCAACCGGTACAGAAGGCTGTCAGGTACGTACTGAAATCATAAGAAAGGGGGGAAACAGCATGGGAGCGGGAACGCTTAGTCTAAGAAGGTTCAAGTTTGAGCGTTATGCAATGAGTCCGCATAGGATCGCACATGAGAAGGATCAGGCCCATGCGTCAGTTAGGTTTGAGCGGGCGGGCAGCATCTAGTGGCGAAGAAGGGAGTAACAGTTTCAGGTAAGATTAATATTACAACATTTTGTTGGATTCGCCTAAGTATGTGTTGTGGACGAGAATCATGAGGCTATAGGTCAGCAACCTGTTAACTCCCAGGTGGAGACTAGTATATCACATAACCTGACATTTAAAAGTTCTACCTTAACTAAGTAACGAGAACAAAACAGAAACAATAAAAACAAAATCAAAATGGGTTCCCGTGTCCTGATGTCTGGGGCAAGAACTGGTCCATCTATAGCAGAGTAAAAATCTCACAAAAATGTGTTGCCTTGCGTGTTTTGTTTTGCTTGGGGGTTATCAAACAGCAGCTAAGCGAGATCAAAGCAAATGCTCGGAACAGTATCCCCTCAGGCGGGGGGGGAAGTCGGGGAGGGTGAGCTAGGGGCTGTGGGAGTCTGAATTTTGAAGATACCCAGAGTCCCTTTCAGGTCTTCCGTGAGGTACCAAGTTGACTGGGTGAAAGGGCTGATTAGCAAAGGCAGTTCAATAGTAGGGATGTACTTGGTGATAAAAGGCCTCCATTTTCTGAAAAGAGGGCCCGTAAGAATTTCCGCTTTTGCCTTTTTGACCTTGCGTTTGGATTCTGCTTTGTATTATGATGCCCGATTATTGGGACCCTGAGTGTCGACTCTCATTATTTGTTTGTCTTGTGTTCCACCTAGCCAGTGCGAGCCAGTCGCCTAGTTGCTCACTGGCGTTTAGGACAGATTGTGGCAAGTAGGCAGGAACAGTGGCTGGGGCTTTAGCCTAGGGCCCACTGTCTGTGTCCTCTTCCTACTTTCAAAGCGACTAGTCCTTACAGGTATCATGTGTCTCCTTCACCTAACAGCTACAGTACCTAACAGTGTCAGCAGTTTGGGAAGAGAAGTGCACCGGCTTGCTTCAAGGGCTCCTGGCATCTCGACATTAGTGTGCAGCCCTGCCACAATTGTATGCGTCGGGCCATGGGGGGTTAAGAGGGCTGCCTTTTACATACTCGCAGCAGGATGACAATTCCTCTGCAAGTATGTTATCCTGTTGAAAGTGACAGAAGGGGAATCAAAGAGTGAAATCCGCTGCGATTCCGTTACGTGTGAACCCACCCTAAGACTTTTTTCAGATAATGTTTGTTTTGCAGCCGTCTTTTTGGATAGCCGTCATTTTGAGGCAGCCATATTTTGATATCATATTCATGATCTTTATTTGTAGCAGTAATTATCAAATTAAAGCAAAAAAAAGAAACATTGAACATAGCCTAGAATCATCATCATCATCATCATCATCATCATCATATGTTTTAAAGATTTAGTACCAAGAATAACCTATAATTTTGTCAAAATGTAGGTCTATTTTAAGATATTTCTCTGGGATTTGAGAAATTAAAGGAGTCAAAGGAATAAAAGGGCTCAGTGTATAAGCTGTAGCACCACCTTAGTACAAAACCTGATCGCTACACGTGTAAGTACTCAAAGTCTATAGAGAATTTAATTAACAGTTCAATGACAACATGGGAATAGTGACCCAGAAAACAAAACTATATAAAGCTGTCAGTTTTCATTAGCTATGAATAACATTTGTGCAGATCTTTATTTCCTTCCTAGACTCGGTTTAGTGAAGACAATATTGCTAGAAAATACAGTTAAAGGGCCCTTCTGGATGTATATATTTTTTAACGTAACTGTGATTATAAAGCATCTAAAGGAAATGTATTGCCTTTATTTTTATTTTTTTTACTGTTTAGGGCCAGATAGTGAAATGTGTCTGTTTTCTGATTGTACTTTTTTCTGTACTTTTTTCTTTCTTTCTTTCTTTCTTTCTTTCTTTCTTTCTTTCTTTCTTTCTTTCTTTCTTTCTTTCTTTCTTTCTTTCTTTCTTTCTTTCTTTCTTTCTTTCTTTCTTTCTTTCTTTCTTTCTTTCTTTCTTTCTTTTCTTTCTTTCTTTCTTTTTTTTCTGTGCACCATTATGGGGGCAGCCATCTTGTCTGAGTTAATTTTGACACCATTTAGTGATCCCATCGGTCCCATCAACATGAATAGGATACATTACTGGGCATACTCTGTGACCTTTGGGCTTTGCACACAATCTATTGCACAAAGGGTGGTGTTTCTGTATGGCCGTGGAAATAATTGACTTATGAATTATTTCTGGCCGGCAGACTGTGAATAATGGCCATTATTCACAGTCTGTTCAAACAATGTATGGCCATTCTAACGGCCATACATTGCACTGATTTGGATAACAATTTAAATTGCTGGCACACCCAAATGTGTGCCCACAGTCCAAATAAATGAAAATTATGGTCATCCGGCTAATACTGCCAGCCATTGTTTAGATGTGTGAACATAGCCTTAAAGTGGTTATTCCACAGAAAGGGAAAGGCTAAGTTGGGATATTCATCTATTGAAATCTCAACTTTCACTTTAATGTTGTACGGATCACTTTACAGCAGCTTCTTTTTTATTATCATCAAAGATAAAACATAAAGTCGCAGCTTAATTTTAGACTCAGCAGTGATATTGTCTCAGTTCACTGTGTAGCAGTGGTGACATGTAACTGCAGCTCAACTTCCATTCACGTGAACAGAGAAGCACAACTCTTAATGAACCCAGTGTATTTCAGGCTGCCATTAAGATTAAGGCCATTATTTATGCCTTTAAATTGGAAGAAGTCTTACCCTACCTTTCAGGCACAGCATGGATCATCTTGAGATAGCTGACAGGCTCAGAATACAGATAAGCAGGCTAGGTTCGAAGCTGCTAAGCCACACCCCCTTCTTTCTGTCTAACCCTAAAAAATACACAGTGCCTGAGACTACTTTTGGTAAATTAAGTTATTAAATAGTTTGAAACAACAGTAGGCCACTGCTGTATCTTCAGACTGCCGCCTCCTCTGAAATGATTGACAGCCAGAGGAGGCGGGGACTGAAGATACAGCCGGAAGCCGAAGGCATGGAGAGCTGGATGCCAAATCACAAGCTGTGTGGATGGTAAGTATGCACTGCTTGTGACTTGGAAACTGACAGCATGGATATATACGCATCTGTGCTGTCAGTTTCCAAGGCTGCACAAATGATACAAGGATTGTTTGTGCAGCTGGGCCACTTGATTTGTCATGCTGTGTAAAGGCACTGAAAATAGCGCCAGTCTTGTTAACCAGAGCTTCTTGCAAACAGCTGTAAAAGGACATTAACTCAAGTTGCTTAGGGCAGCAGGATCTCAAGAAACAAGCCTGCTTAAACTCCCTGGGATGCGTGATCTGTGCTGCCAGCTGCCATCTTCAGGCTGACAGCTCCCATCACCCCAGACTGGTAACCCTAACAACCACAACACCCCTACTGTGACCCTAGACTGGACACCCTACCTCCTCTTTAACCCCCACAATGTCACTCGGCATCCACTTCACATCAGACTTTTCACCTGTCCCTCCTCATCCCCAGACAAGCCTCCCTGCCCCATTCCCCATATACCTACATCTTTGGCTTCTCTATAGTGCATTGTATCTTTTGTAGGGCCTGTGGTGCAGTAGTGGATTATAATAGGGGCGTTTCGGGTGGCATCCCGGGGCCCTGAGCTCCTGGGGGGCCCATGACCACCCAAAAGACTTATACTTTCAGTGGTGTACTGTCTCCTGGCTACACTTCCGCCATGCTTTGCAAAAAATCACAGTTTTTTTATGGCAATTTTGCACAAATCAGGACATCAAGACATTATCTATCCTATACTATGAACGCCTGGCTGGTGCTGCCATAGTTACAGTGGGATGGGGGGGCCCAGGCCTGGTGGACAGCCCGGGGCCTATGGTAAAGTTAATCCGCCCCTGCTGTGGTGACATCATAGTCACATGATTAAGGTTCCACTGAGTCTGCAGACACATTGATATACGGCCAGGGCCGCTTCTAGCTTTTCTGCTGCCTGAGGCGAAAATTAAAATGGCGCCCCCCCCCCCCATGCTAGAATCAATTGTGTAGCAACTATTCACACGTCGATACCTCAACTATAAGTAAACTTATTTTCTCATTGTGTATTATGATGTTCTGCAGAACCTCATAATACACCTCAGCTGCTGCAGAACCTCATAATACACCTCAGCTGCTGCAAAACCTCATCATACACCTCAGCTGCTGCAGAACCTCATTATACACCTCAGCTGCTGCAGAACCTCATCATACACCTCAGCTGCTGCAGAACCTCATCATACACCTCAGCTGCTGCAGAACCTCATCATACACCTCAGCTGCTGCAGAACCACATAAGCCTCCTACTTTATAAAGAACCAGTGTATGAACCTCTTATGTACTGCAGGGTGTAAGTGACAAAAACTTCACTTACAGGCTGCAGCACAAATATAATTAAAGGGCATAAGAGAAGGAGAGGTCTTCTTCACTGCGCTGCACTGGTGACCCCTGACCTCTGCACGGAGCCCGCACATTTTTCTACCTACTGGCAGCTGGAGATCGGAGGTCAGGGGTTATCACTGTACAAGAAGTGAAGAAGCAGACCTCTAATTCTCTGAAGCTCTTTAACCCTTTGTGCTGCAGCCTGTAAGTGAAGTCTGTGTGACTTACACACTGCAGTACATGAAGGGGTTAAGTACTCTGACAGGCTCTGGCATGGTCGCTCCAACACAGGGTCCAGGAAACGCTGCAGCCGTACTGAGACCCTGTCTGTGAGGTAAGGCAGAGAGGCAGGGGGTGAAGGAGGGGTACGGATCGTGCTGGTCTGAGAGGCCACAGTGAGACACTGTCTCTGTGGGGCAGGAGGGGTGAGCGGAGCTAGGCCATGCTGTGCTTGGGTGGGGGGGGGGGCGCCATTGCCACTCACTCTGCAGCATCCCCCCTGCCCACCCGCTCACTGTGCAGCCTCCAAGTGGACACAATAATAAATTAAAGAACACTTACTCTTCTCCTCAGCCGTGTCTTCCTTCTTCTGGGGCCTGGCTTCCCTCATCTCCTTCTCCTTCCCCTTCCGGCTCCTCTGAGGTGCGTCGGAAAAGTGACGTCAGCCATCAGAAGTGTGCTGTAACAGACGTGCCTGCGCATGGCACGTCTGCTAAATGGATGTGATTGTAAAGGGGCTGAGCTGGGGGGAGCTGGAGTGCAAATGCCAGACGCAGACGCCACTGGTGTCAGGGAAGGTTCTGCCGCCCCCTGCATGACCCCAAGAGCTGCCGCCTGAGGCGGAAGCCTCAGCCTGCCTCATGGCAGAAGCGGGCCTGTATACGGCCCACCTGGTTGAAGTCTGCTCTGATTTGTGCAAAATTGCTGTCAAAATGCTGTTCCAATTTTGCTAAAATCATAGTACACCTACAGCAGGGAGGAAGCCATACATCACAGAAAGTATATATCCCTTTAGGACAGCCATGGGTCGTCCCAGGAGCTCAGGGCCCTGGACGTCCACCCCTAAATGGACATAATTTATAATTTGCCACCGACTATTCCTGCTATTTGCTACATATTCAGTTCATAATCCGATCAACCTTCATATTTAAAAGTGTAATTTAAGTTCTGGTATATCTCCTTCCAAAAGATTTTTTTAACTGGCAATTTAATCCTAATTCTTCAAAGGTATCCATTACTTTTAGTATATTTGTTGCTAGTTACAAACCTAGTTATGAACTTATGCACACATGATTAACATATACAGTTTTTTGTTTGTTTGTTTTTAACTTACTCTCAAGGTTTTAGCTTTATAGGCTATATATAACATTTATTATTTTGAGGGCTTGACATATAGCGTTCTAATCTGAGTATGATATTGCAAAACATCATTTCCTATTTGACCAGATGTTTTTCTTTTTAGGCTATGTTCATATGGCGTGAGAGACCAGCCATTCTTTGACCCCGACTGGGTCACGGAACGGCCGGTCTCTTTCCGGATCATCCGGATGATCTGTCCAGCCGCAGAGCTCTGATGCGGGCACATCAGCACGCGCCCGCATCAGAGCTTCCCCCTGCACACTATGGAGTGAGAGGCCTGAGCTGCTTGCTTCATTGTGTGCACTGATAGGGTATCCTATGGCCGCAATTCATTGAATTGCGGCCGCAGAAAACTGACATGTCAGTTATTTGCGGCCCCGTACGGGATCCCAGCCGGAGCGCATACGATGTGTATACGCTCCGGCCGGGATCCCATTGAAAGTAAGGCATTGTTCCACCGCGCTTTTACGTAGTGTGAACATAGCCTAAGTTATTACAGCTGTTTTCCCCCATCTAACTGATCCATAGTGATCTTAGACTGGCAATGAGTGAGTTGTTTTCTTTGTTGCAGTCATCTGCCACATTTCTGTAGAAATGTCTTATGTGACATTGTTATCTGCAGTCAATTAATACTGCTTGAAGAATTTTTTTTTATTGTGAAGTCAAGAAAGAGCAACCATTCCTTGTGTGGATTTTCAGATGTGATGGAGGCAGTGCACCATATGACAGGACTATTGTAATGATGTACCATATAGACACATCTAACCCCCTATTGCAAACAGGGCACTTAGGAGGAAGGTATGTCTCTTACCTTTCTGCTCATCGCTATTCCCGTGCAGTTAGTCATTGAATCCATGGCCCAGAGCACCATTAGGAGCACTGACCCACCCCTAATAGCACCAATCTGGCCTGCCCACTCCATTGACAAAACACAGTAGTCACTGAACTCAAGGAGATCAGTGAAAAAATTCCAATGAAGTACTCTATCAAGAATCTCCATTGATGCCCACCAAAAATTTAAATATTCAAAAAAAGAGTCCGTGGAGCCTCGACTGCGAGTCTCAAAACAGGAGAATAGCCAGATATTCCTAGCCTGTTGCCACGGGGTGCTTCCATGATGGGGAGAGCACCACACCACCCTGATAGGTAGCACACTACCCATCATGGAGGCACCCCGTGGCAACAGGCTAGGAATTTCTGGCTATTCCAGTGTTTTGAGATTCGCAACCGAGGTTCCATGGACTCTTGTTCTGCCAGCTCCATTGATTTTATTGGGGCTGGCTCTGCGCATTGGGGGCAGGGCTGTGTCTTAACAGTGCTCTGGGCCGTGGATTTAACTACTAACTACATGGGAATTGTGCAGAGGAGGAAGGTAAGACACATAACACACATTGTGCAATAGCGGCCTATCAGAAGGTTAGATTCGTTTAATCTGCTAATAGTTTCCCTTTAATTTTTCTGTCACATATGTTTTTAGTGTTTTTTTTATGCATTCTAACCATTATTTTGAAACATTAAAAGGAGAAGTACCATATGTAGGAGCACCATACTACTGTATACATAACCATCACTTTTACATTTACAAATAACAAGCAATTTCCCAAATTCTGGAAAAAGTGTCTGTTAATTATTTTTTTTTTTAAATAAGCACAATAGGGATGATTTACTAAAGTTTTCCTGGCAGCAATTTGTTGGGTTTTTGTCCAAAGCAACACAATTTGTAAAAAAAAACCCTGCAAAGTGGGCGTGTTAAGGGTGTGTCATAGATGTGTCCTTGAAAACCCGTCACAATAGAAAAAAATAGACACAATCAATGGCACAACTGCCTAAAATGAATGCGTTGTTATTAACCCCTTGAGGACCCGGCCCAAAATGACGCAGTGGACCAGGCCAAATTTTGTGAATTTGACCTGTTTCACTTTATCCATTTATAATGTCTAGATGCTTTTACATATCCTAATGATTCTGAGATTGTTTTCTCGTGACATATTCTACTTTATATAACTGGTAAATTTGAGTGGATATTTATAGAGAATCCTTATGAAAAATCACAAAATAATGTGAAAAATTGTGAAAATTTAAATTTTTCTAACTTTGAAATATTCTGCCTGTAAGGAAAATAGTTATACCACATAAATTAGACACTAAATAACATTAGCAATATGTCAACTTTATGTTGGCAGCATTTATTAAACTTGCTTTAAATTTTTTAAGACACTAGAAAGCTTAAAAGTTTAGCAACAATTTCCCAAATTTTCGCGAAAATTTCAAAATCAGATTTTGTTAGGGACCAGTTGAGGTTTGAAGTGAATTTAAGGGGATTGTATATTATAACCCCCCCACAAATCACCCCGTTTCAGAAACTGCACCCCATAAACAGTTTGGAAGCTGGATTTGGCCAGATTGGAGGACGGAGGCCATGTCGGGTTCGCAGAGCCACCGTGCTGCCAAAACATTGTAAACCCCCCACAAGTGACCCCATTATGGAAATTACACCCCTCAAGGAACGTAACAAGGGGTATAGTGGCCATATGGACCCCACTGTTGACCGGTACAAATGTGGAATAATGTGCCGTGAAAATGAAAAAAATTATATATTTTAAACTAAAATGTTAGTCTAGCCTCGATTGTTTTTTGTTTTCACAAGGGGTTAAAAAAGAAAAAAACCTGCTGCACATGTAGAGCAATTCCCCACGAACACGGAAATACCCCACATGTGGACTTTTATTGCCAAGTGGGCGCTAGGAGAGCCTCCAAAGGGAAGGGGCGCCGTTTGGATTTTGGAAGCTGGATTTGGCCAGATTGGAGGACGGAGGCCATGTTGGATTGGCAGAGCCCCCATGCTGCCAAAACATTGTAAACCCCCCACAAGTGACCCCATTATGGAAACTACACCCCTCAAGGAACGTAACAAGCGGTATAGTGAGCATATGGACCCCACTGGTGGCAGGCACAATGTGCTAAGAAAATGAAAAAGTACTTTTTTTGACCAAAAAGTTAGGGTAGCCTCAATTTTTTCTTTTTCACAAGGGATTAAAAAAGAAAAAAACCTGCTACACATGTAGAGCAATTCCCCACGAGTACGGAAATACCCCACATGTGGACGTTTATTGCCAAGTGGGCACTAGGAGAGCCTCCAAAGTGAAGGAGCGCCGTTTGGATTTTGGAAGCTGGATTTGGCCAGATTGGACGACAGAGGCCATGTCGGGTTCGCAGAGCCCCCGTGCTGCCAAAACATTGTAAACCCCCCACAAGTGACCCTATTATGGAAACTACACCCCTCAAGAAACGTAACAAGGGGTATAGTGAGCATATGGACCCCACTGGTGGCAGGCATAATGTGGAACAATGTGTTGTGAAAAAGAAAAAATGAAATTTTCATTTTCAAAGCACATTGTTCCACCTATGTGCCTTCCACCAGTGGGGTCCATATGCTCCCTATACCCCTTGTTAGATTCCTTGAGGGGTGTCCTTTCCATAATGGGGTCACTTGTGGGTAGTTTCCACTGTTTTGGTAGCACGGGCCCTTTGAAAAATCAACATGGCCACCATCCTCCATTCTGTCCAAATCCAGCTCTCAAAACGGTGCTCCTTCCCTTTGGAGGCTTTCCTTGTGCCCGCTTGGCACTTTAAGTCCACATGTGGGGTATTTCCATACTCAGGGGCAAATTCTCTACATGTTTAGTGGGTATTTTTTTCTTCTAAGCCCTTGTGAAAATGAAAGATTCCAGGATAGACCAACATTTTTGTCTAAAAAAAGTAAATTTTTTAGACTAAAAGGTTGGTCTAGCCTGGTATCTTTCATTTTCTCAAGGGGTTAAAAGCGGGTTGGAGTGGGAATGAGTAGAGCAATTTCCTCCGAAGGGGGAAATACCCAACAAGTGGACTTACATTACTACGTGGACACAGGACAAGCCTCCAAAAGCACTGAGTGCCCTTTTGAGCCCTCATGCTACACGGACCTCACTGGTGACAGGCACATAGGTAGGGTTAAAAGAGAAAAATAAATTAGACATGCATGGAGTTGGCTGACAGTTGCAGACATTCTCAGGAAAATAAATAGAAAAATGCCCAAGCAAAAGGACGCCATTACAGAAACTACACCACCCAAGAAATGTATTTAGGAGGTGTAGGGTGCAAAAGCATTTCAAAAATTTATTTTCCTGGACTGAATGTGCTGCAGTAGCTGAAAATTAGAAATACCAATTTTCACACTGCTCAACTGTAAGGCCAGTATGACTCTCCACGTCGGCATTTGATGCCGTCATGGAAAGTCTGCCCTCCACTAAAGGGCCAGTTCACACTGAGTAAACACGGCGTTATTCCGTGGCTGACCTCTCCGCCGTGCTCAGTGTGCTGCTGTAAGTGAATGAGAGGGTGCTCGCTGGTCCGATCCCTGTCCTCTCCGCTCAAACTAGCGTGCGCCCTCTCATTCACTTACAGCAGCATACTGAGCACAGTGGGATTTACACCGTGTTTACTCATTGTGAACTGGCCCTAAGGGTGCATTCACACCGAGCAAAATCGTTGGAATTCCACTGCGGAGGTCTCCACCATGGAATTCCACCTGCCCCAGTGTAAACCAGTGTGTCTATGGGAGGGCTTGCACGCCTCCGCTCAAAGAACTGACATGTAAATTCTTAGAGCGGAGACGCGCGAGCCCTCCCATACACACACTGTTTGACACTGAGGCAAGTGGAGCTCCGCTTTGGAATTCCCCCGATTTTGCTCAGTGTGAACATGCCCTAATTATGCCGTGTATGTCCTTTCTAGAAAAAAAATATCAAAATCTGGCTCTAATTGTAAGCCCGCAAATACAATGGGCCTTGGTAGCCCATGTGTATTTGAGGTCTAAATTAGGAGATAGGCACGGCATTGGCTGACAGTTGAAACATAGAAGCTCAACTGTCAGGCCAGTATGACTTTCCACATCGGCATGTGATGCCGACATGGAAAGTCCGCCCTCCACTAATTATGCCGTGTATGGGTCTATTTACACAGAAAGATTATCTGACAGATTATCTGCCAAAGATTTGAAGCCAAAGCCAGGAATGGATTTGAAAGTGGAGAAATCTCAGACTTTCCTTTACGACCTGATCTCTGTTTATAGTCTGTTTCCACGGCTAACTTTTTGTACCATATGTTTGTTTTCCGCAGAGCACTATATGGCTTGAGGACTTGATCTGGAAGACCAACTCCTCCCATATACCGATTGTAGTCCAAAATACAATCGGGTTTGAGTGCTACTGCGGTGGTACCGCAGACAGGGACAGGGGTCGTGCCAGGACCATGGATAGTAGTCAAAATAAGGACATCGCGTTTGTCCTTATATTTGACTAATACCAGGTTGTCGCTACAATGGGCCTTGAAGACACCCCGTCGCAGTACTTCTGCCACAGGAGATCTCAGGAGGCCTCTCTGATTTTTCCTCACAGTGCCGCAAGCTACAGTAGCTTGAGCTCTGAGGGATTTGAAAAGATGGAGACTGGTATAAAAGTTATCCACGTAGAGGTGGTAACCTTTATCCAGTAGTGGGAACATCAGTTCCCACACAAGCTTCTCACTAACTCCCAGAGTGTGGGGACATTCTGGAGGTTGGATGTGGGTGTCCCTCCCTTCATAAACTCTAAATCTGTGAGTGTACCCTGAGGTACTCTCACAGAGTTTGTAGAGTTTGATGCCGTACCTTGCCCTCTTACTTGGCAGGTACTGGCGAAATTGGACTCTCCCCTTGAAGCTGAGAAGGGATTCGTCAATGGAGATATATTTCCCTGGGATATATACCTCCGAAAATTTGGCCGCAAGATGATCAATGACCGGCCTAATTTTGTATAGGCGGTCGTAGGAGGGATCATCTCGGGGGGGGGGGGGGGGGCGCACCTTGCATTATCGTTGTAATGCAGGAATTTGAGGTTGGCCTCAAAGCGATGCCTTGTCATGGCCATCCGGTGTATTGGAGTGTTATATAAAATATCCACACTCCAATACTGCCTAATTCGGGGTTTTTTAACTAGCCCCATGTGCAGCAGAAGACCCCAAAACGTGGTCATTTCTGCTGCATCAACTGGGGTCTAGCTGTGGAATCCCGAAAAAAAAGAGGAGACGGGGTGCTGAGCCAGAAACTGCTGGGCGTACAAATTAGTTTGCACGACCATCAGACTTATCAGTTCTTCACTGAAAAAGAGCTTTATAAAGTCTATTTCAGTGAAGCCTAAGGGGTCAAATTGGATTCCCGATTGTCCCACAAAATCGGGAATCTGTGGCTCAAAATTGGGGGGGACTGGGGTCCAGATGGGCTCACTTGTATGGGGGGCTGGGGTGGAGATGGGGTCACTGGGGTGGAGATCGGGGGAGGCTGCCCGAGGCGTTCGCCTTGGACGCCTTGGGCGCCTTGGGGGTTCATCATCGCTACATGATGAAGAGGAGGAGAAGGTCGAAACGAGGAAAGTAGGATCTTCCTCTTCTCCCTCACTGGCTGTATCGGTGTCAGAGGCAATAAGAGCATATGCCTCTTCAGCCGAATACAGACGATGGGACATTTTTTTAAGATTTAGATATGGGGGGTTATGTAAATCAGTAAAATTTATTTATGTGTAGTGTGTGTTTTTTACACTTAGACTTTTCAAGGGAAAAAAAAACCTGTGCCCACTTGTTGCTGATCAGTGAATAGTCACTGATCAGAACAAGAGAGACAGGGGGGATGGCAGAGGGGTGGGCAGGTGAGGGGGTGGGTGGCGGAGGAACTGTCTGAGTGGGCAAAGAGAGTCAGGGGGGAGAAGCTGGCACAGGGGTGGGCAGGTGAGGTGGCCAGGTGAGGGGGAGGGTGGCAGAGGAACGGTCTGAGTGGGCAATGTGACTCAGGGGGGAGAGGCTGGTACAGGGGTAGGTCGGTGAGGTGAGCAGGTGAGGTCTGAGGGGGCAAAGAGAGGCAGAGTGACTGGGCAGCACGGACGCAAAAAAAGGGGGAAAAAGTATTTGTTAGAGAAAAAAAAGGACCACACTTGTTGCTGATCAGTGATTAGTCACTGATCAGAACAAGAGAAACGGGGCGGTGGGTGGGGGTTGGGGGAACAAAGAGGCAAGGGTGGAGGATGGCACAGGGGTGGGCAGGTGAGATGGGGGGGAACTGTCTGAGGGGGCAAAGAGGGGCAGAAAGAGAGGATGGCACAGGGGTGGGAAAGTGAGGTGGGCAGGTGAGGAGGCGGCGCGGAGGAACGGTCTGAAGGGGGCAAAGAGAGGCAGGGGGACTGCTACAGAGGATGCTGCTAGCAGGATCTCCCTGCACACACTATGCCACCGATGGATGCGACAGCATGGGCAGCACGGAGCGGCACAGGGGAAAACAAGGAAAAAATGATTTTTATTTTTTACAAAAACAAAAACAAAACTTGTGGCCACTTGTTGCTGATCAGTGATGAGTCACTGATCAGAACAAGAGAGACAGGAGCAGCAGCAGCAGTAGAACTACTGCTGCTGCACAGTCACAAATGTCAGGGGATCAGCCAGGCAGCACACAGTGGGCACTGCTGGCTGATCACCCTACACTATGCCACCAACGCTGGCACAGATGGGGGGGAGCACAAAAACAGTGGGAGGGCACAGGGGAGAAGGAGAGGATGACAGGGGGGGAGAAGAAGAGGGTGACAGGGGGGGAGAAGAGGAGGAAGACAGGGGGGAGAAGAGGGGGAAGACAGGGGAGGAAGGGGGGGCAGAAGCTGATGGGAAGAGGGGGGGGGAGATGGCACAAGGGGGAATGGGACAGGGGGGCGGATCTCACAGGTGGGCAGATGGCACAGGGGGGCGGATTTCACAGGGGGGGCGGATGGCACAGGGGAGCGATGGCACAGGGGGGCGATGGCACAGGGGGGGCGATGGCGGGGCACAACGGGGCAGCAGCGGGCAACTCACAAACACCCTCTCTGCTCGGCGATCCTGACGAAAAGGAGGGCGAGCAGGGAGGGATCAATATTTAGAAACGCCTGCCTCGCCCGTGATTGGCCAGTTACTGGCAAACGGCCAATCCGGGCGATCGGGGGGCGGGGGTCATGTGGCACACGGCCCCCGGCATAACCGTGATTGGTGCTGTCTCTGACAGCACCAATCATGGTTTATTAACGTCATACCGGCCCACAATGCACCGGTATCGCTGTGATTGGCTGCCCTTAATTGGCCAGCCAATCACAGCGATCGTGATGGCGTGGGGGATGCGATTCCACGGCTGCAGGTGAGTAAAAGGTCGCTGCTGAAAGGATCAGCAGCGATCTTTACTTTATATGTTATTATTAACCCCCTGCAGCCGCGGAATGCCCTGGACGTAAGATTACGTCATGGGTTGTCTGGGGACAGACTTCCATGACGTAACCCTACGTCCAGGGTCGTCTAGGGGTTAAAGAGGCCCAATTTTTTTTTAATGTCATTTAATTGACTTGAAATGGATTGAAGTCAATGAAATTACAGACATCGAAATAATGATCATGACAATTATTTTCGGACACACAGACATTATATTTTAGTTGTTCACACTGCTCTTTTTCCACCATCATTTGACCGTTTTTACTATTAAACTCAATGGACTTTTTAATTTAAAACACACCCAAAGGCCAATTAGTCCACCTAAACTAGAATAATGTACCAACAGTCATCATTGCACTGATGGGCGGACAAACAGCGAAATTATATCCGTCATTTTGAACTCAAAATGGCGGACATCTTTTTTTCTTTTAAAAAATGGACATTAAAAAAGTCACCCAAGTGACTTTTTTTGTAGTTTGCATTGTCTACTTTTCTCATGGCAATTGAAGAGGTTAAAGGGGTATTCCCCCCAAGAGCTAAAAAAATGTAATGCCCCCAAACCTAGCCGGTCTTACTCACCAAGTCCCCCTGAGTATTTTGAGACGTCTCCCATCTTTCTAGCTGCTGCAGTTCCTGAGTTACAACTTTTTCTAAAACATGGTCTATATCCAAGATAGGAAACTACATTTCCCATCATGCAATGCTTATGTCTGATGATGGTGAAGTAGCAGAGCTGAGACAATGAAGGAGATGATGACTGTGTAGCAGAGCTGAAATGGCTGTGTCGGTGTAGCAAAGCTGAGTTGGAAGTGACGGCGTAGCAGAGCTGAGTTGGGGGGACGGCGTAGCAGAGCTGAGTTGGCGGGGACGCCGGTGTAGCAAAGCTGAGTTGGCGGGGACTGCGTAGCAGAGCTGAGTTGGCGAAGACGCCGGTGTAGCAGAGCTGAGTTGGCGGGGACGGCGTAGCAGAGCTGAGTTGGCGAGGACGCCGGTGTAGCAGAGCTGAGTTAGCGGGGACGCCGGTGTAGCAGAGCTGAGTTGGCGGGGACGCCGGTGTAGCAGAGCTGAGTTGGCGGGGACGCCGGTGTAGCAGAGCTGAGTTGGCGGGGACGCCGGTGTAGCAGAGCTGAGTTGGCGGGGACGCCGGTGTAGCAGAGCTGAGTTGGCGGGGACGCCGGTGTAGCAGAGCTGAGTTGGGGATGCCGATGTAGCAGAGCTGAGTTGGGGACGCCGGTGTAGCAGAGCTGAGTTGGCGGGGACGCCGGTGTAGCAGAGCTGAGTTGGGGATGCCGGTGTAGCAGAGCTCAGTTGGGGACGCCGGTGTAGCAGAACTGAGTTGGCGGGGACGCCGGTGTAGCAGAGCTGAGTTGGCGGGGATGTCGGTGTAGCAGAGCTGAGTTGGGGACGCCGGTGTAGCAGAGCTGAGTTGGGGACGCTGGTGTAGCAGAGCTGATTTGGCGGGGACGCCAGTGTAGCAGGGCTGAGTTGGGGACGCTGGTGTAGCAGAGCTGAGTTGGGGATGCCGGTGTAGCAGAGCTGAGTTGGGGATGCCGGTGTAGCAGAGCTGAGTTGGGGATGCCGGTGTAGCAGAGCTGAGTTGAGGATGCCGGTGTAGCAGAGCTGAGTTGGGGATGCCGGTGTAGCAGAGCTCAGTTGGGGACGCCGGTGTAGCAGAACTGAGTTGGCGGGGACGCCGGTGTAGCAGAGCTGAGTTGGCGGGGATGCCGGTGTAGCAGAGCTGAGTTGGGGATGCCGGTGTAGCAGAGCTGAGTTGGGGACGCTGGTGTAGCAGAGCTGATTTGGCGGGGACGCCAGTGTAGCAGGGCTGAGTTGGGGACGCTGGTGTAGCAGAGCTGAGTTGGGGATGCCGGTGTAGCAGAGCTGAGTTGGGGATGCCGGTGTAGCAGAGCTGAGTTGGGGATGCCGGTGTAGAAGAGCTGAGTTGAGGATGCCGGTGTAGCAGAGCTGAGTTGGCAGTAATGCGGACGATTGCGAGGGGTGGAGCTTGCCACGGGTGATCGCGGGGGGCGGAGCTTGCCACGGGTGATCGCGGGGGGGGGAGCTAGTCGCGGGCGATCGCGGGGGCGGAGCTAGTCACGGGCGATTGTGGGGGGTGGAGCTAGTCGAGCGCAATTGCGGGGGGCGGAGATTGCCGTGGGCGATAGCGGGGGCGGAGCTTGCCGCGGGGGGGGGGGTGCCGCGGGTGAGTGCGGAGGCTATGCTGCGGGTTAGTGAGGGATGCCGGGTGATGGGGGGGCGGTTGGTTGTGGGGCGGGGGGCTGTGTGCTGCGAGTGAGTGCTGGACGGTGCGCTGCCGGGAGGCTCTGGACACAGGGGGTGAGCTCTGGGCTGGGGGTGACCGGGTGGCTGCTGTTAGAGAGGGAGACAGTCACAGCTGCGCTGATCACTGTCTCCCTCTCTATCAGCAGCCACCCCATCAGTGTTCTCAGTCACTTCACTGTGCTGGGACTGAGGACACCTGATGCCGACACAGAGGGTGGGGGCCAGGAGCAGGGAGCGTGTCGGAGTGGACTGAGGTCTGATGATTCTAGGCAATCCGTGGAGGTGAATGCAGCTGGATAACAGCAAAACTGTGCAGAATCCATAATAACTGTATATTGGAAAGATGGAAAGCTACGGGTGGGCAGCGTATTAATGCAAAAATAATTTTGGGGGGAATACCCCTTTAAGAACAGGCAGCAATATTTAACCAGAACAGATGGGAGTCTGATCCTTAAAACACAATGAAATGTAAACAAAGCTTCTGCTTTAAGCCACTCACATACACAGGACACATTCTGTGTAAACATGAAGGACAGGCCAGCTTGTTATATAAACGTTTCAATCATTGGAAACCATTTTTCTTACCAATCTATGGCCAGAGGTTTGTTTAACTTAATAACTCATAATTTCGAAGCAAAATTTCCTTTCAAAGCAAGCAAATCTATTAGTAAATTCATACATGTCTAATCACAAATCCTGTACACATAACATAACATACAATAGATGTGAATAAAATTGGTATCAGTAGTCTGCAATTATTAGAGTAAATATCTTCAAAATCTAGACATGAAACACTTTGTATATGAAGGGACACATATGAATATAAAAGTTTTTGGTTAAAACCAAGTCTTGTAAATCCATACAGAACAACTTTATTGTTAAACTCAGAGGCAGATAATAAAATTGCCTCCCTATATTCTTTGGACATAGAAAAAACAGTTACATCAACTTGGACCAGAATCAAATTTACTTCTAAGGTACCAGACCCTTTTTTTTCTAATTCAACTTAAATTTATTTCCTAAGAAAAGAGGAGCTAGTACAAACCAAGGAAAAGGACACGTCAATATTCCTTGTACAATAACAGAATTCCGGTTTAAGAAGAAGAAGATAAAGAAAAAAGTAGAAGTCATTTCATAGGGACCCTTGGATAAAATAGCCGAATAATATATACTGCTGTAATACATGTGCAGGAATCATGGAATATACTTATGGACAGTAGGAAAGGAAAAGTGTTGAGAAGAAATTATGTTCATGGGGTCAATAATATGCCAAATAATCAAGGCAGGTACTTAGGGCCTAGTCAGGTGAAAAATGTGGAAGCTAATGACACTATATGATAAGGTTTCAGAGCTGGGGACAAGTTAATTTTTATTAGCAACAAGACTTTGGCAAAACTTTGGTTTGGTGTAAATATCAATGGAGACTTGACTGGCGTCAATTTCCTGCAAAGACTTTTCGAAGGGTGGAGCCCCCTTGGCCATGGTTACCATGGTTTCTTGGTCATCGGAGAATAGAGTAGCAGGAAAGAAATTGTCAGAATTGACAGCAGAGAATCTATGGAGGCCACAATTGAAGATCCTTGGGGGTTGCGTCACCTCTTACGGCCTTTGAGTAATACATACTGTACAGCACAGGAGTTTTTAGGTTCTAGTTTCCAACACATAAACATGATAGATGTGAAGTCATTTGGCAATCTTTCATACACTTTCATGTTATTTAATTGTGGCTCTATAGTCACAGTCTATTATTGCTAGAGCACTCCCTTTGTTGGATTATTATACATAATAATAATAATAATAATAATAATAATAATAATAATAATAATGGACATTGTAGTTGGAGGGATTTATATGTGGTCATAAAACTCATAGGTATTAAAGGGGTATTCCACTCAAACATAACTTTTGATATGTTGCTGACCATGGTGAGATTAACAATTCCTTCCTTACTTGTTATTATCTATTATGTCTCCTTTTCCCAGTTCTGGGCTGCCGCTTTATGCTGACACACACAAAAATCTGTGTGTGAGCCATTCTCTGTATCTCCCCTCCTCCCTCTCCCTTCTGAGACAGCTGATGTAATCAAGTCCCTGGCAGGTTGTATTTGCAACATTGTAGCTTCTTTGAAATACTGGGAGGGTTATTCTGAGGTCAAGTTGCTAATGAACTCACTGTGACTAACCCTAACAGTATTACAACGAAGCTACAATGTTGCAGATAAAGCCAGTCAGGGACTTGTTTACACCCACTGTCTCAAAAGACAGAGGGAGGAGGGGGAGAAAGAGAGTAGAGCTCACAAACAGATTTTTGTGTCTTCAGCAGAAAGCAGCAGCTGATAACTGGAGGAAGGAGACTGAATAGATAATAACAAGTATGGAATAAATTGTTAGTCTGACAATGGGCATCAACATATGAAAAGTTATGTTTGAGAGAAATACCCATTTAACTTATATACATGACCCCAAACCAAACACATTTGCTTTTGTCACCTCATAGTGAGAAGCTATGGGTAAGCCCGTTGGCCTCTTTTATTATAATTACATATAATAGTGCTTATTCCAAGTGTAAAATACTTAATTTAGAGAAGGTGTTGCAAGCAATGCATTTTGTTGCTGTTATTTTTTTATTGGTCTTGTTTTCTTGAAAACAAAGTAAAACCCCAATCTTACATTTACTGACAAAGCAGTGTTGTAAAGAGCATTAACAATTTAAGATATTGAAAAGGACCATCGGGACCATTACCCATAAATTATTAACTTCGTATTTAGTTCCTTTACTCTGTAGAACATTTAGTCTGACTGTTAGATAAGCTCTTTGTTATATTTTAATGTAACCGCTTCTTTTAATATTTCTCATTACTAACTTTAAATTACATTTTTAACCTCAAATCCCATATAGTACATTTCCCTAGTATCTTGGGGAAAGCAGGTTTCCCTGTCCTCTGTAGTAGATCACTCAGTCTGCTAATGTCAATTAATGTTTCAAAACTTACAATGGGATATTTGCAATGTGAACAGCAGTTGAAAGCTGTAATTACAAGTGAAGTATAAGGCTCTCTTTTCTAGCTGAAGCTCATACTTTGTTAGTGATATTACCTACCGGATCAGTTTTGTAGTATGTTTTAATTGGCCCCTAAGCAAGGTAATAACTGCATTAATATACTGCAGTTTTTTAGTTTCTCTCAGGCACCTTTTTATGAATTGCATAGTCAATTGAAATGCCTTAAAGAGGTATAAAATTTCTTATCTTCTTTATGACCCTAAACTGCTTGAAAAGAAGCCACGCTGAACTATAAACAGGAAGAAAATAACATACTCTAATATATAGTTGTTATTGAAGCCATCTAATTATGGTCATAGCTGCTGACTATTCACCTGACTATAAGCACATCTCTCCATTGCCACATTGCTTTTGTCTCATTTAATGTCACGGTGAAGCCTGGGCACTCTTGAAAAAGACAATCAGATTTACTATATTGTACTGTAAACTCCAAAAATAGCCTGTCCAAAAGCTTTAAACCACTTCCAACGTGCGTTGGAGGAGCGGCACACACCCACTTTACAGGTAGTATATTTCAGTGCCTTATTTCTTCCTGCTGCTAATTAGGCCACTGGGCTTTGTGCTACCTGCTATGAGTATGTCAGTATTGGGGGATTAGTGCAATAGTAAAGGACATAGACTGTTGGAAATCACCTTGTTTCATTGCACTTTATACCAATAAGTTTACATCTCCTGTAGGGTGGTTACTACTTGTGTGTTTGGCTATATGATCAACTTTTAATCATTGTTGTTATATGAATTTTTAATAAGATTTTGGAATAAAGATTATGCATTATTGATTGAAATTTTGTCCTGTTTTTTTGGATATATATATTGCACTGTAGCATATTAGGCACATATTCATAACACTACTACCATGGGGAAATAGTGAAGGAGATGAAGGGTTAGGCCGGGTTCACACGCAATATGACATCGGCCGTTCTGTGACCCGGCCAAGTCACAGAACGGCCGATGTCAGTGAAGTTCATCCCGGCTAGTACTGCAGATGAACTTCATTTATGCTGAATTGCCCAAATCCAAATTCACCACACATCACAATTCACCATAGCACACAATGGGAAGTGCGTCCGGAGCAGCAATTTACATTGTGTGAACTGACAGTTCTGTGCGGCCGCCATTCCATGAATAGCGGCCACACAAAACTGACATTCCAGACCAGATTCCATTGACTGCACTGCAACATAAATTTTTTATTAATCACGGCAAATTGGCAACAACGGCCGTGATTGATGGAAAATTTACCTTGTGTGAACATAGCCTTAAAGTAATGTTGCTTTTCACTTCATTTTCAGTATTAGTGGGGTTCCCAAACTTTAAAGCATACCTTTCACAAATTTTTTAAAGAAATCAAGAGGCTTTGTGAGCACAAGCAGTTTTGCAATAAATTGTTGTTGTTATTATTTTTTAATTATTTTTAACTTTTCCTTGTTTAACCCTTAGGGGACACAGCCAGTTTTCATTTTTGCGTTTTCGTTTTTCCCTCCTCGTGTATATAAGGCCATAGCGCCTGCATTTTTCCACCTAGAGACCCAAATGAGCCCTTATTTTTTGCGCAACTAATTGTACTTTGCTAAGGCAGATGTAATTTTTGCCTAAAATGTGCCGGGAAACCAGAAAAAAATTATATGTGTGGTGAAATTGAAAAAAAAAAACGCATTTCTTTTATTTGGGGGAAATGTGTTTTTACGCCATTCGCCCTGGGGTAAAACTGACTTGTTATGCATGTTCCTCAAGTCGTTACGATTAAAACGATATGTAACATGTATAACTTATATTGTATCTGATGGCCTGTATAAAATTCAAACCGTTGTTAACCAATATACGTTCCTTAAAATCGCTCCATTCCCGGGCTTATAGCGCTTTTATCCTTTGGTCTATGGGTCTGTGTGAGGTGTCATTTTTTGCGCCATGATGTGATCTTTCTATCGGTACCTTGATTGCGCATATATGACTTTTTGATCGCTTTTTATTACAATTATTCTGGATTTGATGCGACCAAAAATGCGCAATTTTGCACTTTGGGATTTTTTTGTGCTGACGCCGTTTACCGTGTGAGATCAGGAATGTGATTAATTAATAGTTCGGGCGATTACGCACGCGGCGATAGCAAACATGTTTGTTTATTAATTAATTTATTTATTTTTATTTATAAAATGGGGAAAGGGGGGTGATTCAGACTTTTATTAGGGGAGGGGATTTTGTGTTATTAAAAATACTTTTTTCTTTTACTTTAGACATATACTAGAAGCCCCCCTGGGGGACTTCTAGTATATGCACTCTGATCTCTCATAGAGATCCATGCAGTATAGTTATACTGCATGAATCCATGAGATCGGTGTTCTATTACTTTTGGCTGCTGCAGCCAAAAGCAATAGAATGCCGAGCCGGGATCAGCGCCATTACGGAGCAGACCCCGGCCCGGTATGGATGCAGGGATCGCCCCCCCGCAATCGCGCCGCAGGGGGGCGATCCCCCCACTAGACCACCAGGGATGTATAACCGCAAGTATTTAGAAGCAGCTGTCAACTTTGACAGCTGCTTCTAAGTACTTAATTAGCGGGCACGGCGATCGGACCGTGCCCGCTAATAGCCGCGAGCCCGGGCTACACGCGGCACCCGGGATCGCGGCAGTTCAGAGGGTGGTCGCCGCGCGACCCCCCTCTGAACTCCCATAGCGGCACGAGGACGTTAAATAACGTCCTGGTGCAGCTATGGGTTAATTCAGCATTCTACTTTTGTCCAAACTGTGGTCCATGGCAATATTTTTACTTTTCTCTGTTAAAAAAGACCAAACACAGGAAGTCCCAGTATTTGTGCACTCATGCAAAGAAAGACACCTGTTCATCATGGAGGTTGTATATCAGCTGAGGGCAATTAATTATATTATTAACTTTTACTAATGATGTTATCAAATGTGTATGTGAAAGAACCTGCTGATTATGACTGCACAATCTGCCTCACTAGCGCTATACTATCTACTGCTAAGAATACCAGTCTGGTAACCCGTAGAGTTATAATTATAAATTACAAACAATATATATGGAATATTTGGTGCATATGCTATCTAGATCACTAGGAACAGCTAAAACCACCAGTGTGTGCCGTAAATAAAAGTATAGGAACATGGTACCTGTCTGTTTAGGTGAGACAATGTGCCTAATGGTTAAAGAACAACTCCCACGAAAAAACAAACAAACATTTTTTTGCTTATTAAACACACATTACAAAGTTATATAACTTTGTAATGTGTTTAAAAAAACAGTCTGGACCCCTTCCTGCACCCCCCCCCCCCCCCCCCGCCACGGAAGTTAAAGAAAGTATACATTACCAATTACTGTCGCCACCGTCCTCTTCTCCCTGACGCCATCTTGTGACGATGACGTCAGAGCCGGGGGGCGGACCAGGTCTTCCTCCTCGGCGTCTTCATGGAAAGTGAATGGAAGAGAAAAGGCTGCTGGTGCACTTGCGCACCAGCAGCCTTTTCATTGGCTGGAGCGCATCACATGGCTTCCAGCTTGCTCATCCCTTATTGACTGAGCTTGATGAAAGCCATGTGATGCACTCAAGCCAATGAAAAGGCTGCCGGTGCACAAGCGCACTGGCAGCCTTTTCTCTCCCATGGACCCGGAAGTGAGAGACATCGCAGGACGGCGGCAAGAGGTGACGGAGACGTGAATGGCGGACAAATTGAGTGGCGATCGTCACCGGAGGGATGGTGAGTATGGTGTCTGTGTGTCCCGTGGGAGTTGTCCTTTAAGGTCGTATGAAGCTAATTGATGTTCATAGCGGTGTAATAGTGATGTTCTGCACCCATGTTTCCAATTATTAAACATCCATAATGGAGGCGCCCTGACTTGTAGCACGCCCCATTGATGCTGCACAGGGATTCCTCGTGTAGGATTCAGATTTACGCGGATCAGTGATGTCACTGCCGATAGTACAGATTCCCGTGTTGGCCACAGTTAATGCGTTTAAACAATAGGGTATGGTTATCCTCATCAACCCTGATACACTGAATATTCCATATATATTGTTTTTAATTACATTATCAATTCTGCATGCTTACCAGGTGCTGTGTGACAGGAGAGCTGACTATACAATGCGAGTACCCTCAGGATTCTCTGGGGAAAAAAACAAGATTCCCTGCAGAACCTACAGAACATACACTATTGTGCAAAGGGATGGGTTTTTAAGTCCTACAGGAGCAGCAGTCACAGGGTTACGTTATGCATAGACAGTGTGTAACTACCGCTCCCAAAGTGGTCTGTCTGTCTATGCAATCTGTGCCTCCAGTAAGTCTTTGAGGGAGGTGGGACAAAGAGAGTAGACCACATGGGGAGTTGTAGTTCTACATTTTCACAGTTCCTGTAAAAGTAAACACACATTGAGGCTATGTTTACACTATGTAAGAGACCGGCTGTTCCGTGACCCGGTCAGTTCACAGAGCGGCTGGTCTCTGAAAAGATCATCACAGCCTGTACCGGCCGGATGATCTTTAGCGCCACAGAGTTCTGATGTGGGCGCATCGCTCCATAGTGTGCACTGACAGGGTTTTCTGCGGCCGCTATGAATAGCTGCCGCAGAAAACTGACATGTCAGCTTTTTACGGCGCCGCTAGGGATCCCGGACGAAGTGTATACTATGACTATACACTATAGCTGGAACTCCCTCAGAAGGCAGCACTATGCAAGCACCATGGGAATCACGGCCGTTGTAACAACGGCCGTGATTCCCACGGAACTTATGTTGTGTTAACATAGCCTTATACTGCAACCCACCCACCCCCATGAATGACAGCGTATATATTTACAAAAGGAGCTGCACTGTTAGAGGTCCTGACAGGAGAGGGTCAGAGGTCACCCAACCTCAGTTGATGTTCCTCCATGCAGGCAACTGACAGGCCAGATAGAAGACCAGCTTTAGCTGCTTCGGGAGAAGAGGAGTCTCCCTCGAATCAGCACTGCCTCACATTGACCGGGGGAGAGAGGGAGGAGAGCACCAATGCTTTATCTCCCTCTCTCTCATACTCTGTACCCCTGCCGGGCACCATGCGGGTGGGTGTGGTTCCAGCTTCTGGACACAAGATTGTCTCCTGGTTTGCTAGTGTCAGGACAAACATCCTGAATGGCTAATCAGGGAAAATCACACAGACTAACCAGGCCACCAGCCCCTTTATATCCTGGGCCCCGTAGCAGCTACTAAGGCTGCTATGATGGCCATTCCGCCACTCTCCCTCTGTCGGGTATTTCTAGTTTGCTGACTTTTGTTTATCCTGACCTTAGCTCTGTTACCTGATTATTTTGTTGTTCTACTTTGCTGCCCATTTGGTTTTTACCCTGGTCTGTTGACTATCCCTTGTATATAACTTTGCCTTGTCCGTGTTTTGTGTATCACCTTATTGCAAGAAGGAACCGTGTCTGTGATTGCCCACAGTCGACTAGGACTTTTGAGAAAAGTAGGCAAGGTCAGGTGGTGGAACAAGACTAGGACTCTCTGTCTGTGCCCTTCCCCTCCCCTTCTTAGGCTACCCCACCTACAGTCATGACAATGGAATAGGAGGACTAAAATACCCTAAAAGATGATCGAAATTAGGGTTTTTTGTTTAGAGAAAAAGATGACTGAGGGGGTGACCTTATAACTATATATAAATATATCAAGGGGTAATACAAAGATCTCTCTTGCAATCTATTTATGCCCAAGATTTTTTGCAAAAGACTTCCGAAAAAAATGATTGTGTTCATTATTTTGACATCTGTGGTAAAAATGTCCGTTATTCAATGCATTGTGTGCGTCTTCCCATTGACTTCAATGCATTGCAATGAGTAAAATTGCCGCAAAAACGGACATTTTTTAAATATCAAAATCGGCCGCCTTTTCTCTATTTTTGACGTTGTGTGAACATAGCTATCTTCAGATTTTATATGATTTTTGAGAACTCTATACTTAATGACTAAAGGTCTGTGGGCCTTGGAGCATTCTTCCAATACTGCAATGATCTATTTTTATACTGATTTTCCTTTTTGCTTTGCAGTTACAGTATGTCCTTAGCTTTTCTATATGATTAACAGCAGCATTGCTCTTTATTTTAAGCTTAATAGATTTATAATAGATATGCTATTTGCTTGATTTGATTTGCCTTTGTTGTGTCTGACAATTTAAGCTCCTCCATATACCATTGTAACAAGATACAGCTAATATAAAATATGAATGCATTGATAAACCCCAGGCACTTCTTACCGAGAAACTAATCTATACCCTGTAGAATGCCAGAGCTAAGTAAATATATAAATGAATGTAGACTAAAGCATTAGATGTTTGAGAAGGATGACATTCCCCTGGGAACAAAGTATGTTCCTTACTCTTTTCTTCGGCGTCCTTCCATTTAGAACGAGTGGAAATTGTTATCATTTTGTGTTAATGGTCGAATTGATGGTCAGTGAATTAGAGAAAGAGCTTCAGAGTTTATAGTAATGCCATGTAATATATCTTGAAACATTACTCTTACAGAGCTTATGATGCATAAGAGCATGTTGTTCCCTTCTTCTTGGCTCCAAAAGAATCATCTGTCACATCATATTTTCACAGTAAAACAAAGCAGATGTGTAATTAACTTTTCAAGGCAAAATTATCTCGGCCTTCCTATACCCCCCCCCCCTTCCCATACCCCCCCCCCCCCTTCCCATTTCATGGCTTATGTCCATTTTGAGCTCAGAAGAATCTGATCACATGCTACATATTTAAATATTTGCAGCCATGAGCACAAACCCACTCAAGTCATCTCCCAAGGCTTTCCTTTCTTGCAGCGTACCTAAAGGATTCAATTATAAGGTTGACATGAGTACACTTTATATTAACCAAAACATTGCGGCCTATTTAAACAAGGAAGAAACCTACTTGTGAATGTTATCATAGACACAGGACCGAAAGAGCAATATTTTGACAAGATTCTTGACTTATGTATAAATAATCAGCCTTCAACCTTAACGCTAGACGACTGGGATGTGGCGTGTACCTGGTACTTGCTTTACAGTTCGCGCTGATGATAAATTATGGCCTTTTGATCCTTTAGGGCCTTCTGAGTGCTGTTTGTGTCTTCAATCCACATTCTTGTAATCAGTTCAATCTAAACCTTTCAGAAGCCAGGAAGATATTATTTTGGTGCTTCTAAGTTTAAGCGCTAATCTATCAAAGCCTCAGTATAGAGATCTCAAGGCAACGTTCTTTGAGATGCATCTGCTTCTCATCTGCAGTGCCCCGGCCTGTGGGTTACATTTCTCTTTCTTAAGAACACTCTTTACACTGTATATTTAGTCTGCATTTGGACATAGCAATTTTTCATTAGAAAAGTAATACATATTAACTAGGAAGAGTTGACCACTTAACATTTATTTCTTTCCGGGGAGGTTGTTGAAGCATTCATCAATTTATGTATACAAATGGATAGCTGTGTCCAAGAGTGTGTATGCGTACATATACAGTATGTCTGTAGATAGATGTAAAATTGCAGCACAACAGTACAAAAGGATCCCCTCCCCTTCAATTCTACAGTTTGTACAGTACTGTACACAAGATCAAGCCTTAAGGCCCTATTACACAAAGCGATTATTGGCCGTATTTGGCCGATTATCGGCCATTACTGCCGATAGTCTCTTTTCGTAATAGAAGGCAACGATCGCCTGCAATTAATGATGTCGGCTGATCGTTGTCTGTCATTGTCTTTCAACACGTTGAAAGACAAATGACTAAGTTAGCAACAACTAAGATTGCGTCAATCCGTGTAACAGGAGCGGCTGCAGCAGACCGCCACTATCTCCTATGGCCTCCCAGACAATCTGAATATTGTCCGGAGAGCCCCTCCCGCAGCACAACACCCCCTCCCTCCCCCGCACTTACCCTCTCTCTTATGTGCCTGTAATTGCGCTGGCAGCGAGTGTAAATGAGGAGCAAGCGTGCGCTGACCTGACAGGTCAGCGCTCACTTGCTCCAGGAAATCACCCCGTGCAATAGGGCTTTCATTCAAGTGCCTAGTCCTTTTAGATTCTACAATTGTGTAGGCATGGTTCTTTACTATCGTATCTTCCTACCATTCACAAATACCGTTGTCCATTTATTCTCTGCTACTTCTATTATACTTTTACCCATGTTTTGTAGCTCATTGTAAAGTGCATAGAAGTTCGTGGCATTATATAAAGAGACAATTAGAAGTAGAACCTAATGCTGTTTATTTTATCTCACTTTGACCCTCTAGAACTAAACTATGGCACGCCAATCCATATGATAGTAAATGCCCCATCCAAAGGCTACTGTAAATTAACATTGAAATGCCACGAGAACTGTTCAACAATGACATTAATTAAACTAGTGTAGACATGAAGACATTCATAATTGGACGCTCACATGGGCTTCATGCTATTTATAACTACTTCATATATATATATATATATATATATATATAGTCAGCATCAGCTACGTTAGCACTCTTCGTTATTTTTATTCTTATTATATAATATGTAACATAATATAGCACTGCTATTACCTTCCTGATGTGATAATCTGTAGGTTATTTCAGTCTCACCATTTTTTTTTTCTTATAAATGTAACATTCCTAACTTAAATATATACTGGCATTTAGCATTTTATTGTAACTATTAGAGGTTTTTTTTGAGGAAATATAAATCAGTAGTGCCTTCTTATGCATTAAAGCGACTCTGTACCCACAATCTACCCCCCCCCCCCCCCAAAAAAAAAAAAAGAAAAAAAGAAACGCTTGTACCGTCAGCTGCTTTTAATCCAAGATCTCTCCTGGGGTTCGTTTGGCAGGTGATGCAGTTATTATCCTAAAAAACAATTTTTGAACTTGCACCACCTCTCCGTCTCTCCTTGCATCCCTCCTCATCATTAGAAATGCCCCTGGGCAGGATTTTTCCTATTCATCACTTGTCTGAACACTGCATAGGTGCTTTAACGATCTAGCACCTATGCAGTGTTCAGACAGGTGATGAATAGGAAAAATTGTTCTAGGGGCATTCCTAATGATTCAGAGGGTGTGGAGGAGGGATGGAGGATGGTTGCAAGCCTAGGGCATATGTACTCTAGACCACACCAATTTGACACAGAGCTGCAAGTTTAAAAGTAGCTGTTTTAGGACAATAACTGCATCACCTGTTGAACAGACCCCAGGACAGATCTTGGATTAAAAGCAGCTATCTGATGGTACAAGCGGTTTGGGGAGGGGGAGGGGGTCATATTGTGGGTACAGGCTCCAATGAGTGGCCTCCCCATTCAGTGAGCTGTGTTTGAAATGGCAGCAGGAAAGTTGGGAGAAAATAAGATTAGAGAAAGTAGTGGAGCAAACTGGAGCATAGTGTACTATAGTTTGTTTTTAATTATAGTAGGCTGGATTGTTGGGATGGTGTAATAAATATAAAGTCTAACTCCTCTTCACAGTCCCCAGTCTGATGTAACCTGGTCCTCACTCATCATTATTTCTACTTCTGAGACAAGATGTTTAACCCCTTAAGGACCGGGCCTAAAATGGCCTTAAGGACCGAGGCAAATTAATAATTTGGAAATTAATAACTTGGGAATGCTTTAACCTATCCGACTGATTCTAAAATTGTTTTCTCGTGACATATTGTACTTTACATTTCTGGTAAATTGGAGTCGATACTTATAACAAATCTTATAACAAGTGACCCCATTCTGGAAACTACACCCCATAAGGAATCTAACAAGGGGTGCAGTGAGCATATGGACCCCACTGGTGACGGGCACATGTGTAGAACATGTGCTGTGAAAATAAAAAAAATATCATTTGTTTCATTTTCACAGCACAAATGTGTGCATCATAAGGGGGCCATATCCCCACTGCCCCCCTTGTTAGATTTCTTATGGGGTGTGGTTTCCAGAATGGGGTCCTTTGTGGGGGGTTTCTACTGTCCTGGCTGCACAGAGGCTTTGTAATTGCATCATGGCATCCTCTAATAGGAATAGTGGCAATACCTACTTAGCTGGGGAAAAGGGACAATTTTAATTTATTTGGGGGTATTAGGCCAATTATTAGTTTATAAGGTTGAAAAGGACAGGAGTCCATCAAATTCAACCTGTGTTGATCCAGAGGAAGGCAAAAAATCCAATAAGGCAGACGACAGTAGCCTCATCACAGGGGAAAAATTCCTTCCCGACTCCATAATGGCAATCAGAATAATCCCTGGATCAACGTGACCCCTGAAATAGGAATAAGGGACAGAATTTAGATAATGTAGAACTCCAATGATGTGTAGTACGCCTTGAAGCGATCCAATATGCAGAGGCCGGGGCGATCAGGACAGGTGTCACACTGGAAAATGGTGTCCTGTTCTTCTGGGGTCTCCCGTTCTCCAGTGTGGGGGACGTCACCTGGAAAATGTTGCCCTGGTACGATACGGGGTCCTTCATATCCAGAAGCGCTGGGTCCGCTCCATGTCTGCTAAATATTAGGGCTTTATTACTGCTTCTGATCTTTCCGGATCGTGCCGCAAGCTACAGTAGCTCGGGCAGCGAGGGACCGGAAGAGGGGGTGCTGGTATGAAAGCTATCCCCGTACAGGTGGTAACCATTATCCAGAGGTGGGAAGATCAGTTCCTGAATGATCTTTCCACTAACTCCAAGGATGGGGGGGCATCTGGGGGCTAAATTCGGCTGTCCCTTCCTTCATATACTCTAAGGGTACGTGCATACTGCAGAATGGCTAAGGATAACCCTTTGTGCATTCCGCAGCTGGCACCCACCGGCGGGCTGATGCAGGCGCGCGTCTCCACCCGTGTCACACTCCATTCTATGCACGGGCGGATTCCGCCCTCTGTCCAAAGAATGAACGTGTTCATTCTTTGGAGGGATGACGGAATCCGCCCGTGCATAAAATGGAGTCTATGTCACGGGTGGAGTCGCACACCTGCATCAGTCCGCCGGCAGGTGCCAGCTGTGGAATGCACAAAGGGTTATCCTTCGCCATTCCACAGTGTGCACTTACCCTAAGGTTAGGTTCACACTATGTAACTGTGCGGCTGTATTTTTTATGCGGCTGTAAATGTGCGGATGAAACTCCGGCCGTGGGAAAAAATAGACATGCGGCTCAAAACATACGGTCATTTACTTGGAAATCTGGTTCAACTAAAAATAACAAATAAAATCTTAAGAAAGTGATGCAAACACCTCTGGATGCATCTGGGAAAGCAGGGAACACAGTTTACATGAATTGCTATTACCGGGGTTTGCGATCCTCTGCACTAATGCCGATGTCTCTCATGGTTAATCTATTAAAATAATAAAACACATTTTCGTTGTAATAAAGTGCCTTTCGTTGTTCACTAATTAAATTTAAACTAATCCATCATTTTGCAATTAAATATACTGTTAAAATAAATAGATATATAAATAAATGTATATTTATATATATATTTATTTTTTGACAGTATATTTAATTGCACAATGATGGATTCGTTAGAATTAAATTATTGACCAACGAAACTGAATTTATTTCATCGAAAATGTGTTTTATTAATTAAATATTAATTAGTACAGGAAGCTCCATAAGCCGTTAATTCATATGCCGGCAATAGAGCTTTCTGTACTAATCATCACTTTACTTTAATGAAAACATCAAATGTTTCTTCTAATTATGTTATGACAATAGCATTATTAGAAGAAACATTTAGAATTATATGTGCGTTCAGCTGATTGGCTGATCGGCTGAGCGCACATATAAAGAGCCGGTCCGCAGTACAGTGACTTCATTGTGCTGCGGACCAGCGAAGAGGACACATCGGGGTGAGTATAGAGCTCTCCCCACCCCCTCCCCAGCACTGCACCCCTCCCAGCAAGGAAGGGGGGGTCAGTTAACCCCTTCCTTGCTGAGATGGGTGCAGTCTGACATCAGTCTGGCCCCCAAGGGGTTAAGGGGGATGCAATACATCCTCCCTTAACCCCTTGGGGGCCAGACTGTAAGCAGCGATCTGTAAAGATGCTGCATACTGTAAGGTGCACAACACCGCTCACAATGATGGGTGTTGTGCTCCTGTTTGTGTGTTTTTTGTGTGTTTCTCCCTTTTTGTTTTTCAGATATCGGTATCCTGGGGATTCCGTCGGATTCCGTGGACTACGTCGATGACCAGCGTTTTTTTAATGTTTTTTTTTTTTAAATGGTCAATGAGGGGTGTGGGGGTGTTTTTATTTGAATAAAAAAATGTTTAACTTGTGTCTTGTCTTTATTTCTTTACTTTATAGACTTAGTAGTGGAAGCCGTCTAATAGACGGAATCCATTACTAAGTTGGGGCCTAGTGTTAGCCGGTATAAAATGGCTAACACTAACCCCCTATTATTACCCCAGTACCCAATGCCACCAGGGGTACTGGGAAGAGCCGGGTGCCAGTGGTCCCGGAGCGTCAAAATTGGCACTCCTGGACCGGGCGGCAGCAGGCTGGTAAGATTTAGGCTGGGGAGGGCCTAAACCAATGGCTCTTCCCACCCTGGTGTTACCAGGCTGCTGTTGTTTGGTTTTTAACCCAGCTGGTTATAAAAATAGGGGGGACCCTATGCGGTTTTTTTTAAAATAAATAAATTAAAAAAAAAACGCATAGGGTCCCCCCTATTTTTATAACCAGCCGGGTTAAAAACCAGCAAGGAAGGGGTTAACTGACCCCCCCTTTCTTGCTGGGAGGGGTGCGGTGCTGGGGAGGGGGTGGGGAGAGCTCTATACTCTTCGCTGGTCCGCAGCACAATGAAGTCACTGTACTGCGGACCGGCTCTTTATATGTGCTCTCAGCCGATCAGCCGATCAGCTGAACGCACATATAATTCTAAATGTTTCTTCTAATAATGCTATTGTCATAACATAATTAGAAGAAACATTTGATGTTTTCATTAAAGTAAAGTGATGATTAGTACAGAAAGCTCTATTGCCGGCATATGAATTAACGGCTTATGGAGCTTCCTGTACTAATTAATATTTAATTAATAAAACACATTTTCGATGAAATAAATTCAGTTTCTTTGGTCAATAATTTAATTCTAACGAATCCATCATTGTGCAATTAAATATACTGTCAAAAAATAAATATGTATATATAAATATACATTTATTTATATATCTATTTATTTTAACAGTATATTTAATTGCCAAATGATGGATTCGTTAGAATTAAATTATTGACCAACGAAAGGCACTTTATTACAAAGAAAATGTGTTTTATTAATTTAATATATTAACTATTAGAGGCATCGGCATTCGGCATCATTGCCGGCTATTTTTGAAGTACTCCGTACGGACCGCCTGTCAATCCTCGGCCGCATGTCCAGCCGCAAACAATGGTCTTGTTCATTTTTTACGGGTCCGTTTACGATCAGGCCGTAGATTCATACATAGTGTGCACTGTGCAGCCGTATATCCTATACTTTCCAGCGTACGCATGAACCACCAAAAATACCGCCGCACAATTACAGCCGCAAATACAGCCGCACAGTTACATAGTCTGAACCTGGCCTAAATCTGTAAGTGTACCCTGAGGTACTCTCACAGGGTTTATAGAATTTCACGCCATACCGTCATCTCTTATTGGTACGTTACTGGCGGAAAAGACATGTTTGGGGGGCAGCGTACGCAGACACGTCACTGGATGATCAGGATGATGAGGATGACTGGAGGAAAGAAGGATCCCCCCATTCATCCTCACTGACTGTTTCGGTGTCGGAGGCAATAATAGCGTATGCCTCCGCCGCCGAAAACACCCTGGGGGCCATCTTTATACGGGGATTGGTATATGGGGTATGTAAATGTGTAGTGGTGTAGTGTAAAACTTTATTTTGTGTAATGTAGTGTTTTTTTACATGTTTTTTTTAACATTAAGTATAAAAAAAAACCTATGCCAAAAAAGGTGTTGCTGATAAATGCCGCACATATGTGCGGTACCTATCAGCAGACCGTGGCAGTAGTATATAGGAAAAATCACCCTACGCCAAAAAGGAGGAGTCGCGGGTTAGCAGCTTACACACAATGCTGATCAGCACTCAGCGGCGGTAGGGTGCAGAAAATTAAATAAAAAAAACAAAACATTTTCTACATGCTGAACATCCCTGTAGCTACTGATAAGTGTATAATATACACTTATCAACCGCTAGGGGGCAGTATTCCGGAATGAGACGGAAAAAGCCGAAGATGACGACGCGAGAAGAGGACGCCGCGGACCTGGAAGACGCCGATCGGGACCCCGGATCAGGTGAGTATGGCCCAAATACCTGCTCTGGACCCCTCAGCTACCTAGCTGAGGGGTCCAGAGCAGGTATTTTACATTTTGGGGGCACTTATATTTCCGTGATCGGCTGGTCGGTCCCGATCGCCGTGATCAGCACTGATCGGCACTGGGCCACCATAACTTTTATCAGTAATGGCGGTCGGTGCCGTTCTCGACCACTGACCCAATGACCCGGAAAGCTGCAGATCGGCGCTATTGGCTGAATTGATCAGCCAATAGCAGCAATCGTCAGCACGGGGGGGGGGGGGGGGCGCTAACCCCCCCCCATGCCGACAAGCTAGGATGGCCTGCTTTACATTATAGCAGGCCATCTTCCCCGATCGCTGCGTGTGTACACACAGCGATCGGGGAGACAGCGGGCGTACATTTACGTCCATTTGCGTTAAGGCACGGTCGTTAAGGGGTTAAGCAGGAACTGTCTGTTAATCCAATCACTGAATGAAATGAGTCACCTCTGGGGCTCTGGGGCCAGTGATTCACTATTCGAGCTATTTTTGTTAAGAAGCCTCATCTCGGAGGTAGGAAGAAAATAATCTGTCGTAGTAAAAGTGGGACTAGATGAGGTTGGACTGGGAACGGCAGGAGATTGAGTGGAGATGAGTATGATTTACTTTCTATATTTACAAAATCTGCAGCCAAATATTTATAAATTGTGTGTCCCTCGATAACCCCTAAAATATTGCAAATGACAGAACTATAACTTTAAGTATTACCACAGCGTGTGTCATGTGCATGAATGGCAAATAGTATCTGTAATTATTTTGAAATTAATCAGAAAATCCATTTTTTTTAGCATTAGAATCCAATATTAATCTGCCTAAAGGTTAGCTTGGAGCTTCCCATGCTGTTTGTTACTATTTATTAAAATTGCCGCCCCCACCCCTGTGACTTCCATCTGTTTTCATGTGCTTAGTATGCAAATGGAAAGTCATGGTTATAACAGTTTTTGTACTTTATCTAAATACAAGACATGACCCTTTATCAGAATTAGCTCCACATATCTCTAATTTGGCAGAGCTGTAAAAAATAAAGCCCTTTTCATCTGTGATTCTGCATAGAGAGCAATTAGCTACACAAAGGAAAAGTCATACATAATCACGGAGCACAATTAATACTACAATAAATAATAGAACAGTCAAAATTAATTTCTAAATAAAGTTTCCTCTAAATAACAGGCCAACAAATTGAACCTCTTGCTCTTTTTCAATAGGTCTTTTTTTCTGCATACTATTAAGATTTTTTACTCTCCAATGTTTTTTTCCTGCTACCGGAATCCTGTCGAGGCATTCCTAACTATAGGCATGCATATTTCTGCATAAGTATACTTCTGTTTTGTATCAAACAACACTTTTATTGATATATTATTATCCTCCATGCCATTAAATATAATTATACTTCCTCTTTTTAGCCAATAATATTAACTTCAGCAGTCAATACTTAAATACCCATTAAATTCAGTTGCCACAGGCTGAGTTCTTGGCCTATAGCAAATATTTCTTACATATCACCAATTTGAGCCTATAGCTAAAGCTTGATTTGTTTGGAAAAATGAAAAAAATCAATGTATGTCTGAAAAGCAGTCAATAGAAATAAGAAATGTTCAAGCATTGCATTTATTATAGAGAATATATGAACTTGGAAATTTCCAACGAGGTTATATTTCTAATATTTGAAGCACCTTGCTTAATATATAGTAAATTACTTTTATAACATCATTCTTGTCCGTTCCTATTCAGTTTGCTGTGAATAAATTCAGTTCATTGTGATTTCTAGATGAAAAATGAAATCAATGAAAAAAATGAGACAAGTAAGGCTCACTTTGTATTAAATCTCCTAGATGTCAATGCTGTACTTTGGAAAATGCTTTCAGAGTTTTAGACTTTAAGTATGTGGGGTTACTCTTACCTAGGGGAGTAGGATAGAACAATGTAAGAATAATTGGGTGCAAGTTTAGGCATGTTCAGTCTTAGAAGTTACCAGACTTTTCCCAAGAAACAATATTTTGTATGTTTATATCTCTAGGTACAATAGTGCTTTGCTTATGTTCTGTTATGAAAATGTGAAAATTCAATAAAAAGTATTAAACCAGAAAGGCATCAGAACATACAGTGCATTTGTAGCAACTAGGTTATGTACTGGTGTTTGTCAGCTCAGCCAGAGGTGTCTGTTGTCGTGACACCATGATATTCCAGCACACAGGTGAGATGTTGGTACCTGCTTGTTCGTGTATGCCTGGCTGTGTTCCCAAAATGGTCGGTAACCACCGGGTTGTTGCGGGTCCCTAAGGCTCTTGTCATGGCAGTCCGTGGCAACTGACCCACCTGGACTGTCGGTATCGCCACCCACAGAAGGGGGGGGGGGAACACAAGGTGTGCGGTGGTATGTATAGGTGAAGAAAGAAGATGACAGAGTCCTGTGCGTTAGTATAAAAATAGAACAGCTTTAGGCTGGGTTCACACTACGTATATTTCAGTCAGTATTGTGGTCCTCATATTGCAACCAAAACCAGGAGTGGATTGAAAACACAGAAAGGATCTGTTCACACAATGTTGAAATTGAGTGGATGGCCGCCATATAATGGCAAATATTTGCTGTTATTGTAAAACAACAGCTGTTATATTGAAATAATAGCAGTTATTTACTGTTATATGGCGGCCATCCACTCAATTTCAACATTGTGTGAACAGATCCTTTCTGTGTTTTTAATCCACTCCTGGTTTTGGTTGCAATATGAGGACCACAATACTGACTGAAATATACGTAGTGTGAACCCAGCCTCACTGTAGAACTTTGCAGCTTGTAGTACACATTTTCATAGAAAATAATTTTTACACACACTGGAGTGCTTGACCTTAGTGCTGGAGGTAGGTGCTTGAGAAGAGTTGCAGCAGTGGTGGTAGAGTAGAGAGCGGAGAAGAGGAGTTTGACAGAGGAGCCCTAACCCAATGAAGCCTTGTACTCTGCCGGAAACCTTGAGAGATATCTTGAGTGAAGTGATACCTGTACTCACGTTTAGACACTGTCTTACTGCCTTCTTCCCTCTGATGTTGTTGAACCCGTCCAAGAAGGGTAGTATGAGCCCCAGCTGTGGTTAAATGGAAGTAGCTAGGTGCCGAGTCTTCCCAGTTGCCTGCACTGCGCAGTAGGATTCGTTGGCTTTTACTGGTTGCTTTGTCCTACTGAGGCTAGTGCCTATCTCTTTCAGGATACTGCCCTGCACTTTTAAGACGTGTTCCTGGTGTGGGTCAGGGAGTTCCTTGGTGACCACTCTCCCTTGTGTGCGCTTAGCACTGCATAGTAGATTTTGTGGTTTGGCTGAAGGAACTGTTGGTCTCAAGTTGCATCTGTTCACTTTGGTGGCTAGACTCAACTAACTCTGGTCCCTGACAAGGGTTATGGCATAGGCCAGGCCCTGGCTTAGCTTCTGCAGTAACATTGGTTTGTGTGTCCTCTCTCACTGAGAATCTAAGTAGAACTAACTTGCACTCCCTTCACTAGGTGAACTCCTCCTACAGGGAACCTTGTGTGACTGCCTGTGAGTGGTGGGGATAAGTGTGTGAAAAAGAAAGAAGAGAGAGGATGAATAGAGAAGAAAAGAGCAAATAATAATGTTTACATGTACTACCAACCTAATACATCCATTCATGTTAACCCCTTAACGACACAGGGCGTACATTTATGCCCTGTGGTCGCCTCTGCGAGTTCAGAGCGGGGCCGCACGGTGACCCCACTCTGAACTGCTGCGGTCCCGGGTGCCGCATGTAGGCCCCCTTCACCGTGTCCCACCACCCCCACCTGTGTCCCCGGAAGTGTGGTGCGCTATACATACCTGTCACGTGCTCACTCGTCTCCGATCTTCAGTCATTGAAGTCATCTTCGGGCGGCCGGACCGAATCCCTCCGACCGTCCTGAGTGCCACCCCCCCTCTGCCGCGTCATTGGCTGCTCAGCCGCATTTGGCTGAGCATAACTGTGCTCAGCCAATCGCGGCGATGCAGCTGATGACGCGGCAGAGGGGGGCCGGCACTCAGGACGGTCGGAGGGATTCGGCCCAGCCATCCGAAGATGACTTCAATAACTGAAGATCGGAGACAAGTCGGCACGTGACAGGTATGTATAGCGCACCACACTTCCAGGTTCACGGGTGGGGGTGGTGGGACACGGGGAAGGGGGCCATTCACAGACATAACATACATTACAAAGTTGCATAACTTTGTAATGTGTGTTATTCTCAGAATAATTCTTTACCGCCACACTACCCCTTTAAGGGGTTAATAGTGGCCTCTTGCAGCAAAATATTATGTCCTTCCTATATACTATAGGATTTAATCTTGACACCAAACTATACTGTAGTCAATTGTGTTATGTTAACTATAACCAATATATATATATATATATATATATATATATATATATATATATATATATATATATATATAGTGGGGGAGTTGCTCAGGTATAGCTAGGTAGCGGTCGCAGACAGAGGAAAACAGGCAATTCACAGTTCAAATCTTAGTGTTTATTCACACCACAAAAGCAAATGGAACAAAAATCCAGCATTACCTTCATGCTGCCATCACACATAAGTGCAGTTCCAGCTTGGCCTTTAAAGCAGTAACAGAAGTTCTAAGTGTTGGTTCAGACCTTACAGCAGCAGCTGCCTTGTACACAGTCCATGTGTCTGAACACAGTCCAACCAGTCCTCCTAGACAGATCACATAGGTGTATTCCAGACTTGAGCACACACCACCTCCCTCTGCCCTCACTCCCAGCTCAGCTTTCTATGTTGGGAAATGCCTAAAAACATGGAATGGCTTAATAACTCCAGTCCTTGAACCTAGCTCTCTGCATTCCTCAGAGCAAGACAAGCTGAGAGGAAAATACCTCCCATCCAGCAACAACCCCCGGACTATGTCACATACCCCCCCCCCTTTGTTCAACCTTGAGGGGGTGAACACTTGCCAAACAATGCACTCGGGACAGGGCATCTGCATTCCCTTGTAGTCGGCCTGCTCTGTGTTCTACTGTGAACTTGAAGTTCTGTAGTGACAAGAACCATCTGGTGACCCGAGCGTTCCTCTCCTTCGCCTGGCTCATCCACTTGAGAGGTGAATGGTCAGTCACCAGACGAAAATTCCTCCCCAACAGGTAATAACGGAGAGACTCCAGTGCCCACTTGATGGCTAGGCATTCCCTCTCCACTATACTGTACCTAGTTTCGGCTGGGGTAAGCTTGCGACTCAGGAATCCAACGGGATGTTCTTCCCCGTTAACCTCCTGAGACAGTACAGCCCCGAGGCCCACTTCAGAGGCATCGGTCTGTACTACAAACTCCCTTTTGAAGTCAGGTGTCACCAGGACTGGTGACCCACACAAAGCAGACTTCAAAGCTGAAAAAGCCTTTTCAGCTTGGTCATTCCAGCGTACCATCACTGACTTATGTCCCTTCAAGAGCCCTGTCAATGGAGCTGCCAAAGTAGCGAAATGGGGAATAAACCTCATATAATATCCCACCAAACCCAGGAACGATTTTACTTGCCGGATAGTGACAGGCCTTGGCCAACCCTGTATCGCCTCTACCTTATTCATCTGGGGTTTGATGACTCCGCGCCCAATGACATAGCCTAAGTATCAGGCCTCCTCTAACCCTATGGCACATTTCTTTGGGTTAGCAGTTAGTCCCGCCCTACGGAGTGAGTCTAGTATGGCCTGTACCTTCGCTAGATGACTCTCCCAGTTAGTACTGAAAATGACAATATCGTCAAGGTACGCCGAGGCATACTGACGATGTGGACGAAGAACAATATCCATTAAACGCTGGAATGTGGCCGGAGCACCATGAAGACCAAAAGGTAATACCTTATACTGATATAGCCCCTCGGGTGTGACAAAGGTTCTCCTTGGCAGCCTCCGTCAAGGGCACTTGCCAGTACCCTTTGGTGAGGTCCAAGGTGGAAAAGTACCTGGCCTGTCCTAAACGCTCAATTAACTCATCCACCCGGGGTATAGGATAGGCTTCAAATTTAGAGACCTCGTTTAGCTTACGAAAATCATTGCAAAAACGTAAAGTTCCATCCGGTTTGGGTATTAATACTATCGGGCTGGCCCACTCACTCTTAGATTCTTCAATCACGTCCAGCTGTAGCATCAACTGTACCTCCTCTGCGATGGCTTGGCGCCGAGCCTCGGGTACCCGGTACGGCTTAGCCGGATTTTCACCCCAGGCTCGGTGACAATGTCATGTTGGATTACGGAGGTACGCCCAGGGAGGTCTGAGAACACGTCCGTGTTCCGACTAATGAACTCCTTGGCTTCCTGAGCCTGTTTAGGTGAAAGGCTGTCAGCAACACGTACTCTGGCAGCTGCTTCCCCTGAAACAGTCGGAGGAGCTAGCTTCCCTTCCCCAAAACATACCGACTGTGGGCAGCCAACACAAGTCTCTCTATCCTTCCATGGCTTCAGTAAATTGACATGGTAGATCTGCTGCGGTTTCTGCCGACCAGGCTGATGTACCTTGTAATTTACGTTGCTTACTTTCTTTAGAATTTCGTAGGGGCCCTGCCACCTTGCAAGGAACTTGCTGTCTACAGTCGGTACGAGAACCAAAACCCGATCTCCTGGGTTAAAGTTCCGGACCTGAGCTGCTCTATTGTAGACCTGACTCTGGGCTTGCTGAGCTGCCTCCATATGTTCCCTGACAAGGGGCATCACTGTCTCCATCCGCTCCTGCATTTTAGTAACATACTCAATGACACTCTTGTGTGGAGTAGGCTGTTGCTCCCACGCCTCTTTGGCCACGTCGAGCAAGCCTCGGGGGTGTCTGCCATAAAGAAGTTCGAAGGGCGAGAACCCAGTAGAGGCCTGGGGCACTTCTCGCACTGCAAACATTAAATAGGGCAGAAGCAGGTCCCAGTCCCTCCCATCCTTAGACACTGCTCTTTTCAGCATATTTTTCAAAGTTTGATTAAACCTCTCCACAAGACCATCCGTTTGGGGGTGGTAAACAGATGTCCTTAACTGTTTAATGCCAAGCAACTTGCAGACTTCCTTCATGACCTTAGACATGAAGGGAGTCCCCTGGTCTGTCAGTATCTCTCTAGGTAACCCTACCCTTGAAAACATCTCCATTAATTCCTTAGCTATGAGTTTGGCAGAGGTATGGCGCAGCGGCACCGCCTCCGGGTACCGGGTTGCATAGTCAATAACTACTAAGATGTGTTGGTGACCCCTAGCAGACTTTGGAACTGGACCAACGAGGTCCATGGCAATCCTCTCGAATGGTACCTCTATAATCGGGAGGGGTACTAGAGGACTGCGGAAGTGCTGCTGGGGGCTAGTTATCTGACAGGTCGGACAAGACTTAAAAAAATTCCTCCACCTCTTTGAATACCCCAGGCCAATAAAACCTCTGCAGTATACGGTCCTGGGTTTTCTGTGCCCCAAGGTGTCCACCTAACACATGTTAGTGAGCAAGATTTAGTACCAGGTGACGATATGCCTGGGGCACTAATAATTGTTCAACATTCTCCCCACGTAGTTGAGTGACACAATATAACATATTGTGGTGAACCACAAAACGAGGAAATATAGCCTCAGCTCCTTGTTGTTGTGGTTCACCATCGACCATTAAGACACTCCCCCGTGCTCGGGACAGAGTCGGGTCCCGGAGTTGCGCCGTGCCAAAATTGTCACCAGAGATGTCCAGATCTGACAATTCCGGGCCCGGTGGCAAGTCCTCTACATCCCCAACCATTACATTCACTGGAATTGTCTCCATCTCATCCACCGAAGTGGCGGTCACCCCTACGGCTGGCCCTTCTATCTCGGTGGCCCATGGTTCTGGCTTAACATCTGGATTAGGACCCTCAGCTACTGCTCTGCCTGACTCTTGGGGACAGACATTCAAAAATGATGGCCACAATGCAGAGAATAAGGGAAAGTCTCTTCCTATTGTCAGGTCATATGGCAGATTCGACGCTACTGCCACCTCATGGACTTTCTCCCCTGCAGGAGTTTTTATTACCACCTGGGCAGTAGGATAGTCTTTCAAGTCTCCATGAATGCACAACACTCCAACTTTGCGCTTAGTGAACTGAGATGGAAGCGCCAGGGTATCCCGTACTAGGGTCACCAGGCTCCCCGAGTCCAGTAGAGCATTGACCCTGCACCTGCCGATAGACACTGGGCACATGGGAGGTGCCCTATCCTTGTCCGGGAGGTTAGCGGTACATACACTAACAGCAGGTCGGGCATAGAAGGATGTCCGGCGAGTATAGCCACAGTCCATAGGCTCAGAGGTTAAGGGGCACCTTGCCGCAACATGTCCCGGACCATTACAGCGCCAACAGCGGATAATGGGGACCTCATGTAACCTTGGGGAACGTTGGTTTGGTGGGGAGCTACTCCCAGCAGGAGGTTGAAGCTTTTTCTCAGCCACTGCAAGTGGGGGTATGGGACGGGGTGGCCTCCGGCCAGGGGTACCGTCTCGCACCAAGTCTTGGGTAGCTACATAACGTTCCACCAGACCAACCAGCTGATCTAAATTGCCTGGGTCACCTTGGCCTACCCAGCGCTGGATAGTGACCGGCAGACTGCGCACAAATCGGTCAACCACCACCCTCTCCACTATTTGGGCTGGAGTTAAAGTCTCGGGCTGGAGCCATTTCTTTACCAGGTGCAGCAGGTCATAGGCTTGAGACCTGGCGGCTCTGGATTCCACAAACCCCCACTGATATACACGTTGGGCCCGAACATATATATTGACCCCCAAGCGTGCCAGGATCTCACCTTTCAGCTTTTGGTAGTCCTGGGCGTCCTCCCGAGTGAGGTCAAAGTATGCCTTTAGTGCATCTCCTGTGAGAAATGGGGCAACCACTTCAGCCCACTGGTCAGGCTGGAGACCCTCTCGCTCAGCCGTTCTCTCGAACACTCCCAGAAAGGCCTCCACATCATCCTCTGCCGTTACCTTTCTCAGCGCCGTCTGGACTCTCTCTCTGGCGGCAGGCTGTAGCTGGGAAACCACTGGCGGAGACTCACGAATGGCCACCATTTGTTGTATCAGCAATTTGTTAGTCTCTTGCTGCTGGGCATTAGTCTCTTGCTGCCGTATATTAGCCTGTTGCAGCTGGGCATTAGTCTGCACCAGCTGTTTAATCAACTCCTCCATTTTGTCTGGAGATGCCGGCTGAAGCTTTGCAGGCTTAATCTAGGACATGCAATGGTGCAGACAGAGGAAAACAGGCAATTCACAGTTCAAATCTTAGTGTTTATTCACACCACAAAAACAAATGGAACAAAAATCCAGCATTACCTTCATGCTGCCATCACACATAAGTGCAGTTCCAGCTTGGCCTTTAAAGCAGTAACAGAAGTTCTAAGTGTTGGTTCAGACCTTACAGCAGCAGCTGCCTTGTACACAGTCCATGTGTCTGAACACAGTCCAACCAGTCCTCCTAGACAGATCACATAGGTGTACTCCAGACTTGAGCACACACCACCTCTTTCTGCCATCACTCCCAGCTCAGCTTTCTATGTTGTGAAATGCCTAAAAACCTGGAATGGCTTAATAACTCCAGTCCAGTCCTTGAACCTAGCTCTCTGCATTCCTCAGAGCAAGACAAGCTGAGAGGAAAATACCTCCCATCCAGCAACAACCTCTAACAACCTGGGACTGGTGTGGTGCTGTTTTTGCAATTCTGGAATTCCTTAATTCTTTAAGGAAAAACAAATCTTTTTGTACCTCGTCTGTTGCTATATTCTGGTTTACATGTGCAGACAGTTTTTGTGTATTTAAGCAGCTCACTTTACCATTTGTGCTATACATTTGACTAATCTTGCTGCTACTATCTATTTTGGGGAATCTCAAGAAGTTCCAATGAACTCTTTGGTTTCTGAGACCTCTGCTTAAGAAAATTTTTCAGATCTCTAGATCATTTCAACTCGAGTTACATTCCTCTATAACAATCTAATTTATTCTTCCTGTTTAGTATGTTCATAGTATATTAGATATTGATATTGTACTGTATATGTGATTTCAATTATATGGTTTTTCTCTGGGAATGCTAACCTAGAAGAGTCTGATAATTCTGAGTAAATTGGGGTCATCTTTAGTGCATTTTGGAAGAAAGATTCCGATTGATCCCCTAATGCACTCATTGTATATTCTTAAAATATCATGCAAGATAGCATAGCTACTATTTAACTTTGAAGCACATTTTCCCATAAAAAAAGAGGATGGGAGCTGTGCTCAAGTTTTGGTAACTGAGCACACTAGGACTTTCATCTTATACAATTTTTTTTTTAATATTTGCTGACATTCACCTTATTCTATCAATCAAACCTTACAAATCATGTTTTAATATAATAAAAACAAACACATACATTAAGAAAACTGTAATGCTCTAACATTATCCTATCTACAAATGTAATAGCTTTCTTTTCCTTTCTGTGTGGCTGTTTGCAAAAACTACATTAACGCTGTAGGTCAAAACATCATTGCAGGACTCAATTATATACAATGGATAAGCTTAAGTAGTTTTAAGAAAAAAATAAACAAAAATATTATTTTCCAAAGGGATAAAAAGGAGATTAGAATGGGACAACACTCCCAGACACAAGGTGAAAGTATACAGATGAACCAGCCTTCACCACGATAGTATGCAGTATGCTACTTTTTCAATATGTGATCAAAGAACAGAAGCATGTTTGGAGCACTCTTCCACTGCAACCAAGCTGAAGTTTATTCACCTAGCAAACTGGACATCAGATGTAGACAGAAAACTGGCAACATACTCCTATAGATCCATACTAGGTCCAGTTGGGCTAAATGACCGATCCTCCATACATGGAACCTGCTGGGAAAAAGTGAGAAATAATATGTACCTTATGTTGCATTCTCTCTTTTGTAATAAACATAATGATGGTGTTTTAATGATTATTTACATGTGTATGTTTTGTATATAAGGGGGAGGAATACGTGATAACGCTAGGGCTGTGAAAAACTTCAACTTGGTTGCAGTGAAAGAGTGCTTCAAACTTGCTTCTGTTCTTTGATCACATATTGAGTATTATCTATCCTGTATCTTCTTGAGCACCCCAATCAACAGGGATCAAGACATGGTGAGTGCCATGGTCTCAGAACGGTATGAGTGGTGCGGGGGAATTGTCTTGTGGAAGCTATTCTACTTTTACACACTATGTATCATTGAATGTATGTACAGGAGAAGATTCAAAAGTGGAAATACATATAGTCAGGGCCGGCGTCAGCACCCGGCCAACTAGGGCAAGTGCCAGGGCCCACAGCGCCTCTAGGGGCCCAGTCCCGTCTGTTGCTACTTTTTTTTTTTTCTCTGTCAGGGAAAAAAAAGTGTAGTAACAGAGAGGACTGGGTCCCCAGAGGTCGCATGGGACAGTAAGGGGGGCGTCCGTACATACTGGAGTCCCAGGCACTTGTCTCTTTGCACAAAACTTCAGAGTGGCTGCTGCAACTATGGGGGATGAAGGACCTTTCAGCAGCTATGGTGGATAAAGGACCTTTAATGATGTCACTGGTCATGTGATCGGACACGTGATGGAGGGCAGGTAGGCTCTGGAAACTGTTCTGTATGTACTGGGGCTTCTAGTTTTCTGTGTACAGGCCCAGCTGTGATACTGTATATATAACAAGAACACGCTGAGACCTCTAGACCAGAGGGCTCAGCATGTCCATGTATATATATATATACATATATATATATATATATATATATATATATATAACTGTAGGAGCTGTATACAAGATAACTAAAAGCCCCAGCATGTCCATGTTGTGTAAATATACTGTATATCACTGCAGGAGCTGTATACAAGAGAACTAAAAGTCCTAGCATGTCCATGTTGTGTATGTATAAATATATATATATATATATATATATATATATATATATATACACTATATATCACTGTAGGAGCTGTATACAAGATAACTAAAAGGCCCAGCATGTCCATGTTAAATACACATAGCAGGAGCTGTATGCAGGAGAACTAGAGACTCTAGTTCTCCTGTATACAGATCCTGTAGTGATATAGATATATATATATATATATATATATATATATATATATATATATATACACACACACACACAACATGGACATGCTGATACCTCTAGTTCTCCTGTATACCGCTCCTGTCTGTGATATATACAACATGGACATGCTGGCGCTTCTAGTTCTCTCCTGTATATAGCTTTTGCAATGTGACAATCACAGAGATCAGGAGATACCGGAGGAGAAAGATTTGCAGCAGCCGCATGTTTCTTCTGCTGCAAATCTTTCCTCGCCTGCCCAAGGGCCCACAAAAACCTGGAGCCGACCCTGCATATAGTACTGTATACATCACAACTCGCTAAACATTTACTGGGCTGGATGCAAGAGTAAAAGACAAACACACTCATAAAGATACCATACACATTCGTTGGGTCAGGTACGAGATCACCCAGCCCGCAACTGTAGTGTAGTGCCGTCGGACTTTTGGCCAGTTGCGATCCCCCGAATATGCGGCCAGGATATTACAGGGAATTCACCATGGATTCCCTGGAATATCCTGGCCGCATATTCCCGGGATCACAGGCATAATGAGAGAGCGAACTGCTTTTGGACCACAAGTCTGAACAGTTCGCTCATCTCTAGTGCCCACTGTACATGCAACTGAAGGCGCAAGAGTACCTGGCCCAGTAAAATTCAGAGTTCATTGATTTACTAATTCCTTTATTAAAAAGTGATCTTGTGGCCAGATTAAAAAAGATACCAGAAGCTAAATAATTAAGGGTTTGTTCATACTTTGCTCATCTTTAGAATAAATTGATATTCACACAGTTACAGTGGGGAAAAAAAGTATTAAGTCAGTCACCAATAGTGCAAGTTCTCCCACTTAAAAAGATGAGAGGCGTCTGTAATTTACATCATAGGTAGACCTCAACTATGAGAGACAAAATGAGAAAACAAATCCCGAAAATCCCGAAAAATTGTAGACCTGCACCAGGCTGGGAAGACTGAATCTGCAATAGGCAATCAGCTTGGAGTGGAGAAATCAACTGTGGGAGCAATAATTAGAAAATGGAAGACATACAAGACCACTAATCATCTCCCTCGATCTGGGGCTCCACGCAAAATCTCACCCCGTGGGGTCAAAATGATCACAAGAACGGTGAGAAAAAATCCCAGAACCACGAGGGGGGACCTAGTGAATGAACTGCAGAGAGCTGTCTCCCATAGTTGAGGTCTACATATGGTGTCAATTACAGGCCTCTCTCATGTTTTTAAGTGGTGGAACTTGTACTTTTGGTGACTGACTAAATACTTTTTTTCCCCACTGTATGTTATGTTTTGCTTTGCATTCTTTAAGCAGCCATTTGTCTTACACTAACCATTCTCGATTCAATTCTGTGTTTTGCTTTTGTTTCTGGTCAATATTCCTATTCCAGTTCTGACCTTGGTTTGTTTTTTTGGCAGGTCCTCAACCATAAATTGCATATGTAGCTTGTGTGTTGGTTTTATTCTGGAGAAAGGCTCCTCAAACCTATTCTTCTGAGGCTACAATATACTAACTGGTAACAACCAAACTCTGCCAGTTGCTAAGTACTATGGATGCACTTAAGGGTACTTTATGATACCAAAGGAAAATGTTTAACGTTTAAGACTTTAATATATACAGTACTTAATATTTATAAAAATAACTAACATACAGGACATCCATCACGTTGTCTATTCCCAAGGACGTGAGGAGATAATGTTTACAAATCCAAGATACAGTACACCAGTGTCCCTGGTCATTATACAATGTAAAAGCTTAAGAGGAACCCTTTGAAAAAAACTTTTTACCATTAAACCTAGTACAAAATAATGTATGGACATTTAATATAAGGCCTTTTACATTGACTAGACTTACAATATATAATTGCTACCACCAAGCAGCGGCTTTTACAAGGTTCTGGGCTTCAGGAAATTTCGACATGAACCAGGGGCACATGCAACAAATATTGTGCCTGCTGTTAACTGTATCTGAATCCTCAGAACACAAGTTTAAAGCAATGGTAGCTAAAAGAGCCATCAGCTCCTTGTGCATCCATGTACTACCATAGACCACAGTTTTGTTTTTTTTAATCTGTGGTCTTCTAGAATTTGGGAGCATGCTTTTATAGGCAGAAGGCTGATGCAAGTTCACTGTTTAGTCAGTTAATTGCATTTCCTGAATCTGACTCAGCATACTCACAAAGCTTCATAGGCTACAGGTCTAAAACCATCTGAGGTTTATGAGAATGGCTTGGAAGGAAGACATGGAGGTCTGAGCCAGTTAGAGAAGAATGTATAACACTATACTTCCAAAACAGCTGTCTGCGTATGGGCAGTCTTTCCTTTTGGAAAGATTTTTGGCTTTCCCTAGTTAATATCTACAACTTCTATATGTAGGCACTTGGAGGGACGCCTCTGTGCCTAAAAAGCTTTTTTTAAGCTAAATTTTTTTTATATATATATAGCGCTATACATGTGGCATTCCTTGTGCTTACCCTATTGGTCCTGTGCATTTGAGCGATGTAGTGATGGCAACAGCTGACATGCAAAAAAGGTAAATAGAGAGGTTTTTTCCCCCTCTTTACCACCTGTCTGGGCAAAATGTCTTATAAAAGTCACTTTCTTCTTTATTTTACTTTCTTTTATAGAACACAAATGAAGGAAAGTTTTCTTAAATCATAGTTACTTTTGAAAGTTGTCAAAAAATAAAAAAAAATCTTAAAATCTTACCATTGCAGTTCTCTTTTATTGGAATTGTTTGCATTATTTATAACTAAACAGGATAAACTTTTATGAGTGTTCATAACACAATACTTGGATAAAGCTGACATTTCTTTGAGATGTCATTGTACAAAGACTTAATCATGGCAAACCCTTCATTAAAATCGTAAAGAGCCATTCAAGGATGCATTTCATTATATTAGCATCCGTTCAAGAGCACAAAAGTGTGATTTGCTTCAGCAAAGTAAAAAAAAAAATTGCTTCCCAAAGCTAATTAAAATGAAGTGAACATATCATTAATAAGAAGTGGATATAGTATTTTAAAAAATATTGTTTGACAATAGGAGATGCCTCATTTAGGAGTTATAAGGCATTACTTATTGTGCCCCACATGACTATATTTAAAATAATATTCAGATGTAAAGACATGGGTGAAGATTATCGTAAAATGAATTTCAAATTAAAAGCAATGTAAACCAATGTAAGCCAATCAGCATGTACGTTTCACTGATATAATAGTCGTGGAAAGTGGTCAAACAGGGAATCACACTGGGAAAACACAATCCAATTAGTGGTGCAATATTCCTGAAGCACATGCACTGATTTTTTATTTATTTCTACAAGACTCTAAAGAAGCTCTTGTCCTCTGTATAAAAAAGTAATTAGCATATTTACAATATGTTTTCCATCCACACCCAGCATATAATCTAGCATTAATTTTTTCAGAGCTTCAAAGCACGAAAACAGTCACAAATACATTATTGTGCCCACTTCTTTCACTTTGTGTGTAAAAAAAATTCTTTCACTGTTGTGTTGGTTGAGATTCAGGTATAATACATTTCTTTGACAGTTGTCGTAGGCCACTTCCTCCCTAACAGCTGGATTAGAGGGTGTGGGTCTCTGGGTTGGCCCATTCCAATGGCTGCAAAGGGGGTTGGGCCAACTGCACCGATGTCGGCAGACATATGGAGTTTCACAGCCGTTAAACCCCGCCAACAATAACATGCCTTTTTTGAGGGGGAAAGACCACCAAGAAATCCTTCGTACAGTAAAGTATGAAATGTCCAGAATATAAGCTTGAGAATGGTGCTGAGAACTCCTTATATGAAAAGAGGGTGACAATATCACTTTAAGCAGACTTCACGCTGCAAGTTTGTAGCGAAATCCTCTGCAAATCCCTTATTGTCATTCTGAATAGGGTTACATACTCGTTTGGGGCATACATTACCAGTCCCCACTCCAGCTTGCTTTGGGGGCTTCCGGCATTCTGACATCACATTCAGCCAATCAGTGGCTGCGGTTAGAAAGCGTACTGATTGACTGAGCGGGAGGTCAGGATGCCGTTAGCCCTTGTAGCAAGCTGGAGCATGGAACAGGTAAAGTATGCCCTGGACCGCCGTGGGTTAAGGGGGCGGGCCTTACATACTCACAGCGGGATTTTGCTACGTGTGAAGGCACCCTAAAAGGCAACTGATAACAGGCTTCATCTTGCAATTAATCCCTAGATGAAGCCAGTTAGGTGAAATCCTGGATCGGATAGTATTTTAGCCTGTTAAGAATGAGAAAATCTGCACTTTGTGGTGTCTATTCACATTTTAGAAACAAAGGACAGACCACTCTTTGAAAGTAATGTTGGCTTTTTAAAAGTAATCTTCTAAAGTAATGAATTGGCTTTAAAATGACGGCCATCCTTAAAGACACTGCCAATAGGCAGAGAATAGACAGTGTTCAAACATAGTCTTTCTTTGTTTTTAATCCACCTATGGTTTTGGTTGAAAAAATGCTGACCCATTTAACCCTTTGGGTTCAATAACAAACAGTCTGACCCCCAGGGAGTTAACTGAAGATGCTTTGCATCTCTCCTTAACCTCTTGGGTGCCATTCAGAACAGTCTGACCCCCAGAGGATTCAGTATGAATGCATTGCATCCCATCCTCTCTTAACTCCCTGGAAACCAGACTAATCTCCCTGGGACAGGTGCAGTGTGTGTGCTGATTGGCTGATTTCTTAAAGGCTGATGTCAGGCACCGGTAGGGTAAGTTTAACCCACCCCGCCTCCCCCCCTAATGGAGCACAGTCTTGCCCGCAGGGGATTACATTTTGTTAATTGTTTCCCTCCAGTGACCCAGCATACAGCGAACTCAGTGTGCTGGTCGGGTGCCAGCCCCACCAAGGAAGAGGTCACTTAACCTTCTCAGGTTCTCAGCAGCCTTTCAACAAGCTTTTTTTTTTGTAACTGAGCACCCAAGAAGCACGCACTACCTGTTTGGGTGTCGATTTCTTACGAGTAGCCCTATACTCAAGTGAATTCTATACTCGAACGCGCATGCTCACTCATCTTTTATTGTTGCTCATTGTCCATAAAGGTAATGTTACAAAGTGGACTCAGGAATAATGTCATACAGATATAAATGTATTCTTTCTTATCATATATATTAAATTCCTTAGACTTTGTAAATCCAGACATGTATGATATCAGATTGCCAGCCTTTGATGACAACATGATTTTAGTGATACAGATGTAGCCACCACCAACACGATTGACTGCTAGCTTTAAACGAGCACTAAAAGCTCAAGTGCTTGTTGCTTAAGTGGAGCATTTTTCAATGCCTGAGTGCTCAACTCGAGTAACAAACCCTATTGAAATCAATGGGAGACTCAAGCATTTACCCAGATGTTCGTCAGAGCATCACAACGCCAACAGCAACTCATTTTCTCTCACTTAGAGCAGAAGTCTGGCTATTTTTTAATTTTCGACAGGGGGGAATTTGATCAGGACTGTGAACTTAACTCTCCCCGTGCCAGCGGTGAGTGGCGGGACCAGCCTCGGGACCCCCATTTGGCTCCGAGATCTCCTGCACTGACACAATTGACTGAGTGATTGACTGAGCGGCCAATGCATAATCCAGAAGAGGCATTTTCCCTCGAGTTGTAATGACGTCACGACTTGGGGAAAAATGCCTCTTCCGGATTATGGATTAGCCGCTCAGTCATTCACTCAGCTGGGATGCCAAGTCCGGTCATGGCTTTTCAGTCAATGCCTTCGAGCTGGGATCCCAAGTCCGGTCCTATCACTCACAGTGGGCACAAGGAGAGGTAAGTTCGTATCTGATCAAATTCCCTCCTGCCCCTGCCAGCTGCCAGCTTTTAAAAATGGCCAGACTTCTCCTTTGACATTCTCCTTTCTGCTCACTTTTGGTAGATCAGGTTTAAGGGCAAGTGTGAACTCATCTGTAATGCTTATAAAAACAGTACTATATAGGCTCCCCTAGAAATAGCTACAGAGTAGCCCAAGTACAGAGAATTGGCATCCTTCTACAGAACAAGTTTTAAATTGTGGCCCTCCAGCTAATGCAAAACAACAATTCCCATCATTCCTCGACAGCTAAAGCTTTGGCTGTAAAGGCACAATGAAAATTGTACTTTTGCAACAGCTGAAGGTCCACAAGCTTGATGCTCCTGCCCTACAGTAACCAGGTAATTCAGCAGAATTTTTACCATATAAAGGTAAGTGACCAGAGTTCTGCTGCGTTTACACAGAACGATTATTGTGCGAATTTGCACAATAACGATCGAATTCGAACGATAATCGTACGTGTAAACACAAGAAACGATCGAAGGACGAGTGAGAAATCCTTCATTTTCATCTTTGAACATGTTCTTAAATCGTTGTTCGTCGTTCGCATAAAATTCGCAGATCGTTCCGTGTAAACAGTCGTTCACCTATTTTACCTATGTGCAAGATAGGCTTAAGTGATCGCAAAACAAATTTTCTGTACGATATATCGTTCCAACTAAACGCTGATCGTTATAAAAAAAAATTGTTACTTTGAAATCGTTAAGCGAATTATCGCTCCGTGTAAACGTAGCTTGACTGAAAAAAAAAAAAAAACTAAATCTGAAAATGTGAATTGCTTTAACAATGGCTGCATCTGAGAAAATCATCTAAAAGTAAATTAAATGTTGTGCCAATAAATGTGAATATCAGCATAACAATTTTTTTTTTTTAGCATTTTTTTCTTGTTACGCTGCAAGTATAGAACCCAATATACTGCAATTAATGCGAGCTGTATGGGGAAATTCATTTTATTGTGTTCTGGAATAATGCTGATTCAAATTTATATTACTCTATAAACTGTCTCATCTTTTATCCTTGTCTGAGTGTTTCAAATAAAATGTTTTCAGCACCACATAATGGAAAAGACTTCTGTGATTGAGAATGAAACATTTATAATTACTCTCTTTCTATTTGCTTAATTTTTTGTCTCAAAACATCTAGCAGAATCTAAACCAAAAGTTACATAAAATAATGAGCTCCCAGCAAGATCTACAAATTTCAGCTTGGTGGATAGTATTATTTTCTTGTAGCCCCAGGGTCCTGAGTTTAAGGCTATATTCACATACAGCAAAATAAAAGGAAAACACGGCAATCAAATAAATATAAAATGTGTCCGTTTTATTTTATTTTAATAATGATTAGATTCTTAGCATATTATTCCACTGTGAATATTATACAGCATATGTTCTTTCTAATTTTTCATGGGACCGTAGCCCATAAATTAACCACTTTCCACTCTGCCTCAGGTGTATATGCTGCTTAGGGCTGGTACTTGTAAATGTATAGTGTGAAGAAGGCAACAAGGTAATTAAGCATCTTATGCCAATACAAGGCAAAACTGTCCCCTTTGTGCTTCATTGAGATACTATTAAAGGGGTACTCCGACAAAATTATTTCTCTTTCAAATCAACTGATTTCAGAAAGTAATATAGATTTGTAGTTTACATCTATTTAAAAATCTCAAGTTTTCCCATACTTACCAGCTGCTGTATGTCTTGTAGGAAATGTTTTTCTTTCAGTCTGACACAGTGCTCTCTGCTGCCACCTCTGTCCGAGACAGGAACTGTCCAAAGCAGGAGAGGTTTTCTATGGGGATTTGCTATTGCTTTGGATAGTTCCTATCTCTGACAGAGGTGGCAGCAGAGAGCACTGTGTCAGACTGAAAAGAATACACCACTTCCTGCAGTACATAGAGCAGCTGATAAGTATGGAAAGAATTTTTTTTTCTAGATAGAAGTAAATTACAAATCTATATGACTGTTAGCACCAGGTATGGCAAGGGCAGTCATACAGATATAGACAGACAGTGAGCCCTGGCCGTTCCCACCATCTGTCCCTGCCTACTCGGTCAGCCCTAGGCAGCTGCGGACAACCACAAAGACGGTCCCTGCCCTGGTGTAAGTGGAACACAAAACACAGACAGAAAAACAAACACAATAAAGTGTAGTGAACAGTCCGGGTCGGTAACAGCGGGCAACAAATGTACAAAAAACAAAGGCAGTCCGATAGTCAAGGGTCAGGCAATACGGTTAAGGCAGGCTTCGAAACTGGGAAGTTAGGAAACAAGCGAAGGGTCAGAAAATGAGCAAAAGGTTAGAGTACTATAAGTCACAGCAAACTAGCCTAGCAAAGAACACTAATAGCAAGCACCTATTCCTCACTATTTATGGAGGCTCAGGAACTCAGTCCAGCAGCTGATTGGACCAGCCCCTGATCCTCCACACAGCTCACCTGCACAACAGCAGGTTAACCCCTAAAGCTGCCAAGGCAAACAAGACGGGTGGGGCTGAACAAACCTAAAATAGACCAGTGTTCAGACAGGGTTCTGGAACTGCACAGAAACACCAACTCAGCGTCTTCTCAGCCGCACAGCCCGAACCGAGGAGCGCCAGCGCACAGTCCAAACAATAACTTTTTGAAACCAGTTGATTTGAAAGAGAAAGATTTTCACTCTTCAATGCCCCCTTTTTGCTTCCACAATATAATAGTACCCTGCTTTTGACACTTTTCCCCTCCCTAAATCAACTCCTCATTGTGTTGCCCATAAGGTATTTGTGCCCCACCTATGCCCTCTTATCCACAGACTATACTTTTACCTCTATTCATTCTCTCCTGTCTCCCTTGTGATACTCAGAGACATGTGGCAGCAGGAGTATCCTAAATCTTACTCCACTGTCTCCTTCATTCTGGGGCCTTAAGATAGTAGAAACTGGGGAGGACAATTCAGGACACTCATGCTGTTGTTTACCACCAGGTCATAAGAAGCAGACAGGAGAACAATAAATTAGGCAAGTGCACTATTAGCCATGGAAAATGCAACCACTGCTACTCCTATGGCTATCACATCTTTATATCCCTGGCTGTTGGGCCCTTTTCTTCTCGCCCCTCTTAGACGGAGCATGCATCCAGGAATATCATGTGACCTAACTGTGTCACAGGGGAAGGCAGGGCCAATGGCTCTGTTCTGTCAGCTGTACTCTCATTTATCGCGAGCATGCGGCACGCAATGCCTGTCTCAGAAGAGAAGGGCGGCACATCCTGAAAAAAGAGACAGCCACTGCAAACTGACGTCACTGCATAAAATGGTTGCAAGCCTTTTTACAAGAAGTACAAGTCAGATCTGCACAGAAAGTGAGCTTTGTCTGGAGTATCCCTTTAAATATTCATCAAATTTATTGGGAGCCCAAGTATACACAAAACGTTTTCCCCTCATGGGGTCTTTGTCAAGTATACTTCACTAAGACCCGGCATGATCGAAAAATTGTATATATACATGGACATCAATATAATTGGTCAAGATTCTAGGGTATGTTCACACACGTTGGAGTTTCATTGTGTTAACACAAGGAGGGACGGCTGAACGGCAATTACATTATTAACTACTGCAATGAAGTGATGCAGAACTGCAATGAAATTATTTATTACTACAATTAAATGATGCATTCACTCTGTGTTTTATTGTGTTATTGCATGTGTGAACACGGCCTGAATCTACTGGATGCTATTGGAGATGTCTAAGAATCCACGTGCAACTTTGAATGCAGGATACCGTCGTTGGCTACTTTATAGTAAAATTTCTCAGTGTACAGTATTGGTAAGTGTACTCACTGCCATGACTGACAACAGCTCCCTGTGTGCCCCATAGAGCTAAAATCAGACTTCCATCCTCCAGGCTGTGCTGTCCTGTTCTGTGGTGAGTCTGTCCATAAGATGGCCAACATGGAGGAGCATGTGACCATGTCCTGCCCCCCAGCGTTTAACACTGAACCTCTATATACCTATGGAGGACACAGGGGGCAGGGCATGGTCACATGCTCCTCCATATCAGCCATCATATGGACAGACTCACCACAGAGCAGGACAGCACAACCTGGAGGAGGGAAGTCTGATTTTAGCTCTATGAGGCACACAGAGAGCTTTTGTCAGTCATGGCAGTGAGTACACTTACTAATACTGCACACTGAACTATTATATTATAAAGTGGCCAACCCCTTTAAAGTTAAAATGCCTTAAAAGGTTAATTGGCTTTTCTGAAGCCCCAGATTCTATTCACTTCAATAGGAGCTGAGGCTGTAGCACCCTGGTGCCACCTCCACGTAGGGAGTAGAGCCAAATCCATTCTCACTGTAGTGCAGGAACCCAAAAGCTGATTGGAAAGGGAGTCAGGTGACAGCACCAATCAACTATTGATTGCCTATCCCATTGCTATCATTTGTTTTAACTTGGACAATCCCTTTAATTTAAATGAGTTTTTTAAACCAGACAATCTCTTTTTTATTCATTTCTCCTATTTTTCCTTGGTATTAAAGCAAAGGAAGGGATAAAGGAGCATAAAATGTCAAGAATGTGATAGTTTCAATCGATTGCTTTTAAATTATCTGAAAAACTAAATTCACAATTCATTTATAATTCATAAAGCAAGTATCCACTTATTTAATTTGCGCTTTTCTCTCTGATGTCTTCCGCCTCCACTACTTTTATAATTTGTTCAACTACTGAAAAATGAAATAAATGCCGTAAGCAAATTGTTTGTGACATAAACACTGTTAACCTGCTTTATCTTATTACACCTCTAATGTCAGACACAGACTATCCCTTACTGAAGCTAGATAGTGCCGATTCACAGTTGAGAGAACACAGTACATACATACTTATTGTGATCTACGGAATGGTCAGACTTTAGGGACAGTGACTAATTTTTAAATATAGGGAATCTTTCGCTAGGTTTATGCAGCCTTAATGAGGGCAGCATAAACTAGTGACAGAAATGCAGAACAGATCGGGGTATTACTTATATTATTCTGTTCAACCGTTCTCCTAATATGCAGGAGTATAGGATTCTTGACACACCCCTCCCCCCGCCCTCCAGCTGCTGATTGACAGATGACTGCCTATAAACAGCATGGATAGATAACTGCCAATTAGCAGCTGGTGGGCGGAATTTTCTGCTTTTCATGAATATATAGGACTACTTGGCTCATGCACATAATGGAGAGGACTACTTATTGTCCATGTTATTCAGGAGGAGATCTCTGAATCAGATGCACAGAACAATATAAGTGACACATCATTCTGTTCAGCTTCTCTGTCACCAGTTTATGCTACCCTCAAATAGGACAACATAAATCTACTGTATCTGTCTAATTAAAAAATTCCACTCACAAAAGAACTAGCTTCTATTCAAGAACTCCACTTTTTGTTGTACTGTACAGCATATGAATAAGCCAACATTTGAAATTATTATAAAAAAAAAAAACACAAAAAAATGCATTGAGGCAGCACAAATTATAATCTTTTCATATACAGCAGCGCCCACACACAACTATTTCAGTTCAATAAGTTTTTAAAATTTACTGTATTCAAAGCAGAACTTTTTATTTCTTCTAGAAATGACTGTTATTTATAATATTTATCTTTTTATTAAATGCTCTGTTCCTCCACAAACTAAATGCATCGGTAATAGTTCAGTGCAAAATATCAGTGTAGGTAAAATGTATTAGCCTTGAGTCCAGACTGTTGAGCCCGCAGAGGATTGTGTAAACTGGATACAAATGTAACGAACTATCAACCATGTGAAGTAATAGGTCTGTCCAGATTAGCAGTCTCTGGATGCAAAAAATCCTCTTATTCACTGACAGCAAATAGAGCTTAAAAACGGTAACAAAGAGGGGGGGGGGGGAATCTACGAACATTGATCGTACATCACTTTTACTGGAGCATGCAGGTTACCAACATGACACATACTTATTGAGGATTACAGAGCATGTTACTGAATAATACCAAGTGGCACCCGATGCTATTCGCCTCCAATTATCTGATGACAAAAGTAACAGAAAGCTTTGAAGGGGTTGTATGGATTAAAAAAAAAAAACATTTACTGTCGTTCGAAAATAGCACCCAACCTCTAAAAGACTCCGCTCCATTAAAGTGCACTGGGCGAAGATGTATTACAACATACAAACTATGAACATACAACATACAAACTATTACCCTTGATTGGATTCACGTCTCAAATTCAAATGATTGGACATGATTTGGAAAGACACATGTCTATCTATATAATGTCTCACAGCTAACAATATGAGTCAGAGCAAAGACCAAGATATGAGGAGGAAAGAACTGCCTGTAGAGCTCAGAGACAGCAATACATGGAGGCAAAAATTTGGAGAAGGAAACAAAACAAGATCTGCTGCACTGAAAGTTGCCAAGAGCACAGTGGTCTCCATAACGTCTAAATGGAAGAAGTTTGGAACAACTGGGACTCTTCTTAATGCTGGCCGCCCCACCAAACTAAATGAGGGAGAAGGGTCTTGGTAAAAGAAGTGACCAAGAAACCAAATGGTAACTCTAAAAGAGCTCCAAAGATCCTGTCTGTAGATGGGAGAAACTTTCAGAAGGCCAACCATCACTGTGACACTTCACTGTTAAAGGGGTTATCCAGCGCTACAAAAACATGGCCACTTTTCCCCTCTTGTCTCCAGATTGGGTGGGGTTTCAAACTCAGTTCCATTGAAGTAAATAGAGCTTAATTGCAAACCACACCTGAACTAAAGACAAGAGAGGGGGAAAAGTGGCCATGTTTTTGTAGTGCTGAATAACCCCTTTAGGTAGAGCCAGTGTGCAGCAGATGAAGTCTAAGGACATATTATCATGGGAAAAAAACTGCTGTGAAGAAAACACACTTCAAAATTACCATTTAAATGAAAAAAAGGATAAAAGAGGATAAAAACATATATTTTTTTTTTAAATCCAAAAATTTTTTTAACAACTCCTATGAAAGTGAATGGGAGATCATTTTTAAGGTAATGGTTTATACCACTAATGGTTTATTCCCAGGATAGGCCAGCAATGTCTGATTGGGGGTATGGTCACATCTAGCACCTTCATTAAAGGGGTTATGCAGCGCTACAAAAACATGGCCACTTTTCCCCCTCTCTTGTCTCCAGTTCAGGTGTGGTTTGCAATTAAGCTCCATTTACTTGAATGAAACCCCACCCAATCTGGAGACAAGAGAGGGGGAAAAGTGACCATGTTTTTGTAGCGCTGGATAACCCCTTTAATCAGTTGTTTGGGCAAGCCATTGCACTGGAATCCATACACAGAAAACCGTGCTGAAAGGTTATCGCAGGTCTGCAGTAACACGTGCAACCACTACACAACAGAAGTGCAGGGCTTCTGGCACCATCCTCTGTATGGGTACAAATGCAGCAGCTCATCCAAACAGCCCCCTGCAGATCAGACATTGATGGCCTATCCTAAAGAGAGGCCATCAATATTATATACCCAAAAAACCCTTTCAAGTTCCTGCTTGCCTCAGCAATGTCTGTCTCCATGGTATATACTGATATGTAATGATGAGCGAATAGTGAGATATTAGAATATTCGATATTCGTACGAATATCCCACGAATATTCGATCGAATATTCGATCCCAATAAAGTCTATGGGAACAAGTATTCGATTAGTGATAAACATCTATTTGACCATTTGGAGGGTGAAACCGGAAGCTGGGGGATTTGAACGCTTATCGAATATTTGTCGAATATTCGCGGGATATTTGTACGAATATCGAATATTCGAATATCTCACTATTCGATCGAATATCTATTCGATCGAACAGTATTCGCTCATCACTACTGATATGTACTTTTGTTTTTGTTTTGTTTTTTTGTTTGTTTTTTTAACAAATTAACAAAATTCTGGAAAATTTTATAGTATGCTATAGGTCTAGGGTATTCTGGAATATACTATTTGCATGCATCATCTATAATATTTGCATCCATTAGACTTAGAGCATGTACTGATGGCGACAATTTTACAGAAGAGCTCTTTATGCTCAATTTGTGTGCGTGCGAGTGAGTGATTTTATTGTGTATCTATTGGATGCTAATAAGTTTATAGGTTTTTAACTAATGGGGCACTATTATGACTGTCCTTTACTATGTGACATTTATTTTACATGGAATCTGTTCAATTAACATGTGGTCACCTACTTCTATTATTTCTGTTCCTATTAGATATCGAAATATAATGGATTTTAGCATTGTACGATTGTCTCCATTGTCTTCTGTGGGCCTGTAATTACCCCTTTTAAAGGCTTTTGTCACTCTGATGTCTTTTATTTGACATATCTTCACTGACATAAACGTGTTTATATAATTTCTCCAGAAAGTGAAGTGAGCGAAGCTCAATTATTTAGTAATATATTTAGTTACTGAAGCATGCTGAAACACATTTCACCTTTGTTTAATGTCTCTATTATGGCTTTTACATGGACATCACATTGATAGACCTTCATTTGCTAAAGTATTTTGGCACAGAATTATTCTTCTTCCACTTTTGAAGTTTGTGTTTGTCTTTGAGTGAATAGAACAATTTCTAACATTCTGTTCAATATTTTAATTCTTTTTTTTTTTTAAATCATAAATGCTGATTACAGGTGCAGATCACATTTTGGGCTTACAGAAGTATAAGGAGGTCTCCCAATATACACCTCCAACAGAAGGCTATTATGTACCATATTTTCTCCTACACTTTAACCATGGCAAATACACAAATCACACATATGAAGGAAAGCAATGAGGCAGATAAAAACTGACTAATTATAAATTACGCGGCTCAACTATCGAGTGACAAGGCGTGAATAGTGTGTCACTTCTGAGATGGATGTAGAAGCTTCAGCAGCAGCTCTGGTCAGCAAGAAGACACAGAGGATCGCGGAGAGGTAAGTATACAATTTTAATATTTTCTATATATCTTTACTGGCCACCAGCCGTGCAAATCCTATTACTCAGAGGGATGCACAGTCGGCAGCCGATGATGTTATAACATGCTGAAAGATAATGATCAGCTAAAAATCAGTTCCTTGCCGGATCATTGTCTTTATTACATGGGGCGGTATCTACCCCAATCGGCCTGATTTGGACACATAATTACCCCGTGTAATAGGACCCCTAGACTAGACAATTTGACACCTGTAGACTAGACAGTCTAAGAATGCATCAGATTAATCACAGTGCCATATCAAAATTCAAGATTTTCATACAGTTTTAAAACCTAATGTATCTTTAGACTAGTCTTTGTTTAGAACATTTTTTATGCAATAAAAAGGACCAATATTTGGTACATTTTGATGACACATTTAAAGTGTCACTTGTAACGCCTGGAGTAGTGGATCCACTGGACCGTCACCAGCGATGGCACTAACCTCACCAGGGAGCGGAGCCTAAGGGGCCGCTGGTTTTCACCAGAGCCCGCCGCAAGGCGGGATGGACTTGCTGCGGCAGGCGACCCCCAGGTCGCTACCCCTGGCTTGGTTGCTGGTGACGGCAGGCGAGGCGTGGCAGGAGCAGTAGGCAGGAGATCGTGCAGGCAGAGGACAGAAGGCGTGCTCGCAGGTGGCGGACAGGACTCAGGAACAATGGGAAGGCAGCGGGCAAGGATAGGGACAAGGACTAAGGACAGGAACCAGGGACAATGACTAAGGTCAGGAACAACAGGGAGCTGGGCCAAACGCTATGGGAAGCATGTAGAGGCTCCAACCCAAGGGACAGGGCATGCTGGGATTTATAGGGGAGTGATTGGTGCAACTAACCAATTAAGGGCGGACTGGCCCTTTAAATCTGAGACAGCCGGCGCGCGCGCCCTAGGAGGCGGGGACGCGCGCGCCGGCCGGCACAGACCGAGACGGGAACGGAGGAGAGGTGAGGCGCCCCAGGGGCCGAACTAGCAGCAGCGCCGGGTCCCTACACAAGGACCCCGGCGGCTGCATGGGACAGGAGGCGGTCGCGGCGGCGACCCGGAACGCGGGAAGCCGCCGCGGCCGTGACATCACTGTCAACTTTCAAAATGTAAATCAACAGTAGAGGTGAAATAAAGTAAGTTTGAAATTTATTTTTTTTTCCCTAGTTATCAGGGAAGTAACTTGATCATTACTGATTATCAACAGTAACTTGATTGATGGACACATTGAGTCATGACACTGTACTGACCAGACTTTATGTGTTTAGTCTCTTTTTTTTCAACCGGCACAAGTCTAAAAATCTGCCTTTAGGAGACTGGACCTGGATTTCTGGTAAGTATAGTTTTGTTTTACAACATGTTAACAAAAAAAAATGTATATTGCAAACTTACTTTATATCACACCTGCTATTTATTTAGATTTTGAAAGTTATAACGACAGGTAAACCTTAAAGGACAAGTGCCATTAAAAACTTTTTCCCAGTAATTGAAGCAGCTGCCTATGTGCCGGAGTCAGTCGGAGGGAAGATAAGCAAGTGACATGTGACAAGTGATGGCTTGCAGTTGTTCAGCCAATGGAAGCTGAGCAAGCTGAGTCACCTGACAAGGCAGGGGAGGGGGGAGGCTAGTGTAACAGGAGAAGGAGCTGAAAGAAGAGCTTGGTGACGGTGACGACAGTCATTAGGTCTGTGTGAGTTAGGACACTTCCTGGTGGGGGGGGGGGGAGACAGGGAAGGGAGGCAGATAGGTGATTGAAGCACATTACAGAGTTATATAACTTTATAATGTGCTTTAATTACTGGGAAAAAGTTTTCCATGGCACTTGTCCTTTAAGCTATGCCCCCTTGAATAAAGCCACCCCGCCTTATCAGAAGGATAAGGATTGTTGATAGTAGATAACTGGAGGAGAGTGATATTCAGCAATGAACCTACACTGGCTAAGGCAATGATACTGGAACCTATGGTGTCAAACCTATGAAGATGACATCTGAAGAAAACAGTCAATTCTCCATCCTCTTATCGAACATAACTTACTTAACTTAACTTACAGTCCATGTGGTGGTGTTCTAACTTAATAATACTTTATGACATTGCAGGATGAATACAGCACTTTATGACATCCATTTAAAAAAATTAGGCATCCATAGACATTGAAGACATAAGGTCTTCCAGAGTAGAGAGATATGTTTCACTTAATTATTAGTGTAGTTAACTTAAACTATAACATCTGTAGTTCTATTGGGACCCTGAACGATTACTAGCATTAAGGGTTCATGGCACTTTAGCAAATACTGTGCCTTTTTAGTTGTATTTAGAGATGTCTATGCATGGAAAAAAACAGTGGTGAGTGTTATTGCTCATATGTAATACAGTAACTTTAAACTGATTGGACTGTCAATGTAATTACAGAGATATAGGAATCACAGTGAATATAATAGTATATAATAGTGAATTTAGATTCTCTAGACTTTTTACCTTGGAATCAGTATGAACTCCAAGTCATGAATCCTTCTGATGGTATCTTCTGACATACTGCAGTGTGGTGTCAATACTTTCTGAGATTGTAGGAACCCAGCAGTAAAGCTGATGAATTAAGAATATTGTAGCCCCTATAGAGTCATTTGGCATCCAAAGATAATAATGGCTACTGGATGTCATCCAGAGCAGAGATATGTTTAATTCAAAGCACCTATGGGAGTCAGTAAAGTGGAACCCTCAATAATTTGCCAAAAATAAATGATCTGTGACTGTGCTGTCCCCTTAACATAGTATTCATAGCTTTCCATGGCTGGGGAAACTGAAATGCAACTGATAGAGGTTTATACTGATGTAAATTGAAGGTCAACAACCAGCCAAAAATCGCAGTCTCCCATGTGCATTTGATGCAGCTTTGATCAAGGCCAAGTTTTCGATTTTTTTCCTCCTTCATGTGATTATAAGCATATCATAACACATAGTTATTTAAATGTATTATGAAGAATAAAGTATGTGCACGATATATTAGGGGTCAATTAACCCTCCCAAAATGAAAATTTTTGGTTAGGTTCATAGCATGTAAAAATGATTTCCGTCTTTCATTAAGGGTAAGGCTAATAGCAGCGCCCAGAAGACATTGTAGAACGCTGCCTTACCATGTGTTTTGTGTCTTCTGTAGTAACTTCAGCTGCTTAAACTTAGTCTTTTATTCCAGCGTGAGAGGCAGGCAGTGAGCCAGAAACTAGTCATCTGGACTGTGACTGAAGAGCATGCGGACAGGCAGAGAACCATGACTAGTCACAGCCCAGATGACTAGTTCCCTGCTTCCTGTCTGTCTCGTGCGCTGGAATAAAAGAAGACACAGAACACAAGGCAACATTTTAGCACTTCTTTTGGGTGCTGCTAGTAGCCTTACCCGGAAAATCTGAGCAATTAGTTTGCTTTAAATGCTTTTTTGGTGTGTAAATACTATAAATCAACTAAAAAGACAAACCATTTATAAAACACTCAAAAATCGTCATAAAAAGTTCTGAACAACAAACGTGCATAAAAAACACTTTAACCCATTAGGGTCCAAGGACGTGCCATCCCGCGGTCATCTGTCAGTAATAGCCGAGCAGTTAACACTATAAGTGCTGTGATCAGGCCGATCGCAGCACCAATAGTGTGGAATAGAGGGAAAATCTTCCCTCTTTTCCCTTCAGGGCTGTGCAGATGTGATTGCACGGCCCCGATAGCTGCTATGACACCAGGAGGCTTCCTTGAAGCCTCCTGTGTCAAAAATACAGTGGCAGAGCAGCTTTGTTGGTTTTACAGGCACATTACAATGCAATGCAGATCTGTATTGCAATGTAATGTGTCTGAAATCAGGCAATTAAATAGTAATGTCCTCATGGTGCGACAGTAAAATAAAGTAAAAAAGTAAATAAAACACACACAAATAAATAAAGTACATGACACATAAAATCCTTAATAGCCCCAAATGCAATAATAAATGTAAAAAAAAAAAAATTATAATAAAGTACACGTATTTAGTATTGTGCGTGTGTAAAGACTAGAGATGAGCGAACCGGTTCGGCCGGTATGGCATGCGGAGTCCGATCGGATTCGGATTTTTGGAAATCCGCTCCGATTTTTTTTTCTTGCTTTCTAAAATGGCAGCCGCCATTCTAGAAAGCAGGAAGTGTTCCGGGCGGGAAAAGCACTTTCCCATGATGCCGGGAACACATCCAATCAGCAGGGATCTTGTACTAGCCCATACCCTGTGTGACGTCGGTATTGCTTTAAAAGGAGCGGTCACATGACCGCACCACGCAGTGTGTAGAGGGAGAGAGAGAGAAGAGAGAAAGAGAGAGAGAGAGGAAGCAAGCTGCTGTTGTGTACTACAGACTACTGAGAAGATATTGTGGGAAAGGAAAGGAAAGATTAGGAAAGCGAAGAGGAGAAACATCTAGTGATTGAGAGAGAAATATAAAGAGGGCGAAAGATAGATAGATTAGGCATTGGACAGAAAAGGGTGCACGGAACCAAAACATGCAGTACAGATATACAAGTCCTATACTTCTGATAGTGTGTATATCACATCTGTCTTATACTGAGATACTAAAATACCTGGTGCAGGTGTAAGCATTATATCTTAAAAAAGTGCTATATATATATATATATATATATATATATATATATATATATATATACACACACACAATTTCTATACTTGGACCCTTCTGATTGAAAGTGTGTATATCACATCCATCTACTGCTGATCCTGCCTGCCCTCCATGTTAGCTACTGCTGCTCCTGCCTGGCCTCCATGTTGGCTACTGCTGCTCCTGCCTGACCTCCATGTTGACTACTGTTGCTCCTGCCTGACCTCCATGTTGGCTACTGCAGCTCCTGCCTGGCCTCCATGTTGGCTTCTGTTGCTCCTGCCTGTCCTCCATGATGGCTACTGCTGCTCCTGCTTGACCTCCATGTTGGCTACTGCTGATCCTGCCTGGCCTCCATGTTGGCTACTGCTGCTCCTGCCTGGCCTCCATGTTGACTACTGTTGATCCTGCCTGGCCTCCATGTTGGCTACTGCTGCTCCTGCCTGGCCTCCATGTTGACTACTGTTGCTCCTGCCTGACCTCCATGTTAGCTACTGCTTCTCCTGCCTGGCCTACATGTTGACTACTGTTGATCCTGCCTGGCCTCCATGTTGGCTACTGCTGCTCCTGCCTGGCCTCCATGTTGACTACTGTTGATCCTGCCTGGCCTCCATGTTGGCTACTGCTGCTCCTGCCTGGCCTCCATGTTGACTACTGTTGCTCCTGCCTGGCCTCCATGTTGGCTACTGCTTCTCCTGCCTGGCCTACATGTTGGCTACTGCTGATCCTGCCTGGCCTCCATGTTGGCTACTGCTGCTCCTGCCTGGCCTCTATGTTGGCTACTGCTGATCCTGCCTGGCCTACATTTTGATTACTGCTGCTCCTGTACTGGCCTCAAATGACTATTGCTGGACCTCCACTGGCCTCCAATGACTACTGGTGCTCCTTCTCTTTATTTGTGACCTTTTTCCTGCATAGACTCAGTAATGGTGAATTTCCTGCATAGACCCTGTAATGGTGAATATTGAAGTCTAAAAAAAAAAAAAAATACTTTGAAATATCGAAAAGATAATGATGTTACTGACATGTAGAGCTCTAAATTCAACCACTACCCCCGGATCATAAAGATGCTTTAAACTATGAAATCCGAAGAAATCCGTAATTCGGTCGAACCAAACTTTCCAAAAAAATCCGAAAGTCCGGTCGGACCGAACTTTTGAAAAGTTCGCTCATCTCTAGTAATGATGCTGGCAATAAAACGATCACATAACTAAACCCACATGGTGACTGCAGGGAAAAAATATGAAAATCAATAATTTTTTTTATTTTTTTCAAGAAATGTGGGCATTTTTCACACTTAAATTCTACGGATATCAGCCAAATTTTACCACTAATCTAAAGTACAGTATGTCACAAGAAAACAATCTTAGAATTGCTAGGATAAGTTATAATATCAGGGAGGTATAACCACATAAAGTGAGTCATATTTAAAAAATGGTCTCTGGTCCTCAAGGCGCTATCTGGACCGGCCCTGAAGGGGTTAAAAAGCAAAGAAAAACTACTTTTTGAGCCTCTGAATTACACCCAAAAAACTCTTTGTAAGCATAGTAAACTTTGTAAACGACATAAGTAGGGATGAGCAAGTACTAAAATGCTCATGTGCTCGTTACTCGAGACAACTATCTCCTGATACTCGAGTACTTGTTTCAAGTAACGAAACTCATTGAAGTCAATGGGAAACTTGAGCATTTTTGCAGGGGACCCAAGTTCGGTAGAGGGAAGGTCGTGTGAAAACCTGTCAGCGAGATGCTCATCTGAGTAACGAGTACCATCGAGTACTCTAATACTCGAACGAGTACCAAACTTGGACGAGCATGTTCGCTCATCACTAGAGATAAGTAAAAATTAAAATTTTGGTAAAGGTGTGCTCATAAGCATTATTTTCTACATTTTATCCTGTTATTCTATTTTCTAACATCCTTTCTGCATAATTTCTATGCGGTTTTCAGCATATGTGCTTGCAAACATTCAAAAGGAATCTTTCATGTTTACTTCCAGTGGCTGTAAATCTGTCTTATTAGCAGGCAAGGCTCTGATAACTGTACATACTGGAAGTGTTATCAGTCTGGAATAAATGTATTTTCACATGGACCAGGAAAAGATTTTTATCCACTGGAAATAAACAATAGATGTTCCCATTAAATGACGGCAAGCAGAGATTGATATGGTAGATAAAATAGAAAAATTGGAGAAATGTATGATCAATTATTACAGTTTTTAGCATCAATTTTTTCCCGTACAAACATAAAAAATGTGCTTGCAAAAAAATAACTTATATAAATAACTATGACAATGATGGCTACAGTTAAATGCATCTTTTCTGTTTAATATTCTTATTTTTCCTAATTACCATCGTGTCTCCGGACACTGTGTTAGGCTATGTTTACACAACGCATTTTTTTTTGTATTTCTACGTCCGTTGTTGTCAATTGCAACAACAGCCATAGTTAATGCGAAGAAATATGTTGGCTTGCTGTGTATGGGGTCCTGGGGTCTGGTCAGTTTTTTGCAGCCGCTATTCATTGAATAGTGGCCGCAAAAAGCTTTGTCAGTGCACACTATGAAGCGGGCGGTGCCGGCCGCTTGGTTCATAGTGTGCTGTGGTGAGTTCCGATGCAGGCGCGCGCTGATGCGCACGTGTTAGAGCTCGCCGTGCGGAAAGATCATCTAGCCGGTACTGCAGTACCGCCCGGGATGATCTTTTCAGAGATCAGCTGCTCCGTGACAGCCGGTCTCTTACGCCATGTGAACATGGCCTTAGACATATGTTTTACAGGTCAGCATATACCAGTATTACCACAATACATAACTAGATATGACAATAAAGCATTTTGTATCATTTTAGCAATCATTAAATTTTTTATGAATTATGAGTGGAATCTGTCTATCTATCTATCTATCTATCTATCTAATCTAAGAGCACACCAAAATACCATGAAATTGTCATGTCTGCCAGGGTTAACAATTTCAGGATACCATCAAGGTTTCATAAGAGACCTTCTTTCTTTCTTTTTAAATTCAAGATCCTAGGATTAATAAATATTAGATCCGTACTGATATATTTACTCTTCTTTCTGCAATGCAGTACATATAAGTACCTACTGAAGGTGACAGCCATTACTTGATTAGAGAACATGAGTCTGACATTAGGCTTGGGCAATGCATGAAAACTGCACTGGAAAAACTGGGTTAATAAGCAGCCATGTGTGTGGACATGGGGGGGGGGAGCAGTATTTTTGACATTATGTCACTTACAGTATATGCGGCATTTTCACAAGATTTTTTTCTAATTTTAATTTGAACCTGAGCTAGTCAGTGGGGCCCTACCTCTATAATAGCTTCTATAATCTATGTGCACACGTCAAAAATAGAGAAAAGGCACCTGATTTTGATATAAAAAAAAAAACATCAGTTTTTGCCGCAATTCAACTGACTGCAATGGCAGTGCATTGAAGTCAATGGGAAGACGGCCCTCCAATGCACCCAATGTATTGAATAACGGACGTTTTTACCGCTGACGTCAAAATAATGACGTCATTTTAAACAGAGGTGAAAAAACGATGGGCGAACATAGCCATACACTGCAAACATACAGAAAAGGATCATGCACTACAGAACAGTAGTGACAGGTCTAAGCTACGACTCTAGCGTTGGTATAAATTGCGAGCAGTCTCTCTGTGTCAGTGAATTAGCTTCTGGTCTTTTCACTCACCTCTCCACCCTCCCACCCCCTTTCCATAGACTTGAAAATGTAGCATGTAATCTGTGAGCTGCTAATCTGTAAAGTGTTTTTTTTTTTTGTTGTTTTTTTTTTTGGGGGGGGGGCAGAAAGGCAGCCAAATAAGAAGAGAAAGGAACTTTTTTTTTCTGATAAGATATATTGCAAAGTTTCTTTTATTTTCTTGTAGACTTGTACTGCTAGGTACAGTACAGTAGTAGGTACAGTAGGTACAGTAGTTTTATGTGAAGCAGGCGACCAATGTCTAATATGTGGGGGTCCGACTCCCAAGACCCCATCCTATCATCTGCCCCCCCTCCCGATTCTAAGGATAGGCCATCTATACAAATGTCCCAGCCTGAAAAAACCTTTAACTTACAATGTAAGTTATGATATAATCTTTTTAGAATTCTGTTACATAAAGAGTTACAGAAATAACTAACTTCTAATGGCAAATAATTGCTGTATGTGATTAAAATACAGGTAGCTAATCTGTAATGCGATGCACAAAATAATAATGTGTGACAGTCCTACAGGAACGTTCCCTCTGCAGTTCTGTAGGACACAAAATATGTTACTGCCTGAACATTTGTTTGGCATTAAAACACATTCGCATAAAAATAAAATAGCAGCATGAAAAATGTAACGCAGCATGCACTCAGCAAATATAAACCTCTAAACACAGAAATAGTGAAATATTCATTTATATTGTTAGTTTTCTATTTATCATGTTTTATGTTATAAAAATGAAAGCTTTTTATCTGGAAACTGGCAATATAAAAATGGTAATTGAATGCACGTTCTGGGTGTTATCTCTAAAAATAACCCAAAAAATCTTAGTCATTACCTTAGGTAATAGGGTGTATATAAAAGACAGGGTCAATATTTACAGATAAGGAACAGTGGCGGGATACATGCTGAAGTTTACAATGCCGTGAAAATTTGCCTCCAACTTTGAAAAAAAAAAACTTTTATGGAACATTAAAATATAAGAACTTGGGGTTCCAAAAATTAATAAGGCGTGATATGTGGATAATCATATACAGCGCAAGAACAAAGGCTTTTTATTGAACTCGAGTAATCATGCCATGAAATGTTTACTGCAAGCAATTAATATTTAAGAAAATACGGGAATGAAATGTAGGGAGATAAAGAAAAGGAAAAATAAAAACAAATCATGAATTTTAAGGATTTGAAAGACAATTTTGTGCTAAAGATCTTAGATCAGAATAAGGGTCTGTTCACACGTACAGACTCGCTGCGTATTTATCGCTGTGAGTTTCTCGCACATGAATCCACAGCGATACTGATTGCTATCAAATCAATGTATGTGTATTCTTGCTGCGTGTTTGGTGCGATTTTTACATGCGAGTTTTGATTTTCACATGATTTTCACAGGCAAGTTCAACACCACAAAAAACGCAGCTACTTTCATGCGAGTTTGATGCGAGTTCTGTGCGAGTTTTACGCAGCAAGTCTGTACGTGTGAACAGACCCTAATACAATCTGTATTTTACAAATGTTTGAAAAAGTTCAATAAACCCTGAAAGTAGACTAAAGAAACGTTATTAGAAAATGAGAAATACAGTGGCAGACGTAATTATATACAGCCATAAGTAAAAAGTGTAAAGGGACCTTAAGGGTGCCATACTGTATCACTGCGTATTTATCGCACGAAAGTATCTGCGTTTTTGTGGTGTTAAACTCTCCTGTGAAAATGATGTAAAAATCAAAACTCGCATGTGAAAATCGCACCAAAAATGCACCAAAATCGCACCAAACACGCAGCAAGAATACACATACATTGACTTTATAGCAATCAGTATCACTGTGGACTTATTTTCAAGAAATTCCTTAAGAATACTTGTTCAGCCGGGGCTGACGGGAAGATGACAGTAATGCACACTTACCTGCACCATTCCTCACTGCTTCTGGATCCTATTCTGCCCGCTCTGCAACACTTCCGGTGTTTTCAGAAAATCCACTGATGTTACACTCCCATAGGAAACGGTCGCTCAGTTATGGAAACACAAGAAGTGTTGCAGAGTGGGTGGCCAGGGACCCAGCATAAGCAGGGAGCGGGACAAGTAAGTATGCATTACCAACATGTCCCTCACAGCCCTGCCATCTGGCCAAGTCTTCATTTTTCCCAGACAACCTCTTTAACCCTTTAAGGACATGGCCCATTTTCGTTTTTACGTTTTCGGTTTTTCCTCCTTGTGTTTAAAAGGTCATAGCACTTGCATTTTTCCACCTAGAAACCCACATGACCCCTTATTTTTTGCTTCACTAATTGTACTTTGCAATTACAGGCTGAATTTTTGCATAAAGTACACTGCGAAACCAGAAAAAAATTCAAAGTGTGGTGAAATTGAAAAAAAAAACGCATTTCTTTTATTTGGGGGAAATGTGTTTTTACGCCATTCGCCCTGTGGTAAAACTGACTTGTTATGCATGTTCCTCAAGTCGTTACGATTAAAACGATATATAACATGTATAACTTATATTGTATCTGATGGCCTGTAAAAAATTCAAACCGTTGTTAACCAATATACGTGCCTTAAAATCGCTCCATTCCCAGGCTTATAGCACTTTTATCCTTTGGTCTATGGGGCTGTGCGAGGTGTCATTTTTTGCGCCATGATGTGATCTTTCTATCGGTACCTTGATTGCGCATATACGACTTTTTGATCGCTTTATATTACATTTTTTCTGGATTTGATGCGACCAAAAATGCGCAATTTTGCACTTTGGGATTTTTTTGCGCTGACGCCGTTTACCGTACGAGATCAGGAATGTGATTAATTAATAGTTCGGGCGATTACGCACGCGGCGATAGCAAACATGTTTATTTATTTATTTATTTGTTTACTTTTATTTAAAACCTGGGAAAAGGGGGGTGATTCAGACTTTTATTAGGGGAGGGGGCTTTTTACTATTAACAACACTTTTTTTTTTTTTTTTACACATATACTAGAAGCCCCCCTGGGGGACTTCTAGTATATATACTTTGATCTCTCATTGAGATCTCTGCAGCATAGATATGCTGCAGAGATCCATGAGATCGGCACTCGTTTGCTTTCGGCTGCTGCAGCCGAAAACGAACGAGGGCCGAGCCGAGGACGGCGCCATCTTGGACGCGTCCCCGGCCGGCATCAGTAACGGAGATCGCTCCTCCGGGACAAGGTCCCGGAGGAGCGATCTCCCCCACTAGACACCAGGGAAACGTTGCCTCCGGTAATCGGAGGCAGCTGTCAACTTTGACAGCTGCCTCCGATTAGCTAATTAGCGGGCACGGCGATCAGACCGTGCCCGCTAATAGCGGCGGTCCCGGGCTACACGCGGCACCCGGGATCGCGGCACTTCAAAGCGGGGCCGCCGCGCGGCCCCGCTTTGAAGTGCAAGTGAGGACATAGGACGTACCGGTACGTCCTATGTCCTTAAGAGGTTAAGTCTGGCAGAAGTGCTGCTGTGTGGTTGCTGGGTTATTCCCCCCATGGGGACTGTTGTTGCGGCCACGTGGTAACATAGTGCTACACCTAAAATAATAGGGACTAATTTAGCTTACCACTGATAGATCATTGTGTAAAATGTGGCCAATGTCTTTTTTTTTTTAGTCCATTGTGGCCCATTTATATTCAATCTAACGCATATTAAAATTTTTGTTGCTATAGATTATGTCTGCATGATATATCTTTTGTTTCTCAAATAGGAATTACCTTAGATTGCAATTTAAGAATTGTCATTCTGCCTAACAGTATAATACAATATTCTTCCTATGAATATAAGTCAATGGAGCCGCGTCATAGAGGGGAGGGTGTTTCCTCCCACTGGAGGCGGGCTGCCCCACCTCCAGTGCTTCACCCCCAGCTGGTGGCCAAGAATAGAACAGCGCCGTACGCGGGAACAGGGCTGTGGTTCTTAAATACAGCGTCGCCGTTCTATCCATATGCAAATATTAAAGCGATTGTACTGATGGTATATTCGCTTTAACACCTCAGTAAATAGGATGATGACAGTGAGTAAAGCGGCCTGAGGATGACTGGAATATTTTAGGCTTGGCAGTTACAGGAAACATATATACATGTTCACATGTTTGATGGTTCCCACTGAGGGGCATACACTAGTGGCATTTGTGGTAGTGAGTGACAACATTTTTATAACTTAGGGACCTATTACACACAAATTTATCTGAGAGATTTATGAGAAATCTCAATCTTTCCTTTATGACCTGTTCTCTGTTTATAGTTTGTTCCTGGCTTTGGCTTCAATGATCTGTCAGAGAAATCTATGTGTATAGTAGGGCCTTTAGTCTCTGTATACTGTGTTTGGGTCATAGTGGCAGATAGAGATGCTGTTTTAGTGCTAACCCTGATAACCTACACTGTTTTCGAAAGGACGGCACCTATTCGAGGGGTCCTTGTCCAGCTTATTATTACCCTGTTATTACCATCCTTCATGCAGCCAGAGGCTGGGGAATGAAGTAAACCTGACACATGTTTTTTTTTACAGATGTCAGGATAGTCTTACACTGCTGTTTCCCATAATATTGGCATTTGGAGGGAAGTAGTATTTCAAAAGTCATATCACTTTCCACCACGATACAGTAGCTACCACTATGGAGATAACTGCTAACTTTCCTATGTTCCATATTATATATATTTGTATGGGTTTTTACCACGCATAGTATGCTGTACTTAGTTCTGATTTATGCTCAAGCACACAAGTTGCAATTATTACTCTTTATATAAAGAGGGCATATTTTTTTGGAAAAGTTCAATAAGCCTGAATACAACTCAAAGAGTTTACTGTTCCCAACAGGTTATAGTGTACGAAAAATTGACATTCTTGTTATTAAATTTCTCATAGGTGAATATGAAGCCGTTGTATGCTTTTCTTTAAACTGTAGACTGTAATAATTATATCCCGTAGGATAGGTTTGGTAAACAAACAACAGGCTAGACAATCACCCTTAAAGAAAATGTACAACAAAGCAATATGATGGAGTTCTATAGTGCAATAGTCACTGCACTGCAGACATTTCCAAGTAGGAGAAACTGATGTTACAAAACTATGAAAGAGAAAGTAAGAAAATAGTGGAGGGAATCAGAAGTTAAACTTGCTTTCATGTTTGGAAAAGTTTTTATAAATATGTTTGCCATAGTAATGTAACTTTTTGTAAAACAGACAATAGAGATGAGCGAGTAGTACTCAAGTAGGTATTTGATCGAGTTCACAGTAAAAATTTGATGCTCCTCCCACCTTTCATGACGCCTTTTTTTGACCAATAAGGCTGCATTCACACGTTCCGGGAAGTTGTCCGTGCTCACGGATCCGTGCGCACGGACAATTTTACAGCCCATTGCTTTCTATGGGGCTATTCAGATGTTCCGTGATTTCACGGATCCATGATCCGTTCCGTTAAAAAATAGGACATGTCATTACTCGGATGCAAGGAAAGGATTCCCCATAGAAATCAATGAGATCCGTGTTTTTCACGGATGTACACGGATGTGACATCCGTGTTCATTCGTGAAAAACACGGATGTGATGTAATCAATGTAATTTAAAATGCTGTAAGACAGATCCGCGAAAAAAACGGACACGGATACAAAACGGATGCAAAACGGACTGTTTTGCACGGATCACGGAGGTTGCTGCCGGACCACAATCACGGACCAGGAAAATCACTGAACGTGTGAATGCAGCCTTACTAGGCAGGGGAAAACGGGGAAGCAGTAATATCAATGATACAATGGCTGGTATTTAACATAGAAGCCCCTCCCATTGTAATTAGTGACATCATCATGATTAGCATATATAAACAATACATAATTCAGCATAATATAGTGCATCAATAAAGTGTTGAGTACCAATTCATATATATACAACATGATACAAGGGCCATAAGAGTGGCCGATCCTCTCGATCCATATAATAAATTCCATGAAAAATAACTTCAAAACAAAGTCCGGTCAGAAAACGGTTAATGGAGGGGGCCGTCACTCACCACATCATCTAACATTCAGCTGTTCACTCCATGGTGGCTTCATGACGTTGGTGTTTGTCAGCAACAGAACCACACATGCGCTGGGTGAACGCAATAACTGTGGGGCGGTCCAGATTGCGTCATTAGACTTCATTCAGCAGCGTAAGTCCTAGCATGCGCACTAGGTAAGTTGAGCCCTGTAGACGCCATCTTGGAAAAGGTACCAATTGATCTCAATGTGTAAGTGAGTTAGAAGCTGCACAGGTAACGCACACATTACAAACAAGTTCAAGCCATCACCCAACTGTGAACATTGTGAAAAAAGGAGGTCAACAGTATGTCCTGCTGTATAGCCCAGCACTGGCACGGTTTCTCTCAGGGCACAGCTAGACTGGTTAACACCTAGTCCTATTAAGTGTTCCAAACCTTTACCCAACTTACAGGGTCTTCCTATGTACTGCAATAGACTACACCCCAATGTGCAAGCTTCAGATAACATGACCACTAGTACCGATCCCATAACCGATATCTATGAAGAAAAGAAAAAGAAAAATTATTAAAATACAACAGATACAAAGGAGGCAGCCACAATGTGATATACATGTGAAATATAACATGTGAAATATAAATCATATTATATACAATCAAATAGGGGAAATCTGAAACCTATTAACACAGGCAATGTAGTTACAATCTCAGCGACATCAGGCAAGGTCTTACATAAATGCTCTCAATGTAAAGTCCATATTTAACCCAGTTTAGCAATCCAATGTGCCTCTCCTTTTTTTTAGCATCTTCTGCCTATAACTTCCCTACATGGAAGCCGCATGTGGTCTACTATAAAAAATTGCATCTGTTGTACAGTGTGTTTACATTCCTTAAAGTGACGAGGTACTGGTAATTCTCACTTTTCTGTTCTTATAGATGATTTATGGTTGTTAAGTCTGGTTTTACAATCTGTAGTAGTTTCACCAACGTAAATCATGGGGCACGGCATTGTAATAAGTGAATCTCATAGTCTGATTAGCATATCAGGTTATATTTAATTCTAAACCTTTTTTGAGTCACAGGATGAGTAAAGTTATCCCCTTTGAGCACAAAGCCACAATTACCACAGCTCATACAGGGATAACTACCTGGTTTCAATGTAGATGGCAAGTCCAATTTAATAGGGGAACAGTCATCATGTACAAGTTTGTCTCCCTTTAGTCATTGCTAGAAGTAGTGAAGCGAATCCACAACTCCAGTCGTTACATTAATTTTGTGAACATAGCCTTAAAGTGTCACAGTTTTTTTTGTTTTGTTTTTTGCAGAAATCAACAGGCGATTTTAAGAAACATTGTAATTGGGTTTATTAAGCAAATATGCCATTATCTGCATTTAAAACCCTTTCCCAGATCCCCCCTCCCTTTCTGTCTCTCATCCACTGCTCATTATCAGGAAAGCTCGACTCTTACACAGTCGGGCCCTGTCAGTTCTATGAAGAGGGGAGGGAGGAGGAGGGAGATTAGTCAGCAGCAGAGAGCAGAGAACAAAGAATTACACAGCAAGGAGCTGTGTGAAGCTGGTATTCAGAGGTCAGAGGTCAGTTCTAATTTCAGAGGAGATAGCCTGGTGATGTATCTGTAAATCAACTCTTTGTTGTCCTGTTTTGGTGCCTCATCTCCCTCCACCCCTCCCCTCTCCATAGACAATCATGAAGACAGGGGGGAGAGATTCAAACAGCCTTTTCATTATAAAAATGCATTTTTCGGCTAATTAGCCCAATTACAAAGTTTCTTAAAATTGCCTGTACTATTGATTTCTGTAAAAAAAAACGGAACGACAGTGACACTTTAACCCCTTAAGAACCGGGCCTGAAATGGCCTTAAGGACCGGAGCTAATTTTATGAATATGACCTGTGTCACTTTATTCATTAATAACTTCGGGATGCTTTTACCTATCCGGCTGATTCTGAGATTGTTTTCAGTAAAATTTCAAAATCAGATATTTTTAGAGACCTGTTCAGGTTTAGGGGAGTCACAGAAATAAAAGCTAAGTGTGTAAGAAATTTGAAAATTTTTATTTTCTGTGCAGAGATTTTATTGTAATCCAATATTTTTCATAATTATAAACCTATTACCAGAGAAATGCACCACAATATTTATTGCCCCGTTTCTGCAGTTTATAGAAATACCCCATATGTGGCCCTATTGCGCTATTTGACGCAACCACAAGCCTCAGATACAAAGGAGCGCCTAGTGAATTTCAATGGCTCCGTTATATTTGGTCATTTCTGACTGTACCACTTCAGGTTGGCGGAGGCTTTGGGGTGCCAAAACCTTAAAAACACCCCTAAAGGGACACCATTTAGAAAACTACACCACACAACCCACATGTTCTTCACAGATTTTCCGAACAATATGGCGTGAAAAAAGACAAAAGTATTTTTTACACTAAAACGTTGTTCTAGCCATCAACTTTAAATTTTCACAAAGGGATAAAAGGAAAAAAAAAAACATGTAGCGCAGTTTCTCCCGAGTACAGAAATACCCCACATGTAGACATAAAGTGCCAAGCGGGTGCAGGGTAAGCCTCCAAAGGGAAGGAGCGCCAATTGGCTTTTGGAAGGGCCATGTAGCATTTACAGAGCCCTCATGCTGCCAGAACACTGGAAACCCCCCACAAGTGACCCCATTCTGGAAACTACACCCCTCAAGGAATCTAACAAGAGGTGCGGTGAGCATATGGGCCCCACTGGTGATGGGCACAAATGTGGAAAAATTTTCATTTTTTCACTTTCACGGCACAAATGTGCCCGTCATCAAGGGGTCCATATCCTCATTGTAGGATGTGGGGTGTAGTTTCCAGAATGTGGTCACTTGTGGGGGGTTTCCACTGTCTTGGCAGCACGAGGGCTCTGTAAATGCGACATGGCGTTCATCATCCATTCTAGCCAAATCCAACCTCCAAAATCCAAATGGCGCTCCTTCCCTTCGGAGGCTTGCCCTGCGCCCACATGGCACTTTATGTCCACATGTGGGGTATTTACGGACTCGGGGGAAATTGCTCTACACATTTTGTGTTTTTTTTTTATCTTTTAACCCCTTGTGAAAATGATAAATTTAAGGCTAGACCAATATTATAGTGTAAAAAATTTCATATTTCATTTTCACGCCACATTGTTCCACATTTGTGCCTGTCACCAGTGGGGTCCATATGCTCACTACACCCCTTGTTACATTCCTTGAGGGGGGTAGTTTCCATAATGGGGTCACTTGTGGGAGGTTTTAACTGTCTTTGCAACACAGGGGCCTTTTAAATGAAACATGGCCCCTCAAAATCCAATCCAGCCTCCAAAAACCAAATGGCGCTCCTTCCCTTTGGAGGCTTACCCTGCACCCGCAAGGCGCTTTATGTCCACATGTGGGGTATTTCTGTACTCAGGGGAAATTGGTCTACACATTTTGTGTTTTTTTTAATCTTTTAGCCCCTTGTGAAAATGAAAAAATCAAGACAAGATCAATGATTTAGAGTAAAAAAAAAAATTACACTAAATGTTGGTCTAGCCTTGATTTTTTTTCCATTTCCACAAGGGGTTAAAAAAGAAAATGAACACAAAACGTGTAGGGTAAATTCCCCTGAGTACGAAAGTACCCCACATGTGGACATATTGTGCCATATGGGCACAGGGCAAGCCACCAAAGGGACAGAGCGCCATTTAGAGTCTGGAATGGAGGATGGAGGCCATGTCGCAATTACAAAGCTCCTGTGCTGCCAGGACAGTGGAAACCCCCCAGAAGTGATCCCATTCTTGAAACTACACCCCATAAGGAATCTAACAAGGGGTGCAGTGAGCATATGGATCCCACTGGTAACAGGCACATATGTAGAACATGTGCCTTGAAAATAAAAAATACCATTTTTTTCATTTTCATGTCCCAAATGTGGCCATCACCAGGGGGCCATATCCCCGCTGCCCCCCTTGTTAGATTCCTTATGGGGTGTAGTTTGCAGAATGCGGTCACTTGTGGGGGGTTTCTACTGTCCTGGACGCACAGACGCTTTGTAATTGCATTATGGCATCCTCTAATGGGAATGGCGGCCATACCTATTTAGCTGGGGAAAAGGGACAATTCTAATTTATTTGGGGGTATTAGGCCAATTATTAGTTTATAAGCTTGAAAAGGACAGGTGTCCATCAAATTCAACCTGTATTGATCCAGAGGAAGGCAAAAAAAAAAAAAACTTTGTAAGGCAGACGACAGTAGCCTTATCACTGGGAAAAAATTCCTTCCCGACTCCATAATGGCGATCAGAATAATCCCTGGATAAACGTGACCCCTGAAATAGGAATAAGGGGCAGAATTTAGAAAATGTAGAACTCCAATGACGTGTAGTACGCCTTGAAGCGATCCAGTATGCAGCGGCCGGGGTGATCAGGACAGGTGTCACACTGGAAAATGGTGTCCTTCCTGATCCCCCTGTTAAGCCACATTCTGCACTTCTTCTGGGGTCTCCTGTTTTCCAGTTTGTGGGACGTCACCTGGAAAATGATGCCCTGGTGCGATCCGGGGTCCTTCATATGCAGAAGCGCTGGGTCCGCTCCATGGCTGCTAAATTTTAGTGCTCTGTTACTGCTTCTGATATTTTCGGATCGTGCCACAAGCAACAGTAGCTCGGGCAGCGAGGGACCGGAAGAGGGGGTGCTGGTATAAAAGTTATCCCCGTACAGGTGGTAACCTTTATCCAGCAGTGGGAAGATCAGTTCCCGAATGATGTCCCCACTAACTAGGAGGATGGGGGGGCGGTCAGGATTTGGGTGTCCCTTCCTTCATACACTCTAAGGGTACGTGCACACTGCGGAATGGCGAAGAATAACCCTTTGTGCATTCCGCAGGTGGCACCTGCCGGCAGACTGATGCAGGATCGCGTCTCCGTCCGTGTCATAGACTCCATTCTATGCACGGGCGGATTCCGCTCTCTGTCCAATGTGTTCATTCTTTGGACGGACGATGGAATCCGCCCATGCATAGGATGGAGTCTATGACATGCCGTCAGGTGCCAGCTGCGGAATGCACAAAAGGTTATCCCTCGCCATTCCGCAGTGTGCACCTAATCTAAATCTGTAAGAGTACCCTGAGGTACGCTCACAGAGTTTGTAGAATTTCACGCCATACCTTCATCTCTTATTTGGACGGTACTGGCGGAAAAGACGTGTCTGGGGGGCAGCGTAAGCTACGCTACCCCCAGACACGTGTCTGGATAATGAGGATGAGGATGAATGGAGGAAAAAAGGATACCCCATTCATCCTCACTGGCTGTTTTGGTGTCGGAGGCAATAATAGCGTATGCGTCTGACACCGAAAACGCCCTGGGGGCCATTTTTATATAGGGATTGGTATATGGGGTATGTAGTGGTGTAGTGTAAAACTTTATTCAATGTAGTGTAGTGTAATGTAGTGTTTTTTTACGTTTTTTTTTTAACATTCAGTATAAAAAAAAAACCTACGCCAAAAATGGTGTTGCTGATAAATGCCACACTTATGTGCGGCACTTATCAGCAGACTGTGGCAGTAGGATATAGAAAAAAACACCCTACGCCAAAAAGGAGGAGTTGCTTATTAGCAGCGCACTTACGTGTAAGGCGTAAGGGTGCGGAAAATAAAAATAAAAAAATTTGGGGAAAAAAAAAACCTTTACTACATGCTGAACATCCCTCTAGCTGCTGATAAGTGTATTACACTCTTCAGCCACTAGAGGGCAGCAAAGCGCCGAAAGAAACGTCGAGGACATCAGAGGGGCCGTCGGAAAAGGCCGAAGACCCGAACGGAAGAAGATGACGTCACGGAACCTGGAAGACACCGATCGGGACCCCGGGATCTGGTGAGTATGGTCAAATACTTGCTTTGGACCCCTCAGCTAACTCAGCACCGGCCGCCATTATTTTCCAGGTCATCGGGTCACCAATGGCCCAGAAGGGTTCCGATCGCCGCTATTGGCTGATCTGAACTGATCAGCAAATAGCAGCGATCGTCGGCATGGGGGGGGGGGGTTAACAACCCCCCATGCCGAGAGGGAGAGATGGCCTGCAGTGTACCAGTACGTCATAGGTCCTTAAGAGGTTAATGAAAAAAGTGGTAACATATTCTTTATAATGGAAAATGAATTGTGTGTTAAAAGTTAACAAAGGGGGTCAAAATGGAGGCAAGAAGAAAAAGTTAACAAAGGGGGTCAAAATGGAGGCAAGAAGAAAGGAGCCAAATTCTCCTAACCATTTGTTTCGGGCTCAGATGATACAGATTGCAGTCCTGGTCCAGGCAATGCTATAGAATCTATGATGAACATTAGCATTCCCTAGCCATATGTTGTGTTTCTCTGCAGTAAGAATATGATCTGGTAGATGCAGCAACAGCTTTTGCTATACATTATCATGAGTTTGCACATTACCTTCTGTTGTTATTTTCTTGTAACAAGCATGTTCTTAGAGACTAGAATAAAGAATTATTTAAAAAACAAATATTTCCTTTCCTTTTATTTATTTCCACAATCTAATTCCTGTAAAACCCCCATACAACAGTGACACTCATCTCCAAGGGATGGGTCTATTAAAAAGAATATTTAAAAAAAAAAATTATTAACTGTTGTACAATTGCCGTTCAACGAAATTCATATAGTTTCAAAGAAAAGTAATGCATTCGGAATCATCGAGGGAATTTGCATAAAAACAGAGTTTCACTTAGAATCATTCAGAAAAGACTTTTGGGAAAATAAGACAATTTTGAAGCAGTCTTAAGAAAAAAAAAATCTTATGCGACGGAAACTTTCTTGAGAACTACATTTGCATATTAATAAAGGATTAAAGTGCCCATGAAAAATTTGGGAGCAGTTACTTTCTCTTGTCTATTTTGTTTTCCACATAAACATATTTTCGAATAAAGGAAACTTGTTTCACTGTAGCTATTGGGACAAGTCTCCAAGGCTCCATGTTCCAATAACACACAGAATTTTTATGACGAAGAGTGATTGAAAGGAACCCCTTTGACTTTATTTCCTTTATTAAAACAAGTAAGGGGATAGTCTGACAAATTACAATTCTTTTGAAATACTGATGTTTTTGTTTTTTGCTTTTTTTTTACTTTTTTTATTCATCAAGGACTGGGATTTCTATGAATAAGACAAGTGTACATAAAATTGTCAGCCTTCAGATATGAAGTGTATTAATGCCTAACCAGATAAGAGACCGCTGCAATTCTAAAACGCAGCGCAAGCTTATGTCAGTTTATTGTCGGCAATTAAAATTGGATTTTTATTTTGGTACCACAATCTAAAAACGATGCTGGTATTTTTTTTATTAGGCTATGTTCTCACAACGTCAAAAAAAGAGAAAAGGTGTCGGCTTTTTTTAAATTAAAAAACGTCTGTTATTGCCACGATTTTACTGACTGCAATGCAATGCATTGAAGTCAATGAACGTCCAATGGATGTCGATGGACGTCCAATGCAGACAGTGTATAAAATGACAGACGTTATCTGCGCCTACGTCAAAATAATGATCATGTCAATTATTTTTTGCAAACAGTGGACATTATTTTTTAGACATACAGTTTTTCTTTTTTCACCATCCTTTCTCCATTTTTACTTTTAAATTTAATGTTTTTTTCAATGAAAGACACACCCAAAGGTTAATCAGTCCACCTGAATTAGAATAATGTACCAACAGCCGTCATTGTACTGATTGGCGGTCAATCCTCAAAATAACGGACGTCATTTTAAAAATTTTAAACGGACATGAAAAAATGTTGTGTGAACATAGCCTTATAGTGTATTTAACCATTATACTTAGAATGTATCATTCAGAAAAAGAAATCTGTCTTAAAGGGGTACTCCAGAGGGGGGGAAAATCCTCTGGTGTCAAAAAGTTTGTAGATTACTTCTATTACTTCTATTTAAACATCTCCAGTCTTCCACTACTTATCGTCTACTGTACATCCTGCAGGAAGTGGTATATTCTTTCCAGTCTGACACAGTGCTCTCTGCTGCCACCTCTGTCCATGATAGGAACTGTCCAGAGCAGTAGAGCTCACAGATCAGACTAGAAAGAATACATCACTTCCTGCAGGGCATACAGCAGCTAAAAATCGGTTAAGAAGTAATTTACAAATCTGTATAACTTTCTGACACCATCTGCGATTGGTACAAATAATTTCACCCCATATAAAAGAGACTAGTACTATATAAAATTTTGCATTATGAAGCAGGACCTTCAAGCTATGGCTCTGGCAGTGGACCAAATAATCAAATCAATGTTAGTAATATTATCCTGAACAAGTAGGTATTTTTTAAAGATTGTTAGCAGGTAAAATATTAAGAATATAAATGAATAGTAAAAGGTATACAGTAATTAAAGCGTGTATGATATACAGTGCCGCATAACATAAGGTTTATAAATACCATCAATTATAAATAAGATTCCTAAATGATGCTATGCAGCCTGACTTTAGGAGCAACCTACTTAGTGACTCGGTTTCAACGTATCCATAGGGAAAGAGCTGTGCAGAGCAGTAGTGATGGATGGCTGTCAAGGAATAAACCTGCAAGCAGTTAGCGACCATTTAGCATGCTAAGAAATGTGTGCTGAGTTTGTAATGAATAACAGAAGACTTTTGTTTCTCCCTCAGGGAAAAGAAATATCCGCCACACTGTATAGCATATTGTAATTATGAGGTAAAATACAGCTTCTTGGGAAAGTACAGATATTAATTTTCCCAACTTGCCAATGAAAGGATGAAAATGATGTAACTCATTCAAAGTACAACAAAATTAGATCTTATAGGTGTCAAATGTATCAAGCTGGTATCAAACACAGCATAGTGCTACCCCCCCTCCCCCCTCCCTCCTTCATAAAAGGAACATAATATATGTCTACCCTTGCTTGCCTTAATTAACATTTAATGGATTAAAAACTATGAAACTGTGTAAGATATTTTTTGAAGGTTGGCTTTGCCACATAGACTATTCTGTACTCCAAATGCTCCAAAGTTTTTTAACAGCCTATACTTATACTTATATAGCTTACTTTTATAAGAAGCCTCACACGTGCAGGGCTAGACTGCTTGATAGTTTTACATCTATTTCTCTAGTTGTATTATTTAATGGCCATTATTTGAGAAAAAGGTTATGAAAAACAGTAAAAAAAAAAAATGGGACCAAAAACTGTGTGAACATACCCTTAAAATTCTATATAAACTCTTGCGCCAAAGGTTTCATCCATAATTATACCTGTACATAGCTGGTTCAAGTTTTTTATAATTAAATAGTCTTATTCTTGTCTACTGACCCAATGGAGCACGAAGCTGTGCAGTAAACTTGGTATCTCCTTGCATCAAATATCAATATGATGCCAGGAGAGCCAAAAGTGTTTAAACCTTTGTGGGACAGTAATAGTTAAACACTTCTGTCTCTCTCAGTATTATATTAATACATTATCCCGGAAAATGCCAAGTCCACTAAACAGCTTCATGCTCTGTAGGGTCCATGGGTCAAGGAGCGTGAGAATAAAGCCTTATTCCAATACTCCTAAGGAGGTCCTGGGTGACGGAACATGTGGAGTCTCAAACCAGGCTCATTCATGTGAATTACAGCTAGGGTGCAGATGATACCCTTCAGATCAATATTTTTGTTTTTTCACTCTGCACTTATTTGCACTGGCACTTTGAATTTTTGATACTGTACTATTCAGTGTTTTTTATTAGTTAAATTTGTCTATGTATTTTGGAATTGATTATATTGCTTTACTCCCAACATACTTACAGTTAATTACTGGAATAACCCAACTTCACTTGGCTATACCATGACGAGTAAAAAGAGAATATGTATTTTAGTGTTTTTAACAATGTATGCAGTCTACTTTCATCAGCTTTTTTGTTTTAATATGTGTTATTCTCATAACTGCACTTTCCAGCTGTGGACTGTACCACACCCACAATATATTTGTACACTTCCACACTATAGAAATCACATACTACTCATAACTTGTAGTACATTTTGGGACTGTTTTCTTTGTGTCATAGTGGGTGCAGTAAAAGAAAACCGCCAAAAGTCATAAGAAGTATGTGACTGCAAACGGCTGCTGACTGGCTGTTCAGCACCCGCAGGCCTAGCAATTTCAGAACACGTGCCTTGTCTCCATGATCACAGTGCGGCGATCGTTGCTGGAGCACGGACAAGTGGGTTCTTTACAGATGCTTCCCCAAACCCCTGAAGTTTTGAGTGCTGGATTGCCTGCTCACTCCCCCTCCTATCCTCATTCCTTCATGATTGACAGTCAAGGTTCAGCTTCTAGTTGACTGGCAATCAAGCAGGGTAAAAGATAAGAGGAGAGCATGGAGGTCTTCACTTTTATCTACATTTTGGACGCACAGATGGATATATTAAAGGTACCATACAGTATGTCTCCTTGACCTAACAGCTATCTAGCAGTGTCAGTGGTTTGGAACTTGACCTGCAGATGATGATTCAGTTTCTTTTTAGCAACTAGGACTACTTTGTTATGACTTCTGTTCTTGGCCTGTGTCTATCGGCATTCCTTGGAGATTGCTACAGTATCTGCTGAAAAGTATTTAAAGAATATTCAAAGAATCAACTGAAAGTTGGACGTCTACTTTCTGAAAAAATATGAGAAGATTTCAAACAACCTGTTACATAGTCAAGCCTTTACAAGAGCAGGATATAAGGTGCTGAAAGATGCCTTTAAAAATTCCATTACCAGATCTACAAATAGCTGTCAACACTATTGATGTGAAAGTGCCTGAGTCTACCATGAGAAACATTGTGCACAAATTAGATGTACAGTAAATAGGAAGTGTCTCAGTATGAAACAGGAGGGGAGGTAAACAAAAACCTTCTAGTTCCGAGACAGCTTTAACTTAAAGGGGTATTCCCAACTCAACTAATATAGTTAAACATTTTGCAAATACAATAATTTAGCAAACTCGCCTCCTTCGCCTGATATGATGCCGTTTCCCTCCCTTTGTTAAAAGCTCATTGTTTAGGTTACAGAGCAAAAAGAAAAAGAGGGCACTCACCATAAAATATGTAGCTTTATTTTAGAAAAACTTTAAATGCAAAGCAGGGTATAGCAGAGTGCTAGAACGCCAGTAAATCAAGGCAGCATGACATCTGTGAAATGCCGGTAGTGCCAATCTACTTATGGGATTACTGTTTAGGTTACCAACTACCATTCTGTTCTAAAAACAGTGGTTTGGCTGATATTAGTATATATACGGGAAACAGATCACTGATCTTTGGGAGACCAGCCAAAGATAACACTGTCAGCTTCTGGATAAAACTCTCCATACAGTGAAATCCTAGGTACTTTGCTCCCTGGGATACATAAATATGCAAAAAAAAAGAGCCTGTGTAGCCTCATTCAATTTGTTTTTTATATGCCGGTAGTGCCAATCTACTTATGGAATCACTGTTTAGGTTACCAATCACCATTCTGCTCTAAAAACAGGCGTTTGGCTGATATTAGTATACATACGAGAAACAGATTACTGATCTTTGGGAGACCAGCCAAAGATAACACTGTCGGTTACTGGATAAAACTCTCAATACAGTGACATACTAGGTGCTTTTCTCCCTGGGATATATAATTATGCAAAAGAAGAGCCCGTGTAGCCTCATTCAAGAGTCTCAAAACACAGGACTAGCCAGATATTACTCTGGGAAGGGCCCAGCCAAGGGGGTGGCTCCTGTAGGGAAAGCACCAAAACCACCATATTAAGTGGCTCTGTAAGGCAATGTAATGACTTTACAGTTTAACCCTATGTTTTTAGAGCAGAGTGTTGGTCGGTAACCTAAACATCAAACTGTCAGTCAAGGGGAGGAAAAAGCAGCATATGAGGAGAAAGAGTACATTTTGTCAAATTAACCCTTTAAGGACATGGCCCATTTTCGTTTTTACGTTTTCGGTTTTTCCTCCTTGTGTTTAAAAGGTCATAGCACTTGCATTTTTCCACCTAGAAACCCACATGACCCCTTATTTTTTGCGTCACTAATTGTACTTTGCAATTACAGGCTGAATTTTTGCATAAAGTACACTGCGAAACCAGAAAAAAATTCGAAGTGTGGTGAAATTGAAAAAAAAAAAACGCATTTCTTTTATTTGGGGGAAATGTGTTTTTACGCCATTCACCCTGGGGTAAAACTGACTTGTTATGCATGTTCCTCAAGTCGTTACGATTAAAACGATATATAACATCTATAACTTATATTGTATCTGATGGCCTGTAAAAAATTCAAACCGTTGTTAACCAATATACGTTCCTTAAAATCGCTCCATTCCCAGGCTTATAGCACTTTTATCCTTTGGTCTATGGGGCTGTGCGAGGTGTCATTTTTTGCGCCATGATGTGATCTTTCTATCGGTACCTTGATTGCCCATATACGTCTTTTTGATCGCTTTTTATTACATTTTTTCTGGATTTGATGCGACCAAAAATGCGCAATTTTGCACTTTGGGATTTTTTTGCGCTGACGCCGTTTACCGTACGAGATCAGGAATGTGATTAATTAATAGTTCGGGCGATTACGCACGCGGCGATAGCAAACATGTTTATTTACTTATTTATTTGTTTACTTTTATTTAAAACCTGGGAAAAGGGGGGTGATTCAGACTTTTATTAGGGGAGGGGGCTTTTTACTATTAACAACACTTTTTTTTTTTTTTTTACACATATACTAGAAGCCCCCCTGGGGGACTTCTAGTATATACACTTGGATCTCTCATTGAGATCTCTGCAGCATAGATATGCTGCAGAGATCCATGAGATCGGCACTCGTTTGCTTTCGGCTGCTGCAGCCGGAAGTAAACGAGTGCCGAGCCGAGGACGGCGCCATCTTGGACGCGTCCCCGGCCGGCATCAGTAACGGAGATCGCTCCTCCGGGACAAGGTCCCGGAGGAGCGATCTCCCCCACTAGACACCAGGGAAACGTTGCCTCCGGTAATCGGAGGCAGCTGTCAACTTTGACAGCTGCCTCCGATTAGCTAATTAGCGGGCACGGCGATCAGACCGTGCCCGCTAATAGCGGCGGTCCCGGGCTACACGCGGCACCCGGGATCGCGGCACTTCAAAGCGGGGCCGCCGCGCGGCCCCGCTTTGAAGTGCAAGTGAGGACATAGGACGTACCGGTACGTCCTATGTCCTTAAGAGGTTAATGTATTTGCAAAAATATTTACTTACAAGCATACCCATATTAGTTTAGACAGGAATGTACCTCTAAAGGAGTTCTCGGGATAAGAAAAACTTGTTTTCTATTAAAAGTACATTAAAAATTGTATAGATGTGTCTATACAATGTATTACCGTATCTGTGCAGTTCTGTCACACTGGTAGCTGATAGAAATCCAGGAAGTGGAAAAAAATGGCCCCTGTGTCAATTCACATTGGCTCCTGCTCGTTCTGCTATCCCATCTTAGGAGACAAATATTTCATGCCTCTGTCTCACATTGTGTGTGTTTGCTGAGCACAGGCTGATGATGCAGACAGGGGGCAGGGCGTGATGTCACAGGAGGCTTGGCTGTATCCCCCAATCCCCTGAGTGATCCACCATCTCTGAATGGCCAAAAGCAGGTGCAGCACTAATTTTACTGATTGTGATGAGTGGGGGACTGTGATGATCAGCTAAAGGAAAGCATTGCATTCTGGGAACTGTTCAACCAGGAAGGACAGAAACACAATACAGAACAACAAAAACCAAAACAAATGGATTTTTGGTAGTTTTTAACCTTTACCTGGAGTTTCCCTTTAAAGGTAACAGATTTTTAGGCTTTAGACCACTTTGATGCATTTTTAAGAGCATGTGAGCAGCTCTCTTTCTATATTGAAACAAAACCCACTTTGCTATGTCCACCCCTTGTCAAGTAGAATTACAATCCCCCACCCACCCCCCACCCCAGTACCCCAATACCCAGGTACCCCAGTGTATTTAAAATCTGTACACATACTTTTGTCTCCTGTTTCCAACTGTGTTCAAGGCAGATAAGGAATTTGGCTATAGTAGACATCTTTGGTGAAAACTTAAAACAGTACTTTGACGAAGGAAAAGGATGCCACCTATAAAATAAGGTTGTGCAAATGTTGGGGTTTGGAATTTCTTTGCTGCACCAAGGTCTGTTTAACTTACCATCATAGACTTTACTATCATTGAACCAGAGGTTACCTGAGGATAAAGTCAAAGCATCAGCCAGCAGATGGAAGCTCAGCTAAAAATGCATTCGGCATGACAATGACTTATACTCTTGTGGTGGAGGTGCAGTCACAATCCAGTGTTTTTATTCAATCATTGCATACATTAGTTTATTTTTTACTGTACACTTTAAAATTAGTATTCAGTTTATTCATTACCTGCATCTTTTGATCGTTTGCAAATCCAAATCATATAATATTGCACTGAATACACTTAACACATCTTGATGAATTCACCTGCATAAATTATCAAGTATGAGTATCACGCCAAGAAGAGATTGATGCACAGGTAATATCTGCACTTTCTATAAAAGCGGAATTGATCAACGCAGCAAAGCTTGTTTCTATAAAAAGAGTTTATCTGACATTCCAGTTTTTTTCTTTAGAATAATTGAACATAAATATCCAGCAAAAAAGCAAGAGCTTTAGGTCATCCCCTAGGAATTAAGCTGAATCACTTTAAATGTTTCGAGTGTTCACTTTCTGCATAGCACGAGCCATGGTTCTCGGAACCATGTTTTATTCAACTCATTAAGGAATTAACTAATGATTAAAATCACAAGACATCTAATTGTCTAAAAGTGTAAAATCCCTATTGGTGCATGTAAAACAAAATAATTATTTTAATCACTTGCCATGATCAGCTGAAAATTGCAGGTGCCTGTAGAGAATTGGTTTTCATATTAGTTGGAACATATCTGATACTTACAATTCGAGCTGTTTGGGAAGTAAACATATAAGCTTTTAACTCATTTGGGTGTCATGTTACTGTCATGGCTGCCACTGGAATACTTCACCGCTGCTGCACAAACAATGACAAGTAAATATGCCTGTGCATTTAAAGGGTATCTTTACTTTCATAATGTTTACGTGTATTACCACTTTGCATCACTCCAATGGATCTAAAGTATTAAAATGAAGCAACAACAGAAAAATCTAAATAATCTAAATAGAGTTACGGACTATTTTCCTCTGTAATAACAGACAAACCTTGCATGTAATCTTATCTGCAATCTTATAATACTACAACCCCCTTTCTTTGATTGTGAAAATAGTGTTTGTAGGATCACAATATAGGGTTGTAGGGTTTCCCGAGGTTGAACCTGATAGACTCTTGTCTTCTTTCAACCTTATTAACTACTATGTAATATGCTTAAAGTGACACTGTCTAAGCCCGACCCCTTCTAGGTCAGCCCATTCCTATGGCCACCGAGGGGGTGGAGAGGCCTAGGTACTGATGATATCACAGAGGGGGTGGGTGGGCTATGGTGTCTGTGTATACGGGGCCAAGTGGCGCTGCAGCTGTGAAGCCCATCCAGGTGGCCCAATCCAGCAACGATAAAAATAATAGGCAATAGGCACCTCCCAGCTTCTGCCTCCAAGTAGAAGAAAAGGAGCCAGAAGAAGAGGAGCTGTATGTCTACAGGAAAGGCCAGGAAATCTGGGTAGAGATTGGATGCTTGAGGGGTTGAGAGTGTTCTTATCCTTCACTGTAATCATATACAGATACCAACCATAATTGCCTGACATCCATAAATCCTGCTTTTCAGACCTGACCAAGCCTATGGGAAAAAATGACCTTCCAGCAAAAAAAAAAAAGCCTGATGAATACTGATGCGTATTTGGCCAGTTGTGACATTAGTTGTGGTTAGTTTCTGACAAAAAAAAATCTCTGGCTGCAGATTATTTCTCCCAGAACAAAGTTGGATCAATATTGGAATACAAATACGGATGCATTTATCTATCTTTGCATTACAAAAAAAGACCTTGCACAGACACCCTTGTAGTATGTCTGGAGAGTGAAAGCATGTGAACAATGTATAGTTTATATTAGCCTACATATTCTATCTTTTTATGCACATACACAAATAAGCATGACATAGTGCTATAAAACAGCCAGAGAAAGAAGAGGGGGTCGATAGGAGATTAATGCCGGCTGTATATTCAAAACAGTGGGATAGTTTTGATGAAGACTTCTTGCACAGTTTTCTTTGTTCATTTTCTTGTTTTTTATGTTAGATACATTAAAGAAAAAAAGAACAAGATATATACAGAGGTATAATAATAGAATATTTCTTTATAATATTAGGAATAAGTGGTCATCTTGTGGCTCCCTAGGTGTAAAATTACAGGCAAAATGCCTTCAAAGCCGATGGCTGTAGATGAGGTTTACACATCTCCAGAAACTTCTTTTTATATAAAAGTTTATACTGTATACTATAAAGCAAAAAACAAGGCTGGCAATGCACTGGTTAGCCTACTTTTAATCCATAAGTGTAAAAGTCCCACCTGGGGCTACCCTGATACAATGACAGTGGTGCCCAATTGGAATAGCAATCCAGTCACCTTCATAATTGTATAGAATAAACTATAATGCTTAACAGCAAGAAAATTGACGGCATATCCTTCAGTGGAATTTCTCATGTTTAATCTCATGGTTCCTGGTGTTTGCCATTTAGGAATTAGAAAATCTAGACTATAACCAACATACAAGGCACATTGACAACATTTGCATTTATACAGGGTAAGGCTATGTTCACACAATGTAAAGATCTGAAAAGATCATCACTGCAGTACCAGCCAGATGATCTTTAGCACCGCAGAGTTCAGTGCGCCCAAATAAGAACTCCCCACAGCACACTATGGAGCGTGCCTGCTGCTCGCTCCATAGTGTTTACTGACAGGGTTTTCTGCGGCCACTATTCACTGAATAGCGGCTGCAAAAAACTGACATGGGATCCCGGCCGGAGCGTATCCTATGTGTATACGCTCCGGCCGGGATCCCATAAACAGCAAGGCAATATGCAACAGCGGCCGTTTTACGAAAATATACGTTGTGTGAACATAGCCTAAAGTGACAAAGATGAGTTTTGAAAGAAGACGGCACTCCGCTGGTCAGTGGTGCTTGAGGCAGGTATATCTAAAGAGACAGTATAAATTATTCCCAGCACTCACCACATGTAGATGTTTATTTATTCAGTGTGTTACACAAAAATATAGGTCAAGTACACGTTTCAGCCATAATGGCCCTAATCAGCTAAGAAGCTGTTGAACGCAACAGTGGCCAAAATGCCTACTTGACCTGTATTGATGTGTAACACAATGACCAAATAAGCAACTTCATGTGGTGAGTGCTGGGAATCATTTCTTCTGTTTACTACTAGTGTCCTATCAAATGAGGTTGCCTTAATGTGCCAATGTGGACTCACCTGATTTCTACAAAATGTGCACTAGCAGCTCGAGATAATTAATATGGTTAGAGTTAACATACATGTTTGCAGTGTACCGCTGCCTTTTATGAAGGCAATTTTTTTTCCATTGGATGTTCTGCACAATTTTTTTTTTTTGTACTATACACATTAGACATATTGGCCAAGCCAGCAAGCAGGATTGGCTGGTCATCTTACGTTATGGGAGCCTCCCATTTCTCCACCATGATATTAATGGCAGATAATGGATAGGCATGTTGAATTTTAACTGTGCTATCCTTTGGTTCTTGTAGATAAAAGCTGCTAACAGAGGAGTACTGAAACAGTTTTCTCCTCTGCTCTGATTCATAACAAAACAAGCACACTTGATCGAGCCATTGGTATAGATGGCCGTCAGTTAAACAAACACTTGACTGGCAGCTATCCTATGCATATTGCTAGCCTAAAAAAACAGATGATTTAAATGGGTTTTCTGGGATTTAGATATTATATATTTTACAAGTGGGGCTGCTAAAAATGAAAAACAACAGTACTTACCCACTGGTCCCCACTACTGGCTGGGACTACAAGCAGGAACCAGTGGGGGGTTAAAGTCACCAGACTTTGAGCTGTAGGGTACTGGGTGGGTAAGTATCACATATTTTTTGTTTTTAGCAGTCTCCCAACAATGTATAGAAACTGTTCAAATCCTTAAGTACCCCATCTAAAATTTTATGTTTATTGTATTTTTTCTTTTTTTTTTGTACAAATTATCTTTAGTTCTAATCGAGTGTATTGACTCATCATAGAGTAAGTTGTATTACTCTCTCACACCTGACATTGCAAATAAGAACTGAAAAGCCGGGGGGGGGGATATTTTAATATTAAATGGAAGTGAAAGCACATTAACAAACATCATCTGTGCAGACGAAATGCTGATAAATAAGAAAATGATAGAAATTACTGTAATTAGTTGGATGTTTGGGCTGTAAATGCCGTACATAGTTTTTAAATTGATGCAATTATTTTGTTATGTAGCTTGCTTGTATCTGATTCCGCACATGATAATGTTATCTCTGCCGCTCCAAAGAGGTAAAATCCTTTTTACAATTAAAGTATTAGTGGAAAGCAGATGATTGATAGGGATTTAAGGTTTTTCAATCTACAGTTAATGGGATTTGTGACACACTGCAGGCCTGCTTGTTTTTGCCCTATTTGACAATAAAAGGTTAAGAGCAAAGATGTGATAATGCTTTCTAATATTAGAGTGCAAACCTGCAATATTCTATTATTTCGCATTTGAATTTTATATTTCTGAATGTATTTTTATACCCTAGAAGTGAACATAAGATTATATGGATTGCATGTTTTTCAGAGCAGGAACCTCTGCCCCGCTGAGATATGAATACATAGTTATTTATGTATTTAACCAAAATAACTAATTCTTCCATGAAATAATGCATACACTTATAGAAATACAATCCTAGATTTTCCAAACACATACATAAAAATTAGATTGCAGATTATATTAACGGTCTAGTTGAAAGATAAAGCCCTTCTTAAAGGGACACTAAACCTAAAAATAAAATGTAATAAAAAACAGAAAATAAAGTTGTAAAAAATCTTGCAGAAAAGACAGGATTTATTTTTCATTTGGTCTTTCTTATTTAATTTTTTTTGACCACTAAAGGGAGAGAGTTTAACTATAATAGTAATTTTATTTATATAGCGCCAACATATTCCGCAGCACTACAATTCTGGGGGTATATATATTATCAAAAACAGGCATTACAGAGATATTACATGTAACTATCAAGTCAAATATAAAAGGAGGACCCTGTTTACAAGCGTCCTGACTAATTTTATATATATATATATATATATATATATATATATAATTTTTTTTTTTTTATTATTTAGATATTTTATAGTTTTGATGGCAGTATGAGGTCGAGTATGTTCAAAGGAAAGAAGGATAATGTCATATATACAATGAAAAAAAGACCGGTGATCTGTGATCATGTAATCATGCTCCACACTGATGAGGGGCAACACCCGAAAACTATCTGTGGATGGATACCTGGCTTTGATATGAGCTCTTCAGTACAGCTGAGGCACGCAGATGTAGAAGCTTTAGCTTTGTACATTTTGTACTGGCAGTACAGGGTTTCTTCAGTGCACCTGACATTAAAAGAGTTATCCAGGTTTAGAAAAACATGATAAAGTAATATGAAGGAAAAGCCAGCTTACCCTCTTTCCTATTGCTTCCTAGCTCGGACTCTCACTCCAACAGGTGCCACGAGATACATCCAACAAAAACTCTGAGTCCAGCTTCCAGCAAATAGTTGCAAAAGTAGGTTTATTAGAACCTTCGTCCCCGTACACACACTGCAGCCTGCTCCCAACAAGACGCCTACGCGTTTCAGCTGCGTTAAGCAGCCTTAATCATGGCTAGACTTCATGGGGCAATGCCGCTCTATATAGCTGTAGTGTGATGGTGTACGTCATCAGCCTGATGCATCGCGGCAGCGATGACGGTAACACACATCACCTGCAGACTAATGAACAAATCACCCGTGAAGTGAATAGACCGTGTTATTAATATCAAAGAACATCATAAAAACAACACAAAGGTAACTGTTAGTTCTCACCATTGCTACTACTAATACAATCATGTAATAATATAGTTATGTAGAGTGTAGCATAAACACCAGAGGATACACAATTGAAAGCGGAGTAAGGAGCCGTGAATAGAGGGCAGTTCACATTAGATATTAGGGGCAGATCAAAATAACGCAAGGAAATAGAATTTTAGCACACTAAGTGTCACTCAATAGTATATGAGTAGTTCCTTTCTTAGATTCATGCCCTGTGGAAAGCATGTATCCAAGCGAAACATCCAGAAGGCTTCTTTGTCCTTTAAAGCCCTCTGGATGTCTCCTCCTCTGATAGTGCTAAACACTTTCTCTATGGCAAAAACACAGAAGTGTTTTGTAGAACCCTGGTGTACATCAATAAAATGTCTAGACGCTCCTGATAAAGTTCTTCCTCCAGGTCGTTCGATATCATGTAAGTGTTCACATACACGCGTTTTCAATTTGCGTGTAGTGCAGCCCACATAAAGTATATTACACTGAATGCACTGAATGATATAGACTACGTTATAGCTGTTGCAGTTCAAGAAAGACTTGATCCGGTACTTATGTTTTCCAGAGGTGTCAGAAAAATCGCTGCATGTGGTTACAAACATACACGTTTTGCATGGATGATGTCCACATTTATGAAATCCAGTGGTAGATAGCCAGGTTGAGTTCTGCTGTTTTTTCATTGCCGGCATCGAAGGAGAGAGTGCGTCGCCCAATGTTCTGGCTCTCCTGGACACAATGTTAATGCCCTGTGACAGTATTGTGTTCATCAGGGGGTCTTGCCTTAAGATAGGTAAGTATAAATTAACAATCTTTCTTATCTGAGAGAATTGTGGGCTGAATCTAGTGACCATAGTTAGTTTTTGTGTATAATTTGTGTGAATATTTTTGTTGTTTTTTAGTAACTCATCCCTGTTTCTTGTATCTACCCTCTTTTCTGCCCTTTCGACCATCCATTTTTTGTAGCCTCGTTGCATTAAGCGTTGTTTACATGTTTGTTTTTCTTGAAAATATGCCTGTTCTTGATTGCAGTTCCTTCTCATGCGCAACAATTCTCCAACTGGTATGGATTTAATGGTGTGTGGGGGATGGCTGCTATTGGCATGTAGGGTAGTGTTCCCTGAAATTGTTTTTCTGTGATTGGCAGTATGTATGATATGTCCAGGTATGCCTTCTAATGTTAGATCCAAAAATGTGATGGTGTTTTGATGAATGTCAGCTGTAAATTGTAGGTTCCACGTGTTGGAATTGACATACTCCAAAAACAGGTCCAAATCAGACATCTCTCCGCTCCATACGATGAGGAGGTCATCGATGTACCTCCCGTACCATCGTATGGAGCGGAAAAAGGGATTGGACACCGTGTAAATATACCTGTCTTCCCAGAAGGACATAGTGAGGTTTGCGAGCGAGGGGGAATATTTAGCCCCCATCGATACTCCGCTAATCTGTAAATAAAAATTGCTGGAACAGAAAAAAAAGTTGTGGGTCATCAAAAACCAGGTAACCATTTTTATGAAGGAAATGAGATCTGGATCATAACTGCTGTGTGTTTGTAGGTGAAAGCTCAATGCCTGCATGGCTACTTGGTGCGGAATGGATGTATACAGAGAAATGACATCCAATCCTACCCATGTGAAATTCGACTCCCAGGAGAAATCATGGAATGATCTGAGCACGTCAGTGGTGTCCTTCAAGTACCCAGGGACTGTTTGTACAAGTGGAATTGTGGAATTGGAATTGCAGTTCAATGAACAACTGTCTCTGAAGTGCCTAAAGGAACTTGAAACAGCATCAGATTCAGATACATCACAAATCCCGAAGTTCAGGATACCGAATCCATGTTATTATCCGTTACAATCACGGACAAACCACATGGAACAATTCCAACAGTGCGTTTTCAGAGATCTGAAAGAACTATCGGAACAAGTGTCACAGTCAAGATCATCATCCAATCTCACCCCCAATCAGAGAAAAGCATATGAGGATCTATCAAATATGGATAACATTGTTATTAAGAATTCTGACAAAGGGGGGGTCATAGTTGTTATGGACAAAACCATGTATGATGAACAACTAACAGTGTTGCTATCGGATGAGAGAGTGTATCGCAGATTATCTGGCAATCCTACGACCATGTATACACAAGAATTACAACAGTTACTCAGGGAAGGTGTAGCCTTACATGCTTTGACAGAGAGAGAAGCAGAATACCTATGTCCACAACATCCCATTGTTCCCATACTCTATGGCTTACCTAAAACCCATAAGGGAGTGGTTCCTCCTCCCATGCGACCGATCGTCTCGGGATGCCGATCCCTTTGCGAGAGGTTGTGCGCATGGTTGGATGGACTACTACAGCCACTTGTACAAACAGTCCCTGGGTACTTGAAGGACACCACTGACGTGCTCAGATCATTCCATGATTTCTCCTGGGAGTCGAATTTCACATGGGTAGGATTGGATGTCATTTCTCTGTATACATCCATTCCGCACCAAGTAGCCATGCAGGCATTGAGCTTTCACCTACAAACACACAGCAGTTATGATCCAGATCTCATTTCCTTCATAAAAATGGTTACCTGGTTTTTGATGACCCACAACTTTTTTTTCTGTTCCAGCAATTTTTATTTACAGATTAGCGGAGTATCGATGGGGGCTAAATATTCCCCCTCGCTCGCAAACCTCACTATGTCCTTCTGGGAAGACAGGTATATTTACACGGTGTCCAATCCCTTTTTCCGCTCCATACGATGGTACGGGAGGTACATCGATGACCTCCTCATCGTATGGAGCGGAGAGATGTCTGATTTGGACCTGTTTTTGGAGTATGTCAATTCCAACACGTGGAACCTACAATTTACAGCTGACATTCATCAAAACACCATCACATTTTTGGATCTAACATTAGAAGGCATACCTGGACATATCATACATACTGCCAATCACAGAAAAACAATTTCAGGGAACACTACCCTACATGCCAATAGCAGCCATCCCCCACACACCATTAAATCCATACCAGTTGGAGAATTGTTGCGCATGAGAAGGAACTGCAATCAAGAACAGGCATATTTTCAAGAAAAACAAACATGTAAACAACGCTTAATGCAACGAGGCTACAAAAAATGGATGGTCGAAAGGGCAGAAAAGAGGGTAGATACAAGAAACAGGGATGAGTTACTGAAAAACAACAAAAATATTCACACAAATTATACACAAAAACTAACTATGGTCACTAGATTCAGCCCACAATTCTCTCAGATAAGAAAGATTGTTAATTTATACTTACCTATCTTAAGGCAAGACCCCCTGATGAACACAATACTGTCACAGGGCATTAACATTGTGTCCAGGAGAGCCAGAACATTGGGCGACGCACTCTCTCCTTCGATGCCGGCAATGAAAAAACAGCAGAACTCAACCTGGCTATCTACCACTGGATTTCACAAATGTGGACATCATCCATGCAAAACGTGTATGTTTGTAACCACATGCAGCGATTTTTCTGACACCTCTGGAAAACATAAGTACCGGATCAAGTCTTTCTTGAACTGCAACAGCTATAACGTAGTCTATATCATTCAGTGCATTCAGTGTAATATACTTTATGTGGGCTGCACTACACGCAAATTGAAAACGCGTGTATGTGAACACTTACATGATATCGAACGACCTGGAGGAAGAACTTTATCAGGAGCGTCTAGACATTTTATTGATGTACACCAGGGTTCTACAAAACACTTCTGTGTTTTTGCCATAGAGAAAGTGTTTAGCACTATCAGAGGAGGAGACATCCAGAGGGCTTTAAAGGACAAAGAAGCCTTCTGGATGTTTCGCTTGGATACATGCTTTCCACAGGGCATGAATCTAAGAAAGGAACTACTCATATACTATTGAGTGACACTTAGTGTGCTAAAATTCTATTTCCTTGCGTTATTTTGATCTGCCCCTAATATCTAATGTGAACTGCCCTCTATTCACGGCTCCTTACTCCGCTTTCAATTGTGTATCCTCTGGTGTTTATGCTACACTCTACATAACTATATTATTACATGATTGTATTAGTAGTAGCAATGGTGAGAACTAACAGTTACCTTTGTGTTGTTTTTATGATGTTCTTTGATATTAATAACACGGTCTATTCACTTCACGGGTGATTTGTTCATTAGTCTGCAGGTGATGTGTGTTACCGTCATCGCTGCCGCGACGCATCAGGCTGATGACGTACACCATCACACTACAGCTATATAGAGCGGCATTGCCCCATGAAGTCTAGCCATGATTAAGGCTGCTTAACGCAGCTGAAACGCGTAGGCGTCTTGTTGGGAGCAGGCTGCAGTGTGTGTACGGGGACGAAGGTTCTAATAAACTTACTTTTGCAACTATTTGCTGGAAGCTGGACTCAGAGTTTTTGTTAGAAAAACATGGTCACATTCTTCCAGAAACAGCACCACTCTTGTCTCCAGTTTGGTTATGGATTTTCGGCTCAGTTACATTGAAGCAAATGAAGTCAAACTGTGATACCGCACACAACCTGATAACAAGGGTGATGCTATTTTTTCTAACCCTGGATGACCCCTTTAAAGTAAATTTGAGCTATGTGGCACTAACCTTGTGCCACCACTCCATAATAAATGGAGATGAGTCCCTCCTACATTGTGTCCATATGCATGTGGTGGCTTCGCTCAACAGCTGGTTGTGTAGCATGTCAGCACTCTGCTGGTCAGCTATTGATGACCTATCCTATAAACAGGAAATTAATGAACTTTCCCAGGAAAACCAAATTAAGTTGCCCATTGTCCCTATACCCCACACAAGACCCCCTGCTTTGACCCAGTCAACTAGCCTTAAAAATTTGATCGTTGTCAGGGCCTCTTGGAAACGCCAGTTTTTTCTGCTCCACTTGTTTTCTGACAACTTCTTGAAAGGACCGCTGAGTTAACTTAATTTTATGCTGTGCTACTCATTCCTGTTGATGCCTTCCATTTCAGATAACACTCGAGAATGTTTTGCTCTGCCTATTTTCTTCTTCTCTCTTCTAATGTTATTGTGTTTGCAGCCATTACTGTGCAGTTTACTAATATTGTGATGCGCAGTTCACCCTAGTTGCCACATAACTGTGAAAACTAGAGTTAGCATTGGAACCTCTTATTTAGACCTCATTGACATGTCCAGTGTATTTAACAGAGCATGATTTTGTCCGCTCCATGAAAAACAGTCTTGCATCCGCTTTGATGTGCAGAGTTGGGGGTCGAGGGAGCAGTGACAGGAGCTGGGGAGAGATGGGAGCAGTGACAGGAGCGGGGGAGAGATCGGAGCAGTGACAGGAGCAGGGAAGACGGGAGCGGTGACAGGATCTGGGAAGAGAAGGGAGCGGTGACAGGAGCGGGAGAGAGACAGAAGCTGGGGAGAGACAGGAGCAGTGACAGGAGCTAGGGAGATGGGATTGGTGACAAGAGATGGGTAGAGATGATCGAACATCGTGAAATGTTAGGATCAATAAAACTCGAACCTTCTCGAACCTTTAGCATTTGATTCCTGATGCCTTCCCATTCTGTGGGGAAGGTGGAAACTGCCCAAGTACTGCCTGGAAAACAGGGGTACAGCCTAGGTAACATCGTGAAATGTTAGGTTCGATCGAACTTAAATCTTCTTCAGCATTTGATTTCCATTCCATGGGGAGGGTGGAGACTGCCTGAGTACCGCCTGGAAAACAGGGATACAGCCTAGGCAATAGGCTGTATCCCTGTTTTCCAGGCGGTACTAGGGCAGTCTCCACCTTCCCCACAGAATGGGAAGGCATTGGGAATCAAATGCTGAAGGTTCGAGAAGGTTCGAGTTTGATCGAACCTAACATTTCCCGATGTTCAATCACCTTTAGAGCTGGGGAGAGACAGGAGTGGAGACAGGAGCAGTGACAGGAGCTGGGGAGGGAAAAGGAGTGGTGACAGGAGCGTGGGAGAGATGGGAGCAGGTGACAGAAAGAAGGAGAGACAGGAGCGGAGGAAGGCATTCGTGCTGCCATCCGCACTATAACCTGTCCTATCTTTTTGCAGAAAGGATGATGGCACGAATGATGGCATGGATGGTGTGAATAGACTCATAGGATTTAATGTGCCCTAAAATTGTCAATTTTATGACAATTTTACAGTATGTGTGAATATGGCCTTAATTGGTGCATGTGGTGACAGGTGAGCTTGCAATGGGCAGGTGGCTGATGCAAAAAATTGAGGCAGGGTTATTACCACACCAATACACCCAGCATGCAACAATTTGATAAGAACCGTGCACTGCTATATGTGTTGATGCAACTGCTAAGGTAAAATTTCATCTATGGACACTCATAAATTACATGTGCTATTCAAAACTGCCAAGTTTGAAGTACTGATACAGAGTAAAGTCTGCTTGGGTTAATTGCAAGAACTATGTTTATCAAGTTATTGGTGTGTTACCTCTTAAATTAACAGATCCCAGGGATTAACCATTACATTTCCCTTGGTCTGTCATATTTATCTATCCATCTGAAATATAACTAATGCAATAGAGCATTGAGGGGGAAAAAAAGGAACAATGCCCCCTGTTTATTATGATCTCCAAGTCCTAATAGTCCCAAAGACAAATTGAGATGAGCTTCAGCAAAGAAGTAGTTTTTTTTGCAAGGTAAAAAGAGCACACAGCACGTATAAAATTACAGTCATTTACACTTTTAATATATTTTAAATTTAAACCTGAACTAATGTATTCTGATCCCACCATGAGTCGCATATAAATTAATCATTTCTTTTGGTACTGTACATTTAAATCAGAAATTTGAATTCAAACACATTTCAGATCTTTCTTGCAGTGTCTGGATTAGATTTTATTCGGTGAATCGGTATTAACATTTGAAGAAGACAGCAAGATGGCAGTGCTGCTACATGATCGGTGATTAATTCCTAGCTGCTCTTATAGATCACTTTTAAAATGAAACAAAACGCTTTGATCGATAAAACAAGGAGAACACTGACCCATATCAAAGAAAACGCTTCATCTCAAAGATGGCATTAATGTAAACAACCCGCTGCCAAAGGAAAAATCTGTGTGTTTTCCTACAAGTTTCGCTACTTAAGATAAACTGATATACAACAGCTCTGAAATAGGGACAATTGTGAAGACTGTTCAGCCGATAATTGTGAAGAAAAGCTGCTGGCTTCTACCGTAACTAATGATTTGTTTTCATTTTATTACCTGTACTGGTAAATGATATCATCTGACACATATACGATTGAATCTAGTAGCATTTGACAGTGACATAGCTTTCATCATTTAGTCTCTGTACTCCCCCACAATGAGTCAGATGTGAAGCCATCAATATGTGATTGACGTACAGACTTTCAGCTTAAAGTGTAACTGTCATTTCAAACAACTTTGCAGAAATCAACAGTACAAGTAAAGATAATAAAGTCTGTAATAGGTTTTATTAAGCAAAACGGCTTCCTTCTGTACTCACAAGCCCCGATTAGATTTGTAATCTACTTTTTTTTAAGATATCTCATGTCTTCCACTACTTATCAGCTGATGTATATCCTGAAGGAAGTAGTATTATTTCCAGTTTGAAGAGCAGGAGAGGTTTTCTAAGGGGATTTGCTACTGCTCTGGACAGTTCCTGTCATGGACAGAGGTGGCAGTATAGAGCACTGTGTCAAACTGGAAAGAATACATCACTTCCTGCAGGATATACGTACTGGAAGACTTGACACTTTGACCCTTTCTGGCACCATTTGATTTGAAAGATTTTTTTTTCTTTGCTGAATTATCCCTTCAAGGATTGTTTTTAACCCCTTCATGACCAATGTAATTGGTGCCCGGGTCAAATTAAAGCAGCGCTTTTATTTTTCCACCTACAGGGCTGGTTGGGGTGTTATTTTTTTGCGCCATTATCTCTAGTTTTTATTGGTATCATATTGGTGTAACAGAAAAATGTTGATTCTGCACGTTACGATATGTAATATGTTTATTTTATAAATTTTTTGCATATTTTTATATTTATAATGGACAAGGAGATATTTGAAACTTTTATTTGAGGGGGTTATAAGTTTTTTTTTATATTTATCATTACATTGCATATACTGATCTATGTTGTATTCTTTTATCAAATTTTCTCTTAAATCTCAAGATTAATACTTCAGATAACACATGTACTAACATTCAAATTTTTACATATTAAGGCTATGTTCACTTGGCGTGTGAGACCGGCCGTTCCGTGACTCCGGGCGGGTCACGGAACGGACTGTCTCAGCCCGGATTATCCTGGTCGGTACTTAAGTATCAGCATCAGCGCCCACATCAGAGCTTCTCATAGCACACAGTGAAGCGAGCGACCGGAGCCGCTCGCTTCACTGTGTGAACTGACAGGGCTTTCTGCGGCCGGAATTCACTGAATTCCGGCCGCAGAAAACTGACATGTCAGTTTTTTCCGGCTCTGCATGGGGTCCCGGCCGGAGCGCATACGATGTGTATACGCTACGGCCGGGATCCCATTGAAAGTAAGGCTATATTCCACCCTTCAAAATTATGGCCGTAGTTCTGTGGCGCGAACTACGGCCGTAGTTTTACGTAGTGTTAACCTAGCCTAAATTTATATAGGCAGTTTCCCATACACGTTTCTATACAAACATATTTCCAGCTCTTCCATCCCAAAAATCCTCTTCCATCCCATCCCATCTTCAACAAGGTAAAATCTCAATCAGACAACAAAACATTCTGTCATGTCAAAAAAGCTCTTGGATTGCTTCTAAGGTAAAGCTGTAGCCAGCACCATCAGTATAGTTAGTGGATTACAATTATTACAAAGCATGTAATGCTTTGTCTTTGACAGATGTTCCTGCTCCCTTGCATACTTTCCATGGAAACGCTCACCTTTGGTGGTTGTGCAAAGGTAAGGCACAACTCTCCACAATGCATATGTAATAGTAGGACCGCAGCCTCCCCAATGATGTCCTCGCCGGAAACAAATTGTTGCACTTCACTCCACTCAAAAACATAGGTTAAATTTGGGGTAGGTAACACGAGGTTCCAAATATTAAAAACATTTTATTAAAGCACAGGACGCGTTTCGAAGCTGAATTGGCTTCTTTATCAAGTGTGATACAAAAAACACAATAGAAGCATGTTAAATAAGACAAGTGAAAGCCCAACCTCCAGACAATTACATCAGATTACAGTATTAGTTTCATGAATATGTATTATTTTGGAGGATTTGATGTTATTGTCTGGAGGTTGGGTTTTTACCCAGCACTAAACATACTATGTAAAACAGTTTACTGTAGCCATTGCCGAAGATGTCACACTAGTGCACTGTGACACTATGATGTTGCCCTAGTGTGACATCTTTTGTAGGCTACATTTCTTTGATTATCTATACTGTCAAGCCCTTCTGGACCCAACTTTCATTTATCTTAAGGCTATGGGGGAGATTTATCAACAGGGGATTTTCTAGATGTGGTCTATTTCTGCTTTGGCAAGAATAGACTGGTCTATTTAAAGTGCAATTTACTATCAGGGATAAGCCTGGTCTATTTTCTGTGGTGCTGATTTGTTTGACTCAGAATTGTCTCAGAATTGTCTCTAAATGGTCTCAGAATTGTCTCTAAATAGTCTGATTGGCCCTGGTTTGCCTCCTAGGTAATGAGCATTTTCTTTTCCCTTTCTTTTTCAGATACCGGCATGCAGAGGATTACGTCAGATTCGTGTGGACTACGTCGATGACCAGCGGACTTTACTGTTCAATAAAATGGTCAACGAGGAGTGTGGGGGTGTTTTTATTTGAATAAAAATTTTTTCTAGGTGTGTTGTGTTTTCTCTCATTACTTTACAGGTTTAGTAGTGGAAGCTGTCTGATAGACGGAATCCATTACTAAGTCGGGGCTTAGTGTTAGCCGGTATAAAATGGCTAACACTAACCCCCCCATTATTACTCCAGTACCCAATGCCACCAGGGGTACTGGGACGAGCCGGGTGCCAGTGGTCCCGGAGCGTCAAAATTGGCGCTCCTGGACTGGGCGCCAGCAGGCTGGTAATATTAGGGCTTGGGAGGGCCTAAACCAATGGCTCTTCCCACCCTGGTGTTACCAGGCTGCTGTTGTTTGGTTTTTCACCCGGCTGGTTATGGAAAAGGGGAGGGATTCTATGCGTTTTTTCTTTAAATAAATAAATAATGATTAAAAAAAAAATGCATAGGGTCCCCCCTATTTTCATAACCAGCCGGCTTAAAAACTAAGCAAAAGAAGCCTGGTAACACCAGGGTGGGAAAGGCCTTTGGTTTTTGCCATCCCCAGCCTAAATATTACCAGCCTGCTGCCGCTTAGTCCAGGAGCGCCAACTTTGATGCTCCGGGACCACTGGCACCCGGCTCTTCCCAGTACCCCTGGTGGCATTGGGTACTGGGGTAATAATGGGGGGGTTAGTGTTAGCCATTTTATACCGGCTAACACTAAGCCCTGACTTAGTAATGGATTCCGTCTATCAGACAGCTTCCACTACTAACAACACACCTAGAAAAACATTTTTTATTTAAATAAAAACACCCACTCACCCCTCGTTGACCATTTTATTGCACATTAAACTCCGCCGGTCATCGACGTATTCCAAACGAAGGAGCCAGACTGTAACTCCCATGCCCATGCTGGAGATCACCCAGCTTTCAAAGCATCGTGTAAGGTTAACCCTTACAGGATCCTGGGAAAGCTGGGTCACCTTCAGCATGGGCATGGGAGTTACAGTCTGGCTCCCAGGGACTTAACCCCCTGGGGACCAGACTGTTCTGGCACTGCACCTGCACCAGCAAGGAAGGGGGTTAAGTGCCCCATTCCTTCCTGGGGCAGATGCAATGCGCTCTCCAATGGGGGGGGGTGATGATAAAGGCTGGGGGTTACCTACTCCTGCTTCCTCGGCTGACCCGGTAGTCTCCGTCTCCATGACAGTAAGCCCCACCACATTGCGGGCCGGTACAGGGCGGGGCTTACCGGGACTGCGAGGAAGCAGCAGCAGGTAACGCCCAGCCCCTATCATTACCACACCACCACCTTGGAGAGTGCACTGCACCAGCAAGGAGGGGGCACCTAACCCCCTTCCTTGCTGGTGCAGTGCACTCTCCGAGGGGGGGGGGGTGATGGTGTTGGGAGTTACCTGCTGCTTCCTCACCAGTCCCGGTAAGCCCCGCCCCCGTACCGACCCACGATGTTGGTGGGGCTTACTTTCATGGAGGCGGAGCCTACTGGGACAGCCGAGGAGGCAGGAACAGGTAACCCCCAACCCCTATCATCCCCCCCATTAGAGAGCGCACTGCATCTGCTCCAGAAAGGAAGAGGGCACTTAACCCCCTTCCTTGCTGGTGCAGTGCCAGAAGAGTCTGACTCCCAAGGCGTTAAGTCCCTGGGAGCCAGACTGTAACTCCCATGCCCATGCAGGAGGTCACCCAACTTTCCCAGCATCCTGTAAGGGTTAACCTTACAGGATGCTGGAAAAGCTGGGTGATCTCCAGCATGGGCATGGGAGTTACAGTCTGGCTCCCAAGGGCTTAAACTCCTGGGAGCCAGACTGTAACTTCTGTGACGGGATTTTACATTTCCCACCCAGAAGCAGACTGCTTTCTGCTTTTGGGTGGGAAACCCTGTAGGCAGGGAATCCCGGCTTAATTAAGGGGATTCCCTGCTCCTGTACTGCAAGGAGGGGTGTGCTAAGCACCTTTCCTTACTGTACAGCCCCAGGGGGTTAGTAGTGAGGCTGCTGCATCACTACTTAACCCTTTACACTCTGTGGACCCAAGGAGCTTACCGACTCCACATTATAGGTGGTGAAATACACCACCTCTAGTGTGGAGTGAGTTTGCGACACATGTGCGACTATTTTAGATAGTCGCACATGATAAATCATGCCTACTTTCCGCGTAAGATGAAGTAGGCATGATCAGCCTAAGTCAGTGAAATGTCGCAAAATTTTGCGCAACTAAGCGGCTGTGCAAAATTTTTAGACATTTTCACTCCAAAAAAAATGTGTAAATTGTTGATAAGTCTCCCCCTATGTTCGCACATTGTTAAAAAAAAAAGAGAAAAGGCGTCTGCTTTTTCTATTTAAAAAGACTTCTGCTTTTGCCACGATTTAATGCGATACATTGAAGTCAATGGAATGACAGACGTCCAATGCACACAGTGTATTAAATTATGTCTTTGTTGTCTTCAGGGACATCAAAATAGTGATCATGTCAATAATTTTCTGATGTTTTTGTGAACAGCGGACATTATTTTTTTTTTTTGTTCCCACACAGTATAATACAATGGGACATGCTTAGTATACTATAGTAATGACAGTTTTTTTTTCCATTTAAAAAAAAAAAAAAACTTTTAAAAATACAGCATCCACCCACAATATAATTACTGTTGACATATTTTCTAAAATATTCTGTTAATTTCCTTTCTGAAAATGTAGTAGGAACCATTTCTATGCAGATCTCTTTTTCCTTTTAGCCACTGGCCGGTCTGTGATTTTGGATCACACTGGTCTGGGGGAAAGACTGGCACACCAATTGCACGGTATGTCAGTTTTAATAAATCGCCTCTAATTTCTACAGTTTCACAGTGCAGAAGTTGGCAGAAGTTGCAGTTGACTGGCGCTTTTTTGCCCCTTATTATTTTATTAAATATGCCAGGATTGTGTTATTGTGTAGGGTAACTCACAATATCAAGCCAAATCACCGCTTGTAAACAATATTCCAGAACCCAGAAGACAATTTAATATCACACCGTAATATGTATCATAGTAAGAATTCTTAAGAAGGCTTTGTTTACACAATGTCAAAAAAGCTAAAAGGTAGCGGCTTTTTCTATTTAAAAAGACGTCCATTGTCGCCGCGATGCATTGAAGGCAATGGAATGACGAATGTCCAAATTGCGCGGACGTCAAAATCATGATCATGTCAATTAATTTTGGATGTCTATTGCAAACAGTGGATGTTATTTTTTAGTTGTCACACACAGTTTTCCTTTTTTCAAGGTCTTTTCTCTGTTATTACTATTAAATTCAATAGACTTTTAAATTACAGACACACCCAAAGGGCAATTAATAAACCCAAACTACAATAATGTACCAACAGCTGTCATTGCACTGAGGGGCCCCCAGTTCTCAAAATAACGGATGTTGTTGGACTCAAAATGAAGGATGTTGTTTTATAAATTATAAACAGACAAGAAAAAACGTTGTGCGAACATAGGCTTACAAAGATTATTATTTATTAAACTAATCAAATGCATACAAACCAATTTTTATACATTTATATATATTATACGTCATTTATTATGCTGGTGCCCCTTTTTGTTGCAGAGAGGCCTACTAGACACCTACTAGTTCCCATTTGACTGCAACCTCTGCACCTCCTCTATAGGTAAAGCCCTGGGACCACAGAAGAAAGCATACCATTGAACAACTTTTATCAATACCCTTTTTCTCCATTTCTTTTCTACTGCCATCCTAGCTTCAAGAAAATTATCAGCACAATTATTTTTGGACGCCTTTTGCAAACAGCGGATATTATATGTAGGTTGCTCACGCACAGTTTTTCTTTTTTCACTGCCTTTTCGCCGTTGTTACTATTACAGTGGTGCCTTGGATTATGAGCATATTTCGTTCCGGGACTGTGCTTGTAATCCAAATCCATTCTCAAACCAAAGCAAATGGTTTCACACCCCAAAAATAACGATTTTATATTCTGAATAACATGTAGAACAGATGAAACAAACAAAGAGAAACAGCTGTATATGTGAAATTATAAGTTACTTTACAGTATAGCAGTCAGCATGTGCATTATAATGTATAGTAAGGGCATAAACCTGAAAAAACAACAGCAGCTTGTGGATACAGGATGGAACTGCAGATTACCATAATGCAGTAGCATAATACAACAGGCTAGAATTGAGAAGCAGGCTGCTGTCAGAGGTCTGTGTGGTCACATGACAACAATGGGGAAGGGGGTGTTCAGCATGGACCATTCAGGACTGACAGAGACAGCAGGGAGCAGGGAGGAATGAGCAGGGCATATGTGGGCACAGTATAGCAGCACTCTCTGTCCGGGGAGAGGGGGGTTACAGGTATGAAGAGATTACCTTCACAGTGCTGTCCCCTGATGTAAGCCCAAGCCTAAAGTGGATCTGCTATGATCTGGAAGGTGAGAGAGACTTCCTGAGTCAGAATCCAGGGCTGTAGAACCCGCTATACAGACCACGCCCCTCCCCCACTCCCCCTCACACCCAGTAAAGAGAGCTCTTTAACCAATGCAATGCTCTTAAACCAAGTCGCAATTTTGAAAAACTGTGAGCTCTTCTTCCAAAACACTCTTAAACCAAGTTACTGTTAAACCATGGTACCACTGTATATTCAATTGATTTTTCAATTAAAGACACATCCAAAGGCCAATCAGTCCACTTAAACAAGAATAATGAATCAACAGCTGTTATTGCTGTGTGGCCAGACAGCTAAATGACGGTCGTCATTTTAAACTCAAAGTGACAAACGTCATTTTAAATGGAGAGGAAAAAAACGTTGTGTGAACATAGCCTATTGGGCTGCTTGGACAGAGAATATGAGTGGAGGTCTCAACAGTGATACTCCCACCAATCAAAGCTTTTGACAAGTTCCTGTGACATATCAAAAGGTTGTTTTTATTTGCTTACACGTACTTTTTAAGTTATAGGGTGGCAATTATGTGCTAAAATTGGGTATGTCCACCAAATATGGATAGAGCTTTCTAAACTGTTTCTACACCTACCCATTATATGGGAGATAAGTTGGTTAAACTGAGTAGTTGGAAGCATTTTATTTAAGCACCATATAAAAATAGGCTTCACTGGTGCTGTATGTTGACTTGCATATATGGCTATTTTATAGGTACTGTATGTTGAGAGAAGATGGAATGGAAGTGAAAAACTTTTTGTCATAACTATCCCATAAATACTGAAGATTCCTGATTGTGCTGTACAACCTTAAGCTTTATCATTCATACAATTTTATTCATTTCGCAGTCAGTTATAGGCTATGTTCACGCAACATAATGGAATCAGCGTTTTTATTTCAATTGAACAGTATCCGGAGATAACTGTAAATACAATGTAATGTGCAGCAGCCGCACATTACATTGAAGTGAATGGCTAATTGATTTGCAGGCACACCCAGCAGTGCCAACAAGTCAATGTTAAAAAAAAGACGTTCCTACAGCCGATACAGAGGTAACAGATGCAGGAATGTCCTGGATGCAGGCTGGCGGCCGTCAGTTTAACAGGGTTCGTTGCTATGCAACGGATGCTGTTAAACGTTGTATGAACATAGCCTAATCCAGTGTTGTCTTTGTATGGACACGTAGAACCTGCAACCTGCAAGGTTGTAAATTTAACTCTAATAACAACATTATCACACTTTTGTTACCATGAAATCTTTATTGGGTTATAAATAAAGTTCTAAAGTGATGATATTTGATACTTGGCAATATTCTCGACAGAAAGAGAAAACATTTTATAGAATCATTACATTGTTGTTATTGAATTACGATAGCATGAGAAATAGTGGAAATTGCTTACCTAATGCCATTCTAATTAGATTATCACACTGTTGACAATGTTCATGGAAAACAGATTTTTACGTTACGTGGAGACTGCATCTGCAGAGCATATTAATTTAATATCCACATAATGACAAATGTTCTGCGTGAAGCAGTGATATACAGCAGCATTCCTTATCTGACAATCTGGCAAACCTTCCATGCTAATGTCAGAGTCTGTTCTGCTTTATTCAATTTGCACCATGTCTCGGTTAAACAAAATATCAAACAATTTTAGGACCTACAGGCATTGTGGTGAAGTCTATCTGTTCAAACCTGTCGCTGGATTTAATGGTCACATAGCATGTGTGAAATAACTAACTAATCCCTGTAAATTGCGATGGCGATATTATGCTGACCGTTGTCAAATATACGGATAAGGAATTGAGAGAACATGTAAAATCACATAATTAAGTCTTTATAGATGTTTTGCTAACTCAAGGTCACCTACTTAGCTGCCTTTATTTTAATAGTAATAGGACACTTTATAATAATATAAAAACATAGAATAAAGTATTATAACATATAGGCTATATTGAATATTACAGGGATATAAGACACCACTGTGATTTTTAAATACATCATTATAATGTAAACATCTGTTAATAGAACGTGAGAAGAATGCTGTCAGGTCATGTGACTTTACAGAATTTCATAATATTTAAGAAGGGAAAAAGTAAAAGGAAGAACCCATTGTTTCTTTAGATCATGTAACACATGGGTCACCTTCTAGGTCAGTCTGTAGTCCAAAAAAACATATTTTTAGGCTATGCACAAGCCAAAAAGACAGAAATGGCTGCACATCGCACCTATGGCTGACACGAAAGCTTATTCAGCTACATTTAAAACCAACATCAGAAGTTAGTATATAATTTGGCCAAACCATATTGCCTCATGTACGACGTGCAGGTCTTCTGACACACATGAGTCCCTAACCAAAAAACATCACTGTGCCGGTCAGCGACCACAATCCCCGCAAAGTGTGCGCAAGCAGAGAAGGGGGCCACGGAATGGCTCTGCAACCCCATTGTCACAGGACCAGACCCTAAAGGGCCCCCCCAGACCCCGCAGGCAGAAAAAGTGGACGCCAAGCAACACAAGTGTGAACAAGCTTGTTCACACTTGTGTTGCTTGGCGTCCACTTTTTCCGCCGGTGGCACCTGTGCGGTCCGGGGGGGCCCTTTAGGGTCTGGTCCTGTGACACTGGGGTTGCAGGGCCATTCCGTGGCCCCCCTTCTCTGCTTGCGCACGTTTTGCGGGGATTGTGGTCGCTGACCGGAACAGTGATGTTTTTTGGTTAGGGACTCATGTGTATCAGAAGACCTGCACGTGGAACATGAGGCAATATGGTTTGGCCAAATTATATACTAACTTCTGATGTTGGTTTTAAATATAGCTGAATAAGCTTTCGTGTCAGCCATGGGTGCGATGTGCAGCCATTTCTGTCTTTTTAGCTTGTGCATATTTTATGTATTCTGTCCCTTTTTTCATTGTGGCTAGCACTCGTGCTTTGTAAGACCCATGTGATCCAAATTAGCAAGAAGCACCTGTGTACATAAGGGGAGGATCTCCTAGTATTCTCCCATTCTACCTGCAGAGGAATGGAGAGAGAGGTAGAAGCTTTTTCACACTTGTGTTGCTTGGCGTCCACTTTTTCCGCCGGTGGCGCCTGCGGGGTCCAGGGGGGCCCTTTAGGGTCTGGTCCTGTGACAATGAGGTTGCAGGGCCATTCCGTGCCCCCCCTTCTCTGCTTGCGCACATTTTGTGGGGATTGTCGGCGCTGACCGGAACAGTGATGTTTTTTGGTTAGGGACTCATGTGTATCAGAAGACCTGCACGTGGTACATGAGGCAATATGGTTTGGCCAAATTATATACTAACTTCTGATTTTGGTTTTAAATGTAGCTGAATAAGCTTTTGTGTCAGCCATGGGTGTGATGTGCAGCCATTTCTGTCTTTTTGTCTTGTGCATATTTTATGTATTCTGTCCCTTTTTTTCATTGTGGCTAGCACTCGTGCTTTGTAAGACCCATGTGATCCAAATTAGCAGGAAGCACCTGTGTACCTGTGGAGAGATGTGCAGCCAGTTCTGTCTTTTTGGCTTGTGCATATTTTTAGGCTATGTTCACACTGCGTATGTTTCCGTCCATAGTGCGAACCGCGAATATACGCACGTAGTTTTGAGGTTGATGTGTTCGCTTGAAAGTATACGATATACGCCCGCACAATGCACACTACGTATGAGCTAATCGTACCGGATCGTATACGGCGCCGTGAAAAATTAACAAGACCATTGTTTGAGGATGGAAATGTTGAAACTCACGGCCGTGGATTTCCATGTGGTCCCGTACGAAGTACTTATTTCAGCCAAATTGAACTTGATTTTTCGATCCAAAAGGTTCTCTGTGGTTTACGGGGCTGGGCGAAGATTTCCAAGTAAATGACCTGTTTCAGATCGCTTCGAAACAAGCTAGGGAAGCATAACTGTACTACGGGCGTATGTTTGCGGTTCGTACGTATCCGGCCGCATGTCTATTTTTCCCACGTCTGTAGTTTCAGCCGCACATGTACGGAGGCGTACGAACATGTACAGCCGGACTCATACGCAGTGTGAACATAGCCTTAATGTGGATTAATTCCATTTATCGGCACATCTCCTTTTCCATGTTTTCTCCTTAATTCCTGAAAAGGTATTGTAGAATTACATGAGTATGTAGCCATTTTGATTGATGTCATACAAGGATCAATGTAACACAAAGACAGCTTGAATCAGCAATAGCAGGAGATGTTCTTGCAAAAAGTTCTCTATTCTGACATATATACAGTGGCCCTGAACAGGGGGGACTAACGTTATGTATTATGTCCATATGCTCTAATAGGGCAAAAGGTTTTCTTCATGAGACATCCCATTTTAAGGAGTAGTTCACCAAAACATGTTTGCTTTCAATTCAACTGGTGCCAGAAAGTGCCAGAGATTTGTAATGTACTTCTATGAGAAAAATCTCCATCCTTCCTGTACTTATTAGCTATTGTATGTCCTGCAGGAAGCGGTACATTCTCTCGAGTCTCAAACAAAGCTCTTTGCTGCCACCTCTGTCCATGTTAGGAACTGTCCAGAGCAGTAGAAAATCCCTTATAGAAAACCTCTCCTGCTCTCAAGACTGTAAAGAATACCTCTTCCTGCAAGACATATAGCAATTGATGAGGAAGTCCCAAGAAAATGAAAAATGGCAGGCAGGAGGGAGGGAGGGTGTGAGAAAATAAGTAACAAGTAAACTAGTAGACCTTGTGTCTCAGTCGTGCCAATCGGGTCCTGTTGACGGCTGCCGGCTGTCATCTTCAGCTGGGAACAGGGTATGTGACCTACCCTGCTCTTCTAGCTGCAACCTAACGGCCCAGCTGAGGGATTGCCTGCTCAGCCTGTCAGTGACTAGGGCAGTGTCCTTCCCCAGTCACTGATTGGCTGAGTGGGCAATCTCTCAGTCAGGTATGTGACATGCAGCTAGGAGAGCTGCAGGGCACTAGCGGCTGTCAATGGGACACTGGAGGCACAAGGATAGGTACATTTACTGCCTGTCTGCATTTTTGTTTTACTTTTGTGGGTTTTATCCTTTAAAGAGATGCAAGTGGACCTCTTTCCATGAGATAACATTCACATGGGTTAGATAATTGACAGCATTTTAAACCACTACCAGAAATCTACAATTTCTCTTGTCAATTAATAAGATTTAGAAATACAGAGGAAAAAGTGCTATGAGAATAACCTATTGTTGAAATCAAGTTTTTTTTTTTCATGTTTTTGTATTTGTTTTTGCATTTGCGTTGATTTTTTTTTATTTTCAAAATTGTTTAATACAATCATAAAATCTTGCAGTTTTCATTCTGAACACTTAGCCTAAAGCCAAGCCTGTTTTGTACAGATTGTTTCCCATCAGTCATCCCCTATCATCATTAACAGATTGACACTGAAAGATGTTGCCACTATTTAGATATGCTTAGTATCTCTTCAACAGAAGTGAATAGGGTCTACTCTAGTTTGTTGTGCATATAGTATAGCTAAATGTACACTAGGTCAGGAGCTAGCATACATCTAAAAGTGTGGTGTGCTACATGGTCCTGTATACCTTTAGGCCTGTAGGATTTTTCAATATGACTGATGTGAAAAACACCGGTCTTACTTAATTCACCCCCTATGTTTACAAGGAAGGCCACTGCTTCATTTTTTTTTTTATATAGAAAATATTAGAGCCTTCTTTTATACACACAGGCCTCATGTTCTTTCCATTTGATGATAATGGATTGGATGGTTCTTTGGATAATCATCATTTTGGATTTGGATTCTTTTTTTAACACTGACTTGTACTTCTCAGCAACTTTGTCCCAGTCTTATTTAGCAATCTCTGTAGTCTTCATGGTGTTGCTTGGTTAGTGGTGCCTCTTGCTTAATGATGTTGCAGCCTCTGGGGCCATGTACATACTGACAGACCAGGTGACACTTAGATTGCACAACGGCGGACTTCATTTCACTAAGCCTGTGACTTGTGAAGGAAATTGGCATGGAAATTTTCATTTTTTTATTTACACTTTTTTTTAAATACCATATTTTCCGACGACCCCCAATTATTCCAGTTAAAATATAGAGTTTGGGATATACTCGCTGTATAAGACTACCCCTCTTGCAACGCACACCAAACTAAACAAATGAAAAAACATCAGACAACAGTGAGATCTTAGAGGCAGAGAAGGAGGCACAGTAATACCAGTAGGATACTAGGGCGGGCCAGACGGGTGAAAGAGGGGTGTTTTTCAGTGCACACACTGTTTTACAGTGTCACTCTACTGTATCTTTTTTTCCCCATACTCCTACAGCTTGCTCTGCCTTTCATTTGGCAATTTGGCAAGTGAACAATATTTGCACTACCCTCACCGTATGCAGATTCTCCAGTCAGGTTCCGAAGTCCCGCCTTAAAAGATGACACCCAGTGTATAAAACGACCCCTGACTTTCGAGAAGATTTTCCTGGATTAAAAATTAGTCTTTTACGCAGGAAAATACTGTATATTTTGTTCTTTTTTATCACTTCACCAACTATTTCGTTGAGATGCATAACACACAGTTCAGATTAAGAAATCATTTAAACACAGGTTGTAATAAAACTAAATAGGTAAAAAGCCAAGGGGGTGAATACTTTCACAAGCCACTTTAACCCATGCCATACGGGTACATCATCAAATCCTGTCACTTAAGGACCCATGCCGTTCCCGTATGTCATGGAGTCCGCCGGTGCTTTAAATTGAGCTCAGGATATTATGGGGGTTCCGTCATACATGGTATGGTAGATCAAAATGCGCCTTTACAAAGTACACCTGTTCCTGAAAAAAACAAGCCCTTACATGGCCCAGTAGCTGGAAAAATAAAAGTTATGGCTCTTAGAAGACAAGGAGGAAAAAATGAAAACGCTAAATTGAAAATTGTCCCGGTCCTTAAGGCCATTTTGGGCTCTGTCCTTAAAGCGTAACTGTCATGTTTTTTTTAATTGCAGAAATCAGTAGTATAAGCGATATTAAGAAACTCTGTAATAGGTTTCATCAGCCAAAAAAGCCTCTTTCTGTACTCAAGAAGCAATCTCCCAGCCTCCCCCCCTGACTTCTTATCTGTGCATTATCAGGCAAACACGTCTTCATTACAGAGAAGCCAGTGAAGACGGGCTCTGCTCTCTCCATTCTATCCTTATGGAGGGGGAGGGGCTGAGGGAGATGAGGGAGCAGGAAGAGGTAACATGAAGGTCAGCTGTTTGGAGACTCTCTGGGCACCTAAAACGCTAAATTCAGGTGTCAGAAAGGTCAGTGCTTATCTATGAACTTATTGAAAGAAGATTGCAGGGTGTTGTGCTGTGCAGGACTGCTTCATGCTCAGTCACTCCTAACAGCCCCTCCCCTCTCCATAGCCACACAATGGACACAGAAATCCTGCTTCATCTGATGTGACGGGGGAGGCTGGGAGATTGCTTTTTCAGTACAGAAGGAAACTCTTTTGGTTTATAAAACCTATTACAGAGTTTCTTAAAATCGCTTGTACTGTTGATATTTAATGTTTTCAGAAAAATGACCCTAAAATGACTGTTACGCTTTAAGGGGTTAAGAATTAGACAGTAAAAAAACAAAAACATAAATATAATGTTTAATAGCTATAGTGGTTCCAATGTTATTCCATGGAATTTATTTCTCGTTTTCCGATTACAACTTTAGGAAGGAGTATCCCTCCCCTTGGGGTCCCACTTGATCCATACAATATGTTTCCACAGCCTTAGAGTATAAAATAATTAATGATGTTTTCCAATTGTAACTGTTACCTCATGTTTCCTGTAATGTTTATTCAGAGTCCTTGACTGTATCTCCTTTAAAAAAAAAAAAAAAAAATCTGTCATACATCAGTATAGTAACAGACAATCCAGCAATGTTATAAAATCCTTTTCATTAGCTATTATTTAATAATTTACTTAATCAGGAGGCTTCATTTTGCCTGTAATTATCAAGGAATTAAATTATTATTTTGTATCGCTTCAATAAGTCGTTACACCTTTGTCAACAAGGTCACAGCAAAGTACAAGCTCGGAATTAATTTCAAGGTAAACACAGAGGTGAAGGAACTGATACTGTCATTTTCTTAGAAATGTTGTGAATCAATCTGAACGAAGCCAGATGACTAATGAGCTGAATTAGGTCACTCTGCAAATCCCCGGGATGAGGACAGGAGAACAAAGATGAAGGAAGATAAAGACACCATAAAATGATGAACTGATTGTCATCACACATGGTAATCATGACATGAAAACCGATTGCAACATTATTCTCTAAGTTCAACTCAGGCAATTTGTTATTTCTTGTATTTAAAAGGGGGGGAAATATCATTTTATTTATTGTTTAATATTAAAGCCTTTTTTCTAGAATTATGTGCCTGACATTTAAAATGTTCAATGGAAATCTAACATTTAATAGAAATAAAATAATATGCTCTGAGCATGAGATGGATTTATCTTCTGCAATAAAAACAATTAAATAAACAGTTTTATAAGGGTTTACCCTTAGAGCTGTTATGGGGCCCCATAAGTATAGGTGCCATGTAAGGTTTACTTCAGTGGGTTGAAGGAACTTGATCAGGCCATTCAGCATTTTCAAACAAGGTTTTATACCAGACATGTCAATTTTTTCGTCGGAGAACAGTGGGCATTCAAGCAGAATCTACGGCGCGGGTTCTGCTTAAAATTCAGCAAGAATTCCCCGAACAGAGGAAGCTTTCATGAAATTCTTAGTCCTGCAAACGACAGCTTCCATTGGGCATAACATGTGATGAGAAAAGTCACCACATGTAAAGAATTTTATTGTAAATTTTGCCGTAGAGCCTTATGTTCTCTGGGTAGTATTTTTTAATAAAGCAAAGCTAAACATAGATAATATTCAAAACCTTTTAATGATCAATTTTTGTTTTTGCTGTTTAAAGTGAACCTGTCACCCTGGGAGGGCGGGCCGAACTCACCCCACGACTGGATAGAGCCCCCCTATACTTACCCCCTCCTGCTGATCCTGCTCCAGATGTCGCTTCCATTGCTGGGAATTTGCCGCTGCTCCTCTCCATGCTCTTTATGCAAATAGGCGAAGATGAGTCTGATGCCCATAGAAAATCACTGGAGCAGTGATCTCCTATGGATATTGGACTCATCTCTGCTCATTTGCAAAAACAGCTCATAAAGCAATTTCCTGGTGTCAGGACTGGCATCTGGAGTAGGATTGGCAGGAGGTAGTAAGTATGGGAGGCCAAGGGCGGGGTGAGTTCAGCCCACTCTCCAAGGTTGATAGGTTCCCTTTAATTCTTTTCTCCTTGCTATCTAGAAGCCATAACTTTACCTTTTTTTTTTTTTTGCAGGGCTAGTTGTACTTTGCAGTGACCGTTTATATTTTACCACAAAATATGCAAAGTATACATATGCATAAGTTTATATATGCAATGTAAATTATTTGTGTGGTGAAATAAAATAAGAATTTAGCCTATCTTGGGGGCTTGCCATTTTACACAGTACATTCTCTGGTTAAAATGACACATTACATGTATGCTGCAGGTTAGTATGATCACAATACCCAAACTTTTTGTTGTTGTTTTATTCTATATATTTTTTTTTTTTAATTAACGTTTAAATAAAATTGGTTAAAATTGTTCTATTTTGACCCATAAGACCTATGTAGCTATATCTAAGAGGCTATTTTTTTCTGCTGTGATATGTAGTTTTTTTTTTTAAGTTTAGTTTTTGATCATTTTTTTTTTCTGATGAATGAAGAGACCAAATATCAAGTGTTGCATTATATTTTTCCATTTATGCATCTTACCTTGCAGGATTATGTTTATTTAAATATTTATAAAGTTATACTGAGTAATGCCATGCAATAGCATCACATATTCACCAATTGAGCATCAAATACAGGGCTGACAGGTCAGTGAGGCATTTAAATGTGATCACTATTAATCATGGTATTTAAGTGGTTAAATGACTGACCGTGTGATCATTGTTGTCGGTTATTAACAGTGAATGTTGGCTCACTGGGTATGACGCAAGCTTAGCTGCTTACGGTGCAGGGCATTAAGGTTAATGTGATTTAAAAGACAAAGTTATAACTTTTGCCAGATTTGACCAAGATAATTACCCTATCGTCACTTATGGCAGATTTATTGCAGACGTTTTGACGACTTTACCTGTAAACTGTGTTGGCTCTCCAACAGATGCTTGTGGTTTCAGAAATCCCATTCTGATGTACAGTATTAAACAGTTGCAACAGATCCTCTTTAAACTGAATATAATGTTTAATAAACTAGCAGGATTTATAAGCACATGAACAAGAATAACAAAAAAAAAAACACATATTGGTTGGTTATGAAATTATCTGTGTAAATATATGTTTTTTAAAAAAATATGTTTTTACAGCTCCGTTCAAAATTACATCTGTTATTTAAAGTCTAAAATAGCGGACGTCATTTAGCTGTGTGGCTTCCCCTTAGTGCACTGAAGGGTGTTTGCACATTATTTTAGTTTGGAGTTACCAATTGGACTTAAATGAAATGTTCATTGAATTTAATAATAAAAACGGAGAAAGGACGGTGACAAAAGAAAAACTGTGTGTAAACAATTAATAAAAAAATCTGCTGTTTGCAAAAGACACCCGAAAACAATGATCATGTTCATTATTTTGACGCCCGCGGCAAAAACATCAGTTTTTCAATGCATTGTGCGCAGTGGACATCTGTCTTTCCATTGATTTCAATGCATTGCCATTGCAGTCAGTTAAATCTTGGGAAAAGTGACATTTTTTAAAATATGAAAATAGTCCGCCTTTTCAATATTTTTGACGTTGTGTGAACATAGCCTCAGGAGACATGAGAAATAGTTATTGGTCTGTAACAATAAGACAAGGAATGTCACAAAATGTAAAATATCATTTGCAATTCATGTGCAAACTTTAGACACAGTATGATAGCTGTTAAGGGAATAAGACACATGGTACCTTTGATATATCCATCTGTGCTTCCAGAATGTATAAAAATACAAAGTGTCAAATAGACGTTTCAAAGCCTCTGAAGTAGTTAAAACTGGAACTCCCCCCTCTCTCCATGTCTCTGCTTAATCGAAAGCTTTCAGCCCTGTCTTCAAATCTCGCACTGACATGCAGTGTGTATGCTCAGCACAGGAATGAGATTTAGAAGCAGGGGTCATCTCTGAAAGCTGTTGATCAAGCAAGGATGGGAGGGGATTTGGGAAAAGGGGTTCATTTCTGAAAGCTTTTAATTAGGCAGAGATAAGCATGGAGGGGGGAGGGCTTCTAGTTTTAACTCTATAGGGGCTTTGGAACATCTATTTGATATTTAGCATTGTTCTTCATTTTGGAAGCACAGAAAAATATATGAAAGATACAATTTGGAATTGACCGTTGGACCATACATACAGCCACGGCGCAGGACTCACAAAATGACTCCAAGGACCTCAGGAGTGTCTTTCTTGGGCGTTTATTCACACTAGCCTTAAAAATGAGCGACGCGTTTCGGTGTCGGACTGACACCTTTATCAAGCTCCTCCTCACTGCTAAATGACAAGCAGTGAGGAGAAGCTTGATAAAGGTGTCAGTCCGACACCGAAACGCGTAGCTCATTTTTAAGCAAAGTGTGAATAAACGCCCAAGAAAGACACTCCTGAGGTCCTTGAAGTCATTTTGTGAGTCCTGTGCCGTGGCTGTATGTATGGTCCAATGGTCAATTCCAAACTACATTTTCATGCTTTGGCATTAGGACGGGTGCTGGGAGCAGAGAACCAGAGGGCAGGCAGCGGACTGATTTAACAAAAATGCCTACTAGTGTTGTGCCTAAGAATTGCACAACACCACCAGGTTAGTTTGGTCATCTTTAAGAAATTTTCCCACTGATATTGTTTATGCTACACTATATTAGTGTTCCTCTTTTTCCATATATGTTGTTCGTCTGCCATGAAAGATACAATGTATTTCCTTGCCCTAATGGCAGCAGTGAATTAAATCAGATTTGCTTTAAAATACCAAACTTGGTCAGGGATACCTTACTTTAAAATACTGTTTCTTTGTAACATTTGCCCAATATTTAGTCCCCCCATTTAAGAAAGTAAAAACATTTTGGGTGTCTAATATTATCAACTTCTGAAAAAGGTAAAACAAAAGTGTATAGAGCATAAGGAGCAAGAGTTGAGTGGGGTTGTTTCACCAGCAATAATCATCCTTTATCTACATAATAAGTGTATGATTGCAGGGGATCTCCTGCAATATGAAGAAAAGGAGTCCCAAGACTCCAATCTGAATGGAACAATGATAACAAGTCCACACTTCTGCTTTATCCACATCTGACTGTCAAAAAAAAAGTCACAAATACAGCACTCAGCTCCAGAAGTCTTAGCCTTTAATGAATGTAGCGGCACCTGTTGATCGGAATAAATATTAGTAGTGGGCGGTTCCCTATGAACTTTTCTTTGCCATGGACATATCTTAGTAGTCAATGACTGAATTCAAATAAATTGACATTTTTGCATCACTGGTAATATAGATTAAGCCTAACAATAAAAAAAGCAAGTTATAAAGCATGGGTATAGAAAAAAGGTATTTGTAGCTGCTTAATTATAGTTTTTTTTAGCTTCAATAGTAAATGTAATAAATCTATTATATTGTAAATCACAAAAGACAAGGTATTGAGAATTGCCTTAACCGTGTTTCCGATCTTCAGAGCTATCATCAAAGCTGTCGGTTTAGCTAAATATAGCGGAAAGCCATAAAATGCTGACAGTAACCAAGAAGCACTGTGCGAAGCTGAGTGCTTCTGCCCCTGTGTTCTAGCTTAAAAGGATACATAAAGTTCATAATATTCCCCCTATTCCCCTAAAATTTTGTGCACTTTCATTTCATAATGCATGTTTAATGAGCTCCAAGTTCCCTGCTTCCCTTTACAGAGCCATACTCATAATGAAATCAATGGGAGCTACATAAATCCAGAGCTTCCTTAGTGACATCTGGCAATCAGAACTTTTACTGTCTGTGTGGCTCCTTCTCCCAATGGTCACTCAACTGTCTAGTCTCCCTATTTGGTTGGGCCTATAATGGCAATTTTCCATCCTAGTGCCCCTTCCAAAAGTGTCACATTGTTGTTACATTATTTACGATAATTATTTTGAACACAACATCCATAATCTAGATATTTGTCTAAGTTACTTTCAATGTCCTCTTCATTGTATAAATTATACATAAGAGATGCTGATAGCATAGATCTAGTTATAATGCTTACAAACTCTTAAGGGCCTATTACATAAAAAGCGATTATCGGCCGTTACGGCCAAAAATTGTCTGGTGTAATAGAAGACAACGATCATCCGACATGAACGAAGTCGGCTGATCGTTGCTGTTGTTTGTCTTTCAACACTAATATAGCAGCACTATGCTGTTGTCGTTCTATGAAATAGGAGCGGCAGGAGCAGACCCCTGCTATTTGGTATGGGCTGCCTGGATGATCAAGCGATTACCCGGCCAGCCCCCATCCCCCCTCCCCCGTGCAGCCCCCCTGAACTCACCCGCTCGCTACCGACGCATGTATTAGCGCCAGCAGCAAGTGGGGAACGAGGAGCAACCGAGCACTGATGGCACTCGTTTGCTCCTCTTCATCGCTTCGTGAAATAGGGGTTTTAGTCCAATATATTCAGTCAACTGTAAATAACAAAGACCATTAAAATAAATCAATAAGAATAAGGATTTAATATAACTGAGTGCATTTAAACACATCTGTGAAATGTATTGATGATAAAATACATGTAAAACTTAAATTGTTATACTGTACCTAAGGAGAGCCAACAATTGCCTAAGTATAGAAGAAACCCATTAAATTGACATCATAAATGCAATTTTTAACTACAGCCTTGGTAATTAAAGATCTATAATTACAACATATTAGGTCCTTCGGAATGTCAAAGTTCCATAATTGTATAATATATATATTTTTTTTAATTAATATTTCACAGTTTTATATTAAAATATCTATAGCTTTGAAGATAGCAGAAACCAAAAGAAAAATTTTTTGCACTTTGTCTTTCTCGAGGCTAGATTCAAAGTTTTTCTAAGGCTTTGGCAATGTCCAGTTTTTTCAGCCCTTCTTTTTTACATTTTAAACTATATATGTTGTTATATAATATATGTTTTTAATTCATTCTATCTATCTATCTATCTATCTATCTATCTATCTATCTATATATATATCAAAATTGGTTATAAGGTACCTTAGTGTTCTAGTGTTTAAAAACACATATTCTAGGGACATGTTACAGGGCCGTGATCCGTGCTGCAAGAAAAACAGGCAGTTCCTAGCATAGACCCTTAATACAGTAGAAAACACAGTATATGGCAAAAAAAAGCTGGCACACCAAATGACCAACAATCAAGATACTTTATTATGTGTCATCATAAATACAAAAATTCACACAGAAAATTCAAAAGAACATGATACCGAATGCCTTAAAACAATTAAAAACTCCCACTTAACTAGAGCTATTGGCAGTAACCTCAGCTTACTCCCCATCCTATACAATAAATGAGACTACTCCTCTATTATGGATATGCCCAATACAAAAATAATACACAATGAATATCTAGTACCTAAAAATACCAAAGTGCTAGTGCATAAGCAGTACAAAATACAATGTGCTATAAGAGTATAATCAAAGTGGCAAGTGCAATAACAAAAAAAAAATCAAAAACAACTAAACATAATGCTAAATAAATAGGTACTAAGTCACCAATCCAGCGCTAGTCAGGGGGTCTCATGTCGGGGTGTAAGAAACCCCACGCTTTCTGTCCACTACTTGAGAAAGGTATTTAACCCCTGAATGCGTTTACATTCACTGACAACAATTGGTAAGCCAGAGGATTTCATAAAAGATAATAATTATGCTTATTTTTTATTTATTAATGCTGGAAACCCTTTAAAGATTACTCTAATTCATTATCTCAACCAGATCTTTTCTCATCCAAATCATGCACCTCATAAATAAATTTGCCAATTGCATTCAGCACATATTTTGGCATGAAATATCGGAAACACATCTGTTCTCAACTATTGAGTTGTTTTCTTTGTTCTCGCTTTCTAAAAGTGGATACAAATACTTTTGTACTCATTTAAACCTTCTCATACTTAACATTGTCTGTTTTGACACTGAATGCCTAGATATTTTAAACATGTGTCGCTCATATGGGGTTTTTCTCGGCATCAATATTGACAGGATAGGTGATAAATAGCTGATTACTTGAGGGCCCATCACTAAAAACTCCTGCAGACCACAATAATGGGGGTCCCATATCCACTACTTGTTGTCAAAGCATGATTGCGGTAAATAGGAGTTTAAATAGAGAAGCAGTTCAGCAGACGTCTATAGTCAAGTACCTAACAGGTCATAAATTGAGATGATTATCATTATAGAAGCAAATGCTTACATTTTATTTACAAACTATCTATATATTTATAAAGATCCACATATAGAATGTTTATGGAGTCCATCTTAGATATAAGTTGCCATCCTCTTAAAAAATGGATGGTAAAGTATACTGCAGTGCACTGTAGTGGACCCATTCACTTAAAAAGGATCTTCTCAGCTTAACTGTCAGGAGCAGGGCCGCGTGCTTGGCTCCCGCCACTGCAAGAGCACAAGGTCGCCTCCCTGACAGCGGCGTTCCTAGCTGCCAGCCAGCCGGGTTAGAAGGGTAAGAAGCACAGCAGCATTCATTCACTCTGCCACATTCGGGGCTGCCTGCCCCGGCTGAGCGGCACAGGTGATCTGGTTCTTACTTGAATGATTGATGGCCGGCACCAACAGGTAATCTTAAGTATGTGTCTTGGGGTGGGGCTGGAGTCTCAGCCCCAATCACGCCTGGGGCTGGGAATCCAAGCCCCACAAGTATCCCCCCCATTTATGTGTTCCTTGTCTGTGATAGAGCCTAGTTTACTAGTGTGTCTTGACCTAGCGTCCCTTCCTGCATTGTGTATTTGGTATTCTGAATTCTGGCTTTTGGAATGTGACTATTCTCTTGGATCATGTTATGTAGTGCTCCGCCCTCTTGTTGCTGACTTGAACCTTTGACCCTGCTGTATTGTGTTGCGTTTGTCTCGTCTTTGTTCTATGTTCACACTTAGAAAGGATTAGGAACCATCAACCAGATGTCTACTGCCATTAGGGCTATTGAGGCAATTAGGCAGGGACAGCGAGGCGGACGCAAGCTTCAGGACTGCACCTGTCTTTTGTCTTCCTGGTCCTATATCCTGACACTAACATTTATAAATGTGTAAGGCTTGTCAAGTTAAATATTTTTGCAAATACTTTAGTTTTGCAAATGAATGTATCTGAAAAGAATTTTTTAACTTGCAAATCCCAAGTAAAACTATATTAGTTGAGATGGGAATACATCTTTATTGGCCTTAATACAGTAAGCTACTGACCACATTTGAGAAATAGGTAAGTAAAATGTGCCTATTATGTCCCCACACACCCCTTCCTTTCTGCTTTTTTTTTTTTTTTTACTTCATGGGACTTCTCTTTTAGGCCATGTTCATACAATGTATGAGACCGGCCGTTCCGTGACCCGGCCGGGTCACGGAACGTCCGGTCTCTGAAAAGATCATCCTGGCCGGTACTGCAGTACCGGCTGGATGATCTTTTCGGCCACAGTATTCTAATGTGGGCGCATGCATGTGCGCCCGCATCAGAACTCTCCATGGCACACTATGAAGCGAGCTGTCAGAGCCGCTCGCTCCACAGTGGTTTTCTACAGGAGCTATTCACTGAATAGCGTCCGCAGAAAATTGACATGTCAGTTGTTAGCGGCGCCGTGAGAGATCCCGGCCAGATTGTGTACTATGTGTATATGCTCCCGTCGGGATCCCATAGAAGGAAGGGTAACGTTTATTTTTATTCACGGCCATTGTACAACGGACGTGATTTTACAAAAATATACATTGTGTGAACATAGCCTTAAAGTGCATGGTCACCAAGTCTCTCCAAACGGATGGGACAACGGGACATGTGATTTTCATGTTCTCCAGAGTACAGCCTTTGAAACAACTAAGTAAAATTTTATGACTTTTAAAGGCATTTGTAAACAAACATGCAAAACCACAAATGGCTCAGCTGTCAGCAAATACATACCCTCCCCCCCTTGAGCCTATAGGAAATACATATGTCAGATGATATCATATAACCCCTGCCTTGTAATTGTAGTTCAGATATCTGCCATGAAGGTTGTTTATCAGTAAAGTTCAGTTTTACTATTGTTTTTATTGTCCTAAAATCCCTAAGGCTTTACAGAAACTGCAATATATAGAAAACATGACACATCTTGATATATAGGCAGAAGAAAAACAAGAAACAGTTTAGATTTTCAGACCATCCTCTCTTACTCCACTACTATAAGTCGCCATACCAATATAAAGTTAAATCTTCACAAATTTTGGATTATTATATGAAAAAAAATAAGATTAAAATAATTTTCTTTGAAATGCCCAATGCGATATTTTATATAAACACGGGCACAAACAACTCTTTATCTACTTGTAACTAAATGGCTCTGCGGTGCTTCTATTAAGTATGTATGTACCTTATGTAAGTGGATTGATTTACTTCATTGAAATTCCTAACAGAAAATATCTGGGTTCTCCTGTGGAGAATGCATATTGCTCATGCTGGTATAAAGACGTCTTAACGGGTATGTCTTGCTTTAAATGTTCACTTGCTTGCTATGAATACTTTATATCAGCTGGAATGCCCCCAAAGTGCCTAAAACAAATATTTTGAATGATAAAGTCCTTGATAAATTTATATTTTTCTCAAAGGCATTTGGAAGGTTATGTAAATTTGTTACCATACCATATAAAAGAACACTGCAAAGCAAAGCACAACAGCAGATAATGATGATTGAAGAAAATAGAAATAATACCAATATTATCCAGGATATCAAGATATAGTATCTCGCTAACTTTTTATTAGGATCTATCATTACATAAGTATTTACACTATTTCTATTTTAGTCCAATCTTTATAAAATTATTTAGCACTTATGAAAGGGGTTTACTCAATGTTATTAGGGAAGGTATGACGGATGAGGATGGGGCTGTGGTGTTTTAGGACTTGTTTCTGCGACCACATCTTTGGAGAGTGTTGCTATCAAATAATACATCTCCCCTGCTTCGTTTGTTTGAGGGGATTGTGGTTTAATTCCCATGTCTGCTCTGTATGACCTCTGGCAAATTGCAAAAAAAAAGGGAATATCTCAAGTCCTTATCTCCTGGCTTTCCTATAGAAAAGATATTAGATTACAACTTGAAAAAATAAGATAACCAAAATTATGAAATAGAATAAAATACAACTTGGAATATGAGTAGCCAGATGATAATATGGACTATAGAATATGCATTTAGGGGTAATACAGATGCATATGGTACAGATTTGTAAAATGTATCTATAATAGTACCCAAAGATATTGCCTTACAGGATATGCTACAAATGCCGGGATGAAGTTTTTGGGGAGAATCAACTGTTAAAATGAAACTATAAAAAAATGTTTTCCATTTAGTTTTAGCTAGCTTAGGCCATGATTCAAATTTAAGCAATTTATATCAATAAGCTAAACTGAACCATTTTTGAAATATATGTAGCAGAATGTCCCCACAGCTGGTGTTACATTGTTACTAGTTCAATCCCGTCCCCACCCTCCTGGAAATCAATATTCTGCCTAAGCAGCAGCTTGGTATAGATTCTCAGATAAGTCCTCGCTCCAGTCCTGCCCCCCTCTCCTTATTCCGCCCCCTTGACTGGACCGCAACCCCCCTCCCCCAACAGCACAGGATCCTCTCCCCTCTGGTAGGCACTGCTGATGTCAGCTGTCCTCCTCATAGCCCCTCAAAAGTGTGACTGTTTAGGCAAGTAGTGACATAGAAGTTAGAGCACTCTGGTTAACCCCCACCCCCAATGTAGAGGAAAGACATGACAAGAAGTGACTGAGGTATTCCGCCCTGGATCCACTGGTCTTCTGCCTGGTCACCTCTCCGCTGGTTCCTGCCATGTGCTGCCATGACTGATGGTGATTCAAACAGCAGAGCATATGGAAGGAAGAGTACTCCAGTCACCTGCCTTTCCCCCACAGCGTCGGACTTCACAGTGTCATCCCCTGCAGCCTGGGCACTGCGGATCACTGCTGTCCTACCTGTGTGGTTTGGTACTGGGAGTCTCTGCGCCCCCAGGATGTATGTACCTTGCTCTTTGCAGGGTTACACAATGGTGGGTGTAGCAGGATTCAGAAATTCAGGTTTCAGTCCATAGAGTGATCAGTGACATCACAGCTCTCTGCTGTAATCATCACAGTTAAAGGGGCACTCCCACTCAATCTATAGGTGTCTATGGTGGGAATCACCCTATGTAGGCCCAATAACTGATCAGTTCTAAAAGAGAGTAAGAGTCCTGCACCAGGTCATTGGTCATCCTGGAAAACACAATTGTAGAGCTTGGATTGTGCTGCAGTTTTTGACAGCCTGATCATGTGTGAAAAGAGACTAAGAGCCCTGTCACATGGCCCAATCTGGAGGAGCAAGCGAACGCTGACCTGTCAGGTCAGTGCTCGCTTGCCCTTTCTTCCCTGCTTGCTTTTACCCACCGCTATTACAACCACCGACAGCAAGTGGGTAAGAGTGGGAGGGGGCCGCAGGGAGCAGCATGAGGGGCTGCTCTTTAGATAATCCGGGGAGCCCATCCGAGATAGCGGCAGTCTGCTGTCCCCTCTCCTATTTCAGGGAGCAACGGCCAGCAGTGTATATGTAGTGTGTATGTTCATGAGGCAGAGAAGGGAAGGGCAGTAGAGGACAAGCAGTTTCCAAAGGGGCAGCAAAGTCAAAATCTTTATCTTTAATTGTCCATCCCAGTGCCTGGAAAGTAGGCACCATGCTTGATTGGAAGCCTGAGCACTGGGAACTTAATGCAAAGCCCAGCACTTGGTCAACCAATCAAAAGTGAGTGGCTGGGAAGAGGGCTGTACACTGCACATGGGCCTTAAGGATCCAGGCAAGAGGAACAAAGAGGCAGTGCAGGCCTAGGGCACAGACACTCTAGGCCATGCCAATTTGACACAGGGCTGCAAGTTTAAAAGTAGCTTTTTAGGACAATAACTGCATCACCTGCCAAACGAACCGCAGGACAGATCTTGTATGAAAAGAAGATGTCTGATGATACAAGTGGTTTAAGGGGGCAGATTGTGGGTACAGAGTCACTTTAAGGCCATGATAGAATTCCATCAGAATATACAGTGTGAAGTGGACCTAGTAAGCATTCTGTCTAATAGCCCACTGAATCTGAAGACTAATTGAGTAAGTGGCGACTTTTTTCCATTTCAGTATAAAGCTATATTTTAAGATGATTTTCTAATATTAAAGCAATTTAAATCTAATGGGGGAAATGACTGAAATGTTATGAAAAACAAAAATGTTTATAAGAAGAATTTGACAGCTTGGAGTCAATACAATTACATTTCTAATAGAAAACTGAATGCCTCAGTTTACACTGATTAATTAAATACTGTATTATAATAAGGCTTCAGTCCTGTTTGTGTGGAACAGAGATTATTTGTCTGTATGAACACATTTGCTAGACACATACATCTTGGGAGCAATACTGCCACTAGAAGGAGCAAGTTAATAGCAATTTATATAGGTGCAATGAATTTAGTAGGAACTGTATAAATCCATATGCAGTAAATGTACCTGGAGACAGTATTGTGCTATCAAAATGTATGTGTTCGAAGGTAAAATGTCAGCAGATTCATGATGCCTTAATCAGATCCATCATGAATTACAGACACGTTCACTTGTAATAGTACTACATTAGAGATGAGCAAATAGTGAAATATTCGATAATGAGAAATTTGATTCAAATAGCTCCCGATATTTGTATATTCGAACAAATATTGAATCTTATTATAGTCTATGGGGAAAAAATACTTGGGACCTGGAAATCAATATTCGACCACTAGGAGGTCACCAAGTGCCCAATGAAACCTCAGGAAATGATGCCAACACCTCTGGATTGCATATAGGACAGCAGGGGAAGCATACCTGGCTGCATCTAACACTAGTGATGCACAAACATCCCAATTTTCAGTTCGGATCCCGAACACGAACAAATAAAAAATGTTTGTGATTGGTTCGTATTCACGTTCGCCGAACATTCACAAACAAATTACTAACGTAAGGTAGAAGCGTCCGTTTTGGTCTAGCGGTACGCATTTGCATACTGTACTTATCAGGTCAGGTGCAGTGTAAAATAGGTAATAACGAAAATTAACGATAACTACAAATCAGTAGTAGCAAGATAACAGGTATTATCCCGTAATCACAGTATACAGCTGTATACCGGATATACTGTATAATTGTTTTTTACAATAATAAATTTAAAGAGCTGTTTAACTTCACAGGATGCAGACAGCACAAATCAGTAGTAGCAAGATAACAGGTACTATCCCGCAATCACAGTATACAGCCGGATACACTTTCAGTAGATGTCTGAACACACTGCCTTTCTCACAACAGTTTTAGCCCTAACCTAATTTCACCTAAAAGCTCTCTCTCCCTGGGGTACAGCCTGTCCCTCTCTAGCTACAACCAGCAAGTGACACAAATCTAAAATCACTAGGGGAAAATTATTAAACATGGTGTAAAGCGAAACTGTCTCAGTTGCCCCTAGCAACCAATCAGATTCCACTTTTCATTCCTCACAGACTCTTTGGAAAACGAAAGGTGGAAACTAATTGTTTGATAAATCTTCCCCACTATTCTTATATTCAGGAGGTGACGTAGTTTAACCAGCCAGTCACAGTTAGAGGGTTTTTTTTAAGTCCTGCCCATTCCAAGTGCCTGTCCTTCCCCCTTGCATGTTTTCTCCTAGAAAAAAAGTGCCAGGGGGGTTGGGAGGGCGAATCAAACTTTTACTACATTATAGTTTGAATATTCAAACGCAATTGAATAGCGTGAATAGCATACTATTCTATTGAATAGCTATTTTATTAAATACTTTTCCCTCATCCCTATAATTCATGTTTATCTTAAGAGAAAGCATAATTTTAAAAAGAGATAGGCAGAGGGGGGGGGGGGGGTTGCAGCTAGGCAGCATTCCTTGGCATCTTACTGTAGGTTGATTGAAAGTTCCGTTCCTATAGACAAACAGGAAGAGACCAATAAGTCAGGAAGGCAGCAAGAAATTAGTAACTGGAGACCACCCCTACATATTGCTCAGTTTGAAAATATGTTTTTACTGAAAAGTAAGTCATATTTAAGTCTGTAATTATTTTATGCCTCCCTAGGTTAAGGCAATATAAATCTGCTGAAAGGTTCCCTTAACCCCTTGCCGCAAAATGAAGTTTGGGAAACGTCATGTAAAGCAGGTAGTCCCTGCAACATGATGTTTCCCAAACCTCATGCTTTCCCTGCCCCCCCCCCCGTCCCTGAGTGACATCGGGCAGCAACAGGAGGAGGTGTCACACAGCCTCCTCCCGCTGCTACTGCCCGGAGGGGTTTCGCGCTCCCCCCGGACAGTTAACCCCATAGACGTCACGGTCGATGCACCCGCAGAGTCTATGGAGAGATTTGTTGCCTCCCACCGATCGGGCGGCAGGAGGAGGCTGCGGCCCATTGCTTCCTCCCTCCGCCACTGCCTGTATCTCCCCCTGGGCCCCCTTCGGTCTCCCCCACCGTCCTGTTCGCCCTCTCGGATGTGCGTAATGACCCCGTCTATTAACCTGTTACATTAATTATACCGCCCACTTAATGCCATAAATTTCTGTGAAACACCTAAAGGGTTAATACACTTATGAAATGTTACTTTGAATACTTTTAGGGGTGCAGTTTTTACAGTGGAGGTATTTATGGGAGTAACTTACATGCTCCACAAATCCACTTCAGAACTGAACTGGTCCCTAATAAAATCAGAATTTGAAATTTTCTGGAAAATTTGAAAAAGGATTGTAAATTTTTCTAATTTTTGTGCAAATGTGTTTTTTTTTTGTTTTTTTTTACAAAAAACTACCACCAACCAAAATATACCACTAACCAAAATATACCACAATCATAAAGTGGAATATGTCACGAAAAAACTATCTCAGAATAACCGTGATAGTTAAAAGCACCACAGAGTTATCACTACATAAAGAGAGACAGGTCAAATTTATTAGACTTATTAGGTCATATTAGAAACATTGCTTTAATAAAGTTATGTAACTTTGTAATATAACTTTATTTTTAAAAAAAAAAGTATATATACACTACAGTTCAAAAGTTTGGGGTCACATTGAAATGTCCTTATTTTTGAAGGAAAAGCTTTTCAATGAAGATAACTTTAAACTAGTCCTAACTTTAAAGAAATACACTCTATACATTGCTAATGTCTGGTTTTTGGTGCAATATCTACATAGGTGTATAGAGGCCCATTTCCAGCAACTATCACTCCAGTGTTCTAATGGTACAATGTGTTTGCTCATTGGCTCAGAAGGCTAATTGATGATTAGAAAACCCTTGTGCAATCATGTTCACACATCTGAAAACAGTCTAGCTTGTTACAGAAGCTACAAAACTGACCTTACTTTGAGCAGATTGTGTTTCTGGAGCATCACCTTTGTGGGGTCAATTAAACGCTCAAAATGGCCAGAAAAAGCGAACTTTCATCTGAAACTCGACAGTCTATTCTTGTTCTTAGAAATGAAGGCTACTCCATGCGAGAAATTGCTAAGAAATTTAAGATTTCCTACAACGGTGTGTACTACTCCCTTCAGAGGACAGCACAAACAGGCTCTAACCATAGTAGAAAAAGAAGTGGGAGGCCGCATTGCACAACTAAGCAAGAAGATAAGCACATTAGAGTCTCTAGTTTGAGAAACAGACGCCTCACAGGTCCCCAACTGGCATCTTCATTAAATAGTACCCGCAAAACACCAGTGTCAACATCTACAGTGAAGAGGCGGCTGCGGGATTTTGGGCTTCAGGGCAGAGTGGCAAAGAAAAAGCCATATCTGAGACTGGCCAATAAAAGAAAAAGATTAAGATGGGCAAAAGAACACAGACATTGGACAGAGGAAGACTGGAAAAAAGTGTTGTGGACGGATGAATCCAAGTTTTAGGTGTTTGGATCACAAAGAAGAACGTTTGTGAGACGCAGAACAAATGAAAAGATGCTGGAAGAATGCCTGACGCCATCTGTTAAGCATGGTGGAGGTAATGTGATGGTCTGGGGTTGCTTTAGTGCTGTAAGGTGGGAGATTTGTACAGGGTAAAAGGGATTCTGAATAAGGAAGGCTATCACTCAATTTTGCAACGCCATGCCATACCCAGTGGACAGCGCTTGATTGGAGCCAATTTTATCCTACACCAGGACAATGACCTAAACACACCTCCAAATTGTGCAAGAACTATTTACAGCAGAAGCAGGCAGCTGGTATTTTATCGGTAATAGAGTGGCTAACTCAGTCAACCGATCTGAACCCCATTGAGCTGTTGTGGGAGCAGCTTGACCGTCTGGTACCCAGAAGTGCCCATCCAACCAATCCAACTTGTGGGAGCTGCTTCTAGAAGCGTGGGGTGCAATTTCTCCAGCTTACCTCAACAGATTAATAGCTAGAATGCCAAAGGTGTGCAATGCTGTAATTGCTGCAAAAGGTGGATTCTTTGACGAAAGCAAAGTTTGATGTAAAAACAATGTTATTTCAAATACAAATCATTACTTCTAACCTTGTCAATGTCTTGACTCTATTTTCTTACTTTTGAACAGTAGTGTATATATATATATATATATATATATATATATACAGTATATATATATATATATATATATATATATATATATATATATATCCATATGGAATTCTATTCACTGGCAGCAGTAAGGGGCGACAATAGAGCCATTAGCAACCACTGTTGGCTGATAGACACAGAGATTGTGTAGGGCAGTCTCCATCCGGGTACTGTATATGAGAATCTAGCTGGGGATTAGATAGACATGCAGTACCCAACACAAACATAGGTGGCAGCAGAGGGATCTAAGTCCCTCCTTATTGCTACTTCTCAATGTAAACATATAAGAAAATAAAAAAAAAACAATACATTCATTTGAATAAAGTTATATCACAACATAATACAACTTTATTAAAGCTATGTATTAGCAAAAAAGTCCCCCATTTAAATAATTCAGTGTAAAATGGACAAATTATTTCTTATTTATTATTTTTTATAATAATTTATTATTATTATTATTATTATTATTATTATTATTATTATTATTTCGTAATAAAATGGAATGATAGGGACATTACAACACAATTTCTTCAAATTCAATGTACAAGTGTTTTCACATAACAGTTAATTGCATTGCACTTAGGTGCGGAGTAAATTTACTAACTATGATTTTGATTTTATAGTATGACCATGCTAAGCTTTATATGGATGATATTTTAGTCACCCTCAGTGTTAGGTATTCTTTGACTGAAGCTGTGTTTTAATTTCAGGTTAAGTATACAGTATTTTTGTGTCTATAATAAAACATTACTTTTTTTTAGGTTGTACTGTGGTAGTTATATGTGATTTAATTCATATCAGCAGCTAATTTGTATTTAATGCAAACTAATGGATTTTATGTAAATGTAGCATGTGGCAGTCTGTTTAAAAAACAAATTATCTCTAGTTTCATTTCAGTTATTTTAATTAAATTTACAGCATGTGTGTGTGTTTATGTGTGGGTATACAAATGAAGACTTAGAGTGGGGTGTTTAAAGTGAGCCCTTTTAAATTCAATTTTAGTTAAAAAAAAAAAAAAAAAAAGAGAAAGTCCACATTATTTTCTCAGCGTGAACACTGACTGATAAGTTTTCTTGAATAAAAGTAAGCGTTCACTGTAAAAAAAAAAATAGCAATTTCCTCTGTTTTCCTTCTTCTGTTTACAATATACATAAGAGAAAAGTGCAAATCATTACAATATATTTAACATTCAATTCAATTTTAGAAATCAGGTCATGCCAGATGCAAATTCTAATTGCTTAATTTACCTCTTTCTATAAGGGAGATATTTCTACTAATATAAAGTGTTTGTTGAGGCCATTACAGAAACACACCAAAGATATTGCTGCATTGCTGCTAAAATGGCCGCAGCTCCTGTATTGTAAAGGGTTAAAAACTATTATTTTAACATTAATGAATGTAGTATACTTGAGTCCTGGTTCACAATTTTCTAAGGAAATTGGATGCCCTCTGATTTCCAGCAGCTGAGGCTTTTCTACCACTGCACACTGCAAGAATTCTACTTTTCTTGGATTCTACATTTGTTTACTTATCTGTGTCTCTTCTTCAGTGTTATTGGCCTCACCAAGATTGGTTTTACTGTATAGACCCAGAGAGTTTCTATTTAGTGCAAGTCATTTTTAAAAAAAATCTTATTTATTACATTACTATAGTGCAGGTATCTTGTCTTAGCTGTTTTAGCAGCATTTAGTGATATTTAGTGATGAGCGAACATGCTCGTCCGAGCTTGGTAGTCGTTCGAGTATTAGGGTACTCGATGGTGCTTGTTTCTCAGACGAGCATCTTGCGATATACGAGACAATGGCATCTTTTTTTCCCTGCATGTTTGGTGTTTTTTTCTCAGGCAATCATCATGCAGGAGAGTTTTTGGGAGCTCGCAGCATCACGTGGGAACTCTACATGTCGATAGCAGCGATTGGCTGGGCAGATCAGTTGACCACGGCATATAAGGATCGGGTCCCACGGTCCTCACGTCAGCCGCAGGCTGGAAGAGATTAGGGAGAAAGCTGCTGTCTTTCAGGGAGAGTGTTAGGCAGGGAATTAGGCTGCGGTAAGGCAGGAATCCGACACGAAGACCCCAACAGTCGTCCTAAGGGCTTAAAAAAAAAAAAATTTTTTTTTTTGCTACTCTTGTCTGCTGGCTTGGACTTGTAGTGCAGCTGTCAGTAGTTTCCTGGCTGGCTAGAAGCTGAAGTTCAGCTATACCTATCCTCACTACGATTAGCCAGCCCCAGAGGCATCCATGCTTGCTGCCCCTGTTTTTTCCTATCCATGTCCGTGTTGTTTCCATCATTTTCTGAGGTTTCCAGGTTTTCACGCAACCTTCCCTGTGCAGAGCTTTGGTCCCCTGCAAAAAGGCTTGAGTTTCCCATTGACTTCAATGGGGTTTGTTACTCAAACCGTGCACCCGAGCATTGGGAAATATTCATCTCCATTATCGAGCACCCAAGCATTTTAGTACTCGCTCATCTCTACTGATATTCTTTACAGTAAGCCTTATTTAATGTATTGGACACATTTGTAAGCATGTTCAGTGAGCTCTGTGACCTTTGCAGAGGTAATTCAGATTTGATCTGAGCTGGTTCAGGCAAGCTCCGCTCCTTTTGTACTTCGTGACAGTCTATATGTGGATTCTTCACGTTATTGGCAGCGCTGTAGAGATTAGCGCTCCTACCTGTATCGCCTGCGGCGCTACAGACCCGGCGTACAGAGTACACCTACTACTAATATAATGTAAATTGCCTCATTTTGAACTCCATGACGGCTCTATAGGGATCCATACGAGCCGGTCAGTCTCATGACTTGTGGTCTAAAAACTGCCGTACGTTGGATTTAGATCTGTTATCTAACCTTTTAAGGTTTTTTTATTATTTTTTATTATGTTTTTCCATAATATCATGTATGTTATTTTGTTGCATATTCATGTCTTTTATATATCTACATATAATGAATTTTATGCTTATTGTTTCTTCCCCCTTTTCCCTTTTCGCCGCCTCCCCCCCCCTCCCCACACCCTGGGGGCGTGTTTGGTGTGTTTTCCATGTGTTTAAATGTCAGTGCTGCCATGAGCTTGTTATGCACCTTTGTTCTGAGGAAGGGAGATTTTACTCCTGAAACATGTTAACTCTGTGCAATAAATTGTTACTATTTTACTTATAATTGATTCAAGATAGTGGCTTTACTCCAGAGACAGCGCTGTTTTTTTCTTTTACCTCCATTTTTTTCTTTTTATTTTCACTGTAATTCTATTAGGGGAAGGCTGAGTTTTTTTTATCTACCGATGTCCCCTTTCGTTGTAATTCTGGGGAGATTTACTGTTTTTAATGTGACACTTTTTTTTGCCCTGTCTTTTTTTTACACGCCAAAGTTTGGCGAATGGCAGTCTACTCTGGTGACACTTTTTAGATATATACATGCTCTGACTTTTCCTGACAAATTTACTAATGTAAAAGGATAAAAGTAGAGGTATACATTACTTTTCAATTTGCATCTGTACAGGGTAAAAAGGAGGGATTGAGTTGGGTTTTTGGATTTTGGACAAGATCTGTCTCAAATGGCATGCACCAACATTTTGCCACATTACCTCACCAGTAAGAGAGGAATTCAATAAAATAAATCCTGGTGATAGTGTCTGTCTTGTTGACCATAGTGTGCACATAATGGATATTCCTTGGCAAATCTGCTTGCTGATTTCATTACATATCAAAATCCACATATGTAACATGTACATTTATCTGAAATCTCATATTAAGCTACTTCACTTCAGCATTTCACAGCCAAAATAGACTGATGGAGAGCTCATCGGTCACTGATCACTGGGGGGCTATCACCAAGCACTCATGGCGATCAATTGTTCTGTACCCGTACTACACAATGAACAGGGATGGAAGCAATTTGTCTCTGTTTACTGTGTAGCAGTAGTGACCTGTAACTGCAGCTTATCTCCTATTCACTTGAACGGGGGTTTCAGTTACATTGCCACCAGTACACAGTGAATGGAAACCAACTTTTACTTGTGTTCCTTTTGCTCTATGTCCCGCTTATGAGTCTTGCTCTTGCCCATCTGCTACCCTTGATTATGAGTTTTTTCCTGTGGTTTTGATTTGGCTTGCTTCTCTGGTACTGACATATATTACTACAGAGAAATACTTGTCACTCTCATGTTTTGGTATTTTTCTGGGCTTCTTGCTAACTAATCCATTGAGCTAAGTAACCTAAATATCTCCTGTTTTATTGGCCAATACTTGTAACCAACCACAGTTTTATGTGAAAATTGTATTTCCAAGAAGGCTGCCTATTGGGTAGACTCACACTGTAAGGTAGCACCAACTATGTCAAGGGGAACCTCAACATAATTTAAAAGGGGTTGTCCAACGAAAATTTTTTTTTTTTTTTTTCAAATCAAATGGTGACAGAAAGTTATATAGATTTGTAATTTACTTCTATTTGAAAATGTCAGGTCTTCCCATACTCATTAGCTGCTGTATGCCCTGCAGGAAATGCTGTTTTGTTTTCAGTGCTCTCTGCTGACATCTCTGGCTGAGACAAAAACTGTCCAGAGCAGTTTAGGTTTTCTATGGGAATCCTTATAGAAAACCTCTCCAGCTCTAGACAGTTCCTGTCTCGGCCAGAGATGTCAGCAGAGAGCACTGTGTCAGAGTGCTGGGAAACCCCTTTAACAGCCCATAGATCAGGGATTGTTAGCTCATCATACATTACTCTGTATGCAGCTCAGTTAGTGCGGTGATCGTGGGTCCAGTGGATGGTAGCAATATGCTAGTAATTCTGCACATTCTGATGCATTTAAATACATGGTACAGTCATTACTATTATTTATGCCCTATGGCTGAAATTATAATGACCACTCAATGTACGTATTGAGCACACCATATGCATTTTGTTTGCTATTTATTTAGACACTCATTACTTCATTACTCAGGAAAGTTACATTGATTGGGAAGGCTGTGTGTTTATTCTTTATATAATGTACTTAGCTATACTTTTTGAACAATTGTTTTAAAGGCTTCTTGCCTTCTATTACTTTCTGAGAACGGTGAAACATTTTAGTATGACATTTATTCAGCCCCAGAGGATTAGTAAGTGTGCAGTTTAGCATTTTAAGTTGACATTGTCATGTAGTAAATATTCAATAAGCATAAAATATGAAGTGATATTTAACAAGACATGTACATGCAATGACTTTGGCAAAGTTTATAGTTTATATGTAAATGTGATCATTGACACTGAAGGTCGTTAAAATGGCATGTCCTGTTAAGCCGAGCATTTTGTTGTTCTCCTTTGAATAAGCATCTGTAATTGATAATGTGTAACTGTAGTGTTTTATTTTGAAAATGCTGTTTTATACGCCAAGATAATACTGGTTAATTGCTAAGGGCAAGCACAATGAAAGTCAATGATGCTCTTCAATACAACTTTACTTTTAAAACTTGGAATCCTGCTTTAGTGAAAAATTCCCCTTGTTTTTTTTAATTAGTTTAGTTGGTTATATAAAAGGGGAGATTCTGTTTTCAAGGTCCAAATTAGGAATACCTTATGATATGTGGAAGGTTTGAAATAAATTATGTATTTACTTATAAGGAATTAATCCATGGATACGGATCCCGAACATGAAAATTAAAAAAAAATACTGTAATCTGTTTGTGTTCGTCAAATATTCAGGAGCAAATAACGAACGTACAGTAGAAGTGTATGTGTCGGGCTACGCACATGCATACAGATTATCAGGTGCAAAGCGCAAAATACATAATAGCGGAGCCATTACGAGGTGCATAGCATTAGTGCATATTTCATTCACCCATGCCTATATACTGACAATCACTGGCACACAGCACAGCAAGACAGAAAGACTAATGGAAAAAAATAAGACTAAAAAGGACTGTTGGGTTCTTAAGTTTTTTTCACAGAAAATGCCTGGTCACTACAGGGTTAAGAAATGAATCTTTATAGTGCTAAAATGCTGAATTCTGTCACCCTCCCAAAACTGACAATTTCAAAACGTTCTAAGCCCTACTTGGTCAGCTCTCCCTCCCCACGGTGACAATTTCATAACGTTCTAAGACCCACTCGGTCAGCTCTTCCTCCCTACACTCACTAACTACCAATGTGACTATTGCTGCTTTACTACATTCAGGTGCTGTCCCTGCTCGTTTCACTCTCCCTACTGATCGGCACAAGAATCAGGAAAATTGTGAAAAAATTCACCTCAGCGCCACTATTTATAGCATGTATGTAATAACGCTAGTTGTACAGCCAATCATAGTAATGAACATGGCTACTATATAACCTGATGTGCCTTTCCTTCCCCACACATTCATTGGCTCTTTCAATGTGGTGGGAGGAAACTTACGCAGCTGTGTACAAGATAAACGTTCACTTGTTCGAATATGTTTGAAAATAATCGCTATAACCATTCCGATCAACAAACAAATTGTTCGTGATTGGTAAACACGAACAATTAGCGTCATGTTCATATGAACATATGAACATTTACAAACATGTTCGCTTATCACTAACTGGGACAGTTTCCAGTGGTTCCTCTATACCTAACCTCACCAGCCTTGACTGATAGATCTCTTACTGTTTGGGAGTAAGTCAGTCAAGGTCTTTAGGGCAGACAAAGGCCCAGTGCGCCAAAATACATCAGTATGAGGCAAAAAGGAGTCAAGGAAAGGCAAGTTAGGAGCCAAGTGTAGGTCATGGGCAGGAAGCAAGACAGATTCTTTTTCTTGATTTCCATCCTTACCAAAAATCAAAGAAATAGACAGACAAGGTTTTGGCGAAAACAAAGTACAAATCTAGATAAACTTGGAAAAAATAAATAATAACCCACAAAAGATAATTAAACGAGTGTGGACACCATTCTGATTGTAGTTTGGGGTGGTCTCTGTAACTTTCCCTTTTATTCTTAATAGGTCAGTGTTAGGGATAGTATTTTAGTGCAAAGTACTATCTGTAACTTCAACCTTCTTAGTGTCTGCTGTAACTTTAAGTACCCAGTGGGTAGCTTTCACCTAGTCACACAATCACTATTTATTACAGACCTCTATTTTCAGCCCATTGACAAGCTAAAGCCTAGTCTACACCTTGTGCAAGCTGGCAGCCCGGAACAGATTATACCTGCTTTCAAGCTACTCTAATAGGATTTCCCAGAGCCGCTGCAAAGAGATGCCCCCTTCTACACCATCCTATGTGCTACAAGGTACAGGACCGACATGAGACACAGTATTATCTTACAATACAGTATATGCAAATCAATAGTGCAACATTTTTCTGCTGTAAAATAGCCTGGTTTATTGAATTCAATCCTTGATACTCAACTTTTTCATTCTATGTAGTATATGGTTCAGAAAAGCTAGTACAATAGGAGGCAAGTCCTATATTTTATTGCCTTTTCTATTATCAGCCAACAGCATTATAGCACAGCAGTCTTGCCTTGGATATACTACAAGAATTACACCTACGAAGTATGTTTTACAGCTATAATTGACACAGTTGTAAGATTGACATTAATAAAGAATAGTTTCAGACCATTTTTTGAAGTGAATGAAATATAGTAGTCTGGAGATTTTGGCATTTTTGTAATTCTATAGTCCTATATGCAACAATATTGTTTTGAATTTGTAGAGCGCATTATCTTCCGAAGACATACGGTGGAAAACAATAAAAGCTTGTATGCAAATTTAATACACTGCAAATTCCGGTGATTTCCCCAAAAGCATTCATATAGCTTTCACTTGCTTATGTTGCATTATTGAAAAAAGAAATTATGTTAAGCGCATATTAAAACATTTCCCTCGACTGTCTTGCAAATGATCTGTGTCTGAGCTGGTATACTATCTTTAAGTAGGCTTTAAATCTGGAGCATTATTATGTCAGCTGAGTTCACAAATACTTCTCCAGGAGACACTTTCATTGTTATATCATTGTATGCTAACATTACAGAAAGAAGTGGAAAAAACCCGAAATCTAAGACAATTAATACGTTAGTGGTTTGTCCTGTTATGGTAATTCTTTTGATTGAGTTGAATACGATACTATGAATAGGATCATAGTATTACTTTGGGATTTCATATTTGAAGGCCACCTTGTGTCTACAGAGGAATAACCAGAATTTTTACCTTTATTATAAAATAAAAATCTGTGGTCTCAGAATGACCATTAGGTCCAATACTTTTTCCAATGATATGGTAATAATAATAATAATAATAATAATAATAATAATATTATTATTATTATTATTATTATTGGCATATTGGCAGTGGCTATTTGGAAGGTATGTATAAGAGCAGAAAGTTCTGTATATTAAACTACTTTGTGCTCATGTAGGTTTATAACTGTAGTGAACAGCAATGCATGGGTGTGAGATGAATGTAGCTGGATTGTAAATTATGGAACCAAGGCCAGCTTGGTCAATGACTTGAGTACTGTCTGAATCCTATCAAGAGTGTATTAGCTGGATAAATATGAACAGTGAGCAAAGTGTTTTCTATATAGTGTTTAGACTACTACAAAACACCAGTTACTGCCTTTGTGGTCTCTCTAATATCATGTCCTCGCTTTACCTTGAATAAAATATTTCAAAAACTGACCTTCATCCACTAAGTAACCTAAAACCAACACTCTTTCAATTTCTCTGTGTGGCACTACCATAACTACTGTCTAATATATTGCAGTCATTTTAAACATATTTCACTGTGTTAAGGTATATTCACACTATGGAATCGGCAAGGAATTTCCAGCGGAATTTGTCTGTCCCATTGATTCAATGGGATTTCTCAAGCTCAATCCACCATCCACCCAAAGAATTGATGCAAACTCCGCTTGAAATTAATAGCCGATTCTGTAGTGTAAGCATACCTTTAAAGTACTTGCCTGCTCATGCCATCTACACCCCTAACAATCTACCCTTTTCTTAAGAGCCCTATTACCTAGGGCAATTATCTGCCCAATCAGAATGATTAGGGCAGATATCACTCCATGCAATAAAGACAACAATCAGCAGAAGAGCCGATCATCGGCTAATTGTTGCCTATCCCCAAGCTGAAAAAACATTGTCCGCTAACCGTGCATCGCCCCATGTAATATGAGGTGCAGTCAGAAGCTGATGAAAATGTATAGAAAATAATACAGTTATATACTTAGCTCTCCATTTTTTTCTGGTGCCCTTCTGACTCCTTCCCACTCAACGTAGTTGCTGCTGAAATTTGTAAAGCCATATCTGCAGTGACAGGCTACTCAGCCAATCATTGACTGCAGTACTGTTCTGTCTCGACCAGTGATTGGCTGAGCAGCCTGTCACTTGAAAGGTGTGTTAAAAGTGGGGTTCTTACAGGGAGAAGCTGTAAGAACCCCAGAGAGCTTGGAGAGGTAAAGTATAGGTTTAATATTTTCCATATACACAGCAAGGGTTGCACGGATATCACTAAAAATGTCCTTGCAGCCCTTGCTGCCTGATTGTCGAGCCATGTAATAGGCTCAGTATGACCTTTACTGTGGAAACAGACAAAATTTCTAATATTTCTATAATTCATTTTTATTTATACTATACTAATCGGTCTTACCTTGTCCAAACCATCCTACATTTACCAGTCAGGCTTATCTTTCTGTCCAAACAACTACAATAACAATCTAATATGAACTTTCTCTACACCTTCCACTTTTGTCTTTAAACCTTTTCTTGTGCTGCACCAGTTCTTTTGAATTGGCTACCTTGGACAATAAGATTTATTGACAAAATCCACAGTGTTAAAGGGGTTATCTAGGAACTGTAGTGTGAAATGTTGATTATTAAAGTTCTATTTAATGTATTTAATATCTGATCTTTGTCTTATGTGAAGTATCTGTTTTTTTAAAGTGCTGTAGAATATGTTGCCACTATAAAAAGAAAGATAATATTATTAATAAATATAAACCATATGATTTAATATATATCTTTGTTATCTCTAGGGAAGTAAGTTCCACTTTAAGGCTATGTTCACATGCTATACAAACAACGGCCACTCCGCTGTGAATTGCCATTGTTTAACGCTACCTATGGTAGTCATCATGATCATTAATTTCGGCCGTAGGTAGTCTTAAACAATGGTGGCTCATAGCAGATTGGCCATTGTTTGTGCAGTGCATGAACATAGCCTGACAGTTCCTTTCCAGGTGCCGTAATTTCATAGAAAAGTCTGGTATGATTTTTCCAAGGAATCACAACACTTGCAAAACTTTATTTTCTAGAAACAGTGAATCTACCTCTGTTGTTCCAGCTTCAGTTTCATAGAATCGTACTGTAGCTTCACTCATCTCTTTTAACAACAGAAGCCGATCACAGTGGAAAACGTAATTAACATTGTCATCAGTCATAATGCTTAGCTGCACCTTGTAACTAAGCAATGATAGACAATGAAAGACACAGTGGCTCAGTAGTGTATATTGTTGCTTTGTAGTGCTACAGTCAATTGTTCAACTCTAACCATAGAATGTCAAGAAAGAGTTTATGGGCCCTATTATACGAAGTGATTATCGGCCGGATCAGGCTGATTCAGCCGATCATCGCTTTATGTAATGGAGACAACAATTAGCTGAGGAAATCATCATTGGCTGATCGTTTCTTTAGGTTCAGACCTAAAATCACCAGGCGTGCATCACTACGTGTTAGGCTATGTTCACACTACGTAAAAAAATACGGCCTTTGTTGCCGATGGCAACAACGGTTGTAGTTTTTGCGGGATGGAACACTCCCTGATGTCCTGCTAGATTCAGCCCTCTCCTGGCACTGTCTGAGGTGACAGGCTGCTCAGCCAATCACCGGAACACCTGGTAATGTCTAGGGCTTCACTTCTTATACTGTTCAAGGATGCAGAAACCTGACTACTAAAGTTGCTAGAACTAGGCATGTGTCTCCACAAATGCGGTCCAGGTGGAAACAGCTAGCTCAGAGGACCAGATGGTACTGGTGCATAGCACAAGTGGGTTAGGCAGGAAAGTGTTGTTAGTGCTCCAAGTCATAAAACGGAGAGTAAGTATGGTACACAGGGATGAGACAGATATGTAGCCAGAGACAGACAGATCCTTGAACCATATCCTGTTGCACACAGTTTTAGGTAATTTATTTTGGTCATAAACGGAACAGTCAATATGGTACAACAGGGGTCATGCAGAATCAGAGACTTGAAAACAGGCATATTACAGTATATACTATATTGAGACAGAACACCTGCTAAGATTACAAGGAACCAATAACACTTAGGCACAGGCTGCTGGAGAGAACACCCTTATACGGTCACTGCTGAGTGAGAATAGGTAGGGGAATGATTAGAAGGATAGGTAGGGAAGGAGTAGAGGAAGAGATGAGAAGTAGAGATGAGTGAACTTCCCAAACCAAGATTCATTCCAATCTTTTCAAAAAGTTTTTTTTTTACAAATGAACAAAATTTGTTTGAAAAGTTCAAAATGGTAGCAGCACCATCAGCAGGGTTATTCATACTTCCTTGCAGCAGGGAAACTAGCTGCACCCCCCCTCCCCCTACTGCTAAAGTTTATGTTCACCTGTCAAATAAAAAGAACACCTATGTTGGGGATTGTTGGCAACCCATATCCTCTAACTTTATCAAATTCCTGGAAAATTTTAGGACATCTGCGCACCACCCATTCCTGCTCTTTTCCCTGAACCAGCACTTATAGCTCAGAGGTGGACTGGACTGAGAGGGTACTGCTACAGGAGGGAGTGTTCAATCTCTTGGAAAGCATTCTGTCTCAAAGCGTGGCTCTTTTGCAAATGCCTGGTCCAGGTCAGCAACTGGGCCTTTAAATGAACTTTAGCCACTGAGGGTACTTGAAGAGGACTTACTTGAGTGTCCATGCCTCATGTTGCCCCCAGTATGATGGTGGTGGATTGTGTGGAACTACCTCCTCGTCCCAGCCAGACTCAATAGCCTCCCAGTAGCTGGGCAGTGGAGACAAGGGAGCCTCTTGCTATGACTGCATATCCTCCTCTGGTCACCCCATAAGCACTTGTGGACGGACACACCCATTCTGCCAACCTGTTGCCATCCTTTATCTTCTCTAGTTTCACTTTTATACAGGGAGGAAACACTGGGGCAGAGATGCAGCTTCCTAGAGGTGGGAAAACAAGACAGAAAAACAGTTTTTTATTGGCCTGTTGCAGGCTTTCCTTGTGCCAGTTGAGATGCTTTTTTCTGGGGGGTCATGCTCCAAACAGACACTTCACCCACTGAAAGCAACGTGACATTAAAAATCCCTTTTTTGCCACAATAAAACATCTGTTTTGCACATGGGTTTCACTGAAAAAAAAAAAAAAAAACAATAGTTTCAGTAGTGTAGTTGTAAATGGTTTGCTTAATTAATGTATTTACACCAAAGTTCAGAGAAAATGCCAGGACCTGAGAGGAACCTTCGGCAAAAGACATTGAGCTGTGAATAGAGCAAGGGAGGGCCTGCTCCCACACACCTTATGTATATTGGTTGATGTTTGTATTCATTTACTTTTATGTTACTTTTTATGTTTTTATGTTAGAATTTGATTGTATTATAAGGCCATGCGCAGACCACGTATGAGACCGGCCATTCCGTGACCCGGACGTTCTCGGAAAAGATCATCCCGGCCGATACTGCAGTACCGGCCGGATGATCTTTAGGGCCGCAGAGTTCTGATGCGGGCACATCCGTGTGCGCCCGCATCAGAACTCTCTACTGCACACTATGGAGCGTGCGGCTGGAGCCACTCACTCTAGAGTTTGCACTGACAGGGTTTTCTGCAACTGATATTAAATAAATAGCGGCCGCAGACAACTGACATGTCAGTTGTTTGCGGCGCTGCTAAGGATCCCGGCTGGAGTGTATACCATGTGTATACCAGGATTCCATAGGCGGCAATGCCACGTATATTTTCGTATTAATCATATATTAATCGTAGTTTTACGAAAATATACATATTGGGAACATAGCCTAATACTATATTCAGAATACTATAAAGAGGATTAAGAAGAATGCCTTTTCTTGGAATAAGCATTATACACCGACATTGATTTCTGATGTATTTCCCTATCGTGTGACATTAGTTTTCTTCATATTTCTCTATTTCTTTCAAATTTATTCACTCCAAAAATCTTTCACTCCCCATGACATTTGCATTAATGTGTTCACAGTGTCATGTTACCTCCACATCAATGACCTATCTGTCAAGCACTAACTCTTCCTCCCACAAACTCTCTATGCGTTTTCAAGTTCTCACTGCCATCAAGGTCAAGGAAGAAGAAGAACCCTTCGGTGAACTGCAGGAAACGCTGCTGTCCCAGTATGGTGTTCTGATCTCTGACAGTAACATTAGCTTCCTGCTAAAGTCATTTGAACACTCTGGTGATTACAATGACATGCATTAAAATGCAACTGGAATAAATAAGTTAAAATGTAATATGTTTCTCCGTAATTGACAGAAAGGATATATATGATGATGATGCATTGATTGCAGATTGAAATTTGACAGATCAGTTAAGATAGAAAGAAAAGCGCCATGGGAGCTTTGAACCAACAGCATATGGTTCTATTATAATATGAGATGCTAAAACATAAAAACCCACTCGGTGGTCTGAATTAAAAAGTGATTAGTAGAATTTTGCCTTTGTTATGTTGTTTTGTGTTTATTTCTAAATGCCATTGCTATTAATACTGACAACATTTCTATTTAAAATGAGACGACGGTAACAATTTATGGGACCTGATGCTCGTACGTTATGTCATATTTGATTGTATTATTAGAAATGAAAGGTTGTCTGTTTCTTTTAATTTCAAACTTTGAGTAATAGTTGACAATAAGCTACGAGTGTGCGGTATTACCACAGATGTTATTTGGCCATCGGAATGGAACAGCTCCTACCAGCAATGTGATCTGATTAACATAAATAAAAAATAATATCATAACAAGCGCAATCTCGCCTAATGTGTATACATAAAAGTATTAAAAGAAGCATCTGGCTATCAGCAGGGGACTATAAAAAGAACAAAGTGAATTAAATAATATCAAAGAATTTGTTCATCTGGGTAGAAGAACTTATTTTTGAGTAATTTCTGTTATTTTGAAGAATGTTTAATGAAGATATCATTTAATAAATTAAAATTTCCATTTTTTGGAAGCAATTGTTCTATTTTTACTTGGATTTTGGCATAATCTGCGTGTTGCATTCTGTTTATTTTAAAGCCTGATCTAGAAACGTGGTTGTGTTAGCTGAATGTTCAGCTGAAGGGATTGCTGCAGTATTGGCTGTGGGCAGCAGGTGGCGATGTGCAGCCTTTTTAGTATCAATAGCTTTGTGCCAGCTTCTGTATCTTACAGAAACAAAAACTCTTCATAGGTTAACAGTTATGAATATACTTGAAAAAAAAAATTGCTTCCAAATGAATGTAACTCCTTATCTGACAAAAGGCAGGAAGGTTAAATGAAAAAAATAAATAAATAAATAAAAAATTGTTATGCAACATAATACAAAATAACCATCTACTAAATTTAATTTGTTTACAAGGATTTTATAATAAAAACAGTGAAGAAAAAAAAAGTAATTTAAATTGATTATGAAAAGGGCATGTGTCTTTTGTGTGGTGATTCCAGTTATAAGGGGTTAGAAGAATATCCTGCGCGTCAGACTCAAAGACCATGCAGGTCATACAGAGTAAATATAGAGAAATCGGAATCCATGAGAGCACTGTTGGGAATTACTCATTTTCTTTTAATCTTCAAAATCCCATCTAAACATTAAGGTTGAGTTTATATTGTGTTTGTGCCCTTCATTTAACATTTGGCATGTAGTAAAGCTCCTGATATACACACTAAACATGTCCATAGGCTTCCATTGCCAGGTAGAGGTTAAAAGGACAGTATATTATACTGGTGAACTGCAAAAAAAAAAAAAAAAAAACTTAGGGATGACTTTGCATTGAAGAATGGGATTCAGTAAAAAAAAACCAAAAAAAAAAACTTATCAGCTAAAAGGATACCATATTAACCCATTAAGGACAGAGCCTGAAATGGCCTTAAGGACAGAGACAAATTTTATGAATATGACCTGTGTCACTTTAGTCATTAATAACTTCGGGATGCTTTTACCTATCTGGCTGATTCTGAGATTGTTTTCTCGTGACATATTGTACTTCACATTTCTGGTAAAATCGAGTCGCTACTCATAACAAATCTTTATGAAAAACACCAAAATAACATGAAAAATTTTGAAAAAATGCATTTTTCCAAATTTGAAACCTTCCTGCTTATACAGAAAATGGTTATGCCACATAAATTATATATTAAATAGCATTAGCAACATGTCTACTTTATGGTGGCAGCATTTATTAAACTATATTTCATTTTTTTTAGACAATAGAAAGCTTAAAACATTAGCAGCAATTTTCCAAATTTTCTGTAAAATTTCAAAATCAGATATTTTCAAGGACCTGTTCAGGTTATAGTATAAGTGTATTTGAGGGGACTGTATGTTAGAAAGCCCCACAAAGCACCCAATTTCAGAAACTGAAACCCCCAAACTCTGCAAAAGCACATCCAGAAAGTGTTTTAACCCTTTAGGGGAGTCACAGAAATAAAAGCTAAGTGTGTAAGAAATTTTAAAATTTTTATTTTCTGTGCAGAGATTTTATTGTAATCCAATATCTTTCATAATGATAAACCTATTAGCAGAGAAATGCACCCCAATATTGATTGCCCCGATTCTGCAGTTTATAGAAATACCCCATATGTGGCCCTATTGCGCTATTTGACGCAACCACAAGCCTCATATATAAAGGAGCGCCCCGTGAATTTCAACGCCTCCGTTATATTTGGTTATTTTTCACCGTACCACTTAAGGTTGGCAGAGGCTCTGGGGTGCCAAAACATTAAAAACACCCCTAAAGGGACACCATTTAGAAAACTACACCCCTCAAGGAATGTAACAAGGGGTGCGGTGAGCATTTGGACCCCACAGGTGCTTCACAGATTTTCAGAACAATGTGGTGTAAAAAAGGAAAAATTCTATTTTTTACACTAATGTTGTTCTAGCCTTCATTTTTCATTTTTACAAGGGGATAAAAGAAAAAAAAAAACACCAAACGTGTAGCGCAGTTTCTCCGGAGTACAGAAATACCCCACATGTGGACATAAAGTGCCAAGCGGGCACAGGACGAGCCTCCAAAGGGAAGGAGCGCCAATTGGCCTTTGCAAGCTGGATTTTACTGGAATGGATTTCAAGGGTCATGTCGCATTTACAGACCCCTCGTGCTGCCAAGACACTGGAAACCCCCCACAAGTGACCCCATTTTGGAAACTACACCCCTCAAGGAATCTAACAAGGGGTGCAGTGAGCATATGGACCCCACTGGTGATGGGCACACATGTGGAACAATGTGACGTGAAAGGGAAAAATTTCATTCTTTCACTTTCTCGGCACAAATGTGGCTGTCATCAAGGGGTCCATATCCTCACTGCACCCCTTGTTAGATTCCTTGAGGGGTGTAGTTTCCAGAATGGGGTCACTTGTGGGGGGTTTCCAGTGTTTTGGCAGCACGAGGGCTCTGTAAATGCGACATGGCGTTCATCATCCATTCTGGCCAAATCCAGCCTCCAAAATCCAAATGGCGCTTCTTCCCTTCGGAGGCTTGCCCTGCACCCACACGGCACTTTATGTCCACATGTCGGGTATTTACGGACTCAAGGGGAATTGCTATACACATTTTGTGTGTTTTTTTCTCTTTTAACCCCTTGTGAAAATGAAAAATTTAAGGCTAAACCAACATTATAGTGTAAAAAATGTAATATTTAATTTTCACGCCATATTGTTCCACATTTATGCCCGTCACCAGTGGGGTCCATATGCTCACTACACCCCTTGTTACATTCCCTGAGGGGTGTAGTTTCCATAATAAGGGTCAATTGTGGGGGGGTTCAACTGTCTTGGCAACACAGGGGCCTTTTAAATGCAACAAGGCCCTCGGAATCCATTCCAGCCAAATCCAGCCTCCAAAAACCAAATGGCGCTCCTTCCCTTTGGAGGCTTACCCTGCACCCACATTGCGTTTTATGTCCACATGTGGGGTATTTCCGTACTCAGGGGAAATTGCTCTACACATTTAGTGTTTTTTTTTAATCTTTTAATGATTTAGTGTAAAAATTAAACATTTTTTACACTAAACGTTGGTCTAGCCTTGATTTTTTCCTTTTCCACAAGGGGTTAAAAAAGAAAGTGAACACAAAACGTGTAGGGTAGTTTCCCCTGAGTACGAAAATACCCCACATGTGGACATAATGTGCCATATTGGCACAGGGCAAGCCAGGGACCAAGGGTAGGCCAAGGTAGGCGATGGCCTAGGGCGCCATCTACTGGTAATATACAGGGGGCGCAATTGTGGTCTCTGAATTTTTTTTTAAACTACTGGCTACTGTATTCTGTCTCCTGGTGGCTGCCGAGCGCTGCCCCTGCGTGCTCACATTCCACCAGCGCCCTCATATCCCCCTCACCTGCAGCAGTATCAGCTCTGAAGCTGCTGTGGGGCTCACATGCCAACGGGCAGGCCGGTATCCGGCCGCCAGCAGCGCCCTCTGCAGGACACAAGATCTAACCCCGACACATACACCTCACATGTGCGGGGGGAGTAGGCTCTAGTCCTGCGGCGGCAGTCATAGCCGCTCCTCCTCCTGACTACTACTCCGGATCCTTCAGACTCCAGGAGAAGGAAGACGCTGGGGAGGAAGGTTAATATGCTGCTGGGCCTCCTCACCACTTACTGCCTGGCTGCACTGACAGGCTGCCTAACCCTGCCATCTGGGGTCCTGCTCCCTCCACATCACATGTTTCCTGCTCTGCTCTCATACACAGACAGACAGGCACACAGAGGAGGTGGGGGGAGGGGCGGAAGAACCCGGTGCCGGCTCCAGGAAGGAGATGGAAGCAGGAGGAAGCAAGGAGCTGCTGAAAGTAAAGTTTCCTTATGATAAGTGTGTGTGTGTGTGTGTGTTTGAGCTGTGTGTGTGAACTGTGTGTTTGAGCTGTGTGTGTGTGTGTGTGAACTGTGTGTGTGAGAGAGCTGTGTGTGTTAACTGTGTGTTTGAGAGCTGTGTGTGTGAGCTGTGTGTGTGAACTGTGTGTGTGTGTGTGTGAACTGTGTGTGTGTGTGTGTGAGAGCTGTGTGTGTGAACTGTGTGTGTGAACTGTGTGTGTGTGTGTGTGTGTGTGTGAACTGTGTGTGTGTGTGAACTCTGTGTGTGTGAACTGTGTGTGTGTGAGAGCTGTGTGTGTGAACTGTGTGTGAGCTGTGTGTGTGTGTGTGAGAGAGCTGTGTGTGTGAACTGTGTGTGTGAGCTGTGTGTGTGAGCTGTGTGTGTGAACTGTGTGTGTGAGCTGTGTGTGTGTGTGTGTGTGTGTGTGTGTGTGAGCTGTGTGTGTGTGTGTGTGTGAGCTGTGTGTGTGAACTGTGTGTATGTGTGTGTGTGTGTGTGTGTGAGCTGTGTGGGTGAACTGTGTGTGTGAGAGCTGTGTGTGAACTGTGTGTGTGTGTGTGTGAACTATGTGTGTGTGTGAGCTGTGTGTGTGAACTGTGTGTGAGCTGTGTGTGTGTGTGTGTGTGTATGTGTGAACTGTGTGTGTGAGCTGTGTGTGTGAACTGTGTGTGAGCTGTGTGTGTGTGAGCTGTGTGTGTGTGTAAGCTGTGTGTGTGTGTGTGTGTGTGTGTGAACTGTGTGTGAGCTGTATGTTTGTGTGAGCTGTGTGTGTGAACTGTGTGTGTGTGTGCGCGCGCGCGTGTGTGTGTGTGTGTGTGTGTGTGTGAGGTGTGTGTATGAACTGTGTGTGAGCTGTGTGTGTGTGTGAGCTGTCTGTGTGAACTGTGTGTGTGAGCTGTGTGTGTGTGTGTGCCTGTCAGTCTGTGTATGAGAATTGTGGATGTAAATATGACTACTACAACCACCATCATCTCCCTGGTAGCTGAAGTGTGTTACATGACTACAATCCCCATCATCCCCCTGATAGCTGAAGTGTGTTACATGACTACAATCCCCATCATCCCCCTGATAGCTAAAGTGTGTTACATGACTACAATCCCCATCATCCCCCTGATAGCTAAAGTGTGTTACATGACTACAATCCCCATCACCCCCCTGATAGCTGAAGTGTGTGTTACATTACTACAATCCCCATCACCCGCTTATAGCTGGTGTTCCATGACTACAACCCCCATCTTGTCCCTAATAGTTGGTGTGTGTGTTTCATGACTACAATCCCCATCATCCCCCTGATAGCAGTGTGTGTTACATGACTACAGTCGTCATCATCCCATTGATAGCTGAAGTGTTACATGACTACAATCCCTATCGTCCCCCTGATATCTGAAGTGTTATTGTCCATACTACAAAATGATCACCTTCCTGATCACGCACGGTAAACAGAGCAAGCGCAGAAACCCAACAAATTTAGTACCACACAAAAATGTTGGAGGAGGCAGTGGTACAGTACATGAGGGGGAGGCAGTTGTGTGTGTGTGTGTGTGTGTCTGTGAAGTGGGTTTATTCTAAATGGGAATGTGTGTGTGTGTGTGTGTGTGTGTGTGCGTGTGTGTGTATTCTATATTTCTATATAGGAATGCTGCACATCAAGTGGGACTATTCTACATGGGGATGCTACACATCAGGGAGGCCTATTCCATATGGTGATGCTTCACGGGGGGGGGGGGAAATATATTATATGGGGATGCTGCACAGCAGGAGGGGTTATTCTATATGTGGAAGCTGCATGGCAGGCCCACATACTATGGAGACTGCTGCACAGGGGGCCTATACTATACAGGTGCACAGAAGGGGTCCATATTTTATACAGGCACAGAGGGGGTCTAATACTATGCAGGGGTAGAGAAGAGGTCTATACTACATAGGAGTACAGGAGTACACTATATTACTATATATGTGTTGGAGCAAGGATCCTAAAGTGTCTCTCTGGCAGATTCTGCAAAGAGGAATCGTGGCTCAGGGTGAGTGGAAAAGAAAAAGAATAATGAACAACTGTGATCAGAGAAGACGTCAACTGTGAGTCACTATTCCAAACACTAACTGGAATGAACAATAAAACCTGTATACACATAAGCATACATATGTACACTATATAAATAACGTCAGTGCAGAGATCTCTCCCATCATCCACTTATAGCAACTCAGAGGGTCTGTGCCCCGAATGTTTTAGGACCCTAGCAGCAGAAGGTATGCTGAGAGTTGTAATGCACAAAGAGGTATGCTGGGAGTTGTTGTGTCGGGAGGTTGCTGCTGCACAACTACAACTCCCAGCATACCTTCTTGTGCACAAATAGGTATGCTGGAGGTTGTAGTGCACAAGAAGGTATGTTGGGAGTTGTAGGGCGCTGTATTAAGTATCGAAATGGTATTGAGTATCAAAAGTTATGAAGCACTTTATTGATGTCGAAAATACCTCTTATTGTTTGCACTAGCTACAGGGGAAAAACTATTTACATTAATTTATGATCATGCCATACTAAGTGTGTTTAAAAGTGTGTATACATGTCTTTTTTATGCAGATACAGTATATACATTTTTTTTGTCTTTTTTTCGGGGGGGGGGGGGGGGGGGGGGGGTGCGCCATTTGCCTTCTCTGCCTAGGGCACCAAAACTCCTTGTCCCGGCCCTGGGGCAAGCCACCAAAGGGACAGAGCGCCATTTAGAGGCTGGAATGGAGGATGGAGGCCATGTCGCATTTACAAAGCTCCTGTGCTGCCAGGACAGTAGAAATCCCCCACAAGTGACCCCATTATGGAAACTACACCCCATAAGGAATCCAACAAGGGGTGCAGTGAGGATATGGACCCCACTGGTGATGGGCACATATGTGGAACATGTGCCGTGAAAATAAAAAATATTTTTTTTTATTTTCACACCACAAATGTGCCCGTCACCAGGGGGTAATATCCCCGCTGCCCCCCTTGTTAGATTCCTTATGGGGTGTAGTTTCCAGAATGGGGTCACTTGTGGTGGTTTTCTTCTGTCCCGGCAGCACAGAGGCTCTGTAATTGCATCATGGCATCCTCTAATGGGAATGGCGGCCATACCTACTTAGCTGGGGAAAAGGGACAATTCTAATTTATTTGGGGGTATTAGGCCAATTATTAGTTTATAAGGTTGGAAATGACAGGTGTCCATCAAATTCAACCTGTGTTGATCCAGAGGAAGGCAAAAAACCCTCGTGAGGCAGACGACAGTAGCCTCATCACAGGGGAAAAATTCCTTCCCGACTCCATAATGGCGATCAGAATAAACCCTGGATCAACGTGACCCCTGAAATAGGAATAAGGGACAGAATTTAGATAATGTAGAACTCCAATGACGTGTGGTGCGCCTTGGAGCGATCCAGTATGCAGAGGCCGGGGGGATCAGGACAGGTGTCACACTGGAAAATGGTGTCCTTCCTGATCCCCCTGTTACGCCACACTCTGCACTTCTGGGGTCTCCTGTTTTCCAGTGTGGGGGACGTCACCTGGAAAATGTTGCCCTGGTGCGATACGGGGTCCTTCCTATCCAGAAGCGCTGGGTCCGCTCCATGGCTGCTAAATATTATGGCTTTATTACTACTTCTGATATATTCGGATTGTGCCGCAAGCTACAGTAGCTCGGGCAGCGAGAGACCAGAGGAGGGGGGTGCTGGTATAAAAGTTATCCCCGTACAGGTGGTAACCTTTATCCAGCAGTGGGAAGATCAATTCCCGGACGATCTCCCCACTAACTCTGAGGACGGGAGGGGGGGAGTGGGTTCATCTGGGGGCATCTGGGGCTGAATTCGGGTGTCCCTTCCTTTATACACTGTAATGGTACATGTACACTGCGGAATGGCTAAGGATATCCCTTTGTGCATTCCGCAGCTGGCACCTGCCGGCGGACTGATGGAGGCGTGCGTCTCCGCTCGTGTCACACTCCATTCTATGCACGGGCGGATTCCGCCCTCTGTCCAAAGAATGAACGTGTTCATTCTTTGGACGGACAACGGAATCCGCCCGTGCATAGGATGGAGTCTATGACACAGGCGGAGACGCACGCCTGCATCAGTCCGCCGGCGGGTGCCAGCTGCGGAATGCACAAAGGGATATCCTTCGCCATTCCGCAGTATGCACCTACCCTAAATCTGTAAGAGTACCCTGAGGTACTGTCACAGAGTTTGTAGAATTTCACGCCATACCGTGATCTCTTATTGGGATGGTACTGGCGGAAAAGACGTGTCTGGGGGGCAGCGTACGCTACGCTACCCCCAGACACATCACTGGATGATGATGATGATGATGATGAGGAGGAGGAGGATGAATGGAGGAAAGAAGAATCCCCCCATTCATTCTCACTGGCTGTTTCGGTGTTGGAGGCAATAATAGCATATGCGTCCGACGCCGAAAACACCCTGGGGGCCATCTTTATACGGGGACTAGTATATGGGGTATGTAAATGTTTATTGTAAAACTTTATTTCATGTAGTGTAGTGTAATGTAGTGTTTTTTAAGTTTTTTTGACAGTAAGAAAATAATATCCCTACACCAAGAAAGGAGCTGCTGATAAATGCCGCACTTATGTGCGGCACTTATCAGCAGACAGTGGCGGTAGGATATAGGGGGAAAAAACGCTCATACGCCAAAAAGGAGGAGTTGCTGATCAGTGGCGCACTTACGTGCGATGCTGATCAGTACTCAGCGGCGTTAGGGCGCAAAAAAAGTAAAAAAAAAAAAAAAAATTGGGGGAAAAAAAAAAAACTTTTTAACCCAAAGCAACGCTATCAGCCGCTAGGGGGCAGTAGAGAGAAGATTGCCGGAGATTACCGAGGCCTGCCGAACACGAAGACCCGAGTGTTTCCGAAGATTTCCGACGCTGGACGAACGAACCCGGAAGCGACGCGAAGAAGACGCGAGGACGGCGCGGACCGAAGATCTTCGCTCCGGACAATCACATCAGGTGAGTATGGTACACCTGCACCACACACACCTGTTCTGCACCTCTCAGCTACCTAGCTGAGGGGTGCAGGACTCGCCAACACTGTTTTTTACAGTATGATCGCCGTGATGGGCCGGCCTATCACGGCGATCGTGGGGGTGGCATCGGCGCCATCTTTGGTGGGGACACTTATGGCGATTGGTGCTATCTCAGACAGCACCAATCGCCATTGCTTTCCGGGCCACCGGGTCACCGATGACACAGAAAGCTGTTTAAGGCTGCTATATGCTGATCTGTATTGATCAGCATAAAGCAGCGATCGTCGGCACGGGAGGGGTTAATACATTATAGCAGGCCATCTTCCCCGACCGCTGTGTGTGAACACACAGCGATCGGGGAAACATCGGGCGTAAGTATATCCCCGTTTGCGTTACAGCCCACCCTGCGGGGGCGTATACGTACGCCCGATGTCGTTAAGGGGTTAAACTGTAGGTAACAGATGCCACTGTATGTCAGGTACTGTACCCCTCGTAGCTTTAGTGACTTCAATGTCCATGTGTGAGATGGTGAAACTACAGATGTAACTGTATATAATGATTGTAAGCCCTCGCGGGCAGGGTCCTCTTCCCCATGTATCAGTCTGCCATCTGCCTTCATGTAATGTGTTTTGATCCTGTAATGTTCTTGTTTGTTACCCCTGTAGCCTGTATAGCGCTCTGGAATTAAGTGCGCTCTATAAATAAATAATAATATTAATAATAATAATAATAATTATATAATAATAAGTATGATATACGGTTTTAAACTGACATTCTGCATTTAGCCACAAGATGTCGCTGTTTTTCAGTATACAGTCTGTGTTGTTAACCCTTTGAGGACCAGGCCCAAAATGACCCAGTGGACCGCGCAAATTTTGATCTTAGTGTTTTTGTTTTTCCCTCCCCCCCTTCTAAGAGCTCTAGAACTCTCAGTTTTCTATCTACAAGCCATGTAAGTGCTTGTTTTTTACAGGAATAGTTGTACTGTCTAATGGCGTCATTCATTTTACCATAACATGTATGATGGAATTCCAAATATATTATTTATGATCGCTGCAGCGTGTCATTACCGGTGAGGTCCCGGCTGCTCACTGCAGCCGGCCCCCACCTCCTATGAAGAGCGCTCCGCTCCGGAGCGCGCTTCATAGCGGGAGAAATACCCAGGACGTAGAGTTACGTCCAGGGTCGTCTGGGGACAGACTTCCATGACGTAACTCTACGTCCTGGGTCGTCTAGGGGTTAAGGCTGTGCTGTTGCTGGAACAGAGATTTTGATGAGAGATCTGGCTGTAGTAGATGCAGACTGAAAGACCCCATGCCATCTACATGAAGCATCTTTCTTCTGGGGTTCCCCAACTGCTGTAGAGAGCAGCTATACTAGTCTGTGACTGGGTCCCAATGAGAGAGTAGTGATTCGCTGAGACAGCATAGAAGCTGTGTTAAAGCCAGTTGTGAAGAGAAGCGACCGCCATAACTTTGGCCATCTATCTAATGAGACCCGGGTCAGTAAGCGTGAGCGCCAAATTTTCTAGGACCAACATCAGGCCTGTAGTTAGTATAGTTAGGCTAATTGTCTGTGACACTCTGCAATATACTGTGTAAGACATTCCAGCTGTGGGACATTGGAAGAAATCCTTGACCTATGATACCAGCTCACAGCATACTAGTATTTTTGTATTTTTATATTGTTATTTGTGGTTTGGGGAATTGTGTAAATAGTTTATAAGATTGTGAGCTGCTGTGCTACACCGCAAGTGCCAATGAGATGCACCCATACATGATTGTTGATTAATTGATTGATCCTGATTATTTAGGGGATTAATAGGTATTTGACGGCCGGCCTATCCGAGCGCGCTAGTAGGTAAATTTAGTATGTTTGTATTTATACAACATATTTCCGGGGGCATGTTGTGTAGCACAGAGGTCTCGGCTTAATCCTGATTGTATATTATTTTGGGATATTTGAGTTATTACCTTTATTACCTTTGTATGTTTCAGTTAAGTGCAGTTTTGTTTAATCTGGTGCTGGAGTCGCTTCCCTCGTTTGTGACTTCGCCATATCCTCGGGAGCCCAACCCGCTACACAGCTTACACATGTATATATACTATTGTTGGGGCTTCCCAAATTAGAAATGCTGGAAATTCCTTCTGTTCCTGCGAGTGATGAAACTGCAACATTGACATACATTGTATATGTAGGGGGTTTGCATTGAAGATGTTAGTATTGGAATTTTCCCCAGATAACTCCATAAATAGGTGTTCTGGATGATGTTGTTTTAGGTCCCCTTGCTGGTCATGTGCAACAAGGAAAACACAGGTGTACCTTGTAAATATCTTATACTGTTCATCCAAAATGCAGACAATGTTCTTGAACACCAAAGTAGACAGACATAAGGCCCAATTACCCTCTTTGTGTAATAAAAAGCAATGATCAGCCAACGATCAGCTTCTTATTACTAGCAAAGGGAAAGGGGTCAACCAGGACTGGGTCCACTTTCTCCAGGGTACCCATAGCAGCTTCAGTCTTTATAGTGTGTACATGCCCTTAAAGTATAGTAAGTGGGCAGGGAAACTGACAGCACAGATGCATATATCCGTTCTGCCAGTTTCCAGACATGGATCACAGGGGCATACATACCTTATTTGATGCCCTGTGATCCGGCATCTTTTGAACAAAGTATCTTTATTCTGGGCTGACAATGTCTCAGAGGGTATTTTTTTTTAACTGTCAGCCCCACCAAGCCCCAGCCTGCCCTGCTTTGGCCACTGCTGTATTTTCAGGCTTCCCCCTCTGTCAATCATTCTGGAGGAGGTGGGGCAGTAGCCTGAGGATATAGCGGCCACTGGAGAGTAGGGTGGGCTGAGGCTGTGTGGGGCGGGTGCTGCCAGTGTCACAGACACACCTCTGTGACACTGTCAACCCATAATAAAGATGCTTTGTACAGAGGAATCCGGATCACAGAGCATCACCACAGGTATGTAAGCAATGCTCCTGTGACCACCGCCTGGAAACTGGCAGCATAGATATATGCATATCTGTGCTGTCAGTTTCCATTTAAACTAGGAGAGTCACTGGTAGAGAAAGATTGGGATGTACTTGTGATAGACTACAGAATGGCACACAATGTCAGTCAGCTGCTTCTAAGGCCAGCAGGATATTGTCATGCATTAATGGTCCCTACAAGAAATATGGGGGGGGGGGGAGTGTTCCAGGCAAAACTTCCTCAAAAGACAAGGGGGCACTGCCTCCACCTGAAGACAAAAAGGTTCAATCTTCGGAGGCGACAAGCCTTTTTTACCATCAGAACTGTGACTCTGGAATAGTCTTCCCCAGGATCTGGTCACAGCAAAAACAGTAGAGGTCTTCAAAACAGGCTTAGACAAGTTCCTAGACCAAAATAAAATTAATACATATGTATAGGATCTACCCATCATCCCTCCCCCTTCCCTCCGTCCATCCCCTCCTTGGTTGAACTTTATGTACATGTGTCTTTTTTAACTGCACCAACTATATAACTAAATATGTACTTTCTCAGAACACAAACCTGTATATTCCCATCAGCATGTAGTACCTTTTTTTTTTTTTTACAATGCACCAGAGTACCTAACCACTGTCAATCCTCTCCTGCCGCCTATTGGTAAAGAAAGGCAGAAAGATACAAGAAGAGTTTAAAGTGGGCCCCCATTTTAGGAAGGGCCAGCTAGGAAGAGCTTAATATTTCCTTTTACAATCTCTGCAGAAATCAGCAGAGCTCACCGTGTGGAACAAAGACAAACACACTATAGGATAGACATGGAATTGTCTGTAAACAAACACAGCACCTTCATTACATGCCCTGTAGCACACACCATGTTTTGTTTTACAGGTTTTTTATTTTTCATTTTTATTTTTTGTTCAAATCACTGGAAATCTGCTTAAAACGTACATAAATCTGATTTATGTTACAATACGATGGATACCATATAGATAAAGTAGAGTCCTGACAAGCCTTTCTGCACTTCACTTGCCATGAGCTCAGCGACAGTTTAAGCTAAATACCTAAATTAATCAGAGAAATGAACAATTTGTAAACATTTGCTTCACTGACCTTTAACCCAAAATGTTCTATTAAATTTCCATATGTCCCACATATACAGAGAAACTGGAAAGCAATGCCTATGTCATCTTTTATTGCCTTACAAAAGAGAAAGTTATTCATTTATAGAGGATGTACCAACAGGTACATCTTCTTTAACCTGAAGCCACGGATCGAACAGCGCCGACACTGGGAAGCCAGTGCCACGGTCCGTTTTCCGGACCGAGGCCCAGTTCCCGTGCACGGCGCCAATTCTATGCACCGGAACCGGACGGTGCTCAAGCACTGAAGGTAGGCTGGCCCGCCCCCAGTGGGAGGGAATTCCCTCCCCTGTATGACGTGGCTCCCTTAGAATGAATGGAGCCGCGTCATATAGGGGAGGGAATTCCCTCCCACTGGGGGCGGGCCGGCCTACCTCCAGTGCTTCAGCACCGCCGGTTCCAGTGCATAGAATGGCGCCGTGCACGGGAACCGGGCCTCGGTCCGAAAAATGGAACGCGGCACCGGCTTCCCGTGCCGGCGCCGTTTGATCCATGGCTTCAGGTTAAAGAGGATGTACCTAGTGGTACATCCTCTTTAAAGCTACAGTGAATCCTCACACGGTGGTGAAAATGTTTTGGAGTGGATTTTGTTATGAATCCACAGCAATGCTTGACAGATTCTGTGAAGAAATCTGCATGAAAGATGGATTTGCAGCTTATTTCCTGCTATGCATTGCAAAGATTGAAATTCACCATGAAAAATGTTTTTTTCTTTTTAATCTCTGCCTTATTTTTATGTGTTTTTTTTTTAACAACCCCATCTACATTTACTGTATTGTAAATTGTTGTATGTTTGAGATGAAGTCACGACACCCAAATCCACAGCGAATCTGCCACATCGGTATTGGACCTAATAGTGAGACAACCAATGTTCTAAATGCCAGGAAAGCACACATATTTACTTATCTTTAAAGATGCCCATACCTTTAAAACTTGTATAATCCTTATACAAACCTGTCGCTGTTGGTGGAATAGGGGTCAGGCATGATGGATTTCCATTGTCCAATCCCTCTGTTCTCAGAGAGATAAGCTGGTGCCAGAACAGTCTAGCAGGAGCTTACCCTTCCCCATAGAGAACACAGAAATGGTTGGCTGTGCCAAACATTTGTGTGTATGGGCAAAACAGAGAGATAACTGTTGGCAAAACAATTCTTCAGCCAACAGTTATTGAAGGTGTATAGCCATTCTTAGGGTGCATGCACACTGAGAAAAATAGGTGGAAATCCCAAGCAGAATCCTGCTGTAGACTCTCCTCTGAAAGAGTTGACATGTCCATTTTTTCAGCTGAGAGCTGTAGAGAGCGAAGGTGCCCTATACTTAACTTTGAGACACTGAGACAGGCGGAATTCCAAGTGGAGTCCATGACAGGAGATTTTGCTTGGGACTTCCACCTACTTTCCTCAGTGTGCACGCACCCTTAGGCCATTGGTCAGGTCTGGTATCGCCAATAGGTGCATGTAGATGGGGTGTCCCCAGGTTTAGTGCCTAGGGCAGCAGCAGCTGTTAATACAGCCCTGGAGACATGTAAAGTTTTGATCGGTATGGGTCAGAAAGTTTTGACCCATACCAATCGGGATATAGAGCAGGGAGAAGACGTGTTGCAGCACGTCCACTCTCCACTCTGAATTTAAGAAAAAGAGACGTACTTATGATGGGCTCCTATGGACTCTTAAACTCAGAGCGGGGAGAGGACACACTGTAGCTGTGGGCTTCTTTCCACTCTATCTCCCGATTGCTACAGGTCTGACCACTCACACCGGACGGATCAAAACTTTTAACATGTCTCTATGACATGTCAAAAGTTTTTTTATAACGACAGGTACACTTTAAAGCAAATTTGATTAGTTCAGAATTGATTGACTTGTGAACTGTAGAATTATATTGCCTATTATACTTTTTTCTTATTAAATAATGTATAAGGTCATTTTGTTAGAACAGACAGATCACAGAAATACTGTTAGAACTGGCAACACTATCGTAAAGAACATTTTTTATTAGGTAAAATATGATTTAAAGGGTACATCTAGCCCAAATGCATATGCATACTGATCCAGTGGCACGAAAAGAACATCACAGCTTGTCCTTACATCATTTTTTTTACATTATTCATGGCTTTTAGGCTGATAAGTCCTTTGTATTTGAGAATTTTGAGTGAGCCATTTCTTTATCATTGTCATTGTAAATTAAGCAGAGGACAATGGTCTCCAAACAGCGGAATAGGTAATCCATAGCAACATAAACACAGCTTTATGCATTCTTAAACATTAACAAACAGTGGCTTTGCCAGATTTTACATTCTCTCTTTCAATGGTCCACACAAATAGAACAGTGTTAATCCTATCTCATCTCTCGGATTTGGGGTATATGAATGAAAAATTCAATTGAGGAGATTTGAACATGACCGTATTCCTAATTCATGAATAAGTATTAACATTATTTAATGTCATTGAAGCTTTGTTTCGTGTTACCTTGAAATTTAAATTAACCCTTAGGTTGTCTCCAAATTCTAGTTAAGGGTTTAGTGTTTGCATTTCAGCTTACAATTCTATTGTTTACACAGATTTATGTTATGTATGTAAAACACTGAAATTTAAAGTACATTTTTTAGACAGTAGAACCTCTCTTTACTCTCTTCTACACATTATAATGACAGTGTGAGCTATAGAGCTGCCCTGTAAGTGAAGAATGATATGAATGAGAAGACTGAAGGTAGTCATTTTTTGCGGCTATGGTGAATGGTATTAAGTCAAAACAGGTTCCATACATGTAAGCATGTTCAATGCATCCCTATGTTTGTTACTCTTGTGTCTATTTGATATTATATCATAATTGCCTACCACATTACTTCCAGGGATATACTGTGTATATAGAACTATGGCAAAGTTTTAGGTAGGTGGGAAAAATAAGCAAAGTAATAGTTAATTTTTTAACAAAATGCAAAATGAACAAAAGAGAAATCTAAATCAAATGAATATTTGGTGTGACTGCCCTTTGGCTTGTATGTACACTAAGCATAGATCTTCTTTGGATGTCACTGCTCAAGTCCTTCTCGATAATGTTGAGATCAGAGCTTTGTGGGGGACCACATAATCACTTTCAGGACTTACAGGAAACAGCAGGTTCACATATACATACCTGCAGGTATAGGGCAATAGGACTAATGATGCTGATTAACTTTCGTATCTTGTGGTTTGGGAAAATAGATGATTAGTAGAGATGAGCGAGTACTAAAATGCTCGGGTGCTCGTTACTCGAGACAAATATTTCCCGATGCTCGGGTGCTCATTTCGAGTAACAAACCCCATTGAAGTCAATAAGAAACTCAAACATTTTTGCAGGGGACCAAATCTCTACACAGGGAAGGTTGCCTAAAAACCTGGAAATCTCAGAAAATGATGGAAACAACACAGAAATGGACAGAAAACAGCAGGGGCAGCATGCATATGCACCACGTGTACAGGACATAGCACAGTGAGGGAAGGTATAGCTGAACTACAGATCCCAGCCAAGAGAATGTCAGCAACAAGAGAAATTGACTACTGACAGCAGTTTTGGGGGTAGTCGTATAGAGTATGTGTGTAACTGGTGCTTTTTTTTTTAAGGCACCACGTGCACAGGACACAGCACAGTTAGGATAGGTATAGCTGAACTACAGATCCCAGCCAGCCAAGAGAGTGTCAGTAACAGGACTAATTGACTGCTGACAGCTGTACTACAAGTCCAAGCCAGCAGCCAAGAGTAGCAAAAAAATATATATGTTTTAAAAATTTTAAGCTCTTGGAAGGGCTGTTGGGTTCTTCATGTCGGATTCCTGCTTAACCGCACACTAATTCCCTGCCTAACACTCTCCCTGACAGACAGCAGCTCTATCCCTATGCTCATCCAGCCTGTGTCTGACGCAAGCACTACAGGACCTGATTCTTATATGCCCAGGTCATTTGGCCAGCCAATCGCTGCTATCGACATGTAGGGTTCCCACGTGATGATACAAGCTCCCAAAGACTCTTCTGCATGATAATTGGCTGAAAAAAAGCTGTCAAACAGCATCAAGTCAAAGATGCAGTTGTCTCTAGTATCGCGAGATGCTCGTCCGAGTAACGAGCACCATCGAGTACCCTAATACTTGAACAAGTACCAAGCTCGGACGAGCATGCTCGCTCATCTCTAAAGATTAGATAGTTTGGTGCACTTTTTCGTCTGGCGCATAGGTGAACTAGTCTGCTCTCTTGTCTGCCTATGTAGATTTAAAATCCAAAGGGAATGTTGCAGCTAGTCATGGGGGTGGGGGTTCTTTCAGCTCTTCTCTGCCCCATCAGGCTTAATTGGCAGGTCTTTACCTAATTACATATAAAGAGGGATGTGTCAATAAAGATCAACAGGGCAAGAAGCAGGGACCAGGGACTACTTAATCTGTTCCCAGTAGGATTAAACCTATTATACCACTGAAATGTCAGAGTAAATTATAGTTTGTTTTCTTAATGGAGCTTGTCTTAGTTCTATGCTGAGCATGGTTTGGGCAGAATGAAACCATTGAAAAGCTCCCTTTAATGCCCATGCAAGGGATAAGTAGGAGAGTGGAAATTCCAAGTGACAACAGGAAAAAAAAAAACAAAAAAAACCTCAGCCACTTACCAAGTGATCACCCTGTAGAGCCATCTAGTGACCTTAGGAAAGGGATATGGGAATTTTAGTTATCACCCCCTGTGCTTATAAGTCTGATATGACCTCTGAATGTCATATCTAAGGTGTTTTATTCTGCTAAGGGAAAGAGATAAGGAATAGATGCACATGTAATTATACACATATTGTTATACTCTACCTATTCGAATAATTTGTAACTGGGTCAGAATGAACAAATAGAGGTCTGCATAATGTAATTGTGACTTTTTTAGGGTAAAAAATAAGACGCCGGGAAAAACTCCAAAGCCAAAACAAAAATCAAGAGCATGGTTAGGGCAGAAGAAGATCATACACAGGCACACAGACGGACAAATGAGGGGTGGTTACCAGTAAAGGAGTCAGAAGGTCCAAATATAATCAGTCCCCAGATTGGTAAGGTGACTATCTCTAGATTGGCATGTCATGTCATACTGCTGATGTTCCAGACACATCACCGTCACCTCCTATTGGACATGTGGCACAGGTTGGCACATACCCCAAATATACCAACCCTGCCAAAATAGATGAAGTGATGGGAGATGCACATACAGTATATTGCTATTTCCCTCAATTTCCCTCAATTTAGTAAATCAGAAAGGCTAAATTTTTTCTAAAAATAAAATGTAATGATTTATTGGGTGTTTGTCATTAAACATAATACAAATTTACAGTGTAGTATAAACCAGATTACTTTTTTGCATACATATACTGTATTATATATTACACATTGACTAGTGGGGCTAAATTGTAATTCATTGGTATTAATTTACTGGATCCCTTATGGACCAAACCTTGCTTTTCAGCTTCTTTAAAGGTGAATTGCACCTTAATTTACCTTCAGAAGTCTGATAGACATGTCTAAAGATAACAGCATTGTGAGGCTGTGAGTCAATTTCTAGAAGAAAAGACTGGTTATCTGACAATTCAGTGATTTTAAGCTTTAAACATGGCAATGTCACACACAACACTGACTACCATTACTAAGAATAAGCAGGATACATTTTTGTGGAATTTAATATGTAGCTCCCCCTTGAATTATGTGTAGGGTGTAATAAAAAGTAATTCACAAAAATCGTATATATGATTGGATATTTACAATTTAGCTAAAGGAGAACTCTGATTTCTCTGCTGATAACTTTTACAATTGTCTTCCTTTTCACTTTATAGACAAGTCAATAGACTGCATCAAAACAGAAGTGTCTGTAGTTGGAAGAGGTGCAGGAATTGGGATCTTTCTAATCAAAGGAATAGGGAAAGACTATATTTATCTATGAATATTTTGTTAATTGCAGAAGGTAAAAGAAATACAGTGAGACCATTCCAAAAAGACAGTTTTTTTTAAAGAAGAAAAACCTTTTTCTAGTCCAGATCATACCATACATTGCGCATATTGGCTATTTTCTTTGAAGAAGCTAGTGCCCCTGGAAGATCATATTTTGAATGAGAAGTCCCATGAAAAAAAAAAAAAACACAGACAGGGAGTGGGGGAAATTAATAAACAATGTACACTTACACATCCCCATGTCTCTGTAGTGTCGCTCCCGAGTCCCGCTGATGGCCGCTGGATGTCATTTCCTGCTGGAATCTAGATACGTCACATACCCGACTCTTCTAGCTGCAACATCTTGGCCCAGCTAAACAATTGCCCAATCATTGCCCATTGGCTAAACTGGCAATCACTCAGCTGGTTATGTGACATTGCAGCTGGAAGAGCTGCAAATGGCTGTCCGATGTACGCAGGAGCAGTGCTACGGGGCACGGGGATAAGTAAGTAAATATTTATTATATTCCTACACCACTCCAGAGATTTCTCCTTTAATGCAGTTTGGTGGCCTTTTTGGAGAAGTTTCTTTGTATAAAGAAGCAGATCCCTATACAGACATGAAAAGCTTTGCCTAACCCCTTGCTCATTTATATTTTTTTCCTTCCTCGCCTATTACCTCGCCTATTATGCAATTTAAAGGGGAACTCTGGATAAGAAAAACTTGTTTTCTATTAAAAGTACATTAAAAGTGATATAGATGTGTCTCTATAATGTATTACCGTATCTGATAGAAATCCAGGAAGTGAAGAAAAATGGCCTCTCTGCCAATTCACATTGTCTCCTGCTCCTTTTGCTCTCCCCCCCTCAGGAGACAAATATTCCATGCCTTTGTCTCACATTGTGTGTGTTTGCTGAGCACAGGCTGATGATGCAGACAGGGGGCAGGGCGTGATATCACAGGAGGCTTGGCTGGATCTCTGACCATCTCTGACCGGCCAGAAGCAGGTGCAGCACTAATTTTACTGATTGTGATGGGTGGGGAACTGTGATGATCAACTGAGGGAAAGCATTGCATTCTGGGAACTCCTCAACCAGGAAGGACATAAACTCAATACAGAACAAAAAAAAAAAAAAAAATGGATTTTTGGTAGTTTCAAAACTGGGATAGACAGGTAAGTAATGCCATATGCTTCTGCAGAAGTTTCATTTTTTCTTTTTTAACCTCTACCTGGAGTTCTCCTTTAATCATTCCACTGACAGGTTGTATGAGAGCTTGGTATTTGTGGGCTATTCTACCTTCACCTTATACTTTACTGCAATTTTTTTTTTTAAAAATGCACAATTTAATAGGGCAGATTAAAATGGTTGTCTAGGTAAATTAATGTCCCCATTGTCACAGTAAATCAGTTACATGATTGGAGCATAGTAAAGAATAGATCTATGGGTCACACTGAGTAAAAGCGGCAGAATTCCGCGGCAGAACTCGCCACCGCAGAATCCCACCTGTCTCAGTGTCTCTATGGGAGTGCTCATGCACCTCTGCTCCCCCCACTCTCCTCACAAAGAATTGACAAACTGCGCGTGTCCTCCCATAGAGACACTGTGGGACACTGAGGCAAGCAGGAGAGCTCTGCCAAGGAATTTCGCCGCTTTTATTCAGTGTGAACACCCTAACCATGGATACCATTTGAACAATTTTAAAGATGACTCCAGCTACACTGTTTATGTTATTCCCAGACTGTACCTTGTGGTGCTACTTTGTTTATGCAACTTTCATTTAACCCCTTAAGGACAGAGCCTGAAATGGCCTTAATGACAGAGACAAATTTTATGAATATGACCAGTGTCACTTTAGTCATTAATACCTTCGGGATGCTTTTACCTATCCGGCTGATTCTGAGATTGTTTTCTCGTGACATATTGTACTTTACATTTCTGGTAAATTGGAGTCGATACTCATAACAAATCTTTATGAAAAAAAAACAAATAATGTGAAAAAATGTGAAAAAATGCATTTTTCCAACTTTGAAACTTTTTTGCGTATACAGAAAGTGGTTATACCACATAAATTATATATTAAATAGCATTAGCAACATGTCTACTTTATGTTGGCGGCATTTATTAAACTATCTTTCATTTTTTTTAGACGATAGGAAGCTTAAAACATTAGCAGCAAATTTCCAAATTTTCAGTAAAATTTCAAAATCAGATATTTTTAGGGACCTGTTCAGGTTTAAAGTGTATTTGAGGGGCCTGTATGTTAGAAAGCCCCACAAAGCACCCCATTTCAGAAACTGCACCCCCCAATCTCTGCAAAAGCACATCCAGAAAGTGTTTTAACCCTTTAGGGGAGTCACAGAAATAAAAGCGAAGTGTGTAAGGAATTTGAAAATTTTAATTTTCTGTGCAGAGATTTTATTGTAATCCAATATTTTTCATAATTATAAACCTATTACCAGAGAAATGCACCCCAATAATTATTGCCCCGTTACTGCAGTTTATAGAAATACCCCATATGTGACCCTATTGCGCTATTTGACGCAACCACAAGCCTCAGATATAAGGGAGCGCCTAGTGAATTTCAACGCCTCCGTTATATTTGGTCATTTTTGACTGTACCACTTCAGGTTGGCAGAGGCTCTGGGGTGTCAAAACCTAAAAAACACCCCTAAAGGGACACCATTTAGAAAACTACACCCCTCAAGGAATGTAACAAGGGGTGCGGTGAGCATCTGGACCCCACAGGTGCTTCACAGATTTTCCGAACAATATGGCGTGAAAAAAGAAAAATTTATTTTTTACACTAAAACGTTGTTCTAGCCTTCAATTTTTCATTTTCTTAAAGGGATAAGAGGCAAAAAAAGACAAAAAATGTGTAGCGCAGTTTCTCCCGAGTACAGAAATACCCCACATGTGGCGATAAAGTGCCAAGGGGGCGCAGGACGAGCCTCCAAAGGGAAGGAGCGCCAATTGGCTTTTGGAAGCTGAATTTCACTGAAAAGGATTTCAAGGGCCATGTCGCATTTACAGAGCCCTCGTGCTGCCAAGACACTGGAAACCCCCCACAAGTGATTCCATTCTGGAAACTACACCCCTCAAGGAATCTAACAAGGGGCACAGTGAGCATATGGACCCCACTGGTGACGGGCACAAATGTGGAACAATGTGACGTGAAAGGGAAAAATTTCATTTTTTCACTTTCATGGCACAAATGTGCCCGTCATCAAGGGGTTCATATCCTCACTGCACCCCTTGTTAGATTCCTTGAGGGGTGCAGTTTCCAGAATGGGGTCACTTGTGGGGGGTTTCCACTGTCCTGGCAGCACGAGGGCTCTGTAAATGCGACATGGCGTTCATCATCCATTCTAGCCAAATCCAACCTCCAAAATCCAAATGGCGCTCCTTCCCTTCGGAGGCTTGCCCTGCGCCCACATGACGCTTTATGTCTACATGTGGGGTATTTACGGACTCGGGGGAAATTGCTCTACATATATTGTGTGTTTTTTTCTCTTTTAACCCCTTGTGAAAATGATAAATTCAAGGCTAAACCAACATTATAGTGTAAAAAATGTAATATTTCATTTTCACGCCACATTGTTCCACATTTGTGCCCGTCACCAGTGGGGTCCATATGCTCACTACACCCCTTGTTACATTCCTTGAGGGGTGTAGTTTCTATAATGGGGTCACTTGTGGGGGGTTTCAACTGTCTTGGCAACACAGAGGCCTTTTGAATGCAACATGGCCCCTCAAAATCCATTCCATCCAAATCCAGCCTTCAAAAACGAAATGGCGCTCCTTCCCTTCGGAGGCTTGCCCTGCGCCCACATGGCGCTTTATGTCCACATGTGGGGTATTTACGGACTCGGGGGAAATTGCGCTACACATTTTGTTTTTTTTCTCCTCTTTTAACCCCTTGTGAAAATGATATATTCAAGGCTAAACCAACATTATAGTGTAAAAAATGTAATATTTCATTTTCACGCCACATTGTTCCACATTTGTGTCCGTCACCAGTGGGGTCCATATGCTCACTACACCCCTTGTTACATTCCCTGAGGGGTGCAGTTTCCATAATGGGGTCACTTGTGGGGGGTTTCAACTGTCTTGGCAACACAGGGGCCTTTTGAATGCAACATGGCCCCTCGAAATCCATTCCATCCAAATCCAGCCTTCAAAAACGAAATGGCGCTCCTTCCCTTCGGAGGCTTACCCTGCACCCGCATGGCGCTTTATGTCCACATGTGGGGTATTTCCGTACTCAGGGGAAATTGCTCTACACATTAAATGTTTTTTTTTATCTTTTAACCCCTTGTGAAAATGAAAAAACATGACAAGATTAATAATTTAGAGTAAAAATTTTACAAAAATTACACTAAATGTTGGTCTAGCCTTGATTTTTTTCCATTTCCACAAGGGGTTAAAAAAGAAAATGAACACAAAACGTGTAGGGTAGTGTCCCCTGAGTACGAAAATACCCCACATGTGGGCATAATGTGCCATATGGGCACAGGGCAAGTCACCAAAGGGACAGAGCGCCATTTAGAGGCTGGAATGGAGGATGGAGGCCATATCGCAATTACAAAGCTCCTGTGCTGCCAGGACAGTAGAAACCCCCGACAAGTGACCCTATTCTGGAAACTACACCCCATAAGGAATCTAACAAGGGGTGCAGTGAGCATATGGACCCCACTGGTGACGGGCACTTACGTAGAACATGTGCCAAGAAAATAAAAAATACAATTTATTTCATTTTCACGTCCCAAATGTGGCCGTCACCAGGGGGCCATATCCCCGCTGCCCCCCTTCTTAGATTCCTTATGGGGTGTAGTTTCCAGAATGGGGTCACTTGTGGGGGGTTTCTACTGTCCTGGCCGCACAGAGGCTTTGTAATTGCATCATGGCATCCTCTAATGGGAATGGCGGCCATACCTATTTAGCTGGGGAAAAGGGACAATTCTAATTTATTTGGGGGTATTGGGCCAATTATTAGTTTATAAGGTTGGAAATGACAGGTGTCCATCAAACTCAACCTGTGTTGATCCAGAGGAAGGCAAAAACCCCTCGTGAGGCAGACGACAGTAGCCTCATCACAGGGGAAAAATTCCTTCCCGACTCCATAATGGCGATCAGAATAATCCCTGGATCAACTTGACCCCTGAAATAGGAATAAGGGACAGAATTTAGATAATGTAGAACCCCAGTGACGTGTGGTGCGCCTTGAAGCGATCCAGTATGCAGAGGCCGGGGGGATCAGGACAGGCGTCACACGGGAAAATGGTGTCCTTCCTGATCCCCCTGTTACCCCACACTCTGCACTTCTTCTGGGGTCTCCCTTTCTCCAGTGTGGGGGACGTCACCTGGAAAATGTTGCCCTGGTGCGATACGGGGTCCTTCATATCCAGAAGCGCTGGGTCCGCTCCATGGCTGCTAAATATTAGGGCTCTATTACTGCTTCTGATATGTTCGGATCGTGCCGCAAGCTACAGGGCAGCGAGGGACCGGAAGAGGGGGTGCTGGTATAAAGGTTATCCCCGTACAGGTGGTAACCTTTATCCAGCAGTGGGAAGATCAGTTCCCGGACGATGTCCCCACTAACTCCGAGGATGGGGGGGGAGGGGCATCTGGGGGCTGGATTCGGGTGTCCCTTCCTACATACACTCTAAGGGTACGTGCACACTGCGGAATCGCGACAGATAACCCTTCGTGCATTCCACAGCTGGCACCCACCGGCGGACTGATGCAGGCGCACATCTCCACACGTGTCATAGACTCCATTCTATGCACGGGCGGATTCCGCTCTCCGTCCAACGTGTTCATTCTTTGGATGGACGACGGATTCCGCCCATGCATAACATGGAGTCTATGACACGGGTGGAGACATGCGCCCGCATCAGTCCGCCGGTGGGTGCCAGCTGCGGAATGCACAAAGGGTTATCCTTCGCCATTCCGCAGTGTGCACGTACCCGAAATCTGTAAGAGTACCCTGAGGTTTGTAGAATTTCACACCATGCCGTCATCTCTTATTGGGACGGTACTGGCGGAAAAGACGTGTCTGGGGGGCAGCGTACGCTACGCTACTCCCAGACACGTCACTGGATGATGAGGATGAATGGAGGAAAGAAGGATCCCCCCATTCATCCTCACTGGCTGTTTTGGTGTCGGAGGCAATAATAACGTATCCCTCTGACGCCGAAAACACCCTGGGGGCCATCTTTATACGGGGACTAGTATATGGGGTATGTAGTGGTGTAGTGTCAAACTTTATTCAATGTAGTGTGGTGTAATGTAGTGTTTTTTACGTGTTTTTTTACAGTAAGTATAAAAAAAAAACCTACGCCAACAAAGGAGTTGCTGATAAATGCCGCAATGTGCGGCACTTATAAGCAGACCGTGGCAGTAGAATATAGAAAAAAAACACCCTACGCCAAAAAGGAGGAGTTGCTGATTAGCAGCGCACTTTCGTGCGATGCTGATCAACACTCAGGGGCGATAGGGTGCGGAAAATAGAAAAAAAAAAATTTGGGAAAAAAAAATATTTTTTTTTTATATTCTGAATATCCCTGTAGCTGCTGATAAGTGTATTACACATATCAGCCGCTAGGGGGCAGCAGAGCGCAAAATCCGGAAAATGACGAGGCTGGAGCCGAAAATAGCCGAAAGAAGACGACGAGGACCGCCGGAAAGACCCGAAGACCGAACGGAATGACGGAGGACGCCGCGAACCCGGAAGACGCCGATCAGGAGCCCGGGACAGGTGAGTAATGTACAAATACCTGCTCTGGACCCCTCGGCTACCTAGCTGAGGGGTCCAGGGCAGGTATTTACTATTTTGTGGGACTCTGATCGCCGTGCCACCGGCCCGATCGCCGTGAACGGCCGGCCGGCCGTTCACGGCGATCGGGCCGGTGGCACGGCGATCAACATTACTTTTTACAGTAATGGCGGTCGGTGCCGTCCTCGGACAGCACCGACCGCCATTTTTTTCCGGGTCATCGGGTCACCGATGACCCGGAAAGGTTCCGATCGCCGCTATTGGCTGATCTGAATTGATCAGCCTATAGCAGCGATCGTAAGCACGGGGGGTGTTAACCACCCCCCGTGCCGAGAAGCTATGATGGCCTGCTATGATTTATAGCAGGCCATCTTCCCCGACCGCTGTGTGTGAACACGCAGCGATCGGGGAAACATCGGGCGTAAATTTACGCCCTGATGCGCTAAGTACCATGGCGCCAGGGCGTAAGTTTACGCCCGATGTCGTTAAGGGGTTAAGGCAATAGGAGTAGAGAAAAAAAAAACACAAAAAAAACCGATTCTGCTGTTTTTAACTTAGCAGCCACCTCTATCAGCTGCAAACCAGCGGGTATGCTTACCAACACATTATTAGGCTACGTTCATACTATGTAAAACTACGGCCGTTGTTGCCGATGGCAATAACGGCCATAGTTTTTGTGCAGCGGAACACAGCCTATTAAGCAATGGGATCCCGGCCGGAGCATACACACATCGTATACGCTCCGGCTGGGATCTGTGCGGCCCCACAAATAACTGACATGTCAGTTTTCTGCGGCCGGAATTCAGTGAATTCCGGCCGCAGAAAGACCTGTCAGTTAACACAGTGAAGCAAGCTCTGCGGCCGAAAAGATCAACGGAGAGAGACCAGCCGTTCCGTGACCCGGCCGGGGTCATGGAACGCCCCGTCTCATACGTTGTGTGAACATAGCCTCAGGCTGTACCAGTGGCTGAAATACTTCCAATGTAAATCAAGTTTTTTGATAGGTAGCAGGTGTGTGTTGTTTTTTTTTAACAGCTAAACATGAGATATGTTAAATGTGGTGTCCTTTTTAATAGCAATAGCCACTTTTCACAAAATTTCTTAAATATTTGCTAACTAACCAAGTTTTCTCATCTCCGAATTGTACTGTAAAAAGTCATTTGCCCTGAAAAATTGTCTTTTTTTGGCATTACTAGAGAATATGGGCACATATGGGTTATCAATTATTAAATGAAAAATACATCAGAGTAAAATACAAATGGACACAAATTGAGGAAATTGCAAAATGTGGTCTTCATGTCCAAATAAGTGGTTATCAACATCCCTGCAGTATGTCAGCATTCTAATAATTGTAATCTACTATGCCCCCTGTGTAACAAATATAATTATCCTAACAGCTTTTCTACTCAGGCTCTATGCATTTCCATTACAAAGTCAGCATCTTTTAATTAGCATGATGTAATAAATTAGCAGTTTTAAAGTCTGTTGAAAAGTCCCCATTTTCTCATCTATTTAATCCTCTGATGTTGCTGGAGCATTGTGCTCCTTTAACTTTTATGAAAAAGTGCTGATACTCTTTTCAGTTCATGACACGTATTGCCATGCAAGTCTTCAACTTTATAATTTGGAGCAAATATTTTGGCTGAGCTCTTCGCCTAATATCATCATACTTTGAAACGTCCTTGTCATGTAATTTATTCATTCCTCTCATATTGCTGGAGAAATACATCTCCTTAAAGAATTTTTTTTTTCACCAAAAACATTAATGGTATAGGTAATGTGTAAAAGGAGAGAAGATCAGCTCACTGTGTGCATAGTAAGTATAGTAACGTTTGTCCTCATAGTAAGGAGCAGGTGGCAATGGTAGTCCGTACCGTGGAGGTAGCATACAAACAAGTGGATATCCACAGCTCCAGTAAAATCATTGCAGTTTTATTAAAGATTCCTCTTAAAATCCATACAAATACGTTAAAAAAAACATGCCAACGCGTTTCGGGATGCAGTCCCTTAATCATGGCAGTATAACAGTGTGAATTACAGCTTTATATAAGAGAAGAAGATTGTTTGAACAAAAAATAACACACCCAAACAGGTGGAACAAAATCACATGTTAAGAGTAAAATACAGCAGGTGCATAAGTAGGGGATTCACCAAAAACATGGTATTTTCATGGTGTTTTCAATGCATTTTTGTTTTGTCCCGATTTTTTCAGAATTGGCAAAACTTTACAGGAATTTGCACAACTGCAGTAAAATGTAACAATTTTTGCCTGATTTTGTTAAAAATGCATCAAAAATGCCATGTGTGAATATAGCCTGACATTTGTTATTGGGGAGATAAGCTGCTGTCAGCAGCTTATCTCCTCTCTCCTCATTCAAAACATGTGAACTTTTGGATGAGTTGAATGTTCATGTCTATGGGGTACATGAGAGACATAGGGTACTATTACGCGGAACGAAAATCGTCTGAATCGGCCCTATCCGGCCGATGATCGTTACGTGTAATAAAGACAATGATCAGCCGATGTTCATTGTCATTGGCTCATCGTTGATATAGGTTCTGACCTATAATCGCTGGGCGCCGACCGTGCGCTGCTACGTGTAATAGCGGTGCACGGCCAACGCTTACGATATAAAAAGAGGAATACATTACCTATCCAGGCTGCAGGGCTCCTCTTCCTCTGTGCTTCTCCCTGGGTCCCGCATGCTCCAGCTTCACAGCGGCTTGTCTCAGCTGACAGGCCGCTTGGCCAATCACAGGCCGGGACCGCCTGTGAAGATGTATGGACACATATTATGGTGATCTAAAATATTGTGCCTAGATATAAACTGTAAGCCTGGTTCACATCCTGATGTTGCTATCTGTTTAATGTATCCATTTTATGAAGAAAAAAGATACAAAAACAGATGGTAAAAATGGATACAGTTGAATGTCATTCGTTTTGATCCGTTTTACATTGACTTACAAAAAAAAAAACGGATCAAAAAAGGATGGTTTTTTTTTTTACATTTTGTAGCATACACAAAAATATAGTTGACCACATTTTTCTGTACGTTTAAGGGAAACATTCCAAAGCTGATACAGTGAGATAGATAGCAAAATCGTAATGTGAACCAAGCCTTACATAACATAACAATCTGTATTAGAATTTGGTAACAATATGAATTGGCCCAGACACACAACCTTGTTCCACAATCCTCACTGCCATGAATGTTGTATGTACTAGTGGCTTCCCAGCTGATGTACATTGATGGCACGTCCTATATTTATAGCCACAATGTACAATCTCAGAAAACCTCTGTAGAACACGATACTCTGTTATAAAAGTTTAGAATTCGCCTTCATTTTAGATCATTAATATGCTGCAGCATCATGTTCTCCTAAGGGACCCACTCATGACCAAGAAAACTATTATCGCTGCTGGAAAGAAAAAGCTATCAGTGCTGATTTACACAAGTAGCAGGAGGTAACATGGTCAAAACTAGAAAAGGAGATAGGATGGAACAAACCTGATGTTCCTGTTTATTTAGTAAATTATAAACACATTTGGCAAATGAAAAGGCTACAAGGCTCTACTTCATTACCGAAATTAGGAGCTCAAACCTCTTTGGATGTAATGCCATAGCAGAATAGCACTGGAAAATATAATGAAGTTTTTTAAACTTTTGTCATTAAACTTAAAAGTGCTGTTCCATCTGAAATTACAAATATTTCCAAGATATATCACCACTAGTGATGAGCAAAATCCCTAAAATAAATTTTAAGAAGTTTCGCTTGAATCAGACATCCAATTGTTTCCCTACACCCTCAATTGTCCCTACACCCTCTGGGCCAGGTGCAGAGCTTAAGCCATGTATCTATGAGGGCCATATAGTTAGAAGAGGTGCAAAGGACATCACTGCTTACTATATAGGAACTTCTGCCACAATGCCAGGACACCATGGTACTATCTACTTAAAGGGGTGAAATAAAAAGTGATTATTTTTTTTTATTATTTAAATTTCGCAATTTAATACATGTTTTATATATAATATTTTTTTGCATTTTTACATTGACTGAAAATTAAGCAGGTCACATTAATTCAATGTGATGCTTCGCTCTCCGCTCAAAGAATTGACATGTCAATTCTTTGGGTGTACAGTGGCACAGAGCAGAGGTGTGCGAGGTATTGCATTGTTTCAAGCAGCGTCTGCGGCAAGGGCTCCGCTTGAAATTCTGCCGCTTTTACTCTTAGTACCCTTATTGCCAAAGATTGTTTCCTCATGTCTAATATCAATTTAATTTTATTAAACTGTGCTGTGCTGTGCTGTGGAGCCCTTCATTTCCTGATACAGCCATTGATGGCAGCAGAGGGACCACATTGCCTCTTACTGCTGCCAGTCAGTGTAAAAATGTAAAAAAATAAAAAAATAAATAAAAAATATATTTGAATTTAAAATTATATTACTAAGTTTTATAATTTTATGAGAGTAAATTATTTTTATCCTTTTGGAATATAACTTTAATACTCACCAAGGGGGAGATTTATCAAACTGATGGAACGTAGAATTTTGTAAGTTGTCCCCTAGCAACCAATCAGATTCCACCTTTCTTCCCTCACAGATTCTTTGAATAATGAAAGGTGGAATCTGATTGGTTGCTAGGGGCAACTAAGACAATTTTACTTTACACCAGTTTGATAAATCTCCCCCTATGTCTTCTGTGAACACTCACTGAGCCAGATGCAGAGCACCCGGTCCAGCTCAGATGGTAACGGATTCTTCATTACTTCCTTTCAACCTATTCCCCTTCCTCCTTGTAATTTCCTCTGCATTGAGGTGCTCTCAGCTACTAGACAGTACATAAAGGAACGCTGACTTTATGCAACATCAATCTTCTAAAAGTGGTGAGACCACACCGCCTTTCTCGCACTCACGTTTAAGAAGCACAGAAGACAATGGGGGAGATTCATGAAATTTCGAGTAAAGTGAAACTGGCTCAGTTTCCTTTAGCAACCAATCAGATTCCACTTTTCATTTTCCAAAGAGTCTGTGAGGAATGAAAGGTGGAATCTGATTGGTTGCTAGGGTCAAACTGAGCTAGTTTCACTTTACACCATGTTTGATAAATCTCCCCCATAGTGTGTATTATGGCATCGAAAAAGTTCAATTTTGGACTTATCTGTCTAGAGTAGACTATATTCTCCTAGTACGATATTATTTTTCACTAAGTAGCAGGATTGCATTCCAATATAGATAGATTTCAGCTGGTATCAGAACGTACCTTTTTCATAGCTTCTTGGACCTCTCTTTCATGTGTTTAATACTTTTTCCCTGTGTCATTTCTCATTATTACACAAAATTTATGAACATCTATGGATTGATTTCTTTGCCTGTGTGTTGGATGGGTTGTTACCGACATCTGGTGAGAATTTTGCGTTAATAAAACTCTTAAAAATATATTTACTTTGAAAATTGGTGATGTGTTCAATAGTTATTTCACCCACTGTATACATGTGCATTTACTAACACAACTGTAAAATTGTTAAATATTTACAAAAAAAAAAATATTTCCAAAAGAAGGCGTCTAAAACTACTTTGCATTATAAATCTCATAATGTCACTAAAATTAAACATTCCATGTGTCCACTCGCAAGAATTGTTAATACAGTATATGTCCAGCCCTCTCTCCTTCATAATATTTCTGACATGAGAAAAAACGCTTATTAGAAGCTTTTTCAAGTAGATGAGCAGTATGAGCCTCCTGGGCTTCTTTCCATGCCACTACTGTATCTTGATCTATGTTTTTGAGTCATTGCTTCTTCACTGGTGTCAAGTCCATTTTTAATTGCCTCCCTTGATTGTCTAGTCAGAGATTTAATCGGGCTGATAGATTGGAATACTGCAAAAATATGTTTTACGGCTTCCTTTATTATTTATGTAGAGGCATCATCTTTGTTGTATATAAAGAACAATTGTAGATGACTCTCCAATGGAGTTACATACATGATATTTAATCAATGCGGATTTAGGTGCCACCCATGAGGACCTTTTTCATCTGATGTTTCCCCACAAGTTAGTAGTACTCAGTGGAAATACCTACAAAAAAACATACTGTACCCAGAAATCATATCATCAAAAAGAAATTTAATTAATCATGATCAAAGATAAAATACAATAAAATCATGAAATGAATCAGGACAGCTGATTACAAAAAACGCATGGGAAAAGTGCATGTGCTGAAGTGCCAATGCAAAAATTAATAATAAATAGTTGGGTATCTTGACACAGTAGGTTAATCTATCTCTAAACACAGTAGGACTCTCAATACAATAAACGACATGTGTCACAAAGTTAATGCCATGAAGTATCCTACTGGTAGAGCATTACCTAAGGTGCTGGTTCACACTCTGCCCATGCGATGCGCCCTCGAGAAAGGCATGTTGCCGAAACGCGTGTTGGGGCGCATCGCAAGGGCAGAGTGTGAACCAGCACCTTAGGAAATGCTCTACCAGTAGGATACTCCATGGCATTAATTTTGTGACACATGTCGTTTATTGTATTGAGAGTCCTACTGTGTTTATAGATAGATTAACCTACTGTGTCAAGATACCCAACTATTTATTATTAATTTTTGCATTGCCGCAAGACTCTTTGTACGCTGGCACTTCAGCACATGCACTTTTCTCATGCGTTTTTTGTAATCAGCTGTCCTGATTCATGTCATGATTTTATTGTATTTTATCTTTGATCATGATAAATGAAATTTCTTTTTGATTATATGATTTCTGGGTACAGTATGTTTTTTGTAGGTATATATATATTGTTTTGCTGTAGCGTCACCCAGAGTAATACCTCCATTTATGGTATATTTGCACTGGCTTTGTTTACTTCCGGGGTGTGATATCAGCTATTACACATTTGTTGATTAGTACTCAGTGGAGTAGCCACCACAGTCACACCGGACCGGCCACGAGTGGGGGCCCACGATGCCCCCCCATGCCGTCGCTCTCCTCCCATCTGTCAAAACAATACTTGAGGTAACAAGAGGCAGACTTGTACTGGCCCCTGGCTGATGCGGCTGTCTGGGGGTGTCCCATCCTATCCACGGGCAGCGCGTGCATCAGAGAACTCACTGTTATACACAGTGAGTTGCGTGCACTTCCCAGGGATAGGACAGGACACCCCCAGGCAGCCTCGCATCAGCCGGGGCCTAGCCCAACACTGCAGGAGAGAAGGAGGCTCGACGGAGGAGCACATTGTTAGGTGAATTGTGTTTTTTTATATGCTTTGCACAGAGGGGAGAGGAGGACATCTATAAGGGGACAACATGGGCGGACATCTATAAGGGGACAACATAGGGAGGATCTATTTGGGGACAGCATAGGGGGGCATCTATAAAGGGACAACATAGGGGGGCCATCTATAAGGGGGACGTCTATAAGGGGACAACATAGGGGGGCCATCTATAAGGGGGACAACATGGTGGGGCAATATATCAGGGGGACAACATAGGTGGCATTCTATAAGGGGGACAACACAGGGGGGCATCTATAAGGGGAACAACATAGAGAGCAATCTATAAGGGGGACAACATAAGGGGGACATCTATAAGGGAGACATCTGTAATGGGGACAACACAAGGGGGCCATCTATAAGGGGGACAACACGGGGTGCGGCATATATAATAGGGCATGCATTGAGGGGGGCATCTACTATAGTGGACTACACAAAGGGACAATCTAAGGGGGCTACAGAGAGGAGGGCAATATACTACTGGGGATGCACACAGGATGTCATCTACTATAGGGGGACTACACATGGGGGGGCTCACAAAGAGAAGCATGCAGGGGCATCTATATGGAAGAGTAAACTAGGGGCCATCTGTAAGGAGGCTACACAGAGGGGGGGCACATACCATAAGGTCACATAGAGTCACTCTACCCACTAAATGAGGGTGTAAAGGGACCGATACAGGTGTGCAGTTTGTAAAGAGATGAGGATGGTGCCAGTGAGGAGCCTAATATGTTTGTCTTGCAGCTTTGTTGGTTCGTGGCTCGGAGAAGTTCTCATAATGGCCAAGGTCAGATGAAGAAAAAGATGAAAATCACCTATCAGAGAAGATGTCCCCTGTGAGTCACTTAATATAATTGCTCTGTAATGTATATGGAGTACAGAACCTGTGTAGAGCTGGGTCTACCACTATGTGACTGTATGAGGGGATATTGTTCTTTGTACAGGGGATTATTCAGTAGCAGCGGTGATGTTAGTCAGTATCTGGTTATAATATTTGTTACTTGTTATCTTGTATTGTGTTTTATTGGTCTTAGTATACTGGATTTGGTCAGTAACAATATGGTGGTGATGGTTGTGGTGTGGCGGTAATATTTCCTTCCTATATACTGGTATTATTGGCAATATTGGTCTCAGTATACCGGGTTTGGTCAGTAACAGTATGGTGGTAATATGTATGGTGATAATATTTCCTCCTCCTATATACTGGTATTATTGGTAATATCAGTCTTTTTATATATATATATATATATATATATATATATATATATATATATATACACACCACACACCCCAATAGCATCGCTCGGTCGTGAAAGGGGGGACCCAAGTTGACCTCTTGCACCAGGGCCCAGGGGACATTAGCTGGCCCTTGGTAGTACTTGACAATGGTTTGATATTCCAACAGTTAATTAACGGTCATTTGATAACTATATTAATAGTAACATATATCTCAGCACTTAAAGAGGAACTATCAGCAGTTAGATGAATCTAACCTTCTGATAGCTCCCTATTGCACATGGGGCACAGAAGGTACTATATGTCTCTTTCCTTCATCCTTGGTGCCATTCCTGTGGAGTTTTAATTTAGTCCTCTGTACTGTAAGGCCGTTTGGAGCAATGCCCTGCCCCCAGAAGGAATATCCGTCTGGCCCGCTCCACTAATTATCATTGGAAGGAGCAGCCCAGCCAGGGATGGATCGGCACCCTAGGGGAGAGGCAGTGCACCAATTGGCCTTACCAGACTGAGGACTGCATTAAAGCTGCACTGGCACCAAAAATAGAAACCCCCATTAGATTTTGTGTTGTTTTACACAAATTAACACAGTAAACACAAGGGAGATTGGTGTTTGTTTGCAAAGCCTTTACAAGGCTCAATCAAACATGCAGCCAGGCCACATGAATGACTACTAGATCATTTGGGCAGCCTATTAACCTATAAAGGACCCTTTGAATGATTAAACAGCTTCTATTACACAGTTATAATAGATTTCGTGACTGACCAGCCTCCTTAACTCAATATTTACAAAAAATATAAAAAGAGATGAGGATTTCTATGCCTCCAGCAGATAGAGGTGGTACCAGGTCTCACTCTCCATGTGATGTTGCTGATGCATCATAGCATTAATACTTGATTTGAAAGGGGGACAATGAAGTTCTAAAATTCAAGATGGTGGTTGGGTGACATGGTCCAGATAAAGTAATAAATGAATGGCGTAGATCATGTGACACTGCAGGATTAGTGGAAGTCAATGTGCATTTTGTAGGCAAAATGCTTAAATTGTCAATGACACCATACAAAATGTTATAGAGACATAAGCTGCATGTGGCTTAAGAACAGACAAAAAAAAGCTGAAAGTGCAACAGCAACCTACAGGTGCAAGTGCCTTCTGTATAGACTTTTCACAGTGTACACACGATAAACACCTGCTCTATAGATATTTAAAATTAGGGTCTTAGGAAACTTAGCGCTATTAATAGAGATTTAGCTCCTATCTGCCCAGTTGTAGGCTTGTTCAGCCCAGGAGAGGCCATTGCTAGTGTGAAAATGCTAGAGAAGGGACCATGTCTCTGAGGACACCTTAACGTGGTGACATGGTACATTCGGTTTGATCAAATAGTTTGCTAAGATCCTCAGTTTTTAATATCTAGAGCAGGTTTTCATCATGTGTATGCTAGGGGGAATATGTACAGTAAGCACTTGCACCTGTAAGTTGCTTTTGCACTTTCTGTTTTTATGTCACAGAGACATGTCAGCTATCCTTTGCTTTATAGCAAGAGGTCTAGCTATTATTCCAGGCAACTAAAAGAATAAAAAGGGAGGAGGAGAAAATAGGCAGAAAATAAAAAAGAATACCACCAGATGCTGTACTACTGGGCTTATTCTTCTACTACTGCAGATTATTCCATTGCTGTCTGTGGGGGTTGATGCTGATTGCTATCTGGCTAGAGAAAACTGTCTTTGGGGGATTTAAAGAAACAAGTTACTCCTAAGACAACAACTATTTAAAAAAAGCAGCATATAGCATAGCATAGCATCTTTTAGTGTTCAGAGTTGTTTTTGATTTCTGTGAACTGTGCATTTTTCAAAGCTCTATTTTTCTGATAAAGGAATCCAAGTTTTCTGAAAAGACATAAAGATTAACGAAAAACCCTAAAAGGCCCTATTACTTGTGGTTATTGCGATTATTTGTGAAGTTAACCGCTACCTTAACACCTGTAAAAAAAATAATTCACCATCGACCGCACATCTCTCCATGTAATAGGAGATGTGCAACTAATGGCTGATTAAGCAAAAGGCTCCACAAACAAACTAGCAATGTTTGTGCAGCCCTGGACACGCAATTATGGAGCAGTGCAATACGCTCACTAAGCAGACGTGGATGCAGGCACTTGTTTAAGCCTTGCATGTAATACAGCCTTAGGCTATGTTCACACTACGTAAAGGTACGGCCGTTGATGCCTATTGTTATATGCGATCCCAGCCGGAGCGTATACACATCGTATGCGCTCCGGCCGGGATCCTGCACGGGGCCGCAAATAACTGACATGTCAGTTTTCTGCGGCCGCAATTCAATGAATTGCCGTAGGAAACCCTGTCAGTTCACACAGTGAAGCGAGCGGCTCGGGCCGCTCACTTCACTGTGTGCTATGGGAGGTTCTGATGCGGGAGCACGCTGATGCGCATGCATCAGAATGCTGCAGCTGAAAAAAATACGAGATTATCCGTGCAGAGACCGGCCGTTCCGTGACCCGGCTGGGGTCACGGAACGGCCGGTCTCTCACGACGTGTGAACATAGCCTTAAGAGCAATACATTTTTTACATGGTCAACCGAGCCATGTGGGGCTTTTTTTTGTGTGTGTGTGCTCCATTTTATCAAAAATGTTATGTGAACCAAAAATGTTTAGCAGAGTGAAAGTGAAAAAATAAATTGAAAAAGGAAAAAAAACAAAAAAAACAAACGCATTTGTGGAAATTTCTGAAAATTTCGTTTTTACAACTGAGGAGGGTTTTTAAAATGGATATGTTCACTTTATCCTGTAGGTCATTTGACTGCTTATAACATTTAGTGCAATGTTCCCTATTTAACTATTAAATAGGTAGTTTTTTTCACTAATATAGCTTCATTAAATCATGCTATAATAATAGATCTACCATAGCAATCACAAAGGTGTAATAAGGTTTCCAATCATAGGTTTGATGGGATGACACCTGTGATGTCTATTTTTTGCGGCAATGGTGGGGGTTAAATGACTGGCATTAGTATGGTCACTGTTCCCTGTTATATATATATATATATATATATATATATATAATGCGTGGTCAGGAATAGAGATGAGTAAACCGTGTTAACGTTCGAGATTGTAAAAACTTGAACCATCGGCATTTGAATCCTGCTGTCTTACGGTTCCATGGGTTGGGTGGAGACAGCCCAAGTCCCCCCTGGAAAACAGGAATACAGCCTAGGTCATAGGCTTTATTCCTGTTTTATAGACAGGACTCTGGTTGTCTCCACTTTCCCCTCAGAACAGGAAGATTCAAGTGCCAATTGTTCAGGTTCATATGAACCCGAACCTCAGACGGTTCGCTCATCTCTAGTCAGGAAGGGGATAAATTCTGTCTGCCAGTAGATGACACAGAGCGGGACCTAGGTGGTTACTGAAGATTTATCATTCTGTATGGAGTAAGCTTTACCTATTGCCTATGTCATAATTCCCATCAGATTTGACTTCGAGAGTAAAGCTACCTGCAGCACTTGACTATCATTTTTGGCAGTTCATAGTTTTATTAAAATATATGCAAATTTTTCGCCAAACCAATGTGTTTATAATATGGTTATAACAAGCGGATCTCACAGATCTATGTGCAATTTTCAGTCTAATCACTTGGGTTTATAGACGCTAAACTTGGCTCTCTGCACCTCTCTTAGGAAAACATTATAAGATTGTTTGTTACACAGTATACAACGAATGTATACCAGAGTAACAAAATGTATCATTACTGAATGAGCAATTTACTTCTTTTCTCGAAGCAAATTCTGAAACTGCAAACAATACTGAACCCCTAATCTAAACAGTGTGACATATGTAAATTTCTATGTAATATATGATTGTATTAAGGTTGTGATTTTAGGAGTGTGTTTGTAATTATCCCCCATTAGAATATTGGCATGAACTAGCAAAATGTAAATATTCTGGCACAAGCAAAGTATTTGTTCCTTCATATGTTATATTTATCAACCAATTTATCTGCTTTCCCAAAGACTATAATGATATAATGATTAATTATGGGCTACAACTGTCATTTTAAATAAGACAGCAATACATTTGAGGCAAAAAAGAAAAAAACTTCTATTATGCAATTTTGTCTTCCACAAGCAAATTATTTGCTATGGACGTTTAAGCAGGTCCCTGTGGGCACTTAGATTGAAAGGGAAGAACAAAGTTGGCTGGATTAGTTTTTGACAGGTCATTGCTGGATCACATCTTCACCATCTGTCAGCTCATCAAGAGCGTTAGCGGCTTTTGGCAAACACTCACAGTAATTGTGTTTTGCTCATCGGTTTCTGGGAAGCGTACTTAATCTAAGAATATCTTCAGGTTTCTGTCATGAGGAAACTGTACATCGATCAGCCTTAACATTAAGACCACCAATTCAATATTGTGTAATTTTTCCTCGTGCTGTAAAAACAGCTGTTCTTTCTGAGGCATAGGTGATATAAGACTCTGTCCTATGGTATATTGTACCAATACGTTTGCAGCAGATCCTAAGACGTAGCAAAAGGGGTCTCTGTGGACTGGACTTGTTTTCCCAGCTACATATACATGTGCAGGAACAGGTGGGCCACTGCTAATTATCTGGATGTGGTCAGCATTGAGGTATTTCTGGCCATGTTCCTATACTCCCCTGTATTATATGTCTCAGGCTTGAACTTTTAACTTTTGGGCACAAGATGTCACCAGAGAGTAATTCTATGCTGAAAACTAGCACATTGATTGTCATTGGGGAATATTGTATTGTGTATTGTATGTTTCTTTCATTGGTGCAAGAATATGATTAACAGCACCTTCTTACTGTCGTGGCCTACCAGAGGCTCATTCTAGAACTTTTCCCCAATTGAACATCCAATTATCACACCAACAATCCATACAATAATGTTTATATGTAGTTTAAACCATACAAACATTGAAGGGATATTTTAAATCAACGTGAATAAATCTTTCTTCATATAAAAAACCAGGCCGAAAAAGGTTGTGCCTCCTTCCTCAGAATAGGAGACAAGGATCTAAATGAGGAGGGTCCAACTGCTGGGAACCATCCGGCACCACCCCAGTGTTGAAAATGGAGACCCCTAACATAGGCTTTATCTATGTTTCCCAGAACTCCCTAGGGCTGCATCCAACTTCTTCAGCCAGTGGTAATCGAATGCTGAGCAGGCAGAGTATGCATGGATTTTTTTCAACAACCCATAAATGAAATGTATTGTTGGTGCTGTAATAAACTGGATTTTCTATCAACAAAGCCCTGGTAAAAAAAAAAAAATCCATTGCATATCCTCCCTATATGAAAAGGGCAGCATGGGATTGGTAGCCATAATGTGAATGCAGAAATGTCCTAAAAAGAGACCTTGTACAATTCATGAAAGCGATTTAAAGAAATTTTGGTGAAAAATGAGAAATGGAAATTTTTTCCATTTATCTGCACTGGAGCAGAAGAACAGGAAAAATGCAGCTGGTAGATCCGCTGCAAACCAGACATTAATGGTGCCCAGTAGATGCCATTGACTTTAAAGGGGTTACTAAGGGTTTATATTTTCTTTCTATTTTGCCGCACTGTTTGTAAACACAATAAAAATGTTATGCTTACCTCTCTCCATTCCCCCGGTGTCTCGATGTGGCCTCTCCGGTGTCCTCCACTGACTACAGCTCCGCTACTTCCAAGACAAACTCATCTCGGGAGTGACAGCCTGCTCAGCCAATCACTGGACATGGCGCTGTCCTGTCTCAGCTAGTGATTGGCTAAGTGGGCTGTCACTCCTGAGACAAGTTTGCCTCTAAAGTAGCAGGGGCTACAGTCAGTTGGGGACACCGGCGAAACTGTATAGGGACACTGAGGGAGTGCAGAGAGGTAAGCATAACATGTTTATTATGTTAAGCAGCAGCACAGCAATATATTAAAAAAAATGAAATGCTGGATAACCCTTTTAATAGGGTCTGTCAGGTTGCTGGCATTGTGTCTGTCATTTCACAGGATAAAAAAAATACTGCATGTAACATTTTTTTTTTGTTCATTGTTTTAGATGGAATCTGTGGTGGAGGCATCTGACCGAGCCTCTGATGCATATGTGAACATAGCCTAAATAAAGAGATAAACATAGTGACTCTAAATACACATCAGCCCTGCAGGAATCACAACATACTCTCAGGGCCTCTGCAGACGTTGTGGACCTGCGGCAGATCTACTGTACGGTATTTCTGCACCAAAACAAACGCACATTAAATCTGCTGCATATACCACGGTACCAGCAAAGTTTATAGTCTATAGAGTAAACAGAAAATATGCCCATCCATATTGCCCCCACACTTAGTGGCCACATCCAGTATACTGAGAGATATGTGATATACAGAACAAATAATACCACCACACCAGGAACATGTATTACTGCCACACTGTGCTGGGTATCATCGTACTGTTAAAACCCAGTATACTGTATAAAGGGCCAATAGCAACGCTACACAAGGGACAAATTCTGACCACATATTACCACTGACTAATGATGTCATACCACCATATTGTTACCGAATAAAACTCACATACATGGGGGTACATACATACAGTCACATATACACATTTGGACTTGAACATACTGTACCTACAGAAAGACACATACAAGTACCTATACACAGGCATCTACATACTTACATACATACATACAATCTCATATACACACACTCATGTATATACACATACAGTCACATACACACACTCAGGTATATACACATGCAATCTCATATACACACACTCAGGTACATATAAACACAGTCACATATACACACACTCAGGTAGATATATACACAGTCACATATACTGTATACACACTGGTACATATATACACATGTACACACACACTCAAGTACATATACTGTATACACATACAGTCACATACACACACTCAGGTAGATACTGTATGTATAGACACATACAGTCACATACACACACTCAGGTAGATATATATAGACACATACAGTCACATACACACACTCAGGTATACACACAGTCACATACACACACTCATGTATACACATATACAGTCACATACACACACTCAGGTATACACACATACAGTCACATACCTGTACACACACTCACTCAGGTATACACACATACAGTCACATACACACACACTCAGGTATACACACATACAGTCACATACACACTCACTCAGGTATACACACATACAGTCACATACACACACACACAGGTATATATACCCACACACTCACTCAGGGACATATATTTACACATACACAATGCTGAGGTACTTACATAGGCCTCCTCCCCTTTCCTGTATGTTGCAGAGCTGTGTGTGTGGGCGGAGCTTCCTCCTGCAGGGGGCGGGACTGCCCAGTAACCCCCTGTGTACTGTGCCTACACCTTGTGCAGCAGATCTCCTCCTCCTCAGGCAGTGTAATGTGGCTGTCAGCGCTCACAGCACAGGACGTCCTGGCATGGTGAGCATTCATCCAAGTGATGTAAACATGGAAGCTGACAGCGCAGGGGAGGCTTGTGCCGCCCCCCTCAGGGCCGTGTGATCTGCTGCCTGAGGCAAAGACTTCACTTTGCCTCATGGCAGATGCGGCCCTGCATACTCTACATGAATTGCTCGAATAAGAGACAGCAAATCTAAAAACACAAACAGGAATGGAGCTCAAACAAAAGTGTAATGTAGACAAAGTGACAGACAATGGCCAGGATACTAATATATCAAATAACATGAAGAAAATACCTGAAATAAATGAAAACAAACTAGCAATGAACAGATCAATAACAGTGAAGACTGAGCAAACCAGCAACCAAATCTCAAGCATAAAACCTCATCAGTATTCAATAACACAACCAGGCAGCAAGCAGGAAACTAACATTAAACAATAAGAGACCATTAAGTCACTATGTCCTGACATTGCTTCAATAATACAGTCAAATGGGTAATACCTTATTACAAGACATTCCTTCCCGGGGAAAAAGGTTAGTAAAATTCATAGTCGAACTATTAAACAAGTATCAGCAGTCATTTATATTTTAATCAGTCCAAACCATTATTATAAATTATTTAGTATGTTACATACAGTTACAGCATATTGCACACCCCAAACTGCCTAAAAAATTCTTGCTCTCAAAGAAGGAGATACCCTGTTTCAACAGCCAAAATCATCTTTTTATTAAATATAACACTGGCGCAGCAATTCTCTATAAAAACTAATAACCTGTTTGACAACAACTACCTCAACTAAAAAATTCCTGGACAAAAAACTAAAGAATTTAACCTAAAAGAAAAAGGTATGGATCCCACATGTACATAAACACCATGCAAAGGGTGCTGACTAGAGAAAAGTGAGTACTAAAATACTTGGATGCTCATTAATCTGAGTATTTTCTAATGCTGGAGTGCTCAATTCAAGTAAAGAACTCTATTAAAGTCAATAGGAGACACATCCATTTTTTCTGGGGCCTTTTGATGCAAGGTTGCATGGTGTACCTTAAAACCTCAAAAACCACGGAAACACCACGGAAATGAAACTGGTAAAGCAGGGGGAGCATCCTTGGATGCATTAAAGACTCTCAGGTTCTGGAATTACAACACTTTTACAGACTGACAATATTGCACACTCACCCCAAGGCAAAGTCCAATTTAAAGTGTGGTTGGGGGGGGGGGGGGGGGTTATGGGGTTAGGAAAGACTCTTTCCTGTACATTTACTTGTATGAAACCAAAAAGAAAAAGAAAAAAAAATCATCCTACACCCCTAAAAAGCTGACCCACCTCTCAACTTAGTTCCCATCTTCTCTGACAATTATAGATGTTGTAGACGACTGGGAACTCAAACTAAACCCATAGGCAAATGTCATTGCATGTGTCAGGGCTAGTCGCTAAGAGAGACAAAATGGCGGACACAGACAGTGCACCCTAAGCTCAGCCCCGCCCACTGACTCTACCTACTTGCCCCCCTAGGCTAAACCCTAGGGCAGCAACTGGGCGGCGGTCCCTGTACTGGTGGGACACAAAGACAAGACAGACAGACAAAACACAATAAAGAATAGTCGACAGTCCGGGTCACAACAATCGGGCAGCGCAGTACAAAATCACAATCCAAGAAGCAAGGTCAATAAACAGGCAATATGGTCAGGGCAGGCAGCAAGCAGGGATGGTCAGAAATACAAAGCAAAAGAGTCAGAATAAACAGAGCAAGAGAAACAGAACCAGGCAGAGACAAGCTCAATATCCGGCACTAGAATGAGCCTCAGCCAAATACTTATAGGGAACAAGGAGACAGTTTCAGCCCCTATTGGACAAGGCTCCTGGTACCAAACAGAATCACCTGCGGATCAGAACTGGCAGCAGTGTAACTCCTTAATATCCAGAGCACACAGCAGACGGGTGAACACAATACTAGAAATAGGCCAGTGTTCAGACAGGGTTCAGGTTACTGCACAAGACATACAAAACACTGAATGTCAGCGCCATCTCAGCCGCGCAGCACTAGCTGAGGGGTGCATGGAGTTTATCCCAGGCACCTTCATGACAGCATGTGCATGATATGGGACGACAAATCCTGTTTAACTTTTAAGGATGGACTTGTAGACTCATCATGCCAAAGAACCAAGTGCAAGGGCTCCCAAAAATTGAAAGGAAAGAGGGAATCCCATACATCCCTTATTACATAAAGGAGGGCCTCATGGACATGCTGTAAAAAATTTGTGCATGAGCCTGGTGGTGACCCTTGTGGGAGAGAACTTGGTGGTGATCTCCGTAAAAATTGTGGACGAGAGCCTGTTGTGACCCAGTTAAAATTTTTTCGATGAGAGCCTGTTGTGACCCGCTCAAAACTATTGTGGATGGGAGCCTGGTGTGACTCTCTCAAAAATGTTGTGGGCAAGAAACTGTTGTGACCTTCTCAAACATTTTGTAGGTGAGAGCCTCAACTGACCCTTTCTAAAATTTGGTGGGCAAGAGCCTGTTGTGACCCTCTCAAATGTTGTGAGCGCAGACAGGTAAGGATAACATGTTTATTGTTTTATATGCACCAGCAGCAAAATATTTTTAGAAAGCCAACCACCGGAGAACCCCTTTAAAAGGACTGTTGGGTGTTTGGTGAACCTAATAACCTGCCTAACTAATCACACTAAGCGTACACTACCTCTTTCCTGTCAGCTAACAGCAAGCATCTGGAGACCTGGGTCTATATACATCCATCGCCTGCTATGCATGAATACATTTATTAGACATTTTCTTTTTTTTTTCTAAATTTTATTAGATTTTCTCATAAGAAAAATGGCAAACAGTGCCAACAAGGAGTTAATAATGACATGGGTATTACAACTGAAAGTGGTAACCCAACAGTAAATAAGTATCACACAGAAATAAATATAGTACACCAAACAGGGGCCAAAGGCCCACCTTATCAGCGCCAGGCAGGGGCGTAACTAGAAATAGCTGGGTCCCATAGCAAACTTTTGACCCCCCCCCCCCTCGACTGAATACTAAGCCAACAAGCCTACCTGCAAGCGCTCATTAGGCGTGCTTTCAGTTAAAGGGACAATTGCATAACCCAGTAGGCCCTCTTGGCCATCTGGTGCTGCAAATGATAACAGCTCAAAGAGACCAGTATCCTGCAGGTGGCAACGGGGCCCCCTGATGTGGTGGGCCCCATAGCAGGCACTATGGCTGCTACAGTGGTTGTTACGCTCACTGTGCAAGACATATGAAGAGTAGCATGTAGCATGAGTACCCTGGCTGTATAACTGCAGAAATGGTTCATATGTACAGCAGGCCCACAAATCAGATGAGTAAAGGAGTCAAGCAGCTAAGTGACCCCTCTCTTTCAAGGCCCCTGTATGTTACACAATCATCAGGTCTATCGCTGACTTCATTAAAATCATATTGAGTTGCATAGAATTTTCTCGCATTTCCTCTCTTAAATTTTTAAAAAGCAATGATAAGAACATTTATTTTCATTGACTTAAAGAAATGGAACCAATTTTGTCTTCTAATTACCTTCATAAAATGTATATATTCATAAGCCCAAACTCATATTGTTTGAATTTTGGTCTTCCATTTCAAAAGCTGAACATTACCAATGCTAATACCAGTTGTGTTATTTATTTTCTGTGGTTCCTTTTTTGCATCTTTCCTGTAATTACCAGCTATATGAAGCACACATTAATCATGCTTACAGCACTGAAATCTCCAGTAGCAAAATAGATTTTAACCACATTAATTGTATTTTCAATACATTGAAGCCTATCCTATAAATCACTGTTTATTTAGATTAACTCAGGTTTGATAGCATCAGTTCATTGTGTAAACGACAGTTTTAGTTATGACATATATTAATTTTATTTTTTAAGGCTGACACCCTATAAAGCAAGGATCATAATAAATACAGGAATAAAACTATGGCTGTAACATATGCTTTCTTCGTGTCAATTTTATTCTCATTGGACTGACAGTATTCTTTTGGATTACTTTAATTAACATTCAATCAATTTTACATTGCGGTCTAATAAAAAAAGACAGCATAGGAAACATAATCGTCATTTATAGGAAAATATTGCAGAACAGATTTGAAATCTTGGAGCGCTAGTGTCAATCTTCTAGTAACTGAATTGTAGTTTTGCAGCAGCTAGAAAGCCATACTGTACGTTGAAGTTCATTATTTTAGATTCTATCATTTCCTAATTTGTTCATCAGGAATTAACCTCTGTTCATCAGGAATTAACTGCTATGGCATAGCAGTGATCAGTGTATAGAATCAAATGTTAAGCTATGTTCACACTATGTATGAGACCGGCCGATCCCTGACTTCCCCGGGACCCGTGGATAGACCGCGGCACCGGCTTGCCTGTGATGGCGCCGTTCTAACCCTGTGTCAAATTAAAGAGAATGTACCTGGTGATACATCCTCTTTAAGTACCGTCCGGGACGATCCGGGCAGAGACCGGCCGTTCCGTGACCCGGCCAGTACTTAAAGAGGATGTACCACCAGGTACATCCTCTTTAATATGACACAAGGATAGAAAGGCGCCATCACGGGCAAGCTGGTGCCGCGGTCTGTTTTTCGATCTGCGACTTGGTTCCCGTGTACGGCGCCGTTCTATCCATGGGTCATGGGTCGGGGATCAAGCACTGGAGGTGGGCCATCCCACCCCCAGTGGGAGGGAATTCCCTCCCCTGTATGACGCGGATAATTATTTAAACCAAAAGGAGTACAATGATTCCTATGAGCACTTGAGCATTTGCTTAAAAAAGTTCCCTTTGGACTTAAAGGGGTTATCCAGCGCTACAAAAACATGGCCACTTTTCTCCCTACTGTTGTCTCCAGTTCAGATGCAGTTTGCAATTAAGCTCCATTTACTTCAACGGAACTGAGTTTCAAAACCCCACCCAAACTGAAGACAAATGTAGTGGGAAGGTGGCCATGTTTTTGTAGCGCTGGATAACCCCTTAAAAAAATATAGAATATAGAATAAAAATGTTTTGTTTTTGTATTTTTTTAATATATTAAAAAAACTTACTGATAAAAATTACAATTAAAACCCTACCCCCACATTGAATTGTCTAAACTATTAAAATATGACATAAGAGATCCCAAATGGAGAATGGGGTGTATGGGAACTACTGGTTTTGTTTCAGAAGTAGTAGGAGCGTTCAGCAGGTGACTGGAAGATGCCATAGGAGGACTCTCTAAGCTGTTTTCTATGCTGTATATAAGTTTTTTTGTTTTTCTTTAATGTTCTTAAAATAAACATAAGGTCCTCTTCACACCTTTTTTTTTTTGGGGGGGGGGGCTTTTTTCCTGGCTCTTAAAAAAAGTCATGATTTTCATGATTTTTACTTTTTGTGGAATTTTTTTTGCAGATATATTTTATTTGTGATTTTTGCAAAAATATGCTGTACAAAGAGCAAACAAAACAACACAAAACTCAAAAATGCACCAACTAAGTCTACAGACTTTCAACTAACATTTGGCCAGGTTATTAAAATAGATAAATAAATAAATAAACTGGGGAAAAAAGCAATAAAATAAGGGCGGAAAAACTCAACCTTTTTTATTTTGGAAAAAATTGTGTGAAACTATCCTAATAAAATAATAAAAGTTAGTAGAGTGTACTCTTGGAGTAAATTAATATGATATCCCTGCATGCGAGTTTGTAGAAGTATAAAATGAATAAAAACAAAAACGGAAAGGTTCTAAAATCTCAAAAAATATGTTTAAACCTTCACTCTCCAAGTTTATAATTAAACCATATTTAGATCCTTTTTTCAAATTAATCTCTTCCTATAGTGATTTAATGATTGAAATTAGTCTTTCACACCTGTGTCTCGGTGCTGACATACACGTTGGGCTTAACTCCCAGCGTGATATATAAAACCATAACCAGCTGATGTACCAACATATTCATCGAAGCATGAACAACTTGTCATTACCAATATGAAAAACGTACATCATCCTTTAACTGTACTGATGATCCCTCGTATTGTCGGGACTTTTTCATGCTAATATAAACAGCAGATGTATTAGAAAAGCCAATACAAAATCCAAAGATATAAAGAAGTGCAATTAAAGTTGATTGTTTTATAAAGAATGAAAACATGTGGGCAATTTTATGGACGTGGCATATTGTTTATAAATGTTAATGAAGAAATTAGTGCATTGGAACCTTATCTTTTTAATATTCTATTAACTTGAGGGACAATTGTTATTTTTTAATAAAGTTGGGAAACACAAAGCATGTATATATAATGCTACAAATATATCCCAAACCTAATAAAGATGTTCCATTTTTTTTTTCTTCCTGCCAGCTGCAAATGAATCTGCCCAAGACAGCTGAGCTGAGAAACCGACTAAAAATGGGATTTTTAAACATATTTTACAGAGAAAGTTAGGTTTATATTTATACCATGCTTATACATACAGTTGGCGGTATATATTAGGAAGCAAAAACAGCTATCTGGAAATACACTACACTGTATAGAATTGTATGCCTATGTCTCTCCTTCTGGCATTCGTCAGGCAGGTTCATATATGAATACTTGTATAAAAAAAAGTTGGGTTTAAAATTTTTTAAAATAACTATAAAAAATATAGATTTTAACTTATGGTATAAAATGTCATACATATTCAGACATACAAAAAATAATTACAATGTTCTCAAGTTTTCCAGCACTTATCAGATGCTGTATGTCCTGCAGGAAGTGGTGTATTCTTTTCAAAGTGACACATTGCCCCCTGCTGCTAGGTTTTCTATGGAAACATTGTGTGAACACAGCCCATAGTTTGTTATTTAATATACTATGTGCATTGGGCGACCATCATTCAATTTACTTCGAAGCATTCCATTTGGGTCAGTTAAAATGCAATAATAACGGACATCGTTTTAAAAAGAAAAAGCAACAACCTTCCTTTTTTCTTAGTGTGAACCTAGCCTTTAGATGCTCCCTGGGGTCTGTAAACTTTCACCTAGTCCCATAATGCTCCATAATATTATTGCATATTACTCTTCCATACAAGGGAGTTTCCTAAAATGTGAATTTAATCTAGGTATTAGAAATAATCCCACATAATAAGGGTCAGAGAATGTCACTCTCTTCAAGGACAAATGAATACAAAAGTTTCTAGCCACTTTTGCACTGTTGACCAAGCAATAGCTATGCAGATTAGTTTGTGTTAAGCTCAAGAGAATGTGATGGCAACTATGATTAAATGTGACTGAAACAGTTATGCAAAACATCAAGCTGTTTCCTAAATCTACAGGGAGCAAAAAGTATATCTGCATACATATAACACTACAAATGCAAGCCATTAGAATGAATAATATTACCCAGAGGAAGGATGAATGCAAAGCAAAATAGTTCCTAAACAGAGCACAGACATCATCTTCCAATTGCTGCCTTTTCAATATACTGGAACAAGCTTTTAGGAGTCTACTAAGATGCTATATTCTATTGAAAATAGTTGAAAATGTCAAAATGTTATATCATTTTACTACACATGGTAAATCATGGGGTATTGTAGATCAAGTGATACCATATGCATGATGGCCAACGATTACTAAGCCTTCATATTTCCACTGATATACAGATGTAGCCAGCCAGGCTTAGCATGAGTTGTAGCCAGGGTTAACTTGATCCCTGACGCAACAATTGTGTCAGGGAGCTATGCTAAGCCAATTAGAAAGTTGAACATATGGCTATGGCTATGTTCATACAATGTCTTTTGAGCTCTGTTTAAAATTACGTCCATTATTTTTACTCTAAAATAACAGACGTCATTTAGCAGCCTGGCCTTCCCTTAGTGCAATGACTGCTGTTGGTACATTATTCTTGTTTGGGGTCACTAATTGCTCTTAGGGTGTGGCTTAATTGAAAAATCCATTGAATTTAATAGTAAAAACGGAGAAAGAACGGTGACAAAAAAAACTGTGTGAACAACTATAAAAAAAACGTAAAAGACGTCCGAAAATAATGATCATGTTCATTATTTTGCCGACCGCGGCAAAAACATCAGTTATTCAATACACTGTGTCCATTGGAAGTCCGTCTTCCCATTGACTTTAATGCATTGCCATTGCAGTCAGTTAAATCACGACAAAACAGACATTTTTTAAATATCAAAATTGGGCGCCTTTTTTCAATTTTTTACCTTGTGTGAACATAGCCTATATATATATATATATATATATATATATATATATATATGTGTGTGTGTGTGAATTCTCAATTAATCTAAATTTTTCGAAGTGTAGGATCCCAGGAAGGGGTCAACATAATATTTTACACTTTACTGCAACAGCATCAATTGGTTTTATAGGGGAAAGCTTGACTGACACAAAAGGGTAAAAATGGTTTAGGGTGTATTAACAAATAACTGAATCGCAGAGAAACTGACAGGAGGGGAATCGCAGCGACTTTTGCTGCAAGTTCACAGCGAAAGTCGCTGAGATTCCCCTCCTGTCAGTTTCAATAGGATTACATACTTGCAGCGGAATTGTCATCCTGCTGTAAGTATGTAAGTTGCAGCCCCTTTAACTCCCCACGGCCCATTGCATATATTACTCAGTCCGTGCTCCTGTTTGTTTTGTGGCTCCTGGTTTCCTGTCATCCCGATCACTCAATCAGAGTGCTGTCCCGCCGCAGTGCACTAATTGGGTGAGTGAGACGTCCATGCAGCCTTAGGGCTGAAACCAAGTTCTTCAGCCACTGGTATTCAAATGCTGCATGCTCAGGTTCGCATGAATCCAAGAATGCTCAAGATTTGCTAATTTTTAATCTTTTCCTATATGTAAACAACAAGAGAGAGGGCTATTAGTCAAGAAAGGTGGAGCAGAGTGAAGCATCCAAGGACCTCCCTGATGACTCATGATTCAGGCAGCATGGAAGTGATGACAGGTTCCCTTTAAAGTAAAAACAGTCAACATTATATAAAAGTAATGCCTGCAATGGAGGTGTTCCCTGAGGAAAAAAAAGGTAAAAAGACAAACGGGCTGAAAGCCAACGGGCACTCACCAATTGTTCAGGCTTGTTGCTCTTTATTCAGCACAACACATCAGAAGGGGATAGGGAGGACAGGTGGACTCTCGAGCGTGTACACCCTCTGGACAGCTGTTTCACGCCCACTGGTGCTTCTTCCTGCCGAGCAGTCCAACATATATGTTATATTTGCACTATAAAAAGACTCCTTTAAGAACATTTCCCTTACATATTCTGTAACTTTTATCTATGCACCAAGAGACATTATACTGAACAGAAGTGCCTCTTTTTCATTTTGCACTCCAAGCTTTTTTATCCTTTATTTTGTAGGCAACTATGTTTAAGCAATTTACAATATAATAATTTGAAGTATAATAGTTCTGCAAGGGAAAAAGAGATTTTTCCGTAATCCACATCACGATTATTCATTGACAAGCCAAATTTACAAAGCTGTGAGCCTATAGCATTTCTCCCAAAGAGAACAAATATTAAAAATAAAGTGTTCTGGTAAGTGTATTGAATAAAGCTTTGTGTTGCCTTCTGGCACTTTGTGCTTTCAGCATGCATATTTCTTGGTTTAGACTAATGGATTGCTTACGTTTTCTATCAATGTCAAAAGGTGAAAATGAGGTAAACAACAAGGAAAGGAAAAACAATTCCTCAAATATTAAATTAATACAAACATAATTCATTTAGGCTGAATAAAAGAGAAAGGAAATGGAGAGATGAAAAGTGGATAAAATGCTCTGTCAGTGATAATGCAATCACTACATAATTTTTTTAAAGGGTTGTCTGGGATTGAGTTTTCTTTTTATTGAGTGTAAGATTATTACCAACCATTTACAATATCTCTGTAAGCATTTTAATGAAAGAGTTAGTTGTTATTTAGTGATGATTTCTGGGAATTGAAAACTCACAGTATTAGGCTATGTTCGATTAGGGTATGCTGATGGCAACAACACATGTGCTTTTACCGTGGTGGAACATTGCCTGTTGTTCTATGGGATCCCGGCCGGAGCGTACACACATCGTGTGCGCTCTGACCGGGATCCCATACGCCGCAGCAAACAACTGACATGTCAGTTTTCTGCAGCCGGAATTCAGTGAATTCCGGCCGCAGAAAGACCTGTCAGTTCACACAGTGAAGCGAGTGGCTCCGGCTGCTCCCTTTACTGTGTGCTATGGTAAGCTCTGATGCGGGCGTGCACTGATGGTCCCGCATTAGAGCTCCGCGGCCGAAAGATCATCCGGCCGGTACTTAAGTACCAGGACCCGGCTGGGGTCACGGAACGGCCGGTCTCTTACGTAGTGTGAACATAGCCTTACCGTGTTTCCCCAAAAATAAGACAGTGCCTTAGATAAATTTTTGCTCACATAGAGGCACTATGTCCTATTTTAAGGGGATGTCTTATATCTCTCCCCCCGGCCTTCCCCAGCTCTCCCACCGAGTCTCCCCCAGCCTTCTCCTAGAACCACCAATATCATCAGTGTAGTGACGTGCGTCATGTTACCTCCGATGTGAGATAGGCTTAAGCGATTGCAAAACGATCGCAAAATGAATATTCTATACGATAGATCGTTCTGTCTAAATGCTGATCGTCATGAGAGAAAAAAATTGTTACTCCGACATCGTTAATCGTACGAACGGGCCAATTAGCGTTTCGTGTAAACACAGCATTACAAATCTAAATAACTTGAAAGATTTGAAAGATTTTTGCTACACAACCCCTTTAAAAGAAGGCGTCCAGTAACAGTACATTGTAAAGGTCCCTTATACTAGTGCGTTGGGTCCTTTATTTTGATGTCAACAAAAGACAAGGGCATTTATCATAAACTGCCATCATATGTATCAGTAGGAAAACCCCCTTTGCACTGCAGCAAGATATCTTGTATAGAGTAACGTGCACACTAATACCCTGTGCTCAAGGTATATCAGCACATCATTTGCTGATTATGACAAAATATAAGCATAGGTCAGCTATGTCCTTACCTAATGTAATGGAAATTTCCTGTGTATTGTTGTGTATTGCAGGTGTTAGACGAAAGAATTTCCATGCAGCTGCTCCAATGATTGCTGATGAAGCAATACTCATCAGAAAACCCTGGGGCTCTAATTAAGTTTTAAAGTACTAAAATAAGATGCAGCCGTGCTCACTGCTTATTTGCATCCTGTCTCTCATATTGATTCCTTATACCTTGACTATAATACAATACAAACAAGACAGTTTACAGACATTTCACAGAATAAGAAACACTGACATGAAAAAGAAGCCTCGTTTTACATTACTTTCCATTCTGCATGCCACAATTTCCTTTTTTTCTTTTTATGTCTATGTCACCAATGTGTAAATATAGTTTATATTTTATACATTGCTACACGTACATGTACAAGCTACTGTACATGTACTGTGGCATTTTGGTTTATGTGCTCAACAGGATATGATGGATTTGGTATGAACAATATAAACTTAAAGCGTAACTGTCATTTCAGGGTCATTTTTCTGAAAACATTAAATATCAACAGTACAAGCGATTTTAAGAAACACTGTAATAGGTTTTATGTACTAAAAGAGTTTCCTTCTGGACTGAAAAAGCAATCTCCCAGCCTCCCCCCTCACATCAAATGAAGCAGGATTTCTGTCTCCATTATGTGGCTATGGAGAGGGGAGGGGCTGTTAGGAGTGACTGAGCACAGAGGATTTCTGCAAAGCACAACACCCTACAGTCTTCTCTCAGTAAGTTCATAGATAAGCACTGACCTTTCTGACACCTGAATTTAGCGTTTTTGGTGCCCAGAGAGTCTACAAACAGCTGACCTTCATGTCACCTCTTCCTGCTCTCTCATCTCCCCCAGCCCCTCCCCCCTTCATAGGCTTACAATGGAGAGAGCAGAGCCTGTCTTCACTGGCTTCTCTGTAATGAAGACGTGTTTGCCTGATAATGCACAGATAAGAAGTCAGGGGGGGAGGCTGGGAGATTGATTCTTGAGTACAGAAGGAGGCTTTTTTGGCTGATGAAACCTTACAGAGTTTCTTAAAATCGCTTAGACTACTGATTTCTGCAATAAAAAAAACATGACAGTTACGCTTTAATGTCAGGAATGTGCAGTAGCCTGGTGTGAACTGGGCCTGGTTTTTGCTTTTGTGTGACACACCCGATTGCTTCTCAGCTTCTGGCAATGCAGGAGTTATACTTAGCTCTGTTAGACTTGATTGCTGTAGCTGAGCAAGTCTTTTTGATTGACGTTTTTCTCTGCCTGTTTGGAACCTTGAGTTTCAGAGTGCCGGTCCAATGGGGATACGGACCGGGCTCTTTATCCTCATAAAAGAAAGCTGAGCCAGTCTCTCAGCGCTGGCTATTAAGGTTCATACCCTGATTCCAGCTCCCCCTGTCTATTCCTGCGATCCCCGTTCCTAATTCTCCTGCTTGTTCGACCTGTTATCTGACCTCCTTTGACTATCCGATTGTTTACTGATTTTGTACTGCGTTGACGGTTTGGTTTTGACTTTGGCTTGTTTACTATGCTTTGTGATTGTTTGTCTGTCTCGTTCTGGGTTTCACTTACACCAGGGCAGGGACCGCCTTCGTGGTTGTCCGCGGCTACCTAGGGCCATTTGAGGCAGGTAGGTAGGGACAGTGGGTGGTCTCAACCTTAGGGCTCACTGTCGTGTCTTGTCCCTACCTCCCCTGTCCTGGCACTTACTTTGGACTTTATTATATAAAGACCTGGAGCAGCGTGCACTCACCCCATCTGAATGTTTGGCTGTGCTGTCATTTTCTACAAGAAATAAAAATATCAGTGATAAGAGTGACAGCCCGTTCAGCCGATTAGTGACTGATTGAGACAGGATAGCGCTATTTCCAGTGATTGGCTGAGCAGGCTGTCACTCTTGTCTGGAAACTGACAGAATGTTCAGCCAATCACTAGGCCCGGTAGTCTCATCTGAGGGTATGTGCACACTGAATAATTTTGACGGAAACTCTTTCGCGGAATTCTCAGCTCACATCAGGTCGCGGACTGCGGTGCTCGCGCGCATCTCTGCCTGTGCATAGAATGGAGTCTATGACACGCGTGCGACCGCTGCAGTCCGCGAGCTGACGTGAGCTGAGAATTCCACAACTGTGTGTTCTGTCAAAATTAATCAGTGTGCACATACCCTCAGTCAGTAGTTGGCTTAGCAGGCTGGAGGCAGCTGAAGACACCAGAGACACAGGTTTTTAAAACGAAGCTTGCAAAATTTTGTTAAGTCACAAACTATATATTCTTGGGAAGGTTCATCTTTTGGGTCTATGTCTCTTTAACCTGCTCTCACCTTCCCTGCTCCAGTGCTCATGGCGGTATCTCGCAGCTTTGGTCCCCCAGGTCTGAGTAGGGACCTGGGATTTGACTTGCTAGGCCCACTCTGTCAGTCAGCGGCCATAGTGGGGTCCCATCTCATATAATGATTGTTATGTATATTGAGGATTTTGTTCTGATAGCATGGTGTGATATTGCGTTAAAAAGGATTTCTGAGGAATTGGAATTGTTAAACTCAATGAAATGTAAATATATTTGTTAGCTATTTCCTTGTTTGTTTTTGTTTAACTGCTTTTTTTATTGAAAACATTTTTTCCACTATAACAGCAGGTAATGACAATAGAGAAGAACAAAGATCATGTGAAATGTAGAAGAACAATTATACTTAGTTCCAAGTACATAGTCATTTCACACACCATAAACATAGGAAAGGGAAATATATAGTCTTTTGTCCATAAAGAAGAATTCAAACTATTCTCACTTAACTGGTTTCCTTCAATAATACACATATAGTTGAAAACAACAACAATAATAAAGTTAAGGTCATATTAGACAGAGAGATTATCTGCCATATAAGGCAGATATCCCCTTTTGTAATAAATAGTGATGAGCGAGTACTAAAATGCTCGGGTGCTCGTTACTCGAAATGAATATCTCCCGATACTCCAGTGCTCGTTTCGAGTATTGAACCCCATTGAAGTCAATGGAAAACTCGAGCATTTTTGCAGGGGACCCAAGTTTGCTAGAGGGAAGGTCGTGTGAAAACCTGTCAACCTCAGAAAATGATGGAAACACAACGGAAGTGGACAGGAAACATGTATGGATGCCTCTGTGGCTGCCTAATTGCACAATTATGCCTAATTCTTGTCAACAGCCTGGTTAAAACCAAGGTAGGCATATGAACCACACAAAAACTAAGCCTGACAGCATGGCAGTGAGAACACAGGGAACCATTTAAACAGAGGTAGCATATGAACCACCCCAAAATTTAGCCTGACACAGCATGGCGGTGAGGAAAGAGTGACCAAGGTAGAAGCGGTAGCCAGTGAGCCTTCCAAAAATTAAACCAGGCACAGCATGGCAGTGAGGACACAGAGAACCATTAAAAGTGAGTGAGGAAGCAAGTGAGCCTCCAAAAAAATTGGAGTGAGGCCAGGGGCTGGGATTTATAGTGAACACAAACCTAGGTGCTGACAGCTAACTGGATAGGCCAGCTGTCAGTCACCATCAAGGGTACAACTGATGCCGGTCGACCGGGGGTGGTGAGGCCCTGGCCGCGGCTACACAAAAAAAAAAGATAACACAGCTGGCTGGTTGCTGGGGATGCGATCAGCGGTCCCCGGCTACCAGTCCTGCTCCTCCGCAGAATTTGGCTTTGACTGTAACAGTTGGAGTAACATTCCCTGCACCTCTCCCCCCACTGCTGTTTTGATCTTGAATTTGACTTTGACTGTAGCAGTTGGAGTAACATTCCCTGCACCTCTCCCCTACCGCTCTTTTGATTTTGAATTTGACTTTGACTGTAGCAGTTGGAGTAACATTCCCTGAACCTCTCCCCCCACCACTGTTTTGATTTTGAATATGACTTTGACTGTAGCAGTTGGAGTAACATTCCCTGCACCTCTCCCCCACCGCTGTTTTGATTTTGAATTTGACTTTGACTGTAGCAGTTGGAGTAACATTCCCTGCACCTCTCCCCCCACCGCTGTTTTGATTTTAAATTTGGCTTTGACTATAGCAGTTGGAGTAACATTCCCTGCACCTCTCCCCCCACTGCTGTTTTGATTTTGAATATGACTTTGACTGTAGCAGTTGGAGTAACATTCCCTGCACCTCTCCCCTCCCAGCTGTTTTGATTTTGAATTTGACTTTGTAGCATTTGGAGTAACATTCCCTGCACCTCTCCCCTCTCTTAGATAGTGTCAACATAGCCTTAAAATAAAGCTATACTAACTTGAAATCTAAGTCCAGCTTTTTAGGCTGGAAACAGGTGGATTCAAATGGGATGGAAAATTTAAAGGGAGGACTTGTATTTCTCTTTCCTGTTAGATCTGGTTTTGGCACAAAGGAACCACAGCCCCTCTATAATGAGGCTCCATTGGGTCGAAGGTTTCCTCCCACTGGGGCAAACTGGCTTGCCTCCAGTGCTTCACCCCCAGCTGGTCCCCGGGAAAAGCATGGCTTAACCACACTGGGGCCGTTCTATCCATGTGCAAACCTTAACCCTTAGAAGACCTGGACAATTTTCATTTTTGCACTCTTGTTCATTCTTCAGCGCGGACAGGGCAGGAGCGCGCGCCTCCCATAGACTCCCATTATGAGCGGGAGGCTAACGGCATTCCGCGGCGGACAATTCCATCGCGGAATTCCGCTACCTTTCCTCAGTGGGAATGGGGCTTTACATAGGTTGTATTTAGAGGTTTTGTTGTTATTGGAGTGTATAGTTAAAAAGCTTAATAGTGGCGTTATACTGGGGGCGGTGCCTAACTGCGGATGAGGACGGACGTGTGAGTCCTGAGCTCCTGCTGGTACCGGCTACACCGCAGCTCAAACAACCTCCTGTGACCCGAAATTACACCTTCTAAACCCTCTCGGGACACTCTATGAGCCTGGACATGACCCGATCGAAAAAGAAGAAGGGACTGAGGAGAATACCTGACTTTGTGTCCGCCACGGACAGAATCCAAGATGGCGCCGGTCAGCGCGGCACTGCAGGCCCGGCTCAACAAGCTCCTCCGCGGCGCGGCGCGTCTCCTGCAACAACAGGATCGGAGGTAAATAAACCGCTGCATTCCCCGGCCCCTATGCTGATGTTGGATTCGTCCCCCGATAACATTTCTGCAGTGAGCCCTTCACCTCACCGCATAACAGAAGGCCGCGTGGACGCCATTACTCACTCGACCTATAGCTCGGGTCCCTTCATAGAGATAGATACTCCCTCCCTTCCGCCCACGCCACTATCATGGAAGGTGACCCACTCTCAGGGACATTTGACTATGCCGCTAAACAGAGAGGGGACCCCCGTACAGCGTCCTGTCACAAACCCGGCAAACACCGACAGGCCGGTCACTGAGTCTGTGATGAGGCTCTTATTGCAGGAGCTGGATACCTCTATAGAACAAAAGATTGACCGGGCCATCTCTAAGGTACGCTCTGATTTAGATGCTGTTGGGGAAAGAACTTCCCATATAGAATCCAAAATGGCTGAACTTACCAATTCACATAACAACTTACTGGATTCTCACAACTCACTGGAAGAGGAGGTGGAGGCCTTAAAATTAAAACTTGCGGATGTCGAGGACAGGTCCCGACGCAACAATGTGCGCCTGAGAGGTATTCCAGAGACAGTCAAACCAGACCAATTGAAAGAGTTCATAACTGATTATTTTGTACTACTGCTTCCAACTGCTGGGGACAGGGATCTATTCATTGATAGAGCACACCGGCTACCCAAGCCGAAAAGTTTGCCTGCAACTACTCCAAGAGATGTGATAATACGAATTCACTTTTATCACATAAAAGAGCAGATCATGGAAGCAGCACGAAGAATCGCAGATGTCCCAGAACGATTTTCCTCCATTGCTATCTTTGCTGATCTTTCAGCTACAACTTTAGCGCGCAGAAGAGAATTTGCACCAAGCACCAGGATCTTCAGAGATCGAGGAATTTTGTACAAATGGGGCTTCCCTGTTAAACTGATCATTTCCAGGAATGGCACTACCATCATCGCCAACACTCCAGAAGATGCAAACAGATTGTGCTTGGAATGGGACTTGATCCCGACCGGAGATGTATCCAATGGAGGGAAGCGTCCATCACAACGCTCTCTATCACCGGAATGGTCCACGGTGACCTACAATAGGAAGCGACAACGTTGAAGATGACCCTGATGTCCCTCTTTCAGGCCTTAAGGCCTGTTGTTTACATGCTTTAACCAATTTTTCCTTTTAGAAGTCCCTGTTGTCACCTTTGTATTTACCTATATAGGGTACGGTATTGTTTTACCCATATGCCGGATGGGCACTTATGCTTCAGGCACCTTTCCTTTTTTCTCTCACTTTTTTTGCCTGATAGTTAACCCCCACGGATGGGCCTCTTCACCCCATCACCCACTCTATTTGTTTCTTTTACTGCTGGTTTGATTTTTTATGGTTATATGTGTTTAACTGTAATGGCAAATTGTGTCTCACATAACGGTACAGTAATGCTTAATTATTCATGTGTATTATTACTGGTGACACCTCCCATTTATGCGATAAGCAACGATATGAGTAGCACTAGTTCTAGTGTCTATCATGGGGGTACGCATAGTCTCCCTGAATGTTAGGGGTCTCAACTCCCCATTTAAAAGGTCTCTCCTGGGTAAGGAGATGAAAATTCTAAAAGCTGATATATGCTGCATTCAGGAGACTCACCTGAATTTAGAAGACCTTCATAGACTAAAATATAGAGAATTTCCACAAATTTACTCAGCTCCAGCGATCCGCAAAAAAGGAGGTGTCTCCATACTGATAAAGAATACTGTCTCTTTTACGGTGCAACAGCACCTGATAGATGAAAAAGGTCGGTACGTGATACTGGTATGCACTATAAATAATGCCCCATACACTCTGGTGTCAATATACGCTCCTAACAGACGTCAGCAGGCTTTCATTAGGAAAATTGTTCAAAAATCTATGAAAATTAAGTGTGGACAACTCTTAATTGTAGGTGATTTTAACCTCACTATTTGGCCCTCCTTAGATTCCACCTCTCCTTCACCTGGCCCAGAACCCACCCCTCTAGACCAGCTAATGGCCCTACATAATTTGATCGACCCGTGGAGGATCCAACATCCCCAAGAAAAAGACTTCACCTTTTTCTCCAATCCCCATAAGATTTATACTCGTCTTGATTTTTTTTTAACAGATAGATGTCTCCTTCCCCGAATTCGGACCACATCAATAGGACCCATCACGTGGTCAGACCATGCACCTATAACTCTAGACCTGCTTGATGGATTTGCCCACTCGTACGACTCGGTATGGAGACTTAATAACTTTATTTTATCCCACCCCAAATACTCCCCTGCCTCTACTTTAGCACTCCAGGAATATTTTAAAATTAACGACAATAATTTAGTATCCGATTCTACGCTATGGTGTGCGCATAAAGCCACTATACGGGGCCATTTCATCAAGCAGGCCGCGCATTTTAAAAAACAACACATAGCAGAAATAACCCGTTTGCAAATTCTACTTTCAGAATTACACAGACTCAATAAAATTACTTATGACCAGTCTAGGGCCAAAGAGATCTCCAACGTTTCGACTAAACTTCATGAGTTAAACTCCTATAAGTACGAGCTAGCTTTAAAGAGGCTTAAACTATCGCACTATTGGCATGGCAATAAAACAGGAGCTCAACTAGCGAGGCAAGTCAATAAAAAGGCTCTCAAGTCTCGTATTCCATATATATACAATTCTGCACGGGAAAAAATTGTAGACCCCAAAGGTATTGCTAACACCCTTGCTGCATTTTATGCTTCCTTATATAACTTACGCCATGATCCCAATACGCCCCAACCCGATCACGTAGAAATACATCATTATCTTAAATCCCTGTCGCTCCCCTCTATCTCGAAAGAACAAGCATCCCTTCTTTCTTCTCCTATAAAAGCAGATGAGGTTTCCTTTGCTATTAAACTCCTTAAAAACAATAAATCCCCAGGCCCCGACGGCCTTACTAGTGAATATTTTAAACTCCATGAACCCATATTACTTCCCTATCTAGTTAGAATATATAATAAAGCAATAAAAGAAGGCTCTTTTCCTAGTGAAATGCTGGCGGCATTAGTGGTGACCTTGCCCAAACCGGGTAAATCGCCAGATATCCCGGCCAACTTTAGGCCGATATCACTTCTCAATGTCGACCTAAAGTTGTACGCTACGGTCCTAGCCAAACGAATGCTTGACATCCTTCCTACACTCATCTCCAATGATCAAGTGGGCTTCGTGAAAGGACGCCAGACCCTGGACAGCACGCGCCGCTTTATCAATTTACTTTCTATTGTTGAGCGCCGGCGAACGCCTTCTCTGCTCCTCACCTTGGATGCGGAGAAGGCGTTCGACCGCGTGCATTGGGGGTATCTTGACTTAGTCCTTGATAAATTTGGGATTACTGGGGATATGCATAAAGCAATCATGGCATTATATACCTCGCCTTCTGCGAGAGTTTATACCTCAGGAACACTATCTGACCAATTCTGTATAACCAATGGCACCCGCCAAGGATGCCCCTTATCACCGCTGATCTTTGCCATGGTTATGGAACCACTGGCCCAAAAAATCAGGGAGACGTCGGCTGTCCAGGGGATTAAAGTTGGGGGAAAGGAGCATCGCATTGGACTCTTTGCAGATGACGTCATACTATGCTTATCATCTCCTGATAAATCTCTGGAGGGTATCGTGCACATATTGGACGAATTTGGGCGCCATAGCTATTATAGAGTTAACAACTCTAAATCCCTTATTCTAAATATGAATATTTCTCCAGAATCCCAGCAAATTCTCCAACGACGGTTCCCCTTCCCCTGGTCTGAGGGTTCATTACCTTATTTGGGCATTACCCTCACCTATCCCCTTTCTAAATTAATACCTACTAATCTAAATAATCTTTCCTCTTCTCTTCGTAAAGATATCCAATCCTTCTCTGTTATGCCTATATCATGGTTAGGTCGGGTAGCGATAACAAAAATAATTTTCCTCCCGAAGGTACTTTACCATTTTAGAAACCTACCTCTTCCATGGCCTAGAGCGCGTATACGTCATCTGCAGAGACTCCTAATGTCCTATGTATGGAACGGGCAGAAAGCTAGAGTGTCGGAGAGGGTTCTATGCGCTCCTCTGAAATTTGGGGGCATTGGGTGTCCCAATTTGTTAAAATACTACCAGGCCACTATTTTAGATCAAGCTAAAAGCATGTGGATAGCCGACCCTTCCAAACAATGGGTTGAAATAGAGAGGGTAATAACTAAGGTACCAAACTTCCAAGTTATGTTTTGGCAAGCCAGACTTCCCAGTAGAAGGCCCCCTCCTACTCTCCCTACAGTTAAAGCCGTTATCCAGGTTTGGACGGCAGTGGCAAATAGGCCTGATCTCCTTCCAACACGCACCCAGGACATTCCTCTAGAGGTGGTTCAGCATTGCATCCCTGACTCTAATTTTGGCAATTGGGTGGCGAGAGGGATACAAACTATTAAAGATACACTAGAAGGCGGAAATCTACTTCCCTTCAACTGCCTAGTCCAGCGGTATGGCATCGCCAGCAGGGATCTCTTTAAGTATCTCCAATTTCGCCACTTTCTAGCTTCCCTTCCGCATCACCAGAATTTACCAATGAGCAAATATGAACTATATTTTAAGAGCGCCTCACAGGTGCGACATGGCATCTCGGCTGCATACACTGCCCTTACCCCTATAGCCAACAGCTACCCTTTCCAGGATAAATGGGAAAAAGACTTACAAACTCCCATCACCAGCTCTCAATGGGCTGCAATATATACTTATAACCATAGATTTTCACGTTGCGCTAATCATATTGAGGCTACACGGAAATTAATGTATAGATGGTACCTCACTCCACATAGACTTGCTAAGATTTTCCCATCATGCCCGAATGTCTGCTGGCGATGTAATACAGATGTTGGCACCTTATTTCATATATGGTGGACATGCCCGAGGGTTGTTCCTTTTTGGGACCAGATACGAATACTACTAGGTTCGGTATTGGGTTTTATTCCACTATGGGGTCCTGGGACGGCTCTATTACATCTGAACCTAGAAGATTTGAGACTACGCGACTTGTCTATTGTAGTTCACATATTGACAACAGCCAAATCTAAACTTGCCCAAAAATGGAAGAGTACCTCTCTCCCTACGATGGCGGAGATTGCCCACACAGTCCAACTTAACTCCACTATGGAGAAAACAATAGGTGTCTCTTTGGGTCGGAAAGACGTTTCCAACCAGTATTGGGATAAATGGGATACATACTATACTGCCAACTATTCTTGTCGACCTGTATAAGAGGGAAACCTTACGAGTACAACCATCCCCTTTTCTCTAGAGAGATGTACATTTGCTTACTATCATTTGTGTGCATATATACCTTTGAGCTGTACAGTTTAACCTCTTTATGATTTTGTATATTTAATTCCATGAGCTGCCATTACTGTTTGTTTTGTTGTGTTTTGGTTTGTTTTGTACTAATTCTTTGTTTTGGGACGTACTTTCGTCCTATATTGATGTATGTTTAAAATTGTGAAAATCTCAATAAAAAATATGTTAAAAAAAAAAAAAAAAAAAAAAAAAAATAGTGGCGTTATACTGCGACTTTGGCTTGTTAGATGTGCCCAGGCATGCTTCCCCTGCTGTCCCAGTTGCATTCCAGAGGTGTTGGCATCATTTCCTGAGGTGTCATTGTGGACTTGGTGACTTCCATGTGGTTGAATTTTGATTGCATTCAAGCATTTTTCTCCCTTAGACTTTAATGGAATTTGATATTCGATCGAATAGTCGAGCATTGGGGTCTACTCGACTCGATATTCAAAAATTCAAATATTTCACCACTCGCTCATCTCTATTCACAGGTGCTAACTTGGCCTCTGAACTTCACATATCTCAAAATCATTTGGTATCTATGGGATATAAAAAAAAATGTATCCAAGTAAGCCTTGTCTTGCAAGTTACAGGACATCTAGGTGCCAGGTATAACAAAAGATGTTCAGAGGTTTGATTGGTTAGAAAAGCTTTGATGGCATACGGAGTACATGCACAGTAGTCAGCATTAAGCAGTTGGCTTTAATGTTATGGCTATACATTTTGTGTATTACACCGCAACGTCAGCTGTTTTTGAGCTTACGCTGCAGATTATTTAAAGTGATTGCTGAAAATGTTTCCACTCTCTATGAGGATATCTTAGTACCAACTGGATCCTATTACTGTGTTATTGTGTAAAACCCATGGAAGAAGTAATAGGCTGAAAATGACATAGTGCCCTGTTCATACAAGTCAATGGAAGTAGAAGATAAAACAGGACCCCTTTGAAAAATTGTTTATCCTTTTACAGAGGCATCCATGACAGCAAGGATTCATAGAGAGCGGCAAGTAAAGAATAGATAACAGGCATGAAATAAGAAGAGTGTGGTTAATTGTAGAAATGGTTAAAATCTTTACCAAAGCCCGGGCTCACGTTCATGCACCAGGAGATTCAGCAATTACTAATACTGTCAATGTGGCCACTATGGAAATAACATATTCAGAAGTATAATTGTTCCACTCAGAGATAAGCAGGCATTGTACAGATTATATTAGAAACTAATGATCAATATACAGCACATTCAGCATAGCAGCATCCCCATCTGTTTTCATCATTGCATCTGTAGACATTGATTTTTTTTCTCCCATCATGAGTATAAAATGATCATTATTTAGATCTTGAAACTTCTTCCAATAATATAAACAATTCCTGTAATTTATCTTCTAGTTCAATATACCGCCTGTTATGCAATGGTTGACTGTAATAAACATACAAAAATACATATTAATGACACTTGTCAATGAAATAAATCAATAGAGCTGTGTGTGTATATGTTATGTTTTATTTATTTATTACATGTTAACAATGTGTTTTGTTGCATCCATCTTCTCCAGCCATCAGGATACAGATACCCAGTGTTCAGGTTCGCTTAAAGGGGTTATCCAGCAAAAATCTTTTTCTTTCAAAACAACTGGTTTCAGAAAGTTATTAAGATTTGTAATTTATAAAAAAAAAAAATTAAAAGTCTCAAGTCTTCCAATACTTATAAGCTGCTGTATGCCCTGCAGGAAATGTTTTCTTTCCAGTCTGACACAGTGCTCTCTGCTGCCACCTTTGTCCGAGACAGGAACCGTCCAGAGCAGGAAATTGCAGTATTTGCTGCTGCTCTGGACAGTTCCTGTCTTGGACAGAGGTGGCAGCAGAGAGCACTGTGTCAGACGGAAAAGAATACACCACTTCCTTCAGGACATACAGCAGCTGATAAGTATGGGAAGACTTGAGATTTTTAAATAGAAGTAAATTACAAATCTATATAACTTTCTGACACCAGTTGATTTGAAAGGAAAATATTTTCTCTGGACAACCCCTTTAAAGGGAATCTGTCCCCCCCCCCCCCCCCGTGCCGGGGTGACAAGCTCCCGACCCCCCGTTACAGCCCCCTATACTCACCTGATCCCGCCGGGTCCCGCTTCTGGATCCGGTCGGGTCACCGAGATCTCAGCCACTGCGGCCCGGCGCGCGCGCTGAGAGATGAGTCTAACGCTCATAGAGAATGACGGAGAGTCCAGCGCTCCATCATTCTCTATAAGCGTTGGCACGGGGGGTGACAGGTTCACTTTATGCTTCCTGTCTGTAAATATGGATATATACATGCATGTATGGAAATTAGAAACATGACCCTAGAGAGTAGCATGAAATCAGGTTAGAATTAGAGATGAGCGAACCGGGTTCGGGTTCGAGTCCATCCAAACCCGAAAATTCAGCATTTGACTAGCTGGGGCTGCTGAACTTGGATAAAGCTCTAAGGTTGTCTGGAAAGCATGGATACAGCCAATGACTATATCCATGATTTCCACATAGCCTTAGGGCTTTATCCAACTTCTGCAGCCACCGCTAATCAAATGCCGAACGTTCGGGCTCAGATGGACTCGAGCATGCTCCAGGTTCACACATCTCTAGTTAGAATGTTTTTCTTTTACTGAAGAGAAGCACATGAGGGGAGATTTATCAAACGTGGTGTAAATTTTTCCAGAGTCTTGAAGCACCGACTGCAGGAATATCAAACCTCAGAAAAGTTATAATTTCTGCAAATGGAAGATTAAAAAAAATTATAAGAAAAATAATTATGACATTGTCAATGTACTGACTATCAGTTCTGATCAATTTAATAGTTAATGAAAACAGTACTAATGGCTTTCAAGGACAAAGACGTGTTTTAATGATTTTAAACATTTTGCATACTAATGTATGAGGAGAAAGTACATAGATTTAACAGTATCATTCACACTGTATACCCTCATTATGTTAATAATTTAAATTCTGAACAATCTGCATAAAATAGCAAAAAAAAAAAAAAAAAAATTACACTTCACTGTGTCAAGCTGCAAAGGTCAGCAGATACCAGAAATAATCGAAATTTGTTAAAAAAAAAAAAAGCTTGCCTTGTTATATCCTAACTTTATAGTGTCACCGATTAATAATGTGCAGTCATCCAGTCACTCTATAAAACCAGTGGGACAAAATTATAAGAAAGCAGGTGATCTCTTGAACATCTTCAGATGAGACGAACACATTCAACAGTTTCTTCTTTTCAATGTGCTCAGATTCTTATACAAAATTAGCATGCAAGGGGGTGAAAGTTACAAATACTATGGGGGAAAAGATATAAAAAGGGGTTATTTGGGTAACAAAAACAATATTCTAAACAATCCCCCTTCCCAATACCATCCTATGTCTAATATACATGTATAATAGTGATGAGTGACTACTAAAATGCTCGGGTGCTCATTACTCGAGACGAGTATTTCCCAATACTCGGGTGCTCATTTCGAGTAAGGAACCCCATTGAAGTCAATGGGAAACTCGAGCATTTTTGCAGGGGACCCAAGTTCGGCAGTGGGAAGATCCTGTGAAAACCTGTCAACCACAGAAAATGATGGAAACACCACAGAAATGGTCAGGAAACAGCAGTAATACAGGGATCGGCATTACCAGGGTTAGCAATCCTCTACAATAATGCCTATCCCTGTATTGGGTAACATATTTAATTAATAAAACAAAGTTTCGTTCTAAAAAAGTTATTTTGTTCTTCAATAGTTTAATTAAAACAAATCCATACTTGTGCAATTAAATATACTGTTAAAATAAATAAATATATATATATATATATATATATATATATATATATATATAAATGTATATTTATTTATATATATATATATATATATATATTTATTTATTTACAGTATATTTAATTGCAAAAGTATGGATTCATTTTTATTAAACTATTGAAGAACAAAATAACTTTTTTAGAACGAAAATGTGTTTTATTAATTAATTATATTAACTATTACAGGAAGCTCTATTAAAGCCGGTTCATATTGCCGGTAATAGAGCTTACTGTAATAATTAATACTTTACTTTATTTAAAACATCAAATGTTTCTTCTAATTATGCTATCACAATAGCATTATTAGAAGAAACTTTTTGATTCATATGTGCGCTCAGCTGATTGGCTGAGCGCACATATAAAGAGTGGGTCCCCGGCACAGTGACTTCATTGTGCCGCGGACCGGCGAAGGGACATCATCGGATATCGGAGGGTGAGTATAAAGCTCTCCCCACCCCCTCCCCTGCACTGCACCCATCCCAGCAAGGAAGGGAGGTCACTTAACCCCTTCCATGCTGGTATGGGTGCAGTCTGACATCAGTCTGGCCCCCAAGGGGTTAAGGGGGATGCAATGCATCCTCCCTTAACCCCTTGGGTGCCAGACTGTAAGCAGCGATCTGTAGAGATGCTGCATACTGTAAGGTGCACAATAGGGGGAACCCTACTTGGTTGTTGTTTTTTTCTTCAAATAAATAATAAATAATAATAAAAAATAAAAAAAACGCATAGGGTCCACCCCTATTTTCATAACCAGCCAGATTAAAAACCAAGCAACAGCAGCCTGGTAACACCAGGGTGGGAAGGGCCATTGGTTTAGGCCCTCTCCAGCCTAAATATCACTAGCCTGCTGCCGCCCAGTCCAGGAGATCCAATTTTGACGCTCCGGGACCACTGGCACCCGGCTCTTCCCAGTACCCCCGGTGGCATTGGGTACTAATGGGGGGGGTTACTGTTAGCCATTTTATACTGGCTAACACTAAGCCCCGATTTAGTAATGGATTCTGTCTATTAGACGGCTTCCACTACTCAGTCCATAAAGTAAAGAAATAAAGACAAGACACAAGTGAATTTTTTTTATTCAAATAAAAACACCCCCACACCCCTCATTGACTATTTTATTTTAAAAAAAAATCTAAACAACCCCTGGTCATCGACGTAGTCCAGCAAATCTGACGTAATCCACAGGATACCGATATTTGAAAAACAAAAAGGGAGAAACACACAAAAACCACAAACAGGAGCACAACACTCATCATTGTGAGCGGTGTTGTGCACCTTACAGTATGCAGCATCTCTACAGATCACTGCTTACAATCTGGCACCCAAGGGGTTAAGGGAGGATGCATTGCATCCCCTTTAACCCCTTGGGGGCCAGACTGATGTCAGACTGCACCCATACCAGCAAGGAAGGGGTTAAGTGACCCCCTTTCCTTGCTGGGATGGGTGCAGTGCAGGGGAGGGGGTGGGGAGAGCTTTATACTCACCCTCCGATGTCTCGATCTTGTCTCTTCGCCGGTCCACAGCACAATGAAGTCACTGTGCTGGGGATTCGCTCTTTATATGTGCGCTCAGCCAATCAGCTGAGTGCACATATGATACAAAATGTTTCTTCTAATAATGCTATTGTGATAGCATAATTAGAAGAAACATTTGATGTTTTAATTTAAAGGAGAAGTCCGGCGAAAATTATTTTTTTATATGTTATTACTGATGGAAAGTTATACAATTTTCTAATGTACATTAATTATGGGAAATGCTCCTATACTGCTATTTCCCTTAATTTAGTGTACCAGGAAGTGTTAGAATTCTCTCAGAAGCAGTGACGTCACAACGAAAGGTGTAATTCCTATGGAGTGTCCAGCAGGGGGCGCACTATATATAGAAGTCAATGAGTACCATTGACTTCTATATATAGTGCGCCCCTGCTGGACACTCCATTGGAATTATAATGGATGTGTATGTAATGTAATATACAGTGTTTTTGATTGAATACATTTATGAAATACTTTGGGGAGCAACTGTCCTTGCTCCCCAAAGTATTCCATAAATGTAAGCAATCAGTACATCACAGTAAGCCCGCCGCCCGCCGCTGCCAAACGCCCGCCGCTGTGGACTACTCTCAACTACTACTCTCCCCATCTGCTCATAGCATTACCGGCAATATGAGTTGGCTTTAATAGAGCTTCCTGTAATAGTTAATATAATAATTAATAAAACACATTTTCGTTCTAAAAAAGTTATTTTCGTTGTTCAATAGTTTAATTAAAACAAATCCATACTTTTGCAATCAAATATACTGTAAATAAATATATATATATATATATATATATATATATTTTTTTTTTTTTTTTTTTACAGTATATTTAATTGCACAAGTATGGATTGTTTTTAATTAAACTGTTGAACAACGAAAATAACTTTTTTTTAGAAGGAAACTTTGTTTTATTAATTAAATTTATTAACCATTATAATATTGCAGAGGATCGCTAACCCCTGTAATGCCAAAATGCCAAAAATGACAAAAAAATGACCTGGAGATTGCGCTCACCACCAAACAACGTAGTAGAAACCGATGTTCACATAAAACACGATTTATTCAGTCCAACAATAACGCGTTTCAGGGCTATGGCGCCCCTTCATCCTGAATCTGACGAAGGGGCGCCATAGCCCTGAAACGCCTTATTGTTGGACTGAATAAATTGTGTTTTATGTGAACATCGGTTTCTACTACGTTGTTTGGTGGTGAGCGCAATCTCCAGGTCATTTTTTTGTTATTTTTGGCACCTTTTGGTTTTACCTGACTCCACAAGTCCTTGCACAAGGAGCCCGGTTTAGACCTGTTGTGAAGACTGCTGCTACCCCAATCCCTGGGAGGTGTGTTGGACACACCATTACATGTGCTGTTGGGTGTTGTGGCTCTGCTTCCACAACCCCAAAAGGTGAGCAGTGATTTTTTACATGTGTTAGACCATTATTTCAATCCAGAGGTACTACTCTATGAGGCGCTCTGCCTTTCTTTTTGTTCTTTGTTTCTACTTTTTCTCTATTTTTAACGTTATGTGAACATAGCCTTACCTTGTTTTTTTTTTCATTCTTATCCACTCCAGAAGAGTAAAATCCTCTACTCTGGGTCCACTCTGACCACGCTCAGCTCCCTCTTTTCCCTTCCCATTGCAGTCATAGTACATGTGGTCTCCTCTCTGGGGGTCAGGTTAGCTGTCTATTGACTTGGTAACCAGACCCCTAGGAGACATTATCTGCATCATCTCCATGCACCTGTGCTACTTTGGTAGACTTACATGTGTCCCTGAGCCTAGGTTTCTTGTATATGAAAAGCTATAGTTCTATCTCTGCTTGTGGTTAGTAAATGCAGGTATATGTACCTGTCTTTGTGTCACAGCTCTGTATATTGTAAGCATTATAGATGTTCTTAGAGTCTGGATGGAACTAGAATGTTTTTATTCAAAGTCAGTAAGCAGAGATATCAACCTACACGACACCCCCACCCCCTGTAAACAGATAAGCCTGTTATGCAACACATAGCTACACCATGCGTTCCTTAGCTCTGCTACATCATCAGCTAGTATGGACTGGGCAGGCCTTTGGGTGTGCGACCTGTGCGCTTGCAGAGGGAGCCTCACTCTGGCCAGCTGATGCTTCAGCAGACAGCTGCACATCTAAATTAGAAATAAATGTGCTTTCTGTCTGTCTGCCAGAGCGCTTGGCCTCCTCCTCCCATAATAGGTCATTCGGGGTGCTCAGGCAGACAGACAGCCCATCTAACTTCTATTTCTAAATTAGATGTGTAGTTGTCTGCTGAAGCGCCCCTGGCCACCTGCCTCCCGCAGTAGTAAATTCCTCCTCTCCACTCTCCTGCGTGGTGGCGTAGCATGATGTAACCCGGAATGCAAATCCAGCCAATCAGCGATCCGGGTGAAGTCATGCTATAGCGCCGCTCTCTGGTAAGAACTCAACAGGGGCTGTACTTTTGTGGGGGGCTTGGACCTGTAGTTGTGTTGGGGACTGGGGGGAATGTTGCTGTAGTTGTGCAGGGGGGGCTTGAGGCTGTAGCTGTGCTGGGGGGGCTTGGGGCTGTAGTTGTGTGGGGGGATGGGGTGCTTGGGGCTCTAGTTGTGGGGGGGGGCTTGGGGATGTAGGTGTGCAGGGGGATTGGGACTGTAGTTATGTTGGAGGGGCTTGGGGCTGTAGTTGTGGGGGGGCATGGGGCCGTAGTTGTGGGGGGGCTTGGGGCTACAGATGTGGAGGGATCTTGGGACTGTAGTTGTGTGTGGGGGAGCCCTCGGCTGTAGTTGTGCTTGAGGGGGGGCTTGGGGCTGTAGGTGTGCTGGGGGGGCTTGGGGATGTAGTTGTGAGGGGGCTGGGGGGCCTGGGGGCTGGAGTTGTGTGGGGGCCTTGGAGCTGGAGTTGTGTCAGGGGCTTGGGGTTGAAGTTGTGGGAGGCTTGGGGCTGGAGTTGTGTGGGGGGCTTGGGGATGTAGTTATGTGGGGGCAGGGGGACTTGCAGCTGTAGTTGTGAGGGGGGCCTTGGGGTTGTAGTTGTGTGGGGGGCTGAGGGGGCTTGGGTCTGTAGTTGTGGGGGGCTTGGGGCTGGAGTTGTGTGGGGGGGCTTGGAGCTGGAGTTGTGTGGGGGGCTTGGCGCTGTAGTTATGTGGGGGCAGGGGGATCTGCGGCTGTAGTTGTGGGGGGGGGCGGTTGAGGATGGAGTTATGTGGGGGGGCTGGGGGGGCTTGGAGCTGGAGTTGTGTGGGAGGCTTAGGGCTGGAGTTGTGTTGGGGGCTTGGGGGGCTTGAGGCTGGAGTTGTGTGGGAGGATGGGAGGTAATTGTTTGTATGGCTGGGTGGGTACTTGTTTGTCTGGTTGGGGTGGTACTTGTTTCTTTGGCTGGGGGGGTACTTGTTTGTATGGCTGTGGGGGTAGTTGTGTTTATGGCTGGGGGGGTCGGTTGATGGGTGTTGGATGTCATCTGCAAGGGTGGGAGGCTGAAGGAGCTTTATGTTACCTTAAGGGGGGTGCGCCGAAAAAAAAAAGGTTTCGCACAGAGCACCATTTACCCTAAGGCCGACCCCCCGACAAGAGATGGCTCAAAATACTCGGGGTGGACTTGGTGAGTAAGACCAGCTAGCATCTCATTTTTTCGCTCTTAAGTGGCATTTCACATGAAGACTGACATTAGATGACATAGGAAATCATTTAGTACAGGGCGTAGATAGTAGAAGAAAGGTACTGTGGGAACTGTGAGAAAAGTCAGCCCAGAGGGGATCAAAAGAAGTTTGGGTTTTAGGAGGCCTCTTGGATAAAGTGTAGGGCAAGGTATGAACATGGGGCATTGTCATCTTGTGTTCTGGGAAGTAAGGGAAAGGAGAAAATGCAGTGAAAAGTACTGTATGGAGCCTCAGAAAAAGCTGAAAAAGAGTCATGTGAAAAGAAGTGAAATGGTGTAGTGTGTGAGCCCATTGTAAGAGCGGTCTCCCACATAGCATTTATGTTTATTTAAAGCACGGCCCTGCTGCCTTGTTCTATTACTGAACTAAAATCATGGGGCCTGTCCCTTCCCCTGCATTCCCTGTGCACAGCCTCCTTCAGCAACTTCCAGGCCAGTTACTGGCACAGCTATCTTCCTGTCCGTCAGCGGGGGTGCCCCTCCACACAGTAAATAACCCCCTAGGTGACGATCTAGCGATCACCCGGTCAGACCCCCGCAGCTCCCAGCGGCCTCCCCTGTACTGACCCGTGCAGTAGCGGCGGCAGCCACCGGGGAACGAGGAGCTCGTTTGCTCCTCACAGTCACCCCGTGTAATAGGGGCTTAAGTACTATATATATAAAACATCTGCATGTGTTTGTATCTGTGTAAATCTTATGTGTGTTTGCACATCCATGCAGCTATGTAATGTGCCTGTGTTTGTTTGTTTGTGTGTTTGTGTATGTGTGCACACATTTATGTCATGTATTTATGTTATGTGTCTAGTATGTTAGTATGATTAGATGTGCGTGTGTGTATATACTGTGTATATACTGTATGTAATGTGTACTGTGTGTGTGCATATTTGTGTGTACCATTGGTAATAGTGGTATTAGTATATTGGATTTGTGTGGTAACAGTATGATGGTGGTTATTGGTGGAGGTCTTGGCACTAAGATCCCAACTGATTTAAACTTTTGACATGTCTGTATGACATCTCAAATGTTGAAGAGGCACTGTCACAAAAAAAAAACAACCTTAAACAGACATGTCAAAAGTTTTGATTGGTCAGGATCTGAGTGTTAAGGCCGTGGGAGACTGGAAGAACAAGTGGGGGGAAAGTTGAGCTCAGAACATTCGTTTCCTGGCCTTGTGTCACGTGTGAAGATGGCTGTATAATGTAAGTCAATGGGGAACATTTTTCTCTCACTGACACAGGGTAGGTAGTGGACCGCTCATTATACTGATCGGTCAGGGTCTAAACCAGTAAGCTCATACTATAACCAGTGGAGCTCATACTATAACATGAAAACTCATGAAAATCATCAATTCTGGCATTTGGTATTTATTTTGTTTGCAGTGTTCCATATGCAGGATCTGTACATTTGATCAATCGGAAAAGAGGGTGATTAAAATTTCTGCTATAGTGTAGAGGATTATTATTATTATTATTATTATTATTATTATTATTATTATTTTTTTTTTTTTTTTTTTTTTTTTAACAGGGGATTTCTATGAGAAATTATTTGTTGATGATTGCTTGCACAGATCAATGTAATGCATATGTATTGTATTGATCTGTTTAATGGGCACTCTAATAGTACAGGTGTGGCAGACTGTACTAGAAGATCCATGACCATTTACAATTGCATTGTGGGATTGCTGATCACAACCCTGAACCACTAATTGCAAATAATCTAACTAGCCATATGGCACAATCGCTATTATTCACAGCAGCTACACATTGAAATGAAATGGCCAGCATCAACAGGTCTCCAATGTTTGACATTGATGGCTGGTGGCGGCTGCAGATAGCAGCCAAAACTCAGTGGATATGGAGTGTGCTTGACACCCAAGCGTGTGCACTACCTCTCTGTCTGACTTGTAGGTTGAGACCCATGGGTTGGATTGCAATGTGGGGTTGCTGATCACCACCCTGAACCACCAATAGTAAATAATACAACTGTCCATATTCCACAATTGTTCATTAAAGAGTTGTCCAAGGACAATAAAACTGTTAAAGTATTTTTCTTTTTCGAGATGTGGTGGTGTCATGCCTACTGTAAGTTGTGTTTGACTCACGCGTGATGTCCATTAGCTGTAGTGTCACCTCAACATCACTGTAATGATTGGGCAACTGGGGATTGGGAAGAGAACACCAGGGAGCAGAAGACTTTTACTGTCTTTTGCTCCCCGAACCACCCCTATATCCACATAAAGGGTGTGCTCAGCTCCTGTGTCCACTTCTCTGTCTGACCCATTGGTTGGAAAGGGTTAATATTACTGTAGCATTAATACATCTGCAGTTCAAGAATTTAAAAAAATAACACTGTTCTGTACTCTAAATAATGCATACTGCATTTCTGCCGACTCCACATAGCAATAAATTTACAATAAAAAAGAGAAATTTCAACATTTACCCCAATTACTGTTATAATTATCATATAAATTGTAACATATTTATCATTTACTATCGTTATTTCATGCTGTATTCACTTATTAAGGATCATAAGATTGAGAGCAATTTCAATTTCCATCCACTTTTGTTTTTGTGACTTTATATTGCAGGCCAAATATATCAGATTAGAGTTTTTCATTTAGTTAATTTCCTCATGCACATTAGACCTAATTAGGTTGTTTCAGTCATAACTTATCCTTAATTACCTGTAAAATATCCCATTTACATTTGCAATTTATAGGTTTGTAAGGAGATTGAGTAATATAAGAAACATGACTGTAATTTACATATGCAAATGGCCTGAATATTAATTATATATACTTTTTCAGAATTTTAACAAAGCGGTATAAAGAATGGTGTATTCTCCATTTTTGCTGAATTGTATTGAATGTCGCTCCCTAAAGAATATTACTATTACGGTTTTGAAAAGTCAAGTGTATATGAGCACTTACCTAAGGTGTTAACCCTTTGTCAGAAGTCAAAAAGTAATATTTGTCCCATACTGAATGTTGAGAGTGGCTAAAATACATTATTTATTAATCCTCCTTTAACAAACATTCAAGAGACCTTTTTTTTGTAGGGGAGAGGTGATTATACTATTTGTCTAAATGTTTAGCATATTATAATTTTTTATATATACATTAGAAGTAAATGGAAATCCTAACAATATATCTAACTAGGGAAAAGTGGCATCTTACCAATCTTTCAGCAGTTCGTAGTTTTCCATTCTTGGTGCATAGGGTTCTAGTGTATTGTCTATTTTTTTTTTTTTTTTGGGGGGGGGTGTACCAATAGGTATACTTTAAGTTTTTCTGAGCCCAAGTTGTGATGTTGCACGATCGGCAGCTGCAGGAGGTCAGTGGGGGTCCGGGGGGCGGTGATGCAGTGCTGCAGGTGGATGGCTCTAAACCTGTCACCTACTGGCTCTGGCACTTGTGCCTTTTTAAACTCCCTGTCGACCAATGATTGTCCCATGCAAAAGTGAAAGTGATCAACTGAGGAATGAACAAACACCCGGTCCTCAGCTGATCACATGCTTTGAGCGGGCTTTAAAATGTATTGCTATCTACCACACATTTCCCAATTTAAACAGGAGATATGCGGCAAAAGGAAACTGACAGCACTGATATCAATATATCTGTGCTGTCAGTTTCCTGTTCACATATGCAGTGCATACATACAGTACCTTCTGCTCTGCTGTGTGATCTGGTAGCCCGTTCTCCGGCTCTCCAGACCTGCTTTTCGGCCGATGCTCTATCTTAAGGACGCCAACTCCTCCAGAATGAGGAGGAGTCAGGCCAGCCAAAGGACACAGCAGCAGCCAGAGAGGAGGATAGGAGAGCCAGAGAGTGGGATGCCGGATCACACAGCAGCGCAGAAGTTATGTGTGCACTGCTTATGTGATCTGGAAACTGAAAGCAAGCATATATACATAATAGTGCTGGCCACACGAATGGTACAAGCATCGTTTGTGTGGGCCAGCAGCTTGATTAATCAGAGCTCATTTGCGACCACGGACTGACACAGATTTACAGGTGTAAAAGGACCTTTAGGTTCTTCTCCCACGTGTGGTCCAAAGTCAAATTGGTTTAATAGCACAACAGATTCACACCCTTTGATTGTTTCAATTACCACTTATCTTCTTACTAATGAGCAGTAAATAGAATGTTTGGGTTTATCAGTAACACATCAACTAGTGTATAGCATGTACAGTATGTAATTTTCCCTATTACTTTACTTTTCTGATATACTCACATCTTTTCTATAGTCAGTCGGCATCTATCAGTGTTTAATAGGAACACTTCTAAATGATTCCCTCTTTTAAAGGACCCCTTTCATAATCCCACTACCCTCTTTATAATTTAATCTTTCCTTCTATCATTGACCATTTCTAAATATCCATTGTAAATATATTTATTAGTATATTTCTTATATTTAAATAGAACATTGCCAACTCCGAATTTTGTAAAGTTATTTAACCATAGCAAGGAACAGATGTGACATATAGATCTATCACCATAGTATAATGAAGTCATATTTATGAGGCACATTATAGTGTCCCCAATATTATTCCATAGTGTATAACTTTCTGGAGTACTAACAAGCTGATGAATATACATTACCGAGTAATTATGTCCCTGAAATCCAACAGGATGGCTAATTAGGCGATACGCTGTATTAGCTGACATTAGGATTTGAATACACAAAACTTGCTTGTTTTCTGCATGCTGACATTTAACCCCATTAATTGAAAGAAAAAGCTCAACTTATATTCTCAACAACATCAACATCAAGTTTTTTATTTATTTTTTTACTTCCCATCTGTCACTGTTATTTATACTGTAAATCAAAACATTTGAGATACTTTTATAAAAATATTTCTTACTTGGTCTCAAACAGATTTTAAGAAAATATTAAGTGGACCTGATAATGTGTAGATTTGGGTGATGTTACCCATGGAAAGCAGAAAACTGCATACACAGTCGTTTCCAACTATAGCACTGTTATTGGGATTACCGCCACTCATAGAGCAGGAAATTAAATGTATTCCCTGTGGCTTCTTGGCAGCCTGTAAGCATGAACATAATGTTTTCAACGATTTTTGATTTGTCGTGCTATAGGCAAAATAAAGGCTACCACAAATGGTGATAGATACTCTCCTCAAACTCACAGTGCTATGCAAATCCACAGTATTCTAAGTATTGTAATGCATGATATTTGTTTAGATTTTTGACAAAATTACAATTTACATAATATATTTACAAATTCAAGTTCTGAACAGTTTCTTTAAAGTGAATGTACCACTAGTTCATGGTAGCCCACCCCCACCCACTCCCAGTGCGTTATGTTGGGCGGTACTTGGGAATAGACTGGCAATGTGCGTGGGGACCAAAAAATGGACCGCGGCGCTGGCACCATTCTGTTTATGTAGGGGAAAAAAGAGATGTTCCTAGTGATACATTTGCTTAAAAAAACACACACACACCCAAAAAGAATTCAAAAAGTTTCATTATAAGCCAGAGAGCCACTTTATATTTATACTTGACCATTCAAGGGGAATGAGTAGGTGGGTATGTTGGGCACCAGTTAACAACCAGTTTCATTTCTGTTTTATTAACCCATATTCACCTCCTGGTCCTGTTCTTCACCTTCTATTCCTGATCATGGTTAACAATGGAATAAGGGCTGATATTTAGCTTCTTATTTTTTAAGTTGCTTGCTACAGCCAGAGGTGTTACTATAGACAGGTTGCAGCCATTCAATATATCTGTCTTGTGACATCATTGTAATATAATTTTGTATTTATTGCTGTGTTTTTATATCATTGTGGTCGTCAGTTGTGACATCACAATTTTGTGATGGTGTTCATGATTCCCATGTGTCCAATAATCCTTTTCCTACTTAATAATACACCCTCTGCTGTTACTTTACTGTGGTTGTGACCCATGTGCTCTGATATCATTCTATTACCCTACTGACTAGTTATTACTAGAGATGAGCGAACTAGACGGATTTCTGGTTCGTATGAATCAGAAATCTCGGCGGTTGACTCCCGCTGCCTCCTCCCTCCGTGCAGCTGGTGGATACATCGTAAGGAACGCCTGTAAAACTGGGATACAGCCAATGCAAATGAAGCAGGCAGCGGGAGTCAGCCGCCGAGATTTCTGATTCATACGAACCAGAAATCCGGCTGGTTCGCTCATCTCTAGTTATTACTGCTTATTGTCTCTGTACTGTGACATTAGTAAAACTTTTACATGATCTCCTATGAAGGGGGAGGGGCCGAGGGAGATGAGGAAGCAGGAAGAGGTGACATGAAGGTCAGCTGTTTGTAGACTGTCTGGGCACCTAAAACGCTGGATTCAGGGGTCAGAAAGGTCAGTGCTTATCTAGGAACTTGATGTGAGAAGATTGCAGGGTGTTGTGCTGTGCAGAACTCCTCAGTGCTCACTCACTCCTCTCAGCCCCTCCCCTCTCTATAGACACATAATGGACTCAGAAATCCTGCTTCTTCTGAAGTGAGGGGGGAGCCAGGAAAACTGCTTTCTCAGTACAGAAGGAAACTCTTTTGGTAAATAAAACCTGTTACAGAGTTGCTTAAAATTGCTTGTACTGTTGATATTTATTGTTTTCAGAAAAATGACCCTGAAATGACAGTTACGCTTTAAGTTAATACAAATACTATTTGAGATATAGAAACGCTAAGTTTGTGCATGTGTAAATATATGTATTTATGTATATGTATTAAAAGGGATATCCTATGAATTTTTTTTTTAGATAACTTAAAACTAACATCACTGCATGTTCCCTCTAAACTGAGCTTGTGGCCAAAATAGTGAAATTAAGGTATATGCATGGTTATTAAAACAAAGCACAAAAATATATACTGTATTTCTGCATAAATAAACCACCCTCCGAAAATAAGGCATAGTGGAGGATTTACATGATAGTTTAAAATAAGGCATTACCCTGAAAATAAGGCATCCCGCTCCCCCCCCCCAAAAAAAAAACCAAAAAAAAAAAAAAACCAAGGCATCCCTGAAAATAACACATTATTATGCACAATCTAATGTCCCCTACTGTAATGAAGTGTCAAAGAGGAGTTGTTTTTGCCACACTCTGGCCACCTCACCACTACTTTCTCCTCCCTATCCTTCATGAATAATCAATGCTGCCCGGCCTCCTGCTCACTCAGCTGTCAGCCAGTGTCTCTGATTGCAGATCACTCCTTTGTAGGTAGGTTATGTCTGAAAGAGACACTCATATATAGTTGAATGTCTGAGCCCAAATGTGTTGGACCTGTGGTCTAGGGGTAATTCCCCTGTCTAAGACCTCCCAGCAGTTTATTCTTTGGTTCAAATCGCCTGATGGAAGGGAAGTAGAGGTCTTTGCAGTTTTTCTTTCTTTTTTTTGTTTCCTCATTATTGCATCATTTTTAAGGCTATGTTCACACACAGTATTTGTGCTCAGTAGTTTGCAACCAAAACCAGAACTGGATTGAAAACACAGAAAGGTTATGTTCCCACACTTTTGAAATTGAGTGGAAGGCCACCATTTAACGGCAAATAACGGCGGTTGTTTTAAAAAAAACAGTAATTTATTTTCCATTAAATAAAGGCCATCCACTCAATTTCCACTGTGTGGGAACATAGCCTTTCTGTATTCTCAATCCACTCCTGGTTTTGCTCACAAAATACTGAGCAACAATACTGTGTGTCAACAAAGCCTTAAAAATGGTGCAATAATTAAAAAAATAAATATATATATATATATATATATATATATATATATATATACCAACAAAACACAACAATCACTGAACTCAGGGAGAACAGTGAAAAATTCCAATGGAGTACCCATTTACGAGTCTCCATTGATTGTCCCATACAAAATTTAAATATGCAAAAAAGGGGTCCGTGGAGCCTCAGTTACTCTCAAAACACGGGAATAGCCAGATATCCCTCTCTCCAGAGAAGGAAGCCCATTGCCAAGGGGTGCCTCCTAGTGGGGAGAGCACCAAACCACCCTGATACGTAGTCCCTCAGGTCCTCACTCTGTTGCGAGCTTTAGGACCTAAATAGGGAAACATCAGGGTGGCCCCTGTGAGTCAAGGTCTAACTCTGTGGCGAGTATAACGACATAAGACAAGGGTTACCTAGGCTAGGCATCCATCCACAGACTGCAGTTTCGGGGTATTTGCCCCTCGTCAGTGTGGAGCGGGATTCTGGCTACTGGGGCAATGATAAATAGACCAACAAAACACAACAATCACTGAACTCAGGGAGAACAGTGAAAAATTCCAATGGAGTACCCATTTACGAGTCTCTATTGATTGTCCCATACAAAATTTAAATATGCAAAAAAGGGGTCCGTGGAGCCTCAGTTACGAGTCTCAAAACATGGGAATAGCAATATATATATATATACACCTCTACTTCATTTCCATCAAGGGATTTGAAACAGAGAATTAACTGCAGTCAGTTACCCCCTAGACCACAGCTCCAACATGTTTGGGCTCAGAGATTCAGCTATATCTGAGTGTTCCTTTCAAACATAACCTGCCTACAGAGGACTGATCTGCAATCAGAGACACTGGCTGACAGCTGAGGGAGCAGGAGGCCGGGCAGCATTGATTATTCATGAGGGAGAGGGAGGAGGAGGAGGAAGTGGTGAGGTGTGCCTCTTTGACACTGCAGTCCAGTTGGAGACCTGAGATTGTGCATAATCCACTGCACGGAAAATTACCAAAAGGCACCATGCTCACTAGGGGACTGCCAGCTACAGCACACTGTCAAGACCTCACATTAGACCTCACCTTAACCGCAAAGATCTATGGTGCACTCTGAATGGATATGCCATTTCAGAATAATCATAAGCAGGAACAGGCCTCCGGCCCTGATTAATAGATTTCTTCTTGTACAGGAGCTGGAGATTCAGTGAGAGCTCTGACTAATCTGATTCAGTAAAGTATGAAAGCATGCTTGACCAGACAGTTTATCCTTCCTGTATTGTAAGAGGGCTGGCTAAGGCCAGGGTCCAAAAAGTAGTTGTCCCATGAAAAGCATTATTTAAACATTTAGGGTACAAACACACTGGGCGGATCCCTGCCCTGTGCACTCAATGGCAGACAAACTCGCAGGAGGGATGTACATCCTGCTGCAAGTTTGTCCGTAGCCTGCCCCGTTAACCCCCAGCCACCGGAGTGTATACATCACCTAGTCCCGCTGCGGCTTGCTTCGGGGGTTTCCAGCAGGTCCCGCTCAGCCAAGCTGTGAGTTGCCCCGCTGCAGAGCACTGATTGGCTGAGCGGGATGTGAAGACATTGGGAGCCCCAAAGCAAGCTGCAGTGGGGAGCAGGTGAAGTATAGGTTTAAGACGGTGGGGAGTTAATAGGGCAGGCTACGGACAAACTCGCAGCGGGATGTACATCCCTGCTGCGAGTTGGTCTGCCATTGAGTAAACAGGGCAGACGAAAAGAGTTGATTTGTACCCAAAGGGTTATTCTTACCTAATAAACTTTTATTATTTGTCAAATAATGTAAGAGTAACCAATTTAGTTTATGTTTTTTCATTAGCAAATGTCAAAAGTTTTTCTAAATGACAGGAACACTTCAAACAATAGCACCTTGCTAAATGTTAAAGGCGTTGGTCAGTTTATAGTAAAATTGTTCAGTGCACAGTATCAGTCACTGTATATACTGACAGCAGCGCCCTGTATACCTCATACAGCTAAAATCAGACACCAGTCAACCAGGCTGCGCTGTCCTGCTCTGTAGTGATCCTGTCCATAAGAAGGCCGACATGGAGGAGCATGTGACCATGCCCTGCCCCCTGGTGTCCTCCATAGGCATATACGGGCTCAGTGGTGGACAATGGGAGTGGAGCATGGTCCCATGCTCCTCCATGTTCCCCATCTTATGGACAAACTCAATACAGAGCAGGAAAGCACAGCCTGGAATAGGGGCGTGTGTTTTTGGCTCCTCCAGTTACATTAATTGCCCATAAAAGTCCACTGGGGTCGCCATGCCTTCAATGGGCTACACCTTACCCAGATAAAAGCTCCACTCATAGGTTTAGATATGTGGCTTTTTTGGGCCTTGATGCCATTTCTGTAGCAGGGCCCACATCAGGGCAAGTACAAGTAAAATAATGGATACTGTACTGTACATAGAAAAAGAAGAAAACAGTTGCCTTATCTTTCCCTAAATTCAAACCCTTTAATAAACAGTACAACCACAGCTTTTCTTTCTTCTTGATCATGAGACTCCCCATCATGGCAAGCTTGCTGCACCAGTTTTAGTTCTAAGTCACTAATATTTTTTCCACAATAGAATCACATCAATTAAGTTTAGAAAAAAGATGTCATCACAATGTACAAATATATGAATGGACAGTACAGAGATCTTTCCAGTGATCTTTTAACTTCTAGGTCTGTAACCATGACAAGGCGGCATTCTCTACATCTAGAGGAAAGAAGGTTTCACCATCAGCACAGACATGGATTTTTTTACTGTAAGAGCAGTGAGACTGTGAAACTGTCTACCACAGGATGTTGTCATGGCTGATTCATTAAATACTGTAGGTTGAAAGAAGGTCTGGATTAGGGATGAGCGAACCGAACCGTAACAAACCAGATTTGTTACGAACTTCGCAAAAAGTTCGGTTCATCACCAAACCGAACTTTGAGAAAGTTCGTAACGAATCTGGAATATTCGATATTCGTACGCATATCTCCTGATATTCGAATATTCGATAAGCATACGCATATCTTCTGATATTCGAATATTCAATCCCATTAAAGTCTATGGGAACAAGTATTCGATTATTGAAAAACATCTATTCGACCACTTGGAGGTCACCACGTCCACAATGACACCTCAGGAAATGATGCCAACACCACTGGAATGCAACTGGGACAGCAGGGGAAGCATCTGACACCCCAAAATCGCAGGTAATAAAGTCACAAGTCAATGTTATACAGGTGAATTACCTGGTTATTAAAGGGTGTATGAATATTTTATAGGTACAGCTGGTCGGCTGTATTATGTAGCACTTGGTAAACAGAGTGCCTTATTGTAGCACAGCAGGCTACTTGTACCACCCTGTGTATTTATGTATGACGTAGCAGCACGTAGCACTGGATGAACACACATACTGTACTACTCTTTTTTTTAGATCGAGCAGTCTAGCATGTATCAGCAGCACAAAGCACTTGGTCAGCAGAGTGCTTGCACTACCATTTGTAGATTTGCTACTACATATTTGAATGGAAACACCCAGTAGCCTTGTTTGCTGTCACTGAATGGAAACACTGAGTAACCTTGTTTGCTGTCAAAGAATGGGAACAGCCAGTACTCTTGTTTGCTGTCAATGAATGGAAACACCCAGTGTCCTTGTTTGCTGCAATGAATGGAAACACCCAGTACTCTTGTTTACTGTCAATGAATGGAAACACCAAGTAGCCTTGTTTGCTGTCAATAAATGGAAACACCCAGCAACCTTGTAGGCTGTCACTGAGCGGAAACACCCAGCGACCTTGTTTGCTGTCACTGATTGAAAACACCCAGTAGCCTTGTTTGCTGTCACTGAATGGAAACACCCAGTAACCTTGTTTGCTGTCAATGAATGGAAACACCCAGTAACCTAGTTTGCTGTTACTGAATGCAAACACCCAGTAACCTAGTTTGCTGTCACTGAATGCAAACACCCAGTAACCTAGTTACTCGGTCAGGATATCAGGGCTTTTTAATTTTAAATCCAACCATTTTCGCTGGATTTGCCCTCTGGTCTTCTGGACATTTAGCGGTCTCCGAAGGGCACGCAGAACTTTCTGTATAATTTTTAACTTATGTTGGTTAGGGTTTTTCACACATCCCTGTCTTAAATCATAGTCCCTGTCATCAAAGAACTGGACCATGATCTTAAATTCGGGCCTGGTGAATGGAGCAGCTCTCTCTGCCATGTTTCCTGTCTTCTGCTGTGCACACTGCAATGGTCACATGAATGTCATGTATGCGCCGCACGACCTTCGTACGCATCGCTAGACGTACACATATTGTACGTATATACGCACGCATAACTAACTGTTAATAGCTGGTTTATACTGCGGTTTTGTGGTGTCAAATGCTTCCTCTGCTTTCCTAGTTGCATTCCAGTGGTGTTGGCATCATCTCCTGAAGTGTCATTGTGGACTTGGTGACCTCCAAGTGGTCGAATAGATGTTTTTCAATAATCGAATACTTGTTCCCATAGACTTTAATGGGATTGAATATTCGAACATCAGAAGATATGCGTTCGCTTATCGAATATTCGAATATTTCACTTAGCAAGATTCGTTTTAGGTTCGAACCGAACCGAATTTTTCAAAAGTTCACTCATCCCTAGTCTGGATGCTTTTCTTGAAAAATATATTATAATAATATTTTATGGGAATTAGATTTTTGTGGAACATTGATCCAGGAATTATTCTGGTTGCCGTTTTGGAGTTGGGAAGGAATTTTCTCCCTGTGATGGGGCAATTGACATCTGCCTTATAGGGGTTTTTACCTGGATCAACACAGTAGGGTTTCCCTAGGTTGAAGTCAATGGACTCTTGTCTTCTTTCAACCTTTTTAATTATGTTACTCTGTTACTATATCTGTCTATGTGTAAATGTGTGTATTAGTTTTCACATAGAAACTCAGGTTTCACTTTTCTCTACATTCATATGGCAATTATAAAATGAAGATTTGCATCATTAAGTTGAACTTTTCCATTTACTGAAATTACACGCATGATAAACTCTGTCCTTAGAGAGAGACACACATCTAATGTTCTACCTGTTTTATGTCTAATTTGGAAACTGAGCAAGAAAACATTAGATTCAGGTTCAGTGAAGTAACCGAAAATGCCCAGAAATAGAACTTTCAACAGAAATGTGTATTTAATGTTCCAACATACAACACATGGAATTATTTATTACTGGGAAAATTGATTTTCTAATGATAAAATGTTCACAACAAAGATGAAATCAGGTTGGGGTGAATAAGGCAATCTATCTGAGCATAATTTAATTCTGCTTTTATTGATAATAATAGGAAAAGAAAAACTTGGATATGCTCCATATCAATATTTCATGTCCAAGATTATAAGCAAGATATTGGTAGATAAAATAAATATTTCATCAATGTCCCTAAACAGCTGCAACTACAAAAGTGCTGAAAGTTACCGGCAGACTGTCAGTGTTAAACAACAATGCAAGCTACTGAGAATGTACAGTGAAGAACTATAATTGAAGAATTTTAAAATGTTTAGAGGGGTCCTAGAATTAGTAGATATGGAAATTTGCTATGATGTGTCTTCATTCGTGTTGAGTGAACATGCTCAGATGAGCATAGTGCTTGATCGAGCATAGGAATGCTTGGTCAAGTTCAATACTACTGTCAGGAACCGAGCCGCATGCCCCCGGTTCCTGCCTCTGACGAGGCTAGAAGTAACGCTGATGGCGTCCCTGGTTACAGGCAGGGCCGGTTGCTGGGGGCGCGCCGACGGCGTCCTTAGCAGCTGGCCTGCTATGTGTGTGCCGCAGCACTTTCCATGTCGGCCAATCAGCTTCAGCTGCACTCATTTTGGTGATTGTGACTGACAGCTGACATGACCTGTTAGCTGTTAGCACTTTAGTTTCTGAGCACTATTTAACCCAGCCCCTGGTCTCAGTCCAGTGCCTGTGAAAGAGCCCTTGTGCCTGGATCTAGCGTTTCTCTGATTGTTTGCTGGTTATATTCTGACCTGGGATTTTGTACCCTGACTTTACTTATTAATTCTCTTTTTGTACCTTAGCTGCCCGGTTGTTGCTGACTTTGCTTCTCTGACCATTCTTTATTGTGTTTGTTCATCTTGTCTTGTCCTGTGTTGCACCTTATTCAGTCCTAGGTAACTGGACAACTTGTCGACGTTCCCTATACCGAATAAGGTACAACACAGGACAATCGGAGCTGAGCAAGCTGTCAGTCATCTGGTGATGCTGCTGATGACGTCGTTAACACAAGATGGCGGCGGCAGAAGGTTCCGTTTGTCGACAGGAATCATGTTAGTATATGTTTTAATGCTTCCAAGTGAGGGGGCCGAGGGGGGGACATAGGAAAGGGGGCCAGACCGGTAATTAAGGCACATTACAAGGTTATATAACCGTGTAATGTTTTTAAATTGCCGGGAAAACATTTTTTGCCTGAGTTGTCCTTTAAACATACATGCTACTGTTCTGACACAGCATATTAGTACAGTAGCCTGAACATGAATATATATATATATATATATATATACATACAGTTTGGATGCTCCCAGCATTGTCAGTCAATATGATGCCGGGAGCACTGAAACTGTTTAAATACTAATTACATTTTTTGTATATCCCTTCATGGTATATACAAAAATATACAAAAATTAGATAGAAAAAAATGTAATATGTTACTGCAATTGACAGCTTACCGCTGGAGTTCTATTGTTTTGGGGCATTTTAGTGCTTAACAGTAGTCTTCAAATCGTACTTGTAGTCTGACTGCAAAGATCCCCCCCAATACTTGGATTTTATTGCTTAGTATTATTTATTTGTTTTTAAAAACTTTCCTCTGCTCATGTGTAGACATACAAGCATTACAGGAAGTTTACAAGAAAAATGATTGATGATCAGCTCGATCTATGAATTGAATAGGATGAGAAGCACTTGGCTCCATTCACTATGTAATAGGCCTGGTTACTGTAGCTCATCTCTGTTTCAGGTAGGCCATCAATTGTTTGTGCCTTCAAAAAACCTTCAACCCCTTCACCATCTTACATCTCCTAGAAAATTGTGTAAAATAGGTGTAAAGCATTAAACTACTAGGCTTTCACAGATTTAATACACTATGAGGAAATAAAGGTATTTTTTTTTTACCTTGAGCCTCAGTGCCATTGTCATTAAATATTTAAAATAGCTAGTGTGGTGCACTGGGGCAAGACTACAATTCCTAGCCTGCCCCACTTTCCAGCCCACCCATCCTTATAAATATTCATCTGGCAATGAGCTCTGGACTGACGTCACTACAGAGTGATGCCTCAGAATTCATGAGGAAGTAGCCGGCGGGTGGGGCGGATCAGTGTAATGAATATGTAAGTCCCGCCCCCAGTGCAACATACCAGCTAATTTAAATATTGAATTAACTGAAAATTTAATGAAAAAGCAAAAGGACAAAGGGAAAAAAATACCTTCATTCTCAGCATTCCTTGCTCAATGGGAATCTAATATCAGGTTAGAGTTTTCTTTACCTTTTACCAGTTTCGCCCTTTCATGGGCATCTTCAGGCACAGGTCATCTTCCCTGTACCTGAGGACGCCCATGTGAGGGGGAAACTAGATGCAGGGGCAGTTTGTATCAGTATTTTAATAGCAGCTATCATTCCTTCTATCATCTAATACAGTATATATAGTATTTTACTGATCCCACTGAGGACGGCACAGTGCTGTGTTTTTAGAATCACGTGCAAGAGATCATTTCTTTATATTTTTTTTAGCTTTTTAATAAAAGTAAAGTTTTACTAACACTTTTTTTTGTGTGTGGTGGTGGGTGGGGGTAACAAAGAGGGGATCCATTTGGACTTTTGGCCCTATGTGTTTCAGTTACCTTTTGCCCTATGAGATTAACACAATTTTGTTTGCGTTGTCTGGCCTTGTTCACACAACGTCAAAAATAGAGAAAAGGCGGCTGATTTTGATATTTAAAAAAACATTTGGTTTTGCCGCGAATCCCCGCGATTTAACTGACTGCAATGGCAATGCATTGAAGTCAATGAGAAGACAGACGTCCAATGCACACAATGCATTGAATAAAGGACGTTTTTACTGCAGACTTCAAAATAATGAACATGATCATTATTTTTAGATATCTTTTGCAAACAGCGGACGTTAGTTAGTTTTTATTAGTTGTTCACAGTTGTTTTCAATTAAGCCCCATTCAAAGAGCAATAAGTAACCCTAAACTAGAATAATGTACAAACAACAGTCATTGCATTAAGGGCAGGCCAGACACCTAAATAACGTCGGTTATTTTAGACTCAAAATGACGGACGTCATTTTAAACGGAGCTGAAAAAACATTGTGTGAGTGTTTAGACTGACCGACCAATACAATGAGTGAGGAGAGGACTGTGCTACTGCACAGTCCACTCTTTTTTTTTATGGTGACAGTACCTCTTAGTATCACTTTTGGAAAATCAGAAAGCTACCTTTAGAAAATTGTGTAAGTTGATCTTAGAATAAAACTATAAACCTATCAGAGGAGCTACATAAATGCTCTTATCATTTATACAATAGGTAAACAGTGTATGTCTATACTGAGGGACTTAAACTGTACTTCGCCCACCTTATCTTTTCTCTATTTCTTATGTTTTCTTTATGAAGGAATTCATTTGAATGAGTGCCTCTATGTCTTTCTCTCTTGACTTAGCAGTTGATATCTGTCTTCTATTATCTAATGCTCTTGTAAAATTGTTTATTAAGAAAAAAACGATATTTCAAAGTAACAAGCTCTTCAATGTTATCTGTATTTATCTGTATTTTCTTTGAGCTATTGTCAAATCTATATTGCCTTATAAAAAGAAAATGTTTGCTCGCATCATGTCCAACATATGCTACATTTATTATAAATTATTATGCTTTATACTTAAACTTTCTTTGTTAATAAAATTTAAATAACAAACAAGCTTGTTCTTGGACTTTTATCTAGAAATAAAGAATTCAATATTCAACATTGTTTGATGCTCCGAGTGGTGACATTTACATTACTTGAAACATTACATGCAGATTAACATAATAAAGTATATAATAAAAGGCAAGCCTACAGAGTAAGTAAAGATTTGAATAACATGCTGTCTGGTATAAAGCTCTATACACTACATGTGATAGCTGTTAGCTGTTCATTGAGTCGGCAGCTATCTTTCCTGATTGATCCATACGCACAAATGTTTGGTTCAGCCAACATGGTCTCATCTGAGAGAGGGGGTAAGCTTTGTAAACAAAAGGTTCATCCAACACATACAAACCCTGATGTTGGGTCTGGAGGCCCCCCATATATATTAGACAGTCAGCTCGTCCTCTCAAAATAGACTGATTCATATTACTTTTTTCGAATGTGTATGGGAACCTCTACAAACTTTTTTCTTTTCTTGTCTATTCCCCCCCCCCCCTCCCAATGTATTTTTAGACGGTCATCCTTTTGAGGCTAAAACACTGTATTAAAAAAAATATATGGCCATAAGTAAAGAATATGATTATTATTCACAGCTTTAATTATAAAAATACATCCGTCTTTTTTAACTCAAAATTCCGGCTGTCCAAAAACACAGAACCACCCAAAAAATGCTGTCTTAATCTGAAGATTCATATGCCAGAGTATAAGGGCCAGTTCACACTCAGGAATCAGCGCTGAATCAGAAAGGAAAGTGTATTGGGCGGAAAGTTTTCTGGGCTGAAAGGGTTCTGCCCGGAATCACCTCTGGCTAAATTCCACACAAATTCATTTTAATTTGATCAAATTAATTCATTTTTTTCAATTCTGCATGGATTATGCACTCAATTTTTGCAAGTTTTCCTCGCTGAAAAATTTCAGAGCAGAAACTCACTGCTCAATTCATTTCAATGGGATTCTGCCAGCAGAGTTCCAGAAGAATTGACGTGTCAATTCTTTTGGCAGAAAGAGGATCAGCCGCAGATAATTCAGCACGGAAATTCCGCTATGTGAACTGCAGAGCGCAAATTTCATTGAACTCAAAAGAATTTGGCTCTGCCCTATATTTTTTGATCCAAAACGAATATCAGAAGGTTTGTTTGTTTCAATGATATCTTTCCATTACTAAAGATGTTCCTGCAAGCTTGTGGGGAAACTAGTGATTATTTGCTCATAACTTTCTTTTCGGCTCAATATATCCTGGGATGAGTGGTATGAGATGATTTAGGCCGTCAGCCATCTGTCACCCAAAGGCTCCTATGAAAATAACCTTTTTTTTTTTTTTTTTTTGCTGAATGCAAGAATGTATCAAATTTAAATTCCAAGAAATTGTTATCACATTTTTGCTTTTTAAACTTGAAAATTGCTACTCCTTCTGCAGCATCTGCTTCCATCACAGCAACCCCTGCCCATTCATCATAACAGATCTTAGTAGCTTGGCCACACCTTTTGATCTCTTTTGTAGATGATTAACACTGCATTTGGAGCTATTAATGTATGTTATGTATGTTATAACCTCTTATGCTCGCAACTCAGCACTGTCCCTGGTTTACTAGGAAACAATTATGCTGACAGATTACCTTTAATGACAGGTAAAATAAGGTAAAGTTAAAGGAGAACACCTCTGTATATCCTCTACAACTCTAAGTATATAAATTTATTACTATACCATAAAGAAAAAAAAAATGTTGCAGAATTATTTTGACATTTTTTAGTTACCAATATTCGTTTCTTATCACCTGACAAAACTATGTCTCCGAAACCTTTTCCTGTTAAAAGTGTTATTGGGGAAAGCACACAGGTGCGAAGAAAGCAACATCTTTTAATGGTAATGATTGTTTCTCTGTGTCCTTACAACATCTAGCTACATCCACCTGTGTCCTTCCAACATGTGGCTACATCAACCTGTGTCCTGCCAACATGCGGCTACACCAACCTGTGTACTTCCAACATGCAGCTAAATCAACCTGTGTCCTTCCAACATGTGGCTACATCAACCTGTGTCCTGCCGACATGCGGCTACATCAACCTGTGTCCTGCCAACATGCGGCTACACCAACCTGTGTACTTCCAACATGCAGCTAAATCAACCTGTATCCTTCCAACATGCGGCTACATCAACCTGTGTCCTTCCAACATGCGGCTACAACAGTCTGTGTCCTGCCAACATGTGGCTACATCAGCCTGTGTTCTGCCAGCATGCTGCTACATCAACCTGTGTCCTTCCAACATGCGGCTACCTCAATCTGTGTCCTGTGAACATATGGCTACATCAGCCTGTGTCCTTCCAACATGCAGCTACATTAACCTGTGATCTTCCAACATGCGGCTACATCAGTCTGTGTCCTTCCAACATGCGACTACATTGGTCTGTGTCTTGCCAACATGTGGCTACATCAGCCTGTGTCCTTCCAACATGCAGCTACATCAACCTGTGTCCTTCCAACATGCGGGTACATCACTCTGTGTCCTGCCAACATGCGACTACATCAGCCTGTGTCCTGCCAACATGCTGCTACATCAACTTGTGTCCTGCCAACATGTGGCTAGAGAAAAATGACTTCTTGGACAATATGGTAAGCAAAGGTTTATTATTTTTTATAAGGGGCTTGAAATGTTAACGTTGGTGGGAATGGGATGAATAAATGTGGTGAATTACATATTAAACAGTCCCCTGTTAGATTTGGTTATTATACGACTTTTTGGTCAATGGGCGGGGGGAGGGTGTCTTAATTTTGTAAGTGAAAATACACTCTTTAAAAAGCCAAAAGACTAACGTCATTTTCTCAAAGCCTTTTAAAAATTCATAGTTTTGCTGTGGTATCTCATTGAGATGCATTGGGGGATGTCATAAGTCATGTATTTACACATTTGTTGAACTACATGCAGTAATTCTATAGTGATTATATTTTATAGATAGGAACAATAAATCAAAAGACAGACAGCACAAGTTATTTTAGTTTCTTTGTTATAAAAGACTGGGTGAAGCATGTAGAATAATCTGAGTGCATTATGTTTTAGCATGCTTTCTCCTAGGTGGGTAAGCACCAAAAGCTTTTTCTAAAGGTAGAGAAGGCACAGTCACACATGCATCCGTCACACACAATAAATGCAAAGAATGGGAAAAAAATGTGGAAAGGTAAGATATAATTCAATTAGAGTAAAATGTAATTAGATATAGCTTCATTGACAGGCTAGCATCTTTGTTGTATGATGGCTAAAAACATTAGGATGATTAAAAAACATACAATATTTGTATACAGAATATTTGTATACAGAATCTGGTATTGCTATTGTAAATAAAGAGGGACTGAGGGTGCAGTGTATCTTCTTGGAGAGACTGTTAAGTAAACACTTACTGTTAAGCGACATCACATGACCAGACGTATCAAGCCACGTGATAATATAGCTTCATTCATTTTCTCAGATAGATTTTACATTCACTTAATTACGTGTACACTTGCAATATGGTCTCACTATTAGTTTTTACTTAATATTCATGTATATTTATAATGGAATCTTCTTAACACAATGATAACATGAGCATATTATGCACTTTATTAATAGGAGGGGACATGGAACATCCTATCCATAATTTTCGCTCTATTTGACAGTCCTTGGTAGCGCGCATGTCCGGAAAACTTCTCAATCTGTGGTTTGGGGGGGCCCATGTGACCGGTGGCATTGCCATGGCTCATATTGATCTTGTGGCTTGATACGTCTGGTCATGTGATGTCGCTTCCGGAGGAGGGATGGAGGACGGAACATGCGCCAAACAGGCCACAGGTGATTATTAAATGCCAGGAAGGAGCGATTGGTGGGATAAAACTATTTATACCCTAATCGGATGGGACGTCATCACCCCCGGACGAAGGCAACGAAACGCGCGTCAGGGTGGTGGTGTCCCGGAGGATTTACACAATAACGGACCTTTAAGGTAGTTTACTTGCTGGATCCCCAGAATTTGTGGGGTAGTAACAACAACAAATAGGTGGATTATAGGACTAATGTTATGATGTATGCTAACTTAATGAATTTTATGCACTAGCACTTTGTTATTGTCAAGATAAATATAGCATTTTTTAGCATTATTTATTGTGTATTGCACTTTATCCATCTGTTAAACAACATGTGTTGTGGGTCAGGGATTGCAGCAAATAGTATGAGTTAACAAATATAAGAACCACCTCTGGGATAGCCACCGTTCTTTTTAATGTTAGGTTTCCTCTCTTTTTATGAATTGTTTTAAATATGTATACTCAATAAAGATTTTTCTTTCTTGGATAAGGCTGCGTTCACACTACGTATATTTCAGTCAGTATATGTATATTTTAGTCAGTATATTTCAGTCAGTATTGCAACCAAAACCAGGAGTGGATTAACCCCTTCACGTCAGCAATCTGTATATATACATTCCTATTGCACATGCCCCGTGCAGTTGGAATGTACATATACGTTCCTGCTTTGACGGGGGTTTGTGATGAGAACGGGATCGCTGCAGAGATAGCGATCCCGCTCTCATCTGAGTGAGGTGATAATGAGAATCAGCTGCGATCCCGCAGCTGACCCCCATTAACCCCTTAGTGACCGCCGAAACGGTGGTCACTAATGGGCCGGTGCTGCCGCTATATTTCATCTCCCCCCACCGTGAATCCGCGGTGGGGGGGAGATGAAATGGTTAAAATCAGACCACAGACCAGCCCCCCTAGTGCCCCGATCACTAACCCCCCTCCCCGCGGCGGCCATCAGTTCCAAGATGGCCGCCGCATCACTGTGAACAGAGTATATCTGTTCACAGTGATCTCGTTGTAAAAATGAATGAAAACCCCATGCTCTCCACCACCGGAGGTAGCGGAGAGCATGGGGCAGTCATCGGGGACCCCCCCTGTGGGGTCCCGGTACAAGCGATCAGCGGTATATACTATATACCGCTGATCGCTTGTGCCATGTGCCAACGGCACTTTTTATCCCCTGTCACCATAAATCATTGGTGACAGGGGATAAAAAGTGATGTCCCCCCACCCCCCAAGTCGCCCCCCACCCCCCCTGTCACCCCCGTCCCCCAGTCACCCCCCCCCCCTACCCCTTATATGTTACCTGATCCTGGAGCTCCTTCCTCCTCGGTGTCCTGGCTGGTTATGAAGTGCGCATGTGCTCCACAACCAGCCAGCTTTGAAAATTTAAAGTGACAGAGACCAATTTGGTCTCTGTCACTAAACTATGATTACTGTGATAGAAAATATCACAGTAATCATAGTAATACAGTGAAAAGGAATGTGAAAAGTACAAAAAGTGACAAACATACAAAAAAATAAAACACACACTTTTTATTATAGTAATAATTGCAGTTTACTCCCAAATTACCCCTAACCCCCCCAGATTACCCGTAACTACCGCAGCTAGCCCATAACCACCCCAGGTTGTCCGTAATCACGTCAGATTGCACGTAACCCCCCAGATTACCCGTAACCACCGCACCTTGCCTATAACCACCGCACCTTGCCACTGACAACCGCACCTTGCCTCTTACCACCCCAAATTGCCAGTGACCCCCTCCAGATTGCCCGTAACCACGCCAGATTACAGGTACCCACCTCAGATTACCTATTAGCACTTCAGTTTATCCGTAACCACAGCAGGTTGCCTGTAACCACCCCAGATTGTCTGTAACCACCCCAGATTGTCTGTAACCACCCCACGTTGCCTGTAACCACAGCAGGTTGTCCGTATCCACCCCAGGTTGCCTGTAACCACCCCAGGTTGCCTGTAACCACCCCAGGTTGCCTGTAACCACTCCAGGTTGCCGTAACCACAGCAGGTTGCCTGTGACCACCCATGTTGACCGTATCCACTCCAGATTACCCGTAACCACCCCAGATTACCCGTAACCACCTCAGACTGCCCGTAACCACCCCAGACTGCCCGGAACCACCTCCAGATTACCTATAACAGATAGTAACTGCGCTATTCTAATAACTATTACTAGCTACGGTTTTGCTCCAGCAAATTGGCGCTTCTTCCCTTCTGAGCCCTGCTGTGTGCCCATACAGTGGTTTATGCCCACATATGGGGTACCGTTGTACTCGGGAGAACCTGCGTTACAGATTTTGGGGTACGTTTTCTCTCATGTTCCTTTAGAAAGTTAGAAATTTCAAACTAAACCAACATATTATTGGAAAAAATCAAGTTTTTCATTTTTACTGGCCAATTTTGAATACTTTCCTCTAATACCTGTGGGGCCAAAATGCTCATACTACCCCAAGATGAATTCTTTGAGGGGTGTACTTTCCGAAATGGTGTGACTTTTGGGGGGGTCTATTCTGTAGCCATTACAGGGGCGCTGCAAATGCACCTGGCGCTCAGAAACTTCTTCAGAAAAATCTGCACGGAAAATGCTAATTGGCGCTCCTTCCCTTCTGAGCCCTGCTGTGTGCCCATACAGTGATTTATACCCACATATGCAGTACCGTTCTACTCAGGAAAACCTGCGTTACAGATTTTGGGGTGAATTTTCTCTCCTGTTCCTCGTGAAATTGAGAAATTTCAAACTAAAGGAACAAATTATTGGAAAAATTCGAGTTTTTCATTTTTACTGTCTAATTTTGAATACTTTCCTCTTATACCTGTGTGGTCAAAATCCTCACCACACCCCAAAATGAATTCTTTGAGGGGTGCAGTTTCCAAAATGGGGTGACTTATGGCGAGATTTTACTTCGCTGGCACTACAGGGGCACTGCAAACACACCTGGCGCTCAGAAACTTCTTCAGCAAAATCTGCATTGAAAAAGCTAATTGGCGCTCCTTCCGTTCTGAGCCCTGCTGTGTGCCCATACAGTGGCTTATGCCCACATATGAGGTACTTTTTTACTCAGGAGAACCTGCGTTACAGATTTTGGGGTTAATTTTCTCTCCTGTTCCTCGTGAAATGGAGAAATTTCAAACTAAAAGAACATATTATTGGAAAAATTTGAGTTTTTCATTTTTACTGTATAATTTTGAATACTTTCCTCTAACACCTTTGGGGTCAAAATGCTCATCCTACCCCAAGATGAATTCTTTGAGGGGTGTACTTTCCAAAATGGGGTGACTTATGTTTTTTTTTTCTCTCTGCTGACACTACAGGGGCTCTGCAAACGCACCTGGCGCTTGGAAACTTCTTCAGCAAAATCTGCAATGGAAAAGCTAATTGGCGCTCCCTTCCTTCTGAGCCCCGCTGTGTGCCCATACAGTGGTTTATGCCCACATATGGGGTACCGTAGTACTCAAGATAACCTGCGTTACAAATTTTGGGGTGCGTTTTTTCTCATGTTCCTTTTGAAAATGAGAAACTTTAATCTAAACGTATATATTATTGGAAAATTGTAATTTTTCATTTTTTTACGGCCTAATGGTGAGTACTTTCCTCCAGCCCCTGTAGGGTTAAAATGCTCATTATACCCCTAGATTAATTCTTTAAGGTGTCTAGTTTCCAAAATGGGGTCACTTATGGGGGTTTCCAGTATACAAACCTCCTAAATCAACTTAAAAAAAGAACTGGTCCCTAAAAAAATCAGTTTTGGAAACTTTCACGAAAATGTGGTAATTTGCTGATAAATTTCTAAGCCCCGTAACACCCTAAAAAAGTAAAATATGTTTATGAAATGAAGCCAGAATAAACAGGACATATCGGTAATGTGACATAGAAACTAATTTATGTGATACGACTTTCTTTTTTAGAAGCAGAGAATTTAAAAGTTCATAAAATGCTAATTTTTTTCAATTTTTCATGATATTTTGATGTTTTTCGCAAAAAACACACAAAGTAGTGACCAAATTTTGCCACTAATATAAAGTGCCATATGTGACGAAAAAACAATCTCAGAATCGCTAGCATACGTTAAAGCATCACTGAGCTATAAGAGCATAAAGTGAGACAGGTCAGATTTTGAAAAATGAGCCTGGTCTTTTAGGTGCAAATAGGCTTGGTCTTGAAGGGGTTAAAAACACAGAAAGGATCTGTTCACACAATGTTGAAATTGAGTGGATGGCCGCCATTTAATGGCAAATATTTGCTATTATTTTAGAACAACGGCTGTTTTATTGAAATAATGGCAATTATTTACTTTTATATGGCGGCCATCCACTCAATTTCAACATTATGTGGACAGATCCTTTCTGTGTTTTTAATCCACTCCTGGTTTTGGTTGCAATACTGACTGAAATATACTGACTGAAATATACGTAGTGTGAACGCAGCCTAAAACTGTTAGTAAAGCTGTAGTAGCAGTACAGAGGCTGCATGCAATAAAATAGGTGATTATAGTGTATGCAATAGAGCACAAGGCATTGCATTTAGACAAAAGTGCGAATAAATGATCAGGCCCCAGCCTAAGTGATGCCAAGACAGCGGTGGCAGGAGCAGGCAGTGTGCAGCAGCCGTTTCCCACTGCTTAATCACTGCTAGAGACAGAGGGGGGAGGCGCGGAAAGCATGACATTCTGGGACATCATATTGCAGGAACTATCTGTGTTATATGATGTTCCAGGACCGTCATTTTGCGGCAAGAGGTTAAAATGTTTTATATAGTGCTACTTTTTTTATTCTTTACATGGTAGCCTAATTTGCTACTTTTAGCTGATGACAATATAACTTTTAATTGTCAAAGACCTAAGGATTTATTATTGGACAGGTAAATTCAGAATGGCCTTCACAAGGAATTGCTGTTTAAGAGACACTAAAAGTAAAAAAAAAAAAAAAAAAAAGGATGTTCTGGTAAATACTGACATGGTTGCATATGCTTAAGTCTGTTACAGATGAATCTTTAACCACTTAACGACTGCGGGCATGAATGTACGCCCCCGAAGCCCGTGCCTTAATGCAAATGGGTGTACATTTACACCCGCGGTTTCCCCAGGGAAGATGGCTCGTCGGCACGGAGGTTGGTTAAACCCCCATAACACCCCCCCCCCTGTGCCGACGATCGCTGCTATTGGCTGATCAATTCAGATCAGCCGATAGCAGCTGAAAACAACTTTCTGGGTCAACGGACAGCACCAATCGCTATTAGTGTCCTGGGGACAGTACCGGCCCATCACGGCAATTAAAGTGTTAAAAAAAGTGTTAACGTGTTCTGCACCCCTCAGCTAGGTAGCTGAGGGGTGCAGAACAGGTGTGTGTTTGTAGTGCACCATACTCACCTGATCCTGGCATCCCGAGCGCTGATCCGGCGGTCCCGCAGTTCTATCTTCGGCTCCCATCGGCTCTTCGTCATCTATCTTAGGCTATCTTCGGCTCTTTGGGCTCCCCCGTTGTCTATCTTTGGCAATCTTCGGCAGCTTCACTTTACTGCCCCCCTAGCGGCTTGCTAGTGGCGGTGGCAAGATGCAGCTGGAGACACGTGGGCCGGCAAGAACACAGCAGGACTCACGTCTGGAACCATGGGCAGCAGCGACACACAGTGGGAACCACAGGTGGCAGGACTAGCGTCTGCAACCGCAGACAGCAGGAACCATGGGCAGGAAAAACTGAGAGCTGAAACCACACATTATGGGAAGCATGCAGAGGCTCCAACAGTAGGGTCAGGGCAGGGATAGGATTTATAGGGAGGTGTTTGGTGCACACTGCTAGACAGGGATGTACTGTCCCTTTAAATTTAAGCAGAGCAAGCCCTAGGAAACGGGGAACAGGGAGGAGGGCCTTCCCTGGGGGATGCAGAGCCTGCAAGACCGCCCGAGGGGGTGGCGGAGCAGCCGCGGCCGGGGATTACAGAGTGGTAACGGTGAAACGTACAGGCCGGGGTGGCGGTTGTAACACCAAGCCTATCTCCTGATTCCCAGAAGCTCCAATTCAGTACCATCCAGTTCCCCAATCTTCTGTCTTTTTCCTTTCAAAAATAGAAGTGTGAATACTGTCTTTGATAATTTCCAGCTTCTGTCTGTGATTTACTCAAAGTGAATCTTAAAAACTTGAATTTAGACAAATATATATATATTTTTTTTATTGAAAGCAAAATCAGTTTGTGACAAACTGATCTACTCATCTCTTATATGTATCTAGCTATTTTTTTTTTTTTTTCAGGATGAAAACAGCATGGTACACAACTTTGACAGAAAAAAGTAATGTAATTGGAAACAGAGTTTAACTTCAAACATTTATTTTGATTAGTTGCACCTGTAAGTTGAGCATTTTTACTAAACTTTAGGAAAATTAATAAAATGTATCATTTATATTGCCAGGCAGGGGTGGAATTAAATTTTCTGACAGCAGGTTCCCTAGGGATGTCTGTAGTGTAGCGCTCCATGTAAAATTATTTTTACTCTAATAACCAAATATACCAATTGCAAAGTCAGGTTGTTTGTGTGCTTTGGTAGCTTTTACTTTATAAAACTACAGCTCCCAGAATAACCTTAACAGAAGAAGCAGGTACACCTAGTTTTTTTACAGATGGTGCCAAAATATTAAAGACCTTACTTCAAGGCAGATATTGTTTGTTATTAGAAATAAGGGAATTAAACTTCTCGAACCGAGATTCCGAATTTTGCAAAAAATTTGGGAATGGGAAGACAGGTTTGTTCAAAACGGCTACAAATAGCACATTACAGCAAGAGCACTTTAATCCCTTGCATCCAGCCAATTGTCTGCAAGCCACCCACTGTGATGTCACACTTCCTTCTTCAGTATATATACAGGGGCATACTGTCAACCCACAATTCAGCTTCTGATAAATGAACTGAACACATGCACATTATAAAGAAAGAGATAGGTAGAGGCAGAGAAAGATGCCCAAAGAGAGAGGGCTGATTAGGAAGAGATAAAAAAAAAAAGTTTGAGGAACGTAGCTTTGTAATCTGTGTGTCTGTAAAATTGCTTCTGTCAGTTTGTGTGTCACTACACAGTGTCCACAGCTCTCCTGGGTGATTTTTACATTTTTAATCACCTTTTAGGTGGCATCTTTAGAGCTTCTTTAGGGTGCGTTTACACTGAGAGATTTATCTGACAGATTTTCAAAGCCAAAGCCAGGAACAGACTAAAAAACATAATTATACATCAGTCATCCATCTCTCCTGGTTTAATTTAACCATTAGAAACACCTGACATGTGATTTTTTTCAGTGCTTTATTAAAAAAATAAAATAAAAAATAATATGTCTAGGAGGATAAAAAACATGATTATACAGCAATCATCCCATTCACAGCCATTTACTGTGTGGTTAAATTGACTTGTTATCTTTATTCTTTGGGTCATTATGATTACAGCTATATATTTGTTGTTGTTGGTATTATTGTTATTATTATTATTATTATTATTAACCCCTTAAGGACCGGGCCTGAAATGGCCTTAAGGACCGAGACAAATTTTATGAATATGACCTGTGTCACTTTATTCATTAATAACTTGGGAGTGCTTTTACCTACATATGACATATGGTCTGCCGAAGATTGCCGAAGATAGATGACGGGGGAGCCCGAAGAGCCGAAATTATACGACGAAGAGCCGACGGGAGCCATGGGACCTCCGATCTTCCCTCCAGACGCCGGGATCAGGTGAGTATAGTGCACCTACACTATGCACACCTGTTCTGCACCCCTCAGCTACCTAACTGAGGGGTGCAGAACCCGGGGAAAACTTTTTTTTACACTTTAATCGCCGTGATGGGTCGGTACTGGCCGGCCCATCACAGCGATTGTGGGGGTGGCACGGCGCAATCTTTTCGAAGGACACTAATGGTGATTGGTGCTGGTGCTAACCAGGTGTTACCCACCCCCCGTGCCGACGAGCAGAGATGGCCTGCTATACATTATAGCAGGCCATCTTCCCCGATCGCTGTGTTTACACACAGCAATCAGGAAAACTGTGGCCGTAAATGTACGCCCATTTGCATTAAGGCACGGGCTTCTGGGGCGTACATTTACGCCCGCGGTCATTAAGGGGTTGTTGTTATTATTATTATTATTATTATTGTTCCACATTTAGAAAAAAATAGGTAAGGCTAGGCATCTGTTCAGTATATTTTTCTTTCTAGTTTCTCAATTCTTCTGCGCATGCTCAGTAAAAAAAACTGATAACTTGCTTAAGGATGTAAATGGCAATAACTCCAAGGTTGTGACATTGCTGCTGCAGGAGCCAGGTACGTGACATAACCAGTTTCCCACAGACAGCCGGCGACAATGAACGGGACCCCAGAGCGGCACTACGGAGACACGGGGACAAGTGTGTTCACTTTTTTTCTCATCCACCCACCCCTGCCTGCTTGCCGTTTTTAACGTTGGTGGGACTTCCTCTTTAACAGTGTTATAATATAAATAACATCATGGGTCATTAAGGGGTTAAACAAACAATGTTTTGAGTCATATATGTTCCATAGCTACATAGTATGAAAGAAAAATGTCCATTAAGCTTAACAAAAAAGGAGGAGAGTGCAGGGTATGGCTATGTTCACACAATGTCAAAAATACAGGAAAAGGCAGCTACTGTTGCAATTTAAAATAACATCCGTTTTTGCCGCAATTTAACTGACTGGAATGACAATGCGTTGAAGTCAATGGAAAGACGGATGTTCAATGCACACAATGTGTTGAATAACGGACGTTATCACTGCGGATGTCAAAATAATTTTTATGTTCTTCGGAAGTCTTTTGCAAACAGCGGCAATTTTTCATTAGTTGTTTACACACAGTTTTTCTTTTGTCTTTTACTATTAAATTCAATAGACTTTTCAATTAAGCCGCATCCAAAGGGCAATTAGTAATCCCAAACTAGAAAAATGTACCAGCAGCCGTCATTGCACTAAGGGAAGGCTAGACATCTAAATGATGTCTGTTATTTAAGACTCAAAATACTGGATGTCATTTTAAACAGACCTGAAAAGACGTTGTGTGAACATAGCCTATAGGTGGATGAAGAGAAGGGATGTGGGCAACCATAGACAAGAATTCTATATTCTAACTACTTGTTAACATAATTTTTTTCTAAATTGAAGACCTCCCCTGCTTTTTTTTTTGCTGTGAACAGCTCCCAGAGTAGACTGATCTACAGACTCCCAGTCCTTATGTTAGTGAAGGATTGTCACCTCTACAGATTAAACCTTTGTACCCTCCAGGTAGAAGAAGTGCCCCCTTCTTTCAAAACAGCTAAATAACGTTGCATGCTGTTCTGTAGTTTATGGTCTATAAGTATGCCCAGATTCCTCACTACCAGTGACTGTGACATACCATACCATATATGTAATTTTTCTATTTGCAATTTTACAAAGTAAAAGTACAGTTTGTGTTGATTTCAGGGGTTGTAGTCTATAGTAAATAGTCAGAAAAGACTCTTATACTTGAAAGTAAATTACTGTTTGACTCTCAGGTGGAGAAGCTTTCAAACATCCATCAGCGAAAGACATTTATAGCGCACACCAAGAAAATGTTTTCATCTTGCTGGACTGCTGACACTCCACTGTATCTTAATATTGAGTTTTATCACTTTGTTGTTTACAAGCCCTTTAAGAGTCCTACAATGGGATTCCGTGAGAAAGCTTATTATTAAAGTGCGCAACCTAAGAAATTTATGGCTTTAATAAATGATGTTGTTATATCAGGAGGAAGTGATACTGACAGAATAATTATTACTATAAATCATTTATATAATGTATATAAATATATTTTTATGATCACAGCACTTTCTTATTATGAAAAAGAGAGAAAAAAATAAAAATTAGTATCTAAACTTTAGCTGCGATCTTAAAAAGATTTAATAATAGTAATCAACACTTAGTCACACATAGTATTGTTAAAAAAAAAAAGCTCTAGAATCATGAAATTTAAAGGGGTTGAACAACATTTATTACCTATCCGCATAATCGGCTATAACGTTATGATTACGAGGCATCGAAACATTGGGACCCTGTCGCTGGGACCCCCAGTGATCAAAATTTTTTACTTATCCTGTATCTCCTTTTAAGAACTAACTCGTCGAGTCTAGAATACGTCTGAGCACATAGAGACCCTGTGACTCCCAATCTCCTAAATGATCTCTGAGAGATCTCCGTAAACAAAGGATATTTAAACATTAGAAGAATCGTACCAAGAGTAACTGTGGCACCATTTGCACCAAAAAGCTGTCTTATATAACTTTTAGACACTTTTCTGGAGGGTTCGAAAATAAGATGTTGTCTTGGTGAAGAGCGGCTTGACCTAAACGTGCCAAGAATGTGACTGACAATGTTTTGGTGCACAACTTTTGATTGAAGTAAGCCAATTAATAGAGTCATTGGTCTAAACTTACACTAGTCAGTCTTCAGATTTATCCAGATGTATCAATCAGCCTGACGAACCTTGATAAATATGGCATGTTTGCAGACTGTCCATCTAAACTTACACTGTCTAAGAATTAGAGAGTTTTAGGAAATCTGGCCATTCTGTATCTAGAGAAGACCTCTACACATTTATTATCCCTATAGTGAACGTCAAGGTTTTTGGACAAAAAAAGGTGCCTATGTATTAGATCTAAGACTTATAGAGATACAGTAAGGACACCATGCACCTTTTTGGGTGCCTCTTTATGACTTTGCATTAAAAGGAAGCATGTTATTAAATAAAATGCATTGACACCTATGCTTGAAGGGGTATTCCCATCTGAGCTCAGGGGATAACAAGCTGATCACTGGGAGTTTGACCCCAAAACTTCCCACCAATCCTGAAAATAGGTGAGTGCTCAATTGATGGCAGGGAAATCGCAAGGGGTCTTGTGTATAGGGGATACGTTTAAGGGGACCGAGGCATGGATAACTCTGCCTGGGAAGTTGAATGATATGTGTATAGACTGGCACAAGCCCAAACATAGTCAGTTAGTTACTACTTTTAGCTATGTTTTTAGCCGTGCAGCCATGCAATATGTTTTTGTGTCCTATACTGTATGTTCCTATAGGTGTAGGAAATTATGAAAACATAGGGTGGCATTTATTATGTAGCACAGCGGGCATTTTCTGAAGCAGAGGGCAACTTGCTCATAAATCTATTCACAAATGTTTGTTTTGTGAATAGTTTATTGGCAAATGGGCTCTTTGCCCCACTCGTGCCAGAGGCATGTGGAGGGATGTAACGGGGGAGGCACAGCATTTAACATTTTTCTGGTGGAAACATTTTAAGGAAAACCTATAGAACACATAAATTCGACAAAACTTGGTGCTGCAGGGGCATTTTTGTGCCTGCCTCAAAAAACGCTGTACTCAAATGTCTCCCATAATCTCAAGCTATGTTTAGGCCATTCAAGTAAACGGGCCCCGGCCCGAACATTTTGAATTTCCACTTCAACAGAATACTGATCTATCGATGTCTTGGAAATCACAATCACAATGTGAACATGCCCTTAGCCATATTAACTTATCCTATTCTGATAGTTCCCACTAAAAGAGATGGCTGGAGGCCACACAGAATGGAATTGCAATGTCTTATACACTGGGGTTCTAACAGATAACTTGGTGCTTGTCTTTCTAATGATTTCAGCTGCTTCATAGCTTTGTTTTCTAAAAACGTTAAAAGTGTTTAATTTGATCTTAGTTGAATATAATTGCGAGCCATTACAATCTAGCCTGCCGCAGCTCTGGGATATATAGCCATGTATAACAGTGCAATAGTGTATTAATTCTGGGGCAGTATATTTCCTGATGCTATACAGGCTATATACTATATTTGTATACATCAGTAAAATTTCTCTAGAGATGGTGTCAGTTTGTATAATGTGCTTTCATTAGCACTGATTGCATTTACTGAATCATTTAAAGATTATACTGTAGCGGAAGGGTTTTCTTCTTTTTTTTTTTCTTCCATTTTTCTTCAGAATCTTTTAGAATAGTTTTTTATGTCTGCCTCACTGAGTTCCCATTGCAAAAATTAATACAGCTCTTCCCCTTTCTGTATGGCAGTATTTTATTATTATTATTTTTATTTTTTTTTTAACTTGAACAGCTTTCCATGATAGTTATATGCTTCTTTCCTATGATTTTGCAATATTGATAGCTGTGCTGTTATTTTCGAGAGGCAGTTGTCCCTGCTGGTATTATAATTCCTATTTCACTTCATAACATGCTGTTCCGCTATAATATCAGCCTATACTTTTGTCTTGTTTTACTGCTTTTCATTTTGCACCTGGGTTTCTCTGTCATCACTGCGGGAGATCATTAGAATAGACTGCAGTTTCCCTACTCTTTTCTTCAAGTATACCTAACACACCATGTTCTAAGGAAGCCTGGGATGTGCTACCCAATTAAGTGTTTATATTGATAAAATCACAACTGTAATAAAAAATGGAAATAGATGTGGTTGATAGATGAATATTAACATGTTTTGTAAGCAGCTTGTAAGTTGGCAATAGATTAAAACCTGATTGCTATCTGCCATACATTTACAAGTGTCGGTGCCATGAAGTTAAGGCTCAGAGCCGTAAATATGGTACGGACATGATGCAAATACCGACGCTGTGCTTTTAAATGCTGCAGCAGGTGTCCGCTATATATTGCGACTTACATTCTGCAGTATTAGCCAGGACCATGGTATCTAAGTAGTCATACCCTTGACTGGCTCCTCTGAACATGAGTGTGCAATACATATGGTTTGTCATGGCTAAATGTGCTATGTGTGTACAAGGCACGGCCTGATAGATTGCCTGCCCCAAGTGGAAGGAAACCCTCTGGCTCCATTAGAATAAATAGTATTCATGGTAAAAACAGAAAAGCAATGTATCGCTGGTAAATTCACTTTAAAGAGTTAATGCCTCACTTAAGATATTTTTTTTTATTTTACTCCTGTTACTTTCATGAACTAAAAGTTTTCATATATTGTTTCTGTTCCTTTCACCACTGCTTCTTCATGGCTTCCTCATGTTTGATCACTTATAACAGGGATGGGGAACCTTCGGCCCTCCAGCTGTTGCAAAACAACAATTCCCATCATGCCTGGACAGACAAAGCTTTAGCTTCGGCTGTCCAGGCATGATGGGAATTGTAGTTTTGCAACAGCTGGAGGGTCGAAGGTTCCCCATCCCTGACTTATACAGTATGCTCATACTGTATGTTGTGTGTGTACATAATACAAGGTGAACAGTCATAGAGACATGACAAAAGTTTTGATGGGTCCAGGTCTCAAACTGATCGGGAAAACAAGTGAAAGAGAACCACAGTGCAGCGTTGTCCGCTCCCCGCTCTGTGCCAGAAAAGAGCCTAACTCAACACATGACACAGAGTCGGGAGAGGATCAGGTTTAGCGTGGTCTTCTCCCAGCTTGTTCTCGCGATTGACACAGGTCTGAACACTCAGACCTGGACCGATCAAAACTTTTGAAATGTCTTTATAACATGTCAAAAATTTCTTATAATTACAGGTACACTTTAAGCAAAAACAATATATGTGATGATGAAATATTTGCTGACAAGGCATTTGTAACAGAATGACAGTTAAAGAAGACATTTTACTGTCTCCCTATAGGGGGCAGATGGATGTTTTGGCCCCTGGTAGTGACTATGCCCATTATACTCTGTATAGTCACCACCCTGCTTCCGGGGCAGAGAAGTGCTGGTTCACATGTGCGTGCAGGTCAGTAACTACGTAACCTGAGGACTCTAATCTAAAAATAGATGATTTTTCAGGACACATACAGTTTTTTATTGTATTGTTGTATTTTAAAAATACTAAATGCACTTCACCTTTTTGTTTAAAATTGATATTCATCATCATTTATACCATTGCAGTCATCCACACCAGACAATGTAACATGTAAATCCATGTATGAATCAGCAGCTGGTTCTGAGAAGGACAATCTCATATAATTCTCAATCACCAGCGTAGTATGAGGTGGAAATGGAGTGCCACCTTATTAAAATATTAGTCACATGTGAAATGTAATTAAAAAATGACGGCTCAACGGGCAGGTCTACACCATTATAAATAGTAATCATTAATTGTGCTGAATCCACACCAGATTTATGATACAAATGTGTTTATGCAACTGCGTAAGAAACCCATTAACATAATGCACCAGTCCTAATATCTTACAATCAGCGGGACGCTAGGATAATATTGTCAATAGCCAGGAATTATGACAGCCATTTTGCTTATCACTAAACAAGGCTTATTACAGCTCGACAACATTGTATCATAGTAAGGTAGGTAGGTATCTGATTGAACACAGGTAGAGCAGTTGATATACAGTCACTCAGACTGACATTAACCTAAGATCTTTGTTGAAATGGTTATTACGGATGGCATGAAATGTAATTGCTAATTTTCTGCCTGAGTGGTTACATATTTTCTTCAGAATCTGCGAGTTATTCATCCCTTCTCCACTGCCCATTTCTCAGAGTAAAAGGCAGTTGTGTTGTTGGTCCAAAGACCAATAATTGAACCTGTCACTTGCAATCTGCTGACTTCATTCCTCATGTATGTGACTACTGCTTCATTCACCTTACTGCTTATATTACTCCAGATATCAAATGTGCTACTTGAACCTGAGCTAACAGATAATTATTGCTCACCTACCTATGTTTTTATTGCAGTATTAAAGAGTGGCTTGTATAGTATGTACTTTACCCGGCAGTGTCATTCCTGACAAGCAATTCAGCAAACGAATGGCACGTATTGAATTGAAATTGATACATTCGCTTTATATGTCATATAAATTGTTGGTTTTTATAGTAATTCTAGGCAAGTCGGCATTCTATTTTTTTGAATACCAATCTATATAAAGTTACTGGCACAGAATGTTTTGCTAATAATGAAGCCAGTCATACAGTATTCCATGTGATAAACTGAATGGAGTTTGTAAAGAAGTACATTTTATTTAGAATACCAAAACAAATACCCAGCATTGCCCGGATATAAAGTATCAGTCCTTGGATTTCTTCTAATCCATGCCTTCATTTTATTGTCTGTGGAATACATAGCCCTATGTACCCCAGCAGTTATACACCAGGGGAGAATAAGTAACATTTTTGGGAGACTTAAAGGGGGCATTTATCAAAACTAACCTATCTATATACGAGTGTTACCTAACTGCCCCCCCCCCCCCCATACCCTACGCCAAATTTACACATCCTGGGGAATATGTGACTGTTGTGGAGCTGGTCTGGATTTGCCATGATTTCATGACTTGATTGATCAGGCACAGGGGAAGCCTTAACCACTGGTGAGAGAAGTTGCATCTAGCCATTAGATTCCAGTTCCCATCTTTCCAATGCCCTTTGGAAATAAAAGTATTAATCTCATTGGTTACCATGGAAATTGCTTCACTGTAGCTCACCATCTAGGATTAAAAAAAATAAATAGATAAAACTAAAAAACTGTCTAAAAGGAATGGCATTTTTTTTTTTGTGCATACAGTACGGACACAGATCTTCTGCATATAATCCTGTGATAATGTCTAACAACAGAGAACAACAGTGAACTAGTGCTGTAAACATAAGGCACCTTTACAAAAACATATGTGCTAAATCTGGCATTGAATTATTCAGGCATTTGGATGCCTATAGAAGACAAAAAGACTTTTGTACAGTCCGTACTAAATGCTGATATTAACCAAAATCGCATAAACTGAGGGCAGCCACTGTTATGTATATAATCCCTAAATGGGTGTAAATAAGTGGATAAGGCCTGAGCCGTAATGCTACTTTAACATAGCCAAACTAAACAAAAAAAAAAACAAATTGAGTATTGTAGCAATAATTTTATTTCAACCAATATTTAAAATACCAAAAAAATCAAAAAATAAATCAACACTATAAAAACAGGGTGGCAATCCTGGAGACATGTCTCATATAACATAGTAGTACAAAGGCAATTCATAAAAAAGAACACTGGGACTGGATATAAAGTGCTAAGTGCATGATTATAACATTGGGAAAATATCCTATATTTACAATGCAAACCTGTCCCACCCCATATAAGAATCGCACATGTTACATATGAGGGTCACAAAATCTACTCACTCTCCAGGACGCCACCACCCCGACGCGCGTTTCGTGTCCTTCGTCCGGGGGTGATGACGTCCTAGCAGGGGGGGCCTTATATACCCCAATCCCCCAATGGTGTCACGGCATCTAACAATCACCTGTGGCGTCATAGCGCATGCACGCCACTCACCCACTTCCTAACACGGCCCTAACGCTCCCCGGAAGTGCGTCATAGCTCCCAGTCCCGTGACACAGTCACATGATCACAGGGAATGACGACGTCCCGGGTTGCCGAGCGACCACTGCCGTGGAGTCTATGGGCATGAACTGGCATGCACATAGCCAGGTATCTGGACACAAACAGGAGAGATTATAAGTCTGAGCTCCGTCCCCTGAGAAAGAAGTAAACAGTGCATCTGCTTGTGTACACCACATAGCAGGCTGTAGCTATAGCATTGTGCAAATATGCAAAACTAAATACTACAAAATAAAGTGACTGGTGCAAATGTGCAAAACTGAATAAAGTGACCGGTGCATCAGAAATAAATATCCATATATAAAACTCTGTGGTAGCAATTCATCCAAATTGTGTGTGAATAAAGCAAAAAAATATATATATGTGTACTATCTAATATGTCTAAGAATATCTGTGACTGATTGAAAAATAATTAATGTATGTGTGTATAAAAATCTAATATATGAAATTCTTTGTGACTATTAAAGTGCAATTAAATCTATCATATCATACTCCTGTAGTGCAAAAAAAGGAAGAAGTGGGATTATGCGTGGACACATGTGCAAAAAAGCCCTTAGTATATGAAAAAGTACCTTATACTGTGCCAAAAGCAAGTGTACAATAAATCACTACAAAATAACCACAAAAAACATTTTTGTTCCATAGATGAGGATTTTGAGGCAAGGGCAGAAGAATTAAAAGAACGGGTCCGGATCCGTGGCTATGGAAAGCGGACAATAAATCGTGCATATATCAGAGCAAAAAACTCCAATAGACAAAGACTGGTACACACAGTGGCTGAAAGGAAGACCCACACACAGGTGAGATTTGTGACGAACTATCATAGCCAGTGGTTATGAATGAGGGAAATAAGTTTTGGACAATTCTAACAGCGGATCCCGTCCTGAGGAAAAACTTACCAACTATGCCATCTATTACAGCTAGAAGGTCCAGTAATTTGAAAGACCTTCTGTCCAAAAGCCACTATCCGGAAAGGAAGCAGACTCTATTCGGATCAAAGGGACCCAAGTGGGGATGTACACCCTGTGGGAAATGCGTGGCTTGTCCAAATGTGGAAACAGCAACGGAATTCATTGATGCTGAAGGTAGACGGACCTACAGAATCACACAATCCATTACGTGTAACACCAAACATGTGATTTATTACGCAACATGTCCATGTAGAAAGATATACATTGGACTAACAAGCCGTAAGCTAAAGGTGAGAATACGTGAACATATGCGAGATATTGAAACAGCACGCAACGAGATTGATTGGAATAAGATAAAACCGGTGGCGAGACATTTTAAGAAATTTCATGATTGTAACTCTCATCTCTTGAAAGTCAAAGGTATTGATAAAATCAACAGTGGGATTCGTGGCGGCAATATCACGGGCCGTCTGGCACAACAAGAAGTAAAATGGATATGGAAGCTGAAAACAATGGCTCCGATGGGTCTCAATGAAGCTCTGAACTTTGCACCCTTCCTCCAGTAGGTCTTAGCCTCCCCATGTGTTTTTCTTTTCATGGTTTTAGCAGAGATATCAAAGTATTGTTTTAAATAACAATTTTTAACTTATTTGTTTCTTTATTTTTTTATGGATTTAGGTATGTAGAACCCTACTAGCAATACGGCAATATGACGAAACAGTCATGTGGATGAAAAAAACAAACTTCAAGATGAAGCAGGATGAGAAAACATTTGATGATGTCTCTTTGTCTCCTTTTTTTTTTATGCGTCTTCCATGCGTTTTTTATGCGTTTTTTTGTGGTTATTTTGTGGTGATTTATTGTACACTTGCTTTTGGCACAGTATAAGGTACTTTTTCATATACTAAGGGCTTTTTTGCACATGTGTCCACGCATAATCCCCCTTCTTCCTTTTTTTGCACTACAAGAGTATGATATGGTAGATTTAATTGCACTTTAATAGTCACAAAGAATTTCATATATTCGATTTTTATACACAAATACATTAATTATTTTTCAATCAGTCACAGATATTCTTAGACATATTAGATAATGCACAATGTTATAGCTACAGCCTGCTATGTGGTGTACACAAGCAGATGCACTGGTTACTTCTTTCTCAGGGGACGGAGCTCTGACTTATAATCTCTCCTGTTTGTGTCCAGATACCTGGCTATGCGCATGCCAGTTCCTGCCCATAGACTCCACGGCCGTGGTCGCTCGGCAACCCGGGACAGCGTCATTCCCTGTGATCATTTGACTGTGTCACGGGACCGGGAGCCATGACGCACTTCTGGGGAGCGATTGGGCCGTGTTAGGAAGTGGGTGAGTGGCGTGCATGCGCTATGACGCCATAGGTGATTGTTAGATGCCGTGACACCATTGGAGGATTGGGGTATATAAGGCCCCCCCTGCTAGGACGTCATCAACCCGGACGAAGGACACAAAACGCGCGTCGGGGTGGTGGCGTCCTGGAGAGTGAGTAGATTTTGTGACCCTCTGGTAACATGTGCGATTCTTATATGGGGTGGGACGGGTTTGCATTGTAAATATAGGATATTTTCCCAATGTTATAATCATGCACTTAGCACTTTATATCCAGTCCCAGTGTTCTTTTTTATGAATTGCCTTTGTACTACTATGTTATATGAGACATGTCTCCAGGATTGCCACCCTGTTTTTATAGTGTTGATTTATTTTTTTATTTTTTTGGTATTTTAAATATTGGTTGAAATAAAATTATTGCTACAATACTCGATTTGTTTTTTTTTAATTGCTGATAACAGAGAATACCATGATCAAAGAAGTGCCACAGTGCATCTAGCCTGTGGTTCATCAGCAGATCCCATCGAGTGTTTGTAGTATCTCTGTGGTGGTGGGTACTAAGGCAACAAAGGGAGGTTAGCATCAGCTATTTTGTAGGCCGTATATAAAGAGAAAAACTATAATTGAAATACAAATCTTGTTTTTTTTTCCCTGAAGTAGCTCAAGCCTTCTTACTGTAAAAAGAAATGAAAACGTAAAGAAACAAAAAGCTAAAAAAAAAACCTAATGACTTTTCCAGCATTGTTTGTGTTTATTGCCACAGGGTTTCCTGGGCAGAAGCAGAAAGCTTTGACAAACAGTACAAGAAAACTTTCTGCCTCTGCCTGGGAAACCCCAAGGTAGTGGGTAGTTGGCAGTAAGCCAACCTTGTATACAGCACCATTGGCTTGTTTATAGTTGATTCCAATAATTAGGCACAATTTACCTAGACAACTTTTGACAGTAAACTTGGGATGCATAAAGCAAAACATTTGTGTATGTAGGAGGACACTCTGAAGCCAAACCTCCCTATTATCAAGTGGGAAGGAAATTGATTTTGGTCAGGAAAAGCCAACTTTGAGTAGAGAGGTAAGAGGAAAAATGACTTCTACCATCTGTGCACCCCCTGCACTGTTCTGTGAAAGTGTAAAAGAACAAGTGAAACTACTTCTGACCACTAATCTGAATGACTTGATTGACACTGATTGACTTGTGCCGCTACTATTACTCCTATCATCGGTATACTAGCCACTTAAGATTTGATCACCACCTGCTTAACCTCTAAATTACTACAAATGGTAAAGGCAAAAGTAGTCTATTGAGACAAAATTCTATCCCTTACTTGTCAGTGGTTCCTTGAGAAATAAAAGCAACATCCCTAATAGCTACTATGGGAAACTATTCCCCGTTTTAAAAAAAAATCTCTGGATATAGTTTGATAGGAACCATTTGAATAATTTCCATGACTATACAAAAGGAAAACTAAATGCAGTAACTGGTTATGGGCTGCAATAAAGCAGAGTTAGTAATGTAAGGCTGGAGGAACAATCAGTGTCATTGACCTTAACTCCGTAAAGTGTTTGCAATAATAAGAGTTATCAGACAATAATGAGACAAGCTATTTTTATTTAGCAAAAGGGAATTGTTGCAGTTTGATGGCTTCCTAAATTAAAGAATGATAAATAAATATGTTAGCTTTAAACAACATTAAAGGAGAACTTCAGCCAAAATCTATTTTTTTATATATTTCTTAAGCAAAGTTAGACAAATTCCTAATTGACACTAATTATGGGAAAAGGGGAGGTTCAGAAAGCGGCTGCACCGTTTTCTGCAGCTCAGGCTATTAGCGAGTGTGAGTGTGGCCGGTCACCGCATGAGCTAATTAGGGCATTTAAATGCAGCTGTCAAACATGACAGCTACATTTAAAAGTCCTTTGCAGCCCATCCGTGGTGGTCTAGTGGCCGTATCTCCCCCCCCCGCCTTTTGATTGCAGGGAGGAGATCCGTTACACTTGCCATGACTCAGCGTTGGAGTGACGCTGATCCCAGCTTGGCAATCCATGTATCTGGTCTGCTACAGACCAGAATAATAGAGCACTGATAGTGCTCTATTATATACACAGCATTGATCTCAATGGGAGATCAGTGCTGTGTATATAGAAGTCCCCCAGGGGGCTTCTAATTAATGTAATGTATGTATTCATTTAAAAAAAATCCCCTCCCCTAATAAAAGTCAGAATCACCCCCTTTTCCAATTTTATAAATAAAAATAAAAAAATAAACAAACACATTTGGTATCGCTGCATGCATAATCACCCGAACTATTAAATTATCACATTTGTGATCTTGCACGGTAAAGTACAGATCATGACGCAAAAAATGACACCTCACTTTGCCCCATGGACTAGAAGATAAAAGCGTTACAAGGATGGGAATAGAGCAATTATAAGGAACATTTAGCTTTTTTTGAAAGGTTTTAATTTTTGAAAAGCTGTAAAAAAAAAAAAAGTTATGCAAGTTACATTTCGTGGTAATAGTATCGACTTAAAGGACAACTCCCGCGTTTAGTAAAAAAAGAAAGAACTGTTACAAACACAGTTTTCATAATTACCTTTCCTCCTAGGTCCATCTCTGTTTAAATTTCCCACCATTCATAGCCTCAATGAGTTGAGGTCTGCATCTTCATTTCTTCCTTACTTCCTGGTTTAGGCTTCCCATGATGCACTTTGGCTCCTGTGACATCTAAGTCCCGCTCCCTCTTGCAAGTACCTATCCCTCCATTCATTTCCCCTGGTACACTAAACACTGCCCTCTCTCTTTATTCAATCATGCCCCAAAACACACAGGGTCTCAGCCTGCACAGCAGCAGCACACACACACTTTCACTTTGCAATGTAAGTAGTGTACACTGCAATGTGAAAGCTGCAGGATGGCTGTATGGCTGGGGAAGAGAGGAGGGAGGGAGGGAGGAAAGAGAAGCAGATAAGACTCCTTCACTTACTGAATCATGGCTGGGTTTGAGAGGGGGGAGGGGGGTCCTTTAGCTGACAGCTTGCTAGGAGACTGTCATGGAGGACAAAGATAAACAAATAAAGCGACTCACTGACTGACTTTATGGCTGAGGGGGAGAGGGGTCTGATTAGCTTATGTGCTGGAAGAAGTCAGTGAAGAGAAGCAGAAGAAATCATTCACTGACAGCAAGCAGCCTTTTTTGTTGCTGCACAAGGTCAGATGGCTTGCAGTTGCTCAGCCAATCAGAGCTGAGCAAGCTGAGTCACTTGACAAGGCAGAAGAGGGGGAAGCTGGTGTAACAGGAGCTAGAGCAGCCCTCCTCCTGATGACGACATTGTCACAAGATGGAGCTGAGAGAAGAGCCTGGTGTCAACAGTAATTAGGTATGTAGGAGTTTCCTACACTTCCAGGAGGGGGGGTCAAGGGAGGAAGATAGGGAAGGGGGCAGATAGGAGATTGAAGCACATTACAAAGTTATATAACTTTGTAATGTGTTTCAATAAATGGAAAAAAGCTTTTCATGGAAGTTGTCCTTTAAGGAATATAGATAACAGATCAGTTTTACCATACAGCGCATGGCGTAACCACAAACCCCCCCCCCCACACACACACACACAAATAAAAAATAATTTGTTTTCAATTTCACTGCGCATATAATTTCTTTCTCTGCTTTTGCAGCATATTTTATGCAAAGATTAAGTCTGACATTGCAAAGTACAATTAGTACCTCAAAAAATAAGTGCTCATGTGGGTCTGTAGGTAAAAATTTCAAGTGCTCTTGCCTTTTAAAAACAAGGAAGAAAGAACAAAAACGCAAAATCGAAAACTGGCCCAAGAAGGAAGGGGTTAAAGCTGTAAATACATATGATAATAATAATCATAATAATAATAGTGAAAAAGGGAAAAGTAGTGCAAAACACTACAACACAGAAAGCTTGCAGTGTACTATAACGTGATCAAGCAATAACACTTTCATGTTCGATAAGGAGACTAAAGAAAAAAAAATTTATATAGAAAAAAAGACATACACACATAGAGACGTATAACTCAGAGGACTGGAGCAGTGATTTTCTATGGACGTCAGACTTTTCTCTTGTCATTTACATATTCTGCGCGCAGACCGCCGACCGTCAGCTTACCCCCATTTTAGAGGCCTTGTCAACAGCTGTGAGTGCCATATCATGTGATGTGCTGCAAGCCAGCCATGGCCTGGACATTCACCACAGTAGTGCACTAGACGATGTGCCATTCATCCTGAGGGAAGGGGACTGCTCATGACCCAGGGGCCAGAATATTCTGAAGGTCAACAAAAAAGGGCTATACATACAACTTTGTCATGTCCATAAACTCTAAATAATGCTATTTATAGTATCGCTGAAATTCACCATTTACAAATAAAATACCTAGCAAAAATACCAAGTAAAGTACAAAAAAAAATTGTATGACCGAAAATTGTATTGAAATGTTTTATGTGTTTATTTATTGTTCCTGACATTGCGTAGATCACTTCCAGTCCTGTACATCTGTTAGTATCATTTGCTAGACTTTGTATCTTTTATGCAGGTATCCATTAGATAAGATTCAAGGACCCATATATCCACAAGAGAAAGTCCATTACAAGCTTTTATCTGTGATTCCCCCATAGGATGCATTTATTACCATACAGTCAATTATTTGAAGGAAAAATTGCAAACAGAGTGCAATTGTTCACCAGTTCTGTCAGCGAAGCATTAACATCTGAAGAGAAAATATTGAAACAGCATCACAATAAATAGAAATAGCATTTCAGAAAACTCATGGGGTTTGTCTATGTTTCTCTTCAGGCAGAATACAATTCAGAGTTAACAAAACAGCAACCCACTAATTGAAGGGCTCTACGGCATCTATAATGCTGTTAACTTGGTTTCCATGTTTTTTATTTAAGTTTGGTGATTTTATCGGTTTCCATAAAGAGTATTATGAAAGTAATTTGCTGTCGGTAGAAAAGCAGAATACTAAAAGTTTAAATTGCATCACTTAAAAGAACTATCATAAGAAATAAATATAGTGGATCAAATGAAAATGACTGAACAGCATGAAGGGGTAAGCCAGAAAAGCATATAAATATTATTTTAGTGTATTTGCTTTACCAAAGAAGCCTAGTAAAGACATTATGCAATGCTATTAAAATCGGTATGGGGTAGATTTATCAAAGGTCACAACAGTGTGTCTTAGAAATCTCTATGTATGAAAATATGCGCCGAAAATAAAAAATAAAAAAAATAAAATTTTTGAAATGTGTAAATAGCTTAGAAAAGTCTAAATACTATAAAGAAGAAGTTTCCTTTTATTATATGATTATCCTTTGAATGGGTTTGTAGCAGAATTGTACTTTGATATTAAAAAGTGGATGTACCACTCGATTGAGTCAATAAAGACTTCCACAGAACGTGATTGGCGCCACCGTGCACAGTGTAACTGTGCTGTCCGTTCATTATACCGCTACCTGGTTCTTAAGATCTACTAGATTACTGAGGGAAAAAAATATCGGTGCACTTGGGGCACTGGGCTTGCCTCCAGTACACCATGCCAGCATATTTGGAAATATACAAACCAGAGAAGATCTCGGGAATCGGGGGGCGATATAACAACTGAATGGCACAGATCAGGCTCTATGGAAATGTTTATTGACTCAATCCAATGGTACATTTGCTTTAAAGGGAACCAATTGGGCTGATATGGTTCCCTGAACCGCTGTATACAGCTTCTGAGCAGCCCGTGGCATGTAACGGTAGCGGCTGCAGCAGTAGCTGTGTACCCGAGAAAGAGGTTTAATAAGCCTGTTGTTGATAAGAGATGATTGAACATCGGGATTTTGCAGGTTCGATCGAACTCGAACCTTGTTGAACCTTCCGCATTTGATTCCCGATGCCTTCCCATTCCGTGGGGAAGGAGGAGACAGCCCGGGTACCACCTGGAATTCCAGGATACAGCCTAGGTAATAGGGCTGTCTCCTCCTTCCCCATGGAACGGGAAGGCATCGGGAATCGAGTTCGATAGAACCTAACTTTTCCGGATGTTGATCATCCTTAGTGCTGACAGGCAGAGAGTGGTGACTAGACACGGGCGGGGAGTCACCCAGAGAACTACCACCCTGCCTCTGCCTGTCACGCGCCCTGCTTATTAAATCTCTTTTTCTCGGGTATACAGCTCCTGCTGCAGCTGCGCCCGGTACATGCCGTGGGCTGCTCAGAAGCTGTATACAGCAGTTCAGGGAACCATATGAGCCCAATTGGGTTGATTGGTTCCCTTTAAGAATCAGTACTTGTGCATGAACATAGCTACACCTGGCAGTAAAACAGGTAATAGAAGGGACCTACCATGTTCAATATTACATAAGGTCCCTGATAGGTCAGGATTAGACATGCATGCAGGTAATAAGGATGGTCATTATTATAAAATCTTTTAGTAAATATAGTCCAATAATATATGTGAATAATGTCACACTCACCCAGGCTTTATCAAAATAGCCATATTAAAATAGGATACATCAGCAACAGGGTAACTGCTGTTTCGCCTAGTGCTTCTTCTGGCCCTGGAAGCTACATGTAGGTACAAATGGACAAATGAATCTATGACTTAATTAGGTTTTCACTGGTATTTTATGGTTCAGATATAATCACTATAGAAAAAAGATTCTTTGCCTAAAATCAATGTATGATAGTGAGTATTTTTTTCCAGATGTATGGATTCAACCCTAAAGATAAATATACGCTCTGTTACCAGCAATTATTAACTAAAAAAGGACTACTGTTTATAGATCTGGTGTAATGTAGCATTTTTTTAGTGATTCAATTGAAAAAAAGGAGAAAAATGCATTTTGTATATTGGAAATGTACTGTCTATTCTTAGCAGGTTGTCACTAACAGTCACTAATATCTGCATTATTTTGAACACTGGGACCTTCTGTCAAAGTTTTTTTTTCTTTTCTAGATTGGTGTCAGGACTAAGGAACTGGATGACAGGTGATGCCCTGGCACTGACACCTACCCTACTATGCCTACCTAATTGCCTCGACTGCCCTAGGCAGCAGCAGACAACTGGTTGACAGTCCCCAGTCCCTAGCCTATAAAGGTTTTACACTGGTCGTGGAAAAGACAGACAAAACACAAAAACTTGTGGTCAGAGGTCCGGGTCGGCAAATAGAAAGGCACAAAAACGTGATTCAAAAAAGTAGTCAAAAATGCAAAGCCAGAAAGTCAAAGATACCAGTGTAAAGTTCAGGATAAATTGTTAGGTGAAGATACACTCAAAGAATGAGGCTCTATCACAGGCAGGGAACCACAGAAAGGGGAGGATACCTGTGAAGCCTGAAGTCCCAGCCCCAGGCATAATTGGGGCTTAGATTCCTGCCCCAGAACACATACTTAAAGCTGATTGGCGGTGCCAACCACTAGTCAGTTATATATAATGCAGAGCAGCTGTACCGCTCAGCCGGGGGCAGTGAAGCCCCAGCTGTGGCAGGATTACAGGACACCGCCGTGCCCCTAGCAACCTGATTGGCAGCTAGGGATGCCATTGGTGGACCCCTAGCAATCGGCTGGACCAATCACCAGGGACGTGTCCGACAGGCCCGGCCTCTGACAATTGGTCTATTTATTACCCTCTTCTTTAGAAAGTGATAGAGAAAGGGTTTCTTCTATCGATCTATCTATCTATCTATCTATCTATCTCCTATCCATTGATCTATCTATCTATCTATCGATCTATCTATTGGATCGGTAGCAGTTTAATGGAACCTGTGATTTTTTTCTTATTGCTTAAAAACCTAAACATTTCCTTCTTAATGATATTTCTTTATACAATGGTCGCAGTAAGTATTCTTTAGCATTGTTCTATTTCTGTACCTCTCGTCAGTTTTAAGTTCTCTGTTCACATGAAAACAGAGTTGTATTTACAGCTTTGCCCATCTAATATTAAAGGGAATAATATCGGAAAATCTCTTTATAAATTAGGATCATTAGTCATGGATAAAATAAGTCATTGGTGTGCTGCATTTGTACTTAAACAATATCCTTAGAATAATTATGCAGCTTGAGGGGTTCACATTAATAGGAAATGACCTACATATGTTGACATTAATCTTATTGAGCAATGAAATGCTGTTTCTGATTCTTTGGAGACTTTAGAAAATGTTCTATTGCCCACAACTAGAACATTTAATGGAGGCAATGGTTTTCCCACTTTAGTCATTGTGAAATTAGAATGTGCAAGGCTCTTGGGTGTTCAACAAAATTTAACAGCAGTGTACAGTTCCCAATGTACCTTATCAAAACGAAGCCAAATTCAAAATAGGGGACCCCATACAAAAAAAAAAAATCAGTGTGGTACTAGGTTTTGCCACTCAGAACAAAACCATAAACTTTGGGATAATTTCTTACCCTTCATTTGAAAAAAACTCATTTCTTCTAGGGAGGGGGGTATGGCAAAGGTTCTTGACTCCTAAAAGCAAAAGAAGTAAAACTAGCAGACACACAGTCTGCCTCTTTTACTTGTCACACTTTTACATTGCCCTTTCTCTACAATCATTTATCCCAAAACCCATGCATGCTTAGCTTGATGAAGCATTCATGTGATCTGAATGGAAAAGCTGCCACCAGACAATGCTTAAAGCAAAACGATGGGGTATGTTGAAATTCAAAAGCAAGATAATTTTTAATGTCCTCATACACATTAGATGGTTGGCCAAAAACAGCACTTTTGGCCAACATTACTCAAATTTGTATGACCAACGTAATGCTCGCTTCACACTCACATATGCAAAAGGAGTGTCCCTTTGGTTTGTGGCTTCGCCAGCTATTGTGGTGGCTCTACATTTACTTATTGAAGCAATTTATATTTTATTTCCCCCAAAACAGTTTACTCAAGCAATGAGGTATACAGCATTTGACTTGCTGCTCACTATACAGTCTATAAAAATAACAGGAGCTTTCTAGTGTGCTTATGGATTGTTACTAGCGTATGCTGACCCATTATCTGTTGACTCTATATTTAACTCTGTCTGCTCTATATTGGAACTTAACACTTGGCTTTGATGTATTTTCTGACTACCTGGTATTGACCCTTGGTCTGTTTTTTTCTGTCTCATTTATCAGCTCCACCAGTGGGTACTTTGCAGATGTAGAGAGGATATTCAACGGCAAAGTCCAGATGCCCCTATAAAATAATGATTTCAATTATGAAAACCTGTGTTCCCGCTGGCCTCTGAGCGGCAAGAAGCGCTCTTGCTCTGCAGGCTATTCCTTATATATATAATTAGAGGAAAAAGAGAGGTGAGGACGCCTTCTAGTGTAGTAAATCTTAGTCAGTCAATAAAACAAAAGATATGAGTGGTTTAACTCACCTAGGGGAGTTTTGCAGAAATATAGGCACAACTCTATAGAGATAATATATACACCTCCTCCACCACAGCTTGCTCTAGGGTACTCTCGGCTCCAAGCCAGATTGAACAATATGGATAGATAATCCCAACCGGAATCATATGGGAATGAGGCCCTTGTGTATGGACTCAGCACTGGTATTACAGTGCCACTCTGGGCAGTTACACATTGGGTTGGTGACCCTATTAAGGCCAGCTCTAGCGGCAGAATTGAGACCAAACTTAGGTGTGAACCCAAAAAAAAAAAAACTTTTATTAACGCCACCCGTTTCAGTGCTATATTACATGAGCACCTTCCTTAAGCAACCTCATGTAATATAGCGCCAAAATGCATTGCGTTAATAAATTCTTTTTATTTTTTGGTTCACACATAAGTTCAGCCTCCTTGCTGCGGTTGTAGCTGGCCTTTATATGGTCACCAACCCAATGTGTAACCGCCCAGAGTGAGACTCCAATACAGTACGTGCGCTAAGTCCATACAGAAGGGCCTTGATCCACGATGGTTCTAGTTGGGATCATCTATCATTATATATTATTACACATCTCTGGTCCTACCTCAATAATTGTAAGCTCTTGTGAGAAGATCTCTATTGTTTGAATACACTGGGCTCATAATGTGTTTTTTTATGATTAACATTTACATATTATACTCTTAAAAATGATAAAAACAGATTATGCCCCTTTATGCCACTGAATTCATTTCCCATTGGCTTAAAGAGGGGAAAAAATGCAATGTAAGCATTTGTATGCTGTATACAGTACAATAATGTAGTTGATAATGCGTTTGTACTGTGTATAGCAAAAGTAAATGTAAGGAAACGGAAAGAGTGAGATAGAAAAAGAAAACACAGTGTGAGCTCGGTTTTGGTCTGTTACTGTATGTCTAATTCCGTTGGTAGAGGTATCCTCTAAACAGAAGTGATGCAGAACATGTCTCTCTTTAAAAAAAATATATATATTATTTTGCAGATGACAGTACTCAGTGAGTCCCATAGACATTGGCTTTAGAACAGTTTATCCATATTTGTTTAACCGTGAGCTGGACGTCTTGATATCTCAGTGAGCACTCATTTGCAATGTAATTGGTAAGAAAAATTAATTCACAGTGAGTGAATGTATCTAAATACCGATAACATCCATAAATATGACTTACTGGAAATAAAAGGAAGGTGGACATCCCCTTTAATGGCCATTAGACTTGGGCTGTTTAAAAAAGAAGAAATTAAGACAGATGCGCTATCTTTAACAACAATCTGGGACTTAGTTGGATACATGTAGTAAACCTAAGCACAATAAAAAAAAGAACAATAACTGAAAGAAAGTAGCAGACAAAGCATTTGCAAACATATTTAGTGTTTTGTAAATTATCTAGAGCTCAATTCGATAAGAAACATGTGTCCCCTATGAAGAGTTTAAGCTAGTTTAATCACACATAGGGGAAATTAAATGGCCTCTGAAAGTTGGAGACTGATGCATCAAGAAATATAAATGAGTGCTTAATTTAAAATTCCTCATTATAAGAGAGTTTGTGGACAGGGAATATTTTAAAATCAGCTTTATAATATTCTAACTACTCTCCGAGCTTTGTGCTAATCACTGTACAGATTTCTGGATTGCACTCTCCCATTATAAAGGCTGCACTATTGTTTCTATTTTTGTGGAGACGGTTACTATTAGGTTTCCTTTCTAAGCCTTTATTAGTAGAGGTTATTAACCATTGTTCCAAAGAATAATTCCACATTAAGAGAAGCGCACATCCTAAGTAGGAATATATTGCTTTTTTTTTTTTTAGCCGTTTCAGGCTAATTGCTAATATAAAACAATTGAAAAAGATCAGCTGTTTGATTTGGTCAACTAGAAATTTTGTGTTGTGCATTGTCTTTTTTTTTTCCCTCTCTTCCAAACTGGTCATCTGTGTATCCCACTTACCTGACAGTGTATGCCTGAATAGTGGGGAAATCAATAGAAGAGGCTAAGTAACAAGGAGGGAAGAAGAGACGGGATTGAGAGTTTTTTTTTTTTTTTTTACCTTTTTTGTTTGAAGTGTGCGCTAAAAATAAATTAACTGTAGGGCACACTGCTGCCGGAACCCATAGAAATAAGGCTGCGTTCACTTCACTGTTCAGAGACTGTTTCAGTAGTTTTGTTAGATGTGAGAAGAATAGAGCAGAAAGTGATTCTATTCTTCCAATCAAAAGGACAACCACCGCAAGTGATATAAGTCAAAGAGATCTGTTGGGCATTGCTGGTGCTTTTTGTGTGACAGGTTTCCATTATGGCAGCATCAATTGTAGCTGTGATCTAGAATACTTAAAGGGGTACTCTGGAGAAATACAATTGTTTTTAAATTAACTAGTGTCATAAAGTTAAAAAGATGTTAATTACTTCTATTTAAAAGTCTTCAACATCTATCTGCTGCTGCATATCCTGCAGGAAGTGGTGTATTCTTTCCAGCCTGACACAATGCTCTCTGCTGCCATCTCTGTCGATGTCAGGAACTGCCCAGATCAGTAGCAAAACCCCATAGAAAACCTCTATAACAGTCTGTACAATAAATTGTTCTCTATTGTACATGAAAAAATTTGTTAAAACCTAATAAAATATATTGAAACAGAAAACCTCTACTGCTCTGGAAGGTCCCTGGCACAAGAAATGTGCACTTCCTGTATGGCACACAACAGCAGATAAGTACAGGAAAACTTGGGATTTTTAAATGGAAGTAATTTACAAATCTATATTACTTTCTGGCAGTTGATTTGAAAATGAGTATCCCTTTAATATTTCAAAGCATCATTGGCTGTTAGTGTATTATTATTAAGCCATGCAGACCGGGGGGCTTTGTTGCAACACTTTTATTATGGTTACTCTTTGGCACCCCACAATCATACTTTAATAGGCTGATAGAAGATGGCCACATCCATGCTCATGCCATTAAACCTGAGATGAACTGTGTGTTTGTGGGAATATCTAGATATATCTGTACATCCAAATGGTTAAATCTGTGCCAAGGTGTTATCTCTATTACATTTAATGATACTTCCACTATGTACAGATGTGATCTCCATTATGCTGTAATCCAATGGAGCAGTTGGGAGGTCCTTATCTCTATAAATATTTACTTCCTCTTTTGTCAGTCTGCTTTGTTCATTCCAGCCATCATCTATATTAAATTATGTCTCTCTTATACTGAATTTGACAAAAGTAAAAAACATTTCCGCTAACAAATCATTAAGGAAGCCGAAGGCAATCAAAATGACAGTAAAATGTATTTGCTTTTTATCTTATTTTCTTCCAAATTCGAAATGGTAACAGAAAAACCCAAGGGCTATTTAAACAAAAGAATGAATGAAATTATTCAATGTTTTCGGGCATGCTAATTTAAGAAGATTTAATAAACACAAATGGCATCTGTTTTACCCTTTTCTTTGCAAACTTCCAACGGGATGACTTTTACAACTCAAATTTTATTGTCTGACATTTTTTCATCAGATTGTCATGTTTCGGTGGAAAGAAACATCTTGCTATGTAACGGAGACAAGATTATAAACTGCTCCTCATTTTCCGACGTAAATGTGTCATTCAAACCTGTATTCTTCGGCTGGAAACATATTAGATTTGCAAAATATGTTTTCTTCCTGAAGCATGCACAATATTCCCCAATGAGGAGGAAAACATTTCAAAAGAAAGCGAAAACACTGAACAATTCAAATGACAGTTCAATTTTCAAAATACGCTCAACAGATTCCGAAAAATAGACGAATATTAATAAGTTGTTTCAAATATAGAATCACACTTGCCATCTTGCTGTAAGCAAATGCTTTGTCTGTAATATAAGTAACATGCTATGCTTCATACCTACATAGATACATAAAACAGATGCTCTACCTTTGAATCTATTTAAAACAATACATTAGGGAGCTGCCTAGATATCATGAGAGCAGTAATACAGACAAGAACATGCAGACCAGAAAGGCAGTTTTTGTAGCTATTACGGGACATTTGTATTGTATCTGTCAGCATGGCCGCTGTTGGATCAGTGGTGAATTCTTCTCTTCATCTGGAAGTTTGAGTATACATGGCTATTAACAACCCTGTGACGGAAACGTGTACAACGTCCATTCCGATCCAATGAGAGGAGACAAGTTTGCCACTGATCTGGCAGTGGCTGTGATGACAGTTACGCTTTTAGGCTATTGTTTTCGTAAAAGTACCGCCATTGTTGTAACCGGCAACAACGGCCATACTTTGTACGAAACCATACGTTGCCTTGCCTTCTATGGGATCCCTCACGGCGCCGCAAAGAACTGACATGTCAGTTTTCTGCGGCCGCTATTCAGCGAATAGCAGCCTTAGACAACCATGTCAGTTCACACTATGAAGCGAGCGGCTGCGGACGCAAGCTTTATAGTATCCTGTGGTGAGGGTCACGGAATGGCCGGTCTCTTACGCCATGTGAACATGGTCTAAGGCCTCATTCACACTCTGTAAGACAGCGGCCGTTCTGTGACACAGCCGTGTCACAGAACGGCCACTGTCTGGGAAGTTCACTCCGGCCGGATGAACATTACTTCTTTTGAATTGGAATACGGGCACATTCAGGTGTGCTCGTGTTCCAATTAATCATTGCAGTCCATGTAAAGTACGGCTGGAGCAAGACTTCCCATTGTCTGCACAGTTAATTTCCTATGGCCAATATTAAATAAATAGCGGCCACACAAAATTGACATGTCAATTTTATGTGCGGCTGCATGAAATCCCGGCTGGAGTGTATAAACTATACACTCCATCCAGAATTCCATAGAACACAATATCATTTGACACTTTCAATAAATAGCATCCGGTGTTGCAAACTGCAACAACGGCCGTTATTTATTCAAAAAAATACAGTGTGTGAACAGGGCCTAAAGGAGAATTCCACTCAAATATAACTTTTCAAACTTTTGCTCATGGTGAGACTAACAATTAATCCCAGGCTTGTTATTTTCTATTCAGTCTCCTTCCCTAATTCTGAGTTGCTACTTATCCCCCTCCTCTCCCCTGCCTTCAGAGACGGCTGATGTAAATAAGTTTTTGCTTAGCTTTATCCGCAACTTTGTAGCTTCTTTGTAATGCTGGGAGGGTTAGACTCTACTAATAAACTCCCCGTCATTATCCCTCTCAACATTAAAAAGTTGCTACAAAGTTGAAAATAGGTAATTGTTTACATCAGCAATTTTGGAAGGGAAGAAGGAAGAGACGGAGAGAAAAACTGATACACAGAGATTTTTGTGTCTTCAGCGGAAAGCAGCAGCTCAGAACTGGGGAAGGAAACTGAATAGATAATAACAAGTAGGGAATGAATTGTTAGTCTCCCCATGGGCAGCAACATATGAAAATTTGTGTTTGAGTGGAATACTCCTCCTCCTGGATAATATTGTTCTTTAGTACACATAAATGGAAGGAGTTATATGCCCCCAAGTATTTGATTGCTAAAGGGGAGTTTCTGGCCCTTTCTTCTTTATGTCTGCCTAAATAAAAGTTCTGTATCATTAATCTAAAAGGGCAGACTAGATGGACCAAGTGGTCTTTTTCTGCTGACAATCTTCTATGTTTCTATCACCTCAGTGGTAATTAGAAAATTGCAAATCTAATATAATCTCATTGCTGAACTGTGATGCCTCCTAGAGGATATTAGCTTTGTGGCTGTATTAAAAGAACACAGCAGGTAAAACAAATATATTGTCTAATGCCTAGTATAGGCAATGGGGTATGACACAAGGATTGAAAGAGAACATAAATGATTAAAGTAAAGAATTATGAATATTTTAATAATTAATCTGCATGCACTAAACTGGGGGTTGCACTGTAGTTTTCCATAGTCCTTAAGGCTAGGGCTACACTGTGACTTTTTCTAGTGTACACTGGAATACACATGTATTAATATAATTTAATAAAGGGAAATTTACTTTCTGCATCACTGGTTTTCAAGAGCACTGAGCACTGCTTACAACCATTCAAGAAAAAGCTTGTTTACTTTCTATATGTATATTTAGAAATATGACCTGGTTATGTGATGGCACGGCTGCTTGAAAGATTATAGTATGGTTATTATAACTGTGTTTTGTAATGAGTTGTAAATGTATAAATACATCACACAAACATATAACAATAATCAAGTATAAATATTGCAAAAAAAAAAAGGTCCGTGTAGTCTCAGTTGCCAGTCTCAAAACACTGGAATAGCCAGATATTCCTCCAGGGAAGGAAAACCTGTTGCTAAGGGGTGCCTCCCAGTGGGGAGATCACCAAACCACCCTGATACGTAGCCCCTTAAGTCCCACTTGGTTGAGAGTATTGGAACATAAATAGGAAAATACCAGGGTGGCCCCTTTTGTGTCAAAGTCTTACTCTGTTGCGAGTATTGCGACATGACAAGGCTTTACCAAAGCCAGGCATCCATCCACAGACAGCTGTTTCGGGGTATTTGCCCCTCATCAGTGTGGAGTAGGATTCTGGCTAATGGGGGCAATGAAAAATAGACCTATAAAACACAGCATTCACTGAGCTCAAGGATATCAGCGACAAAAATTACAATGTACTCACTAAAGAGTCTCCACTGATACATTGCCCCCTATAAATTTAAAAAGGGTCCGTGGTATTTCCCTATTTATGTCCGAATACTTGCAACCGATTGGGACCACTGGGAGGCACCCCTTGACAACAGGCTTAACTTCCCTGAAGGAATATCTGGCTATTCCCGTGACTTGCAACTAAAGCTCCACGAACCCTTTTTTTTGCATAATTTATAGGGGGCAATGTATCAGTGGAGACTCTTGAGTAAGTACTCCATTAGATTTTTTGTCGCTGATCTCCTTGAGCTCAGTGATTGCTGTTAGTACAATTATTGGTATAATAAGTACTTAACTTCCCACAGTGTGCCATCTAGCCTAAGGCCAGCCCTGGTTACAGTGATAACACACACAAAGTTATGGAAAAGGTGCACATTATTTACACAACTCCAAATCATATTTATCTGTATTACATTCCCACCTCATCAATCTTCTCATTATGTAAGCATCAATTTAAGTCTAAATATCCAGGTCATTTTACAGTTCTAAAGGATGGCTAAATTCCACTGCAGCTTTCTACCAGGCCCCCAGAACTCTTAATCCCCAAACAGGATCAAACCAAAACCTCCACCTAGGTAGTAAATTCTATCACTCACTCTTTACACATTCCCTATACTGGGCTGACTTTCCTTTATACTGTGGTAGACTTCACAAAGCTCACTTGTCAAACCAAGGCTGACAGCCTATACCACCTCAGAAGACACTTACGAAGAACACTGCAAGCCGCTCTCCTTCACAGCCAAACTAACCTAGAAGTTCACCATCTATTCTGGGGCCCTCATGTTGACCCTGCTTGATAAAGCAGCTAAACTACTTTTTCCTTAAAGTGACACTGTCACCCCCTTTGTGCATTCTGACATCTCTACACAGGTGTAAAGGGTAAATTTAGCGTTTTTCATACCTTATTTCATATCATACGTCATGGTGTTTGTTCAAGTAAAAAGTGTCCTTTTATCAACTGCAGATTGTATTAAGTGGGCGTGGCCTCACGGCATTAGCGCAACTTAGCCCCGCCCCCGCACCATTGACCCTCATTGGTTGGCCGACGCACAGGGGGTGGGGTCTAGACCTTTCGGCCAGCCTGTTCCAATGACCGGCGAGGGGGCGGGACCAACGGTGCCGTTGTGGGCGGGGCTAATTGGCACTAATGTCGTGAGGCCACGCCCACTTAATACAATCTGAAGTTGATAAAAGATGACTTTTTACTTGAACAAACACCATGATGTATGATATGAAATAAGGTATGAAAAACGCTAAATTTACCCTTTACACCTGTGTAGAGATGTCAGAATGCAAAAAGGAGGTGACAGTGTCACTTTAAAGACTTATGGTACTATTACACAAAGAGATTATCGGCCGATTATCAACCGATCTGGCCGATAATCATTTTGTGTAATAGGTCATGCTTTAAATCAACAATTTGCCAACATGAATGATGTTTGCTGATCGTTGATTTAAGACAAGACCAAAAATCTGATAATGATATCGGTGGTCTGCTGGTCTTTTGCCCTAGACCACCAATGCTTGAAGTAGGCATCAATCACAAACCTATAGTCTACCAGCAGCTTCCTGCCACTTTGCGTTTCTGTAAAAGAATAAGCTTGCATCGACATGTACAGAGCTGAAACCTACTCTTTCACTACACAACACTCTCGACTAGCACTGCTGGTGGACTCTCGACACTTTTTTGATTTGCTGTCAAATCCTAGCCTTATTAACACTTTACAAGGCTCCTTCCAATCAGTGTATGGGATCTGAATCCCAGAGTGCATCCTACATACAGAACATTGCTCTGGGCTCATTCTAGAATCTGCACTTTTTACTTTGGCAGCCCAGGAAACCATAGTGCCTGTTGCCAGTCAAATAATCTAACACAGTGCCACTGAAAGTCATTGCAGTCAAGTATCTAGTAATCTCATGAGGCTAAGTTCACACAATGTAAATTATCAATTAATCAGAGCCGTTGTTGCAAATTGCAGCAAGGGCAATGATTAATTGATAAGTTACGTTGTGTTTCAGACAAAGGAATCCCGTCCAGAGTGTATACACATAGTATTTACTCTGGCCGGGATTGCAAGCAGCCGCAACGAAAACTGACATGTCAGTTTTGGTGGGCTGCTATTCATTGAATAGCGGCTGCAAAACCCTGACAGTGCACATAATGGAGAGTGCAGCTCCGGACGCACTTTTCATTGTTTGCAATGGTGAATTGGAAAGTGGGCGCACCATAATGTCCCAGCATTCCCATTTCAATAGAAATGACTGGCCGGGATAACCTTCACTAACACCGACAGTTTTGTGACACGGTCGGGGCACAGAACAACTGGTGTCATGCGTGAGAACCGGCCTTAAAGTGTACCTGTCATAAAAATAAACTTTTGACTTTACTCTTTACTCTGCTTCCAGGATGAATTGTGTTCGAGAACAGAGGTATGAGTGTATATTAATTCATATATGTATTAATTATTTGATGTATGGGGCACAAAATATTCATATATTGGCACAGCATATTTACCTATGGGGAACTGTATGTAAAGTCATATATATGAGGCAGTATATAATTCACTCATTTATGGGACACAATATATAATGAATTTTAATATGGGGCACATTATATACTTATATATGGGGCATGGTCAAATTCATTTTGGATGCACAGTGTATTATAATACATTTCAGGATGGACTGTGTATATTAAATTTCAGGGTATGGTGGGTTATATTTATTCAACATTTGTACTTTCACATTTTTTTTTTATACATAGGCAATCGTTTAAAGAAAAATAAACACTGGAAAGAACGATGTCACATTGGTGGTACAAAAGACGTAAAAAATGAATAGTATACATTTTACAGGTGTATCCTAGAGGGGCATTAGCCCGAATAATGTCTGGGAGCCAAACTCTGCAGAGGAAAGCTGTAGCTGTAAGGTTATGGTGGTCTGGACCAAATGAAAAAGCAAAGGAACAACTATAGACTATATAAGATATCACCTGTGAGGCCTTGATATCATTGTGCATTCTTCCTTTGTTGTCAATTAGCATATTTATTATTAATGTGGAATTTGTTTTCCAGGACATGATACAGTGAAGGCATCCATAACTCCATATACATAAAAAATGTATGGGGGGGGGGTTTAAATAAAAACTGTCTAACAACAAAACTGTCTTTCTCATAGCAACCAATCATAACGCTCAGTAAGATATAAAAGATGATCTTTAATTGGTTGCTCTGGGAAAGTCAGACAGTTTTGCTGTTAGACAGTTTTTATTTATTCGCCACCATTATGTATTGTAAAACTAGGTTGGCACTGAATTAACCCTCTATAGCATAGATATAAATCAGCATTCTATCAAACAGGTATGCCTTCTGGGAGCAGACATATTCAGTTTAATGGTGTGACTGTAGTCTACTAATGACTATGTTCTGTCAATTTCCCGCACATATATGTTTACGCAGCAGGACTTTAAAATGTATACATATGGGAACTGTAGTAATGTAGCAGCATATATAGTTTTTCATTCGGAAAGCATTGTCATTTGCTGATGTTTCCTTTGGGTAACATTATTTACTTGGGTTGGAGACTGACTCAGTCTCACTCACCCACAACCACTAGCTACTCCTCAGGTTTAGAACTATAATGACAAATAAATGCTGTCATGTGTGTTGTATGTATAGCATAAGCTGAATTGAAAATATATTATCCAACCATTATAAAAATTATACTTTTATCTGCAAAAGGAATCATTTTCCAAGATAAAAAGGTAGTACAGTAACATTTGAATCCCCTGCCACTCCAGTGTTGTTGGTTTACAGGCTCCAGCAAGTCTCTTTTTCTATTGTTGATGGTTCTAAAGAGAGGCATGGGATCACTCCAGCCATGAGACGGAATGAGCAGATTCTGCAGTCCTGCTTCCCCTGCTGTTATTTTAGTTAAAGGAGAAGTTCAGCGAAAATTTTTATTTAAGTATTCCCCCCAAAAGTTATACAAATCCCCAATATACACTTATTACGGGAGATGCTCATAAAGTGCTTTTTTCCCTGCACTTCCTGCTGCATCAAGGCTTCACTTCCAGGATAACATGGTGATGTCACTTCCAGGATAAAATGGTGATGTCACGACCCGACTCCTAGAGCTGTGCGGGCTGTGGCTGAGGTGAGGAATGATGGCAGAGGTATGCAGTGTCCCTCAAGTGCCTTGTGTCCCTCAGTGTCCCTCTTCCATCATCCTCTCCAGCAGCCACAGCCTGCACAGCTCTGGGAGTCAGGTCGAAACATCAAAATGTTATCCTGGAAGTGAAGCCTTGATGCAATAGTAAGTGCAGGGAAAAAAAGAACTTTAGGTGCGTTTTCTGTAATGAGTGTATATCGGTAATTTTTATAACTTTTGGGGGTCAATACAATACTTGAATAAAAAATTTGCACTGGACTTCTTCTTTAAATTTCACTTAAAGAAATGACAGCAGCCACTGCCCTCCAGCTACTTATCTATTCCGCCGCAGCTGTCTTGCCGCCCACTGTCACTGCTGTCCCCACGTCTCGACAGGCTCCATCTGCGACGTTACCCAACAGCTCTCATTGCCGTGACTGTGGAGTCGCAGGGGGGCGTTTAAGGGGATGATGGTTGTGGCTTGAGCAGTTAGGCTTGTTCCAGGCTGGGGGGGAAGGTCACTGGTACTGATGGCTCATTCTCAGGCAGAGAACCCAGAATCAGCCCTGGCTCCAGCTAATTTATGGCCTCACCGGTCAGCTACCATACTTACTGACTGAGATCACAACCGCAACACTAGAGCATAGTGTAGACTAAGAATGCACTTTTTACACTAAATAATGCCATATGCGTATACAATTTTAAGTATTGCAATGACCAGGTAACCCCTGTAACAACTTGAAAGATATGAACAGACTTTTTATATTTAGGTGTTTTTTGCAGGGACCTCTCCGTAATACGGCTAATTAGAAATATGATAGCAGCGAGTAATCCAACTAACTTCCTATTTTCATTTATTACAGGAAAACATCTGTGCATATTTTATGAAAAGCTCACACATGTTAAGTAATAATTAATTTTGCACAATAGCAGATTTCTTAAATCGTGTTTTCAAATCCTTTCTTTAAATTCAAGGGCATTCAAAAGGCTTAACATTATTATTTCTAATTAGTTATTTAATGTCATTTTTTTGTAGCTAAATCATATTTGCTAGAGAATTAAACAGTAAATATAATTGGTATTTCAAAGTAAATAAGTAAGGATTTGAAATAATATTTTTTCAACTAAGAATTATTACTTATAAAACTGTAATTAAAACAGGTTCACTGGGTTTGAAACGTGATTTCCTGTAAATTGCTTTCGCAGTGTTTTCAGAGGAAGCAGATTGTATTGGTTTTCTTCAAATCTTTTATATGAAGACATATCCTATTATTCTTATTCTCATTTTAGACATTTACTAACTTATTTTTTTTTGTTTGTTTTCTTGTGTATTCTCCCGAATAAATTGTAAATGTAATCAAAGGGTAACTCCCTGCAGCAGGATCCTATCTCCAAACTGTATGGGACTTCCATCAATTTGGTATACGGCTTGCTTAAGCAGCCGCAGGGTTCAAATGATAGTTACCCTGTAAATAAATACATTGTAAGCACGCTTTGAATTTCAAAAAATATGGATGGAAATACTGGGATAATGATTACTCAACGTAGAAAAGAAATCTTATACCAGTTAGTACAGGATTGCAAACATTTAGATAAGTAGTTGAATCGGAATAAGGAAGTCCTTTCATTCGTACTTTTCTACTTTATTTTCCATTGCCTTCTGGTGATAGAATAGACTTTTCTTGACTTAAATAAAAGCAGTGTGCAGCAGGACTTCTTATCAATCAATACTTATCTAACACTTATTTCAATCTATATCTCCACTGCTGTGATATAAGCTTTAGAATTTTTTTTTTGCAAATTGGGAGAAGTCGTCCACGGTGTTGAGCAGATCCGTCAAAACGTTGGGGTTCGGCAATATTATCCGAACCTGAATGTTCTGCAGCTGCAGAAGTTAGATGCTGTCCTATGGAGTCCTGGAAAACATGGATACAGCTTATTTAGGATTGCTACACTCCCATGCGAGACCTGGCAAAGACAGGAGTATCCTCATGATACATGATGCAAATTTCCTAAATCAAGTCTTCGCTGTCTGGGCATCTTCAGCATGGGAATATGCCACCTTGAAGCACTGATTTCCGAAAGCATTGCCTGGGACTTCATATCCAAATCATATGTGCTCACAGCGTAACATAAATAGGTTGAGCAAAATCGAGCATTTTGAGAACCGATCAGTTTTTCCCTTAAGTAGTAATTATAAATAAGCGAAGCCAGATTCGCTGTCAATTCGGTTGATTTTGCAATTAAATTTACAGCAATTCATTAAGAAAATTTGCAAATGGCATATGCACGAAACCCCCAGATATAAAAAAGTTCTCTTTTTTTCAATTTCACTGCGCAAATTTATTTCCCAAATTTTGCAGCATATTTTATGGAAAAATTAGGTTTATCCTTGCAAAGTACAATAAGTGTTTATGTGGGTTTGTAGATGAAAAAAATGCAAGCATTATGGCCATTATGGCCTGGTTGTGACTTAGAAGAACCCACTAAGGTAAGCCGCCATCTACTCACCCTTGTCCCCCTGTGCTGTATGTGTCATTGTCTCCCTATACCTCACCACATTAATTACATGTTATATAAACTGTAAGTAATGTTGGCAGTAAAAATAAATAAGAGTCCAAAAATTTTGAGTCCAAAATGACGTCCGTTATTTTGAGGCTTGCCCGTCCGTCAGTGCAATGAGGACTGTTGGTACATTATTCTAGTTTGGGTGGACTAATTGGCCTTTCTTTAATTGAAAAGTCCATTGAATTTAATAGTAAAAACAGAGAAAGGATGGTGAAAAATGAAAAACTGTGTGTGAACAACAAAAAATAACATCCACTGATTGCAAAAGACATAAAAAAAAATTAACAAGATCATTATTTTGACGCCTGCGGGATAATGTCCAACATTTGATACACTGCATGCATTGGACGTCCGTCATTCAATTGACTTTTAATGCATTGCAGTCAGTGTAATCATGGCAATACCGGACGTCTTTTCTCTTTTTCTTCTTTTTTTTTTTTTTTTTTTTTAACCTTGTGTGAGCCTAATAGAGAACAAGTATTACATATGGATATGGTAATTTATCTTTGTCTTTCAACCTATTTAGTGATAATGATAGTGATATTGATAATCTTCCTTTTTTACCAACCAATAAAAATGTCTCTGAATCTGATATTTAAATGGGTATTCCAGTTTTAGAAAATGGTATTGAAATACGACAAGATAAATAACTTACTCTAGTTACACCATATGACCCATTGTCTGTCTCTTTGAATCATACCGTGTTGTCTTCTGTGAGTGAACTGGAGGTCAGTCTCTCTATGCATTCCTATGATACACTTGACTACCCCTTTACTGTGGTCAGGGCCGGCGTTAGGGGGGGGACAGAGAGGGCAGTTGCCCAGGGCCCCCATCCCCCAGGGGCCCCTGCCACAGTTACAGTGAGTGTTAGGTGCAGGAGCGCACAGACAGCGTCCTGCAGCCTCTGTCAGTGATCCCTGGCTGCAGCTTATGGCTGCTATCAGGGGTCACACAGAGGCTGCAGGACGCTCTGCTCCGGAGTGTGTAGCTTCCCCCTCCCTTCTGTACCATGTGATTTCTTCCTGGTGAGACTGATGTGGCAGTCGGGACGATAGAGGAGAGGGCTCCAGGTTGAGGATCACAGCCTCCTGCTTCTGCTGCTGCTGCCATGGACAAGGACAACTACACCCAGCATGCTGTTAGAGGGGGTAAGTATACTGTACATGTAGTGTGTTACATTTCATGTGTGTAGTGTGTGGGCTGGATGGTTTGGATCTGTATAATGTGTTTTCATGGATGTGTGTGTGTGTGTGTGTGTGTGTGTATATATATATATATATATATATATATATATATATATATTAGTGTGTGTGTATTAGCACTGCTGACTCCAAGTGTTGAGGTGAATGTACTGTACACAGGAGCTGGAGCCATTCTCTGGCCTCATCAGTCCTATGTAATTGCTGCCGGTGACCACTGAGGCCGGTGATTGGCTGCAGCTCCTATGTATAGTGTATGATGATGTCACTAAGGTAATACTGTGTATTTTATTGAGAAATAAATAAGGTGGCGGTCACTGTATGGTGGTAATATTGGTCTGTATATGGTGTATATATGGAGTCATTATGTGGTGGTCATGGTGTGTGCTGGTCTGTATATAGTCCAAGAAATTCTTTTTGGGCGGCACGTCTGTGTTGAGGGTGGTGCTCGTAGTAGGAAAAAATTCCTATAGCATCATGAAAGTTCAAATCTCGGCACTCACCATTTTCATGCTTCCAGAAATCTTTTATTATACAAAATTCATCAGATTTTTTTTACAGCGGTAAAAAACAGGACGTTTCGGCGTCAAGCCTTCCTCAACTGTTGAGGAAGGCTTGATGCCGAAACGTCCTGTTTTTTACCGCTGTAAAAAAATCAGATGAATTTTGTATAATAAATGATTTCTGGAAGCATGAAAATGGTGAGTGCCGAGATTTGAACTTTCATGGTCTGTATATAGTGTCATTATGCGGTGGTCAGTCTATGGCAGTAATATTGGTCTGTATATAGTGTCATTATGTGGTGGTCAGTCTATGGCAGTAATATTGGTCTGTATATAGTGTATATATAGAGTCATTATGCAGTGGTCACTCTATGGTGGTAATATTGGTCTGTATATAGTGTATATAGAGTCATTATGTGGCGGTCAGTCTATAGCAGTAATATTGGTCTGTATATAGTGTATATAGAGTCATGTGGTGGTCAGTCTATGGCGGTAATATTGGTCTGTATATAGTGTATATAGAGTCATTATGCGGTGGTCAGTCTATAGTAGTAATATTCGTCTGTATATAGTGTATATACAATCATTATGTGGCGGTCATGGTGTGGTGCTAATATTGGCATGTATATAGTGTCATTATGTGGTGGTCACTCTATGGTGGTAATATTGGTCTGTATATAGAGTTATTATGTGGTGGTCACTCTATGGCAGTAATATTGGTCTGTATATAGTGTATATAGAGTCATTATGGGGCGGTCACTTTATGGTAGTAATATTGGCCTATATATAGTAAAGTTTTCTTCAATAACAGTATGGAGGTAATATTTGGTCCTGATAGAGTGATTTTTTATTTTATTTTTTAAAACAATGCATATAAATAGTTTTTGTGTTTACACCACTAGCGGCGGTCCTGACATGTAGCGGCAGTCCCGGCATGTGGCGGCAGTCCCGACATGTAGCGGCAGTCCTGACATGGGGTGGCAGTCCCGGCATGTAGCGGCAGTCCCGGCATGTAGCGGCAGTCCCGACATGTAGCGGCAGTCCTGGCATGTAGCGGCAACATACAGAGCAAAAATTGTCCTAACCTGGCCGATATCGCTCTGTGTATATAGAGACAACTGTAATCAGCTGATCATTGTCTTTTGGCAAGTGTAAAAATCAGTCTGATGATTGTGCGTATAACATAATAAAGCTGTTACTTACCTGATCACGTTCCCCGGTGTCCTCAGGCTTTGTCTGTTTGTTACGGCCAGTGATTGGCTGAACGGCCTGTCACCTCAGAGAGAGGACCAGAAGTGAGAGCTGGGACTGGGGGATCCCACAGACAAGGCCTGAGGAAACCGGGGAACATGATCAGGTAGTATATATCTTCATTATTCACTATATACAGCAAGGGCTGCACACACATCACTAATGATATATATATATATATATATATATATATATATATATATAAATCTCATCTGGCCCTATCCTCCCCATACACAGGAATGTTTGGCACAGCTGAGCGTTTCTGTGTGCTCTATAGGAGGGGTAAGCCATAGTCAGACAGATCTGATGACGGCTTGTCTCTCTGAGAACAAAGAGGTTGGATGTTGATTTTCCATCAAGCCCAACCCCATATGTCCACTGATATCATGTCAGAGGACTGTACAAAGAGCCCCATTCACCTTACACTGATGGCTGAACCCACCACGAGCAGCAGGTATCACCAACAAGTGTATGGGAACCTTAAATTTCTGCTACAATATTTCAGCATTTGGGGCCCCACCTTCAACTTTGCCCAGGGCCACATTTAGTCTAAAACCAGCCCTGACTGTGGTTACCTAAAGAGCTATTCATTAAGTCTGGAGAAATTATTTTTCTCCTATCTGTTCTAGACAGTTAGCTTTCTGAAATACCAATACAACTGAAATGTGCAACGTGATGATTTCAGATGAGAGTTTCTAAATATCTTAGGATGGATATTTTTCAAATATATGGATATATATTTATAAATATATGGATGCATATATAATGTATATATTACAGTGCTTTAGCCTTGGAAAGGTCAATGGTAATCACTTACACAGGTTATGGCAGCCATTTTTATTTTTTATTTTTTTTTTTCAAACCATTGTACTCTTCATATAATGTTTAATCTCAAAAATAATTGTCAGATTTGTATAGAAATAAAAATTACAGCAATGTGCCAAACGTTCTATGTGAATTAGTGTCTGACATTGAGCAATAACAGTATTTTGAATACACAAGGTTACCATTTATTGTGTTCCATCTCAAATGTTTTTTTCAGCTACAGAAGGTACAGACACAACCTTCTATAATGTTATCCCTGCACTTCACCTTGTCCCCAGCTCACACTTTTCTATTGCTTCTATTTGACTAATCAAGGGTTCTGATAAGTTTCCTAGGAAGGAATGAGTAAATTATTTACAGAATTATTTACAAATTATTTACAAATTTTACTAAACATTTCAACTTTTCAGATTTTGTTCCTGTACACTAAAGGTCCCCATACACCTTAGGGCCCTATAACACTGAGCGATAATCGGCCGAATCAGGCCAAGTCGAATTATTATTGGTCCCTGTAATGCAGACAACGATCAGCCCATGACAACAATCATTGGCTGATCGTTGGTTTAGGTTTGGACCTAAAATCGTTGGGCAACGACCACACATTGCTACAGTACATGTAATAGTGATGGGTGGCCGATGGCTAACAATTGGCCAAACTGCTGACACCGTACCTCTCCCAGCTCCCGATCTTCTGACTTGTTCTCCACAGGTTCTGGTGGCTGCAGCGTCTGATTGAACAGGTGAGAAGATCGGGAGCAGGGAGAGGTAAGGTGTCAGATGTTTGGGCAAGGGCTGCATGGACATCACTAACAAAGTCCATGTAGCCCTTACTGCCCGATTATCGGGCTGTGTAATAGGTATAGTAAACAAGAGCAGATCTAGCAGATCAACACTTGTTTACTAAAATGATTGGGCTGCAATCGACCCGTGTAATAGGACCCTTATATTCTAGTTGGCCATGCCTGCCTCTTGAAGCAGGTTCAGCCGCCAGTAAAGTTTGTGGGCCTCTTCCGGCTGTCCACCAACACATGATGTAAGTGGAGATGGGGTTATGCTAAACCCCTTTGATCTACGAGCCAGAGCTCTCTCACAGTCAGAGCATTCAGGGCATTTTTGAATCCAAATCAGGATTTGAATTAAATACTAATTTGACAATCAGATTTGCCAAATCAGACCCAAAACAAATCATGGGGGATTCACATATCTCTAGTCCTTAGTAAGCAAATCACATTCTATCAGACTTAGTACTATGATTACTCTGCTCCCCCATGTGACGTGAAGACAGGAAGCCTATGAACAGATTCTGCATCCCAAGATGAATAAAATAAAATTTAAACTTCATACTAAAAATGTGTTTCTCTATAAAACCTTAGTGATAACTGATACCGTACAATACTTATAAGAAGCTTGCATGAGCTGCCGGAAGACTGTCTATATTGTTCTCTCTTTGTACAGTAGCTCTGTTCTGTGCAATATGTGTCAATGTCGTGACTGTTAGTACGCCCATTATGCCTCGATTGACGACCTGTAAGTAGAGCAAGTGCTGACTTCCCACAAGCAAAAAGACGTCAATCAAGGCAAAATGGGCACGCTAACAGCCAGAACACGGTAACTATTCACCACGGCTGCACCACTTTTTATAACTTATTTTTCTGCTTCATGGTAAAACTGACAATTTAAACGGGAAAGTTTGGAATATTATTAAAATGCACTTTAGCATGAAGCAAGTGGTTTAATCGCTAAAACTCTAGTGACACGCTCCTTTTAAGATTCCCATGGGTGAAAAACTGAAAACATAGAACTCAAGAAGCCGTAAATGCTTATATTATGCGAGAGATGCCTGCCATCCACAATGTACAGTGGTTTATGCAATAGATTTCACCTTATTGTGTAATGTGTTTCTTTTCTTTTGGTATTTAGGTGCTTTCAAATATGACCTGCCTAAAAAAATCTAAATTTGCATAAACAATTCCTCTAATTCCTCCAATTAATTCATCATCCTAAGCAGGTCATCGCAGCACAATATCTGTTTTAGGATTGCTAATAACTTGGACTGCAAGTCTGTGTGTGAACCTTTGACTTTGGTACTTTATTTGAAGCATAGCTAAATACAGGTTTGTGTGTTTTTTTTCATATTTATGCTTTGCACGTATGCATTTCATCAGACACAAGGAGACTAAGCTTGTGGGGAGTCATTTTATATAGTCTATCAGTCACAGATTTTCATTGTTTCAAGACACTCCTATGCTGCAGATATCCTGACATCACCTTTTTAACTTTATATACCAAATTCTGCAAAATGACAAAAAAAAAATTCTAAACTTAATACTGAAATTATTTGCAACCCATTGTTAGCCAACAATTAGTGATGAGCGAGCATGCTCGTCCGAACTTGGTACTCGATCGAGTATTAGGGTACTCAATGGTACTCGTTACTCGGACGAGCATCTCGTGATACTCGAGAAAATCTTATCATTACCGTTTCCTGTAAGTTTCGGCGCTATTTCTCAGCCAATAAACATGCAGGAGACTCTTTGGTACATCCTGCGATGACGTGGGACCCATGCATGTCGATAGCAGGGATTGGTTGGCCAGATCAGATGACCCTGCCATATAAAACTCGGCGCCGGCAGTGCTCGCTTCAGACGTATGCTGTGAGAGATCAGGGACAGAGCTGCTGCTGGTCAGGGAGAGTGTCAGTGTAGGATTTAGCGTTCCAGTTGGCAGGGAATACTAGCAATACAAACAAACAGCCCTTTTCATAGCTTCAAATCGTTTTTTAATAGTATTACTACAGACTGCTGGCTGGGACTTGCAGTGCTGCTGCCGCGATTTAACCTGCACACTGTGGTGATCGGCTGCTGGCAGAAAGGGGGCATTAGGTATTGCATACAGACCCCTAAGAAGTGCTGAGTGTACACTTTTTTATTTATTTTGGGGCTGGTGGTCTTGCTGTATTACATTTGATTGCTGGGATTTGTAGTACACCTGCATAGAACTTCACTGCTCATTGGAAGGGGGTGTCAGAGAGTGTGTCTAGGACCAGCCACTACCAGATTGTATCGTACAGCCCCCCTAAACTAGTGGGCACCACACTGTATTGCTGGGATTTGTAGTACACCTGCAAAAAAACTTCACTGCTCATTGTAAGGGGGTATACCAGCGTGTGTCTAGGTCCAGCCACTACCAGATTGTACCGTACAGCCCCCCTAAACTAGTGGGTACTACTCTGTATTGCTGGGATTTGTAGTACACCCGCATAAAACTTCATTGCTTATTGTAAGGGGGTATCACAGAGTGTGTATCTAGGTCCAGCCACTACCACATTGTACCGTACAGCCCCCCCCCCCCAAAACTAGTGGGTACTACACTGTATTGCTGGGATTTTTAGTACACCTGCATAGAACTTCAATGTTAACTCAACTGCTACAGTCACATTGAAAATTGAAAGGGTGCTGGGGGTAGAAAGCTACATGTTGGCTACTGCTGGGCCTTTACTGGCATCCATGTTGACTACTGCTGGGCCTTCTCTTACCTTCCTTGTCTTGTCCATTTCAAACCATATTATCTGTGGATGTCATCTTATCCTACGGGTGTCCTATGCCATTCTTTTAACAGTACCTTCGACCTTTTTTCAATGTTGTAGCTGTTTTTAAGGCAGGATTGACCAGAGCAGTAATGGACTTCCATGTTGACTACTTCTGTCCCTGCCCTTGCCTCCATGTTGGCTATTGCTGGGCCTTCTCTGGCATCCATGTTGACTACTGCTTGGCCTTTACTTGCATCCATGTTGACTACTGGTGTCCCTGCCCTTGCCTCCATAATGACTACTGCTGGGCCTTCACTGGCATTCATGTTGACTACAGCTGGGCCTTTACTGGCATCCATGTTGACTACTGCTGTGCCTGCCCTTTTTTTTTTTTTATCTGTATATCGCACACAGATTCTGCTTGGTTGTGTGTGACAAGGGGCGGAACCTGGTGGCGGCTCTGCAACTCGGCAGCCTCAAATGTACCATGCCTAGCCATCGTCTTCAACCTAGTGTTGCTGCGGTTTCTTAAAACTTACCCCAATGTGGCTGACTTGCTCACCAAGGTGCACTGCATCTGTGCCCATTTCCGCAAGTCAACCAGTTAAACTAACCCCAACTGCTGCAGTCAAATTCAAACTCAAAACAACGGTGGGGGGAGAAGTGGGGAGTCAAATAATGCATGAAATGTTACCCCAACTGCTAGAGTTAAATTCATAGTCAAATTCAATTTACCTTCCTCGTCTTGTCCATTTCAAACCATATTATCTGTGGATGTCATCTTATCTTACAGGTGTCCTATGCCATTCTTTCACCAGTACCTTCTACCTTTTTTTAATGTTGTAGCTGTTTTTAAGGCAGGATTGACCAGAGCAGTAATGGACTTCCATGATGACTACTACTGTGCCTGCCCTTGCCTCCATGTTGGCTATTGCTGGGCCTTCACTGGCATCCATGTTGACTACTGGTGTGCCTGCCCTTGCCTCCATGTTGACTACTGCTGGGCCTTCACTGGCATCCATGTTGACTACAGCTGGGCCTTTACTAGCATCCATGTTGACTACTGGTGTGCCTGCCCTTACCTCCATGTTGGCTCCTGCTGGGCCTTAACTGGCATCCATGTTGACTATTGCTGGGCCTTAACTGGCATCCATGTTGACTACTGCTGGGCCTTTACTGGCATCCATGTTGACTACTGGTTTGCCTGCCCTTGCCTCCTTGTTGGCTACTGCTGGGCCTTAACTGGAATCCATGTTGACTACAGGTGTGCCTGCCCTTACCTCCATGTTGGCTACTGCTGGGCCTTAACTGGCATCCATGTTGACTACTGCTGGGCCTTAACTGGCATCCATGTTCACCATTGCTTGGCCTTCACTGGCATCCATGTTGACTACTGGTGTGCCTGCCCTTGCCTTCATGTTGACTACTGCTAGGCCTTAACTGGAATCCATGTTGACTACTGCTGGGCCTTAACTGGCATCCATATTGACTACTGGTGTGCCTGCACTTGCCTCCATGTTGGCTACTGCTGGGCCTTAACTGGCATCGATGTTGACTACTGCTGGGCCTTCACTGGCATCCATGTTGACTACTGCTGTGCCTGCTCTTGCCTTCATGTTGGCTACTGCTGATCCTGCCTGGCCTCCATGTTGATTACTGTTGCTCCTGCCTGGCCTCCATGTTGGTTACTTTTACTTCTGCTTGGCCTCTGTGTTGATTACTGTTGCTCCTGCCTGGCCTCCATGTTGGCTACTGCTGCTCCCGGGAGTTCTCTGTGTGCTCAATGCCATGCTGTGTCTGCCCTAATTTTTGAGAGGCTCACTTGCTTCCTCACTCACTTTTAATCGATCTCTGTGTGCTCACTGCCATTCTAGGTCTGGTATAATTTTGGGAAGGCTGACTGGCTACCGCTTCTACCTTGTTCACTCTGTCCTCATCGCCATCCGGTGTCAGGCTGAAATTTTTGGCTGGTTCATGCTATGCTCCTCTGTTTTAATGGTTCCCTGTGTTCTCACTGCCATGCTTTTTGGGTGGTCCATATGCCTACCTCTGTTTTAACCAGGCTGTTGCACAGAATTAGGCATAATGGTGCCATTAGGCAGCCTCAGAGGCATGCATACATGCTGCCCCTGCTGTTTCCTGTACTTTTCCGTGGTGTTTCAATCATTTTTTGAAGTTGACAGGTTTTTAGGCGACCTTCCCCCTACCAAACTTGGGTCCCCTGCAAAAATGCTTGAGTCTCCCATTGACTTCAATGGGGTTCGTTACTCGAAACGAGCATTCGAGTATCGGGAGATATTCGTCTCGAGTAATGAGCACCCGAGCATTTTAGTACTCGCTCATCACTAGCAACAATGCATTAGCTAGACTCCATGGTTAAATCTGCTGATGCTTCATTGGGTTTTCATTGACTAATGTAGAATTTTTCCATACTAAAAATTTGCCCCAGCCACCAAAGACTAACCCTTCCACCTGTTTATTGTAACTCAGAACCTTGAATAAACTGTTGTTTATTTGACAGCTGTCAAAAGGGCAATAAAAGATGCTGTGGGGGACTCCTGCAGTGATGCCAGGCGTAAATCATGATCCAAATCTAGATTTGATACACTGGGAGCGGATTCTGGAGTGTTGGGCGTGATCCTCTTTGTGAAATCAACCTGGGGAAAAGGGGACTGGGCCTAAGTTTAGCCGTCCTTCATAACCCCCCCTCCCCCCAGTGTTAACATAGCCTTAATGGGTTTTTCCAATCTAGACAAATTATTCCCTATCAACTGTATCCACAGAGAGATTGCAGGGAGTCAGACACTTGGGCCCCCAGCAATCTTTTTCGAGTGGGGACCCCAGAATCCCTGCTAAATGGAGCTGCGGGTCACACATGCTTGTTGCCACTTTCTTCATTTTCTTTGCAGCTGCTGTAGATAGGCAATTGCAGCTTTCAGCTACCTTCAGCAGTTCCATATAGAATGTGTAGAGTGGCAGTGGGCATGCCGTCCCACAGCTTCATTCAGCTGGGACTTTGGAGGCCAACAGTCTGACCCCTCCCCCTCACCCCCATGATTTTTTAGTTATGCCCTATCCGGTGGATAGGGTATAATATGCCCAGATGGAAAACTGTTTTAAATTGCAAAGTCTTTTATCCCTTAAAACATGGTTAGAAACATGAACGTTGGGGATTGGGTCCCTTTCCTGCATTTTGGCAAATAAGTATATGACAATGATGACTTTCTAGAATGTGTGTGTGATTGAAAGCAACCCTCCAGCAATTGCATCTGGCATTTGAGAAAACTCAGATCCCAGCTGTCAAACCCTTTAGGCAGCGTCATCATTGCTTATTGCAAACCAAGAAAAGAAGAGATCTCATTTTGTCTTGTCCCCATCAGCACCAGAAACATGATCACCAAGGCTGACTTTGTAACCAAGACAGTGACGGCCTTTAGGGTTGTCTGATTCCAGTGTTCTGAATTGTCACTGGTATTTAACATACATAAATAGATAGTTTTTTTTGTTGTTGTTGCTTGTTTTTGTTTTTTTATGCATTCCCCAAACTAAAATTCAAATAAATAAACATTTACGATTTAGGTACTCAAGAATTATGAAAAATTACAATTTGTCCCACAAAAAAGTTTCACGTAGCTACTGTATGTAGCCTTTCACCCCTTAACGACATCGGGCGTAAACTTACGCCCTCGCGCCCTGGTACTTAGCGCATCAGGGCGTAAATTTACGCCCGATGTTTCCCCGATCGCTGCGTGTTCACACACAGCGGTCAGGGAAGATGGCCTGCTATAAATCATAGCAGGCCATCATAGCTTCTCGGCACGGGGGGTGGTTAACACCCCCCGTGCTTACGATCGCCGCTATAGGCTGATCAATTCAGATCAGCCAATAGTGGCGATCGGAACCTTTCCGGGTCATCGGTGACCCGATGACCCGGAAAAAAATGGCGGTCGGTGCTGTCCGAGGACGGCACCGACCGCCATTACTGTAAAAAGTAATAGTGGTCACCGTGCCACCGGCCCGATCGGCGTGAACGGCCGGCCGTTCACGGCGATCGGGCCGGTGGCACGGCGATCAGAGTCCAGCAAAATAATAAATACCTGCCCTGGACCCCTCAGCTAGGTAGCGGAGGGGTCCAGAGCAGGTATTTGTACATTACTCACCTGTCCCGGGCTCCTGATCGGCGTCTTCCGGGTTCGCGGCGTCCTCCGTCATTCCGTTCGGTCTTCGGGTCTTTCCGCCGTTCCCCGTCGTCTTCTTTCGGCTATTTTCGGCTCCAGCCTCGTCATTTTCCGGATTTTGCGCTCTGCTGCCCCCTAGCGGCTGATATGTGTAATACACTTATCAGCAGCTACAGGGATATTCAGAATATAGAAAAAGTTTTTTTTTTTTTTCCAAATTTTTTTTTTTTTCTATTTTCCGCACCCTATCGCCACTGAGTGTTGATCAGCATCGCACGAAAGTGCGCTGCTAATCAGCAACTCCTCCTTTTTGGCGTAGGGTGTTTTTTTTCTATATTCTACTGCCACGGTCTGCTGATAAGTGTCGCACATAAGTGCGGCATTTATCAGCAACTCCTTTGTTGGCGTAAGTTTTTTTTTTATACTTACTGTAAAAAAAACACGTAAAAAACACTACTACATTACACCACACTACATTGAATAAAGTTTGACACTACACCACTACATACCCCATATACCAATCCCCGTATAAAGATGGCCCCCAGGGTGTTTTCGGCGTCAGAGGGATACGTTATTATTGCCCCCGACCCCGAAACAGCCAGTGAGGATGAATGGGGGGATCCTTCTTTCCTCCATTCATCCTCATCATCCTCATGATCCAGTGACGTGTCTGGGGGTAGCGTAGCGTACGCTGCCCCCCAGACACGTCTTTTCCGCCAGTACCGTCCCAATAAGAGATGACGGTATGGTGTGAAATTCTACAAACTCTGTGAGCGTACCTCAGGGTACACTTACAGATTTAGGGTACGTGCACACTGCGGAATGGCGAAAGATAACCCTTTGTGCATTCCGCAGCTGGCACCCGCCGGCGGACTGATGCGGGCGCATGTCTCTACCCGTGTCATAGACTCCATTCTATGCACGGGCGGAATCCGTCATCCGTCCAAAGAATGAACACGTTGCACGGAGAGCGGAATCCGCCCGTGCATAGAATGGAGTCTATGACACGGACGGAGACGTGCGCCTGCATCACTCCGCCAGCAGGTGCCAACTGTGGAATGCACGAAGGGTTATCTGTCGCGATTCCGCAGTGTGCACGTACCCTTAAGAGTGTATGTAGAAAGGGACACCCAAATCCAGCCCCAGATGCCCCCTCCCCCCCCATCATCGGAACAAGTGGAAAGATCGTCCGGGAACTGATCTTCCCACTGCTGGATAAAGGTCACCACCACCTGTACGGGGATAACTTTTATACCAGCACCCCCTCTTCTGGTCCCTCGCTGCCCTGTAGCTTGCGGCACGATCCGAAAATATCAGAAGCAGTAAAAGCGCCCTAATATTTAGCAGCCATGGAGCGGACCCAGCGCTTCTGGATATGAAGGACCCCGTATCGCACCAGGACAACATTTTCCAGGTGACGTCCCCCACACTGGAGAACAGGAGACCCCAGAAGAAGTGCAGAGTGTGGGGTAACAGGGGGATCAGGAAGGACACCATTTTCCACTGTGTCACCTGTCCTGATCACCCCGGCCTCTGCATACTGGATCGCTCCAAGGCGCACCACATGTCATTGGGGTTCTACATTATCTAAATTCTGTCCCTTATTCCTATTTCAGGGGTCACGTTGATCCAGGGATTATTCTGATCGCCAATATGGAGTCGGGAAGGAATTTTCCCCTGTGATGAGGCTACTGTCGTCTGCCTCACAAGGGTTTTTTGCCTTCCTCTGGATCAACACAGGTTGAATTTGATGGACACCTGTCATTTCCAACCTTATAAACTAATAATTGGCCTAATACCCCCAAATAAATTAGAATTGTCCCTTTTTCCCAGCTAAATAGGTATGGCCGCCATTCCCATTAGAGGATGCCATGATGCAATTACAAAGCCTCTGTGCGGCCAGGACAGTAGAAACCCCCCACAAGTGACCCCATTCTGGAAACTACACCCCATAAGGAATCTAACAAGGGGGGCAGCATGGATATGGCCCCCTGGTGACGGCCACATTTGGGACGTGAAAATGAAAAAAATTGTATTTTTTATTTTCTCGGCACATGTTCTACGTAAGTGCCTGTCACCAGTGGGGTCCATATCCTCACTGCACCCCTTGTTAGATTCCTTATGGGGTGTAGTTTCCAGAATGGGGTCACTTGTCGGGGGTTTCTACTGACTTGGCAGCACAGGAGCTTTGTAATTGCGACATGGCCTCCATCCTCCATTCCAGCCTCTAAATGGAGCTCTGTCCCTTTGGTGACTTGCCCTGTGCCCATATGGCACATTATGCCCACATATGGGGTATTTTCGTAATCAGGGGAAACTACCCTACACGTTTTGTGTTAATTTTCTTTTTTAACCCCTTGTGGAAATGGAAAAAAATCAAGGCTAGACCAACATTTAGTGTAATTTTTGTAAACTTTTTACTCTAAATCATTAATCTTGTCATGATTTTTTCATTTTCACAAGGGGCTAAAAAATAAAAAAAAATACACTAAATGTGTAGAGCAATTTCCCCTGAGTACGGAAATACCCCACATATGGACATAAAGCGCCATGCGGGTGCAGGGTAAGCCTCCGAAGGGAAGGAGCGCCATTTCGTTTTTGAAGGCTGGATTTGGATAGAATGGATTTTAAGGGGCCATGTTGCATTCAAAAGGCCTCTGTGTTGCCAAGGCAGTTGAAACCCCCCACAAGTGACCCCATTATGGAAACTACACCCCTCAAGGAATGTAACAAGGGGTGTAGTGAGCATATGGACCCCACTGGTGACGGGCACAAATGTGGAACAATGTGGCGTGAAAATGAAATATTACATTTTTTACACTATAATGTTGGTTTAGCCTTGAATTTATCATTTTCACAAGGGGTTAAAAGAGAAAAAAACACACAATATGTGTAGAGCAATTTCCCCCGAGTCCGTAAATACCCCACATGTGGACATAAAGCGCCATGTGGGCGCAGGGCAAGCCTCCGAAGGGAAGGAGCGCCATTTGGATTTTGGAGGTTGGATTTCTCTAGAATGGATGATGAACGCCATGTCGCATTTACAGAGCCCTCGTGCTGCCAAAACACTGGAAACCCCCCACAAGTGACCCTATTATGGAAACTGCACCCCTCAAGGAATCTAACAAGGGGTGCAGTGAGGATATGGACCCCTTGATGACGGGCACATTTGTGCCATGAAAGTGAAAAAATGAAATTTTTTACTTTTACGTCACATTGTTCCACATTTGTGCCCGTCACCAGTGGGGTCCATATGCTCACTGTGCCCCTTGTTAGATTCCTTGAGGGGTGTTGTTTCCAGAATGGGGTCACTTGTGGGGGGTTTCCAGTGTCTTGGCAGCACGAGGGCTCTGTAAATGCGACATGGCCCTTGAAATCCTTTCCAGTGAAATTCAGCTTCCAAAAGCCAATTGGCGCTCCTTCCCTTTGGAGGCTCGTCCTGCGCCCGCTTGGCACTTTATCGCCACATGTGGGGTATTTCTGTACTCGGGAGAAACTGCGCTACACATTTTGTGTCTTTTTTTTTCCTCTTATCCCTTTAAGAAAATGAAAAATTGAAGGCTAGGACAACGTTTTAGTGTAAAAAATACATTTTTCTTTTTTCACGCCATATTGTTCGGAAAATCTGTGAAGCACCTGTGGGGTCCAAATGCTCACCGCACCCCTTGTTACATTCCTTGAGGGGTGTAGTTTTCTAAATGGTGTCCCTTTAGGGGTGTTTTTTAGGTTTTGGCACCCCAGAGCCTCTGCCAACCTGAAGTGGTACAGTCAGAAATGACCAAATATAACGGAGGCGTTGAAATTCACTAGGCGCTCCTTTGTATCTGAGGCTTGTGGTTGCGTCAAATAGCGCAATAGGGCCACATATGGGGTATTTCTATAAACTGCAGAAACGGGGCAATAATTATTGGGGTGCATTTCTCTGGTAATAGGTTTATAATTATGAAAATTATTGGATTACAATAAAATCTCTGCACAGAAAATTTAAATTTTCAAATTTCTTACACACTTAGCTTTTATTTCTGTGACTCCCCTAAAGGGTTAAAACACTTTCTGGATATGCTTTTGCAGAGTGTGGGGGGTGCAGTTTCTGAAATGGGGTGCTTTGTGGGGCTTTCTAACATACAGGCCCCTCAAATACACTTTAAACCTGAACAGGTCCCTAAAAATATCTGATTTTGAAATTTTACAGAAAATTTGGAAATTTGCTGCTAATGTTTTAAGCTTCCTATTGTCTAAAAAAAATTAAAGATCGTTTAATAAATGCCGCCAACATAAAGTAGACATGTTGCTAATGCTATTTAATATATAATTTATGTGGTATAACCACTTTCTGTATACGCAAAGAAGTTTCAAAGTTGGAAAAATGCAGTTTTTCACATTTTTTCACATTATTTGGGTTTTTTCATAAAGATTTGTTATGATTATCGACTCCAATTTACCAGAAATGTAAAGTACAATATGTCACGAGAAAACAATCTCAGAATCAGCCGGATAGGTAAAAGCATCCCGAAGTTATTAATGAATAAAGTGACACTGGTCATATTCATAAAATTTGTCTCTGTCATTAAGGCCATTTCAGGCTCTGTCCTTAAGGGGTTAAAAAAAAAAAAAAAAAAAAGGTTCAGCTAATAAAATACAAGGATGCAAAATGAATTCTGATTCTTAAAGCCAAAAGAGCTCTGTGATTAAGAGGTTAAATTTAATATTAAAAGTAAAAATAATGAATTTTTATTTGGATTCTGTTAACCTGAAAAACATTATTATTATTATTATTATTATTATTATTATTATTATTATTATTATTATTATTATTATTATTATTATTGTATCATCTCAATTTTCCTTTGTAACTTTTTCAGATACTGAATTGGCTTCTTGACAAATACTTACCAAAGGTGATGACACAGTCTTATCTGGTAAGCCATGAGCTTATCTTCAAATTCCAGAAAAGCCTACTTCAGTAATGGTGCAACAGTTTGAAGGTTGCAATAATCTTCCAAGGTCAATGTATTGAGGCACATTTCAAAGCTTCTGCTACACAAATAAGAGCACTTTATATAACCTACTTCAATCAGGGCAAGCTACTGAATAATCACAAAATGCTTCACAAGTGATTTTTAGCTGGACTTCACTGATCCAAAGGTGTGATAGAATGCAGCCAACCATGATAATTCTACTTGGAACAAGTTATTACCACTACAGATTGAAAACATGACAGTTGTCTGAATGATGTCTAAAATGTTAAAGATTCTTCATAATCTTTTGAGTAAAAAGTGTCTATTTTTTTTTCTTATTTTTCTAGACGTTTTATTTATTTATATTAAACAGTTAAGTACAAATATGACATGAAAAAAATTATATTGCAAAGAAATAATAATGATAATTATCACCACATTTGTATTTATTAAAATAATAATAATAATAATAATAATAATAATAATAATTATTATTATTATTATTATATAATTATTATATTCTCTTCTATTACATACATCTACTGTGTACTACTACTGTGTTATAGCATCTCTATTTGTTCTTATAACAGAAATAAATAGTAAAATATTTGTATGTAAAGAGTAGTGATGAGCGAGTACTGTTCGATCGAATAGATATTAGATCGAATAGTAAGGTATTCAATCTATCGAATACTATTGAATAGTTCACCGAATATTCGAAAAATATTCGATAAGCGTTCAAATCCCCGGCTTCCGGTTTTTACCTCCAAGTGGTCGAATAGATGTTTTTCAATAATCAAATACTTGTTCCCATAGACTTTAATGGGATCGAATATTCGATCGAATATTCGGGAGATATTCGTACGAATATCGGATATTCGAATATTTCACTATTCGCTTATCACTAGTAAAGAGTAACCACTTATATTTTTCATGTAAATGTATTCTGTATATGCTTAACCCCTTAGCGACCCATGACGTATCTGATACGTCATGGTGCCGCGCGGGGTGTTCAGAGAGGGGTCCCGCCGGGACCCCGCTCTGAACGGCGCTGATCCCGGCTGACATGTGCATTCGGGCAGTGCCTCTATTAGCCGGCGCGGGTCCCGTTGCCGCGCCGGCTAATTAAGCCTCTAAGTGCAGCTCTCAAACCTGACAGCTGCACATAGAGGCTTTCCTCCGTGCATCCCTGGTGTCTAGTAGGGAAATCTGTTCTTCTGCCCGTGCCGGGCCTCAGCGTCGGAATGACGCTGATCCCGGCTTGGCAATAGATTGCTATGGCCTGCAGCAGGCCATAGCAATCTACGACCGATATGATTGATCTTTGCTGTGTATATACACAGCATTGATCTCTATGAGAGATCAGTGCTGTCTATACTGTATACAAGTCCCCCAGGGGGGCTTCTAGTTAAAGTAAAAAGTAAAGTAAAAATGTTTTTTTATTATTAAAAGTCCAAATCACCCCCCTTTTCCCATTTTATAAATAAATATAAATAAACAAACATGTTTTATATCACCGCGTGCGTAATCCCCCGAACTATTAATTAATCACATTCCTGATCTCGCACGGTAAACAGCGTCAGCGCAAAAAAAATCCAAAGTGCAAAATTGCGCATTTTTGGTAGCATCAAATCCAGAAAAAATATAATAAAAGTGATCAAAAAGTCGTATATGCGCAATCAAGGTACCGATAGAAAGAACGCATCATGGTGCAAAAATGACACCTGACACAGCCCCATAGACCAAAGGATAAAAGCGCTATAAGTCTGGGAATAGAGCGATTTTAAGGAACATATATTTGTTAACAATGGTTTGAATTTTTTACAAGCCATCAGATAATATAAAAGTTATACATGTTATATATTGTTGCAATCGTAACGACTTGAGGAACATGCATAACCAGTCAGTTTTACCATAGGGTGAACAGCTTAAATGCAAAACTCCCTGAAATCAAAACAAATTCCTTTTTTTTTTCAATTTGACAGCGCAAATGATTTTTTTTCGGTTTTGCAGCATATGTTATGGAAAAATAATGCCTATCATTGCAAAGTACAATTGGTTTCGCAAAAAATAAGCGCTCATATATGTCTCTAGGTGAAAAAATGCAAGCGCTATGGACTTTTAAACATAAAGTGGAAAAAGCAAAAGTGCAAAAACGAAAATTGGCTTTGACCTTAAGGGGTTAAAGCAACTCTGTACCCACAATTTGCTCTCCCAAAACCACTTGTACCGACGAATCTTTTAATTCAAGATCTGTCCTGGGGTTTGTTTAGCAGGCGATGCAGTTATTGTCCTAAAAACGACTTTTAAACTTGCAGCCCTGTGTCAAATTGGCGTGGCCTAGAGTGTTTATGCTTTAGGCTTGCACCGCCACAGTGTCCCTCCTCCCCACCCTCTTCTCCGTAAGGAACGCCCCAGGATGGATTTCTCCTATGCATCGCCTGTGTGAACATTGCACATGTGTTGCATCGTTAAGGCACCTGTGCAGTGTTCACAAAGGTGATAAATAGGAGAAATGCTGCAAGGGGCGTTCCTAATGGTAAAGAGGGTGGGGAGGAGGGACGGAGAGGTTGTGCAAGCCTAGGGTGTGGACACTCTAGGCCATGCCAAATTGACACAGATCTTGGATTAAAAGCAACTATCTGACAGTACAATCGGTTTTGGGGGGGACAGATTGTGGGTACACAGTCGCTTTAAGTAGCCAGAAACTAAGCTCCAAACAAAGAGAATAAGGTTGGTGCAAGAGAAAAAAAAAAAGTAACAACCAGTACAACTTGATATTGACCAATTTAAATATTTATTTATACAGCTATCAATTAAGAACACTATAACCACTTTAACACGGAGAGATGAGGTCACTTGGCATATAGGAGTATAAAAGGATTATATAAGAAGGTACCTGGGGCTGATCAATTGTGCAATGATGTAACAGGTTTATGATTAAGCAGCAAAATAGATAATGATAATAAAGGGGCAAGTGCAAAATGTAAGTAGCAGAAGGTAATGCAGTATAAGCAGAAATTAAAGGCAGCTATTGTTCCACCACAATTTGTCACAGGCAATACAAATGGCTGTAGGTGTTATATTTTCTAAGTAAAGTTTGAAATCCTTCCTGCATCACACTGAACATTTATAGCACTGGAATGTATTTCCAACACTGTCACACTATATACCAGGCTATATCATTAATTCCAGACGTAGGTGCAGTTAAGCAATATTCCCACAAAGTCTTTTATTGTCCATTTGAGTCCAAATAATGCCCGGCATTTGTACAATAATGGTCATTATTATGAAATAACAAATTTTATTTGGACATAAGTTCTTTCTTGCTACTTCACAGTTAACCTCTTTTTTGCCTAGGCAATTGGGATCTTCTTTTTCCACTAATTAAGGTGCGTTTACACAGAGAGATTTATCTGACAGATTTTGGAAACCAAAGCCAGGAATGGATTAGAAAAGAGGATAAATCCCAGTCTTTCCTATATGACCTGATCCCGGATTATAGTCTGTTCCTGGCTTTGGCTTCAAAGATCTGTCAGATAAATCTGTCTGTGTAAACGCACCACTTCTCTTGGTGGATTTTTGACCTCTGTTCCAATCTCATTCTGCACCGGAATCCCTGACTGATAAGGTGAATTTTACCTTTTCATCCACCTTATTCCCAAGTGACTATCCCTGTCCAAATTGAATAAAGCTGAGTGCTAGCGATGAGTAGATAACACCAGACACAGATAGTTGGTATAACCTCTCTCTCAGCCGAGATTGAAGTATCTACTACTTTATTTAGTTTCACATTGAATATATGTTCCTTCATTATAAGCGGAGTTTCAAGTCACAAAGAGTATACATATAATATTGTGATTGGTTATTCCATAAATGGTTAGCTATATCCTGTTCGGCGCAGTGAGCTGGTTAGTGGTTATTTATTGGACATCATCTTCTTCTTTTGTGAGTTCAGGGTGGTGTCGTCTCGGGGGGGCTGCCAACATTCCAGTCTTGTCCAGCTAGAAGCGGTTCCAAAGCTGAAGGCATTTCAAGGAATACAATGTTTTTTCCAAAAGTATTAACCCTTCATGGTCACCTTCACATGACCACTTATATATACCTCTTTAGGCTGGGTTCACACACAGTATATTTTAGGCAGTATTTGGTCCTCATTAGAGATGAGCGAACGTGCTCGTCCGAACTTGGTACTCGATCGAGTATTAGGGTACTCGATGGTACTTGTTACTCGGACGAGCATCTCGCGATACTCGAGGAAATCTCATCATCCGTTTACTGTAAGTTTGTGCGCATTTTCGCAGCCAATAAACATGCAGGAGACTCTTTGGTACATCCTGCGATGACGTGGGACCCATACATGTTGATAGCAGGGATTGGTTGGCCAGATCAGATGACCCGGCCATATAAAACGCGCAGCCGGCAGTGCTGGCTTCAGACGTGTGCTGTGAGAGATCAGGGACAGAGCTGATGCTGGTCAGGGAGAGTGTCAGTGTAGGATTTAGCGTTCCAGTAGGCAGGGAATACTAGCAATACAAACAAACAGTTCTTTTCAGGGCTTAACAGCTTTTATTAATACTATTACTACAGACTGCTGGCTGGGAGTTGCAGTGCTGCTGCCGCGATTTAACCAGCACACTGTGGTGACCGACTGCTGGCAGAAAGGGGGCATTAGGTGTTGCATACAGACCCCTAAGAAGTGCTCAGTGTACTCCTTTTCGATTATGGGGCTGGTGGTCCTGATGTACTGCACTGTATAGCTGGGAGTTGTAGTGCATCTCACATAGAACTTACTTCACTGCTCATATTGTATTGGGGTGACAAAGCGTGTGTACAGTTGTTGCCCATACCAGATAGCACCACCTAAACTAGTCTGTACTGCACTATATAGCTGGTAGTTGTAGTGCATCCTGCATAGAACTTACTTCACTGCTTATATTGTATTGGGGTGACAAAGTGTGTACAGTTGTTGCCCATACCAGATAGCACCACCTAAACTAGTGTGTATTGCACTGTATAGCTGGGAGTTGTAGTGCATCCCGCATAGAACTTACTTCACTGTTTATTGTATTGGGGTGACAACAGGGGCATAGCTAATGTCTCCTGGGCCCTGGTGCGAGAGGCCAACTTGGGCCCCCCCCCTCCTTTCACGACCAAGTGATGCTATTGGTGTGTATATATATATATATATATATACACACAAAGACAGATATTACCAATAACACCAGCATATTGGAAGAGAAAGTATTATCACCGTACATATTACTGTCATACTGTTACTGACCAAATCCTGTATACTGAGACCAGGGTCGGACTGGGCCACCGGGGAGCCGGGGAAACCCCCGGTGGGCCCCTCCCCCTTTCTCCCCCCTGGTGGGCCCCTGAACAGGAGGCTCCCTGTTCAGCAGATCCAGGCCCAACATAAGCTTCTGCAGACTATGGCCCCTAGGACACTCCTGTCACCTCCTAACTATCCTGGCAGGGGCCCCACGTGTCCCCCCTGTGTCCCCCCGAACGGTCTCTGAGAGGAGAAGCCCCGGCACTTCCTGCATACAGAGTGTCTATGGGCTTCCTCTGTGCAGGGGGCGTGTCTTAGGGCAGCAGGAGCTCTGGGTGCTGCTATCTGTATGGACCAAGAAACAGTGCAGAGAGCAGGAAGGGCTGACACAGGACGGCTGGAGGCAGCACAGAGAGAGGTGAGAGGATGGGTAATGTCATCTAATGGCCTCTAGCCATCCTGCTGGCATCCAGAGTGCAGGTGCCTGTCCCCTCTACATTGTGCAAATGCCCCTTCCCCACAGCACAATAGCCACCTCCTCCCTCCAGCCCTGTATATATCCCCCATCCCACCAGCCCTGTATTTATACCCCCTCCCTCCAGCCCTGTATATATCCCCCCTACCTCCAGCCCTGTATATATCCCCCCCTACCTCCAGCCCTGTATATATCCCCCCTACCTCCAGCCCTGTATATATCCCCCCTCCCTCCAGCCCTCTATATCCCCCTGCCCTCCAGCCCTGTATATATGCCCTACCTCCAGCCCTGTATATATCCCCCATCCCACCAGCCCTGTATATATCCCCCCTCTCCTCCAACCCTGTATATATTCCCCCTCCCTCCAGCCCTGTATTTATCCCCCCTCCCTCCAGCCCTGTATTTATCCCCTCAGCCCTGTATATATCTACCCTCCCTCCAGCCCTGTATATATCCCTCCTCCCTCCAGCCCTGTATATATCCCCCCTCTCCTCCAGCCCTGTATATATCCCATCTCCCCCAGCCCTGTATATATCCCCTCTCCCCCAGCCCTGTATATATCCCCCCTCCCTCCAGCCCTGTATATATCCCCCCTCTCCTCCAACCCTGTATATATTCCCCCTCCCTCCAGCCCTGTATTTATCCCCCCTCCCTCCAGCCCTGTATATATCCCCCTCCCCCAGCCCTGTATATATCTACCCTCCCTCCAGCCCTGTATATATCCCTCCTCCCTCCAGCCCTGTATATATCCCCCCTCTCCTCCAGCCCTGTATATATCCCCTCTCCCCCAGCCCTGTATATATCCCCCCTCCCTCCAGCCCTGTATATATCCCCCCTCCCTCCAGCCCTGTATATATCCCCCCTCCCTCCAGCCCTGTATATATGCCCTCTCTCCCTCCAGCCCTGTATATATCCCCCATCCCTCCTGCCCTTTATATATGCCCCCTCCCCCCAACCCTTTATATATCCCCTCTCCCCCCCCAGCCCTGTATATATCCCCCCTCTCCTCCAGGCCTGTATATATCCCCTCTCCCTCCAGCCCTGTATATATCCCCTCTCCCCCAGCCCTGTATATATCCCCTCTCCCCCAGCCCTGTATATATCCCCCCTCCCTCCAGCCCTGTATATATCCCCCCTCCCTCCAGCCCTGTATATATGCCCTCTCTCCCTCCAGCCCTGTATATATCCCCCCTCCCCCCAACCCTTTATATATCCCCTCCCCCCAACCCTTTATATATCCCCTCTCCCTCCAGCCCTGTATATATCCCCTCTCCCTCCAGCCCTGTATATATCCCCTCTCCCTCCAGCCCTGTATATATCCCCTCTCCCTCCAGCCCTGTATATATCCCCTCCCCCCCCCAGCCCTGTATATATTCCCTCCCCCCCCAGCCCTGTATATATTCCCTCCCCCCCCAGCCCTGTATATATCCCCTCTCCCTCCAGCCCTGTATATATCCCCCCTCTCCTCCAGCCCTGTATATATTCCCTCCCACCAGCCCTGTGTGTATCCCCTCTCCCCCCAGCTCTGTATATATCCCCTCTCCCCATAGCCTGTATATATTCCCTCTCCCTCCAGCCCTGTATATATCCCCACTCTCCTCCAGCCCTGTATATATCCCCCCTCTCCTCCAGCCCTGTATATATTCCCCCTCTCCTCCAGCCCTGTATATATCCCCTCTCCCTCCAGCCCTGTATATATCCCCTCTCCCCCAGCCCTGTATATATCCCCTCTCCCCCAGCCCTGTATATATCCCCCCTCCCTCCAGCCCTGTATATATCCCCCCTCCCTCCAGCCCTGTATATATGCCCTCTCTCCCTCCAGCCCTGTATATATCCCCCATCCCTCCTGCCCTTTATATATGCCCCCTCCCCCCAACCCTTTATATATCCCCTCTCCCCCCCAGCCCTGTATATATCCCCTCTCCCTCCAGCCCTGTATATATCCCCTCTCCCTCCAGCCCTGTATATATCCCCTCTCCCTCCAGCCCTGTATATATCCCCTCTCCCTCCAGCCCTGTATATATCCCCTCCCCCCCCCAGCCCTGTATATATTCCCTCCCCCCCCAGCCCTGTATATATTCCCTCCCCCCCCAGCCCTGTATATATCCCCTCTCCCTCCAGCCCTGTATATATCCCCCCTCTCCTCCAGCCCTGTATATATTCCCTCCCACCAGCCCTGTGTGTATCCCCTCTCCCCCCAGCTCTGTATATATCCCCTCTCCCCATAGCCTGTATATATTCCCTCTCCCTCCAGCCCTGTATATATCCCCACTCTCCTCCAGCCCTGTATATATCCCCCCTCTCCTCCAGCCCTGTATATATTCCCCCTCCTTTCAGCCCTGTGTATATACCCTCTCCCCTCAGCCTGTATATATCCCCCTCCCTCCAGCCCTGTATATATCCCCCTCCCTCCAGCCCTGTATATATCCCTCCTCCCTCCAGCCCTGTATATATCCCCCTCCCCCAGCCCTTTATATATCCCCTCTCCCCCAGCCCTGTATATATCCCCCTCCCTCCAGCCCTGTATATATCCCTCCCTCCAGCCCTGTATATATCCCTCCTCCCTCCAGCCCTGTATATATCCCCTCTCCCCCCAGCCCTGTATATATCCCCTCTCCCCCAGCCCTGTATATATCTCCTCCTTCCAGCCCTGTATATATCCCCCTGTTATCGCTTATCTCATGGTGTATACTGTATATAGTGTTACCGCTTATCACTGGTCTCATGGTGTATACTGTACATATTGTTACTGGTTATCACTAATCCCATGCTATATATAGTGTTACCAGTTATCACTGATCTCATAGTATATACTGTGCTGATGGCTGGATCATTAGTCCGTCTGTTATGTTGTACGTAATGGGCTCAATACATTATAATGGAACCTATCAACTGCAATTGGTGCTGAGCCCATCACTTGCAATATGACAGGTGAGCAATGATCCAGCCATTGTCGGGGGTCTCAGTACTGAAACCCTGGCTGATCAAACTTTTTACATGTCAGTCTGACAATGTTTTAATGACCACTCTATGCCTTTCATGGTGGACATTAGGCCTCACTCTCGCTTAAAGCCGCTGTACTAACGTAAAAGGTTTGTCACTGGTTAAATCCGTCTATGTAGGGTGGGCCCCTAGAGTCAGTTTCCCTGGTGGGCCCAAGGTACCCCAGTCCGACACTGACTGAGACCAATATTACCAGTAATACCAGTATATAGGAAGGAAACATTACTGCCACACCACAACCACTACCATCACCACCATATTGTTACTGACCAAATCCAGTATACTAAATCACCTCATCCAGTCATATAGAGGTGGTCCCAGCTCTACACAGGTTCTATACACCATATACATTACAGTGCAGTTATATCAGGTTATTCACAGGGGGACGTCTTCTCTGATCGGAGTTCTTTCCTTTTCATCTTCTCCATCCGTCCTGGGCCATTATGAGAACTTCTCCGAGCCACGAATCCACAGAATCTGCCAGACAGAAATATTAGTCTCCTCACTCTGGCACCATCCTCATCTATATACACACTGCACATCTGTATTGGCCCCTTTACACCCTCATTTAGTGGGTAGCCCTGACTTTATGTGACCCCCTAATAATATATGCCCCCCTCTGTGTATTCCCTCTCACCCTATGTTGCCCCCCCAAATAGATGGCCCCTCTCCCCCATGTTGCCCTCCTTATAGATGGCCCCCTCTCCCCCCACCCTCCCTTATAGATGGCCCACTCTCTCCCCACCCTCCCTTATAGATGGCCTCCTCTCCCCCCTCCATATAGATGGCCCCCTCTACCCCCTCCCTTATAGATGGCCTCCTCTCCCCCCTCCTTATAGTTGGCCCCCTCTACCCCCTCCCTTATAGATGGCCCCCTCTACCCCCTCCCTTATAGATGGCCCCCTCTCTCCTCACCCTCCCTTATGGATGGCCCCCTCTCTCCTCACCCTCCCTTATGGATGGCCCCCTCTCCCCCCTCCTTTATAGATGGCCCCCTCTCCCCCACCCTCCCTTATAGATGGCCCCCTCTCCCCCCCTCCCTTATAGATGGTCCCCTTCCCCCCACCCTCCCTTATAGATGGCCCCCTCTCCCCCCCTCCCTTATAGATGGTCCGCGGCTGCCGGTGGTGTTGCGTCTTATCCCTGGCAGCACGTGCATCCCAGAGCTCCCTGCGCGCCGGAACCGGAATTCAGGGCCCAAGGCACGCAGGGAGCTCTGGGATGCGCGCGCTGCCGGGGATAAGACGCGACACCCCCGGCAGCCGCGCAGCAGCCGGGGGAAGACGGAGCCAGACTCTTGTGACCGCAAGCAAAACAATGCTTGCGGTCACAAGAGTGATTGATCGGGAGGGCCTTGCGGGCCCCCCTTTGTGGCGGGCCCGCTCGCCGTAGCTACGCCACTGGGTGACAAAGTGTGTACAGTTGTTACCCATACCAGATAGCACCACCTAAACTAGTGTGTATTGCACTGTATAGCTGGGAGTTGTAGTGCATAGAACTTACTTCACTGTTCATTGTATTGGGGTGACAGAAAGTGTGTACAGTTGTTGCCCATACCAGATAGCACCATCAAGCCCCCCCCCCCCCCAAACTAGTGTGTACTGCACTGTATAGCTGGGAGTTGTAGTGCATTCAGCATAGAACTTACTTCACTGTTCATTGCATTGGGGTGACAAAGTGTGTACAGTTGTTGCCCATACCAGATAGCACCGTCAAGCCCCCCCTAAACTAGTATGTACTGCACTGTATAGCTGGGATATGTAGTGGCATCCTGCATAGAACTTACTTCACTGCTCATTGTATTGGGGTGACAAAGTGCGTACAGTTGTTGCCCATACCAGATAGCACCGTCAAGCCCGCCCTAAACTAGTGTGTACTGCACTGTATAGCTGGGATATGTAGTGCATCCTGCATAGAACTTACTTCACTGCTCATTGTATTGGGGTGACAAAGTGTGTACAGTTGTTGCCCATACCAGATAGCACCGTCAAGCCCCCCTAAACTAGTGTGTACTGCACTGTATAGCTGGGATTTGTAGTGCATCCTGCATAGAACTTACTTCACTGCTCATTGTATTGGGGTGACAAAATATGTACAGTTGTTGCCCATACCAGATAGCACCGCCAAGCTCCCTCCTAAACTAGTGGGCACTACACTGTATTGCTTTTGTATCACTTCTAATGGTTCTCTGTGTCCTTACTGCCATGCTCTGACGTCACACTATGTCTGCGGAGGAGCGGGACTGGTTGCCGGGGGTCCGCTGAACGCGCCCCCGCCAACCAGCCAGCTGTTTTATTTTAGTTTTTGTGGTCTAGCCGTGGCCGAGGCCTCACCACCCTCGGTCGAGAGGCATCAAGTGTACCCTTGATGGTGAGTGCTGTATGACAACTGGCCTAGCCAGTTAGCTGTCAGCACCTGGGTTCATGTCCACTACATATCCCAGCCCCTGGACTCACTCCAATTTTTGGGTGGGCTCACTTGATTCCTCACTCACTTGTAATGGCTCTCTGTGTGCTGAATGCCATGCAGTGTCTGGCCTAATTTTTGGGAGGCTCACTAGCTTCCTCACTCACTTGTAATGGTTCTCTGTGTGTTCAAGGCCCTGCAGTGTCTGGCCTAGTTTTAGGGAGCCTCACTAGGTGTGCCTGCCCTTGCTCCATTTTGCTGGCCCTTAACTGGCATCCATGTGGACTACTGCTGGGCCTTTACTGGCATCCATGATGACTAATGCTGGGCATTTACTGGCATCCATACTGGAAGGCTGACTGGCTACCGCTTCTACCTTGTTCACTCTGTCCTCACCGATATGCTGTGTCAGGCTGAATTTTTGGGTGGTTCATGATAAGCTACCTCTGTGTTAAAGGTTGCCTGTGTTCTCAATGCCATGCTGTGTCAGGCTGAGTTTTTGGGTGGTCCCTATGCCTACCTCTGTTTTAACCAGGCTGTTGCACAGAATTAGGCATAATGTTGACATTAGGCAGCCTCAGAGGCATGCATACATGCTGCCCCTGCTGTTTCCTGTCCATTTCCGTTGTGTTTCCATCAATTTCTGAGGTTGACAGGTTTTCACACGACCTTCCCTCTACCGAACTTGGGTCCCCTCAAAAAATGCTTGAGTCTCCCATTGACTTCAATGGGGTTGATTACTCGAAACGAGCACTCGAGTATCGGGAAATACTCGGCTCGAGTAATGAGCACCCGAGCATTTTAGTACTCGCTCATTACTAGTCCTCATGTCAGATCCTCATTGCAACCAAAACCAGGAGTAAATTGAAAACACAGAAAACACAGAAATCACATCCAGAAAAATTGTAATAAAAAACGATCAAAAAGTCACATATGCGCAGTAAAGTTATCGATAGAAAGAACACATCATGGCGCAAAAAATGGCACCTCACACAGCCCCATAGACCAAAGGATAAAAGCGTTATAGGCATGTGAATAGAGCGATTTTAAGGAACATATATTTGTTAACAACGGCTTGAATTTTTTACAAGCCATCACATAATATAAAAGTTATACATGTTACATATCATTGTAATCGTAATAACTTAAGGAATATAAATAATATGTCAGTTTTACCCCAGGGCGAATGGCCTAACAAAAAATACCCTCCAAATAAAAGAAATGCAGGTTTTTTTTCAATTTCACCACACATTGAATTTTGCAGTGTACTTTATGAAAAATTCAGCCTGTCATTGCAAAGTACAATTAGTGGCGCAAAAAATAGGGGCTCATGTGGGTTTCTAGGTGAAAAAATGCAAGTGCTATGGCCTTTTAAGCACAAGGAGGAAAAAACGAAAACGCAAAAATTAAAATTGGCCCGGTCCTCTAAGGGTTAAAACGTCTGTTGTATTAAAATAATGGCAGTTATTTACCATTATATGGCGGCCATCCACTCAATTTCAACATTGTGTCAACAGAGCCTTTCTGTGTTTTTAATCCACTCCTGGTTTTGGTTGCAGTGAGGACCAAATACTGCCTGAAATATACTGTGTGTGAACCCAGCCTAAGTCTGTTAACCCTTTGCTAGCTTTAAGTCTTTCTTGCAAAGAGTACTTGTGTTTCTTGTGTACTGCTCTCTGTCTGCTCTTCCTGACTTTTTGTGACTTCAGCTCTGTTACCTGACTATTCTCTTGGATCTTGATTTTGTACTTTCCTGGTTGTTTTGTTTTGAGCCCGGCCTGTTCACCTTCCCTTGTATGTTTGTCTTGTCCTTTTTCTGTGTCATAACCTTATCGCAAGAAGGGACTGTCTCCATAGTTGTCCACAGTCACCTAGGAAAGTAGGCAGGGTCAGCTGATGGGACCAGATTAGGGTGGATTGCGAAGTGAATCCAGCGAGGCGTTAGCAAAGTGAATTTCTGCACACTTGGTTTTAAAATGCTCTAAAAAAATTATATGATCACCTTTCCGGGCTTTCCCACTGTCCTTTTCTATGTCCCTGCTATCCTCTTCTGTACTACCTCTAGCATCACTCTCCAGACTTGAGTGACAGCCTGATCAGCCAGTCACTGGACGTGGCACCATCCTCTCAGTCAGTCACTAATTGGTTTAGCGAGTTGTCACTCTGGAGCTACAGCCCACTCAGCCAATCAGTGACTGACTGAGACAGGACAGCACCATGGTTGTTGACTGGCTAGGTGGTAACAGCCCACTCAGCCAAACACTGGAGATGCAAAAGACACTGGAGACACAGAAGAGGATACTGAGGGAGCATGGACAGGTAAGTATTCCCACAAAATAACAAAATAGTTATTTACCTGTTTTAGTGCAGTTCATTAGGGTACGGTTTGCAAGTTCGCAAATTTTACACTAAAAACTGACTTTTTTAAAAAAAATTAGCTCATTGATCATGAATGATATTGGTATAAACATAAAATCTCAGTATCAATTACCTAATTCTGCAGATGTAACCTGGGTCTTTAGCAAAAAATTCCTTCCTGCCTTGCAACAGGTTTTTGTTTTTGGCAGTCTATTTTAACCCATTTTGCCATCATTTATCCCAAGACTCAACAGCTATCATTACACTAAATGTCCTGAGTAGAGATGAGCGAACCTCGTGCATGCTCGAGTCTATCCGAACCCGAGCATTCGGCATAGCGGGGGCTGCTGAAGTTGGATAAAGCTCTTAAGCTGTCTGGAAAACATTAATACATGGATATGTTTTCCACATAGCCCCCGCTATGCCGAATGCTCGGGTTCGGGTAGACTCGAGCATGCTCGAGGTTCGCTCATCTCTAGTCCTGTGTCACAAACTTCCCTTCCCTTACTGCAGCAGCAGTCCTTGGGATGTTGCACCAATCTAACGTGATACTGGGCGTTCCAAGCTTTCTCAGGTGTGCTCTAGAATCTGATGGTTACAGGGCATAGTTACCTATGACTTTTTTTTTTATAGCCTGTCCGAGCATTGACTGAGTAGTGATTTCCTAAGGATATCGGACTCATCTCTGCTTATTAGCATAATGAGCATAAAAAGGTGTGTTGGTGATTTCCTGGTGAAGGGACTACTATCTGGAGTGGGATCGCGAGGAGGATGCGTTCGCTTGAAAGTATACGATATACGCCCGCACAATGCACACTACGTATGAGCTTCTGGCCGGATCGTATACGGCGCCGTGAAAAATGAACAAGACCATTGTTTGAGGACGGAAATGTTGAAACTCACGGCCGTGGATTTCCATGCGGTCCCGTACGAAGTACTTATTTCAGCCAAATTGAACTTGGTATTTCGATCCAAAAGGTTCTGTGTGGTTTACGGGGCTGGGCGAAGATTTCCAAGTAAATGACCTGCCTCAGATCGCTTCGAAACAAGCTAGGGAAGCATAACTGTACTACGGGCGTATGTTTGTGGTTCGCACGCATCCGGCCGCATGTCTATTTTTCCCACGCCTGTAGTTTCAGCCGCACATGTACGGCGGCATACGAAATGCGGCAGGACTCGTACGCAGTATGAACATAGCCTTACTTTTAAATACAAATGTAGCAAAGTTAAAGGTGGACATACACCTCCAATAACTGTTATCTCTTCAATCCTGCAGCCAGGGTAAGCTGCAGCCAGACTGCTCTGATGGTGGCTTATCTCTCTGAGAACAAAGAGGTCAGGCAGTCACACGGTGTGTGTGAACACACCGTTTAGGTGATCGCAATAATGGGGATAAGGTCTTGACATTTCTATTCTAGACTATGTTTTTTGGCATGAGCCATGGTACATTTTTTCACTTTTAAAATAAAATTATAGAATTAATAGTTAATAATGTTAAAATACAATTGCACCCCAAAAATATAAACATTTAAAGGGAACCTGTCACCCCCCGTGCCGGGGTGACAGGCTCCCGACCCCCCGTTAGAGACCCCTATACTTACCTCATCCCGCCGGGTCCCGCTTCTGGATTCGGTCGGGTCCCGGAGATCTCAGCCGCTGCAGCCCGGCGCGCGCGCTGAGAGATGAGTCCAACGCTCATAGAGAATGACAGGAGAGTCCAGCGCTCCGTCATTCTCTATGAGCGTTGGACTCATCTGTCAGCGCGCGCGCCGGGCTGCAGCGGCTGAGATCTCCGGGACCCGACCGAATCCAGAAGCGGGACCCGGCGGGATGAGGTAAGTATAGGGGTCTCTAACGGGGGGTCGGGAGCCTGTCACCCCGGTACGGGGGGTGACAGGTTCCCTTTAAGGAGTATTGACTGAAAATGGAGGACAGCCTTAAGCAAAGCTCCAGCTTTTGGCCCCTACAGCACCTTTTCATAATATGAGTTGGACAATAGATGTCAATCTTTTCATTTATTAACAAAGGTCCTATAAATATTACAAACACTCATAAAAAAGCACAGATTACAGGATCTCTGTCTGTGACCTTCAAATATGGAATTGCTAGAAGCATAGGGATCAATAATCGTTTATTTGTTTGAAAATAAAAAGCCTTCAAAAGAAGCCTTCAATGAGCAACTCATAGGTAAGTACTTTATATAACCCCTTAAGATTTATGTTCACATGGTAACCAGGGTAACCGTCATTTTAAAACAACAGAAATGTTAAGAGATGAGGCTTGGACAGCGAGAAACTTTGGTGGATCAACGGCGTAATATCTATTTTTTCCCTGGACAGGAGTTAAGTGCAACCACTGGCTATCAAAAGCGCACACTCAGTTAAGTAATGAAACCCAACTTGTATAACACAGTAAGAGTGGACTGCGAGCACTAATTAAGTAAAGCGCACACCCAGTTCAGTAATGAAACCCAACTTGTGTAACACAGTAGGAATGGAGTGCAAGCACTGATTATCTAAGGTGCATGCTCCATTCACTGATCCCAGTAAATTGGTATAACTCAATAGGAGTTTACAGGAGTTTACAATGCCCAGTGAGTGAATAATATGGACTGTGCCTTCACTGGTCCCAGTGAATTCCTACAGGCACCAAGTTACTTGGTAAACTGGGCATGTGGTGGGCAGCTGCTACAACAAACAGTCACCCACAATCAGCCCTCCTATCCTCTCCTCTCTGACCCTAAATCACTCTGTTAGCCTCTATCTGCCTGCTGCAATCCTGCTTACTCTTCCACACATAGCTGACTGGCCACCTCCAGAAACAAACCACTTCATGTAGAGGGTGAGATGCTGATATTACAGAGGGGCCTGCAGCTGATTATGGTTAACCCCTTTCTCCCACCCAGTGACGCTCCAGACAGCCTGTGCTGTTGCAATTTTTTTGTGAATTTCCTTAAGTAATAAGCGGGAATTTGCATTGCAGAACGAAGCAAATTGACACCCCGATTTGCAGCAACATTTGTTTTGCCGTATTCGCTTAACTCATCTCTAATAGTAAATCATTAAGGAATCTCAGTGACCCCTTTAAAGTAGTTTTTCCTTTAAGGCTAAGATCGCATCTACATTAGAGAACCATACAGAGAGCTTCATCACAGAATGCGTTTATTTAGCGCAACCAAACTAGATACTGCAAGTAGTTTTTGTTTGTCCAATCAAAAGTAAATGTATGTCAGCCTAGAACCCAAATGGACCCCATGGTAGAAACAGATGCATACAACATACATAATGTTAAAGGAGATTATGGGTTCCTTTCTGAACTGTGGCTGTGCTGTTGCCTTGTGACAGTGCTAATGCTTTCCCACAATCTCCCTTGCTTACAATCACCTTAGTGGATACAATAAGGGGGTCAGAACCAATGGTAACAGATTATTAAAAGGAAACAGGCACAAGGGGGATTAATAAGTGTATATATCCCACAGTACATTTTTAAATTGCTTATATCTTTAAAATGTACAATTTTCCATATTGCATCAGCTTTAGAGATGAGGAATCCTCAAGCATGCTCAAGTCCATCCGAACCCGAACTTTTGGCATTTGATTAGCGGTGGCTGCTGAAGTTGGATAAAGCCCTAAGGCTATGTGGAAAACATGGATATAGTCATTGGCTGTATCCATGTTTTCCAGACAACCTTAGAGCTTTATTCAAGTTCAGCATCCCCAGCTAATCAAATGCCGAACGTTCGGGTTCGGATGGACTCGAACCCGAACCCGGTTCGCTCATCTCTAATCAGCTTAGACCTTTTTTTTTTTTTTTTTTACAATATTGGGAAAGCCCCTTATGGTTAAATTCCCACATAGTATTTTCATCAGTCCTTTGGTCAGTCTTTTTTTTTAACCAAAACCAGGAGGGGTTTAAAAACACAAAAACTGTGCAAATTTTTCCATTCTAGTTTTGCCTTGTTAGATCCACTCCTGGTTTTTGACTGACAGAAATACTGTGTGAACATAATCTATAACTGTTTGTTCAGTAAAAAATTTAGGTACATTAAAGTTATGAGGCACATTATGTAATTGCAATGAATGCAGAACACTATGCAGATATTTATTTAAAGGGGTAGTTAAAAAAAATTCAACTGGTACCAGAAAGGGCCAGAGATTTGTTATTTACTTCTTTAAAAAAAATCTTGTCTTCCAGTACTTCAGCTGCTTTAAGTCCTGCAGGAAGTAGTATATTCTTTCCAGTCTGGCACAGTGCTCTCTGCTGCCACCTCTGTCCATGTCAGGAACTGTCCAGAGCAGTAGCAAATCCCTAGAGAAAACCTCTCCTACTCTCCAGTCTAGAAATAATATTACTTCCATCAGAACATACAGCAGCTGATAAGTATTAATAGACAAGATTTTGTAATTGAAGTAACTTACAAATATCTTGCTCTTTCTGGCGCCAGTTGATTCGATATTTTTTTTTTTTGCTAACTAACCTATAAGAAAAAATACATATACCATATGAAAAAGGCTTAGGAGTTAAATAAATATACTGAAACTGACATAAAACGTCCAGATTATAAAACTAGAAATTAAAATGCTATTATTTATTTTTTTTTTTTACTTAGATGCAATAAACTATTTGGTTCAAATTACTTTGTAATTAGTCAAACCAGCAGATAAAGTTTTATTAACCGGTTTACGTTCGGGGCTTTGTTTAGCCGTTTTACAGCAGCATGTACTAAGAGCTTTAACTCGGCTCGCCACATATTTCCATTGTGAGAAATTGTCTGTATGATTAGATTTTCTCCTAAGTGAAAATGAAAGTGGCAGTAAATCCTTAGATAACATTACCCGTCACAGAAAGAAGCCAAGATTTAATAGAATCAGAGGGCACAGTCAGCAAAGATGACATTTGGACTTAAATGTAGAATGTAATCACTACTATCCATTCATAGACTGTCTGTCACTATGTTTGATAATATTCTATGCTGTGTTTTGCAAGTGCTACCCTTTTCTTTCCTAAAATCCTTTTTTAAATCCCGATTCAACCACCTGCAGCACAGACTCTGGAAAAGGCCTTATTTTCAAACGCTGAAACGTGTTTTATTGGACAGCATCTATATCTATCAGCTTAAATTCCGACCCTTAACTCGTTGGAACTATTGATCTGTTTTGAAAATTTAGCTGTTTCGCATCCCTACAAACTGTTTTCAGGTACTTTAACCACAATATTTTGCTTCTTTTATTTGTGCCTTGCACAGTAAATTGAGTGCGGATTTACTGTGGGTTATGCTTTATATTTACACATTCTGTGAGTGATAGCATGTGAACTGCAGATGGAGGCGCTGATATACAGTGGAATATCATGATGCGTTAAAGTTAGTAAATGTGTGCTAGATATCAGAAAATCTGAATATCAGAAATCACAAAAAAAATTAAATTTAGACCGGTTTTTATTGTATGTACGCTTGAGGGTGTATATGCGGTGAGTCCTGAGACTTGCAGTTTGCCGCAGCATTTTTCTATTTTTGTCTGTATGTTAGTCACAGCACCGTGCTAATTGCATAGTGTGAACAAGTGTTAGTGGAGAGCTGGCTATTTATTTGCTTTTTGTGTTACATGTGGGGGTTGTGGCTACAGAAAAAAAAGCAAAAATTGGCAGCAACTCTATGCCTCTGTGCAGCAGGTGTAGGTCTTGCCGTATTTACAAAGAGCCATGCAGCTCTGTAAATTTGGCAATGGTAAGGTGGTGAGGCTTTATTTCAGACTGGTCTTGATAAATCTCGTCCACAGTAAATTTAATATTATGTATGGTAAAATGGTGTTTGTCATGAAAAAGTACATTTTACAAAAAAAAGTATATATTACTTTTGATAGAAAAATCTAATGGAAAGGGGGAGAAAACGTTAGAGAAAACGTCAATGGGAACTGCATACATTTTGAAAAGTATGGAACTAGAAAATCTGTTCTTGGCAACCAATCACAATGCAACTTTCATTGTTCCAAGGTACTTTAAAAAAATGAAAGCTTCATTGTGATTGGTCATTGTAGGCAACAAAGTCAGTCGCTCGCCTATTGTGCAATATGGATGTACAACAGCAGTGTGCCAGGTTTTTGCTGGAAGTGACCCACTATAGCACTATAGTGTTTACTGGTTATATACACACTTTGTCAAACTTTTTTATATTTTAACTTTTTCTCCTTCTTATAGAAAATCAATCGCTATTTCCCACTAATATAAATGTTAGTCATTTTCAGCATTTTAGTCTTATAATAAATATGTGAATAAAGTGAACTTCTGGGATGCAGGTTTATGTGATACATTCTGCCACATGTCACAGCTGTGTCCTTTGTTTCTTGGCACCGCATACACATCCAGCATAATGATCTGCTCATTTTGGTCTTGAGATAAACCTAGCTGGCAATGTATTTATTGAACTTGCTGGCTCCATATTGGCACATATATATGATTTACACATACTTAATATGAAACAGACTTCTATATACCCCTCGAGTTGATATATTTTTTCTGTGTCGTGCTGCTTGTAATTTTGAATAACTGCTTTTACCTGCTGTGAGGTACAGTTACCAGTAAGTATTCCACTTTATTCATGGCCCATTTGTTGTCATGGAAACAGCACCCCTACCAAACTTTCTTCTCTAGATGTTCTGAATGTTCCTAAGATTATTCTAAGCAAAGGTTGAGACCCAGATAAAGCAAAATCAAACAATCTATGACTTTGTAAGGCATCCCTATGAAGAGGTTATCTTTTTTACTATTTACTGTATTAAATTGATATGTTTTGTTAAATTTTGACTATTTTCTTTTATTCAAGAAAATTGCCTAACCAATTTCATGGGGTTCAAATTGACTTAGATTATATATGCCAGCAAATTACGTTGTCAGTGTTGTTTGAAAGTTTGAATACATATTGCAGACAGACTGAATATAACCGCAGAAAGCAGCTTTTTATTCTTATATACATATCTGATATTTATATGAGTGCTTTCTAAACTCCATGTAGAGGTTTTGTTATAAGTTTGTACAGGATTGTCAATATATTTTTTTTATTATGCCTATTTTACAGCAATTATGTTATTTGCAAGGTAAAGGAGTAAAAACATTCTACCTGCATTGAAATTAGCATTCTATTTATAATAATAATAATAATAATAATAATAATAATAATAATAATAATAATAATAGTCAAGTCATCTTGTTGTTTTTTTACGTTACCCAATTTTGGTGTTTTTTGGGAATGCTAGACAACAACTTTTATTCCAATTTAGACTTTAAAGGGAACCCGTAATCATGAAAATGCTGCCTAAGCTATCGGCATCATGCACCGAGGCACAGAGAGGATGAGAGTCATCAACATCATCATCATCATCCCGGTGGTCTTTCTCCAACCCCTGCAATGAAGCTGTCATAATCAGTGTTGTGTTACAATGCTAGAGGCCAGTAGATTGGGATAGAACACATACTGGGGGGGGGAGCTGCTCTCACCAGGTCTCCTCTTCTCCAGCAGACCTGTGCCTTTCCTCTTCGGGCACAGCTTGCTGTGAAATGAAAGGTCGGCACGTCAGCTACACTGGCAGTAGGGACGCAGCACAGGCTGACAGGGCTGACACATGTCTGATGGAGGAGAGTAGTTCTGGTGAGAGAAGCTCCCCCAATATGTGGTCTATCCCAGTCTATTGGCTGCTGGCACTGGCACACAATGTAGGGACAGTGATCCCGACCTTTTAGGAGGTACTTTTTATTGGTTTCACATTATTGCCTGAGACATAATACCCTAATTTCCCCAAAAGTTAAGACTTAGCTTTTATTTCTCTTTTAAAAGTATTTAGCAGTGGTGTGTATTTACAGTGCTCTTACTTTAAAATAGGTGTTTTACACAATAACTACCGTGTGTCCCCAAAAATAAGACAGTGCCTTATATTAATTGTTTTGTCTTATTTTTGGGGGTTGTCTTATTTTGCACCACACAAGCACACTGAGGGAGAGGGGTGAGCGGCACAGGAAGGAGACGGAGGGGTGAGCGGCACGGGAGGGAGAAAGAGGGGTTAGCAGCTGGGGGGGAGTGGAGGGGTGAGCGGCACAGAAGGGAGACAGAAGGGTGAGCAGCACGGTAGGGAGATGGAGGGGGGGCAGCACAGGAGGGAGAGGGGTGAGTGGCACAGGACAATCATGAGGAGGGATGGGGGAGCGGAGGCGGGTAGTGGTGGACAGCCTTATTTTTGAAGTGGGAGTGCCTTATTTTGGGGGGATACCTTACCCTTACCTATATAGGGCTTTGTTACAGGCACAGAGGAGTAGAAAGAGTGTAAACAGTTATATAAAACATAGCTAAACCTTTACACATATACAGCAGCTGTGCCTCGGGAGTGTGAGACACCTAGTGGCTGAAGTGGAAGCAGCAGCTACCAGCACTTGGTGTGACACCTGAGTTACTTTACCTGGGTGGTATAAAGACTTAGGGAATCACTTCTGGTGGGACACTACACTAGTTGATTTTTTTCTCCCTCTGGAGAACCTGTCATGTCCCTGTGCCCCACACAACCAGCCCCTAGGACCCGGCAGGTGAGGAGAACAGCATTCTAATATATCTTCTATGCAATGGCACAAACAGCTAAAAAAATATTTTGAGTGATGCTCTAATCATATCCAGATTTCTTGTATTCAGTGATGGGTAAGTAGACATGGTGGCTTCCAGTCACACTTGCCTTGCCCCTCCCATAACTGTGAACAGGTGTCAGATTCTGAGGTTCCTTTATCCTGTACCAAAAGCCTGAAAGTCAAACCTGCTTCTGCTTTGTTTACACCACAGGAATGGCTTCCATTATGCAGTCATGCAGTATAAACCCCACTTATTTATATTGGTGTCTGTAATTTTCACAGGAAGAGTACTGTTGCATGCTGAACTATTTTTTCCTGCCAAATGGAGTCACTGATGTTAGTAGGAACTTAGTTATGTAAAAATACAGAAGAGGAATATTTATTCATCTATGTATCTATCAGCCAGATATAGAGTAATCAATTTCAACCCAAAGTCAAACAATGTAAAACTTGTAATATTCTGAGACATTATAGGAGGGAAAAAATAAAAGAAATCAAAATAAAAAGCTGCGTGAAATATTTTCTTAATATTTAACATAAACTTCTTTTTTTTTTTTTTTGTGGATGAGACATGTCTAGACTGGTAACATCAAAACCTATTAGTTAAATGGTAAGTAAACCACTCCACGAGGTTCAGCAATCAATGGACTCTGACATTAACTACAGAAGATTAAAGGACTTCCAGCTTTAAGGCATTGCCTAATTGCTGACTGCTCAATCTCTCAGTCTTGTGCTCTACTCTTGATGTCATAAGATCATTAGTGACTAGAACGGATTTTTCTTTTTTTCTTCCTGAAAAATGAAAACGTCATTCGTCTTCCTCTTACTAGCTTGGCTATTTTTTATCTAAACTTCTTTTGACATCCTCCAATTCCTTGGCTGGGTTGACAACTAGTATTTTAGTCAATAGTTGGTTTCCATTTACATCAGTGTTCTTCGCCAAAACCAGAAATGGGTCCAAAATACAGACAATGGTACAAATCGTTCCATTATAATTTTTCTGGTTCTGACTAAAAGTTACTGATTCAAATAAGGACCAAATGCTGAGCAACATACTACATGAGAGCCCAGTCTGAGGCTGCATTCATACATTCTGTAGTGCGTCCATAATTGTGGTCTAGCAATTATGGAAAGCACTACAGACTCATTCATTTAAATGGCCCTGTTCACATGTTCAATACATGTTATGGGGCCGTGATGCACATAAAAAAACTGGCGGGTCCTACTACAGACCTGCAATTGTGGCACAGATCACTGTTCTGTATTGAATAGGTTTGTGCATTGTGTACACTCTACGGATGCACTTTCATAGGTTGTCCATAGCTACGGGTCTGTGGCTACGGACAGTCTATGGAACGTGTGAATGAGGCCTGACACTTCTCACTTTGCTGATAAGTACCATATTAGAAATGCCGTATTCACTAAAATGAATAGTCTGAAATGACAAGATTTTCAGTATTCCATAAGAATGTTAGTGTGAAACAAAACATTGCACGCAGAGGAATTCTTCATTCTGGAGAGTTCAATGAAAGATGACCTTGGATTAAAAGGTATAGTACAGTATATAGTATATATGATACATATATAATTAATAATGTACTATTAGATGAACATTAAAATTGATCAGTGGTTCCCAACTGAGGTGCCGCAGCATGGTAGTGGGCATGGAGGAAAATGTGCAGAGCTCCCTGCAGAGCTCAGGGGTTATCAGTGCACCAATAGTAAAGCAGATCTATCTATCTATCTATCTATCTATCTATCTATCTATCTATCTATCTATCTATGTGCAGTGCTTTGTGTTGTGCGTAGGGAAGGGGAGCCCCTTAGGATTTTTTGCTATGGCCTGTGAATTCTAGCTACGCCCCTGGCCCCAGTGTAATGTAATTCTATGGCACAAGGCTGGTGACTGGTGTCATCAAGGAGTACAAATAATGTACTAGCTCCCTCCCAATTCAATTCACAACATTATTCCAGACCAAAATTAATTTAGACTGCAAATTACACCAAAATATCCCCATTTCTCTCTCTCTCTCACACACACACACACACACACACACACACACACACACACTGCTCCTAGGACCTTGCTGTCTTGTGTCCCTACCCTCAACCGAGACTGGTCACCCTCTGTCCTCCTGTCTCCACTCCAGACTGGTCACTCTGTATCACCCTGCTCCCACCCCAGACTGGTCACTCTGTATCACCCTGCTCCCACCCCAGACTCGTAACTCTGTATCACCCTGCCCCCACCCCAAATTGGTCACTCTGTATCACCCTGCTCCCACCCCAGACTGGTAACTCTGTATCACCCTGCCCCCACCCCAGACTGGTCACTCTGTATCACTCTGCCCCCACCCCAGACTGGTCACTCTGTATCACTCTGCCCCCACCCCAGACTGATCATTCTGTATCACCCTGCCCCCACCCCAGACCGGTCCCCCTTTATCCTCCTGCTCGCACCATAGACTGGTCTCCTTGTATTCTTCTGCCCCCACACTAGATTTGTCACCCTGTATCCCCCTGCCCCCACACTAGATTTGTCACTCTGTATCCCCCTGCCCCCACACCAGATTGGTCACCTTCAGTAGTGGATTATAAATAGGTCAGTTTTGGGCAGTAGCTTGGGCCCTGAGCTCCTGGGGGGCCCATAGCCACCCAAACAGACTTATACTTTCAGTGGTATAGTTTCTCCTGGCTACAATTCTGCCATGATTTGCAAAAAAATACTGCTTTTTTACTTACTGGGAACATCTAACTAATTGGGGGTTCTATATATTGGTGGCATACAGTGCCGTTGGCTAATATATATATTAAAAAAAAAAAAAAAAAAAGTTTAATAAAAGTTATGTACCTGATGGCACATTCACTTTAAATCTCAAACCTTTAGAAAATCTTAAATGTGATGCATACACTCTATTCATCACCACCCTCACATTCAGGGGCTGGGTGGAAGTGGTGGTGCTGCTAACCCGTGCTATGCCACTGATAAAGAGTGCCCTATGATAAGTTATTAGACAACAAGAAGCCTATATACTTTTAATGTATAGGGGACTCCCTGCTATCTGTGTATACCTATAGAATGTAGCCGTAAACCTTGAGTAGGTCTGTCTTTATTGCAAATCCTTTTATTAATTTAAAGCAATAAATTAAAGATGTACAAAACCTTTAAAACTATAGATGTCATCTGCCAGCATACTCTATACCATACCACTGAGATTTTCATGTTGAATTGAAACAGTTGTAATGTTTAGATTAGTAAATAGGTACAGTATGTGAGCGTACATCTGTGTGTATATTGCATTTTTATTAATAGGCTACGAGTTAATCTTTCAAAATTAGTTCATAAAAATGCAATACTTGTATTTCATTTACATAATACCAGAGCATTTAAATGACTCCAAATGGAAATAAAACAGAAGGAAAATAATCTTGTTTCAGTAGCAGCTATATGATTACAGGTTTAAAAAGGATTATGTGACCTAAATGACTTCATTGTTTCACGATTGGATTACACACTGGATATGTCTGCATAATCTTCTGCGTGAATTCCAGGTGCACTGTCTTTTCATTTTATTTGCAATTGTCAATTTAAATTCATTTCTGTCAAAACAAAGCTGAATGTGCTACTGTTTGCTAATCCCGTAATTGAAACTTAACCATATCACTAAAAGAATAGAGAAAATGTTAAATTACATAAAACCAGCTGAAGTATCTGAGAACATCATAATCAAGGCAGAACTAGAGTACTACGGATGCCAGGGCAAATTTTGGGCCTGTGTTTCCTCTACACACATCAGCTTCAACTTGTCACTTGGATGAGCAGGTTCCATGGCCATTGGTAGTTACTATAAGGCTATGTCCACATGCTGTACAAACAACGTCCGTTTTGCGTGAACGGCCGTTGTTTATCGATACCAATGGCCGGAATTAATTATCATGGTCATTAATTTCCATAGTAGGTAGCATTAAAGAGGTACTCCAGCTAAAAGCTTTTCCGCAGTAATTGAAAAACATTACAAAGTTATATAAATTTGTAATTTACTTCAATCACCTATCTGCCCCCTTCCCTACCCCCCCCCCTCAATTCCCCACCAGGAAGTAAAGTAAACTCTTACCTAATGACTGTTGACCCCAGGTTGCTCTGTGGAAGCCATTTTGTGACAAGGACATTATTAAGAGAGAGGCGGGTCTAAGCCCTGTTAAGCCAGCCTCCCTACCTTTGTCAGACGACTCAGGTTGCTCAGCTCTGATTGGCTGAACAAGCTTTGAGAAGAGGAGGAATTTCAGTCTTTCCTTTATGACCTGTTCTCTGTTCCTGGCTTTGGCTTCAGTAATCTGTCAGATAAATCTATCTAAACACACCATCAGGGAGGGTCCTATTAGATGAAATAATTTTTAACTATTAACAACAAACGATAGCAGAAGAGATCTACCTGAAATTGATCATTTACTCCTTCTGATCCCAGCAAAAGAGGGAACTCTCAATTAACAAGGATTTTAGGTTCAGCTCAAAAGATGGTTTAACAACATACAAACGATTTTTTGATTGTTGCCTGGATACACACGAAACTATTATAGTTTAAATTTAAATTATAAGTTCCCATGCAATTATATTGTCCCATGTGCCGTGTGCCCTTAGAACCAAAAATGGCCCTCATAAAAAGGTATCTACAGGAGAATTGACTGCTTTTAAACGCTTCTGTACAGTACACTGAATAGTTTGCCAGGTACAGAGAGCCCAACTCAACCACCATATAGTGAGTGGAAGCTAAGATGCGTACAGTATTATTGGCTACCTCCAGGTCACTTAGGGGGAGATTCATCAAGCATGGTGTATAGTGAAACTGGCTCAGTTGCCCCTAGCAACCAATCAGATTCCACCTTTCATTTTCTAAAGAATCTGAGAATCTGTAAGGAATGAAAGGTGGAATCTGATTGGTTGCTAGGGGCAACTGAGCCAGTTTCACTTTACACCATATTTGATAAATCACCCCCATAGTGAAACAACTCTAAAGTCAAAGTTGATGAAATATAAGAAAATTGCAGAATACTCATAAATAAACATATAAAAAGCACTAGAAAGAGCACATATAATCATTTAAGAAATTATTTCTGAAAAATCATGGAGTGCGGAATGCCCTATTGGCAAGTACACATGCAACAGAAATTTCTATGGCTGTCCCATTTATCTAAATGGGACTAGCATAAATACATATGCTTTCAGCCAAAATGGCCTCACTGGAGCTGGATATATCTGAACACTGAGAGAATTCTACTATGGTACACTACCATCCAGACAATCTGGTGTCTATGTAAGTGATTGGTAAGGAGCCCACTCCAAGTTTTTCTTTGAAACCTAATGATTTCTAGTTTATTGTCTCATTGATTAGCATTTCTCACTTTTTATTATAATGGATGATACCACGGTTTATTCGTCTCATCCTGTCAAATCTTTCAGTTTGGTTCATTGCTCTTTCACAATACCACATTTTACCCTGACCTGAACTAAGTGCCAGTACGAGTATTGGGCCACAGCTGCACAGTTTGAAAAGGTCAGGGTTTAAATCAGCATACAGCTGAGTCACAGTCAGAAGCTAAGTAGGTTGAAGTTAACTGATGCATCCCATATTTTCCATAATACACTGCCAAATACCCAGTAGCAAAGAGAACAGATGGAAATATTGAGCAGAAGAATGCCAATCTAGTGACAATTAATTTGAAATGATCTATTCTGTATCTGTAAAGCACCTGAGATAGCAGGCCTGCCCATTTTACAAGTGATAAATGTGGCTAAAAGAAAGTGTCTCACTAACATATCCAGGTCATCATGCTAAAAAACAGCGAGCAGTCAAAGTCAATGGAATAGAGCTTTGTTTCATTTTTCTTATATACATATTTGCCTACTTAGTAAAATCGTTCATTCCTTTAAAAGTATTATTACATAGTAAATCATTTATGTCCACCGCTCTGTTCACATTTGCATGAAAGGGTACTTGTCACTATTCTTTTTTTTTCACAGGTTGGCAATAAGAAGCACTAACACTGAAATACTGGATTTCTGAGGCAACCCTACATATCAGGCACAGTGGCAAAACTACCATAGAGGCAGGGTAAGCAGTTGCTATGCGGCCCGAGCAGGAGGGGGCCCCAGGGAGAAGGTAAAAGCGTGTGTTCTTCTGCTTATTCCCTTATGTACTGCAGTGTGTAAGTGACTTAATGTTTACTTGCATGCTGCAACACAAATAAAAGGGGTTAACAATCAGAAGATAGAGAACTCTGCTTCACTGCACTGATAACCTCTGATCACTGTTCTTCAGCTGGCAATTAAGCAGGAAAGGAAAATGTGCAGAGGTCAGTGCACCAGCAGTAAAGCATATATGTATACACAGTGCTTTGTGTTGTGCGTAGGGAAGGGGGGCCCCTTAAAGTGTTTGCTATGGGGCCCCGTGAATCCTAGCTACGCCCCAGATCAGGCACATTCTGTGCACAAGCTTTATTAATTCAGACTTATGAGATGGTATATGACGTTTCCTTGCCAACCCAATCTTACAGTGTCTTCAAACTGTTTAAAACAGCAAAGTGACAGGTACGCTTTAAAAAGTTAACATCTAGGTTTCCAAAAAGCTTTCCGGTATTTGAATGAAATCCAGATAGACCTATTTAAATCTATTTTTTTTTTTTTTTTGCTGGGCTATAAAGTTGAAAAAGAAAAAAAAAAATCCTATACTCCTATACCTTCCTCTGAAACAAGAGGTTAGCACAGTACCTGCCTACTAGGCCAATCATTGGCAGAGTTGGATACTACTGTGGCCAGTGATTGGCCTAGTATAGTGGTCCTGCACTGACTTCTCATCACAAAAGCAAGGAGAAGAGATAAACTTCAGGAACAGGAAATACAGCATGAGCTGGGGGGGAACCAGAATGGATGAGTTTAACTTTTTTTTTTTAAGGTGAACTCTGAGCAGCCTTGTTAAACAAAACAAACAAAAAAATAAAACTTCCAAACAATGTAAGGTTCTTACATATGTTCCCCCCGACACTCTTCATGTGGTTGTGCAATATACCTGCTCCTCTGATGCACTTTTCTGCCTGCTCCGTCTCTTGTGTTCCTCCCATGTACTACTAACAGACTACATTCCCCAGTAGTCTTTACAGCGCACACTCAGAATATCCTATTTATCCGATCCCCATAAAAAGCTCTTTCCCACCCATGCCCATGTCCCCCCACCCCCTGTCACATCTGTATCCTCAGTCTGTGCTCAAAAAATAAGCAGAATGTGACACAGCGGTCACCTGATCTTTGTCCTGGAGGGGGGGGGAGGGCAGAGTCATCAGGCGATAGAGTGGATTGCAGGGAAGCCAGTATTCAATCAACTACCAGTGCAGTATAATTGTGCAGACACATTATAGAGAGACTTCTATATGACTTTCAATGCACTTTTTTAATAGAAGATACGTGTATATGTGTAATTCCCCTTTAAGTAAAATCCAATATGCTGGTATGCTGGTATGCTGGAATACTACTTTAAAAGATCTGATTCTACAAACTTAAACACATTCTATTACATTTTTTTAATAAGCATTATAAATAGCAAATTTAATTTATGTATATAATCATGTTTTGGCAAGCTTCTGGAATATTTTATAATTTTATGTACACGTCAATGATTTACAAAGAGTAAGGTAATTCTGATAAGCATGTGTTTCGATATAAATGTCTTAGGTAAAATATGTTGAAAACAAATGCCTTCTTACTGAACTATTCAATAAATCTAGTAACTTTTCTCTTTACAGAGTACACTAAAATGATGAACATTATAGAGTTATTCAGTTATCCTGAAGGGCAGTGCTATAAGTAAAGCTTTATGTACAGGGTCACTAAGTTAGGGCCAGCAATGCCTATATAGAAGTCCAGTTTGTTATCTGCATTATTCATGTTTGCTAGTTCAAAATTAGGATCAGTCTGCGACTTTCTTTGGGTAAAACGGCAAATAACAAAAAAAAAGTATTTCAAGACAAAATAAAGAAATGCTGTAACAAGCTTCTTATTTACCAAAAACAGAAAACTGTTTAAAAAAATGTGTAACCTATGACCAAATATGTCAACATAGTTCCAAACAACTTATGATTTGTTAAAGCAATTATTTCAACAAGACAACCCTGCAGGCCTGGAATGACAATCTGCCTTACCGGGCAGATTCCCAACTGGCTGTGACACAGTGGGCCACCCAGTAAACTTATTCAGTTATTAATGGATTTAATTTTACTTTATGACTGCACATGAGCTCAGCATTTACATTGTCCCAATTCCCTCTATTTCCAGGTTCCTTGACAGGACAAACAAGGAGAGAAGTCCTTTCATTCAAAAAGCATCAAGACACTTTATGTGACAGTCGTGTAGCACACAAGATCCTGAGACTGTGACAACACTCATTGCACTGTGTAGACTTGGCAACTCAGCCACAAACTGTGCTGGCACTTCCTCTTTTAATTGGCTGGACATAAATTGGTCCTTGGTTATTACTTCAATCAGCCCACCTTTTCTATCAATTTCCCTCCTAGCTGTGCACTTACTGTACATAGCATCTTGCTTAAGCACTTTCTCATTTTAAAGCGAATGTACCATCAGGTACATTTGCTTTAAGTGGTACACATGAATAGAATGGTGCTGGCGCGGGGACGCCGGTGCCACAGTCCTTTTTTTGAACCATGGTCTGGTTTCCATGCATGGCACCAGTCTATTACCAAGCAACGGCCCAGGCTGAAGCACTGGAAGAAGGCTGGCCTGCCCCCAGTGGGAGAAAAAGCCTCACCTCTGTGATGCGGCTCCATTAGAATCAATTCCTTCTACTGTGGGAGTGCTTCAGCTCAGGTGGGTGCTTGGTAATAGACTAGCACCGTGCACGGGAACCGTACCGTTTAAAGGTACATTTGCGCTGGGGCCTCCCACTGAGGGTAGTAGTAGGTGGTAGTACTGGGTAGGACCCAGGTAGCCAGTTGCCAGATGTTAGGTCACGGTATTGGCACGAGGAAAGCTGACTAACCCACTGGATACTGACCATGCGGGGCCCGAGCAATTCTTCATTGTCCCTAGTCAAGGAACCAATAACTAGACCAATGGCAGGGTTCAGAAACAATGGTGGTTGTGCGTTTATTATAACGGTAACCAATAGCAACAGTCTCTCTGGATGCAACCAGGATTGAGGCAGACTTGAATATAACTGAGGAATGGGTGATGCTGCAATAGGCTGTGATGGTAGCTTTGTTTGAAGTGAGGAGACTGAATAATGGGAGTAGTAGTGCCAGAGATATGATACTGGGCGGAATGGATTGAACTGAATACTTGCTGTTGATGAGAATACATGATGAGAAGAATGATGACTGAAGAACGACACCCAGATCTTAGCTGAAGATGAGAATCTTGGAGAATCTTGAGAGTGAGGAAGGTCCCGACTGGACCGGAGTACTTCTGTGTAGCACTGGAGCTGGTACCGCAGAGTTGCGGCCTTGTACCACAGGAGCAGCAGAGCACACACTCTTAACTCTTGAAGGTAGAGGGAAGACTACACAACCTACTCCCTTGAGTGCTGGGAGAAGACTACTGAGGTAGACAGGAAGTGACACAGTATCCCCAGCCAAAGCTCGACGGCTATTGGGGTTACTATAGCAGCCGGGGAAAGTCATGTGACACCAAGTCCATTGCATCATCACACCATTGAACACTGATAAATAAATGTGCATAAAGAAATAAATGAAATATCAGACCTGAATACTGAGAGGGGTGACATAACATACACAGTTTGCAGTGGGACTATCTTTCCAGAACAGGAATAACCATGCAGACTCAAAATTACAGACAAATACTCTGTTCTGGGTCACTGCACATTCACATTAAATAGTTACATAGTAAGGTTGATAAAAGTTCAACCAAGGCAGGGGATGAATAAATTAAGGAAAGGGGGGTGGATGGCTATATGGGTGGGTGGATGGATGGATTGCTTCATATGCAGTAATGTTATTTTGTTCTAAGAACTTGTCTATGCCTCTTTTAAGCCATTCACTGTTTTAGCTGTGACCAGCTTTTGCTACAGCACATATTGTATATTGGTCTAGTAGGGCTTGTATACCAGTGCTGCTGTTCAGTTCAAATCAAACTGTGTATAAATTTGAAGCCTACGCATGGTACTATGTCTATTTATACATACAATACATACCATACCGCCATGTGACTTCTGTCGCACCACAACATCGCTGCAGTGATTTTTTCCAAATGTTTATTTTTTTCAAATAAGATATCAGAAAAAGGTTTTAGGTATATTAGGCATTCAAAAGCAACAAGTCAACCGGCTCTCCTTGTGGGTGTACAACCAGAAATACCATATAGAAATATTGCCCTGTCTCTTTTTCTCTCTCCCTCTCTCTCTCATATCTTTTTTTAGGACATCTAGGGAAGAATGAGGTCTGTTTATACCAAGGTGCCTTTTGCTCAGCAATGCAACAGGCAAAACAGCAGAGAGGAAATGAAAACAGCAGACTATGTACTGAAATGATCTGCAACAGCTTGGGGGGGGGGGGGGGTGACCGGCAAGAACGCTTTAGGAAGGGAGTAGGCAGGGTAGAAGTGCTGTAAGGCTATGTTCACACTACAACGGCCGTACTTCTAGCGGGGTGGAACAATGCCTTATTTTCAATGGGATCCCGGCCGGAGCGTATACACATCGTAAACGCTCCAGCCGGGATCCAGCACGGGGCCGCAAATAACTGACATTTCAATGAATTGCGGCCGTAGGAAAACCTGTCAGTTCACACAGTGAAGCGAGCAGCTTCGGCCGCTTGCTTCACTGTGTGCTACGGGAAGCTCTGATGCAGGCGCCCGCTGATGTGCCCACCTTAGAGCTCTGCTGCTGGAAAGATCATCCGGACGGTACTTAAGTGGTCACGGAACTCATACATTGTGTGAACATAGCCTAATATAGTGCTAAAGGAAAGCAATGCATTCTGGGAATTGTACTGAGTAGCTGCTCAACTTAGAAGTAGGGAGAGGACATGGTAGGGAAGAAGATTATATAACTAGAAAATATCCCATTCCCCAAAGTACCCCTTTGACCACTTAATGTGAAATCACATAAATATAAATGATTTTGCCGTTAAGGGTATATGAAGTTCAGCTGAGAGCAGCCACTAGTGGCAGGCATGCAGTGATCTTAATGCCAGCTATTAAACCATTTAATTGCTGCTGTCCGAGCTGACAGGACCATTTGGATGGCCTTACTGTGCATTATTGGTAGTGAAGTGGTTTCTATCTGCTCCCCACAGCATGATAGTTGAAAAGTCAATCCCTTGCAATGGCAGCCCTTGGCTTTTGCTAGGCCTTCGTGGCTGTCATGACCCTGCTACTGATACAGCCTGGCAAATCCAACACTAATGTCACGACTAGTTCTAGGTAAAGTCTTGGCTTTAAACCATTCACTAGGCAGTAAACTGTTATTGCTCCTTTTGCTGCTTCAACTTTGCCATTCACACATCATTGCACATCTTGGTAATTAATGAATTGATTGCATATTACAGCCGCATAATTACAAATTGTTCTCTGTAATATTAATTATTGTAGAGAGCAGGAGGTGGGAGTACTACATCAAAAGCCTAAGCTTTCAGTCATGTTATTTTTAACTTTGGTTTGGCTAAGATAGCTTACTGAAGCTGATACTGGCCCTGGTTGGTAAAACTGTTCTGTAATGTTAATTTCACCTAAAAAGCTGAAAAATAAATAAATAAATGAATAACCCTCTCTACATCACATCTGAGGTAGATATTTGGTATATATGTTTGAAACACATAGTCCCATAGTGCCCATAGACAGTGTGACAGAAAGGGGTAAGAGGGGGTAGGAGACATCCCGGGACAGTGCCGCACAGACTGACAGATAAGAACCTCTACTGCTGCTTCTGGGATGTAAGTTGTAGGTAGAATCACTGTTACCTGTGCCCCTTGCCTGTTTCTGATAGTCTGCCGCTGCTGGACATTGTCAGGAGTCACATAATGGCTGTGCTGAGTAGTCCCGGCGGGGAGAAGTGACGTCACAGCTGCCCCGAGGCATCGTATCGTGATGCTCGATTCAAGGTATGATGCTGTGTGAGAGGCCATCATACCTTGAATCCATCGCATCTTGAGGCCATTGTATGTCAGGGGATTACTGTACATTGCAAACTTGCTTTATTTCACATATACTTTTGATTTAGATTTTGAAAGTTATAAGGACAGTGACACCAAAATGAATAATTTATTCATAATATGAAAACGCCTTGAGGCTATGTTCACACGTAGTACGAGACCGGCCGTTCCTTGACCCAGCCGGGTCACAGAATGGCTGGTCTCAGAAATTATAATTATGGCCGATATTGCAGTACCAGCCGGATGATCTCTAGCGCTGCTGAGTTCTGATCCGCGCGCGCCTGCATCAGAACTTCCCACTGCTCAGTATGGAGCGTGCGGCCGGAGCCGCTCGCTCAAAAGTGTGCATGACAGAGCTTTCTGCGGTCGCTATTCAATTAAAAGCGGCCGCAGAAAACTGACATGTCAGTTTTCTACGTCGCTGCTAGGGATCCCGGCAGGAGTGTATACCCTGTGTATACACTCCGGCTGGGATTTCCTCGACCTGCAGCACAACTTAGGTTCCGTACCAATCATGGCCGTTGCAACAACGGCCGTGATTAGTACGAAACTTACATTGTGTGAACATGGCCTGATAATGCAAACATCGTAGAATAATGCACCCTTCACCTTCACAATCCATGATGTACATTCACATCATGGGTTGGGTAAGGAGGAGGGCTTGGGAGCTCAGCCAACCCCATACACAGTGGATGCTTTATCTGGAGGACTAAAAAGTGTGAATAAAATAGCAAAAAGTGAAAACATTACAAAATGTATATACAATAAATGTAATCACTCCCTTTTTCTATTTTTCAAATCTAGAAAATAAAATATTTTTTTTTGTTATTTCTATGTGTGTAGATGTCAGTACATCTATTATAATATGTCAGTTGTGTTTTTGTTTTTGAGTTAAATTCACCAGGTTTAGGGTTAACTCCAAACATACCACAAACTCCACAAATTTCTTGCACACAGTGCTTATAAAATAATATTGCTTGTTATTGCCAATTGTTTTCTCTTCTATGGAAATCACATTTGTTCACTTAAACTTTAGCAAACATGCTTTTGTTAGTAATCCAAGCAATTAGGCACATAATGAGCATCTTCTGTTTCCAGATTCTAATTTTTAGAACATGGAGATTATGGGGGGGGGGTTGTGTTCTTTAGATGTAAAAATATTCCTAATTTTAGGTCTCTTTAATGAATACCTGACGTTTGCTACAAAGGAATATTTTATTGTATTCCTTGTCTTAATATATTCATAATTGTATGAATATATTAAGTATTAAATACTGTATATTGAACATTTCTAAACAGGGTTAATGCAAAAAAAGTTGTGCAAATATGTCAGAAGTTCAGGAGTTTTTTAAACTTTTCAAAACGTTGGTGTCCTATCTAGTCAGAATGTTCTATGTGTCACATTAGAGTATATAGATGTCACAGAGGGCTTACCAACTGTGAGACTCACTCTATGAGCCACTGAAAAAGCAGCCCTATCCATGTTGTCTCAATACCATATCGTATTGCATATTCACCTAATTATTTTAATCTTCAGATGGGTGATTATTTTTTTTTTTTAGAGTGGAAACTGTTTTGGCTAATGTCCATTTACAAACTTATTATATTTTTAAGTATTAGGCTATATTCACACATATTTTTTTGGTCAAGATTTTGGTTTGTATTTTAAACAAAAAACTGGAGTAGGTTGAAAGCACAGAAAAGGTGCAAATCTTCTATTAGGGTAGATTCACATGTACCATATCACAGTTGATTTCACGCTGCGAGTCTCAGAGTGAAATACACTGTGGTTTTGATTAGCACAAGTCTATGACACTCCATTCTTGCAGCAGATTTTCATTTCACTGCGAGAATAGAATGCCATAGTTTACCTTTCCACGCTCCTCTTATGCCCTCATGCTTGTGTTTCCTGGTTCCCCACTCTGGAGTGACAGCTCCAGTTGATTGGCTGTCTCTGAGCGAGGACCCAGAGACACAAGCAGGAGGGTGCCGGGGGAGTGCAGACAGGTAAGCATAGTCGTCGGTCTTTCTAACCCCTTAACGACCGTGGGCGTACATTTATGCCCTCACTGCCTGTGACAACGCAGGAGGACGTAAATGTATGCCCTGGCGAGGTCCAGGGATATGGAGTGGGCTCACGAGCTGGGCTCGCCCCATAGCGGGTGAGAACCGGCTGCTATCTTCAGCCAGGCCTCACCCTCAATGGCGGGCTGCCGCTATCGTGTGGCCGCCTGCCATTAACCTCCTAAACGCTGCGATTGCGCCACAACGTTTAAGTATAGGTGACCAGAGTATCTCTGGTCACTTAGCGATCGGGACCCCTGCAGCGTGTCTGTGGAAGTCCCTATCGCATTTCCTGACTGCCAGAGGTCCTCTCCTTACCTCCGTGCAGCCTGAATCAGAAGATCACAGATAACACTGATCCCTGCTATGCTATCAGTGTATGTAATCCAATATATGTAAGTGATAGTTCCCTAAGGGAAAATAAATTAATAAATAAATAAAAGTTTTACAAAATGCCCCAAAGCCCCTTCCCCAATAAAAGTGAAAATCACCCCCCCTTCCCATTTCATACATTAAACACATAAAAAGTAATAACGTTAATTAACATATTATATACCGTAGCATACATAATCATCCGATCTATTAAAATAAAACAATACTTTTCCCGCACGGTGGACGGCGTGAACAAAGAGCGGTAAAAAAACGCAGATATTGCTTTTTTAAATGACTGTCAGGAATGTGACTTTGCGCTCCTCGGTCCGTGCTGGGCGACCGAGGAAGCGCTGAGCCTCTGGTTGTTTTTTGTTTGCAGTTCTGTCTGAATGCTGTCTTAGTTCCCAGCCACACCCGCATTGCCTGTTACACTCTGGCAGTGCAGGGGTTACTCCTTATAGACCTGTCCAGCTGAGCTGGGTGCTGGGATCAGGGCTGATCCAATCAAGTGCTGGACCCAGTCCCTGATTCCAGATAAAAAAGCAGCAGGCTCTTCATTTCCCTGCTGGCTATTGAGTGTTACTCAGCTAAGCGCTTCAGCTCTCCTGGTTCTGTTACTTCTGTTGCCTGACCTATTGCTTGATCTTCCAACCTGCTTTGTCTGCTGCCTGCCCTGACCTCCTTGCCTGTCTCTGACTCTTCTTCTGCCTTATGTTTTTGTACCTCGCTGACCGCCGTTGCTGACCCGGACCGTAGACTTTGCATTATTGTGTTTGTTTCGTCTGTCTTGTTTTGTGTATCACCTGGTGTAGGACAGGGACTGACACCGTGGTTGTCCACGGCCGTTTAGGGCCGTTGAGGCAAGTAGGTAGGGTCAGAAGGTGGGTTCTAGTGGTTAGGGCTCACTGTCTCGTTCTGTTCCCTACCTACGTCCGGCGTAGTTTGTGACAATGACCTTTTATGTATAAAAAAATAATAAAAAGCGATCAATACTTTATAAATAAAAAAATAAAAAAATGTTACTAATAAAAACTAGAGAAGAGATCATGACGCAAAAAATCGCACCCCATACGACCTTGTAGGTGAAAAAATAAGTACACTATGGGAGTTACAATAGGACCATTTTAAATATGCCTATTTACAAAAAAAAAAAACTTTTACTGCTAATAAAAATAGTAAAATGTTAGAAAACCTGTTAAACCTGCATATCAACGTGTTTAGACCGACCTACAGAATAAAGAAAAATTACAGTTTTACCGTAAATTGCATCACGTAAACATGAAACCCCCCCGCAAAATTTGCGGACTCGCATTCTTTGACCCAAATTCACCCCATAAATGATATTTTACGGGTGTCCGTCATTTATTTTATGGCCGATTGAAAGATACCCTTACAAAGTCCACCTGCTCTTGAAAAAAACAAGCCCCCACATGGCCCTGTAGGTGGAAAAATGAAAACATTATGGGTCTTAGAAGGTGAGGAGGAAAAAACTAAAATGCAAAAGTGACAATTGGCCCTGTCCTTAAGGCCATTTCAGGCTCTGTCCTTAAGGGGTTAATGTTTCCCTTATTATCTAAGGATAAATATATGTTTTTCCCAGGCAGGTTTACATTCTGTTATTGTAGATTTACCAACCACACCTGCTGGAAGTTTGTTAAAAACTTATGTTCACATAATGTAAAAAAAAAAAAAAAAAAAGAGAAAAGGCGCCCGCTTTTTCTATTTAAAAAGACCTCACTTATTGCCACGATTTAATGCATTGCATTGAAGTCAATGGGATGATGGATGTCCAATGTCAAAATAATCATCATGACAATTATTTTTAGACACCTATTGCAAACTGCGGATGAACAATTTTCTGTTGTTCACACACAATTTTCTTTATTCACAGTCCTTTTACTGTTTTTACTATTAAATTCAATGGACTTTTCAATTAAAGACACACCCAAAGGCCAATCAGTCCACGGTCAGCCAGACAGCTAAAACAAATATGTGTACCACCCATTACACATACTATGCCATAGATAGGGTAGTAGATAACATTTTTGACATTGTTAATTTACAATGTTCCAAATATATTAAAATAAATCGACATTCCTGAAAATAAACATTCTCACTAGGAATTAAGCTCTGTTATATGCTACAATATGCAATAAAAATAAACTCTGCCATCTGTATGTTTTTTTTTCCCTAAAAAAACATAGAAAAGAAATATGGTTCACTTGCTTCTTAAAGAATGGGAAACCTCACCTCCAGAATGTAGATATGGATCAGCTGTGCAGCAGTTGTTTGTATAATACATAGACAGATATGTGAGTATTTTATCTCAAATTAAATTACTTTTCTCTTCAGTCCAAATATAATTTTTTAAATCAGACATACTCCAGGAAGGTTATCATGTTGTCTTTATTCCCCCACAGGATGCACAAGCTTATCCAACTGAGAAACTGTAATTCGACAGTGGTGGAAAACATGGCCCAATGATTGTAAATGCTGCATCTAATGTCAAATTGTTAACATTATTTTTATTTTATTTTTCCCCCCACTGTTTTTTTTCAAATGTGAGAAGATGTCAAGGTAGATTTGGACAATATTAAATTATAAATTTTGTTGAATATTGTATAAAAAAGGAGATTAGCTTCATAAAAGCAAATTATGAGTGGCTACTCACTTTTCTGAGTCTGGTTTAAATAAGGAGAGCCCTGAGTGCCTAGAGAGGTCCACTAGATGAGCCACCATTTCCAGCATCTCAATAGGGTTAAGGTCAGGACTGTCTCCCCCATTCCAGAACACTTATCATCTTCTTTTCAATCATTCTTTAGTTTAATGGCTTTTTGTGCTTGAGTCATTGTCTTATTGCATCACCAAACATTTCACCAGTTTGAGATGATGGAGTGCTGCACTAAGTTCTTCCTGTAAAATAATTGCATATGCCTTTGACTTAATTGGTCCCTTAGGTGTTCAAACCTGTGAAGTCTAAAACCGTGATGCTGCCACCACCATGCTTTACAGCTAGGAGTTTGGTGTTTTGCAATGTTCTTTCCTTCCAAAAAATTATTTAGCCATGGTTCCCTAGAGGTTTCCTCCATAGGGTGCTTTTCCTCTTCTGGAATGCTGGAGAATGACTCTTTTTAATTCAAGAAAGGATTTGCAGTGTTGGTGACTTGTCAAAAGTTACTAAGGTTTACTAAGGTTTTTACTAGTCAGGGTGACCAATATTAGTAATAATATTTATTTGTATAGCGTGAGCAGATGCCTGCAGCTGTTTTTCTTTTCTTTTCTTTTTTATTTACTTTTTTTACACGATACAGGACTTACAGTTACATACGATCATTAAAGAATTAAATAATTAGAATAAATAAAAGTATAAAAGAAGTGAGGGACCTGCTCGCAAGAGCTTACAGACTAGGAGGACTGGGAGTAACACAAGCAGTATTAGGCACTTTATTAGCAAATGGTCCAGCCATTGTAAGTGGAATTGGAAGGTGTCTATAACTGTTGACTGAGCCAGTCACCCGCCACTCTCTGAATACAGGTACAAAGTGCATGGTGCCGTGCAGATGTAGAGTAAAAGGTACAGGTACAGCAGAAGGAGAGAAAAATTAAAGAGCTGTTACAAGCTCGCTTGAAGACTGTGAAGTGTTGTGTTGTGTTGGCTGGGGGTGAAGAGTTCAAACTGAATTCTGGGTTTAACAGGCAACCTGTGCAGTTACTGGCTCAGAGAGGAGACAAAAGCGTAACGGCTGGAAAGGAATATGAGCCTGGCTTCTAAATTCAGGATAGACTGGAGAGGAGTAGAGATGAGCGAACCTGGAGCATGCTTGAGTCGATCCGAACCCTAACTTTCGGCATTTGATTAGTGGTGGCTGCTGAACTTGGATAAAGCACTAAGGCTATGTGGAAAACATAGATATAGTCATTGGCTGTATCCATGTTTTCCAGATAACCTTAGAGCTTTAGGCAAGTTCAGCAGCCCCGGCTAATCAAATGCCGATCGTTCGGATTCGGATCGACTCGATCCCAAACCCGGTTCACTCATCTCTAGAGAGGAGAGAGTTTACAGAAAGGAATACTTTTTAGTAGTGAGTTACAGTAGTCAAGAGGAGAATGGATATGGATGACAAGAGTCTGAGCCATATCAATAGTACAAAATGGGTGGATTCTGGAGATGTTTTTGAGGTGTAGGTGACAGTAGTGTGCAAGAGCTTAAAAAGAGGGATTAAAAGATAGATCAGAGTCTAGCATAACCATAAAAAATCGAGATTGATGCTCAGAAGTTATGCTAGTACCACAGATTAAGAGTGAGATGTCAGGTTAAGGTTGGTAACTGGAAGGGAATACAAGAAGTTCTGTTTTAGAGAGAGTGAGTTTGAGAAATAGAGAGGTTGTGACATTAGAGAGAGCACATAGACAGTCACTGATGTTTTGCAGGACTGTGGGAGTGATATCACGGGAAGAAGTGTATAGCTGGGTGTCATCAGTGTAGTCAGGCCAGGATTGGTAATCTGGCGGACCGGACAAATGCCCGCTGGCAAGATTGCCAATCCGTGGGCTGCGGGTTCCGCTGCACACTTGCACCAGCAGCCCTCTGTAGCCGTTGTGCGCTATTCACACAGCTGGTCTGCCAACACTAAGGGGCCGTTCCGCCCCTTTAAAATACCCCTTTGTGTAGCAGACGTGCCGCAAGAGCAAGTCACTTCCGGGGCGCGCCGTAGAGGATGCAGGACTGCAGAGCAGAAGATGCCACTGGGAGCCGGAGAAGGAAGGAGACGCTGCTTCGGGGGATCGATGTGACAGGTGAATATGTTTTCTTTTTTTTCACACTGGTGCTGAACAGCTGTAGCTGCACATTGTATGGGGGCTATTCTATATGGCATATAACAAAGGGGGGCTATTCTATATGGACATATAACAAAGGGGGGCTATTCTATATGGACATATAACAAAGGGGGGCTATTCTATATGGACATATAACAAAGGGTGGCTATTCTATATGGACATATGACAAAGGGGGGCTATTCTATATGGGCATATAAGAATGGGGGGCTATTCTATATGGACATATAACAAAGGGGGGCTATTCTATATGGACATATAACAAAGGGGGCTATTCTATATGGGAATATAAGAAGGGGGGCTATTCTATATGGACATATAACAAAGGGGGGCAATTCTATATGGGCATATAACAAAGGAGGGCTATTCTATATGGGCATATAACAAAGGGGGGCTATTCTATATTGGCATATAAGAATGGGGGGCTATTCTATATGGGCATATAATAAAGGGGGCTATTCTATATTGGCATAAAAGAATGGGGGGCTATTTTATATAGGAATATAACAAAGGAAGGCTATTCTATATGGACATATAACAAAGGGGGGCTATTCTATATGGGCATATAAGAAAGGGGGGGGCTATTCCATATGGGCATATAAGAAAGGGGGGACTATTTTATATGGTCATAATACAAAGGGGGAGGACTATTCTATATGGACATATTACAAAGGGGGAGGACTATTCCATATGGACATATTACAAAGGGGGGACTATTCTATATGGGCATATTACAAAGGGGGGGACTATTCTATATGGACATATTACAAAGGGGGGACTATTCTATATGGGCATATTACAAAGTGTGGGAGGAATATTATATATGAGGATATTACAAAGAAAAAAACAATTCTATATGGGCATATTGCAAAGTGTGGGGTACTATTCTATATGAGTATCTTACAAATGGGGGGAAACTATTCTATATGGGCATTTTGCAAAGTGTGGGGTACTATTCTATATGAGCATCTTACAAATGGGGCGGAACTAATCTATATGAGCATATTACAAAAGGGGGGGACTATTCTATTTTGGAATGTTACAAAAGGAGGGCTATTATATATGAAGCTATTACAAAGTGAATGGGGGACTTTTTTTTTATAAAGGGATGTTACAAAGAAGGACCCTTTGTACGCGGTTGTTACAAAGAGGCCTATACTTTATGGGGATGTTACAAAGGGGGGGGCGGCTACTATTTTGAGGCACACACTGGGCCTAACTACATATATGGGGGCACAGAGGGCGTAAGGTTACTGAGTGAAGCAATACTCTTGGGGACTTTGTATATAGATGTGGATGATGTTAAAGCAAGAAGCCTAAAATATTTGTCCAGTAGATCCTGCAGAGAGGAGTCATTACCGGCGAAGTCTTCATGATAGTGGAGCAAGAAAAAGCGATCAACTTCAGCAAAAATGTCAGTTGCAATTAATACAGAGAAAAAGAGAAGATGCCTCCTGTGAGTAAGTGGCTGTAATTGCACCATAATCACTCCATTTACATTCATTCTTTTCATTACCAGCTGAAGTTTCACAGTGACAGTCGAGGGACTGCCATGTATGTTACTCAGAGCAGGAAGGGGCGGGGCAGGAGGTGAGTCTTCAGCTGGTAATGAAAAGGAGGATTATAAAAGTTTACACTGGACTAAAGGTCCTGCCACTCACAGATTCCCTTTAAGGGCACGTACATACCTAATCCATTGTGGATTTGGTGCTGCTGAAATACATAAATATGCAACATCAAATCCACAGCAGATTATGTTGTATCTTTATTTTTATGCCTTGATGGTGGGCGTTCACATATGTAAATAGTGAGGAACATGGTCAATTGAAGAAGAATTCGCTACAGAATGTCTAGTACACTGCTATCTATAATATAACAGTAAGAATATGTTATATGTGGGCTGCAGAGGTTTGAGTGCCAGGGCTGATTTTATGTCCCAGTCCGGCCCTGAGTGTAGTGATGGCATTGAAGGTCAAACTGGCTGATGGTCTGTCTGATGGGGCTGTATATAGAGAAAATAGGGGGGACCCAAGACTAAACCCTGGGGAATCCCAACGGTAAGAGGTAAAGGAGAAGAAGTAGAGTTAGAGAAGGATAAACTGGTCAGAGGGGTACTGTAGAACGAAAACCAGGTGAAAGCAGAGTCTTTGAGGCCAAGAGATCAGAGCATGGAGAGGAGGAGATGGTGGTCCACATTTCGAATGCTGCTGAGAGAAGCAGGAGAATCATCAAGGAGTAGCTTCATTGTTACTTGGCCTTCAGGAAATCATTTCACCTTGGCGAGAGTATTTTCAGTGGAGTGAAGGGACCAGAAGACAGACACTGTTTTTTTTTTCAGTAGTGGGATTATTAAAGAATGTTTGAAGGAGGAGGGAAAGATAACAGGAGAGGGAGAGGTTAAATATTTTAGTAAGGTGAGTAGTAACTGCGGAAGCGAGAGACCAGATGAGGTGTGAGGAAATAGGGTCACTAGGGTGAGTAGTAGGATGAGAGAAGGAGAGGAGCTTGGAGACTTTTTCATTAGTCACTGAATAAAAGGATGAGAGTGATGAGGAAATGGAGATTGAATGGGATCTAAGGGACTTTGGGGCTGGAAGGGGATGTCAGAGAGGATAATGTCAATTTTAAATTTGAAGTAGGAGGCCAGGTCTTCAGCACTGAGATCAGTGGAAGGAGTTGTTATGTAGTGGTAAGTAAAAGTGAACAGAGCATGGTAGCAATACATTGGGGAGGAAAGGCAAGGGGAGAAGATGTGGATATAATCTACAGGGTGAATGGGTTATGGGTAGGATGGAAAGAAAAAACATGAAATATAAATAAGGGCAGTCAGCATGTTGATAAAGTATAGCATGTTAACAAACAAAAGGTGTTATGAAAAAAAGAAAGGGAAAAAAAATATATATATATATATTATATATATATATATATATATATATATATATATATATATACACACTCTGTAAATTCTACTCTGTAAAGGAGGTTGTAGCAGGCTTTTATCACAAAAATGGGTGGTGGCAGGGCAAATGAGGGAAATAACCAGCAGGGATACAGAAGGACTCTGCCATGCTAGGTTAAATGAAAATCAGACATGCCAATGAAAAAAAAAAAACATTCAGGGTAGAGATGATAGGGATTGTAATGTAGACATACTGAAATAACATCAGTCTTCATCAGCTTGTTAGCGCACTCCATGTATTTAGTGCATTTATACTACACTGAATGAACAAATGAGCATCCACAAGCATTGGTGAGTGTTGGGTCTCTCTCTATACTACCGTTTGGATTTTTCTACCTTGTGCATCACAGTTCCACAGAGTGCTGTCACTTTTCTGGGAGAAAACATGCTAAGCGCACACCTGTCTGGGATCATTATATTAATCAAACAGGCACTTAACACAGAACTGATGAAAAAAACTTGCAGCCCTGCTTCAAATTGGCGTGGCCTTGAGTGTCTGTGCCCTAGGCCTGCACCGCCTCTCTGTTCCTCCTCACCACCTTCATCATCATTAGGAAGGCACCTGGAGGCGGTGCAGGCTTAGGGGGTAGACACCGTAGGCCATGCCTACTTGACACAGAACTTAAACAAATTTAAAAGTTTTTTTATGACAATAACTACATCACTTGCTGATCGGACCCCAGGACAGATCTTAAATTAAAAGCAGCTATCCGAAGGTACAAGCGGTTTGGAGGGGGCAGATTGTGGGTACAGAGTCGCTTTAAGTTTCTAAATACAGCAAACCTAGTGAATGATCACATTACCAATATCCAAAGCATTGTTTGGGCATGTGTAAATGAATTTAGTGCAATGCAGACAAAATGCCACAGGGAAGCGATGGCCATGGGTTACGCATTCATTCTCTTTTTTTTTTTCTTTGTTACTGAAATAATGGATAAGCCCTGCTTCCATTCTATACATTTAAATGGATGCTCATTTACACTGGGTAAATAATGATATGTTTCACCGATGTAAATGAAAATGATCAAACACTAATGATAAAACTATTGATTATTGGTGATCTTCATTTCATCTTGCCGCAGTTACAATTACCATTAACAGCAACGCAATCACTAAATGCAAATGTGGCCATAGTGTCATCGTCATTTACAACTGCCATTGCTTTCAAGTGCATGGATCACATTATGGTCAAACTGGGAAAGAAGGTTGTTTCTCACTATGGTGGAAATAACTTCACGTCATGACTTTACAAACCATTGCTTGGTTGTTTGAAATAAAACCCTAATATATGCCCTTTGGACACTGTTGTACTCTCTATATACTGAACTACTTTGCATTATATACAGGTAGTTAGGGGCCACTTCTGCTATGAAGCGGAATGAGGAAGGAATAAGCTTTCCCGCCACTGTCATTTTAGTTAGGTTTAATTTAACAAAAATGACAGCGTCCAGGGCCCCTTTCAGTCCGTGGGCAGCCTCTCACCTCTTTGAACGTCCCGTTGGCCACCATCAAAGTCGTTCACACGTACCGCTAGGCTTGGTCTGTGACGTCACCTGGCTCCTTCTTTGCTTTGGTGAGTATACCCGGGGGGGGATGTGCTGGAGTGGCGGTACGATTAAAGGGGTATTCCCCCAAAGCGCTAAACAATTAAATGCTCCCAAACCTACTCACCAAGTCCCCTTGAGTATTTTGAGCCATCCCCCGTCTTTCTAGCTGCTGCCGTTCCTGAGTTAAAGGTTTTATAAAAAGCCTGTTAATATCCAATGGAAGAGAGAATATATATAGGTGCAGCTCACAGTTACAGTAACTAATTGGGTCGAGGTGAACCTAAAATGCCCTTACCTAGACATGGGCAAAAAGAATAAAATTGAGAAATCGTATAGTATTTAGTCCTCCAGACCACAAAAAGTCCCAACCTTTGCATATAACAGTTTTAATTAATAAAGATACCATAGGCTAATAAAATATACTATATAGTAGGCTATGAATGCACTAAAAAAAACATAATAATAATAAATAAGAGAAAATTGATTTGTGCAACAAATACATATATAAGAATACATATACAAAAAAGGTAAAAAATTGTCAATGTAATACCGCTGGGTATTGGCCAATGCTGTATTTAGCGTTAGTTCAAATGTGTCAATTGAGGCCACAGATGGAAAACGTTATAAGCAAGTCACAGTTATAGGACCTGTAGTCCCACTATTGGATGTGTATCTCACCGCACCCGATGCCCGATGTAGCGAGACACCCAATATCTGGCAGATCAGTTCACATAGATCAGTTCACGTTTATGTGGCGATACAAAGTGTGCGAAATGGCGTCTGTGACGCCGCTCACCCGTCCGAGTTGGTAGCTGTTGTCGTGGCTCTCTCTCTCCTGCGGAGGCTCTTGGTTGCGGTCACTTGATCTGACCTGGAGAGGCTCTTGCAGTACGACCTCGTGGTATTGGCGTCCGCGCGCTGTTCTGTATCACGGCTTCACTCTGTATCCCGGCCTCGTTCTCGCTCTCACCTCGGATGTCTCCGTCTAGGGTGAGATGCTGATAGGGATAATAGGTGATTGCCGTAAATTGGTCGGGTGAAAGAGAGTAATGGGGGGCCCCCCCGTAGCAGTATAACTTGTAGTAATAAAAATGTCTCTGAAAGACAGTTTATATAATATGCCAAACGCTTGAAGGATCTTGAAGCGGGTGAAGTCAATGCCATAGACGTTCTCCTAGGGTTTACACAGATAATCTGTTAACAAGACAGAGACAGTGTGTCCAACGGTGTAATCTCTGGAACCTACAGTGTTCCTCAATCTGACTAATGAGAGACTAATGAGATACCAATGAGAGACCAAGTATAAATATCCCCCAGGTAGGGGACGGCAAAGATTGCTATCACTGCTACTGTTCATCATCGCCACTAATGAAGGGGTTAATCAGTATAACCTTGAAACGCGTTTGGCATATTATATAAACTGTCTTTCAGAGAAATTTTTATTACTACAAGTTATACCGCTACGGGGGGCCCCCCATTACTCTCTTTCACCCAACCAACTTACGGCAATCACCTATTATCCCTATCAGCATCTCACCCTAGACAGAGACATCCTAAGTGAGAGAGATAACGAGGCCGGGATACAGAGTGAAGCCGTGATACAGAACAGCGCGCGGACGCCAATACCACGAGGTCGTACTGCAAGAGCCTCTCCAGGTCAGATCAAGTGACTGCAACCAAGAGCCTCCACAGGAGGGAGAGAGCCACGACAGCAGCTACCAACTCGGACGGGTGAGCGGCGTCACAGACGCCATTTCGCATACTTTGTATCGCCACATTCAAACGTAAACTGACCTATGTGAACTGATCTGCCAGATATTGGGTGCCTCGCTACACCGGGCATCGGGAGCGGTGAGATACACATCCAATAGTGGGACTACAGGTCCTATAACTGTGACTTGCTTATAACGTTTTCCATCTGTGGCCTCAATTGACACATTTGAACTAACGCTAAATACAGCATTGGCCAATACCCAGCGGTATTACATTGACAATTTTATACCTTTTTTGTATATGTATTCTTATATATGTATTTGTTGCACAAATCAATTATCTCTTATTTATTATTATTATTTTTTTTTTAGTGCATTCATAGCCTACTATATAGTATATTTTATTAGCCTATGGTATCTTTATTAATTAAAACTGTTATATGCAAAGGTTGGGACTTTTTGTGGTCTGGAGGACTAAATACTATACGTTTTCTCAATGTTAATATCCAAGCTGGCTTCGGCCCAGGAACTACATTACCCATCATGCCGTTCTTCTCCCTTTGCTTTTTTTCTTGTCCACTGCTCCTCATTCTTACATTGCTCATTAAACTCAGGACAGTGACAGTGAGGGGAGACTGGGGGAAGTTTGGGGGGCTAGGTGTCATTGCATACAGCAGTCAGAAGGAGACTGATCTGCAGCAGTGCCTGGTCAGGTCTCTCTGACGGCTGACACCCTTCCCAGCCCTGCTGCAGGATCACGGTTTGGGCTGTGTAGCCTGGTCCATGACAGTGAACAACCCCACCCTGACCCATGCTTATAACTGTCTTCCTCCAGTCTCCTGCAGTCCGGTCCCTGACAGCTAACACCCACAGCTTTATGGAAATAATACGAGTCTCGGGCTTCACACAGACACACTGTGAATGACAGACTGATAAGGAGGGGGGAGAGCTTCCAGGGTCCGGGCTACACACAGAGGCAAAAGTGACCTGTTATCAGCATCGGGGGAAGGGGTGAGAGCTGTCAAGGATGGAGCTACTGAACACAGTGAGGAGAGGGGGCCCTGTGTGCTGTGAGAGAGACCAGAACAGGCAACACAGTGAGGAGACTGAGGGAGGTGGAGACAGACATCGGCAGCAGGGGCTGTCAGGTGTCCTCCCTTCAGCCTATTGAACAGAGGGAGGACACGTGACCCTGACTCCGAGGGTGGGGGCCAGGAGGAGGGAGCGTGTCGGGGTGGACTAAACTGAGCTCATTCTCTGCATTCAAGGGGGGGGAGTAGGCAGGAAAAGCAGCAAAAGTACACAGAACACATAATAACTTGTATTGGCACATATGAAAAGATGTGGGTGGGCTTTTACATAGTGTAAAAAAGATTTTGGGGGAATACCCCTTTAACTCGTCCTATTGCTTGCTGAAGTGAAAGATAAGGGCGAGGGCGACGGGGTGGTGTGGACAGGGCCGTATTTACCACTTGGCACCCGTGGTCCGGTGCCTAGGGCAGTACCTTAGAGGGGGGCACTACCAGGGAGCAAGGGAAAAGAAACAACTTTTTTTTTAAAAAAAATTCTCCCACCACCCATTCAGACTTGCTAGTAAATCTGGGGTCTTTTTGAGAGGGGGGGGATGAGTGTTATGGTGAAATTGTTCAAGTCTTATATGGCAGTGTTATCCAGTCACAGTATGGTGGTATGGTGGAAATTTGCTTATGTTTTAAGCAGTTGAAAACCATGAAAAAAGCGATTCCGACAATGTTTCTATGTGTAGAAAAATGCATGTGGCCGAAACCACGCTGCCCAAGATGGTGCGTCTTCAGGTTTAGTGCCTAGGGCAGCAGCTGTTGATACGGCCCTGGTTGTGGGCACTGGGAGGGGGGCACCATCTCAGGTTTGCCTTAGACGGCAGAAAGCCTTGAATTGGCCCTGAGGTAGTGCTACTACATTGTGGAAACAAGCGAATGCCTCTCATTTATACTGTATAGCAATGTTCAGCCTATGAAAACCAAACAAAGTTTTAATTTTTTGTGATCTTTGCCGGAGAGTCATTAAAATGGAATATGTTTAGAAACTAACAAAACTGTGCAGCCTATATCCCCTGTGCTTGATATTTTACTGCTACTATCGAGAGGGTGACATTAATCAACATCAGTTTTAAGTTCTTCTTAATTTATTATTTTAATTATTTTCCAAAGACACACAAATGTTTACTATGTATATGTGACAGCTTAGCCCAGGGGTAGAATAAACAGCATTTATTAAACTTGTAAACATTTCCTTATGAGCACAGCCCTTCATTTTGATATATCTTTTTTATATACTGTGATATAAATTATTTAACAGACTGGTTTTATCCTGATGTAGCCTCCTCATTTACAAACTATTATTTTAGTGGTGACATTAAGCTCTTTACAATTATGCCTGCAAAGGTCTGTGCTCCTTTATATAAATCTTGTAACTGCTTTATATTGCATCAACCATGCTTTATTCAGTCACAGGATTTGGTTGTAAAGTTGGCTTCTCGCACAGCAGAATTTGCTGCAGAAACTTCTGCTGCTGAAAATCAGTTTTGTTCATGTGGATAGAGTTCTTTCTGCATAAAAGAACATGGATTTCTGCAACTTTCATTTAGATGAATGGGACATTACGGAAAATTCTGCAACAAAGCCTGCTGGTGGTTTTACTTTATGGCTTTATTCTCACCATAACATTAGCCTCCTTTTGCTTAAAAAAAAATAAACCAGCGCAAAAAGAAAAAGGCTGCGAAAAAAAAACAGGAAAAAAAAAACCCTGTAAAACAGCTGAAAATAGATATACAAACAGTGGCCCAGATTTACTTTTTTTTTTTTGTTATTGCTTTTTTTTCACTTGTCTGTCACGCCAGGGAGGAGACCTGTTGTTCTTTTGTTAAAAAAATTAATTTATCTGTTCTCTCTCTGCTTTCTCTTTAAACTTCCGCTGTTCTGGCTACTCTGTGTTTGGAGTATCTTTCTTTTCTCTCCCTCTTTCTACCCCCCTTTGCCTATCTGTGCAGGCACCCCATTGGGAAAGACTCTCCACCCAGCCTATTAGGCATGTCCTGTGCCATTGAAGTATGTTACTCGGTTTATATGGTGGACAGACTACTACTGTTATTGTTATGTTCATTGTTTTTTGTTAACCCGACCTCTGAAGACGGGGTGACAGCTGTAACCCTTTGAACTACTTCTCATGAGATATGCTTCCTTGCTTCTATTCACTTGCTACTCTTTGAAGAGGGTAGGTTTCTGTTCTGGACCTCTATATTAAAAAACAATATAAATATAAATATAATGTATTTAAAAAAATAAAAATTTCACCCCAGCCACATAAATAGTAAAAAGGCAGTGGGTCCCACCAAAACCAGCTGACGTGGCCAACCTTTTCTAAATTGTATGGGAGGCCTTTTGAAAGCTGAAAACAAATAACAAAGGTCATACCATTAACGATGGATAATGTGGACAGGTGACCTCCTCCTTGCACAGTGACCCCACAGAGCATATCCACAATATGGTGTTTGCTTTTTCTTTTAGTCTTCTAGGTGTCTGTTGGCTGCTGTTTTCTCATTTCTAGGTGTCTGCTATAAAGCAAATCCCTGGCAGCAATTCAAGAACGACTGTTATATAATCAAGGAAAAATAGGATAAAAATAGAAATAGATTAGAAAACAATTTTTGTTTTTGTTTTTGTTGTTTTGTTTAGCTGTTTTTTAAATAAGAGTATAGAGCAATATTTTTATGTTCTGTATGTTTAAACCGAGGTTTCATGAACAAAACAGAAATGTTTCTAGATAAAAGAAATGAAACACTTGAAGCATCTGGTATTGGCAAACGAACTCAGGATGCTTTTTTTATGTTTTCTTCCAAAATACATCTAATTCTTTAATATAAAATTTTAGCTCTAAGTACATACCAACTAAAGCAAGTGATGCTCTTGGATAATATTGTCTGTGACCTATAAAGCCGGTGCTCTTTTCTTTGATTGTGAGGTATATTCACTTGAACTATCAGATCTAAATTAAAAATAAAGCTGAGTATATACTAGTCTTAAGGTTACTTTTATTCCTGTTGGACTACAATACAGACAACCAATTCTTAAAATACCAGGCCAGGTGAAATCTTTGAGGTCACCTCTGCGTAGAAGAAAGTTCTTGGTAAATCGATGAGAAGCCCATGGGGTGGGTTTCCTCAGTGACCAGATGGGTCAGATTCTGCAGAACACTCTCCAGTCATTAATCAGTGCACCAGGCTGTGCAATTGATTTGAAGATAACAGACAAGAATGAAAGGGTTGCCAGGACTCACTGCTTCTTGTCAATAGAAAAGGTTTGCAGGAAAGTGATGAAATTCAGTACATTTTGTCAGCCGAGATACAGCAGGTATATAATATTTTGCAACGGGAAATTCTTTTTCTAGCATAATACAAAAAGCCTTGCTATAAAATATTCAGAGCTGATCAATAACATATTTTATATTACCAGAACTCTGAATTTATAGATGAAATGTTGACAAAAAAAGAATCCTACTGGAAAAAAATAATCACAGGGGAAAAATAACAGCACCCCTGACCACCAGAGGCAGCCATGTATATACGATGGATTACAACAAACTGATACTATTTATGTCATTAACTAACAGAAGCTGGATATTATTATGGGCGTCCACATCTAAAGCAGTAAATGTTCTGCAGTACTGAGTTATATCCTCAAGGCAGCAAGGATACAATATTTTATTACTAAGTTACATACACTATAGATATAAACCATATAAACCAACAGCTTTTTATTTTAATGCAAATCTGTGTAACAGCTGCAGCATCTGTCTGTGCTCCGGACCACCGACGCTGCTTCTCCTTCTGCCCTCAGTCACTAGTGGCCACCGGTCCCCACGTGTAGGAGTCCACCGCCAATGTCTCTTCAGCCCAGTGGAGGGACTCATGTGTCCTGCTGTGGCATCCTCACTGCTCACTGCACGGCACGGCTTGCACCCCCACCCCCTGGGGCACACAAGTGCCGCTTCACTGAGATTTAAAGGTACAGTGCGTCCCTGATTGGTAGTAAGCACCAAACACCTCCCTATAATTCCAGCCCTGCCATGACCCTAGTGTTGGAGCCTCTGCATGCTTTCCTTAGCGTGTGGTCCCAGCTGTCCATTGTTCCTGCCCATAGCCATACTGTGTTCCTGCTGTCTGCAGTTCCAACTTTGTGTCCTGCTGTGTTCCTGCTGCCTACGGTTTCAGCCATGAGTCCTACTGTGTTCCAGCCTGTCTGCCTACGTGTCTCAAGCTTCACCTCACTCGCCACCATTTGTAAGCCTAGTCAGGGGTAGCGAACTGGGGTTTGCCTGCTGCAGCAAGTCCATCCTGCCTCGTAGCGGGCAGTGGTGAAAACCAGCGGCCCCTTAAACTCTGCTCCCTGGTACAGCTTATTAGAACAGGTCCAGAGACAGGCTAGAAAAATGATGGATGGTCTGAAGCATAAAATCCAGACTTAAGGAAAGACTCAAATGGGTTTGCAGAGTTAATAATAAACATGTCTTGCTATATGATTAATATGTACTATTGGCTTCTATAGGCAATTATGGCTCTTTCACTCATTTTGTACGTTATTTACATGGTGCAGTGATGTCACTGATGCAGCCAGCCTCTATCTATGTTCTTGCAGAGCCTTCCAAACAGCTCTCTGGATTGCCCTTCCTGAACATGGGGTGTCACAATGACACTATGGTTCAGGTCAGGCCTACGCTGTCAGTGGGGAGAAGGTTTCTTCCCCCCCCCCAGATCGCCTGTCAGCTGATTATGCAGGCTCATCCAGATTTAGTAAATGACCGGCACTACAAGGTTCAGCATAACTATTCCCAAACAGACACTTTTTCTTCAAAAGGTGTAGGTGGTGCTCTACTGCCAATAGTCCATGCGTATCTCAGTGAATAAAGAAATAATCTTCAGTGGCACTCACCATAATTATCGTCACCTTTATTGAAGTAAACACATGCTTGTACAGGGTAACATGAGGACGCTCTCCCCCGGCCTACGACCGTTTCACGCCCTTCCGGCGCTTTCTCAAGGCATCATGGGGGAAAGAGGCGTTCCTACACTTTATACACGTAATCATAATAATTAGCATAAAAACAATTTAGAAAAAGTCATGATACAAAAAACCCCTTAGAGAAAGCTACTAAAATCATTCCTGTCGTTCAGGCCAGGTTGTCCAACTGCATCTGTTGCAATAATGTAGCGAGCTTCTATCTGCAACAATTTTTTACCAATATCCACATTCCTTTCTGTTTTTATTCGTCGGAGTCCTGCAAATTTTAATACATTCTTGTCAGACCCATGAGTTTCCCTCATATGTACAATTAGTCTATGACAACCTTTTCCCGTGGTCAGAGATCTCATATGTTCCTTTATTCTAACATGCAACTTCCTTATTGTTTTCCCAATATAATATCGCCCGCACGGACAAAACATCACATAAACTACATTTTTAGTTTGACATGTAATGAAGTCACGTATCTCAAACTCCTTACCACCTATTCTCAGATATGCCACAGTTAGCATTTGTTGACAAATGGAGCAATTACCGCATTTATGATTGCCTTGCGGTAACGCACTGTCTAACCAGGTACCAACCCGATCTTCCTCAAAGACTCCTTTAACTAATTCATCCCGTAAATTTTTACTTCTCCTAAATGATATAAGTGGAGGTGATTTTGCTTTATCCTTTAGATGTTCGTCTTCCCTTACTAAAAACCAATTTTGGTGGATAATCTGTTTTATTTTGTCTGCCATCGGGCTATATTCAAAGGAGAATGTGAATCTATCCATTTTATTTCTCCTTTTATTTTTATATATCAGATGGTTCCTGTCCATTTTAACTGCTTTTTCATAAGCTTGTGCAATGATATGCTCGGGATATTCCCTTTCTCTTAATCGTCCGACCAGTTCATCGGCCTGCTGCAGGAAAGAACAGTAATCACTGTTAATCCTGCGCAGGCGGATGAACTGGCCGTACGGGACAGAGGTCTTGACGTGGTGTGGATGGAAACTATTGTAATGAAGGAGGGAATTTGTTGCTGTATTCTTCCTATATCCTTTAGTGTAGATCTTATTACCTCTTATAAACGCTGTAACATCCAAAAAGTTGATTGATTCACCCCCAAATTCTGCTGTAAATTGCATATTTAAACTATTCCGGTTAAGGTATTCAGAGAAGGCCATGAATTCCTCCTTAGTGCCTTCCCAAACTATAAGCGTATCGTCTAAATACCTTGACCAGTGTTTAATATATTTTAAATAGGGGTTAGTAGAACTATATATATATTCCTCTTCCCATAGGGCCAAGAATATATTTGCGAGAGTTGGGGCCACCGGGGTCCCCATCGCAACTCCCGTGCATTGGATATACCACTGGTTATTAAATGTAAATGCTTGACAAATAAATTCATTACATTCTTTCCCCTTGGATGTTCTAGCCAGTACCCTCCTGATCGCAACCACTGCATCATCATGTCTAATGCGTGAGTATAAGTTAACTACATCTATTGATGTTAGTGATACATTTTCCCCTATGTCCAAGCCATCCAGCTCCTGTATAAGCATTTTTGTGTCTCTTAAATATGAGGGTATACTTCTCAACAAGGGGCGTAAAAACCAATCAACATATTGAGAGAGGTATTCTGACACCGAGCCCCGGCCAGCCACGATTGGGCGACCCGGCGGGTCCACCAAGGTCTTATGGACCTTGGGGAGAAAGTACCAATATGGGGCACTCGGGTTATCGGGTAGGAGCTTCTCAGCATCTCTCTCCTTCAGAATACCTCTCTCTACAGTCACTCTCAATAACGATCGCAACTTCTCCTTATAGGCTATGATCGGGTTACTTTTTAATGGTTTATACGTATTAGTATCGCCCAGTTGTCTCATTGATTCCCTCAAATAATACTGCTTGGACATAACCACAATATTTCCTCCCTTGTCAGCGGGCTTCAAAATTAATTGTTTATTGTTTTTTAACCATTTAATAGCTCTACTTTCTCTCTCAGAAAAATTCAGACTTGATTGAGGATAGCTTAATGCCTTAACTTCTCTTTTAACGTTTTCACAAAAATTAGATATCGATGAGCCCGCTGACAAGGGAGGAAAAAAGTGGGACGGTCTTCCACCCCTAAAGCCCTCCCCCTCTTGTTGTTCATCCATATAGTTCTCCATACCCATGAGTTCACATAAATCCATTAATACTGTACGTTCTTGGGTGGAGAAGTGCATGGCTGCACTAAAACCCAGGGGACCAATGCTCGCAGGGGTATCAGTAGGAAAATTATGTATATTTTCATTATTTACTTTATCACCAAACATCCTATGTAAATTCATTTTCCTCACAGATTTTTGTAAATCTATCTCAAACTGAACTTCATTAAACTTATTTGTGATACAGTAGTTGAGACCTTTGGATAGGGCTGACATACACTCATAAGATAGAACAGTATCAGAAAGGTTAATAACATTATTACCTGTGGGATTTTCGGAAGCTGTATCTAAGTTGGTCGCCAAGACACCTTCTTCCGTTTTTTCCCCCCCCTTACTGACGGGTAATTTCTTTTTCCTTCCCCGTCGAGTGCGGGTTCTAAAGGGAGTGGAGCCGAGGAGGACTGACCACCTCCTGTCCCCTCACCTCTAGTAGATTTATTTTTAGATTTCTCTTCAGTAGTACTCGAGTCCGAACCCGAGTCGGTAGTCCAATAGTCCATCTTTTTCTTTTGTCTCCTTCCCAAAAATCTATTATTCCTTTGCTTAGTATTATTCCACGTAAAGACCCGATCCATGTCATAGTCCATCTTATCCCTCAGGAATTTATCCCGTTTTTTCGCTTTTATTTCCTCCTGTACAGGGATCATCTTTGTCTCCACTTTCTTCAAGAATTGTAAATACTCAGATTCCGACAATCTCTCCTTTAACTCATCTTTAACCTTTTGTAGGCTTTCAGACACTTCACCATATTCTTTTAGTGATTTTTTTAGGACAATATTCATTAGGTTGAGTGCATGCAATTTATGTGCCTCTTTCCACTCTTCCAAAAATTCCGTATCTCCAAGATATTGTGAGGCTTCTTTGTATTGGCGTAAACCTCTTGGTACTCTGCCATGTTCATTGTACGATTGTAATGTCTTATTAGTCCAGAACAGTTTAATTTCTCTTTCCGTCATGGACATTAGTTTATGTTCCAATGTCTTTGTACTCATGGCTTTATTGGAGTCAGATAGATTACAAAGTGCAAAGAATGCATTTAAGTCCTCCCGTCCTGCATTTATAGCATTTAATATTTCTCCAGAATTAGTGTCATTATTGGTATCCATATCTATGCCTTCCGCCATCTTCGGGACCCTTGTGTGCTCTGGTCTAATTAAACAGAAAGTTCACAGCATCATCCAGATTTAGTAAATGACCGGCACTACAAGGTTCAGCATAACTATTCCCAAACAGACACTTTTTCTTCAAAAGGTGTAGGTGGTGCTCTACTGCCAATAGTCCATGCGTATCTCAGTGAATAAAGAAATAATCTTCAGTGGCACTCACCATAATTATCGTCACCTTTATTGAAGTAAACACATGCTATTTAAAATATATTAAACACTGGTCAAGGTATTTAGACGATACGCTTATAGTTTGGGAAGGCACTAAGGAGGAATTCATGGCCTTCTCTGAATACCTTAACCGGAATAGTTTAAATATGCAATTTACAGCAGAATTTGGGGGTGAATCAATCAACTTTTTGGATGTTACAGCGTTTATAAGAGGTAATAAGATCTACACTAAAGGATATAGGAAGAATACAGCAACAAATTCCCTCCTTCATTACAATAGTTTCCATCCACACCACGTCAAGACCTCTGTCCCGTACGGCCAGTTCATCCGCCTGCGCAGGATTAACAGTGATTACTGTTCTTTCCTGCAGCAGGCCGATGAACTGGTCGGACGATTAAGAGAAAGGGAATATCCCGAGCATATCATTGCACAAGCTTATGAAAAAGCAGTTAAAATGGACAGGAACCATCTGATATATAAAAATAAAAGGAGAAATAAAATGGATAGATTCACATTCTCCTTTGAATATAGCCCGATGGCAGACAAAATAAAACAGATTATCCACCAAAATTGGTTTTTAGTAAGGGAAGACGAACATCTAAAGGATAAAGCAAAATCACCTCCACTTATATCATTTAGGAGAAGTAAAAATTTACGGGATGAATTAGTTAAAGGAGTCTTTGAGGAAGATCGGGTTGGTACCTGGTTAGACAGTGCGTTACCGCAAGGCAATCATAAATGCGGTAATTGCTCCATTTGTCAATAAATGCTAACTGTGGCATATCTGAGAATAGGTGGTAAGGAGTTTGAGATACGTGACTTCATTACATGTCAAACTAAAAATGTAGTTTATGTGATGTTTTGTCCGTGCGGGCGATATTATATTGGGAAAACAATAAGGAAGTTGCATGTTAGAATAAAGGAACATATGAGATCTCTGACCACGGGAAAAGGTTGTCATAGACTAATTGTACATATGAGGGAAACTCATGGGTCTGACAAGAATGTATTAAAATTTGCAGGACTCCGACGAATAAAAACAGAAAGGAATGTGGATATTGGTAAAAAATTGTTGCAGATAGAAGCTCGCTATATTATTGCAACAGATGCAGTTGGACAACCTGGCCTGAACGACAGGAATGATTTTAGTAGCTTTCTCTAAGGGGTTTTTTGTATCATGACTTTTTCTAAATTGTTTTTATGCTAATTATTATGATTACGTGTATAAAGTGTAGGAACGCCTCTTTCCCCCATGATGCCTTGAGAAAGCGCCGGAAGGGCGTGAAACGGTCGTAGGCCGGGGGAGAGCGTCCTCATGTTACCCTGTACAAGCATGTGTTTACTTCAATAAAGGTGACGATAATTATGGTGAGTGCCACTGAAGATTATTTCTTTATTCACTGTGATTATGCAGGCTGCTTACACACATAGGGTACATGAGCAGTAGAACAGCGGGTGAGGGGGTTGTGGCCGGGATGATTACTACATAGGGTACGGGACTGGGACCAATAACGCAGTGGGTGAGAAGGGAGGTGAATCAGTGTGGTGTTCAGGGAGAAAGCTCCTCCCCACTGACAGTGTAGGTCCGCCCTGGACCAGGGCATCACTGTGACACCCTATTTTCGGGGAGGGCCATCCAGAGTGCCCTTTGAAAGGCTCTGAAAGAACATAGATAAAAGCCGGATGGGTCGGTGAAGTCACTGCACCATGTAAATAATGTACAAAATGGGAGAAAGAGCCATAAATGGCTATAGAAGCCAATGACACATATTTATTATATGGCAAGACAAGTTTAGTAGAGCTAAGTCAAAATAACTCAGAAAACCCTTTTAACCCCTTAAGGACCGGGCCAATTTCGTTTTTTGCTTTGTAGTTTTTTCCTCCTTGTGATTAAAAGGCCATAGCACTTGCAATTTTTCACCTAGAAACCCACATAAGCCCTTATTTTTGCGCCACTAATTGTAGTTCACAATGACAGGCTGAATTTTTTCATAAAGTACACTGCAAAAGCAGGAAAAAAAAAGTAAATGTGTGTTGAAATTGAAAAAAAAAACACATTTAGTTTATTTTGGGGGGGATTTGTTTTTACGCCATTTGCCCTAGGGTAAAACTGACTTGTTATGTATGTTCCTCAAGTCGTTACGATTACAACGATACATAACATGTATAACTTTTCTTGTATGTGATGGCTTGTAAAAAATTCAAACCATTGTTAACAAAAATATTTTCCTTAAAATCGCTCCATTCCCAGGCTTATAGCGCTTTTATCCTTTGGTCTATGGGGCTAAGTAGGTGTCATTTTTGTGCCATGATGTGTTCTTTCTATTTGTACCTTGATAGTGCAAATGCAACTTTTTGATCGCTTTTTATTACAATTTTTCTGGATTTGATGCGACCGAAAATGCGCAATTTTGCACTTTGGGATTTTTTTTTGCGCTTACGCTGTTTACCGTGCGAGAACAGGAATGTGATAAATTAATAGTTCGGGCGATTATACATGCGGCGACACCAAACATGTTTATTTATTTATTTATTTTTATTTATAACATGGGGAAAGGGGAGTGATTCAAACTTTTATTAGGGGAGGGGGCTTTTTATTATTAATGACACTTTTTTTTTTTTTTTTTTTTTTTTTTTTACACTTATACTAGAAGCCCTCCTGGGGGACTTTTAGTATAAGCACACTGATCTCTCATTACGATCTACACCCGCGGTCGTTAAGGGGTTAAGGACCTAAATCTGTATAGTCTGGTGGAAAGAAAGGAGGGCTCCATGGGGGTTTTATGTGAATGATCCTTAATAAAACTATGATTTATAAATGCAGCATTGTTAGTTACCAAAAATTGAATGGTAAATCATACATGGACTAACAATTCCACATCTAGTTGGACAAGTCATTCAGTTGTGCGCTAAAGAAAAATATGGACTCTAGACATCATGCAAAAAGAGCTGAGAATCAACTCTGTATGGGGAGTATACATGTTTAACCTCTTAACGATGCAGGACGTGTATACTTGTCCAGCGGTCGTTAAGGGTAAACAGAGAGGGCTCCCGGCGTGAGCTCTCTCTGCTATGTGCAGCCAGGGACCGGGTCTATTAGCAGACACAGCCAATTGCCGCTCCTGGCTAATTAACTATTTAATATGCAACTGTTAAATCTGACAACTGCACTTAAAAAGTGACTGTTCCCCTTTTCTTGGTCTAGTGGGGGGATAACCGCATAAATGCAAAACCCTTCAAAATAAAAAGAATTGCACCTTTTTTTTTCAACTTTAGTGCACAAACAATTTTTTTATGGTTTCGCAGCATATTTTATGGAAAAATAAGTCTGTAATTGCAAAGTATAATTGATGTAGCAAAAAATAAGGGCTCATCTAAGTCTGTAGATGAAAAATGCAAGCGCTATGGCCTTTTAAATACGAGGAGTATAAAATGAAAGCGCAAAAATGAAAACTGTCTCCGTTCTTAAAGGGTTAAGGCATTTATCCTAGATACTATCACTTGTAATAAAATTATTGAGATCCCAGTTGTTATGCACAATAAGTTAGGTCACCATTTAACCACTCCATCTTTAATATTAATAAAGCCACATCATTCTTCAAATGTTATTATCTGCACAATGAACAATTTAAAATTCAATTTAACCACTTTCAGTTATAATATAAAGAAAAGTATAACCCTTTTAATCCTATAAATACGAAAAAAAAAGTTCTGAACCCATTGGAAATCTTCCATTCTATCATAAATTAATTATGAGGATAATGCTGGTAGTTTAGATGCTGCCTATTTCATTTCACTTTTTTATGCTTTGATATTTAGTTGTACTTTTTGGGATACATATAAAAAAAAGGATATTTTTATGTTAAAGGGAACCTGTCAGGCAATGCTACCTAATCTATCACCATTATGTTATAGAGCAGGAAGAACTGAGCAGATTGATATATATCTTTATGGGAAAAGATTCTGTATAACTTGTAATATGTTGATGGAAATCCTTGCTTATTCTGTGTTAAGAAGTCCAGTGGGTGGGGTCACTCAATGGACTGGACTCCTTAGCATGGAAACATCAGATTTTAATCAATTAAGTACAAGTTATACTAAATCTTTTCCCACAAAGATGTATAGCAATCCGTTCAGCTTCTTCTGCTCTACAACATGATGCTGACAAGTGGTCAACTGTTACCAACAAAAGTGAAGTAGCGGAACACCTAAGCCCACCCTACATACACCAGATATAACCAGTGCCAAACCTTTCACATTACTATAACAACTTTGCATAGAGCTGTGTATGTGACCAGCAATGCTAGCTCACTGCTAGTAACTTGTCAGTCACTCTGTAACAGCATAGAGTACCACTTAAGTTACTTGAAAAGAGAAGTCCCATGCAATTAACAAATCTCAGACAGGCAGAGTGGTGTGGGAACATAATAAAGAAAATTTACTTACCAGTCCTCGTGCCTCTGTAGTGCGTCCTTTATAATATCCGTACTCAGCTGATGGATTGCCTTCTTAGACAATCAGTGACTGGAGCAGGACAAGCGATGTAGTCACTGACCGAATAAGGGAGCAATCTATCAGCCGGTCCATTACATTGCAGCTAGAAGAGCCGGCACTATGATATATATGGAACCTAGACGTCACCAAACCCCATACACATAGACTCACATACATACTTTATGTACACAGATTTGCATGTGGTACAGGAAAGCACCAGGTACAGCTTACATGCTGTCAGATCTGCAGCTCCAGGAGCTGCACTCAGGGGCCCACCAAGCCATAGGGGCCAACCAGGGGATTCCCCTGCTCCCCAGTGGGCCAGTCCGAGCCTGTATGTATACTTTCTGAGCCAGGTGCTTTGCATGGCCATACAAGCTCTGAGGGCACATTTCTTGTGATATAGAATTACATAAATCCATGTAACATATTCATTCCTCATCTCAGTGTGTCAAACGTTGTCATGAGTTTACATTCGCCGCCCCTTCTTTCACTCTGGCACTTGAAATGCCCCTTTAATATTAATACTTTCATATCTGTAATGTTCTGGTCAGGGCTACAGAAATGTTGTGCCATGTGCTGATCTGTCCTTTTAGTTTTTATTGTGTGACAATGAAAGTTCGTTCTTGTCCTGAGTCTCTGCCCTGTTCTACATACTTGGAAACCCCCTGTGAGACATTTGGTACATAAAATTATGTAGACTACATTGTGGTTGGTGCAAGTAAATATGTCCGAGATCCTGTATTTCAAACTCATGTTTGGGATTTTTATTTTCCATTACGTATGTAAAGTTTTTACATCTTTGTGCCGGTAGGGAAAAGTTTCTGGAATTGTTGGGGAAGATAGTGAGCTCCATACAATTACATAAAACAGTTAAAAAAGACAGATGTCCATCAAGGTTAACCAAGGAGGGGATGGATAAACGGTAGGTTCTTGACAAATGCATTCATGTTATTATGATCTAAGTACTCATCTCAGCCTGAAGCCCTCTATTATTTTTGCTGTGACCAGATCCTGGGGTAGACTGTTTCACTGATTCACTGTTTCCATGGTAAGCAGGGCTGTGGAGTTGGTAAGCTGCAGCTCCGACTCCAACTCCGACTCGCGACTCCGACTCCTACTCCTTCATAAATGGCCGGTCATATACCAGGGGAGTTATTTATCACACTGGCTCAGCAGCTTCTCCTTAATGTCCAACATGATCATGGGGCAACTTCTGAGGGAATAAAGAAAGATATAAAGCAGATTCTCCTGTGTATGCAGTGGATGGAGCCAGTCTCCAGCCTCCATGTCCTGAACTACTCACAACTAGAATAGATGGAGCAGGTGGTCTTTTCCTGCTGACAATCTTCTATGTTCCTAACTAAATATTCATCATACACACAGAAACACTGCTAACAATGCCAGATATCTGTAATATAGATATCAGCTACAGTGATATACAGGGGGTCACACACAGTGATATAGAGAAGTCACACATAGTGATATAGAGGGGTCACTGTGGGTGTGGGGGCATGCCATAGCACACACACACACACACAGCCTGCTGCAGCCTTTGCACACACACACACACACACACACACACACAGCTGCAGCCATAGCACGCACACACACACACACAGAGCTGCAGCCATAGCACACACACACAGCTGCCGCCATAGCACGCACACACACAGCTGCAGCCATAGCACGCACACACACACACAGAGCTGCAGCCATAGCACACACACACAGCTGCCGCCATAGCACGCACACACACAGATGCAGCCATAGCACGCACACACACACACAGAGCTGCAGCCATAGCACACACACACAGCTGCCGCCATAGCACGCACACACACAGCTGCAGCCATAGAACACTGAAGAAAAACACCACATTGAGGACAGAGGTTACTGCTACACTACTTATGTCTTCTCCTCCGCCTCTATATTACACAGGATATCTTCATATTACACTGCTGCTCATATACAACCATCCAGCATCCAGGAAGTGAACAGCACAGATCTCTCCCCTCACAATGAACTCTTCTAGCTCAGAAACAAACTGCTAAATAGTGACTGACACCCTTATCTAATAGGGCCAGTGTCCTATTAGAATGTTGCTCAAAATATATATGGTTCAGCAAAACTTAAAAATTCATATCAAAACTCAATTTTAAATTGTTCTAAGATTTTTTTTAAAAGCTGGAGTCGGAGTCGGTACATTTTTTCCAACTCCGACACAGACTCCAGCCAAAACCAGTTCCGACTCCGACTCTACAGCCCTGATGTTAAGGCTAAGTTCACACAACATACATTTTCAATAAATAACAGCAGTTGCAACACCAGCCACTATTTATTGAAAATTAAAATAACATTGTGTTCTATGGAATCCCGGCCGGAGTGTTTACACTCTGTATATACTCTGGCCAGTATTCCATGCAGCCACATAGAAAACTAACATGTCAGTTTTGTGCGGCCACTACTCATTGAATAGCAGCCGCACAAAACTGACAATGTAAAGTGCAGCTCCGACCACACTTTGTCTGCTATGGTGATTTGGAATGCGGGCACACCAGAATGCTCTTGCAATCACAGACAGCGGCCGTTGGGTGATACGGCCGTGATGCAGAACGGCTGCTGTCATACACTGTGTGAACCTGGCCTAAATAAGGCTTGTCGCCTTCAGAGTTTGAACCATTTTTTTCTCCAGGCGGAGGCAGTGCCCCCTGGAACATCTTTTCACAATGATGCTTCTTAGATCAGAGGAGTGCCTAAATTACAGAAATGAGAGGTCTGGATAGTTTCCAGGTCTCCCACTTCTGTGCTTTAGGCAGTGGGTTAGGCTCTTTAATAAAATATAATTATTTAATAGAATATAAATACAGTAATACAGAAAATGTAGATATATAGTACATACAAACGCTACATAGATAGATATTTTTGCTGGCTTTCATTCTCTCTGGCGTACAGAACTCTATTTAACAATATTTTAAAGACATCCCTTTGCCTGGGTGTTGTGGATGACACTTAGTTTTGCCACCTTACAGTGTTATTACTTTGTATATACGTCTACTGGGAAATGGAAATGTTTTATATCCATTACCTAAGTGCTGGAAAGTACCTTGGTTTTAGTGGGTTTTGATGGATCATGTTACTGGACATACAATTTTAGACCCAATATCGTCACAGTACACATAAAACGATTCCATTAGATTTGAAAGGTGGTTTTATTTTCCAACCAATGGATGTGCCTAGCATTCCGCTGAAAAAGTAACACATCACTAAAGCTAGCAAGTAAGATGTCATCATAAACTCACCTTTAGGTTATCATAAAAGCACTAGAATATAGGTTCTTGTATTCCTTGTAAGAATCTTCTCTGAAAAGAAGATCATGCCGCTAGGAGACAGATAAGACTGGAAAAAAACCTTCTCCTTACTAATCTACAAATAGTTATTACCATTTCTTATAGCAAAGTCTCCCGTTTATTTGTAAAACTATCATGAAGAGATCATTGATATTGTAGCTAAGCAATTATTCCAGATGCCTGAAAGCAGAATAAAGCAAGTTGCATAGCCCCTTTTCTCCGAAACAGAACGGCATTACCGGCTATCATTTAATAATATGAAAATAGGATCAGAAATGGCTGTCAATAAAATGGAGATCCTAATATATTTGCCTAAAAGGAAATGTAATATTACATTGGCTATTACATTAGAGCTCAACTCCGCATAATTGTTTTTGCCTTTAATATTACCATCGGTGATTTCCGAGATAGTTTAATAGAGCAATTTGCACTGTTTAAGAGAAACGGGTTGGCATATAGATTGTAATCTTTTCTCTCTTCATCTCTCAGAAAGTGGAATCATTTGGAAAGAAATAACAAGAAATAAATCACTTCGGGGTGACATTTCGCACTGTTTGCCAGCATTGTTTGCCAAATTTAAGTTTTTTTTTTTTTCTTTGACAATCATAAAAAAGAACGATCCCTTGGAAACACAGGATAGTAGCTTGTGATTAAAATATTTTATGCCTTTCTAAATCCTATCAAGAAAGTTATTTTAATGCAAATGTGTCATGAAAACATAATATCATCAAAGATTGTACATTCTATATTTCAATTTACATTTAGTTTCCCATTAACAGTGTTCTTAGTCATTGACTGTGTTATGCGCGGGTAATATTCTGAACAATATAAATGTATTGGATCCGCAGATGATAATTGCATTATATATTCCCTTTCCTTTTTTTTTTTTTAATCAGTTTTTACTGTGTAAAAGTAGATTACAACATTACTGTTATTATACTTATGGTAATGTTAGATGGTCATTGGTGTAAAGATATGCTCAGGATTAAAGGGGTACTTCAGTGGGGGTGAAACCAACTAAATAAAGCACTACAAATCTGTAGATGACTTTTATTTAAAAATTTCAAGTCTTCCAGTACTTATCACCTGCTGTATGCCCTGCAGGAAGTAATGTATTATTTCCAGTCTGACATGGTGCTCTCTGTTGCCACCTCTGTCTGTGATGGGAACTGTCAGGAGCAGGAGAGGTTTACTATGGGGATTTGCTACTGCTCTGGACAGTTCCTGACATGGACAAAGCAAATCGATAAATTGAGGACCGAATTCACTCTGAATTGTCCCCAAAATTTGCATTTGTCTGAATCTTTGGGATTCTTTGGGATTTTGTTTCGGTTGAATTTAGTTCAGCAGTCAATGGCAGGAATCCCTGTTCCTGGATACTGAGTAGTGAGGCATGCATTGTGGGGAAAAATCAGATAGGCGAGCATCTGTCAAAGCCATGGTCAGCAATAAGGAGGACCAGCCCTAAACCTTTCAGTGGGAGGGGGGGGAATAAATTTGAAAAAAAAAAGGTATCTATCTGTTAACAGGCAATGCAAATGATTTCACCTTAAGGCTATGTTCACAAAACGTTTTTTCAGCTCCATTTAAAATGACGTCCGTCATTTTGAGTCTAAAATGACGGATGTCATTTAGCAGCCTGGCCTCCCCTTCGTGCAATGAAGGCTGCTGGTACATTATTCTAGTTTTGGTTACTCAGTGGCCTTTGGGTGTGACCTAATTAAAAAGTCCATTGAATTTAATAGTAAAAACTGAGAAAGAACAGTGACAAAAGAAAAAATGTGTCAAAACAGACAAAATTGTCTATCGCACACAAAAAAAGAAAAAAAAATGATAAACTATCTTTGTTCATGCCTTGGATATAGTTTTCATGCACAAAGCTTTGTCCCTTTTTGTCACAGCCTTTTACTTATTCCACCCTGTATGCAACTCCACTGACTGGACTGGGCACAGAGCCCAGTGCAACAAATGGCTGTGGCTGTCTAAAGGTAAGTAGCAATGATGGATGCATGGACCTTAAAAGAGACTATGGAGTAAAAGAGAATCCTTAAAGGGGTATTCCAGAGCTAAAAAAAGAAATGCCTCTAAACCGAAGCTGGTTTTACTCAGAAATTCCCCCTGAGTATCTTGAGCTGTCTACCCTCTTTCTACATGCCACCAATCTTGAGCTACAAGTTTTTCTAAAAACCGGTCTATGTATAAGAAGACGCTGTCCGAGAAACTACATCTCCCAGCATGCATTGCACCTCAGGGCCAACTGCTAAGTATCTGCCTCATCTTGTGGATTAATCTGCTTCTGTTTTACACTGTAAACATTTTTTTATCTATCTATCTGTTACCCACAACGAATATTATAGTATGGCAGTGTGGGGTATTGTGAGTTCTTTGAGATTCTGGGGGAATATGGGTCTGGTCCCTTAAGTGTATCCTCTCTATAGCAAACTTCATGAAGTTAAGACGGCTCCGTTATAGTAAAGTTTGTCAGGATTTATTCAGGCTCTATACAGTAAGTTCCAACAGAAAGAAACATCAGTGATGATTACAGTTCTATGTTTACAGGTATCTTTGTATCACCAGTCCTATCTTGTAATCCATCTGATTCCCACTGGGATGAATTTTCTCCCCTTGTGGCAAATCTAGCTCCTGTGCTGGGAGCTCTGGCTGCTGTTTTACATAAATATGGCTTTCTCTGTCACTGTTTCTAACTCACACACAACAGGACCTTGCTTCCTTTTACTTCACACACAGTATCTTGCTTCCTTTTACCTCACACAACACTGACTGGACCCCTCATTATTCTATGCCCCTCCTCTCCAAGCATGTATAGCACAGCACTGTTAACTCCTTCATTGCTGGACAACTAGCAATGTTGTGTTCTGGCACTTCTAGTATTCTCTAACTGCCAGACAGAGGTAATTAATTAACCCTTGACAAAAACAGTCAAGCTTGCCCTGGGCAACATATCCACCTACATAGATAGATTAGAAAGAGAGAGATGAAACAACTGTTTCCTTTCCCCATACTGCCCTGGAGGCTGTCACTGTTCTTTTGTTTCCCTGCCCCTTGGCCAGGTGCTCTCTGATTGGTGTGATGTCAGTGGTGAGCAGGGTTAGAGATGAGGTGTTACAACTTGCCTGGCAACAGAAGAGAGCGAGAGAGAGAGTTTATGTGACTTTGGTCTCAGAAGAAAAAGGGAGAGCAGAGGAGCCGAGACCATGTGGACCAGGATGTGCGGATTTCATGCAGCTTCCTTAGGGTGTAAATCAGGATGTACTGCAGACAAATGGCCCAATTCATGTAATATAAATTTATTACAAAAAATGTTTGATTATGGGTAGGAATTCAACAGTGGAGTATCACTTTAAATAGCATTATTCTGGCCCAGTCTATGAGAAACTGGGGGTCTCTATCCATGTCTTTAATATCTAATTCTCCCATATACCCACATACTCTAGTTAAATTCTGTAATTCATTTCACTACAAAAAGAATAGTAGAGGACCTTTAATGATGCAAAATGATAACTTTAGAAGCCATCAAATACATTGGAATACCCTATTTTAACCTAAACTATGGAGCTTAATATAAATGAGAGTAAATTTATTTAGTTAATTTAGGGACAATTGCAGTGTTTGTCAAATTGTCACAATTTTCTTGCACAATTGCTGCAAGTATTCTTTGGCTGGTAAGGGTCACATACATAGTTCAACTTATAGTCATTAGGCACAGAAAGCCTAGTTAGGCATATTCTTAGATACGTACAACCAATTCACTGAACATTGTGCAACTGATGGATTGGCTGTTCACAAGTACATTACTTACGGGTTTAAAAATGTCTGTACAAAAGAGACATATTATACATTTCACGCATAATCTTTACAAGGGGCACTCCAGGAACAAATGTTACATTTTTTTTTGTAAATCAAATAATGAAAATATTGGCATAAACCATAAACCTTCAAGAAACCATAGTGTCTCATGCAGATGCAAGGTCTGGAATTAAGCTGTGCGAAATACAAGATTATGAATAACCGGTGGCAAACACTTAAACAGCAATTGCCAAGCAGCTGTGCCGTGAGTATATAATGTTATCTATGTACCCAGATGCATTCATTCATAATATAAGACTGGCAACAGGCAAACAACTATATGGAAGGACCAAATATGCTCTTGGATGGAGGTACCAGAGTAGAGTGCCTTAGGAACATGTTGGAGACAAGTAGCTGAAGAAGAACAAGTATTTCATTTCTATTAGCAAGCATTTTTAGATGAAATTTTGGCAGGATTCTAAAGGTTAATTTCACAGCACAAAGATTGCTAAAACTCACAAAAGTAAAATAAAAATAGCGTGCTGTGATTTGGTATAAACCCTGAAGCTCCATACAGCTGGTGTTGAAAGCAGGTGTAGAGTGAGATCTTCCTAAATCTGTAAATCAGGTTTCTCAAAAATAACTGTTATATCTTATATTTTAGTCCCTATATGGTTGTATATTTTTAAGATTTCTCCCCCCCCCCCCCCAACTTAAGAACAGTGGGCATAGGCGAAAGATGCTGATGCCACTCGCACATCTACCATTCAAGAGGGAAATAGCTGCCATATATTATACACATAAGGACAGTGAAGCGGTTACAAGTTGGTGTTTTACATGTTCTAAAAAAGTAGAAGAGATGGGACATAACTCGTTAATGGGCTACAATTAGAATTCTACTTCTGTGTCCCACTCCTGGTCTACCTCTCTCCAGTGCAATAACTAGATCGCCGTTTTCAATACCTGCAAGTTAACATATCTACAAAGACCAATATATGAAAGAATGACACAATCATAATTTACACCGACAAGAATTTTTGTTTTAACTTATCTTAGTCTTTACAACATTTTAGTCACATAAAAGACATACACTTTTAGGCTATGTTCACACAACGTCTTTTCATCTCCGTTTAAAATGACATCCGTCATTTTGAGTCTAAAATAACGGACGTTATTTAACAGCCTGACCTCCCCTTAGTGCAATGACTGGTTTGTACATTATACTAGTTTGGGGTTACTAACTGGACTTTGGCTGTGGCTTAATTGAAAAGTCCATTGAATTTAATAGTAAAAACGGAGACAGAATGGTGACAAAAGGAAAACTGTGTGTGAACTACAAATAAAAAATGTCCGCTGTTTGCAAAAGACATCCGAAAAAAATTATCATGTTCATTATTTTGATGCCCGCGGCAAAAACGTCCGTTATTCAATACGCTGTGTGCATTGGACGTCCGTCTTCCCATTGACTTCAATGCATTGCATTGCAGTGAGTTAAATCTCAGCAAAAATGGATTTTATTTTAAATATTAAAATCGGACGCCTTTTTAATATTTTTGACGTTGTGTAAACATAGCCTAACAGAGATTTAAAAGTAATCATCCAATTTTTATAAAGCTTCAGCCTTCCACCCGGATGAGTGCCTGAGAGGGGGGACAAACTAGCTAATACCATTCCTCCCGGAATTTTTTACCAAATTTTGTAATGTTTTGCCATTCTCCTTTACTAGGTACCATGGGGGAGAACTACCTCCTATCTATTAACAATCTGGCGTAAAAAAAAAGCCGACACAATACCTAATTTATATTCCTTATACCTGTCTCTATAGCTGAATTGTCTCCTAAAATGACTATCCTAGGATAACCCTCTATTTTGCCTTTGACCTTTTCATTAATACTTTTGACTATATCCCTCCAGTATTCTTTAATAACATTACACTACCAGATCATATGCAGTCAGTTGGCCTCTTCCTGACCACATCTAGGACAGTGATCATTCTCTCTCTTATTATTTTTTATAGAAATTTGGGGGTGAAATAAATTTGATAGAGTATATTAATTTGCACCATCCAGTGGTTCCATCCCCTTGAGATTGTCGTAAAGATCCCCCTAAACCACCCAAAAATAGCTCCTCAACGAGAATGCCTAAACCCACAATAGTCCATGGGCTGCTCAAGGGGTTCATCTTAATCTGGGTCTATTTCCTGCTCCAAATTAAAGAATTACGGATGGCAATAATTCTCTTACACGTACCTTCATTAAAACACGTTGGTAAGCTTTGAATATATGGAGCAACAAGGGAAGACAACTAGATTTGATAAGCACTATCCTGTCATCCCTGAAAGTTGAACGGTCATTCCAGGCACCGACAAGATTAAAGCATTGGGCATGGTCAGTCCCTTATCTTTACCCATTACCACAGTAAGGGATATGAACCAAGTTTCAATGGTTTCCTTTTTTATGGATTTTGAAATAGATTCAGAAAAAAGCACAGACCTACAGTGGAAGAGGGTAAGACATGGAGTCCATTTCAGTGACTGCAACCTGGAGGCAAAAAAATAAGACAAAGATAAACTTTACCATAAGTATTAACCAAGGACGTAGATTAGAACATGAACAATATTAACCCCTTCATGATCTTTTAAATCAAACCTGTCTCAAGTGGTCATAGCTCTGAGATGCTTTAACTTATCCAAGAAATTCTGAGATTATTTCGTCATGACACATTGTGCTTTAGGTAAGTGATAAATTTTGTCTCATATCCTTAATTTTTTTTAACTGGCAAAATTTGCATTTTTTTTAAATTCTCTGTGTTCCCTATGCACGTTAAATCACATGATAATCTTATTGCCAGCGTTTTTATGCACATGGTGATACTAAATTAGTTTTTTTAATACGTTCATTATTTGCATTGTGGCACCGGGAGATAGTGTGTATTTTTTATATAATTATATCTTTAGGCTATGTTCACAATGCGTATGATTCCGGACGTAGTGCGAACCGCGAATATACGCACGTAGTTTTGAGGTTGATGCATTCGCTTGAAAGTATACGATATACGCCCGCACAATGCACACTACGTATGAGCTTACGGCCGGATCGTATGCGGCGCCGTGAAAAATGAACACGACCATGTTCCAACTCACGGCCGTGGATTTCCATGCGGTCCCGTACGAAGTACTTATTTCAGCCAAATTGAACTTGATTTTTCGATCCAAAAGGTTCTGTGTGGTTTACAGGGCTGAGCGAAGATTTCCAAGTAAATTACCTGTTTCAGATCACTTCGAAACAAGCTAGGGAAGCCTAACTGTACTACAGGCGTATGTTCACGGTTCGTACACATCCGGACGCATGTCTATTTTTCCCACGCCCGTAGTTTCAGCCGCACATGTACGGCGGCGTACGAAATGCGGCCGGACTCGTACGCAGTGTGAACATAGCCTTAGTGTTTAGTGTTTACTATTACATTTTTATAATAGTCATAGACTCTTAGTAAACTATCAGCCCTGATAGTGAACAATGGGAAATGTCTCCTTCTTTTAACCCTACTAGATGCTGCTGTTGCACTGACCACAGCATCTATAGGTTTATCTTTCAGGATTCGCGCACAATTCCATCCTGATAGTTTGGCCCTTCCCTGAGAAATATCTGGCTGGTCCTGTGTTTTGAGATTCTTAAATTAGGCTTTTTTGCATATTTGTATTTCCCAGGTAGCAGTGCACCTCGGGTTTCACTGTATTGAGTACTTTAACCAGCAGCCTACAGAGTTATCTTTATGCTGGTCTCCCTGAGATCAGTGATATTTTTCCAGTATGTCTACTAGGCACTGCTCTCACCTAGACAGAATCCTGCTCCACACTGATGAGAGGCAACAACCAAAATAGCTGTCTGTGGATGGATACTTGGCCATGGTTTCTCCCTTGTCATTACATTGACTTATAGGGCCACTTAATATGGTGATTTTGTTGGTTCCCATACAAGAGTCATCCCTTGGCTGGGCCCTTCCCAGAGGGATATCTGGCTAGTCCTGTGTTTTGAGACTCTTAAATGAGGCTCCACAGGCTCTTTTTTGCATATATTTAGCTACGATTAACAGCCAGGACCTGCTGCAGACGGCACAGGCACTGCTTCTGTACCTATGTCATTCCATGGATATAACTGTACACCCAATTGTAAGAATGTACTGAAAATGGGACGTATAGTTACACCCATATGTGGGAATAGGTTAAAGCAGTACTCCAGCAATTTTTAGAAGTATATACAAATAGAATAAAAGTAATATACAAATGTGTATAACTTTCTGGTACCTATTGATTTTAAAGTATATATAAATATATTTTTCGCTGGTGTACCCCCTTAATATTATCAAGGAGTCACAGATAAAAACATAGTAAACCAACAATTCTCAATGAACAACCAATAGCCAGTTTGGAACCTTTACAGTCATAGAAGTTGCAAAAACTACAAAGAGTTGAAGTAAGAAGCAAATGTCTGAGTGCACATTGTTTCCTAAAACCTCCACTGCCATAGCCATTGACTTTTTTGTAAAATAGCTCGTACACATTTTTATATTTCTTTTTAAGCTGTATCTAAACACGGAAGCTATACTGTATACAGCACATTATGTTTTACTTTTTATATATACAATGGCAAATGAATGTAACAGTACAGACATACAGTCCCACTCTTCTTGGTCATATGTTTGTGATGTAAACAAAGCCTTTTTCTGTACAGCCTTCAGATGAGAAAAAAAACAGGTTGAAAATTTGGTAAGAACATCAAATACTTTTATTTAAATTTTTATAATTTAACTTTTCAAACAAACAATATGAACACCTAGCATCCTGTTAATTCTAAATATATTGGTTCAATGATAGATATAATGATCTAGTGATCAGCATACACTGATGATACATCTAGACTAAAAAATAAAAATATTTTTATCATATCTTTTGATTTGAAACCATTACTGCTTAGAAAATACGTTTAATTAAAATAAGTGTTTTTCTGCCGAGAGACTATGAATAACATATTTATCCAGCTTAAACCAATGTATCCCACACATTTACTGCTAAATCTTGTACGTTCTATGAACTGGACATTATGTCCATAAAGATTCAGTAAAAATTAAACACTAATGCATTTCCATTAAAGCCATCTTGGGCAGGCTGGAGTTGAACTGTGTGCTGAGCAGCTATAATAAAGTTAAATTAGCTTTCCAAACTCTCAGTAATGTTTTGCTGCCACCTAATGCTTTACAAGCAAAAGAAGCTGCTTAAGGAGAACACAATAATTTACTGCTTTAATTTTGCTTGTAGGCTGCTCCAATATAAATAATAACATATAAATGTTATTGTATGGAAACAATATTTATTTAGATAAAAGATGTTTTTACAACATTTGTAAAACTTATTTTGACTTCTTTTTTTTTTACTGAGTTCTTTCGATGACTATAAGAGGATGAAAACAGCGAGTGTCTAGGTCTTCTATGTTTGTATTATAAATTATTACAAATGTGAGCTCAAAAATGTTTGATTGACTTTCACTGTCTACTTAAAGCAGGTTTGTGCTAGAGATGATCAAACAGAGGTAATTTTCAAGTTCAATCGAACTCGAACCATTGGCATTTGACTCCTGCTGCCTTCTTGTTCCGTGGGGAAGTCGGAGACAGCCCGAGTACTGCCTGGAAAACAGGAATACAGCCTAGGTAATAGGCTGTATTCCTGTTTTCCAGGCAGGACTCGGGCTGTCTCCCCCATCCCCATGGAACGGTAAGGCAGCGGGAGTCAAATGCCAATGGTTTGAGTTTGAACATACCTAAAAAAAATTACCGCTGTTCGATCATCTCTAGTCTATGCCACAAATGATCTACCGTGTCCAAGTGAATAATGAAGTGAATAAATTGTGAAATAAGTCTACACCTGCTTCCAAGTACATTTGTATCATGATAAATCTGGCATGGAAGGAGTGCACCCCCCATAACCACCCACCCCCCTCTGTCCCTCAGGCAAACATGGTTTTTTGCTGGTGTACGTCAGGAAGAAAGCAAGAATCTGCACCTTCTCCTTGCATACACTAGGGCTGTATCCTTGATAAATCTCCCCCTAACTTCCTTTTTGAATACATCATCCAATCTTGATGAAATTTATTACAGCAGATCTCCATGTGAATACTTCTAAGCAAGAAAAACACTGCGGCCGGTGATCTATACTCTGTTTCAAAACACATTCTAAGTAGGAATGAGCGAACTTTTGAAAAGTTTGGTTCGGTTCGATCCGGCGAACTTTCGTGAAGTTCGGATTGGTCCGAACCGAACCGAAAACAAACCTTGCTCTAACGGCTGAATAATTGCAGCTACAATAGTGGGAGTGTGATAGGGTATAGTTTCGTTTTGGTTGCAGTTGATATTACAATGAAAAAAGTGGGGGGGAATGCAAAAATAATGAGAAAAAAATAATAATAATTATAGAAATAATAAAATATAGTAAATAAAAGTGCCCAAATAGTGACAAAAAATATTGAAAAAAAGTTTACAAGGAGGATGCGGCAGCACTTGATTGCACCCAGGCCAGTATTGTTGAGAAGAGACAAGTTGAGCAGCAGGAGGAGCCAGCGGTTGATTGCTCGCCTCTCAGGTCAGTATTGTTGACAAGAGACAAGTCGAGGAACAGGAGGAGACAGCAGTAGATTGCTCGCCTCTCAGGCCAGTATTGTTGAGAAGAGACAAGTCAAGGAACAGGAGGAGACAGCAGTAGATTGCTCGCCTCTCAGGCCAATATTATTGAGAAGAGACAAGTTGATCAGCAGGAGGAGGCAGCAGTTGATTGATTCCAATCCAGTATTATTGAGGAGAGGCTACTTAAGGAGCAGGCAGTAGTTGATCGATTCGAGGCTAGTAATATCAAGGAGAGGCTACTTGAGGAGGAGGAGGCAGCAGTTGATCGATTCCAGGCCAGTATTATTGAAGAGAGACTACTTGAGGAGGAGGCAGCAGTTGCTTGATTCTAGGCCAGTATAATTAAAAACAGACTACTTGAGCAGCAGTAGGAGGAGGCAGCAGTTGATTGATTCCAGGCCAGTATAATTAAAAACAGACTACTTGAAGAGCAGGAGGAGGCAGCAGTTGATCGATTCCAGGCCAGTATTATCGAGGAGAGGCTAATTGAGGAGGATGAGGCAGCAGTTGATTGATTTTAGGCCAGTATTATCGAGGAGAGGCTACTTGAGGAGGAGGCAGCAGTTGATCGATTCAAGGCCAGTATTATTGATTAGAGGCTACTTGAGGAGGAGGCAGCAGTTGATCGATTCAAGGCCAGTACTATCGAGGAAAGGCTACTTGAGGAGGATGAGGCAGCAGTTGATCAATTCAAGGCCAGTATTATCGAGGAGAGGCTACTTGAGGAGGAGGCAGCAGTTGATTGATTCAAGGCCAGTATTATCGAGGAAAGGCTACTTGAGGAGGAGGAGGCAGCAGTTGATTGATTCAAGGCCAGTATTATCAAGGAAAGGCTATTTGAGGAGGAGGAAGCAGTTGATCAATTCAAGGCCAGTATTATGGAGGAGAGGCGACTTGAGGAGGAGGCAGCAGTTGATTGATTCCAGTCCAGTATTATTGAGGAGAAACTACTTGAGGAGGAGGCAGCAGTTGATCGATTCCAGGCTAGTATTATCGAGGAGAGGCTACTTGAGGAGGAGGAGGCAGCAGTTGATTGATTCAAGGCCAGTATTATCGAGGAGAGGCTAATTGAGGAGGATGAGGCAGCAGTTGATTGATTCAAGGCCAGTATTATCGAGGAGAAGCTACTTGAGGAGGAGGAAGCAGCAGTTGATTGATACCAGGCCAGTTTTATCGAGGAGAGGCTAATTGAGGAGGATGAGGCAGCAGTTGATTGATTCAAGGCCAGTATTATCAAGGAGAGGCTACTTGAGGAGGAGGCAGCAGTTGATCGATTCAAGGCCAGTATTATCGAGGAGAGGCTACTTGAGGAGGAGGCAGCAGTTGATTGCTTCAAGGCGAGTATTATCGAGGAGAGGCTACTTGAGGAGGAGGCAGCAGTTGATTGATTCAAGGCCAGTATTATCGAGGAGAGGCTAATTGAGGAGGATGAGGCAGCAGTTGATTGATTCAAGGCCAGTATTATCGAGGAGAAGCTACTTGAGGAGGAGGAGGAGGAAGCAGCAGTTGATTAATACCAGGCCAGTATTATTGAGGAGAGGCTACTTGAGGAGGAGGAGGAAGCAGCAGTTGATTAATACCAGGCCAGTATTATCGAGGAGAGGCTACTTGAGGAGGAGGAGGAAGCAGCAGTTGATTGATACCAGGCCAGTTTTATCAAGGAGAGGCTAATTGAGGAGGATGAGGCAGCAGTTGATCGATTCCAGGCCAGTGTTATCGAGGAGAGACTACTTGAGGATGAGGCAGCAGTTGATTGATTCAAGGCCAGTATTATTGAGGAGAGGCTAACTGAGGAGGAGGAGGCAGCAGTTGATTGATTCAATGTCAGTATTATTAAAAACAGACCAGTTGAGGAGAAGAAGAAGGCAGCAGTTGATGGCTCTCAGGCCAGTATTGTTAAAAACAGACAAGTTGAGATGGCAGCTTCCGCAGCTCTTGATTCCACCCAGTATGTTTCCAAATAGACAATTGACGGTGGGGGCACTAAAGCACCATGGAGGTGACAGTGGCAAGAATGGGCCAACTTCCTGATGGTCTCCTGGGAGGATGTTGACCCAATGGGCAGTAATGGACATGTACTGCCCTTGCCCATAATTAGAGGACCAGACATCAGCACTCAGGTGCACTGTCTTGGACACCGAGAGTCCCAATGAGTCGCCAACCTTTCTCTTCACATAACTGTGCAGTGATGGGACAGCTTTGCTAGAGAAGTAGTGGTGGCTGGGAACTCTCCATCTGGGGTGCGCACACGCCACGAAATCCCTGAAAGGCTGGGAGTCCACAAGATTAAATGGCAGGGACTGAAGCACCAGCAACTTAACCAGGTGTCCGGTTAGTTTCTGTGCCATGGGATGGCTGCTGCAGTACACCTGACGTTTGGCCATGGACTCGGTCAGGGATTGCTGCCTCATTAGGGGTGTACATGGCATTGAGACTGTGCTGCTGCTGGCAACTGAGGCTGACGAGCCCTGAGTTCCAGTGAGAGGATGCTGCATGATGGGATCTGCAGTGTATGGTGCATCCTGACAGGAGGTGGTATTTGGGTCACGGTTTTTCCAGGCCTGTTGGTGTTGCCTTTCCATGTGCTTCCTCATGGATGTTGTCCCAAGATTATCACCCCTGCCACCACTGACCCTCTCATTGCACAGCAGGCACAGAGCGATATGCTTATCTGTCCCCAGGCGAAAGAACTGCCAGACGACAGAGGACTGTGGTTTGCTGCCAGCCACGGGGGGTCTTGCTGGTTGTTCACTGCCACCGCTGCCTGGGGGTCCCCTCTCAGGACCAAGGCTTAAAGGTATTGATGAAGTCTGCCTGGTAGGTTGTCTTCTACCCCTCCCTCTTGTGCTTTGCTTCCTTGCACCAGTGGGATGTTGCTGCTTCGGTAGCCCCTCACTTTCCTCCCCTGATGACGCCGAAGATAATGCTGCTTGAGGGCGCCACGTCCGATCAGCGACATCATCATCACCACCACTGATACTTTCCTCCAAGGGCTGGGACAGGATCTCAGTTGTGGCACTGGATGCCCCTCCCTGACTCTGTTGACTGCTTACAGCCAACACCTCCTCTGCAGCCTCTGCACGTTCCACCTGCTGCCTTTGGGGGACTACTACCTCCTCCTCATTATCATCACTAAAAAGTGTTAGAGACTCCAAGGGCAAATCAAGGTTTGCCAAGAGTTCCCTGGCAGAAGGTGCCCCAAAGGTGAGTGGCATATTAATAACAGGGGACAAGGCAGAGGACTGTTGCCGACCGTCCCATGTAAGGGTGGTGTCGGATGATCCAGCCGACCTCGTTTGGGAGCTTTGGGCAGTGGAACTGGAGGATTGGGTAAGCCAATCTAGAACCGCTGGCTGTGTGGTTCTTACATGACCCGTGGGCATCTGGGGTAGCTGCACCCTGCTGCCACGCCTGTTGCCCCGGCTGCCACCAGGCCTGGTGCTGCCACTTCTCCTACCCTCACCGCCTGCCGTTGCAGTCCTTGCCTGGGAAGTGCTGGAAGTAGGACGCTTGGACATAGTTGTTTGGTTGGTGTAAATTTTGAAAAAGAAATAATCTATTGGCCAGGAGGCACCTTTGTGCCTTTCAGTGACTATTGCCTTGTGGGTTGGAGGCACACAGCAAAGCAGAAATTTACAGGTTATCACAAAAAAAACTATTATTTTTTATTTTTTAACTTTTTTTGGTTGCGGGTGGCTTAACGGGTGTGACGGCAACCAGCAGAGCACAAACGGACAGCTTTTGTGGGGCGCTAACTTAGCGTCAACTAAAACAACTTATCACAAACAAACAAACAATTTTTTTTTAAGTTTTTTTTTTACTTTTTTTGTTGCGGGTGGCTAAACGGGTGTGACGGCAACCAGCAGAGCACAAACGGACAGCTTTTGTGGGGTGCTGACTTAGCGTCACCTAGAACAGCTGATCACAAACAAACAAAAAACCTTTTTTTATTTTTTTAAAAGTTTTTTTAAACTTTTTTGGTTGCGGGCAGCTAGACGGGGTTGACGGCAACCAGCAGAGCACAAACGGACAGCTTTTGTGGGACACTGACTTTGCGTCACCTAGAACAGCTGATCACAAGCAAACAAAAAAACTTTTTTATTTTTTTGAAGTTTTTTTAAACTTTTTTGGTTGCGGGCAGCTAGACGGGGTTTACGGCAACCAGCAGAGCACAAACGTACAGCTTTTGTGGGGCGCTGACTTAGCGTCACCTAGAACAGCTGATCACAAACAAACTTTTTTTTTTTTTTTTTTAAGTTTTTTTTTTTACTTTTTTGGTTGCGGGTGGCTAAACGGGTGTGACGGCAACCAGCAGAGCACAAACGGACAGCTTTTGTGGGACGCTGACTTAGCGTCACCTAAAACAGCTTATCACAAGCAAACAAACTTTTTTTTTTCAATTTTTTTTCAACTTTTTTGGTTGCAGGTGGCTAAACGGGTGTGACGGCAACCAATAGAGCACAAACGGACAGCTTTTGTGGGGCGCTGACTTTGCCTCACCTAAAACAGCTTATCACAAGCAAACAAACAAACTTTTTTTAATTTTTTTAAAGTTTTTTAAAACTTTTTTGCTTGCGGCTATACGCGGTTAACGGCACCCAGAAGAGCAGCAACGTCTAGCGTCTCCTCTCTGTCACGGAACAGTAGCTGGTTCAATGCTACGTGTCCTGACTGACTCTTCTCACTTTTCTCTCCCTATTTCTTTTTTTTCTCTCCCTATCTCTCCCTAGATATCACAATTTTGAGTTAGATGCCTATCTATCCCTCTCTCTACCTAACTTGATTTCTCAGCCTCTTTCACTATGTATGGGCTTATCCAGCTTCCCTGGATCTTGCGATTTTTTTTTTTTTATTTTCCTCTCTCCTGCTTCTCTCGCAAACAATATATACTCCTTCTCTATCTCTCTCTGTACTTATCCAGTTGTTTGGATATGTAATCTATGTGTTTTCCCTCTCTCTCTGCAGTCTAGACACCCAATGAGAAAGAGCATGGACGCTCAGGCACTTCCTGTTCCTGTAGTGACGTCACACACCTTGATTTTCACATAATAACAGGACAAAAGGGATTATAGGAGTAATAATTCCTTATGTCCTCTTCCATTCTGTGAAAACAATACAGTTTTGCGACGACGTTGCGATTTTAACAAACTTCGTAACGAACTTTTGGAAAGTTCGGTTCGGTACCGAACCAAACTTTTTGCAAAGTTTGTAACGAATCTGGTTGGTAACGGTTCGGTTCGCTCATCCCTAATTCTAAGGCTATGTTCCCACACAGTATTTTTGCTCAGTATTTTGCAACCAAAACGAGGAGTGGATTGAAGACACATAAAGGCTATGTTCACACACTGTTGAAATTTAGTGGATGGCAAACTTTTAATGGCAAATAATTTCCATTATTTATTTTTTTTAAAAGGGTGTTCTTTTGAAATAATGCCCGCTATTTACCATCAAATGACAGCCATCCACTAAATTTCAACAGTGTGTGATTATAGCCTTTATGTGTCTTCAATCGACTCCTGGTTTTGGTTGCAAATACTGAGCAAATACTGTGTGGGAACATAGAGGGACATTTACTAAGGAGTCTAATAGGTGCAACTATTCTAATGGGCACAAATATATACCTTGTGCATGTGTGCAGAATAAAACTCTAAAAAAAAGTGCTATACAGATATACAAGTACTATAGTTGGACCCTTGCAAGAGTGTATATGACATAGGTGTTTCCCTGAGGCACAAATATATACCTCGTGCATGTGTGTAGAATAAAACCTTATTCCTGCATAGACCCTGTAATGGTGAGTTTCCTGCATAGACCCTGTAATGGTGAATATTGAAGTCTAAAAAAAAAATTTGACTTTGAGATATTGAAAAGATAATGATGTTACTGACATGTGGAGCCCTAAATTCAACCAAATACACTACCCCTGTATCATATAGATGCTTAAAACTATGAAATCGAACCACAAAAATCTGGAAGTCCGGTCGGAACGAACTTTTGAAAAGTTCGCTCATCTCTAGTATTAACCACATCAGTGTTTCTCACAATTGGGAAAGTTGGGTCACAGCAGCAATAAACAGTGCAGAAAAGGTATATTTAGTGTTTTACAACTAATCAAAGATTTCAGGATTATTTTGAAATTTAGGTAATAAAATTAAAAATCATACAAAATGTACTGAATTTCCATATTTTTCACTTTGTAAGACGAACCTGAGTATAAAATGCACCTCTAATTTAGGCAACTTTAGGCTATGTTCACCTCTCTCCTCCCTGGTGAGAGCAGGGGAGGACAGAGCATTATTAGCCGAACTGAAGCTTAGTGAGGTTATTGGAGCGCACAATTCCTTAACAGCTACTTGTGAGAAATTAGAGGAAGAACTTCAGTCTTTTCGTGACAAACATACGATTCTGGATGATGTTCAAAGGCGCAACAATGTTAAACTGCGGGGAGTGCCTAAAGCTGTTGCTCTTTCCGAGTTACCAACTTACACACAAAGGCTCCTGAGTAGCGTGCTCCGAGACTGCTCAACTCAAGATTTGCTTATTGATTAGGTAAAGCGACTCCCGAGACCGGATCATCTCCCATCTGATGTCCCGAGGGACGTAGTGGTTCGGTTCCACTATTTACATGTGAAAGCGAAATTTATGGCGGAGGTGAGGGACAAAATAAATCTCCCAAACGACTACAACAGTGTCACAGTATTTACTGATCTATCTCCAGGGACTTTGCAAAAACGTCGAGCTTTTTCTGGTGTCACGAGATCTTTGAGGGAAAAAGGAATTTCATATAGGTGGATAAACTCAACTCAGTTGCTGGTCCCATACCATGACGTACAACACCGTATTACTAGCCCGGAGGAGGGCCAGCGTTTGCTAACTACATGGAACTCTGCTTAAGCTTTTTCGCTTGATTATTACGGCCTTATCTTCGGATACTCCTAGGTCTCTGACTAGGCCGGACTATGTGCCCCTTCTCCCCATGCCAAGTGGCTTGCTTGCCCGTGTCCTTGACTGGCATGTCATCATTATGCTTATATCAGCCTTTTTCCTGAGCATTCTTTACTACCTTTTAACCTTTGATACTCTTCTATGTATATTCATATCAGCATACTCTAACACTCTCTTGCTTCTTGTTGTCGTGTGCCCTTTGTTTCCCTCCATCGTATTGCTACTTATATGCTATGACTAGCGAGGTTGTATATTATGTGATCTTTAAGCTTACGTCAGCTGTTGTTTATCCCAGCCTGTACATTGTCATTTTATTATGCCATTGTTTTCCAATCTATGTTTGTTATAATTATGAAACTCTTTCAATAAAAACTATTGAAACATTAGGCTATGTTCACACTGCGTATGATTCCATCCGTAGTTCGTACGCCACCGTACATGTGCGGCTGAAACTACAGGCGTGGGAAAAATCGGCATGCGGACGGATGTGTACGAACCGCGAACATACGCCCGTAGTACAGTTATGCTTCCCTAGCTTGTTTCGAAGCGATCTGAAACAGGTCATTTACTTGGAAATCTTCGCCCAGCCCAATAAAACACACAGAACCTTTTGGATCGAAAAATCAAGTTCAATTTGGCTGAAATAAGTACATGACCACAAGTAAATCCATGGCCGTAAGTTGGAACATTTCCGTCCTCAAACAATGGTCTTGTTCATTTTTCACGGCGCCGTATACGATCCGGACGTAAGCTCATACGTAGTGTGCATTGTGCGGCCGTATATCGTATACTTTCAAGCGAACGCATTGGCCTCAAAACTACGTACGTATATTCGCGGTTCACACTACGACCGCAAAGATACGTAGTGAACATAGCCTAAAAGAGGAAAAAAATATTTCATGCCAATTAAATTTCTCTGGTGGTCTAAGGCTGTGAAGGTAATAATGCAGTGAAGGGCTCAAAGTTTATTGAAATGACAAGTCCACTTTAACACTTTCCATGACAGTACCCTGTATTCATACATACACAGCTCTGCTATATGCACAATACACACCCAACCGTGCCGAACAATACACCCCCAGCTATGGTACATCATACACACTCTGCTCTCCTACATCATACACAACCAGCTACATCAAACACACTCAGCTCTGCTACACAAACATACACAGAGGCACACACAGTGTTGTATCAATACAGAGACACACACCTCTGCTACACCACCATACTCAAACAGCTCTGCTACATGTATACAGACACAGAAAGACAGACACAAATGTAATCCCTTCAGGACTGTGCAAATTTTCGTTTTTGCGCTTTCATTTTTAACTTTTAAATTTTAATTAAATTTTTAAATTTTATGCAACAAATTTTGCACTTTAGCGGACTTTTTGCGATTACGCCATTTACCGTGCAAGATCAGGAATGTGATAATTTAATATTTCAGGCGAGTGCGCACGCGGCGATACCAAATATGTTTATTTATTTTTATTTATAAAATGGGAAAAGGGGGGTGATTTGAATTTTTTTTAGGAGAGGGTTTTTTTTATTAATAAAAAAAAATATATTTATTTTTTTACACAGTAATTGGAAGTCCCCTGGGGACTTCTATATACTCAACATTGATCTGTGTATATAATAGAGCACCAATCTATTAGATCGTTGCTCTGTTGGTCTGGTCTGCTGCAGATCAGATCAGCAGAATTCCGAGCCGGGATCAGCGTCATTTGGAGGCTAAGGCCCGGCCGGATAAGTTAAACAGATCACCTCTCTGTGATCGCATAGCGGGGGCGATCTGCCCACTAGACACCAGGGATGAGGGATAAATAGTAGTTTATATGCAGCTTATTGCCGTGGTCCCGGGCTATTAATAACACCCGGGTTCAAGGCGGCTCAGAGTGGTGTCACCGTGCGTCCCCGCTCTGAACTCCCTTTGCCAACAGAGGACATACAGTAACGGCCTTGGTCGTGAAGGGGTTAAATACAAATTGTATTTACCTACAGTATCTATAAAACACAGTATCTGAAGGACCAAAAGGACCTTCAGTGATGTCACAGTCATGTAATCAGTCAACGAAGGTTCTTCAGCTCCCAAATAAGTTTCCAGGGACTTTAACATGCAGGACTTTTGGAGGTGATGCACACCTCCAGATTCCTCTCCTGCCGGCACGGATCTCACTGATCACTGTCCATCAGGAGAAGGGAGAGGACTGTGCATCTATCAGTAGCTTCACAGCTCATCCATCAGTCAGGTACAATGTAGAATCAGCCCAGTGCCCCACCATTAGGAAACAGTCAGAGCGGTCTGACAGTGCCACTATTTTGAATTTGTTAGTGTGCATGAAGGAACAGTTAAACTGCTAGCATTATAAAAACTACCAGCATAATAAAAGACTTGAATAAAAAGAGAGACTGTCATGCTCGTGAACCTCTAATAAAACAATTTCTGTAACTCAGCACTAGTATCTAGTGTTTCTCCAGAATAATATCCATTTTAACTGGATATAAAAGCGGGTTTAAATGGCAACTACAGCAGCACAAGTCACATCTAAAATCTATTTTGTTGTTTGTATTGTGTTTTCCAAATGAAATCCTCTCTATTTTGCTATAAAAGTCTGGATAGAACATATGCTGCAAACTGACTAAAACAAATCTATGCTCTGAACTAGCTGACTGATTAAACCTGAAGTTACTTAAATTATATAGCATGTTATCATAGGGAATCAGAAAAATATACAGTGCACTAACACACTTTAGAAATGACATGATATTAAAGTGTTTTAAAAAATTTCACCTATAAGGAACAAGCACTGGAAAAGACATATAAATGTCCTAGAGCTAAAAATAATTGTATTGGCATGAACCAATAAAAGTGGTAAAATGGGCACATGTTTTTTTTTTGTTTTATTTTTGGCTTAAAAATGCAGCCAGATTTCTCCAATAGAGAAAAATTAAATGCAATACTGACAGGACGTTTTTGGTTTGGTGTTTTTTGTGCGTTGGCAGTTTTGTTAAATTGCAGCAGGCAATGTGTTTGGGCATTTGCACAATTCCAATTATGCAATTAATCACCACTATAACGCAGACAAACAAGTTTATTAAATGTTATACCAATCCAGGTGGTTGCCATCCTTAACCCCTTCATGTCCACAATACGTATATATACATTCCTGCTGCCCTGTGCCCCATGCAGCAGGAGCATATATGTATATAGGTTACTGACTTCAGGGGCTTTTGATGTGTGCGGGACCGCTGCAGTGTGAGCGGTCCCACACACATCAGTGTGTCTGGGGCTGAGGATAATGACAGGCAGCCGTGATCCCGCAGCTGTCCCTGCCTTCTTGCCTCAACGTGTTCTAAGTGACACAGGACAACTTGGAGCCACCCTCTACTCTAATATAGGTGGAACAGGATATGAGACAAAAGTGAGACAGGGACAAATGTACACAATGGCAGGTAGTCAGCAAGTGAGGGTCAAACTAGGAGAGGCAGATACTAGTATAGAGTCAATGAGGTAAACCAGAGTAAAAAAAAAAAAAACAGGATAAAAATACAGACCAAGTCAGGAGACAAATACGTAGTCAGGGACACAAGCCAGTAAGCAATAAATCAGGATAGTAAATCGCAGGGTGGGAAGTGAGTATAGACACACTATGTATACGCTATAGCAGGCATCAGGCAGAGTGAGTGTCTGAGTTTTAAAGGAAACCAGGTCCTGGGTTCAGAGGTAATTGGAGCAGACCAACAAGGACATAGACAGGAGGATAGGGCTGTCAATCACCAGCAAGGCAAGGAGTTAACCATTTAGGTGCTGGTCACTCCAGAAATTGCAAAAATAGTTCACAAAAATTCAATCAACTAGCCCAAGGCAGAATCAACCCATGTTCACACTAGATATATACAGAATCATCCTGGCTGTATTGCCCGTAATGAAGGACACCACCAGGGTGCATCCGGGAGAGGAGCAGCACAGCGGATGCTTACAATTGATCTCTACTTCTTGTTCCCTAAACAATTTCTGAAAGATTTCTGCAAGTTGACAGGGTAGATTATCTGGATGATTCACTGTCCTTCTTTGGGCCACTTTAGGTACTACTCAATGAATACTAGGACCATCCCACAAGACCTGCTGTTTTGGAGATGCTCTGATCCAGTCATACAGCACATCTCAAATTGACATTTATCAAAATTGCTCAGATTCTTACACTTGCTATATTTCCTGCTTCCAACACTTCAATTTCAAGAAATGTCTGCTCATTTGATACCTAATATATCTCACCCCTTGACAGATCCCATTGTAACAAGATAATCAATGGTATCCACTTCTGTGGATTTAATGCCATAGCAATAGCTTTTATAAGTTTACCTCTCTGGAAGGCTTCCATTGAATCCTAAATAGTGTTTATTGACGTTTACTCCGTAATAAAATTTGGGATAGCCCAAAAAACTGTTCTTTTGGAGTGAACTAGAATGAATGCAAGCCAGGCCTTCTATTCCATACAAATAATCTTCTAGATAAATGGGCAAAAATACCCACAGACAGGCTTCAAAATTATGTTGAACAGGGGTGTCAAACTGAATACACGGTAGGCAAAAATTTTTAAAAATTGGACACAGTTGCTTAATATTAGTTGAGGTGGCATTCCTGGCACTGTCAGAATGACATATGCTGTGCACTATGATAAGTTATATGATATAATAAATTGGTATGGCATTCAAGCATCGCATAAAAAGGTAAAGGAAAGTTTAAGAAAGACAACTCAGCCCCCTGTGCCAACCACATCCGCAATTAACCCACCCAGCAGTAACCTGTGTTTATTAAAGGTGGCTGCTAGGGGAAGCCAATTGTGGTGAGCTCCTTACCTAAAGAAGCCGGCACTGCTGCACTTAGGACTCCTATCAATAGGAAAGCTTCTAAGTCACTGTAGATGGCTGGGCTTAGGCCTAGTATGCTGGCCCCTCTATAGCGGGAAGTAACCAGTTTCATGGGTGGAACGTCTGGTAATGACATGGACACCAGTGGCGGATTAACTGTATCATGAGCCCTGGGCTGTTAACAGAATTTGATCACCAATTCAATATCTATAGTTCACCTTAGGCACCACACTTATAATACCTCCTGCCCACCTATATATCAAAGGAACCCCCTTCATAGTACTCAAAATGTATATACGTTACTGATTTCAGAGGCTTTTGATGTGTGCGGGACCGCTGTAGTGTGAGCGGTCCCACACACATCAGTGTGTCTGGGGCTGAGGATAATGACAGGCAGCCGTGATCCCGCAGCTGTCCCTGCCTTCTTGTTGTTCTAGGTTCTAGGTGACACAGGACAACTTGGAGCCACCATCTATGCTAATATAGGTGGAACAGGATTTGAGACAAACGTGAGACAGGGACAAATGTACACAATGGCGGGTGGTAAGCAAGCAAGGGTCAAACTAGGAGAGGCAGATACTAGTACAGAGTAATAATGCCCCCTGTAGCCCAAGCAGTATTAGTTCCTCTATTAGTATTTTCTAATACTGTCCTATAAAGTAGTTACCTGAGTATTTCTACCATATAGTAGGTAATACTATGATAGTGACCCATTTAGTAGTCAGACCCCCCAATAGTGCCCCAAATGGTAGTCAACCCCCGACCCAGAGTTTGACATGCCGGGTGAAAAAAGTCTTCCAGCAAGAGTAGTAACTGTTATAGGTAAAAAGGGGAGTTCACTTCATATTAAAGACTGTGACTTAAGAATAATATGTCCTAAAAGCTCCTGTAGCGGTAATGTGTAGGAGACCCAATACTTTTGACGTTATAGTGTTATTTATGAAAGGAGACTTCTGGCAATAAATTTTATTTAAGTACTGTATTGCCCCCCCCCCCCCAAAAAAAAAAAAAAAAAAAATTACACAAATTACCAATATGCTGTTATTACTGGAAATGCTTTATATTTTTATTCCTAGATAAAATAGTGATGTCCCGACCCGACTCCCAGAGCTGTGCGGGCTGTGGCTGCTGGAGAGGGTGATGGCAGGGGGACACTGAGGGACACAGGGCACTGGAGTGACACTGAGCATCCCTCTGCCATTATCCCTCCAGCAGCCACAGCCCGCACAGCTCTGGGAGTCGGGTCGGGACATCACCATGTTATCCAGGAAGTGACATCACCATGTTGTCCAGGAAGGGAAGCCTTGATGCAGTAGTAATGATTGGTAATTTATATAACTTTTGGTGGGGCAATACAATACTTTAATAAAAAAATTTTACAGATTTCTCTAAGGATCTGTAGATATTGTAATTCTATCAAATGTCTATAAAGAAATCCTGTTACTTATCTATACATATAAGGGGTTGGATACCTATTTCTTCCATAAATCTGAGGCTATATTCAAGGACATTTCAGACATTACTAAGAAGCAATATGAAAACAGTAGAGAGTGATCATCGGGTAAAATACTATCACTAATTACTAGATATTATAGAAAGCATCATAAAAACACATCCTCGATGTACAACATTTTGGTACAACAAGGCTAATAGAGCTGCCTTTTTATTAAGGTGGATTTTATTTAAGGCAAAGTGTTTACTGACATAATATCATCCCTAACAAAGTATTTTTAAATGAATACCTTGTACCAGTTTTGTTTTTTAATTGGATACCTTTTCACTTTGTTTTATTTCTTTTAGCATTAATGTAATGGATACCATCACGGATCCAATCCCATTTTAATCAAATTTACATTAAGCTTAATGTGATAAACAAGTGATTTTATAATGCAGATATATATTGTTTCTCATTACATTCCCAATCAAACTGATTATAAAGCAATACTGCTTTTGCTGTGCCATATTGAGATTTAGTAAGCAAATAGCTTTTAGCATCTTATAAAAGTGCATGAGCAAGTAATATCTGAAATTCATGTACTGCAAAAGCATTGAAAACTTTTTATGTGGAGAATATATATATATATATATATATATATATATATATATATATATATGTAATGTCCTGTATACCTGTACTGTATAGTTGGAGTAGGGGGTCTAACATTTATTTCTGTGGATCTGTTTCTATGCAGCTGGCCCAAGCAACCAATCAGATTGCAGCTCCCTGTGAAAATGAAAGCAGTAATCCTATTGGTTGCTAAGGCTTCCAACTGCCATTACTGCTGGAGAGCTGCAGCGCTAATTATGTTACCTGTGTGTGCAGTGTGGAGATTCTCCCATTCATTTCTATGGGGCACTCTTCCCTATCATGCTTCGCTCCTGAACATCTGGCAAGGATGGGACCTTTGCTTTAACCTTCCCAGGCACCCAATGTGTCTGCGTGCCAAATTTGGGGTCAAACGGTTTAGGCGTTTGGAAGTCTATAGAGGACAGGCGGACTGACAGACAGACAGTCTTTCATTTATATGATATAGATATGCACCTTTTAAGCAGTGAACCACGCAGAGAGTAAGGGCAGGGGGTGACAATATTACTTTATATGCAGCATACATATGTGTCCTTAATCCGATTCTTAATGACTCAACATATCTCGAAACGTATTTTGTTAGATGACAAACTTATATTCTATATCTATTGTATACTATTTGTGTCTCTGTGCGGCCCCCCATTATTGTGACGTACATTTCAGCCCATGGAGAGTTAGGGCAGTATTACACAGCCCTTTGACTTGATGAAGGCGAGCGCCGATATGCTAGATCAGTACTCGCTTACTGAGCCCATATACGGCTTGATAATCATGCAGCAAGGGCTACATGGACATTGCTGTGCAGACCTTGTAAAATAATAAACTATCCTGGTGGTTGGTTGAGCAGCCTGTCACTTCAGACAATGCCAGGAGCAAGCCGAAGCTAGCAGACATCAGCGAGCACAGAGAGGTATGAATAGTTGTTTTTTTTTTCTTTTTTTACACAGTCATGAACCATTAGGCTATGTTCACTATTAGGCTATGTTTCCACAACGGTGTTATACTGCCGGATGCCAGGCGGCGTTTGGCACATTCCTGCAGCTCTATACCACTGTATTGACTGCAGGAACATTATCTTTTACAATTGAATTGTGGGCACCATTGTCATTATTGCTGTCATCAGCTGATCTGTCAAATTAGCCTCATTTGGCAGATTATCAATCCGTATAACAGGGCCCTGATACTAGTATGTCGCTATTTTGAATTGATTAATTAAAACAGCCTGCACCAATAATCTGATGTGAGTTGATACAAAACACGTGGCTTACATGAGTTGCACCACCTTTATGCTATGTTCACACAATGTCAAAAATAGAGAAAAGCTGGCCAATTTTGATATTTAACAAAACGTCTGTTATTGCCGCAATGTAACTGACTGCAATGGAAATGCATTGAAGTCAATGGAAAGACGGACGTTCAATGCACACAATGTATTGAATAACGAAAGTTTTTACCATGGATGGCAAAACAACAAACATGATGATTATTTTTGGGCGTCTTTTGCAAACAGCGGACATTTTTTATTAGTTGTTCACACACAGTTTTTCTTTTGTCACCGTTTTTTCTTCGCCATTTTAAACAGAGCTGAGAAAACGTGGTGTGAACATAGCCTCAATGTTTTTTATACTTTTTTTGGACATATTTGCACTATGCTTAAGAAGAAGGCATGACTTACTTTTTTTTTCAGATATGAGACTACTTCAGATATTGGAAGCTGCACATTAAATGTCACTATTTTTTTTAGTTATGATGGCTATATACATGAAGATGTACAGTGCTACCTAACCAGTACACATTACATTAAATGTCTTTTCCATTTTGAACATCACCGCAATATTACATACTGTATATTAACCATTGTTCTTTTACAAACACCTTAAAGGCAGACAACAGTTCTAGTTACTTTAGACTTTCTAATTACTCTGTTTTATTGCTTCGTTTTTTTCCCCCTGTACAAAATGCTTTTTCATTACACGGATATATGAGGCAGAACATAATGTACAAACATTGTAAATTTACTTTATATCATATCACAATGATCTTTTGACAAAATGATGTTGTTTACTTTATGTACAAGGTAACATCTGATTTTATGTAAAGAGAAATGGAATTTCCTTTGTAAGTGACATTTCCAAATCTACTTTGATTATTTTACTGTCTATTCAATCATTCAGAAAAGTTACCCAAATCTTACATGTATGGTATTCAAATACTTAAAATACTTATGTATAAGTTAAACATTTTTTTTATACCAGTTTCTAAAGATTAATGATTCTATGCTTACTAAACACAATGGGTGTGTGTATGGGGGGGATTATAAACCCAGGCCCAGCATTCGTCTTGCAGGCATACACCCTGTTCGCCGGATGGTTGGGCAGGAAGGCCTCTTCCAGCATCTGATTTACTATAAATTATGCTTGCTAGCTGATGTGAATCATTGCAAAAATCTACACCAACCTTTCTAAGGCTATGTTCACACTACGTAAGAGACCGGCCGTTCCGCGACCCCGGCCGGGTCACAGAACGGCTGGTCTTAGGTTGGATCATCTCGGCCGGTACTTAAGTACCAGCCGGATGATCCTTTCGGCCGCAGAGCTCTGATGCGGGCGCATCAGCGCGCGCCCGCAGCAGAGCTTCCCATAGCACACAGTGAAGCGAGCGGCCGGAGCCGCTTGCTTCACTGTGTGAACTGACATCTCTCTGCGGCCGGAATTCACTGAATTCCGGCTGCAGTAAACTGACATGCCAGTTGTTTGCGACGGCATATGGGATCTCGGAGCGTGTACGATGTGTGTACGCTCCGGCTGGGATCCCATAGAGAAACAGGCATTGTTCCATCGCGGTAAAAGTAAGGCCGTTGTTGCCATTGGCAACAACGGCCGTACTTTTACGTAGTGTGTACATAGCCTAAGGCTGTGTTCACACAACATTTTTTCTTGTCCAGTTATATTTTTTTAAAACTACCTCCATCATTTTAAGTTCAAAATAACATCCATTATTTTGAGGATTGGCCGCCCATCTACTGTTGATACATTATTCTAGTTTAGGTGGACTAATTGTCCTTTGGGTGTGTCTTTAATTGAAAAATCCATTGAATTTAATAGTAAAACCAAAAAAGGACAGTGAAAAAAGAAACACTGTGTGTGAACAACTAAGAAATAATGTCCAGTGTTTGCAAAAGATGTCAGAAAATAATTGTTATGATCATTATGTTGACATCCGTGCAGATAACATCAATCATTTGATACACTGTGCATTGGACATCCATGATTCCATTGATTTCAATGCATTGCATTGCAGTAAGTTAAATCGCGGCAATAACAGATGTCTTTTTAATTATAAAAAGCGGACGCCTTTTTTTCTTTTTTGACGTTGCGTGAACATAGCCTAAGGCTGCCACAAGGCAAATCAGATTTGACAGATTTACTGTGAAGCGTGCGTCTCTCAATAAATCTGGAGTGTTCTTTAGAACAAGCGTTAAAATAATGAACATACAAAATACAAAACTAGAAAAGAAAGAGCTGCTGCACCTCACACCCATGGCTGACACTAATGCCTCTTGGCTTCATATAAAAACCAACGCCAGAATGTTGGTATATAATTTGATGAAACCATATTGCCTCATGTATCTCTTTCTCCCAGTCTACCTGTTGGTGCAATGGTGAGTAGTAACACCTTGTTCACACTCGTGTTGCTTGGCGGCCACCTTCTCCGCTGACGGAAAAGTGTCAGCCATGGGTGTGAGGTGCAGCAGCTCTTTTTTCTCTAGTTTTGTAAAAAAAAAAAATTAATATACCTCTTATTTCCGGATACTGTTTGCCCAAACGATAGCAGTTAAAACAACGTAAAGTGTAGATGTTCTTTACATTGCAGTGAATGGTTATTTGATTTGCACGCACACCCAGCGGTGCCCGCAAGTCAACTTTAATTTAAAAAAAAAATTCCTGCAGCTTATACAGCTGTATCCGCTGCAGGAAAGTGTCAAACGTGCTATGCAATGGATGGTGTTATACATTATTTAAACATAGCCAACCTATGGCTCACTGCAAGATAGAAAGTCTATTGAGCCTTTTGCAGTGAGATGGAAATTATATCAAGCTGAAAGAAAATATAAAAACAACTTAAAGGGGTTGGCCACATTTTAGTAAAATAGTTCAGTGTACAGTATTAGTAAGTGTACTCACAGCACTTACTGACAGCAGCTCCCTGTGTACCTCATAGAGCTAAAATCAGACCCTCCCCCTCCAGGCTGGGCTGCACTGCTCTGTGGGAAGTTTATCCATAAAATGGCCAACATGGAGGAGCATGTGACCATGCTCCGCCCCCCAGTGTCCACGACTGAGCCTGTATATGCCTAAGGGGGACATTGAGAGGCGGAGCATGGTCAGCCGTCATATGGACAGACTCACCACAGAGAAGGGCAGCCCACCCGGAGGAGGGGAGCCTGATTTTACCTCTATGAGGTACAAAGGGAGCTGCTGTCATTAAGTAATGTGAATACACTTACTTATACCACACACAAAACAATTTTACTATAAAGGGGCCAACACATTTAAGCACACATGTGCTCTCGCCTCCCACTACATCACCCCCACAAGGTAAGTTCATTTGCACTTTTCTATGGGACACTGTTTCAAGATCCTATTGGAAACAATTGCAATAACACCTTTGCTTGATACCACCTATTACCTCATCTTGGCTCTGCTCATTCTTTCATCTGTATTCAAGCAAGTGCTAGAAGCTAATAAAACAAGACTTGAATGAACGTCTGCGACACTCTCGCTTCAATTTATTACATTACTACAAAACTTTCATCTCCCATATTTTGCAAACATAATCATGTGTTACTGACTTAAATGGGAAATTTTCTAGTTGCTTGGCTTATGTATGCACAACTGCTGTCTCAGAACTATAGAAAAAGGAAACCTCTGACAAAGATGGATTATTTTATGCTGGGAAAAGCAGCTCATTCACTTTATTACAAAGGTGGAACGTTTGCATTTATTTTGGCTCTTTAATGTGGGTGATGGTGTGGAAGCTTCCTCATTCGTCTCTACCAGTAAAAGTGAAGGGTTATTTGTTTTGTTTTATTCAGTCAAATGAAGTCTCATAAGACTGGATGTCACAGAAGCACATGGTACGATTTACAAAATGAGGCTTGGTTCACACTATGTATATTTCAGTTAGTATTGTGGTCCTCATATTGCAACCAAAACCAGGAGTGGATTAAAAACACAGAAAGGATCTGTTCACACAATGTTGTAATTGAGTGGATGGCCGCCATATAACGGTAAATAACTGCCATTATTTCAATATAACAGCCGTTGTTTTAAAATAACAGCAAATATTTGCCATTAAATGGCGGCCATCCACTCAATTTCAACATTGTGTGAACAGATCCTTTCTGTGTTTTTAATCCACTCCTGGTTTTGGTTGCAATATGAGGACCACAATACTGACTGAAATATACATAGTGTGAACCCAGTGAGTGTGTATCTCTGAGAACATCACTGTGTAAATGGAAACACACTTAAGTAATTTCATCAACTCTTACTAATATTATAAAAGCATATAAAGCTTTATTGTCTGTCTACTATTATTGAAGAGCACATATTTCAGAATTTTGCTTTCTATTTATTATTAAAATGTAAATCACTATATTTTGGTACAATGCTGCAAAACTGACGGATGACTAGTAACATCACACCTTATTTTCATGCGAAATATGTAAATTGCCATGTAATGTTTACACAAATGAAGCAAAGGCCATGTCCTCATTGGAAGATCTTTTATTTTGGTACCTTTATTTCATTTTTTAATTTAAAGGACCTGTGGCTAATGCTAAACTTTTTTTCTTTCTTTTTTTTAATTGCCTTAGGTACCCTCATTCTAATGCTGTTTTTACTCTCTAGCTACACTCCCTGGTGTAGGGTATGAATGCAAACAGCAATTCTATGTTTCCAAATGCAATATATTGCACTTGGGAAGAAGGGATCCTCTATCTGACTATCATATCAGCAGTTTTGTGTTAGAAAAGACTTCAGAAGAAAAGGATTTATGGGTAGTGATTTCTGACACACTTAAAATGAGTCACCAGTGCAGCCAGGTGGTAGGGAAAGCAAATCGTATGCTGGGCTGTATAGCTAGAGGTATAATCAGTATGAAGAGGGAGATTGTGATCCCGCTGTATAGAAATCTAGTAAGACCATATCTGGAATACTGTGTCCAGTTCTGGAGACCTCACCTAAAAAAGGACATTGATAAAATAGAACGGGTCCAAAGACGGGCTACGAAAATGGTGGTGTCAGGCATAAAACATATCAGGAAAGACTTAAGGATTTGAATCTGTATAGTCCAGAGAAAAGATGGGAAATGGGGGCCATGATCAAAACCTTTAAGGCTCGGTTCAGACGTTGTAACTGTGCGGCTGTATTTGCGGCTGTAATTGTGCGGCGGTATTTTTGGTGGTTCGTGTGTATGCTTGGAAGTATAGGATATGCGGCTGCACAGTGCACACTATGTCTGAATCTACGGCCCTATCGTAAACGGACCCGTAAAAAATGAACAAGACCATTGTTTGCGGCTGGACATGCGGCCGAGGATTGACAGGCGGTCCGTACGGAGTACTTCAAAAATATCCGGCAATGATGCCGAATGCCGATACCTCTAATAGTTAATATATTAAATTACTAAAACACATTTTCTTTGTAATCAAGACACTTTCGTTGTTCAATAATTTATTTCTAACGAATCCATCATTTTGCAATTAAATATACTGTTAAAATAAATAGATATATAAATAAATGTATATTTATCTATATATTTATTTTTTGACAGTATATTTAATTGCACAATGATGGATTCGTTAGAATAAAATTATTGAACACCGAAACTGAATTTATTTCCACGAAAATGTGTTTTATTAATTAAATATTAATTAGTACAGGAAGCTCCATAAGCTATTAATTCATATTCCCGGCAATAGAGCATTCTGTACTAATCATCACTTTACTTTAATGAAAACATCAAATGTTTCTTCTAATTATGTTATGACAATAGCATTATTAGAAGAAACATTTAGAATTATATGTGCGCTCAGCTGATTGGCTGTTCGGCTGAGCGCACATATAATGAGCCGGTCCGCAGTACAGTGACTTCATTGTGCTGCGGACCAGCGAAGAGGACACATCGGGGTGAGTATAGAGCTCTCCCCACCCCCTCCCCTGCACTGCACCCCTCCCAGCAAGGAAGGGGGGTCACTTAATCCCTTCCTTGCTGGGATGGGTGCAGTCTGACATCAGTCTGGCCCCCAGGGGGTTAAGGGGGATGCAATACATCCTCCCTTAACCCCTTGGGGGTCAGACTGTAAGCAGCGATCTGTAAAGATGCTGCATACTGTAAGGAGCACAACACCGCTCACAATGATGGGTGTTGTGCTCCTGTTTGTGTTTTTTTAGTGTGTTTCTCCCTTTTTGTTTTTCAGATATCGGTATCCTGGGGATTACGTCGGATTCCATGGACTACGTCGATGACCAGCGGTTGTTGTTTTAATTTTTTTAATAAAATGGTAAATGAGGGGTGTGGGGGTGTTTTTATTTGAATAAAAAAAATTTTTAACTTGTGTGTTGTCTTTATTTCTTTACTTTATAGACTTAGTAGTGGAAGCCGTCTAATAGACGGAATCCATTACTAAGTTGGGGCCTAGTATTAGCCGGTATAAAATGGCTAACACTAACCCCCTATTATTACCCCAGTACCCAATGCCACCAGGGGTACTGGGAAGAGCCGGGTGCCAGTGGTCCCGGAGCGTCAAAATTGGCGCTCCTGGACCGGGCGGCAGCAGGCTGGTAAGATTTAGGCTGGGGAGGGCCTAAACCAATGGCTCTTCCCACCCTGGTGTTACCAGGCTGCTGTCGTTTGGTTTTTAACCCGGCTGGTTATAAAAATAGGGGGGACCCTATGGGGTTTTTTTTTTTTAAATAAATAAATAATTAAAAAAAAACGCATAGGGTCCCCCCTATTTTTATAACCAGCCGGGTTAAAAACCAAACCACTGGCACCCGGCTCTTCCCAGTACCCCTGGTGGCATTGGGTACTGGGGTAATAATGGGGGGTTAGTGTTAGCCATTTTATACCGGCTAACACTAGGCCCCAACTTAGTAATGGATTCCGTCTATTAGACGGCTTCCACTACTAAGTCTATAAAGTAAAGAAATAAAGACAAGACACAAGTTTAAAATTTTTTTTATTCAAATAAAAACACCCCCACACCCCTCATTGACCATTTTATTAAAAAAATTAAAACAACAACCGCTGGTCATCGACGTAGTCCATGGAATCCGACGTAATCCCCAGGATACCGATATCTGAAAAACAAAAAAGGGAGAAACACACAAAAAACACACACACAGGAGCAAAACACCCATCATTGTGAGCGGTGTTGTGCTCCTTACAGTATGCAGCATCTTTACAGATCGCTGCTTACAGTCTGACCCCCAAGGGGTTAAGGGAGGATGTATTGCATCCCCCTTAACCCCCTGGGGGCCAGACTGATGTCAGGCTGCACCCATCCCAGCAAGGAAGGGGTTAAATGACCCCCCTTCCTTGCTGGGAGGGGTGCAGTGCTGGGGAGGGGGTGGGGAGAGCTCTATACTCACCATCCGATGTCCCGATGTTGTCTCTTCGCTGGTCCGCAGCACAATGAAGTCACTGTACTGCGGACCGACTCATTATACGTGCGCTCAGCCGAACAGCCAATCAGCTGAGCGCACATATAATTCTAAATGTTTCTTCTAATAATGCTATTGTCATAATATAATTAGAAGAAACATTTGATGTTTTCATTAAAGTAAAGTGATGATTAGTACAGAATGCTCTATTGCCGGGAATATGAATTAACGGCTTATGGAGCTTCCTGTACTAATTAATATTTAATTAATAAAACACATTTTCGTTGAAATAAATACAGTTTCTTTGTTCAATAATTTAATTCTAACGAATCCATCATTGTGCAATTAAATATACTGTCAAAAAATTAATATATATATAAATATACATTTATTTATATATATATATATTTTAATAGTATATTTAATTGCAAAATGATGGAATCGTTTACATTTAATTATTGAACAATAAAAGGGACTTTATTAGAAAGAAAATGTGTTTTATAATTCAATATATTAACCATGAGAGACATCGGCTATAGTGCAGAGGATCGCAAACCCCGGTAATAGCAATTCATGTAAACTGTGTTCCCTGCTTTCCCAGATGCATCCAGAGGTGTTTGCATCACTTTCTTAACATTTTATTTGTTATTTTTAGTTGAACCAGATTTCCAAGTAAATGACCGTATGTTTTGAGCCGCATGTCTATTTTTTCCCACGGCCGGAGTTTCACCCGCACATTTACAGCCGCATAAAAAATACAGCCGCACAGTTACATCGTGTGAACCCAGCCTAAATATGTTAAAGGACTAAATAAGGTTTAAGAGGGAAGTGTGTTTAATAAAAAAAAAAAACTGTACTGAAGAACAAGGGGAGACAATATGAGGTTAGTTTGGGGAAAGATCAGAAGCAAAATGAGAAAATGTTACTTTACTGAAAGAGTAGTAGATGCTTGGAACAAACTTCCGGCAGATAAATAAACAATAACTCAATTTAAACCTGCCTGGAATAAACATATATCTATCCTAAGATAAGAAAGAATACTAAAAGGGCAGACTAGATGGACCCAGTGGTCTTTTTTTGCCGACAGTCTTTTATGTTTCTATGTTTAGGCTAATAAGATGTGAGTAGGACTTTCATAATCAGACCCTCTGAATGTGGCAAACCTAGCATTCAACCCCTTCCCCCTTCTCTAGGTTGCTTGAGTATTTGTTATAATGATTATAGTGGCAAGATGCCACTCTATTCATTCCCTATGGGAGCTTCCAAAGTAAGTTGAGTGTCGTACTTGGCTATCTTTGCCAGCTCCATAGAGAGTAAAAGGAGCGATGCATGCTCCAATAATGACAAAAAACTTGTGCCCTGATCTGGAGATGACGTCGGGTGGGGAGGGGGGTCCCAACGACCATACCCATTCTTATCCTATACCAAGGGTATAAATACATTAACTCAGAATATCTCTTCAACGCTGACTTTATGAACTCAAAGTTTCCTTACTAATACCTGCATGTAACCCTTAAGCCTCTAAATATATGGTATGGGTTCTCAAATAGAAGATATTCTGTAAATTGTACTTACACATTGGATCCACTGTGGATCCAACCACTTGGATTCTGCAGTGGTACTGTATGTCGTACTATAGACAACTTTAGACAACTCATTTTTGTCAGAAGGGTGAAAACATGTGCAGCTGCTAAGACCCTAGTGAGCAGTCGTAATCTGAATGGGAACCCTGCAGTAAAGGTGAAAACATGCAATCAGGGTACATTGCAGTCTCCAATACTGCAGTAAAATTCATCCATTACTTACTATTAGAAGATGAAGCAATGCGGTTACCAACTGCAATACAACTGCAACTAAAACTTTTATTGTGTGTTTATTCTATGACATGTCTTTTAAAGAGTTTAAAATAGGACAAAAATGAGGTTGTTAGCATACCAGTTGATCAAATAGTATGTACCATCCCACCTTGTTAAGGTGACCTCAGACAATGGATGGACCTATGCTGTATACTGGACTATCCTGTGCTAATAATAAGTCTGGGAATGCTTACAGTATATCTGCTTACATCATCCTTGGGGTGGGGTTGAATGGGTGGAGTGCACATGCCAAATGGAGGCAGCCACTCTCCACACATGTAATAGAGAAAAACAAGAAAATGGCCAACACATCCAATACCAGTATTCACACTATGCGGGTGCACATTGCCATGGCTGAAATACAGACACAAAAACAGAAAAGGGTTTTGGCACCCTGCAAATGCCAAAACACCACCACTGATCACTAGAATCACAAGCTTTTCTTTCCTTAATCATCCCTGCAGGAGATGGTCTCCATAGACATTCTATAGAATCTGTCTCCTACACTAAAGGGAAGACATGGGGAGAGAAGCACATAGCTGATCACTCCTGACTCCAACGGATCAAAACTCTCTAAAACATGGCAAAAGTTATTTTAACAAGAGTAACATTTAAAGGGGTTATCTGGCAATAGAAAAATATGTCCACTTTCTTTTAGAGACAACTCTTGTCTCCAGTTTGGGGGCAGGTTCTGCAACTTAGTTCCATTGAAGTGAATGGAGTAATTGCAAACCACACCTGAACTGGAGACAAGAGTGGTGCTGTCTCTGGAATAAAGTGGCCATGTTTTTCTTAAGCCTGATAATCCCTTTAAGCTTTTAATGATTACTTCTAGAGATGAGCGAACCGGGTTCGGGTTCGAGTCCATCCGAACCCGAACGTTCGGTATTTGATTAGCGGGGGCTGCTGAACTTGGATAAAGCTCTAAGGTTGTCTGGAAAACATGGATACAGCCAATGACTATATCCATGTTTTCCACATAGCCTTAGGGCTTTATCCAACTTCAGCAGCCACCGCTAATCAAATGCCCAAAGTTCGGGTTCGGATCGACTCGAGCATGCTTGAGGTTCGCTCATCTCTAATTACTTCCAAATGTAAGAAACTCCTACTGTGAATTATGTTAGGGAAAGATTCGTATATATAATAAAAGCAAAATCCAATGACAGATGCCAGTTTCTGTTTCCATCAAATGTCCAAAGACAGTCTTTTTTTTCTGGTTATGTAAATTAATAGAGCAATATTCCAGTTTACAAGCACGTCTAGGTTCTTTGCTGTGCAGATTTCAAGTTGACCTCTCTCTTTGGCCGCGTGTTATATAGCTCAATCATTTCAGCTTGTTTGACAATACATGTTTTCTGTCAGATTAATACTTTGCAAAACTTTCATTAAACTGTCATTTTTAAATCTGTTTCAATTTCACCTTCTTTCTGCTTATTAGTTTTACTGCCTTACTCTATCTGATGACATGAAAGGCTGCTTTTCTTCTTGATGCACCTGTCTTCTCAAGGTTTATCTTCTCCAAAAGATTCCCCAAAATTCCCCAAAAGATAAAGATGCATGAATTCACATATTAGCAAGAAAGCATGACAGGGGTATTAGCGACTTTCTTAGAAAACGCACCATAAACACTTCTGACCACCCAACTGCTAAATCTGAAGAAACTTTCACGAAATCGAACTCAAGAACAATTTAAAGTTATTGTTTTTAAAAACAAGACACAATGATATAATAACAATTTCTAATGTATATGGTGAATTTACATATAAATAAGGTAATATCATATCATTAGCATTTTCTGATGTTAGGGTATAGTAATTATACCTTCCACCATTCTCGCAGATGATAAAACAGCATACACCAGCATAGCTGCACTCTCTGAGATCTTAAAAACAATGTCCTTTATTAAAGATTCATAAGATCATAAAATGCATAACAGAATGAGAATACAGACTGAGTGTCTGCCGAAATAACTACAGTATTTCATGCTCTGTCGTCCCCTGGAAGTTTCACAACAGCAAGAAATACATAGCAAATTGCAGGTTTATTAGTTTACAGGTGGGGTCTATTTTTTCTAAAATTAAGCAGTCCATAGACAGATACCTAGATAAAAAAAAAAAAAAAAAACAACATTGTAAAAACCTGTCTGTACAGAGTCTGTAGGTTCTGTTGGATATTGATCTGTGTTTGATCTGATTGGCTGGGATAGCATTTGCACAGTGTCTATGGCCATCTCAATAATAAAAGAACGGAGCCCCCTATTCAGTATTAGGCCATATTGACATGGCGTATTGTACGGAACGTCCGGTCTCTGCAAAGATCATCCCGGCCGGTACTGCAGTACTGGCTGGATGATCTTTATGGCTGTAGAGTTTTGATGCGAGCAAATCGACGTGCGCCAACATCAGAATTTCCCACAGCACACTGTGAAGCAAGTGGCCGCAGCTGCTCGCTCCACAGTGTGCACTGACATGGTTTCCTACGGCCACTATTCAATGAATAGCGCCCGCAGAAAACTGACATGTCTTTTCGGTGCCGCTTGGGATCCCGGCAAGAGCGTATACTCTGTGTATACGCTCCGGCCGGGATCCCATAGAAGAACATGTAGTGTAGCTATACTTACAAAGTACGGCCGTTGTTGCCGATTGCAACAATGGCCATACTTTTACGCTGTGTGAACATAGCCTTAGGGTACAAACACACTACCGGATCCTCAATTGACATCCCGCTGCGAGTATGTAAGTGACAGCCCCCTTAACCCCCCGCTGGCTGGAGCATACATTACCTGCTCCATCCTCTGGCTTGCTTCGGGGGCTCCCGGCATCTGGATGTCCTGCTCAGCCAATCAGTGCAGCAGTGAAGCGCACTGGTTGGCTGACTGGGATGTCCAGCTGGGAATCTATGTAAACCTGCATATGGTTGTGTTCAGACTGACCTATAAAATAATAGTATCATTTCACTTTTACTGTATAGTACATTACATAGATACAGGAACCCCTAAAAAGTTACCATATTGCATTCTTTTATCCAATTTCACCCATTTATATTTTTATAAATAATATTTTTGGGGTTCCATCAAAAATGTTATGGACGGTACCATTACAAAGTACACCTGTTCCTGAAAAAACGTGGTCTTACATGGCCCTGTAGATGGAAAAATGAAAGTGCTAGAGCTCTTAGAGGGGGTGGAGGAAAAGAAAACAAAAACAAAAATTGGGCAGTCATTTGGGATGCTGTAAAACCATTTGTAACATACTTGCCTTGGCCATCTTCCTCTGATTGAGCAGTGCAGCTTCTACAGGCTGCCGGGGTAGCAGGTGTAAGTACAGTAGATGCTGGTCCATTTGTCTGCATGCTGCAGAATGTGAAGGAGAGTGAAGGATTCCAGTCTCCCTCACCAGGACTATTAGCACCTCAGCTGCTGACAGGAGGTGCCCTTGATATGGTCTGTTTAGGGTCCGTTTACACAGAAAGATTATCTGACAGATTATCTGTCAAAGATTTGAAGCCAAAGCCAGAAAGTCTGATTTTCTACTGACCTCCACCTGTACCTTGGATTTCTCTTTGTGATTTGGTTTTGATGTGTGATTCCTGGTCTTTATAACCTTGGCTTGGTGTGGACTTTGTCTCTGTTTTGTGATTTTGTTGCTCACTTATTCTTCTGGTTTGGCCTAGATAGTCTGACCTTGTATTTCAGTTCTTTTTCCTATCCCTCAAATAACAAGTAACAAGTAATGTTTGCCCAGTTGGGGGCCATTGTTTTGGAGGGTTTTCAGGTAGGCAGGAACAGCAGGAGAGTCTAGTTTCAGGGCTGCACATAAAATAAGAACGTTAATCAGCCTTAGAAAGTAGTTTCTTCCATTATATATAAAAGCTTTGTTTAAAAAGTCATAGATAAATAAATATTACACATATATTATATTATTATTAGAGATGAGCGAACCGGGTTCGGGTTCGAGTCGATCTGAACCCGAAAGTTCGGTATTTGATTAGCTGGGGCTGCTGAAGTTGGGTAAAGTTCTAAGGTTGTCTGGAAAACATGGATACAGCCAATGACTATATCCATGTTTTCCACATAGCCTTAGGGCTTTATCCAACTTCAGCAGCCACCGCTAATCAAATGCCGAAAGTTCGGGTTCGAATCAACTCGAGCATGCTCGAGGTTCGCTCATCTCTAAATTTTTATATATAAATTTTTACCACCCCACACTCCCCATGCCTATACAGATACTAGTACTCCTGGATAATTTTATACCTCTGATTCCGGCATGTGTGCTTTTATTTATTTATTTCCCCTAAAAGAAGCTTTGCTATTATTGCAGTATTAGAGTATGTTCACACACTTTTTTGGGAGGGGTGAATATGTGGATGCATTTTGAAAATTACAGCTATAAATGATGATTGTGATCATATTTTACCGTGATAAAAATGCGGCTGTATTTTCACCTCAAAATATTGTGTGAACATACCCTTAGTGTCAAAGAAGAAGAGCCTAGGGTTACCCATGCCCTAGGACAGCCATGAGTTCTTCCGCCTCTGCGTTATTGCCTTCCAGTCCTAGGGCTTATGAAATCCTAGGCCCCACCTCTTTGACACTATTTACCCTTTGATGACCAAGCCCAAAATGACCCAGTGGGCCGAGCCAATTTTCATTTTTGCGTTTTCGTTCTTTTCCTCCTCCCCTTCTAAGAGCTCTAGCACTTTCATTTTTCTATCTACAGGGCCATGCAAGGGCTTGTTTTTTTCAGGAACAGGTGTACTTTTTATGGCTATGTTCACACAATGGAGAAAAAACACCCGATTTCGCTATTTAAAAAAAGTCAGTTTTTGCAGCAATTTAACTGACTTCAATGCAATTGCAATGAAGTAAATGGGAAGACGGACATCCTATGCACAAAATACATTGGAAAACGGACGTTAAGCCACAACCAAAGGACAATTAGTAACCCCAAACTAAAATAATGGATGGAAGGGGATGCCAGGCTTCGAAAAACGTCCGTTGTTTTAGACTCAAAATAACTAACGTAATTTTAAACTGAGCTGAAAAAAAACATTGTGTGAACATAGCCTATTGGTGTCTTTCATTCTACCATAACATCTATGATGGAACCCAAAAATATTATTTATGAAAATATAAGTTGGTAAAATTGGAAGAAAGAATGCAATATGGTAACTTTTGGGGGGTTCTATTGTCTACATAATGCACTATACGGTAAATGTGATAACCATAAGCGGCCGGAGATTTACGTAGTTTGCGTACAATGGAAAGTATAGGATCTACAGCTGCACAGTTCACACTACGTAAGAACTTACGCCCGGATCGTATGCGGCGCCATAAAAAATGAACCAGACCATTGTTTCGGGGAGGAAATGCTGTAACTTACGTCCGCAGCATAACATGCGGTCCAGTACAGAGTGGTGATTTCTTCTTTTTTTACACTTTAATTTACCGATCCAAAAGGTTCTGTGGGGTGTCCGGGGCTAGCCGAAGATATCCTAGTAAAATACCGCTGTCAGATCGCTACATACGCCGCTTGGGAAGCGTACGTACATTATGGGCGTAAGTTCGCGGACCGTACATAGCCGGTAGCAACTTGCGTAAATCCAGGCCGGAGTTTTACACGTATATGTCCGGCCACGAAAAATATGCGGCTGGACATAGCCTTATACTTAGCCTTATACTGTAAACGCTCTACTTATTGAGCCTACCTGTGGGCAGGCTCAATCAGCACAGCCCTGATCGGACTGCATGGAGGAAGGTAGGAGACCTCCGGCGGTCCATGAAAGCAATCAGTACCCCCGCACTCACACTGCGGGGTTTCCAATTGTAAGTAAGCCGATCGGGGCTGCAGACAAAGAATTCTCCTCATACAGATAGAGAATGCTCCCTCTGTTCACCATCAGGGCTCCTTATTGTCTTATTGGGGCACAGGAAATCCCCTTTGATCATCCCCTATCCGGACCGTGGTGATTAAACGGGCAGGATCGGAAATTACTCCAATTCTGCCCATGCTCCAGAGAATGCCTAAAAAACAGCAATAAGTGACACTTTCATTTCTTAGAGTAGGAGCATCCACATAAGGAACAAACCCCTCTCTACTGCAGTGATGCCAAAAAAACATTGCTCAGGCTGCTGGAACCTGCACCGCCCACCCCCTCCCATTAAAAGACAGTGGGTGTTCATTAAAGAGTTAATAGGTATAATAACAAATAAAAATAATAATAATATCAGCACAATTTATTTCTGCATTTCCAATGACAACATATTATTTTTTTCTCCATGCTTACAAGATGGAACCTCAGTTTATCACCTCACATTTAAAGCAACACATTTTGCTATTAAATGTTGGCATGCCTTCAGCATGTTCACAGTACAGTGTTCTATCAGCATAGGGCCAGATGTGTCAATTGAGTTATAAATTGACTAACTTATGTTGGTAACTTTTTTGGGTTTGGTTGGTTAACAATTCAATCATCTCATTTTTGTACAATTACTGAAACCATTTCTTTCTCAATTTCATACTAGTGCAAGCAGATAATTGGGCTATTAATAATTTAAGGGGAAAAAATAGATAGCTATGTTATCTGTGACAAGTAACTGATTGAAATCACTTAACATCTCATCAAATACTGTATAACAATTTGTTCCATGGCCATTGCTTATTGTAGATTACTGTAGTTAACTTCTATTTGGGTTTGGCTGGAAAATTAACATTCAATGGACAATTTTCATTACAACTACAGAAAATCTAATTTTCCAAATGTCACATCGGTGCTGAGTAATATAAGCAGATAATTCCACTATTAATAATTTAGGAAATATAAAGCACCCATATTTCGTGTCAACAAGTATTTAAGTAATGTCACATGACCGCATTCGATCTTTTTTTAGCTATCTTATCCTTATCGGGAGTTTCGGCTTCAGCATATATGGTCACAAATATTTGTAATAAAACATTACATGCAAAAGAAAGACAGAAATATACATAAACGTCCACTTACAGATATTAACTGGGAGATTATTGGTTAATATAAATACTGATACAGGGACTAATGCGGAGGATTAGAGCTGGAGATGCTGTAATGAGAAACTATTTTTTTTATTCTCATTCTGAAAACAGCTGCACACCGTACATGAAATGTCGCATATTTACAGTCATTCCGCAGGATAATGTCATGTGTCAGATGGATATGGCTGATGGTGATGTCGAAAAGAATACAGTCAACTACTGTAGATAATATAAATGACACAAATCATAATATTTTACATCAATTATTTTATAAAATAATAAATTATTATATATAAAAATTATTATAATACATTTGATTTTGCATGGGTTCTTTATTATACTTCACATGTTGTAATATAAGCAGAATGTCAGACCCCAAATCAAGAAATTAAGGGGGAGATTTATCAAACTGGTGTAAAGTAGAATTGTCTTAGTTGCCCCTAACAACTAATCAGATTCCACCTTTCATTTTTCAAAGAATCTGAGAGGAATGATAAGGGTAGCTTCATACCCACTGGATCCGCAGCGGATTTCACGCTGCGAGTTTGCAAAATCAAAATCCTGGTATAGTGAAGTTCTATGGGGTCACATACCCGCAGCGGAATTTTCATTCAGCCCCTTTAACCCCCCCCCCCCCCACCGCTCGCAGTCCCAGCCCAGAGGATAGGGGAGCCAGGAGGCTCACAGAAAGCCGCGTCGCTGAACGCGTAATGTATGCTCCAGGCCGGGGCTGCGGGTGGCAGGGGGTTAAAGGGGCTGGGTCACATAACCGCTGCGGGTATGTGACCCTTTCACTTCACACTAACAGGATCTGCAGTGGATTTCACTGCAAACTCGCAGCGTGAAATCCGCTGCGGATCTGGTAGGTGTGAAGCTACCCTAAATGTATATTTATTACCCATGTTCATGAAAATATTATAAAGGGGATAGGGGCATCTAAGTGGCTATATTCACACGACGTTCTTATATCTCTGTTTAAAATTATGTCTGTCATGTTAAGGTAAAAATGATTCCGTTGTTTGGCCTCCCGTTAGTGCAATGACGGCTGTTGGTACATTATTCTAGATTAGGTGGACTCATTGGTCTTTGGGTGTGTCATTAATTGAAAAGTCCATTAAATTGAGAAAGGACGGTGAAAAAAGAAAAAACTGTGTGTGAACAACTAAAAAATAACGTTGGCTGTTTACAAAAGACGACTGAAAATAATTGTCATAATCATTGTTTTGACATCCGCGCAGACAACGTCCATGTGCATTAGACATCCATCATTCCACTGACCTCAATGTATTGCATTGAAGTCAACGGCATCATGGCAATAATGGATGTCTTTTCAAATACAAAAGATGGCCACCTTTTCTCTTTTTTTATATTGTTTTAACACAGTCTATCCCCTAGTGTAAACTTCAAAATTTTTCACAAAGAAGTTTAGTGAACTTTGAGATTATTTTTACCCCTTCCTGAACTTTCATCAATCTGTACATCATAATTCTATGAAAGGCATATGGAGTAGGCTAAAGGAGTAAATGCACTCATTACACAGCATTTTACTATGTTAATAAATTTTGTACCCTAGTTTTACCCACAAATTTGTGTTATTTGTTTTTTTTTTATTTTTTTTACATTTTATCTTACAACTATTCTTTTCCTGTTTTTTAATGCATTAGGCTATGTTCACACAACGTATATTTTCGTAAACACCATGGCCGTTGTTGCACATTGCAACAACGACCGTGATTATTCCGAAAATATATGGTACCTTCCCGTCTATGGGATCCCGGCCGGAGCGTATACTATGTGATTATTACAAAAATATATGTTACCTTGCCGTCTATGGGATCTCGTCCGGGATCCCTAGTGACAATGCAAACACCTGACATGTCAGTTTTCTGTGGCCGCATGCTCCATAGTGTGTTGTGGGAGTTCTGATGCGGGTGTATCTGTGCGCTAAAGATCATCCGGCCGATACTGCGATACCGGCCAGGATGATCTTTTCAGAGACCAGCCGGGTCACAGAACGGTGCACTAAAACTAATGGAATTTTTTTTTCAGCTTTCTTAAAATATTTGACACACCTTTTTAAGTACACTTTATCCAGTTAGTTACCACCCATATTTGGTTTTCCAGCAGTCACAAGGGGCTTTAGGGTAGGCTGACACATTTTTATGACGGCAGCCTAGCTACTTGGTGCAAATGTCCCTGCTGGGTTCGAGGGAGCCAAGCCCATGCACTAACTGCAAGGATGGCAGTTTAACTCATTCCATGTGGTGGTCAAATTATGACAGCAACATGTAACAAATCAGATAGTGTCACTTACCCCATTGTTAGTCCAGCAATGGAATCTCCACCTGCCTATGGGTTTTCATAGCACAGAGGCAACTAAAAATTATGTTAAAATGGTGTTATCATGTCTGGAAAATTATAATGATAAAAACTACAAGTTCCTGCGCAAAAATAAGTCTCTACCCAGCTTTATCAAGATTTTTTTTTTTTAGTTACAGATCTTTAATTGTGGTGATATTTTTTTCCTTTTTTATAAAATGTGTTTCTTTCTTGCCAAACTAGGGATGAGCAAATTTACAGTAGTAGTGAAATGAAGCAACTACTGTAAATCCACTCGTCCCTAATTAAAACGTTTTGCGTGGTTTATGGTTCCAGAGCATAGTAGAAGCTTGTGGGAGGAGCACAGACACAGGTCTTGTGAGGATCATAGACTGTATCGGGAGATAAAGTCAGATAAATAAATTTCCCCCTAAGGCTAGATTCACACAAAACTGATCCACAGCGTCCCTTACTGTCAATTTTCCTTCCGCTGCGATTATGTTAATGCTGGCTCCCTTAACCAACGGTGGCTTGGTGCATACATTACCTGGTCCGCACTCTGGCCTCCTCCTGAGGCTCCCGGCATCCTGACGTCCCGCTCAGCCAATCAGTGGCTGTGGCGGGCCAGTGCACTGATTGGCTGAGCGGGACGTCAGGATGCTGTGAGCCACAGGAGGAGGCCAGAGTGCAGACCAGGCAATCTATGCACTGGGCCGCCTTGGGTTAAGGAGGACGGCATTTACATACTCACAGTGGAATGAAAATTCTGCTGTGAATATGTAACCCTATTTAGAATTACAGTAAGGGATTCGCAGCAGATTTTGCTGCAAACTCGCAGTGTGAAATCCGTTGCATATCCGTTACGTGCAAATTCAGCCTAAATGTAAAATCAATGGCATATATATGTATACAACCATTGAAGTATAAAGTTTTAATAATTTGGAGAGCATTGACAGTAGAACACTGAAGCTATCCCCCAGTAGTATCTATATGTCTCATATCATATGACAAAATTAGCTAAACTACATTAGTATCACAATAAAACTGAGACTAATAAGTAGGCACTCATAAGCCATCCCCACCCATCATTTTTTTACGGATAGACTCATATATCTTATCTTTTTTATGTTTTTGCATTGGCACACTTTCCGCTTCTGCTTATCACAACAGTCCTTATGGCTGCTTTTATTATCTGAACTGTATTATTGATGTCATGGTTATGATAAATTTATATGGTTGGACCTAATACATTGTTTCTGTAGACAATGTGTATGTGTAAACAAACCATCATCATTTAAAATATTAATTTCTGGAAATATCAATAGTCATTTGCAGGCTACACTCATAAGTTTTATTAGACTCCGTCGGTCTAATTGCTGCAAGCAGAATCCTTTAGATGATATACCGCTGAATAATAATCCTTTTGAGGAACGGCTACAAGAACAGTTCCACGACTTCTTTTGCATGATCTTGTGCACCCCGTAGCTTAAGAATATCCTTTGCATGTTCGTTTGCTCCTTACTCCTCTTTGAAGGAGGCAGCAATCATTTATATCAGCAAGATATTTCTCATAAAGAAGGCTGCTCAGATAGAGATGACACAAGTGACCAGCCAGGCTGATCAAACCTATTTTTCAACATTGAGACAGGATGCAAGGTGAAACAGGCTCCATTTAATTTTATAGCCACCCAGGAGATTTTTATTGTTGTAACATATTGACAGTATTTTTTCACATTTCTACCAGAAAATCTCCTGGCAATTTCCTTTCTTAAGCAGATAAGATGTTATGATCCGTTGTTCTTTCTTTTTGGATTCTTGATAAATGTCTTTAGGCTTTTCGATAGCGTAAAGTATTATTAGGTAAGTGATATATAGAAGTAAAGGAAGATAGATAGATAGATAGATAGATAGATAGATAGATAGATAGATAGATAGATAGATAGCAGAATGGATCGCACTCACAGTAAAAGTGTTTGGAGTGCCAGCAATGGAACCATGTCTCCTCTTCAAATAAATCCAAGTAATATTACCTGCCCCAGTTATATTATAGACTAGTCTATTCTAGGGATGAATACCACCTATAAATACATGCCATGTTTGAATCTATTGAAATAAATAATCTCCGTATTCCTTTGAATGAAATCAGGTCTAAAGATTTTTATGGTTGCTGTATTACTGATTCATAGAACATGGATGTTTCATTATTGCATGCGTAAATGTCACAGCCGCGGCGGCGTCCCGCTTTCCGGGCCGCCGCCGCGACCGCTTCCTGCCCCATGCAGCAGCCGGTGTCCATAGTCGGGGACCCGGCGCTGCTATCACCTCGGCCCCGGGGGGCGCCTCACCTCTCCACGCTCCTGTCTCCCGCTGTGCCGGCCGGCGCGCGCGTCCCCGCCTCCTAGGGCGCGCGCGCGCCGGCTGTCTCAGATTTAAAGGGGCAGTGCGCTCCTAATTGGTAGTTGCACCTAATCACTCCCCTATAAATCCCAGCATGCCCTGTCCCCTGTGTTGGAGCCTCTACATGCTTCCTATAGCGTTTGGCCCAGCTCCCTGTTGTTCCTGTGTCCTGTCCGTTACCTGGTCCCAAGTCCCTGTTCCTGAGTCCTGTCCGTTACCTGGTCCCAAGTCCCTGTTCCTGGTTCCTGTTCCCCTGTCACTCCACCTGTTCCCGTGTCCAGCCTGTCACGTGCTCTCTCATCTGCAGACTATTGCCTGTGCCATCTCCTGCCACGCCTCGCCTGCCGACACCAGCAACCAAGCCAGGGGTAGCGACCTGGGGGTCGCCTGCCGCAGCAAGTCCATCCCGCCTTGCGGCGGGCTCTGGTGAAAACCAGCGGCCCCTTAGACTCCGCTCCCTGGTGAGGTTTGTGCCATCGCTGGTGCCGGTCCAGTGGATCCACTACTCCGGGCGTTACAGTAGGCTCCAACCATGGATCCCGGCGAGGTGCCCGATCTCCGTGACGTCGCCAGAGTGGTCCCTCAGCAGGCGCAACAAATCCAGAAACAGTCACAGCAGATCCAGCAACTCACTGCCGCCTTACAGCAGCAGACTACTGCCCAGCGCACACCACCTCCTGACGCTTCTTCTTCACTCCGACTGGCCCTCCCAAGCAAGTACTCTGGGGACTCTAAGTTGTGCAGAGGATTCTTGACTCAGTGCACCATGCACATTGAACTTTTGAGTAGTCAGTTTTCCACCGAGCGCTCTAAAGTGGCTTTCATCATCAGCCTATTAGAAGGTAGAGCCCTGGCCTGGGCCACGCCACTGTGGGACCGTGATGATCCAGTTGCTGCCAATCTCCGGGCCTTCCTATTCGAGTTTCGCTCCGTCTTTGAGGAACCTGCCCGTGCTTCTTCAGCCGAGACTGCCCCTCAACTGGACTGGAGAACCGGGGAGATTCTCAGTTGGGGTCAGGACTGTTCCAACCAGTGTCTCAGGTCACCTCAGACCAAGAGTACTATGTCGTTTCCTGTCCCAGCCAAGCCTCTATCCGACCTACCGGCAGAAGACCAAGACTCGGCGGATGCCTTCTCTGCTGAGGTGTACCCTCTCTCCGTACCCAAGACTAAGGTCGGGTCCTCTCACCACCGGGAGAACTTACAGAAGGTCCTCGTCCACAGACCCACAGTCCCTTGCCATGTTTTACCGCCTGATCGCCTAGCACCAGTCGTCACCTCCTCGCTTCGGAGAGTACCCCCCGGAAAGACTCATGTTCACCCTGCGCTTCGAAGAGGTATTTTGAAGTGGGGTCATTCCTCGTTGGAGGCCGGGCACCCTGGAGTCCGTAAGACCAGCCAACGGATCTCTCGCCACTACTGGTGGCCCAGTTTGTTTCAAGATGTCAAAGACTTTGTGGCTTCCTGTGCCATCTGCAGGCAAGAAAGAGGGGGAGGCCAAAGGGGGGGGGTACTGTCACAGCCGCGGCGGCGTCCCGCGTTCCGGGCCGCCGCCGCGACCGCTTCCTGCCCCATGCAGCAGCCGGTGTCCATAGTCGGGGACCCGGCGCTGCTATCACCTCGGCCCCGGGGGGCGCCTCACCTCTCCACGCTCCTGTCTCCCGCTGTGCCGGCCGGCGCGCGCGTCCCCGCCTCCTAGGGCGCGCGCGCGCCGGCTGTCTCAGATTTAAAGGGGCAGTGCGCTCCTAATTGGTAGTTGCACCTAATCACTCCCCTATAAATCCCAGCATGCCCTGTCCCCTGTGTTGGAGCCTCTACATGCTTCCCATAGCGTTTGGCCCAGCTCCCTGTTGTTCCTGTGTCCTGTCCGTTACCTGGTCCCAAGTCCCTGTTCCTGAGTCCTGTCCGTTACCTGGTCCCAAGTCCCTGTTCCTGGTTCCTGTTCCCCTGTCACTCCACCTGTTCCCGTGTCCAGCCTGTCACGTGCTCTCTCATCTGCAGACTATTGCCTGTGCCATCTCCTGCCACGCCTCGCCTGCCGACACCAGCAACCAAGCCAGGGGTAGCGACCTGGGGGTCGCCTGCCGCAGCAAGTCCATCCCGCCTTGCGGCGGGCTCTGGTGAAAACCAGCGGCCCCTTAGACTCCGCTCCCTGGTGAGGTTTGTGCCATCGCTGGTGCCGGTCCAGTGGATCCACTACTCCGGGCGTTACAGTAAACCATCCTACAACTGTGTCACTCATTGCATTATCTATCTATGTCCAAGAATTTGCAGCACATCCATATGGTGAAAAAAAAACTTGAAAAAAATAAAAAAAAACATCAGCCAGTGCAACGTTTCTGTCTCATCATGAGACCTTTCTCAAGCATAGCAAACCAAGTAACTCATATCCTCTTATAAAGTGCATGTAACAAGATACAATTGTATGCAATTAAAGTGTAAACATAGTGAAAAAACATTTAACATAATAAGGTTTACCATCGGAACAAAGTGCAATAGGTACCAAACGGTATTGTAGTGTACCAATGTATATAACACCAAGTGATCACAGTGTAAATACATATAAAACCATTCAATTGATAGGCGGGGTCGGCTTCCACTCACCCCTGCTCTGTAATAAAGATAATGAAAAAACATCCTCCGAGGTATTGCCAAACGCTGACTGTAGCTTGTAAACAATGTCATCGGGTCCGTGGGTGTGCTCATCCCAATCCACGTCATAGAAGGAGGAACACAGGTAGCTGTCAAGTTGGATCCTGTCAAGTGATCGTTCACCCCGATGGTAAGTAACGCAAGTTCATCTGAACAGTGTCATATCTGCAGGTATCTAAAGTAGTTCATCTAAACAGTGTCATGTCAGCATAGGAGGAGATGTACGGGTATGGTCCGTCAAGCTGGGTCCTGTCAGCGTAAAATTCTCAATGTCCATAAAGAACACCGTTGCTCAGTTCAGTCCTTCTGGACAATGTACTCTAGACAAGTCTCCACTATGTACATCTGAATCAGGTCATATCGGTTAGAGGGAAACGCCATGGAACTCCATCCAGTGTAATGAGGGTTATCTGGCAGAGTGGCATGTATAATGCGGGGCCCCACTCTCTCACAGACTGCTCCCCATGCTCCACCTCTATTATAAACTGCTTTTCATGCCTCTGTTACCCACAATCCTCTGTTGTTTACCCTCCAGGCAATTACACTACATTTCTACACAACATGCTTGGGTGACAGAAAACATATTGAAGCCTTTGTTCCTGATTTTCTCATTCTGCTTTTATTACTTGAACATCCTACTGATGCAGCAAAGTAATAGTTTACTTTGTCTCCTTATCATGGCTTTTTAGTTAGACCTAGCTAACCTTATTGGTTGAGTGTCAGCTAACAGACCAGTTTCTGGTCTTGTTCTGTCCAACAGCTGTTATTCTAATTCTTCCTAACTTTGCCTCTTTCCTGGTTCTTTGTCTCATGGGATTTTTCTGGCTTTGTTTTTGGGTACGGGCTCCTTGTTACTCTTTTGTCTATTAAATAGTCTGTCTGTAACTTGGCTTTTCCTAACCACACCTGTTTTGTCTTTTGGATATCACTTGTTATGACTCTGCTCCACCCTTGGCCATTGGATACCAAATCTGGTTCCTAAACTGTTCTTATGGTGACAACCCCTTTGGTGTGATATTGACCACGTTTCTGTGCTGTGGCCGCATTCATGTGCTGTGACCATGTTCTTATGCTGTGTTCGTGTTCCTGTGGCCATGTTACTGTGATGTTACCATGATCCTCTACTGGGACGCTTCTGCTTGCTTTTTCTTAGAAAATCATGTTAAACACCAGTAGGAAGCTACGTCTCCATCTATATGTTTCTGCCACTAGGGAGCTGTGTCTCTGACCCTGTGTTTCCGCCCCTGGAGGAAAGTCAAACTAGAGTAGAAGAAAGTATGGTGGCAGGTTGGCAGCGTGGTGCAGGTGTTCATGAGCAAAGTGCTTACCCTGAGTAGGGCAGTCCACAAGTCCTAATAAGGTGGCCTAAGGAGGAGCAGGATATGCCACCTTGGCCTTCTACACCACCATCCAGTTACTGAGAGGCTATTGAGTCCGACTGGAATGTGGAGGCAGTTCCTCACTATCCACCACCACGATCATCATACTGGGGGTCAATGTGGAGCATAGACACTAAGTGATGCTCCATGGAACCAGGGTGCAGGAATCCCAATGAGGCTGTCCATGGAGGAAGGCACAGCAATTTGACAAGGTGAAACCTTGTTTGTGAACAGAAGGTCCATATAAAAGGGACTACCTCCCGGAGAACCTGCATAACCTGGATCCCGGTGAAGAGGTTGTGTACACCCATATGCAAGGTCCGTGTAGATAGTGGGTGTGGCAATCACCAGAGTCAAAGGGGTGTGACAAGAAATATCCCCTGCATCATTGTCAAGACCTGGTTTACACACCTAAGGGCCTGATTGTGAAAATCAGACATGGCCCCTCAAGCGGCTGACACCATCTCACCTTCTCCCATAGTGGTAGTCCTTCTTTCGGAACCCACCTCTACATCCACAGGTAACCAACTGTGCATGCCATTAGAGGTTAGAGGATGTCCAGAAGTCTCAGGGGCTAGAGGTTGAGCCTGTATCTTGTCCCAGCATCAGGGGCTTGCAAAGTAAGGACAGTTAGAGAGCCTCTGTTATGCATCCTTTGCACAGTTATTGTTCCTGGTATGTATGCCCAGCTGGGCAAGCTTTTTAAGTTATGCCATGTTGGCTACATGATGTAACGTTTAAGAAAAGTGCCCATTCATTACACTATGTATGTGGCAGGAAAACTGCCTATTGTAATTGGGGGGAGGGATGTTACTACTGCCATCTTTTATAAAGGGTGATGGGATGTTTGCTGACTATTTTATGCAGAGACTCTTATAAACAATACTTGCTATTTGCTAGAGAATCTCTAACTACAAAAAGTAACTTCTTATTCAAAGGACATTATACAACTGTACAGTGCCAGAAGTCATATGTTATCTCATCATACTACGGCAGTCGCCAGACTCTTTTATTTACAGATATTTATAGGAAAACTTTAATATTATAAATTACTTTAAGAGTGTTTCCCATTGGTTGGAAGTCCATCCTAATTTAAAAGTTACTGTATGTATATCTTTATTGTCATATTTAGGCTTATTGCACTATTTCTGTAAATATTTACCTATGCTGCTGTTATATTGCATATGAGGCATATGTGTTGTGTTTGAGAAAAAATTTCACTTATTGACCATCTTAAGTGACCCATCTCTGGCCAGTGGCTACTGTATTTTGAAGGTACTCCACAGATAACAGACGGTAAACAATTGTACCTGATGTTCCAATAAAGTCACTGTTGAACAATAATGCTAAGTCTCCGCATTAGCTGATTTCTACTGCACCTGACCAACACTAGGGGTGTCATTGTACGCCAGTGATCCACCTCTGTCCACAGTTCTTCAGAGTGAAGTTAACCCAATAAGTCACCTGTTAGCTTACCTGTTCTAAAACCATGAATTTACATGATTTTACATGTCATGATTTTAGAACAGGCCGGTGGAAGTAACCTAACAGGTGACTCATTGGGTAAACTTCACCCAGGAGAGCTGTGGATAGCTTGTACTTGCACACAAAGTGACAAGATTTCACAGCGTACATAGCTTCCATCACACTATTCCTCCATCTGTCCCTGATACCTAATCAACCTTCTATAACCCTCTCTAAGGGTTGCCTGTCAGCTCAAACAGTCCGATCTAAAGCTACAGCCGCATCGACGGTAGTGAAAGAAGAGGGCAGGAGAAGAACAGGAGCATGGACAGGTAATGTATAACAGTTTATTCAATAGTTAGCAGATGGCTGCACATCAATATTACATATAGTGATGTGCGGTTGGCAGCCGATGATTTTAGGTCTAGACCTAAAGACATGATTAGGAGCTGACTTGTTAGAATATATATATAGTGAAGGAGACAGGGTGACATCGTAGGGGGCTTGCAGCCCAGTGCCCCACTGCAAGGGATTATGGACAAACCATTGGACCCGCACTTTTGCTGTAATGTAATGTATTGTCTGGCTGCCCTTTTGGACAAACTTTCAAAAAACTTAGTTAGTTCCCATAAATTTTATTTTACAATGTTCGGAACAAATATCGGTTCAGGAAGTTAGGCTCGCTCATCTGTACTGATAATGCATTCACTATGGGGTTTTCCTCATCACAGATACGGAACGTCCGGATGATCTTTAGCACCGCTCAGTTCTGATGCGGGCGCATCCGTGCGCATCCGCATCAGAACTCCCCACTGCACACTATGGGGCGTGCGGCCGGAGCCACTCGCTCCATAGTGTGCACTGACAGGGTTTTCTACAGTCTCTATTCACTGAATAGCAGCCGCAGAAAACTAACATGTCAGTTTTCTATGGCGCCGCTAGGGATCCGGGCCAGAGTGTATACCATGTGTATACACTCCGGCCGTGATTCCCTCAGAAGGCAGCACTACGTAAGTCCCGTGGGAATCACGGCCGTTGTAACAACGGCCGTGATTCCCACGGAACTTACGTTGTGTGAACATAGCCTGTAAAAGGGGATAATATGACTTGTCCTGAAGGCCCAAAATAGGTCAGTCCAAAGGGGAATAACATGAAAGAAGAAAATATCAATGCTCATAAATTGAATAGTTTTTTCATAGGTGAAGAAAATTCTTAGTGACTGGGGATCCCTGTAAAAAAAAAAAAAACAACTGTTATTTTCTCTTTTACACGCAATGTGTGTGCAGAGCGTAACATGAATAACTATTAAAAGGATTTTCTTGTTCATGTTAGGAATAGAATTGTGAGTATGGGAAAGCAGAATGGCACAGAACAATCAAATCTCTTCAGATGGGCATAGAAAGCAATACAATATCCTACTGAGATGTTTCACATGAATAGGAGTTTGCCTTAAATAATATGATCTTTGTGATCTGCTCAAGTTTCTCGAATAATATCCAGTATATTTGCTCAGTTAAGCACACTTAGAATTGGCACTTGAAATGATAAATGCTATTTCGATCCTTTTTTTATTTACTATTTTTTTATGTATCTACTTTCATATAAAGGAACTATGTAAGATAAAAGGAATTCAATGAATGGCCATAAAAGAGTTGTTCGGTTTAGAGACCATATTTTTGAATACAGTCAGTGAACTATGAGTTAAAGGGGTATTCCGGAGAAAAAAGAAATTACATCATCTGGTAACAGAAAGTTATACAGAATCTGTAAATCTTGAGCTTACCAGTACTTATCAGCTGCTGTATGTCCTGCATGAAGTGGTGTATTGTTTCCAGACTGACACATTGCTCTCTGCTGCCACCTCTGTCTGTTACAGCAACTGTCCAGAGTAGCAGCAAATCCCTCTAGAAAGATCATATTTACACTTGTGTTGTTTGGTTGCAGCTTTCTCCGCCAGTGGTACCTGCTGGGTTTGGGGGGGCCCTTTGGGTTTTGTGACTGTGACATTGGGGTTGCAGGGCCATTCTATGGCCTCCCTTCCCTGCTTGTGCACGCTTTGCGGGGTTGGCGGTCGCTGACCGACACAGTGTGTAGGGACCCATGTGAACCAGGAGATCGGCACGTGGTACATGGGACAATATGGTTTGACCAAATTATATACCAACATCCTGGCGTTGGTTTTAAAATGTGGTCGAGTGGCATTAGTGTCAGCCATAGGTGTGATGTGCAACAGCTGCTTTCTCTCCATGTTGTAAACCCCCCAAAAAACTTCTCCTGCTCTGGACAGTTCCTGTCACGAATAGAGGTAGCAGCACTGTGCACTGTATCAGACTGAAAAGAATACACTACTTCCCACAGGGCGTACAGAAGCTGATAAATACTTGAAGGCTTGGGATTTTTAAATAGAAGTAATTTACAAACCTGTATAATTTTTTTGACATCAATTGATTTAAAAACTTTTTTTTTCTCCAGAGTACCCCTTTAATAGAGGATGTTCATGCAACAGCTATTTCATCCATTGTACCTACTCTCATGCATATGCAACTCCAGGCTCTACTGAATGTGCAAGTGTCCTGAAAGGGAAAGATGAGCGTAAACTGCTGTCAGACACCTCTACTGGTAGTTTGCAAAATCTGACAACAAAAGGATTGGACATGGTAAAATCTAACTGCCTCATCCTTTTCTCTATTGACATCTGCCATTGAAGGAGAGTGGGTAAATCGGTCAGTCAGCAAGATCAACACTATAAAACCAAGGGCAACACCTATTGGCTTAATAAGATTTTCTACCGTATCATTGTTCCAGAAATGACTTCAGGGTGGAGACCAAACTGTAGCCAGTAAAGGTTCCCAGTCTGTAATCACACTCAGAACAGAACAGGCAGAGAGACTTCTATCCTCTGGCAGCATGTGACGTAAAAGACTTCCGAATTGTCAATCACGTCTGCAGAGCATAATTACAGGCAGTGAGCCATGGCTAGTATGGCTTAGGGTCCTATTCTACGGGCCGAGCAAGGCCCAATCAACGATGTAAACGAGCGCCGATCTGCGCTCGTTTACTGGGCCTATTCCACGGCCCCGATGATCGTTAAGCAAGGGCTCCAGTGACATAGTTACCGATGTCCTTGCAGCCCTTGTTTTATACATTACCTGTCCGGGCTGAATTGACAGACCGCTCAGCCAATCACTGGCCGCGGCGGTTCTGGCCAGTGATTGGCTGAGCGGTCTGTCAGCTCAGACAGCCCCGCTCCGAAGCTGCTGCGGCGCGGGATCAGGAGAAGGAGAAGATCTGCAGCCTGGACAGGTGATGTATGATGCTGCTGAAATCGTCGGTCGCAGCTGCACACCGCTATTCCACCGTAGCGATGCGCTGGTGGTGAACGATGATTTTAGGTCTAAACCTAAATGAACAATCAGTTGATGACACGATCATGGGCTGGTCGTTCTCTATTCCACAGAGTGATAATCGGCTGAATCGTGCCGATTCGGCCGATTATCGCTCCGATTCTGCCAATTATCGCTCTGTGGAATAGGCCCCTTAGTCTGGTGCAAAGTGTCCAAGAGGCTTTCCCAAGACCCCGAAGCGCAGCAAGCTGGAATGTCTCCTTGCTCCTTCTCCCATACTTCCCATACTCCCATACTTTAGGACAATGTCAGCAGTTTGAAGCTTGAATTGCACTTGACAGATTCTTTTTAACTGTTCCAATGGACAGTCCTACGTACAGTACAACATATTATTCTCAGAAAACAACGGAATGGGGAAGTGAAATTCTATCACACCTGACCCCTATCTCCACTGAGATAGAAACACAGAAACATAGAAGATTGTCAGCAGAAAAAGACCATCCATCCAGTCTGCCCTTTTAGCATTTCCTTTCTTATTATCTTAGGATAGATATATGTTTATCCCAGGCAGGTTTTTATGCAGTTATTGTAGATTTACCTATCACATCTACTGGAAGTTTCATCCAAGCATGCACTGCTCTTTGCCCCTGATGTTTCCCCAGGGGTGTTGGTAGGGTTTGAAACCCCCCCCTCCCCCCCCCCCAACGAGGGAACAGATGGGAACCTGGCATGAAGAAAAGCTAAATTCTTTTTTCTCTCTCTCTCTTTTTTTCTTTTTCTATTTTGCCTGGTCCCCTGGCATTGAGACCTAGCGAGGCCCCTGGTTTCCCCTATTCATTTGTCGGTGGAGTATTGGGAGACCACTATAAACTTTGTACTGACAAACCAGGGCAGTACAGGTACTAAACCAAAGACCAATCCACTTATATAGCGAAGTATTGCAGTTCTCTTTAACATGCGTAATCTGAAGTAGAAACATGCAAAGAGAAAGTGATAAAGGCATTAGCCTCTATTCAAGGGTGCATCAGGGTACCAGTGGATGGACCCCAATCAGTCATAAAGCTATAGTATCTAATATTATACTAGTAACAATACTGCATATCATTAAAATAGTCCTACAATTTGTTCCAATGAACAATAGGTTGAAATTGAACATTCGTTTTATATATTAGTTAATATGTGCTTCACAAATAAACAGGCTTAGGATGATTTTCATTGCAAATGTTATATAAAAATGATTTATAGTAGAATTTTCTAAAATAATTAGTCTAATTAATGAAACTTTACATCATCAATGTGCAATGGGCCATCCCAGTGGAGCTTCGCTTTGTTTTAATGGAAACATATGTAGATTACACATACAGTAATCGGATACAGTAGTCTGACATTCCAGATGATTATATAGCTTTTTATTGAAGCTGATTGATGTTGGCAAAGTAATTAGTGGCAAGTGAACAATATAGCAATAATTTAAGTTAATTATGAGATACAGTCAATACCTATTCAACATTCAATAGTGGGTATTAGAGGCACCCATGAGGAACCTTTCTTCATCTGCAGATATTTCACTTAAATGATACATGAAATGATAGGGAAAAGTCATTACTTCCTCAGCTCCTAGACACTATTCTTCAGACAATACAAAATATACTGAGATACATAGCTGGGGGACCAAAATATAAATCAAACGCCTGATATTATTGATATGTAAGGCACTGGACGGGCTTCACCTCTACCACTATGTCCAATATTTGTCACCATTATATATCTCCGAAAAGACTTAATTGCTCTCAAAGGAGAGAAAACAGTTCAGACCATTGAAACAGATTGAATACAGACTTTTGGAGGCTGAAGTTATGAAGAAGTATTAAGTTAGATCTTCTACCAAACAGAAGTCGTATTTCTTATAACTAATTTTGGCCTTGAGAATTAGGAAGTTTATCAAACTCGGTAGGAAAACAAAGAATACTGACAATGATCGGGAAGGAAAAACACACCAAAAATTTCAAAATTGTATCATTAACATTAAATGTTTAGTCCAGTGCTAATGAACGGGACTAAAACAGGTTGAGTTCACACTGCGGTCAGAAGATCCATCAGTGAATAGCAGTGTATTAAAGTGTCAAGGGACGGAAAGTGCTGTATGGCCAACAAATCAACCTTTATCAACCACTGCTGACCTTTCCCAACCTTCTGATTTTGGTTATAGTTAGAGATGTGCGAAGCAGGCGGAAAGTCATTTCACAAGCTTTACGAATTTTGGGTTAAATTTTTTTAATAATCGCAAATCGAATTTTAACTCATTTCAATAAAACATAAAAACTATAGTAACTACAGTACTGGGACTATTACAGAAGGGCGAATTTGTTAACACGTGTCAAAAAAGGGTAAAAAATTGGAAAACCACAATTTTAAAAAAATATCAATCAGAAAGTCAATCAACCAATCTAATAAAACTCAACTTGTATAATGCAGTAGGAGTGGAGTGCGAGCACTGATTAAGTAAAGCGCACCCTCAGTTCAGTAATAAAACCAAATTTGTTTAACACAGTAGAAGTGGAGTGTGTGCTCGCTACATTCACTGATCCCAGTAACTTGGTATAAGTCAATAGAAGTTTACAGTGCCCAGTGAGTGAATAATATGGACTTTGTCTTCACTGCTCCCAGTGAATTCCTATAGGCATCCTGTTACTTGGTAAACTGGATACATGGTTGGCAGATACAACAATCACCCACAATCAGCCCTCCTATCCTATCCTCTCCTCTTTGTCCCTATATCCCTCTGTTAGTCTCTCCCTGCTCTGCTATAGCTGCCTGATGCTATCCTGCTCTCTCCTTCACACACAGTAGACTGGCCACCTTCGTAAACAAACAACCTTATATAGAGGGGGAGGTGCTGACATCACAGAGGGGCCTGCAGCTAATTGGACGGCCACTAGGGATTATGGTTAACCCTTTATTCTGCCCAGTGACACTCTGGACAAGATGTTCGGCCGCCATTTTGTTTTTTTGCAAATTTTTCTAACAAATTGGCAGGAATTTGCTTTGCAGAACGAAGCAAATTGATGGGCCAATTTGCAGTGAATTTTAATTTGCCGGATTATCTCTAGTTGTAGCGATCCGCTTCATCAGTAGCTAAAGCCAGAACCGAAAAATGTATATGCCCCCCCAAAAATTTTTTAAAAATAGTTTAAATCCAAATTGATTAGGGGTTTCTTTTCAGTTGATTCAAATTAAGTAAGAGTAAGAAGCCAGGTGCAAGGGAGGCACCATTGGCAGGCTGGGCTATGTAGTTTTACAGACTTATCATGGTTTTGTCACAGGCATGAAGGGTCCCCACGGGTATTTCTTGTCCCCAGTGTAGCTTCACTGCTGTGGTGTGCAGGAAATTTGAGCAAAGTGTGGAGAATGAATTTGCTTCTACAGTTCCCAGCTGTGGAGAGGGTAGACTCTTGTAGCCTCTCTAACCATCCTCACTTGACCAGGTCTTGCCAGAAGCTTTGCTGGAAGGTTGTTGTAGCCATAGTCTTATCCTTGCTGTCTAGTAGAACCTGGATTCTCTTACGCAGTATATGTTTTTTAAAGGGAAACTATCAGCAGGTTAGAAGCATGTAACCTGCTAATATGTCCCTATAACACACAAGGATGAAAGTAATTTTTATAGCCTTGATCCTTAGCACCATTTTATATCATATATATCATATTATATCATATTTATTGGATATGTAAATGAGGCAATGTGATGCACTGGGGGCTGGACTACCACCCTCCACCAACTCATGTACAAACAAAGGTGGGAGCTGCTAATAATCTACATATGGGATGCTGCCTATGTCCCAATTGCAGAACATATTCAAAATCAACACAGAAAGACAAAAAATGGCGCACCCACAATCATATACCTAATAGATCAATATTTTTATTAGCAAAAATACAGCAATTTACACAACAAATGGAAACACATTTAAAAACCCAATAAGGGTGAACCATAACAGGGAAAGAGCATGAAAATATCTGTCGCTCCCACCGCAGCCCCTACACAAAAAGATCCTTCCAGGCCCTGTACAACATATGACAAAATAACCCTCAGACACTGTCACTAATAATAATACCTCCCAAAGTGCACATGCTCACACAAATACATGAATGAATAAATAAATACTCAATGGAAAAATTCATATATACATCCAAAAAAAGTGACCATGTGCTACAACACCCTACTCCCATAGAATCAGTACTAAGGAAAAAATGTTTTTGCATAGAATATCACCCGGGGCTCTGGAATGGGGCTCCGGACTGCAGACCCTACGCGTATCGTCACATCACGTGATATTCATTAGGAGGGTGGGTCGGCCAGGCGGATTGGTGCGTTAAGGGCAGTAGTCTCGCCCCCAGTGCACCACACTATGTAATTTATATATTTAATAAACTAAAACGTTCCCAAAAATGGTGCTGAGGATCAAGGTAAGAAATTTTCCATCATAATCACACCCTGTGCACTTACATAGCAGCTTACATGCTCCTAACCTGCTAATAGTTTCCTTTTAAATAAAGTATGTATTTAGGATACCCCTTGGTAAGCAGCATGTTCTATACATCACTGCTTACTGTTTTGGGCCATAAATTACCATTTACATTTCTGTATTGATCAGCATATGCTACCTGCTCAGTAAGTAGTGGTACTCTAGCACCCTGGAAACTACATAGAGGAGCAGGGGGTCCTATCGGTAAGCACTGGTGTGCTATTGATCACTGCTTACCGTTTGACCTAACAAGTTAAGTAGCAGCGCTATGCTTCACCACTAAACTTCTTACACTAACTGCAGAACTCCTGGCCCAGTAGGTGTAAGACCAAACCCAAATCAGAAGTTGAATGCAAAATGAATGTGACAGATGGTTTCAGCAAAAATGTACAGTGTACATTTACAGGGGCCAACCGTGGCAGGGAGCATTACCTCAAAGCGAGAATCTCCACTTCAGCCACTATAAATCTCCAATCAGCCACTACTACTCACTGTTCACTATCCACCTACTGTACTTTGCCACTGACCATCATGTACAGGAAACTCAATGTACTACTGACCACAATATACCAAACACTACTCGCTGAAAGCTGACTATTGTCAATCCGATCTTAGAATATTTTTTCTGTTGCTTGGAGGGGAGTTTTAAACACAATTAAACTTGAAAAGCTCCTGTGGGAGAGGTGAAGAACGTTTCTAGGCATTGGATAGAGATGTTTAATGACAAAAACAATTAGCTTTGATAATTTCTTGCTTATGGCTTCCTGCTCTGTACCAGCGGCATGGTTAAGTCATGCATCATAGCCTGTAAATCTCCCAAATTACTCAACTCTATTTGAGTTTCTTTACTTCTTTGCATGCACTCAGCTTGAAAATATCAATTTAAATGATAGAGCTTTCCCGAAACAGGGTCCTAAATTGTCATTGCCTTCTTCTTTTGTCTGGAAAGATGCAGAACAAAGCTGGTCAACCTGCTTACAAGGTGCAGCACATCACAGTTATATTTCATCATTCATTTCCCACATACTGTTCAAATGTTTACATTTGAAAGCAATTACATTCCTATAATTTAATTCTATATGCGTGTGCCACCATATAGCACCTCCACACACCATGCTATTACAGAGATATCCTCATCTAGAAGCAATGCTTCTTTGAAATACTACTTTCGAGGAAGCATACTATGATTTTATTTATTTTTTTGCTATTGTATTATATATCAAAACAAAAATCCCAAAATCTAACAAAAAATGGTCAATCACATGCACACACAAGCACTGTAGTGCTCAAGAATTTTCTATGTGCAGCACATTATGGTTCTGGACAATTTGGCATTTGTATTGAGACTTTATACAGCTGTTTACATGAACACTAATTATCACAAATATAATCTATTGTGTCTTTCATTTATGATTTTTTTTTTCATTCTAATTCTTGTATATTTCATCCCTTGAAGGAATATACAAATTTAGAATGAAAAAATGCAATAGGTTTCTGCAAGACACATTAGAACTCCGGTGGTATGCAGTCAATTGCTTAATGTAAATTACAAAAAGTGAAAAAAAGAAAAAAACAAGATACAGCTCACCATACATCAAGTTTTGCAATGGGCAACATGGATCATGGGTAGAGGATGCACGAGCTTCAAGGCATTGGCTAGAAACCAAGTACATGAGGAAGCTTGAAGGAATAGGTGTTGAAGCCGGCACTCCAGGATGTCTCGGCAGCTAAAATATAACTTTTACTTGTGCATTAACCCCTAGGCGACCCTGGATGTACCTGTACATCCAGGGCTGCCCACAGGTGTCCAGAGTGGCGCCGCGCGGCGGCCGCGCTCTGGACCGCCGCGGTCCCGGGTGCCGCATGTAGCCCAGTCCGATCGCCGTGCCCGCTAATTAGATAATCGGACGCAGTTGTCAAAGATTACCTGATTACCCGATTACCTGATGCAGCCGTTCCCTGGTGTCTAGTGCCAGCGATCGCCACCCCCCCTCCCCCGGGACGTTTTCCCGGAGAAGCGATCCCCGTGTCTTCATCCGGCCGGGGTTTGCACCGTAATGGAGCTGATCCCAGCTCTGCATTCGGCGGGGCAATCGAGTGCCTATGTCATTCATTTATGCTGTATTACTATACAGCATAGATCTCAATGAGAGATCAGTGTGCTTATGCTAGAAGTCCCCCATGGGGGCTTCTAGTATAAGTGTAAAAGGAAAAAAAAAGTGTCATTAATAATAAAAAAAAAAGCCCCCTCCCCTAATAAAAGTGTGAATCACCCCCCTTTTCCCATGTTATAAATAAAAATACATAATTAAATAAACATGTTTAATATCCCCGCATGCATAACTATTAACTAATCACATTCCTGATCTCGCACGGTAAACGGTGCAAGCGCAAAAAATCCCTAAGTGAAAAATTGTGCATTTTTGGTCGCATCAAATCAAGAAAAATTTTTATAAAAAGCGATCAAAATGTCACAAATGCGCAATCAAAGTACCGATAGAAAGAACACATCATGGAGCAAAAAATTACAATTCACACAGCCCCATAGACGAAAGGATAAAAGCGCTATAAGCCTGGGAATAGAGCAATTTTAAGGGGTTTCTAGGTGAAAAAATGCAAGTGCTATGGCCTTTAAAGCACAAGAAGGAAAAAACGAAAACGAAAAAATTTAAATTGGCCCGGTCCTCTAAGGGTTAAAATCTTTCCAAGTGCATAGTCTGACCTACGGGCTTCGCACAGTGGTGCTTAATCGTGATTAAGCGCCACTGCACAAAATGCTTAGGTCTGACTAGGCACTTTGAATGATTTTAATGCACAAATAAAAGTTATATTTTAGCTGCCGAGACGTCCTGGAGTACCGGCTTCAACACTTATTCCTTCAAGCTTCCAATTGCCTAATGTGTCTTGCAGAAAAACCTTGTAAAATGTGTGTTACATTGTTCACACGACGTTTTTTCAGCTCTGTTTAAAATGACGTCCGTTATTTTGAGGTTAAAATAACAGATGTTATTTAGCTGCCTGGCTTCCCCTTAGTGCAATGACGGCTGTTAGTACATTATTTTAGTTTGGGGTCACTGATTGGCCTTTAGGTGTGGCTTAATTAAAAAGTCCATTGAATTTAATAATAAAAATGAAGAAAGAACGGTGTTAAAAGAAAAACTGTGTGTGAACAACTAATAGAAAACGTGTGCTGTTTACAAAAGACGCCCAAAAATAATGATCATGTTTATTATTTTGACGTCCACTGTAAAAACGTCCGTTATTCAATACATTGTGTGCATTGGACGTCCGTCTTTCCACTTGCAGTCCAATTGCCATTGCAGTCAGTTAAATTGCGGCAAAAACTGACTTTTTAAATAATATCAAAATTGGCTGCCTTTTCTCAATTTTTGACATTGTGTGACATTGTGTGAACATAGCCATACACAGCTTTTTGTAAAATCTAAGATGCTGTGCAGGTGCTTTAATTAAAAACAATAATGCAGCTGTACTTGCCTGTCCCCACTCCTCCCGATGCCCTCTGGCACCGACTCCGGTCCCCAACTCAGTAACGACCCACTCAGCCAATCACTGCACTGTGCCACTGCAGCCAGTGATTGGATGAGTGAAGGACCAGAGCTGGCACTGGAGATCCTCTAGAGGAATACGGACAGGTAAGTATGACTACTTTATCATTTTTTTACTGTGAAGGTGCATTATGAATGATGATGCCAGGAGTTCTTAAACTATTTAATTATTTGTGCTACTGTATTGACACACAATATTTAGAAATCCCTTTGGTGCTCGGTTGAGCAAGCTCACTCAACACTTATGTTAACCTATGCTTTTCCAGGAGGAACAACAATAACAGCATAATGTAAAGTGTTAAGAGAAGGTGATCAATAATTGTTATTTAATTCTTAGTTCAACTATGAAATAAAAACACGCAAGGACATCCGACATGTCTTCTTTTAATTTGACTTCTATAAAAAATAATTGCAAGTAAATCTCTTTTTCTTTTTAACTATACAACCTGAAAATCTAGGCAACAACACTTAAAAGTCTCTTTTTTTTTCAATTATATCACTGCATAATTGTGGATCAGGCTGCCAGTATTATTAAACTGATAAATGAGAGTACATTATGTACATGAAAAATTACAGATAATTGAAGAAGTCCAGTCAGCTATAGCAACATTTTAATTAAGAAACAATTTACAACAGACACTTGACTTGAGAGGTGACCCTTAGAAATATGTTCATCTGTTCCTCCATTTGAAAACATGTTCTGCTTTTATCTTGACTCAAAGGTTATACCAATGGAAAATAATCATAATCGCATTCTTTCTGTGAATCAAAGCAAATCCATAAAGGCAACAGAATAGCAAAGCAGATAATAAAAGAAATTCATTATTTCAACCTTTTTCAAAGTCTAGTGTTTTCTTCATGGTTAAAAATAATCAACTACTTAAGTTTCATAGAGGTGTTGTTTAGGGTGCCTTCACACCTACCAGATCCACAGCGGATTTCACACTGCGAGTTTGCAGCAAAATCTGCTGCGGATCCATGTAGTTTGAAGGTCTATGGGTTACATATCCGCAGCACAATTTTCATTCAGCTGCGGATATGTAACCTGGCCGCATTAACCCCCGCAGCCCCGGCCCGGAGCATACATCACCTGATCCAGGCTCCTGCTTGCTTTGTGGCCTCCCAGCATCCCCCAGCGGTCAGCCAATCAGTGCGCTGCCCCGCTGCAGCGCACTGATTGGCTGACAGCCGGTAGATGCCGGGAGGCTCCGAAGCAAGCAGGAGCCTGGAGCAGGTGATGTTTGCTCCAGGGCTGCCCCCGGCCCAGAAAGAAAAGGATTTTTGATGGAGTACCCCTTTAACTATATTAGTTGAGATAGAAATATCCATTCAATGTAAATTCATACATTTATGGCCCATAGATTGCATTAGCTGCAATGGTTGTGATCCAAACTAGTTTGGATTTAAAGTATTTGAGCCGTCACCAAAGAGTAGCCAAAGGTAGCAAATCCATTACTACAGTATCTCCATGGAAGGGGGGGAAGAGAAAGAGAGATTGTAAGACATTTCTCCCAAGAAACTCGACATTATGTTCTTTAAATAACAAAAGAAGAAATCAAAGACCAATCTTTCTCCATTCTGTAAGGGGGATTACCCTGTATGGCTCCCAATGTTGTAAAGACTAAAGGCTAAAAATGGACTCCAGACCTGACCTGTACAGTATGAAAGCCTGTTAGGCACTGACAAATAGAATACCTGCCTGTGGAATACTGACATATGATACTGGATATAATACTCTGAACTATATGTAGTAGTGTAGTATATTGTAAAAGCAAAATGACGATTGCATGTACCAAGTCCCCTTGTTGGACTAGTAAATATTATAAAAACGATATAAGGTGTTTTATTATATTAAAAAAAACATATCAAATGTAACAATATGATAATAGTAAATACTATATACTCCAATAAATACCTTTTTGTGCAACAGTAGTTAGATGGCACAATTTATTATTTTTTTTTACTTTTTTCATTAGGCGTTAACAGAGTTGTCCAGGGAATGGAAAAGATCTTACCTGTTCTGCTGTCCATTAGATCTCCATTAAATTGTGCCATTTATGATCATCGCATGCAGACAAAACTGTGATATTGCCCACATGCAATGATTGCAACTGGCACCCTTATTCTAGTCTCTGAAGGTATACTTCAAAAACATGCAAAAGTAAGTACTGGGGAGCAGAACCGGTAAGACTTTTCCTGCTCCCTTGACAACCCCTTTAATTAGTATACCGTATTTTCTGATGTATAAGGCGACTGGGTGTATAAGACGACCCCTGACTTTTAAGCAGATTGTCAGGGGTTCGCCTTATACACCGGAAAATGTTAACCCCTGCCTGACCGCAGCCCTGATGAGGTCAGGCAGGGGTTAGCTGCAGCTAAATAAAATAAAATAAAAAAAAACATTTAACTTACCTAGGGCCGGTTCCCGCCCTCTGCACGCCTCCCGTACCATTCTCGGAGACTCTTGGCTGTCGGGAGAGCTTCGGGAGAATGAGAGAGGCTTTGGGAACTTCTGGCGCCTCTCTCATTCTCCCAAAGCTCTCCCTACAGCCGAGCATCTTCAAGCCTCTCCGAAGAGATGCTCGGCTGCCCGGAAGAGGTTCGTCAATCTCCGCCTCCGGCGCAGGTAGTGTGGGTCACACTGCCTGTGCCGGGAACGGTACGGGAGGTGCGCGGAGGCCGGGAACGGGCCCTAGGTGCGTTAAATGTTTGTATGTTTTTATAGTGGTCGCCCCATATAGTGGGGATGGGGCCATTTTTGAGCCCCCCCACTGTATGGGACGACCATACGCCGGAAAATACGTTGTTTCCCAAAAAGCTGCATATCAAGAGAAGGAGATACGTTTTCTCAATGTTTTCTGCTATATCATCAAAAAATACAACTTATCTTACTGAAAAGCAGCATTATATGACAATTTTGATGGACAAATAAAAAAAAGTATAGCTTTCAGAATATGACAAGAAATCTTTCTGCATGCTTAAGACCTAAAAAAATCCCATCCTCAAGGGGTTGAATGAGAAATGGACGCATAGATTCCGAATGTGAGCAATGTTACAGAACAATAACGAATGATAATGTAGACTAAACAATGGGAACCGTTTTCATTAAAAAGATTAACATTTCCGCTCTACACACATTTAGTTGCTGGGAATTCACACTGTTTGCAAACATCCCACTTGGTTAACCAGATTCAGAAATTAATTGGATCTCCTTAGACCACTCAGTGGTTTAATGGGTTTTACACTTAATTATTTTCCTGGTAAATATATTGTCCATCATTATTTTCTCAGTGGTAATAGCATAGTTTCTTAAAAGCTTTTATTTTTTTTAATATCAAAAGACCCAATGCAAACTTATGGTCTAATAAACAACTTTTCCAACTGTATTTGTTGTACTGGTTACGGAATATTCTCTACATTGTAGCAACTTCTGACTTATTATAGTACCACACACAACAGTAGTCATCAGAATTAATTGTTTACCCCCTATATGTGACATGTGTACAAAGTATTCTGACAGCTATGGATTGAAAAAAAAACAAAAACTTGTGAACCTACTTTGTACAGTCTTTTAAATGGACTGCCCATTCCCTCAGATGTGCATTTGATCTTGCTCTTCAAGTACAGACACACACACTTGCCAAAACCTCTAAAGTTTGCAATACAATCTTTCACAGTCTTGGTTATACCGAAAGCAAATAGACTCAAACTTAGATAAATAGAGGAAAATGGACAGCGCTCCAATGGCAAGGATCAACCAACGAAAGGTGAGAGGAATAGGTAAGGTAACTCTCACCTGGTTGAGCTGTGCAGACAACAGAGGCTAAACTCTTGTGAAAACATAAAGCAGACCGCAGCTATTCCCGATATCCACCAAGGAATAATAGACATAAGATATGATTCCTCCAAACCTCCAAACGGGTAACCAGGTGTAGGTCCAACAATGACAGACAATGGAAAGTGAATGTCTGATGATAAAAGAATTTATTTAGACCCAATCCCCTTCAAGACCGGAATGGTTTTGAAACGTGTTGGATGTAAAATTCTTTTATCATCGGACATCCACTTCCCATTGTCTGTCAAAATTAGATAAAGGCCACCCACACAATTGGGTCCACATCTACCACAAGCTCCAGGATGGATAATATACAGACGGGGGCTGGTAGTGCGCAGGGCCGGCCTTAGGGTAGACGGCGCCCTGTGCAGAATATTCTTTCGGCGCCCCCCCCCCCCCGGCTGATTGTAGCCCATCCCAAGCCTATCGCTTGGAGACACACACTGTATATACTGCTTACACAGACAGATACAGTCACATATACACATACAGACACAAGGGGGAGGTTCATCAAACATGGTGTAAAGTGAAACTGGCCCAGTTGCCCCTAGCAACCAATCAGATTCCACCTTTCATTCCTCACAGACTCTTTGGTTGCTAGGGGCAACTGAGCCAGTTTCACTTTACACCATGTTTGATGAATCTCTCCCACAATGTATATACTGCTTACACAGACGCACAGTATATATATCCTGCAAACACAGACACACATACAGTCACATATACAGATACACACTACACATACCCACCACTGGGAGTTGTTGTTGTCCCACCAGAGCCGCACAGGAGCATGCTGGGAGTTGTTGTCCTACCACACAGAGCCACACAGGATCATGCTGGGAGTTGTTGTCCTACCACACAGAGCCACACAGGATCATGCCGGGAGTTGTTGTCCTACCACACAGCCACACAGGAGCATGCTGGGAGTTGTTGTCCTACCACACAGAGCCACACAGGATCATGCTGGGAGTTGTTGTCCTACCACACAGCCACACAGGAGCATGCTGGGAGTTGTTGTCCTACCACACAGAGCCACACCGGAGCATGCTGGGAGTTGTTGTCCTACGACACAGAGCCACACAGGAGCATGCTGGGAGTTGTTGTCCTACCACACAGGGGCATGCTGGGAGATGTCCTACCACACAGGAGTATGCTGGGAGTTGTTGTCCTACCACACAGAGCCACACAGGAGTATGCTGGGAGTTGTTGTCCTACCACACAGAGCCACACAGGAGCATGCTGGGAGTTGTTGTCCTACCACACAGAGCCACACAGGAGCATGCTGGGAGTTGTTGTCCTACCACACAGAGCCACACAGGAGCATGCTGGGAGTTGTTGTCCTACCACACAGAGCCACACAGGTGTATGCTGGGAGTTATTGTCCTACCACACAGAGCCACATAGGAGTATGCTGGGAGTTGTTGTCCCACCACACAGAGCCACATAGGAGTATGCTGGGAGTTGTTGTCCTACCACACAGAGCCACATAGGAGTATGCTGGGAGTTGTGGTCCTACCACACAGAGCCACATAGGAGTATGCTGGGAGTTGTTGTCCTACCACACAGAGCCACAAAGGAGTATGCTGGGAGTTGTTGTCCTACCACACAGAGCCACATAGGAGTATGCTGGGAGTTGTTGTCCTACCACACAGAGCCACATAGGAGTATGCTGGGAGATGTTGTCCTACCACACAGAGCCACATAGGAGTATGCTGGGAGTTGTTGTCCTACCACACAGAGCCACATAGGAGTATGCTGGGAGTTGTTGTCCTACCACACAGAGCCACATAGGAGTATGCTGGGAGTTGTTGTCCTACCACACAGAGCCACATAGGAGTATGCTGGGAGTTGTTGTCCTACCACACAGAGCCACATAGGAGTATGCTGGGAGTTATTGTCCTACCACACAGAGCCACATAGGAGTATGCTGGGAGTTGTTGTCCCACCACACAGAGCCACATAGGAGTATGCTGGGAGTTGTTGTCCTACCACACAGAGCCACATAGGAGTATGCTGGGAGTTGTTGTCCTACCACACAGAGCCACATAGGAGTATACTGGGAGTTGTTGTCCTACCACACAGAGCCACATAGGAGTATGCTGGGAGTTGTTGTCCTACCACACAGAGCCACATAGGAGTATGCTGGGAGTTGTTGTCCTACCACACAGAGCCACATAGGAGTATACTGGGAGTTGTTGTCCCACCACACAGAGCCACATAGGAGTATGCTGGGAGTTATTGTCCCACCACACAGAGCCACATAGGAGTATACTGGGAGTTGTTGTCCTACCACACAGAGCCACATAGGAGTATGCTGGGAGTAGTTGTCCTACCACACAGAGCCACATAGGAGTATGCTGGGAGTTGTTGTCCTACCACACAGAGCCACATAGGAGTATACTGGGAGTTGTTGTCCTACCACACAGAGCCACATAGGAGTATGCTGGGAGTTGTTGTCCTACCACACAGAGCCACATAGAAGTATGCTGGGAGTTGTTGTCCTTCCACACAGAGCCACATAGGAGTATGCTGGGAGTTATTGTCCTACCACACAGAGCCACATAGGAGTATGCTGGGAGTTATTGTCCTACCACACAGAGCCACATAGGAGTATGCTGGGAGTTGTTGTCCTACCACACAGAGCCACATAGGAGTATGCTGGGAGTTGTTGTCCTACCACACAGAGCCACATAGGAGTATGCTGGGAGTTATTGTCCTACCACACAGAGCCACATAGGAGTATGCTGGGAGTTGTTGTCCTACCACACAGAGCCACATAGGAGTATGCTGGGAGTTATTGTCCTACCACACAGAGCCACATAGGAGTATGCTGGGAGTTGTCCTACCACACAGAGCACACACAAACTCCACTAACACACACAGACAGAGATAGATATATATACTCACAGTCACACTGCAGTAGTAGTGGAGGATGTCTCTGCCCATGAGGAGAAGCAGGTAGAGCGGAGGATCACACTGCTGATGTCTCCGTCGGGGGAGGGGGCGGGGTTATGGGCCTCTGTGAGCTGGGAGACGCTGTGGGGGGCGGGGGATGGGGGCCAGGCTGCAGTCACATGTCCGGGGAGAAGAGCTTCCTCGGCTGCTGTGCTGAGGCAGGGGACGGATATATGGCCTCAGGGGGATGCAGGTGGCGCCCCCTTCCTGCCGGGAGTGCACAGTGCCCTGTGCGGCCGCACTGCTCGCACACCCCTAAGGCCGGCCCTGGTAGTGCGATAGATTGGGGGATGCTACTGTTTGCTACTGGCAGTCCCTCGGAGCAAAGCGGTTATAGGGCAAAAAATATAAGGTTGGGAGTACAAGGTCAAATAAAGAGGAGGACAAAATGAGAGAGTATGGTTTGCTAGTTTATTTTTTATGTTCGCTCCTCTGTTAGGTGTTCCCTCACCCTTCTTACCAAAGGTCCTTGATTTAGCCTTACATAATCCCTCCTCATTCCAAATGGTGAAATTAATGTAGTGGTATATGACATTAGAATGTAATGTTAAGCACAGTAGTACACAGGTGTAATAGGTTAGCAAGACCAGTTACCATAGACACTGTGTATAGAACAATAGGACTGGGAACTTAGGAAGGTCAGGGGCATCATCCAAAGATAAGATGTAACTCCAAAAAGCAACAGAAATGCTTGAACATTTGAGGCCTATGCTTTGTGGACATAGCCTTATGGTAGTGTGGGACGTTATTGGAAAGTGTGGTTGACCAGCCTTATTGCCTACTGCCGACATTATCTCTTCCAGCCCACTCTTTAGGAACAATACTAGCTAGTCTGTGAATAGGCACATGAACACATGGTCCGTACTATAGAAATTTCAGAATATGGCTTCCTTATATTGCCTACAAGAAGGCATAGTGGTATGAAGATACAGAGACATCCATGACCATGACCCCCACTGAGATTATGCCATCTATCACAATGACAACTGCCTTGATTATGGCAGCAAAGTTTTCATCACTATCACAATAATCTTGAAAAATGGATGGATAGCGGGATACTTCAACAAAGCGCAATGTCTGGCCTCGGACCTCAGGTAAGCTCAATGGTGAGCAATTAACGTGGATACCGCCAACTCCCACTTCTTTGGCATGTAACAGTCCAATGATACAGGTATCCCACACCACAATATAATATAACGTTCTGTAGTGAGTGTGCGATATAAGGAAAAGTACACTCACATTTCAGTAGTCTTCATCTTGACTCTTTTATTAGATGCAATAGTTGAGATTCGGCTGTGTGTAGTCAGAGCACTGGAGGTAGCTAGAGGTTAGGCGTCCTCTCCCTGCCGCACGGAGGGACCTCAGTGGGACTTTACTACTATATGGGGGCAATGCTGGGGGCATTACTACTATATGGGGGCAATGCTGGGGGCATTACTACTATATGGGACAATGCTGGGGGACATTACTACTATATGGGGGCAATGCTGGGGGGCATTACTACTATATGGAGACAATGCTGGGGGACATTACTACTATATGGGACAATGCTGGGGGACATTACTACTATATGGGACAATGCTGGGGGGCATTACTACTATATGGGACAATGCTGGGGGGCATTACTACTATATGGAGACAATGCAGGGGGACATTACTACTATATGGGGCATTGCTGGGGGACATTACTACTATATGGAGACAATGCTGGGGGACATTACTACTATATGGGACAATGCAGGGGACATTACTACTATATGGGACAATGCAGGGGACATTACTACTATATGGGACAATGCAGGGGGACATTACTACTATATGGAGACAATGCAGGGGGGAATTACTACTATATGGGAAAATGCTGGGGGACATTACTACTATATGGAGACAATGCTGGGGGACATTACTACTATATGGGACAATGCAGGGGGACATTACTAGTATATGGAGACAATGCAGGGGGACATTACTACTATATGGAGACAATGCTGGGGGACATTACTACTATATGGGACAATGCAGGGGACATTACTACTATATGGGACAATGCAGGGGGACATTACTAGTATATGGGACAATGCAGGGGGACATTACTACTATATGGGGCATTGCTGGGGGACATTACTACTATATAGAGACAATGCAGGGGGACATTACTAGTATATGGAGACAATGCAGGGGGACATTACTACTATATGGAGACAATGCTGGGGGACATTACTACTATATGGGGCATTGCTGGGGGACATTACTACTATATGGAGACAATGCAGGGGGACATTACCAGTATATAGGGGCAATGCAGGGGACATTATTACTATATAGGAAGTGCAGAGGGACATATGGGGGGAGTGCAGGGGGGCATTACTACTATATAGGTTGAGTGCAGGGTGACATTATTACTATATGGTGGCATAGCAAACAAAGGGTAACTCGCATACCTACTGACTTTACTGCACCAAACAGCACAATTATTACATTTTGAGACCCTATAAGTGGGAAAAGGGAAGAAAGTTGCTGAAGAAGTGCAAAGATTGAGATGTTTGTCTCGCAGGTTCTGGAAAGACGAATTCTAACTGCAAGAAATCATCATGGAGGTCCAGGCCAGAAGGAGAGGAAAACGAAAGTGACGCCTCAGATCACGGAAGACTTCACCTGTGAGTCACTGAATGATGTTGTTCTATTCAGGAGAACATTATTTGTCAGGGGTGCAGAACTGCTCTATTCCATAATACACACACTGCTTCTTCCTATTAACCCGAATCTTGATAATAGCCCCCCTTTCTTCCCCAGGACTGAAGGGGGGGGGAGGGGCGCTTTTATCAAGAGTTGCCCTGTTGCCAAAAAGACCTAGAAACTGCCCTGAAGGTACATTTAGCAGTTTTTACACCTTTTTTTATATCATACGTCATGGTTCTTGTTCAAGTAAAAAGTGATCTTTTATCATATGCAGATTGTGCTAAGTGGGTGGGGCTTCACATTAGTAGCACCACTTGGCCCCGCCCACAGCTCTTGTCTAGACCCCACCCCCTCTAGGTAGGTCCATACCAATGGCTGTAGAGGGGGCGGGCCCTATGTGGTGATGATGCCACTGAGGGGCGGGGCCAACGGTGGCGCTGTGGGTGGGGCTAAGTGGCACTGTTGCTGTGCCCACTTAGCACAATCTGCAGTTGATAAAAGATCACTTTTTACTTGAACAAGCATCATGATGTATGATATAAAATAAGGTATTAAAAAACTGCTAAATTTACCCTTTTTAGAGAACTTATACCTGTTTAGAGAACTCAGAAAGTAAAAAGGAGTTGACAGTGTCACTTTAAATCAGAATCACAGTATTAAAAGTGCTGAGCCTTGATCTATGAAGTCATACTTACAAAAATCCTATTTTAGTCACCTAACAAAATAGAATTTTGGGGGTCTAGACCCATAACACTGTATGAGCAGCAATTAAGTGTAATTGTGCATAAGTAAAGAATTTGTCATAAATTTCCTAGACCTATACTTATAGCTTTTATATTATTATGGTTATTCTTGGTTTATATTTAACTATGACTCTTAACTATTGCCGAGTATGTATTTTAATTCAGCCTGATAAATTTAAATTTTTTCTCTCCTCACATTTGAAGACCCATAAGAATTTCATTTTTCCATCCACAGAGCTTTATGAGGGGTTATGTTATGTAAAACACATAGTAATTTTTATTACCACCCATCAGCCTACCTTAAAATGTATTTCAAGACAATTTTTTTTTTTTTACTTTTATTTTGGGAATTTTTTATTCTATAAATCGGAAATAGAGGATGGTGATTTTAATATTTGTTATGGGGGATTTTCAAAAATGTTTGACACTTTTTAAGCCCCCCAAAGGGATTTTAATAAGCTATCATTTGATGTATGTATTGTGTAAAAATGTGGCTGATCGCGCTCCTGTGTGAGTGCAGCTAGATGGATACCCTGCTAGATGGATACACTGTCTAGCTGGATGAAACAAACAGTTGTATTAGTATACACTATGGGGGAGATTTATCAAACATGGTGTAAAGTGAAACTGGCTTAGTTGCCCCTAGCAACCAATCAGATTCCACCTTTCATTTTGCAAAGAGTCTGTGAGGAATGAAAGGTGGAATCTGATTGGTTGCTAAGGGTAACTGAGCCAGTTTCACTTTACACCATGTTTGATAAATCTCCCCCATAGTGTATACTAATACAACTGTTTGTTTGTTTGGTCCAGCTAGATAGTGTACCCATCTAGCAGTGTATCCATCTAGCTGCACTCACACAGGAGCGCGATCAGCCACATTTTCACACAAATTATCTCCAATTTACTGATTACAGGTAGCAGTAATCTGACACGCAGCTCCAACAACCTAAATTAATATCTATATTGGGTTGTGTAAACAATATAATATAGGCAGCACTTTCTAAGTACAAAAAAAACCCTCTTTTGACGTATCTATTGCATTGATCTACTCAATTGGCACTCTGCTTGTACAACCAGCTCTGGCATGGCAGCAATGGAAGCCATGACAACTGATCAGTACTCCATGATTGCTGTCACGTCAGATGAGGTACAGTACGTTCTAGCTGAACCTGGCCCTCTGTTACTGTCTACTTGATGTCCTGTCCTCGGTGACAGTGCCCAATTGGGTTATGGTCCCTACACTGCTGTGTTGGGGCTGTCAGGGAAGAATAGTCTGCAGTCCCTGTCAAATCATCAGGAAGGTATAAGCCACAAATCAGAACCAGAGAACAATCAATAAACTAGGGTCAGAACTAGGAGAACAATAAACAGTACAAAAGTACTGTACAAAACCAGAGCCAAAGATAAACCATATAAGAAGCCGAGGTCAAAACTATCATGGGCAGCTATTGGACCTCACTCCAGAGAGGCAGGCCCTCTTTGATTGGCCCAATGATCCAGACCTAATAATGGGTTGTCGGATAGTTTGGCCCAACCAACTTACCACTCCCCCTACCACTGATTGGATGCCCAGCTGCCACTTGAGAAGACTGAGCATCCTTGACAACAGGGTCCCGCCTCCCACGTTGTGCACAGGTAAGTTTGTGTCAATTGAATTGTAGGATTGTTGATCACATCCCTTACCCATCTATGCCTTTATAGATGATGGTATAGATGCTACAATTACTATTCATAGTGGAAATACAACAGTTATTGGACAACATTAGACAAATCGCCAATGCCAGTCATTAACATCAGCTATCAGCTGCAAATAGCTGCCATCACCTATAATGTAAGAATGTATGTAAAAAAAAAAGTATTTACTATGAATTTCCTACTTCATAATTTCATAATTGTATACAACTTACATGGGGAGGTATATGTGTATAGGCTAAGATATAGTCTTACTATTGACAGCACATTGTACTCCTTCACATATCTGATTTTACATCTGGTTTTACCAACTTTGCTTTGTAGGTGCACTTTTCTTGACTAGGTGAATTAAGGCAATATTAAAGCACCAGAATGTAACATGGTTGACAGATGGTTTGACAGCAATAATTGGACAGGTTGCTGCTATTTTGGAATAGGTTAAATTCAATGGTTCTTTTCTTTTAGAGAACACAGAAAATGTCACTCCTATACCTGTAATTTTGGAAGTACTGTCATCTTATACATCATTCAAAGAATAATCTGCTCCACTTTCTTCATTGTCATTATAGTGCTTGGCTTAATATTTATATATATATATATATATATATATATATTGTAACAAAAAAATCTGTAATCCTGTCGCTTTTTTCCCTCTTTTCGTTTTCGCCGTTCGCGATGACGATTGTTATATTTTAATAGATCAGACAATTACGCATGCTACGGTATATAATATGTTCATTTATTTTTATATGTTTTATTTATATAATGGGAAAAAGGGGGGTGATTTTAACTTTTATTGGGGGAGGGGCTTTGGGGTATTTATAAAAACATTTTTACTTTTTTCACACATTTTAAGTCCCCCTGGGGGACTTTTACCTGCAATCATTAGATTGCATACACTGTGCCATAGGCATAGCATTGATCAGTTATCTAGGCGTTCTGGTGATGGAGGAAGGTAAGAGACCTCCGGCAGTCCGATACAGCGATCGGGACCCCCCCCCCAGTCACACTGCGGGGGTCCCAATCGGTAAGTGACAGGGGACTTCCCCTCTCACTTACACTTAAACGCTGCGTTGTTTAGGGGGTTAATGAAACGCTGCAGAGCAATCGCTGCAGCCTGTCATTAATGGTGAGGGCCCGCCCCCCCCCCCCCCTCCTATGAAGCGTGCTCCGCCTTCGAAGCGCGCTTCATAACACAGGACATACTGGTACGCCCAGGGTCGTCTGGGGACAGGCACCCAAGGTGTACCAGTACGTCCTATGTCATCTAGGGGTTAAACGGAGCTGCAATAAATGAGGAACTAATTTTTTATTTTTTTTTTAGTTATCTTTTTTATTGATGGCTTTCACTCATATCTTTTTTCTTTTCACTCATTTCTCTTCACACTACATAGATTTTCTTCCGGTAAACTTTCCAGTAAAGTTAAAATTTTTGGGCTTTCACTCTTATGTGTCCTTCCTTTTCTTTTACACATATCTAATATGGGGTGTTTCTATTTCTTTTTGATGTCACTCATTAATATTTTATTTTAGGAGTTCACTTGGGTGACATGCAAGAGCCAGTATTGGACAATCTGAATCTAGCCTCCCTCCCAGGATAGGATATAGAGAAATACAGTGCCCCAGGGATTCCCTTTCGTAATCCAAGCATTTAAATAGAAAACTTGTCTTTATTGGAATCCTGGAGGACTTTACTTGCAAATTCTCTTTGAATGGATATTTATATCATACGTCTCTTGTGTAAATATGTAAATAATGTAAATAACTCATCTCTTTAATATAAAGGAAATTCTTGCATGTATATATGTTTGATGTAATTCCTGCAGGGTCACTTACATGGCTGGAATACCATTAATGGGTCTGTATATACGGTTTACTTCTGATTATCATATTAGGTAGGACAGAAGAATTTACATAATTTCTCATTTGCCTGATGTGCGGGCAGAATACACATAGCATACATTGACTATTGGTTGGTTAACAAGACCCTAATAGAAAGTAAATTTTTACAGTATTGAATAGGTGGGGATGTACCATTATTGACCAGGCACCATACTAACCAATGTATATAGAATGAATGGGGGACCCAGGAGACAGCAATACACAAATACCGATGGATAATATGCAATGAGTTGATCACATGCATGCCTACCTATGTAACCATGTACTTGAAGGGCAACTAGGGCAATTATTTATACCTATAACTATTGGTCCTAAGGACAAGAGCATCCATTTACAGTATATGTATCGCCATCTGACCTCCCATCAGGGAGGGGTATCTGATGGCTCCAAATCTTTTTTGCAGCAGCAGAACTATGACTCCATCTTAAGTGTAACGAAAAGATGGGAATCCTGTGTAATAATATAGCCCAAACAGACTACTGATCTCAACATCATCAAATCTATCTGGAATGACAAAGAAACAGAAGGATCTAAGCAGTCACATTCAAAGAAGGCCTGTTCTTAGTTCTAATTATTCTGAAAGCAAGTATCAATATAATTTACATTTATTATCTGTTCATTCAATTTTCATCTTTTTAATTGATTAAAAACAAAACATTTCTATATTTGAAAGCATCTTACTTTAAACTTTTTTTTTTCCAACACCTGGAAAGAACTTTTACACAGTACTAACTATGCATTCGGAAAAGGGCCAAACATAGTCACAATAAAACTACATTCAAGTCAATGGGCATGTCGGGCTCTCTGTGTTGTCTAAATGAGGTAATACTAGCTGAATTATACACATTGGCGGACTAGCTGCATAATGAATAACAAAAATAATCTGGCAGCGATTCTTTCACAAAAAATATTTAATTATTTGTTATTCATATGTTTTATGAATGTATGTAGTGTTTTTGTATTTCACAAGACAAAGCTGTCTAAAGCATGCCGTTTTATTTGGTCTTATTTCTCTGCATAAACATATACTGCAGTACTTACTTTACATCAAAGAAAAATGTCTGTATGAGGATACTTCAATGAAATGTATGACTGCCTGAGTGAGGTGGTGATTTCTGAGAGGTACTTAAATGCCTCTTTCCCAAGTCTCGTTACACAATGCATTTGTTATCAGGTTCTATTCACTGGAGCCAAAATTAGAATATATTCTCATGCTTTCTTATGGTGGAAAAATAGAAAATTATGGAGATGAGAAAGCGTGAATAGGTAGAGCCAGACAGAGAGAAGAGAAATGAGCGCACAAGTGAAAGGGAAAGGAAAGATTACTTCTCATGTGTCATTTTGAAACAAAATAATATACATATAAAATATAGTATTGTTACAGCAAGGGGCTATTTGTGTTCTGAATGATATGTGAATGGGCTGTGGGATAAAGGTGTCTTGGAGCAATGGTTTTCCGTAGGGAACCTGCTATTTAATGACAGAAAGGCAACAGACAATTACAGTCGTTACCGCCTACAAAGAGCCAATGCGTGTCCTATATAATGCATATCATTATCACCAATGGGCCTACAGGGCTTTTTCCTGTGGGCTTGAAGCTTGAATCCTTATACAATTAAAAAAAAAAAAAAAAAAAGACCATAAAAATACACCTATTAGTCAACACAATAAAACCATTGGCAGGTGAAAGGAATAACATTGATTATTTTGGTCCAATTGCACCTGTTAAGGGATGGAATAGATTAGATTGGTTTACTGGCAGATGAATACAGTGAATGTTAGGTTCCTTGTGTCCTTAAAATTTTAAAGATAAGAACTAGTTTAAGCCGCAAACATTGGGGGCAATAAAGTTACAGTCTGGGAGGTGGCAGAAATGACTCTCTACTAACTGTATCTCAAATGGAGTGAAAAGTGAAGCTAAGGAGGTTTGAAACATGATTCTAGAGGCAAGTCCAAAGTTGTGCAACGCTACTTAGAGACCATCATTAATGAGAAACAAAGAAGAACAAGGCTGAAGATTACAAAAGACGAGAAAGATGGGATCGTAGCGGGCTGGAGTATTGTCATTATCTCTTATGAGTCCAATTTTAAGCTTTGCCCAACACCAGATCTTGTAAGGTTAGAGACCTGGAGAGGCCTACAATCCCCAATGTCTCACAGCCACTGTGCAATTTAGTGTATGATTGGTGATCATGTAAGGCTAGAATTAGGCAGATTTGTCTTGGTAAAGGACACATGCATCAATCTACATACTGTACAAAGTAATTCTGGAGGGGAACTTGCTTCTTTCTGTTCTAACAATGTTCCACACTACTGACAATTGTTTTTCAGTAGGACAATGCCCTTTGTCATACAGCCAGATTAATATACATTTCAAGTGAAGACCGCAGCACTGCAGAAGTATTAAAAAAAAACTGTTTACGTGGCTTTTGTCTCTACAATTGAGCCATTTTCAAGCAGTGCAGCTATATAGCAGTATTCACATCAGGTACTAATTAACATCACTCCATCAATCAAGTGCATGAATACAAAAATGTGTATAACCAGATACAAATAAGACCACTACATACTGTATTAGTGTAATGATACAGTCAAGTGAAACCAGTGTAATAAATCTATACAATCCAATCCAGAGTGATAACTCGTGAATGTTAAAATACATCAGTGATTGCTTAATGAAACAGATGACAGCTGAGCAGGTTCCGGGGAGTAACTCACCAGGAGGACAGGATACCACGTGGGAAGAATGTAAGTCCAAACATACAGTGTTGGTTAATAAACTGGCATGGAGCACGACTATGCATGTTCATCCAGGTAGCCAGTCGCCTCTCACTGTTGATATATTCAAACGCACATAGGGTAAGTGTAGCAACACTTATTGATTGACATTTCATAGTGATTAGTGACTGATAAAAGCAAGTAAATAAACACAAAACTGCAACTAAGATTAAAGGGCTACCAGATAAGTCACATCGGCTGACTCACATGTCATACATACCTCCCCTAAATGACACAACCTACCAACATGGGCACATCCCCCCCCTCCCCCCCCCCCCCCCCCCCCCCCCGCATCCTTCGGGTGCCACTCCACAGAAACCATAAAAAGAAACCAGTATGCTCCATTCACACCCTGTCCATAAGGGCCAGAAATTAGTGGTAATTAAAGAATAAACCGAATTCACTTCTTCACTTCTGATGCCCCAAAGGTGCAAAAAGAAATGCATGGTCTGAACAGTCATCCATGTATTTAACAAAAAAAAAAAAAAATATATATATATATATATATATATATATATATATATATATATATATATTAAGCGATGTCATCCAGTTCGTGCCCCTTCATCCTGCTCACAAAAATTTGCTTGATGGTTTTATCTATAATAAAAAGAAGAAAATATAATCAGTAAACAAATAATTATAGTGCTTGAAAAGCACTATATTGTAATCCGTATTCTTCTTCTTCTTCCGTTTCTTCTTCCAGCCATTTTTCTGCGCGTAATACAGCCCGAACCGCTTTGTGCACACACTCCGTTCAAACTGCGTTTCGAAGCCCTCGGCGGTGTGTGGTGTGCTATCTATTTTTCGTTTCGTTCGGATTTGTCGTTTGTACGTTAAACGACCCCAAATTTCCCATAGACAATAATGGCCCATTGCAAATAATGGCCACACTCTAACCGCTGACAGCCAATCACAGCACATATGCAAATAGCTGAAATATAGCAGCCAATAGGAACTCTAAGGTCTCGTCATGCAATGTATCACACCATCCACAGTCACATGTCCACTATTGGCCAATAGAAGATGTAATATATGGAAGGTCCTTAACGATTTTGTCTCCCCGACATGAGTAAGATTGTCATGGTAACCGAGCAATGATCTTTACAATTATAAGTACTCAGATCGCTCTTTAAGGGACCCAGGTCACCATTAAAGGAACGCAAGTCGCTCTTAAAGGGACTCAAGTCTCTCTTAAAGGGACGGGAGCCATGTAGCTCTTAAAGGGACCCAAGTTGCTCTTAAAGGGACGGGAGCCATGTCGCTCTTAAAGTGGCGGGATCCAAGTCGCTCTTAAAGGGATGGGACCCAAGTTGCTCTTAAACGGACGGGACACTCCAAAAGGTATGGGACCCATGTCGCTCTTAAAGAGACCCATGTCGCAAGAGCGACCTGGGTCCCTTTAAGAGCGGCCCGGGTCCCTTTTAAGAGCGACCTGGGTCCTTTTAAGAGCGAAATATGTCCCTTCAAGAGCAACCAAGGTCCCTTTAAGAGCGAAATTGGTCCCTTTAAGAGCAACCTGGGTCCCTTCTAGAGCAAAATATGTCCCTTTAAGAGCGACCTGGGTCCCTTTAAGAGCAAAATATGTTCCTTTAAGAGCGACCTGGGTCCCTTTAAGAGCGAAATATGTCCCTTTAAGAGCAAAATATGTCCCTTTAAGAGCGAAATATGTCCCTTTAAAAGCAAAATATGTCCCTTTAAGAGCAAAATGGGTCCTTTTAAGAGCGAAATGGGTCCCTTTAAGCGCGAAATGGGTCCCTTTAAGAGCGAAATGGGTCCCTTTAAGAGCGACCTGGGTCCCTTTAAGAGCAAAATATGTCCCTTTAAGAGCGAAATATGTCCCTTTAAGAGCAAAATATGTCCCTTTAAGAGCAAAATGGGTCCCTTTAAGAGCAAAATATGTTCCTTTAAGAGCGACCTGGGTCCCTTTAAGAGCAAAATATGTCCCTTTAAGAGCAAAATATGTCCCTTTAAGAGTGAAATATGTCCCTTTAAGAGCAAAATATGTCCCTTTAACCCTTTAAGGACATGGCCCATTTTCGTTTTTACGTTTTCGGTTTTTCCTCCTTGTGTTTAAAAGGTCATAGCACTTGCATTTTTCCACCTAGAAACCCACATGAGCCCTTATTTTTTGCGTCACTAATTGTACTTTGCAATTACAGGCTGAATTTTTGCATAAAGTACACTGCGAAACCAGAAAAAAATTCAAAGTGTGGTGAAATTGAAAAAAAAAAACGCATTTCTTTTATTTGGGGGAAATGTGTTTTTACGCCATTCACCCTGGGGTAAAACTGACTTGTTATGCATGTTCCTCAAGTCGTTACGATTAAAACGATATATAACATGTATAACTTATATTGTATCTGATGGCCTGTAAAAAATTCAAACCGTTGTTAACCAATATACGTTCCTTAAAATCGCTCCATTCCCAGGCTTATAGCGCTTTTATCCTTTGGTCTATGGGGCTGTGCGAGGTGTCATTTTTTGCGCCATGATGTGATCTTTCTATCGGTACCTTGATTGCCCATATACGTCTTTTTGATCGCTTTTTATTAAATTTTTTCTGGATTTGATGCGACCAAAAATGCGCAATTTTGCACTTTGGGATTTTTTTGCGCTGACGCCGTTTACCGTACGAGATCAGGAATGTGATTAATTAATAGTTCGGGCGATTACGCACGCGGCGATAGCAAACATGTTTATTTATTTATTTATTTGTTTACTTTTATTTAAAACCTGGGAAAAGGGGGGTGATTCAGACTTTTATTAGGGGAGGGGGCTTTTTACTATTAACAACACTTTTTTTTTTTTTTTTTACACTTATACTAGAAGCCCCCCTAGGGGACTTCCAGTATATACACTTGGATCTCTCATTGAGATCTCTGCAGCATAGATATGCTGCAGAGATCCATGAGATCGGCACTCGTTTGCTTTCGGCTGCTGCAGCCGGAAACAAACGAGTGCCGAGCCGAGGACGGCGCCATCTTGGACGCGTCCCCGGCCGGCATCAGTAACGGAGATCGCTCCTCCGGGACAAGGTCCCGGAGGAGCGATCTCCCCCACTAGACACCAGGGTAACGTTGCCTCCGGTAATCGGAGGCAGCTGTCAACGTTGACAGCTGCCTCCGATTAGCTAATTAGCGGGCACGGCGATCAGACCGTGCCCGCTAATAGCGGCGGTCCCGGGCTACTCGCGGCACCCAGGATCGCGGCACTTCAAAGCGGGGCCGCCGCGCGGCCCCGCTTTGAAGTGCAAGTGAGGACATAGGACGTACCGGTACGTCCTATGTCCTTAAGAGGTTAAGAGCAAAATGGGTCCTTTTAAGAGTAAAAATGGGTCCCTTTAAGGGTGAAATGGGTCCCTTTAAGAGCGAAATGGGTCCCTTTAAGAGCGACCTGGGTCCCTTTAAGAGCAAAATATGTCCCTTTAAGAGCGAAATATGTCCCTTTAAGAGCAAAATATGTCCCTTTAAGAGCAAAATGGGTCTCTTTAAGAGCAAAATATGTTCCTTTAAGAGCGACCTGGGTCCCTTTAAGAGCGAAATATGTCCCTTTAAGAGCAAAATATGTCCCTTTAAGAGCAAAATATGTCCCTTTAAGAGCGAAATATGTTCCTTTAAGAGCGACCAGGGTCCCTTTAAGAGCGAAATATGTCCCTTTAAGAGCAAAATATGTCCCTTTAAGAGCAAAATATGTCCCTTTAAGAGCTAAATATGTCCCTTTAAGAGTGAAATATGTCCCTTTAAGAGTGAAATATGTCCCTTTAAGAGCAAAATGGGTCCTTTTAAGAGCGACCTGGGTCCCTTTAAGAGTGAAATGGGTCCCTTTAAGCGCGAAATGGGTCCCTTTAAGAGTGACCTGGGTCCCTTTAAGAGTGACCTGGGTCCCTTTAAGAGCAAAATATGTCCCTTTAAGAGCTAAATATGTCCCTTTAAGAGCAAAATATGTCCCTTTAAGAGCGAAATATGTCCCTTTAAGAGCAAAATGGGTCCTTTTAAGAGCGACATGGGTCCCTTTAAGAGCGAAATTGGTCCCTTTAAGCGTGAAATTGGTCCCTTTAAGAGCAACCTGGGTCCCTTTAAGAGCGACCTGGGTCACTTTAAGAGCGAAATATCTCCCTTTAAGAGCAAAATGGGTCCTTTTAAGAGCGACCTGGGTCCCTTTAAGAGCGAAATTGGTCCCTTTAAGCGTGAAATTGGTCCCTTTAAGAGCAACCTGGGTCCCTTTAAGAGCGACCTGGGTCACTTTAAGAGCGAAATATGTCCCTTTAAGAGCAAAATGGGTCCTTTTAAGAGCGACCTGGGTCCCTTTAAGAGCGAAATTGGTCCCTTTAAGCGTGAAATTGGTCCCTTTAAGAGCAACCTGGGTCCCTTTAAGAGCGACCTGGGTCACTTTAAGAGCGAAATATGTCCCTTTAAGAGCAAAATGGGTCCCTTTAAGAGCGACCTGGGTCCCTTTAAGAGCAAAATATGTCCCTTTAAGAGCGAAATATGTCCCTTTAAGAGCAAAATATGTCCCTTTAAGAGCAAAATGGGTCCCTTTAAGAGCGACCTGGGTGCCTTTAAGAGTGAAATTGGTCCCTTTAAGAGCGACCTGGGTCCCTTTAAGAGCAAAATGGGTCCCTTTAAGAGCGACCTGGGTCCCTTTAAGAGCGATCTGGGTCCCTTTAAGAGCAAAATATGTCCCTTTAAGAGCGAAATGGGTTCCATTAAGAGAGACCTGGGTCCCTTTAAGAGCGACCTGGGTCCCTTTAAGAGCGACCTGGGTTCCGTTAAGAGTGACCTTGGTCCCTTCAAGAGCGAAGGGACCCACGTCGCTCTTAAAGTGACCCAGGTCGCTCCTAAAGGGACCCATGTAGCTCTTAAAGGGACGGGAGCCAAGTTGCTCTTAAAGGGATGGGACCCAAGTCGCTCTTAAAGGGACGGCACCCAGGATTAAAGTTAAATGGAAGTCACTGGTAAAGGGGCGCTCTTTTCAAGCACTATGTATTTCCCTGGAAATGCAAATCTAGTTATTTACTCAAATATGTCTCTTGCAGATAACCAGCTATCAAGAGGTGAGGGCCATCATATGATGGACATGAGACTCAAACCCCTCAACATAGGGATCTAGGTGAAATTTTAAAGTCCACTTTTAGGCGCCAAGGTTTTAGGGTGTCCAAATTGTGGATCCATCTTAACTCACATTTTAAACATGCCAGTTTATCTCCTCCCTTGGGTGGCACTGGGATCTGTCATTGCCTTCAGGTCACTTTCAATGTGAATGAACTCAACAAAGTGTTTAGGCACTGGTAAATCCATCTTCTTGAGTCTTGTCTTTGCATCTTACAGATGTAGCCAGGGTTAACTTGAACACAATGACGCATTTAACTCGACGCTCTAGTTGACTTAGCATAGCTCCCTGACACAATTGTTGAGTCAGGGATCATGTTAACCCTGGCTACATCTGTATGTCATCTCTCCAATATATAATAATCAACGCGGACACCATAAAAAATAAATGATTTAATGGTACTCATATGTAAGATGTCTCCTGATGTTGTACCTTTTACCAGTATTAAGATGGATGAATACATCTCCCTTCTAAATGTATTTGCAGTTTATGCATTTTTTACATGGGTAACAGCCTGTTTTAAGTGGACCCAAATGCAATTGTGATGTACTTGGTCCCATATTCACCCGACTTCATTAATTTGTCACATAAATTCATGTCTCTTGTATGACATAGGCGGTTTCTGTGGAAAGTCAATAATGTCAGGAAAACTCTCCTTCAATATTGCCCAATGTTTGGAGATGGTTTTTGCATCAACTCCACTAACATCATTAAACTCTGATACAAATAGTATCCTATTTCTATAGTCTTTTTTTCTCAATTTTCCTTAGGTATACATGTCTATCAACAGACCTCCTCCCCCAAGGCCAAGGTAAGTTTCCTAGGGTAACCTCTCTCGTGGAATGGTTGGGCCTTATCAGTAATTGTCAACCTAGCCTTTTCAGTTTCTTCTTCCACCCTTCTAACCCTTATAAACTGACTCTTGGGCAGGGAGCTAACAGTGTTCCTAGGGTTTTCCAAATCTTAGAAGGGTATTTTTATCTGTTATTTTAGTAGTAGTAGTTATTAGAGTTTGCTTTTGAATCTGTTGGTATGGTATCAAGAAATTGTACCTGAGTCAGAGTAAATTGGATCTCAGGGTCCATGCATGTTGAAGCACCCATTGGTCGCATAGGTGTTGACAGCTGGTACCAACGCATGTTTTTTGTCACCACTTGGATTATATATATACATTGGTAACTTGGTGCTCAAACTGCTTGAAACTCAAACCGTATTTTCAAGGAAAGTTTGCTTTGGTCCTCAAACTCTTGCTCGGTTCTCACTTTTCGGGCACCCAGTTTTGAAGTAGAGTAATACCGCGTTATTCAAATGAAGATGTACCTGGAACTAACGTTCAGAATTCAAACTTTGCTCGGTATCTAGACGTTTTTGCGAGCATAGATGGTGGGTTGTACTTGGTGAGTTTAGCACTGGTGAGGCTTCACATACAGTACAGTACTGTATAACATTGCTGGAGTGCATATACAGTACAGTAGTAGTACAGTCAGTGCACCACCACCTCCCATGCTGTACTGTATAAGGCTGCTGGAGTGCATATACAGTACAGTAGTAGTACAGTCAGGGAACCACCATCTCCCATCCTGTACAGTGCTGGGATGGGGGGGACTCTATACAGTAAAGGATGAGTGATGAGTTGGTGACTACTGTACTATAATTGCTGGTTCTGTTGATTTTTTTTCTTGTGTATAATGTCCTGCACAGTATAGTGCTGTTCTGTACTGTACTGTTGTGATTACAATGGGTACTTTTCAATGTAATAAATGAGTACTGTAGGTAATTATTGGTGAGTGCTGGAACCAATTAAACCCATTTACATTATTTCCTATGGGGAAAAAACTGCTCGGATCCCAAACTGCTCAGTTCTCAAACTGCCTTCCTGAACCAATTAAAGGAGTGTTCCAGCCTTGGGGCACTTTTTTGGGGGGACCGGGGAGGAGGTTGTTGAAATAAAAGACGTCCACTTACCTCCCCGGTTCCAGCTGCGGGTCCCGCATCACTGCGCTCCGATGCCCGGTTCCCGGTGGCTTCCTGGTGTCTGACGCCGCCTGAGACGCTACGTCTCAGGGCCGCTTAGCCACTCAGAGTTTTAGAGTGATAATTTGAATCTAGGAGCAGCACCACCCAGGGTGTATTGGGTGCCTGCGGGAAGTCGAGACCACGACTTGACTTTGTATATAGCAGAAATCTCCACAGCACTCCAAAGTAGTCAAAAATAAATGTGATTTATTCCATAGTGAAACAGCACAGCTGGATAACCCCTTTAGGTTCGAGAACCGAGGTACCACTACATATATATATATATATATATATATATATATATATATATATATATTTAGAGTTTTAGAGTGAGTGAGAGAGAGTTTGTGTGTGTGTGTGTGTGTGTGTTTGTGTGATTTGTGTGTTTTGACCAGTGTGCACAAATGCGCAAACATTTTTCCATAGCTCTTTACAGTGTTTTATTTGGACCCTCACTAGCCTTCAGAAAAATAAAAGGCTTTCTAATGTTAGCAGTGCAATTTTATTTTCAAAGAAATTAAAATCACATAATACATTAGAACTTGAAAGCTACAGAATTGAACAAAAATATAGAACAAAAAAAAAAAAAAGAAAGAAAGAAAAAAAAAAAAAAGTCCAGAAGAGAATTTGTTGAATTACCATCTATTGGTTGTCAAGGTTTTTACATTTTACAGTTTATTGCAGCAAGTCTTAAAATAGCATTCTACTTGTTTAGCTTAGTAGTTCCTGTTTGTTGTGTTTTGTTTGTTTTTCACTGCATTCTATCCAATTTAGTTGAATAATGGTATTAAGACTTTGGGAGCACTATAATTCCCAGGTATATCATTCAGTCACTAATATACTGCTACAAGCAAAGCTAATAATTATTGATATTCCATATAGAGCATTACTCATTGCCCGTAGTGAACTGACATTTTCAAAATGTAATTGTTTTTGACCTCATAAAATTGGTCTTAAGCGCTCATTGTGCAAATTATAGAGAATTTATCTTATTTTCCACTTTCTTCATTTTTTTTGTTTCCCAGGACGCTACGATCACATTGGAAATGTCAGCAGATCTCCTAAAGGCAGGAAGTGCGACTCATTTCAATTTCAAACTACATTAATTCTGAATGAAATCAAACCCATTCTCACATTTATTAAGGCGAGCGAGGCCTTGTGAAAAATTGCAGATTTTTAATAGAGGCATTTTCAGTGCCTCTATTCTACACAAACTCATAAATCAATTTCTGTCTTTTTCTGTCTGTCACCCATTGCAAATTTATCAGTTCATGTGAGTAAATGTGGCAGCTAAGTACTATGCAAATCAATAGAGCAATAACTCTTTTAATGCGATAGACATAATTTTGTCCCTAAAGATGAGCTGTTTGTTGCTTAAACTGATTTAGGATTTAAGAAGCTGGAGGGACGTGGTATTTCAATGAAGAGTTTTTTCATATGTAGTTTTGGAGTGTTGAGAGGTAATTCTAGAGTGGAAATCATTATATGACTGTACACTGCACTGCATTATTACAAAGTTGATGCATCCCTTTCCCTTGATAGGGATATCTGTCCTGAATTGGCTAAAATTATAACTTTATGATAGCTCACACTGAGCCTATTTGACTGAAATAGATTTTTTTTAGACAACATAGATGTGGAGAGCCTATCAATGTGGCTGCTTGGACAGTAATGTATTGGTTAGCTGTCAGTTAAGTTTATGGATCTTAGTACCTGCAAAGGTTTAGTCAATCTAGGAAGAAAACTTAAAATTTTGCAATGAGGTGCCAATAAATAAGTGCCTATGAGTATGATGGTGTGTGTGTGTATTGGAGGATAACTAGCTGATCAGTGGGGATCTGACTGATGGGACTTCCATTGATGATAAGAATACAAGGCAAGTGTGTCCTAAGTGGATGAAAAGACAGCGCATATGCTTCAACAGTTCTCCACTCACTCACTAGAGGACTTCTAAATATTGCCAATCGCTTCTACTATGTTCTCCATAGCAGACTGTAGTATGTTGCACACTGTACCATAATTGCTACATAATGTTAGAAAAATAAAATAAATGTTAGTCCTCCAAATGCTGCTTAAAAAGGAACTATCAGCAGGTTAGACAAATCCTTCTTCCTCGGTACCATTCTGGTGCAATTAGTTGTGTGCTCCATGGTCCAGTGAGACCATTAGGAGCACTAAGGAACCCGTTAGGAGCACTGTCCGCCCCCATAGTGCCGATTCAGCCCACTCCTTCTTATGATAATGGATTGGCACTATGGGACGAGACAGTGCTCCTAAAGTCTTTGGGGCATATGTATCAAGGTCTGAGCCTAGTACAGACCGTCAAAAAGTAGCTTTTTTTGTGTTTTTTTGCAATTTTGTGCCTAGTTTGCCATATGGCTGGGGTTGGGGCAGGGATGGGGCATGGCATTGCACAAGGGGAGGCATTTCCTTCCCATGCACAAGATTTATTACGATTTTAGCCTTCATTTGGCGAAAAATAGGTAAAAATTTGCGGCAGCCTCTAATGAGTATGATATATCAAGAAACATGCCCCTCTTAATAAATCCAGCTGCACAAACGCGGGGGGGGATTTAAAATAAGACCAGCATCTAAACCGAGGCTCCCAATACATTCCCCCCATTCCCATTATCAGTCACAGTGTCCTCCATGACAGCCACAAGTCCCCACGTGCCAGTCAAAGTGCCTTTATCATAAATGATGAAGAAGAACATGCCATGCTTCATCAAGAGTCATATTACGGGAAGTGCTCCTATGGAATGACATCTTTATATATACTTTATATTGAGGCTTTGGAATACCATACTGCCCTTTTAAAATGTCTATTTCCAATTCATTCAAAGCCAATCTTAGCCAATAACTACAACATTTAACATCTTAGCCAATAACTACAACATTTAACATTTTAGCCAATAACTACAACATTTAACATCTTAGCCAATAACTACAACATTTAACATCTTAGCCATCAAATAATGGAACTGAGCACATATTAAAAGATGCACAAATTGTTCCATAGTTGCGTAAAGATTGCTAATCTCCACCAATATCCCTACTGATAGCTGCTCAGAACTGCATTAGCGGCCATTATCTTCTGTAAAATAATCAGCACAAATCACAGCGCTACAGACTGCATTAGGCAGGCTCGGATACAGTAACAACAGTCACCATGGGCTAATTAAACATTGGCCATTATAGGGAAGGAAACTTTGAAACTCTAGATTAGGAAATATTAAATGCATTATTTATACCTAAATCATTGGGAAAGGTTTCGACAAAACTAATGAGACACCAATCAGGCTAATAAGGTGAATATACCAGATCTATCATTTGGTGATTGGATAGGGGGGAGCTCTGTGGAATCTTTAATATACAAAATGCAGAAATACTCTTACATATACACTCACTTTACCATCCTCAAATTTATGACAAGGATCTGGATCTAAAATTGCCTTTCAGGCAGCTGAATAGATACTTAGTCAATAGGGATGATTTGTGTCTATTATTTCTCACAAGCACTCGTGTAGCTAAGTAATTGAAATAGTGAGTAACAGTTTTCACCTAATGATGCCCTTTATCATTCCTCTTTTAATGCAGCTCTTGAACTTTAAAAAGGTTGTTCACTGCCAAATGTCACTTCATTGCAAACTGCAGCATAGGAAATGTATTTGCTTAATTATTATCACCCAATCACAAGAAGAAAAAAAAAAGTTTATGCTCTTTCAAGTCTCAAAAATAATGTAAAAGAAACATAAGTTACTCTTCTCGATAATTATAGAACATAAACCGATTGCAATGGTTGAAAGAACTTAATTGCCAAATTTATATTCCAGTGAATAAAATGGATCTTACTTTACGTCTTGTATCGTGTTCACTGTTTTATCAGTGCTTAAAAGGGTTATCCAACGGTACAAAAACATAGCCACTTTCCCCCTGCTCTTGTCTCCAGTTTGAGTGGGGTTTTGAAACTCAGTTCCATTGAAGTAAATGGAGCTTAATTGCAAACCAGACCTGAACTGGAGACAACAGTAGGGGGAAAAGTGGCCATGTTTTTGTAGCGCTGGATAATCCCTTTAACATATTTAGATGGGACTGGTTACCATAGAGGCAGGCCTACAGGCAACTATGGGGTATGTTCTATAATAAGGGTCTGTTTACTCTATGGAATCGGCGGCGAAATTCCATACGGAACTCCCGCCCGTGGAATCAGTGTAGAATTTTACCTGCTATGTGTTTCAATGGGAGGCCTTGCACGCCTCTGCTCTCCACGCCTCTTCGCTCAAAGAATTGAGATGTTGGCTCCACGGGCGGGAGTTCTACATGAAATTTCTGTGCCAATTCCATAGTGTGAACAGGCCCTAAGGAAGGAACATAAAAATATTGGAGGAAGGAACAGAAACAACAAACCACAGCAGTCAGTAAATCTCACTGGCATACTAATAATAAAAAAAGTAAAAAGGCTAAAGTGAAAAGTAATAAAGCTCTGTAAGGGTAGAAAAATGCATATACATATATATATATATATATATATATCATCTGCACATCTAATACTACACTATGAAGAGAGCTGGGGGGAGAATAAATGTTAAATAAAGTGCTAGTGTAATCAATGTCTCCTCACAGCCGACTGATATCTATGCATGACAACTAGAGATGAACGCAACTCAAGTATGCTCAAGTCCGATCCTTTGACCATAGGCTGTATCCATGTTTTCTAGGATTCACTACGGCTACGTCCAGCTGCTCTACTTTCTCCATCCTCCAGATGTTGATTTACAGCTGTCTTCCTATATACAGTAAATATAGTCAACTGCCAATAAACGGCTTGTGGGCAAAGTGTGCTGGTGCTCATGAATATTCAGGACTACTGAGCACATGCACATAATGTAGATGACTAGTTTGCCATGCTCAGAGTAGTTCTTATTCAGGGGGGGTATCACAAAATCTGTTTCACAGAAGAATGTAAGTGATACATTATTCTTTTTAGCTTCTCTGTAACTAGTCTATGCTAATTTGGGATGTAGTATAAACTTACTGACAGTCTTTTTAATCCCTTAACGACCCATGACGTACCTCGTATGTCATAGCGTCGTTAGGGGAGTTCAGATCCCGGCTGCTTTCTGCTGTAGGTCTTGCATTGTGGAGGCACTATGAGGCCATGTTCACACGCAGTACAAAAAACTGTCGTTAAACACTACCTGCAGCCGGAATCAATGATTATTAATCCTGGCCATAGGTAGCATTAAAAAACGGCGGAATGGCTGTTGTTTGTACCTAGCGGGAACATACCCTAAGTGTTTGTAATATGTCTACATAAATGTGGAATGAATTAAATTATTTTCTTTCACACTGAAGGAAAAAAATATTTTTTATCTTGAAACAACCAAACAAACAGTATAATACCTCTAATAATAATTCCACTTATGTTACTACAATTAATATTTATGATATTTAATTTATATTAACCATTTCAGATCCAGGCTGTTTTAGCTTTAAAGCAAGAAGAGTGTTTTTGTTTTGCTTCTGCATCATTGCCGTCCAAGAGCCATAAACTTTTATTTTTTCCATCTTTGTAGCTGTTTGATGGCTTATTTTCTGCAGGATAAGTTGTCTTATTTCAATGGCACCATTTATGACTACATAACTTGCTGATTACATTTTATTAACTTTTTTTAGTGAAATAAAACAAGAAAACAGAAACTCCACCATTGTTTTATTGTGTTTTAAATCTACACTGTTCACTACTTTGACTATTTTTGCACAATAATAGCACATTTTAGGGAAAAAAATGTTTCTCTGTTGCTGTTTTCCAAAAGATATAACTTTTATTTTTTCTGTGGATGTAGCTATATGTGGTCTTTTTTATATATTTTTTCTTTGATGTAACTGTACATAGGCTTGCTTTTTGCACAATAATAGCAAAGTAACAAAATAGCAAAACATTTTTCCACTGATTGATTAAGAAGGGACAGCACCACAGCCAGTGATTGACTTAAAGGGCTGTCACTCTCGATACTCAAGAGTGACTGCCTGCTCTGCCAATCACTGGCTGTGGCACTGTCCCTTGTCAATCTGTCAGTGATTGTCAGTCATTTGCTATGTTCACACAACGTTTTTTCAGCTCAATTTAAAATAACGCCTGTTATTTTGAGTCTAAAATAACGGACGTCATTTAGCTGTCTGGCCTCCCCTTGCTGTTGGTACATTATTCTAGTTTGGGTCACTAATTGGCCTTTGGGTGTGTCTTAATTGAAAAGCCCATTGAATTTAATAGTAAAAGGGACAGTGGAAAAATACAAACTGTGTGTGAACAACTAATAAAAAATGTTTGCTGTATGCAAAAGACATCCGAAAATAATGAGCATGTTCATTATTTTGACGCCCGTGGAAAAAACGTCTGTTATTCAATACACTGTGTGCATTGGACGTCTGTCTTCCCATTGACTTCAATGCATTGCCATTGCAGTCAGTTAAATCTCGGCAAAAAACGGATGTTTTTTTTTTATATATGAAAATTGGCCACCTTTTCAATGTTTTTGATGTTGTGGGAACATAGCCAATGAGTTTTTTGTAAGGTCGGGTTAAAGCTGCAAGATGCATCCTTTGCACTGGCAATCTGGCATCAAGATAGTTTGAACAGTTCCATTCAAATGGGATTCGAATGGGATTATTTTAAACATCAGTTATCCTCTGGCACTGGGAAGAAACTGAGCCGTATCATTGGTTGAATGTAAAGGGAGCCTAACACTTTAAAAAAAAAAATTCTTTTTGACATACTTTTTACATTGGTCTTTTAATTTTAATAATTCTAATAATTTTGTTTAGTTTCTCTTCTACAGCCTCTGCAGTTTTCTGCATGATCTCCTTTCTGCTTCCTTTTTTGTACTTGTAAACAATCCATCTAATAGGCATATAGTCATGACAGACCTAGGGGTCTTTGCTAGGTACTTGGTGGCTTTGAAACCCATTAGCACCCTGTGATCATGTTGTGGGTGCTGAAGAAACAACAAAATACGTAATTTTAACCCCTTAAGGACCCATGACATACCTGGAATGTTATGGTATCCCCAAGGGGGTACACAACGTGACCCCTCCCTGTATCGTGCTGCTCCTGCCTGCTATCAGCCATTTACATTTAAATGGCTTGTAAAAGTTTTCCCTGGGGTTTCAATGGAGGGTTTGGCTTTAGGGAAAACCAACCAGTTCAACTTACAGCTCGTGTCCTCTTCTGGTTTCCATCACTGTCACAGCAAAAAAATGAGCCCTCAAATAGCCCCATAAAAAAAAAAAAAAAAATAAAAGTGTTATAAGGATCAGATCAAAGCAATTTAAAAAAAAAAAAAAAGGCTACAATTTTTAAAAGCAGTAAAATTAAATAAAAGATATATAAATTGTTTATCGTTGTAACAGGGCAAATGACGTTAAGATAAAATCTTCCCGAAAGGAAAAAAAATAGCTTTTTGAATTTCAATGCACCCTCTTTTTTTTTTTTTACAGTTTCCCCCGCATGAATTGTGTCATTGCCAAGTACAATTGGTGTCGCAAACAATAAGACCCCATATGGGTCTATAGGTGAAAATATGCAAGCAATATGGCTTTTTAAACATGAGGAAGGGGTTAATACTTCAGTTTGTACTACAATCCAGAACTGCATTTGCAAAGCTGTTGATTAAAATGTTATTGTTCTATAATACAGTAAGAAAGTCAGATGGTCAAATAGATAATCGAGTTATTGTATTCTCCAACTGATGCTTTACCTCTACGAGAAAATGGCCCAGATTTATTACATTGCCTAAAACTTTCCAACAGCAAGCAACCACAGCTCAGGTTTTATATAACAATGAACTCTTGATACGAATGAATACGCTTGATGAATCTGGGTCAATAACCATATACACATGGCATTGGATGGAACATGTCACAGTCTGACAGAAATAGGCTTACACACCACTATGGAAGCCTTTAAATGTTACTGATCTGTAATACTTTTGGATGTATAGATGTAAAAGCCTTTAGGCTTTTCTAGCTAGTACAGATAAAATTGTACTCTTATGCTTACACTACTGATACCGACACTGTACACTACATACCATACACAAGCTCAAAGAAAAATTACATCTGATGGGAATTGAAAATTCAAGTATTTATTATTGACAAACTGTAGCCGCTTACCTGGACCGGGCTCATTTTCGTTTTTGCGTTTTCGTTTTTTCCTCCTAGTGCTTAAAAGACCATAGCAGTTGCATTTTTACACCTACAGACCCACATGAGCCCTTATTTTTTGTGTCACTAATTGTACTTTGTAATGACAGGCTGAATTTTTGCTTAAAATATGCTGCGAAACTAGAAAAAAATTATATGCGCGGTGAAATTTTTTAAAAAAACACAATACTTGGGGGGGATTCGTTTTTAGGCCGTGTGTCCTATGGAAAAACTGACATGTTATTTATGTTCCTCAAGTCGGTACGATTAAAACCATATGTAAAATGTATAACTTTTATTTTATTTGATGGCTTGTAAAAAATTCAAAACATTGTTAACAAATATATGTTCCTTAAAATTGCTCTATTACCATGCTTATAGCGCTTTTATCCTTTGGTCTATGGGGCTGTTTGAGGTGTCATTTTTTGCGCCATGATGTGTTCTTTCTATGAGTACCTTGATTGCGCATATGCAACTTTTTGATCGCTTTTTATTACAATTTTTCTGGATTTGATGTGACCAAAAATGCGCAATTTTGCACTTTGGGATTTTTTTTGCGCCTACGCCGTTTACCGTGTGAGATCAGGAATTTGATAAATTAATAGTTCGGGCGATTAAGCACGCAGCGATACCAAACATGTTTATTTATTTATTTTTATTTATAACATGGGAAAAGGGGGGTGAAACTTTTATTAGGGGAGGGGGCTTTTTCTTAATAATGACACTTTTTTTTTTTACACATATACTTTGACAGCTGCATCTGAAGACTAAATTAACGGGCACGGCAATTGGACCGTGCCCGCTAATAGCCACGGTCCCGAGCTACATGCCGCACCCAGGACCGCATCGGTTCAAAGCGGGGTCGCCGTGCGGGCCCGCTTTGAACTCCCCCACCTGCGCGAGGACGTACAGTTACGTCCTCGTGTGGGAAGGGGTTAAAGGAGTGAATCAAAAAAGAGTATTTTGCTAAAAAGGGCAATAATTGAAGGATCTCAATTCCCTAATGCAGTATTTACAATATCTTTCACTATTAATAATAATTATAATACTTTAACAAATATAAAAAAAATTTTGATTATGGTTTCTAACGTACCAGGTGAGTTTTTTCCCATTTTTGTTCTGTAAACTTTCAGCTGTATGTTTGGCTCATTATTGATCTGATACTGTTTGTTTGTGACAGTGATGTGCAAAACTTGAACCCTTGAGTACTTGTTTCTGCTATAGAGCACACTGGTCTGAACTTACCTTTATGTGCAATTGCAACACGTGTCAGAAATTGTGATCTCATTAATCAATATCTGTCTGTATATAGGGTTTAATTAATTCCTCTGGCTATAGTTACTTGATCGAAGCAGTTCAAAGCACAACTTTCTCGAAAAATGTCAGAGTATTTGGGGAATAAAGATTCACTACACAGTTCACGATTAAATAAACGTTACAAACACTTGTCTAATGCCAAGAAATATCCAGCTACTTAAATAACTGAAAACTGGAAGACTACATGAGGAGCGTGAAGGATAATTATCTTACAAAGTTAAGTTTTGTAAAAAATATGTACAGTAATGCACCGAGCAGAACTTTGTTTCAATTCTTTAATTTCCAAGTCTAGTTCCAGCACAGCTTGTATACACCACAATTAAAATTTACAAAGGCTTGATTTAAAAGTGCTCAGGGTGGGAATTGATAACCAGAGTGTTTCACTGAGGCTAAATAATGGTCAGTAGATCAGCTTCAATAATAAACAACCCTTCCAAGTACTTAGTTTTCTAAGTATGATCTGAACAGGTTTAACCCTTTTTGTGCCTTTACTTTTTCCTACTGGTGTTTAAAAGTCCAGTGCGCTCGCATTTTTTCACCTAGAGACCGACATGAGCCCTTATTTTTTGTGACACCAATTATACTTTGCAATGACAGGCTTAATTTTTTTTATAAAACATGCAGCGAACCAGAAAAAAAATATGTGCGGAATGAAACAAACAAACAAAAAAAAAAAATTTTCATTTGGGGGGGGGGGTTATTTTTTTTCAAACTGTAATTTGAAGTCCCCCTGGGGGACTTCTATTTTAGCTATATTGATCTCTCATAGAGAACAATGCAGTTTATACATACTGCATTGATTAATGAGATCAGTGATTCATTACAAGGGGCTGATGGAGCCCATAGCAATGGAGTGCCATCAGTGCCATTACAGCACAGAGCCCCATCTGGGAACGAACATGAATCGATCCCACTATACCGCCAACATTGGGGTGTAAAAAGCCATTTAAATGCAGCTGTCAGCTTTGACAGCTGCATTTCAATGGCTCATTAGCCGGGTACAGCAATCAGCCCACTCCTGTAAATAGCCGCGGTCCTTGGCTGCTGATAGGTCAGGTATACAAGAATAGAGTAAGAGACGAGGAGTGATGTGGCCCCGGCTATGGTAATTAGGGATGCAGTCAGCGACCAGCAGAGCTAGTTACCAAGGATGCCTCCAATGCGTTTTTGCCGCCAGCTGGGCACTCTGCTGCTGCTGCATGATGATGTTAGGAGCCGTGTGCGACTCCTGACAGTGGTGGACCACATTTTTGTGTAGGTTAAAAGTAAACATTTAAAAACGGACGCATTAAACCTACTAAAACACAGTGTGAACCCAGCCTATAATTTATATATTATTCGGGAATTTCATACCAACTAGTGGCTCCTGGGTATTATACTTGGTCTGACTATAGGCTTCTTTTTGCTGAGCACAGTTGTGCATCATTCTTTATATAAACACTTTTTAGGAGACATTATACCACAATCTTTAATTCAATGTTTTCCACATGTCAAGTGGCATGTATAGTGTTCGTTCCATATGCCTAGAGATCCTGGTAGAGATTTCCTATTTTGTAGGAGGGCTTGTTCTGTAATGAGCCATGTAAACCTCAATAAACTCTAGTCATAATCTTTATAATAATTTATTGTTTCATTTTATAATGAATACATGTTGTAATGATATAGAAAAAAAAGGATGAAATAAATTTCCAGGGCTACATTTAGTATAAAATATGTAATCTTACACCATATATCTCGTAAATATATCTATCAAAAGCAATTACAATTAAAGACAAAAAGGCAATAATATACAGACATTAATATCATATCTACATTTTAATGGGATAATTGAAGACATTTCCCAGAATAGAGGGAATAATTTTAGAAAATGTCACATCTCCGGTAATTAATATATGAAATGACTCCACTTACTATATGATGATCTGGCAGAATTATTATAGTGTCCAGCCACAGAAAGAGGTTACTTGTCATTCGCATATATCCTTATGAGAGCACATGAAATAGTAATCATTTCAAATCACATTCTGAAGTGTAACATTTGAAATGATAACATGATCACAAATTATTTATACTCTTGTTATTGATACCAGAATGTATTACCGAAGGTTGCTACTCTATAAAGAGCATCTAGAACCATTCTTGACACGTCTATTTTAGGAAATACTTTTATTTCTCAGAAAATAAGAACTTTGGATCATTTCTTCCAGGAACTCTGAATTGTACTGTTCCTCTGCTATTACTTTGTAAAAAAAAAAATAGGATGAATTGACAACTGAGCATTACATTCCTCTTGTCAATCAAATATTTTGTTAAAGTCGGATGAAACTGTATACTCAGATGCTTTAGGGTCCCACCATTAATAATGTTGTTCTTTCTGCAAACTTAATAAGTTATTACCCTGTTTCCCTGACTATAAGACATCCTCTGAAAATAAGGGATAGTGGAGGTTTAACAAGATAGCCTAAAATAAGGCATCCCCTGAAAGTAAGACCTCCGCCGCCACCATGCCGCTAAGGGGAGGGGGGTGAAGGGGGATGGTGGGTTGTCTGGTTATACTGGTTTGTGATGACAACTACTATAATTTATATATATATATATATATATATATATTTTTTTTTTTTTTTTATTTTTTATTTTTTTTTTATTTAGATATTTTTTATTATTATTATTATTATTTCTTTTTTTTTTCTTTTTTTCTTGTTCAACAATAGGTGTGAATTTTTCTTATGGAAAAATAAGACAGCCCCTGAAAATAAGACATAGTGCATCGTTGGGAGCAAAAAATAATTGTAATTTATTTTCGGGGAAATACGGTAGTTATAGACAAAGTTGTCCATAAGAACAATCTAAATAAATACATAGTAAAATACATTTGAGCCCTGCCTAGGGTTATACGTCTACTGCTGTGTACTGGAGCATCGGTCCACATCAATGTCCTAAATAAAGATGAGCAAAACAGGTCGAGGTTTGGGTTTATACGAACCCGAACCATCGCCATTTGACCTTCCGCTGTCTTCCTGTTCCGTGAGGAAGGAGTAGGCAGCCCGAGTCCTGCCTGGAGAAAAAGGATACAGCCTATGACCTAGGGAAGACAGCGGGATTCAAATGCTCATAGTTGAGGTTCATACAAACTCAAACCTCAGCCCGGTTTACTCATTTCTAGACCTAAATAGTTGAAAAACACTACAAAAATACATATGTATCTGGTCCATGTGGTTGACAACCACCAATATCCCAAATCTCATAAAGCCAACTTCAACAAGCCCAAATTCAATAAGTTCTTAACCCTACAACACTGTATTGGGAACCTTTCCAAGACCATTGTACAACCACCCCCCTTTCCTCAGGGCAGTTGGAATCTCTCCAGAACAAATCAGAAATACGAGGTTAGTGCTGCGATAAGGCAAACGACTATAGGACCAAATATAACTAATATGTGCAGAGCTGCGGGGATAAAAATTTCTTGAATTTGGACTTGTTGGATTTGAGATTTGGATTTGTGAGATTGGTAAATTGAGTATGAAAGATTAGTCTTTCATTGATCCACCATCAAATGTTATTAAAGCATGACCAACATTTCTATTGAACCTGCTATAGGAAATAGAAGGTCAGGTAGATTACTCACTTTGTAGTAGAAGTACTTGAAGATTTTAGTCCTTATTATTTAAATATTTTTTCTATTTTGCAGGCTCCATTGAGGACTGCTGTAACTGACTAAAAGCTGTGGGTCTCCTCCGGACACGAGCCCTATGGCACCGCTCTAATAGCCAAATTGTCAGTTCTCCCTGATTTACAGAACTGTGAAGACACAATATCCCTAATGTTGCAGTTCGATACAGCGAGTGAAGAAAATCTCCAGGTTGTGTACTAATATTATGGGCAAAGCATGACTGAATGTACTCTAGAGATTGCCCATGATTTGTAGGTCTGAGACTTTCATTATCCTTGTCTCTTGGGTAATGTGTACAGTTTTATGAATTTTGTCAATGACTAAGTGTTTAAAAGATGTGGCAATAATTTCTTTGAGTACAACACAGCACATGAAAGCTTTAGCTGGCTCAGATTGATTTGTTTCCCTTTTGCTATGACCTTTATAATATCTGGATATTTTTTTTGCTAGATGCCTTCAATATCTCTATGTGGTTTTACAAAACATACATTCTACTTTCCCCTGAAGCATACAATGGTACATCAAAATAACATCCTTTGCTGTGAAGTAATTTGCGTCCATCATACCAATGTAGTTCCTTTCGTAAACTGATGCTTTGCAGCTCCTGTTGTTCACTTTTTAATTTTGCAGAAATTCTCCTTTTTTTAATTTATTTTCAATCAAATATTGTTGGTTCAAAACAAGTTCTATGCCACAACAGCAGTACAACTTTGGCAGTTACGGTATTTTGTCTCTTAGAAAAACTCAGGAGAAAAACTTATGCAGGATATAGCAATAGTTAGCTGTATGCAATTGTGTTGACATGACAAAGCCAAGAAGCAAGACTCCAATTTGTTAGTGTCTGCCACATTGCTAGTTTAAATCAAATACTGCATTGTATGTATTTATCCTATTATTAACCTTCAGATATGTTTTTTATCTTATTGTTTTGATAGAGCATACTCCTGTAATACCTTTTTTTTTTTTCCTTTTTTTTTTTTTTTTGTAAACCCTACATTTTAATCCATGGGCTAAAATTAGAGATGAGCGAATTACTTGTCTAAAAGAAGCAAAGTGCTTTGTTTGATCAGTGAGTGGCTTATCAGCCACCTGCCTTTCGACTTTGTTCCGCTCCCTGTCGCTCCTCCTTGGGAGTCGGGAAAAGCTGGATCCAGTCCTGGGAAACTTCTCCCAGTTTTTCAGGACTGCATCCAGCTTTTCCTTACACTTGTGGTGAAGCGGCAAGGATTGGAACATGGTTGAAGGGCAACAGGCGACTAAGCCATTTTCTGATTAAATGAAGCACTTTGCTTCGTTTAGACGGGCGATTAGCTCATCTCTAGATAAAAGAAGACAAGTTGTTAGGACTCGGGCCATGCGGTTGGCTCGGCGTCCATAGCAGCCAGACTGATTCTCAGGTTTTGCTCTGCTCTGCTATTCCTTGTTGTAGCAGTGGCCAGTGTTTCGCTCTATGGCTGATCAGCATAAGTGTAGTGAGTTCACTGGTTGTTGACTGACAGCTGACTCACCAGTCAGCTGTCAGTATCTGGGCAGGACCTGGAGCCTCAGCCCCAGTCACGCCTGGGGCTAGGACTACAGGTTACATAAGTATCCTCAGTTGCCTCATGTTCCTTGCCTGCGATAGAGCCTATTTTATAGTGTTTCTTGATCTAGCATTTTTCCCTGCATTGTATATTCAGTTATGACTTTTGGCTTATTGGACTTGACTATTCCCCTGGACTACGTTTTGTACTGCGCCGCCCTCCTGTTGCTGACTAGGACCTCTGACCATTCTGTATTGTTTTGCATTTGTCCTGTTTGTTGTTTCATGTTCACACTATATAAGGTAGGACTGCAACTATTCTTTGTCTTCCTGGTCCTATATATCCTTACAAAAGTGCTTCGGGTTCAATCTTACACAGCTTTAGGCTATGTTCACAACATTGTCTTTTTTTGGCCAAATACTAATGAGTATTTCATAATGAGGGCCATTATTTATACAATCACAGCCGGCATTACGAAATAATTGTGGGTATTTGGCCTAAAAATGACAGCCAACCTAAAATGCCATCAAACATAGCCTTAAAGCCGAGCTGTCAGCAAGCTTTTAATGTATAAACTAAGCTCATGTGCACATACTTTTTATATATATATATATATATATATATATATATAATATTGACCCCTCCAGCGCCAATATAATATGCTTTTATTTGATATGCAAATTGGCCTTTTAAGCCCACAGGGCATTACCCTGGCCTGTAGAAGCCCAGTAAATTACAGCTAAGCAATGCCTTTTATCTTTCCAACACCTTTCAGGCCACCTCATCCACCTCTTTGAATAGCTCTATATTCTTAAATTGAAAAATATCCCTACAGAGCATTTTATCAAATGAAAAAGGCTTCAACCATAGTATTGTGTACACTAGCCAGATACCATTGGAGTTCATTTTATAGGTAAAACCAATGAAAGGTTTTCTACAAAGAACACTTTAAAAATCACTGCTGTCATTGCAGTACATTTATTTTAGAACAACCTTGTCCTTATGATCTTACAAAGATATAGAATTTGTCTATTATCTTGTGCTTATCTCTTAATTTGCAAATTTAGTAGAAGCCTCTTGTGTACTGAGCCACTGTATGAATGGGAAATGTTAATTAGAGAGTATTATATTCTGATTAGATTATAATTTTCTGAACCTTAACAAACAATATCATCTATATTCTTCCTCTACGTGTACACTAGTGTCTGAAGTTTAACATCATTAAGAGAATCAATAAAACATAAATTTACATTAGTGCTCTGGTGCTTCCGACATAAAACGCTCCCATAACTTTTAACAGTTAAGTTAAGACCCAGAAAAGTTCTTAACAGGGTTGAGATCGGGTAATTCTGTCAGCCAGTCTATCAAAGACAATATGCAATGTCCAGAAAGTATTCCAGCGAGACAGCCATCCTTGATAAAATCCACTTTTATTTAACTTGGACAAAAATAGAATAAAACATCCAGCACATGGATAGTGCGACGCGTTTAGACGTTAGTACGTCTTAATCACTGCATAAGTACATTGTGTGCATGAAACATATAAATAGTGCTCAAAACAATTAAAACACAAAGGGAAGCTCACCTGTATCCGTGTCCAGCAAACATCATAGAGTGGGCTAGCAATCAGCAATGAGGTGAATCACCAACATGCAGCTGGACACAGGACAGGTGAGTAACAGCTCCATCTGGTGGACAGGAGGAATCATGCATGAGAGGGTATCAATACAAATACATTAGGTCCGTTTTGTAATTTAACCCTTTGGGAAAACGGGAACCCAGATTGAGAATCCAATACGCTTCTCTATTCAACAGCTTGCGCTGCCAATCCCCTCCTCTTGCATCTTTATACACCTTCTCTATACCAAAAAATGAGAAAAACTTTGTTTCACCATTATGAATGTCTACAAAATGTCGTGCGGCACCGGACATATGAGTACTCTTTTTTGCAATGTCATGAAGATGTTCCGCAATTCTAACTTTTAATTTACGTGAGGTACATCCTACATATAACTTATTACATGCATTGCACTCTATTCCATAAATTATATGATCACTATCACAATTGATAAATGAATTGATTTTATAAATTTTCTTTCTTTCACAGTCTTGGAAAGTATTAGTTTTTTTAGCCACTTTGCATACATTGCATCGTCTCCCACCGCACGGGAAAAAACCAGTCTGGGATAACCATATTTTATTACGATTATATTTCTTGGGGACAGTTGGAGATATTAAATTCCCGATTGTAATACCCCTTTTCGCTACCACATTAACCCCTGATTTGAGGATATGATTAAGTTTATCGTCCTGGTACAATATCTGTAAGTACTTATTAAAGATTTGTTTAATTTGCCCAAACTGATTGCTGTGAGCTGTAGAAAAGACTAAGTTGGTTCTGGTATTGTTCACACCATCCGTTGTATGGGATGAATATAGCAGAGAATCACGGTCCCGACCAGCTATGTCATTTTTGGCTTTATCTAAGATCCATGGGGCATACCCTCTTTTTTTCAACCTCTTGTCTATGTTAGTGACTTGTTTTTTATAATCTCGCATATCAGAACATGCTCTTTTACTTCTCAAGTATTCACCTTTAGGGATCGCAGTGATGGTATGTCTCGGGTGGCAACTTCGTGCATGCAGGATATTGTTGCATGCAATTGATTTTCTAAAGAGGGTAGACACCACTTTACCATTGGTATTGTTGCCTCTTAACTTTATATCCAGAAAATCAATTTCATCAGCAGCTCCTGAGCTGGTAAAACTTAAATTTAAATCATTGTGATTAATATACTGAACAAAATCCTGTACGGATGGTACATCGTGACCCCAAATAAGTAAGAGGTCATCGATGTACCGCCCGTACCATTTAATATGATTTTTAAAGGGGTTATTATCTGTGAAAATAAACATTTCCTCCCACCAAATCATATATAAATTAGCTAAGGTTGGTGAAAAGCAAGACCCCATAGGGGCACCCGTGATCTGCAAAAAATAAGATTGATCAAACAAAAAATAATTGTATTTCAAAAGAAATTCAACTGCCAAAATAATAAACTCATTAATCTCTACAGAATACATGTTACTCCTGTCTAAATGGTGTCTGACAGCCATAATGGCTAAACCATGTGGTATATGGGAGTATAGTCCCACTACATCACATGATATCCACTTGTAGTCTTTTTCCCACTTGAAGTCATTCATAGCTTTTAGAACTTCTCTGCTGTCCTTTAGGTAACCAATGGAATTTTGAACCAACGGTTATAACAAGTTATCTATAAAAATGCTCAATTTTTCAGACATGGAACCCATACTAGATATTACAGGGCGTAATGGGGGAGGAAAGATATCTTTGTGCACCTTTGGAAGACCATGAAATACCGGAGTCACTGGTTGTTTAACAGTTAAATGTTCACAATCTCTGTCAGTGAGTACTCCCAGGGACCTACCCTCCTCCAAAAGTGCACAAAAAGCCTTCCGAAATTTTTCTTCTGGATTTTTATTCAATTTCCGATATGTATCTGTATCATGCAAAAAAGAGTACTCATATGTCCGGTGCCGCACGACATTTTGTAGACATTCATAATGGTGAAACAAAGTTTTTCTCATTTTTTGGTATAGAGAAGGTGTATAAAGATGCAAGAGGAGGGGATTGGCAGCGCAAGCTGTTGAATAGAGAAGCGTATTGGATTCTCAATCTGGGTTCCCGTTTTCCCAAAGGGTTAAATTACAAAACGGACCTAATGTATTTGTATTGATACCCTCTCATGCATGATTCCTCCTGTCCACCAGATGGAGCTGTTACTCACCTGTCCTGTGTCCAGCTGCATGTTGGTGATTCACCTCATTGCTGATTGCTAGCCCACTCTATGATGTTTGCTGGACACGGATACAGGTGAGCTTTTTCCTTTTGTGTTTTAATTGTTTTGAGCACTATTTATATGTTTCATGCACACAATGTATCTATGCAGTGATTAAGACGTACTAACGTCGAAACGCGTCGCACTATCCATGTGCTGGATGTTTTATTCTATTTTTGTCCAAGTTAAATAAAAGTGGATTTTATCAAGGATGGCTGTCTCGCTGGAATACTTTCTGGACATTGCATTTTGACCAGCCCTGTGAGTTCCAGGGCACTAGCGACGCCTCCTATACCACGCTTGCATCTAGGAGAAGGTTCAGACCTGAATTACAGGCATGTATATGGTTGTAGCGATTTTCTGTTTTTTTGTATCAAAGACAATACTCCACCTCCGTGATCTTTTCATCAACTACTGTACATCTCAGAAAATAAGACCTACTCAGAAAATAAGACCTACAGTATTTTGCAGGCTTGAAATATAAGCCGTACTTCCATAATAAGCCCTAGATAACTCAGCTGACCAGATATCTGTCACTGGTTGGCTGAGCTTTAGCCAATGAATGTCAGGCTATGACCCCACCTACTCAACATGAGTGCCAGGGAAGGCAGGAGTGGCAAGAAGATGCACAGTAGGGGACATTGAATATGGGAGGACAGAGGGTAAGCCAACTACGGGGGGGTATACAGTACTGGGACTATGGATAAACAACTCCGGGGGGGGGGTTTACAATATGGAGGGCCTTACTGTGGAAGGGGGATGCATACAGTACGGTTGTCTTACTGCAGAGGTGGGGATGTATGCAGAATGGGGGAAGAACTACAGAGAAGGAGGGAGATTTACACTATTGGGGGGGCTTACTGCAGAGGGGGATGTAGACCGTATGGGGGAAGAACTACAGAGAGAGTGGGAGTTATATAGTATTTTTTTTCTTTGTCTTTGCATTGGTTTCTGCTGGCTTTAGTTTTGATGATTAAGTCTACACTATGGCTTGCCACCGACCTCACAGCAACTCCAACTTTACCTTATTGATATACTAAAGAAACTATACACCAAGACCTAATTCAAATGAGGGTCCAACTTGATAAGCTTCATTCACTTCAATATAGCCGAGATGCAATAATATACACAAATTGAGAACAATTGTGACGCTGTTTCTGGACGAAGGCAGCTATGTTTATCCTGGATAACCCCTCTAATGAAGGGTTGTTCTTGGTGAGGGTTCCAGCTCCATGACATCTACGTGACCTTAGAGAATTCTAACAAGAAAAAAATAAAATTTCAATCAGCTAAATGGTACAGTATGTAGTTAAAAAAGGATCCCAGTTCTTTCTGTAAACAAAGAATCCCAACATATCCAATACTGTACTTAGACTTATGCAATCTGCTTTCTGTTCACGCATTCATGTCATATAGAATAAGAAAAACTTATTATGGAAGTGGTTACTTTAAATGAAAAATGTAATTTATTTACTTCATGTGATTTTATAAAACAATATTATAAAGTGTATTTATCTATCACAGGTGAAATTCAAAGGATTGTATTACTCTGTTCATCATCCTCTGACTTTACGAGTGTTGCATTCAATTTACTGTTCAATTACTTAGCTTTTTACATTTAAATGACAGGCTGATATAGAAATTTTAATTTGGTAAGGCAAATCAAATTGTATTTAAAAATCATTACAGTTATATTCTGTTACATCATGATGACTCGGATCTAGAGGCTTGATTTCTTTAATCTGTGGAACTGAACAAATGGATGATATTTTGAAAAAAAAAAAAAACAAGACATATATAATTAAATTTCTGTTCATAGAAATAAATCATGTAAAGGTTCATTTAATATTCTAATCTAATTAAGTCAATTAGCAGAAGAAAATATTTAGAGATTTCCACTCATGTTACTCCCTACAACATGTATTGCAAAAATTAGCATTGTGACACCAGCATATACTGTGCATGTAAAATGTAGCTCAAAGTCAGGTACATTAAGCAGACATGAAGGATTTTTGTATCACAGAATAATAACAAAATAACGTATAGAAACATAGAAGATTGTCGACAGAAAAAGACCACTCGACTCGAATCCGAACCCGGTTCTGATATTTCCCCAACTAACCCTGTTCTTGTGTTCAACTTTTTTTAAATTGAAAACTTAATTTAGTCCTTTAACATATTTCAAAGTTTTGATCATGCCTCCCCCCCCTTCCCTTCTTTCCTCCAGACTATGCAGATTTAGATCCTTAAGTTTCAGATACCCCCTTTAACGGCAGTCACACCCAAGGTGTACTAGTCCAACATGGGTAGCAGCCAGGAACACTTAAGAAACTAGGAGAGTCAGTTGTAGGGACCAGTACGAGGCCCTGGTCGGCTGGCTAGGTCCTGAGTAGACACTCACTGAGCCAAGGATTTCTGTAGACATTCTCTGATACTGACTGGAACTGATCTCACCTTTACTTTATAGACTTTTTGGAGGTTTCTGATTGGCGGAGAGGAACCAAAGGAGACAGAGAAAGTATCTCTTTTGGATGACCCTTATAGGAATTAGACGGCAGGCCAACTCTCAGTTGGTGGCAGACAGGAGAAACATGTGCCTAGGCACGTACACCATAAGCCCCTAGTTACAGTTCCCTTCAGCTGCAGTTTGTAATAAGTAGAGATGAGCATATTTACAGTAATGAAGCAAATCACCATTTAACTGACTGCTGCTCCGTGCCACTCCTCCTCGGGTGCTGGGAAAAGCTGGAACCAGTCCTGGAAAACTAGGAGAAGTTTCCCAGAACTGGATTCAGCCTTACTGACCAACTGCAGAGGAGCAACACGGAGCAGCAGTAACTTAAATGGCAGCAGGCTGATGAGCGTATTTCAAAGGTAAAGCAATGCACTTCATTACTGTGAATATGCTCATCTCTACTTTTTACAAACTACAGCTGAAGGGAACTGTAACTAGAGAAAAGAGAAAATACAGAGTGACATCTAGTGGCAAAACTGCAGTACTACCTTTTCCATCCACAGAACACTCATCAACATATACCTTCAGTGCCAACTTACCTATACACAGAGCAAGCAGTATAATGTACTGAAAATCCATCATATGACATCTGGTCTGGCCAAGAGAGTGATTTTCTAAAAGAGTTGGACTTTTGGATAGGATTTATTGAATTATTCATCCACCATTAACTTGGGCCCTTTTCCAGTTTCGTACTGAGGAGAAAGATAAAAGGACAAGAAGCACCCACATCATCCATAGCCGATGCAAGGTACCAATAACGGACTTCCGGATCCAGCGCGTATGGGATGGCAGCAGTGTGAGTGAGCTCCTCCACCCTCCGCTCATAATATCGCTCCCCACTCTGACTCCTGACATTACCGGCCCTGCCGGACCACATCTCTGACTTCTCTAAGAGCCGAGGAGTCGGAGGCACCACTTCATTAAGCGGGGAACCAGTTATACACCTCCCCATAAGCCCTCCTTCATTTACCTCACAGCTCTGTCACAGGGACACCTAAGATGGCGCCGACACGAGGTGCTGCTGCTGAGGCACACACAGAGGAAACACATGCCTCACAAACCCCAGTGCTGGACCTCTGTGACACCATAATACCAGGACTAAATATGTCTTGCAAGGCACTGGCAATTCAAGTGTCCAAGATGATATTAAATGACATAAAATCCTCTCTTGAGGCCACTATAGTTTCCTCCCTAGCAGCCATACAGGGAGATATAGCAACGCATACCTCACAGATTACTGAACTTCAGGAGAGAGTCAGCCTGTTAGAAGATGAAATACATTCTACAAAAATAAAACTACAACAGAATATGAATGTCACAGCTTCATTGCAAACAAAGACTGATGATCTAGAGAACCGCTCTAGGCGCAACAATTTACGTATTATAGGTTTACCTGAATCCATTCCAGCCATGCAATTACATGCTATATGTTCTCTAGAAATTCCCCAAGCCTTGGGTATCCCCGGTCACATTACTGTGGAAAGAGCTCACCGTGTGGGACCCCCACCAGCGAAACAAAAGCAAGATGCAAATCAAAAGGAACAGAAACCCAGACAAGTGGTTGTCAAGTATCTGAATTATAATGATAAAAACAACATTTTACAAAGCTTTAAAAAATCTACAGTTGATGTTGCAATTTGTGGCCACAAAATCCTCATGTTTAATGACTACTCCGCAGCAGTGGTTCAAAAATGTAAAGCTTTTGCACACATTTGCTCGACATTGGTGAAAAATCAAATACGATTTGCTCTTCTTTATCCTGCCATACTGAAAGTTTTTAAATCGGATGGTTCAGCCTCTCTTTACAGTTCTCCTGAGGAAGCCATTTCTTACCTTAAAGATGTTAATGGTCTCACTCCACCTATTCAAGACAAGCACAAGAGACGACGTTTGGATAGTCCTACTGACACGGTAGAAAAAATGGAATGATTATGAACTCCATCTCTATTCTGTTGGACGCTATGCTGCTCATTAAAACTGAGTATTTTTTCTCTATTTAGTCCTATATATGTTGACTAAATACTATATTAGGAACACCTTGTTACTACATTATTATTTTCTTTAGTCTAGGTAGTAATGCATTTGGTGGTGTGTGTGTGTCTATGTGTAAGTATGTATTTATGGATGTATATATGTATATGTGTGTGTGCATGTATATGTATGTATATGTATAATTCCACCTTGTATGGTTTTAGGTTTAAGTACAACTTCTTTAAGTACTAATCATTATATACTGGCTCTTCCTTTTATTTTATTTTATTTATTTGCTTCCCTGTGACAACTCACACATTTCTCAGGAGGGTAGGGATGTGTATGTCTTTAATTTTAATATATACTCATTTAGTGGAGCGGAGGTTGATGTGACCTCTCCACCAGTTATTTCTTTCTCTTTATTTCTTTTTGATAATGCGGAGTTTGCGAATGCTCCGAACATTGGACAATACGAAAAAAGTGAAGTCCACATCTCACTTTATTCGCTTAGTTTATATTGTTAACTGTTTTATTCTTACGTATATCACCTTGAGTTTGTCTGAATATGCTACATGCTATCCTCTTTTTCTGCCTGAAAGGTTTACCCACTACAGTATAGTATTGTGCTTCCAGGGTTTCTTCTTAACACCTCCTCTTCTATTAATATTTTATGAAATTAATCACTTGGAATGTTAAGGGACTACGTTCCCCATCTAAGAGGACTTCTATACTGAAACACCTTAAGAGACTTAGGGCCGATATAGTATTATTGGAAGAAACACATTTAACTGAATCGGATTATTTCAGAAACGTTTTTGGGTGGGTGCAGTTTATGGTTCACTAGCTATTAACCGTAAAGGCGTTGTAGTTATTCTTACACATAAAAATTTAGCCTGTACGGTATTATCTCAACATCAAGATGATGAAGGCAGGATATGTCATCTTCTTATTGACACTCCAGCGGGCAAATATAGCATATATAATGTTTATGGTCCCAACACTCAGAGACCTGATTTTTTTAAAAAATTGGAAAACCTCATTCTGCAAGATGACAATAATCTTAAAATAGTTGGTGGAGATCTAAATACTGTTCTTAATACAACTGAAGATAGAAAAAGAACTAAGACCCCTACTGTATATATATAGCAGAACTCCCTCCTCACTATAATTAGGAGAATAAAACAAGATCTCCAGAGATGGGAATCTCTACCATTATCAATTGTAGGCCATACCCACTTAATCAAAATGATGTGTTTTGGAAAACTGTTATATCCAATGCAAACAATACCCCTTTTACTCAAACATTCTGACGTTTCCCTACTCCAATCATATTTCACTAAATTTATTTGGCAATCAAAGAGACCTCGTATTGCCTATTCCACTATCTGTCTCCCTACTTCTAAAGGTGGCGCTCAATGCCCAGATATTAGATTATATAATTTAGCCGCTCTCTTTCGCCATGCTAAAGATTGGATTATGGACACGTCATATTTCTCCAATATCTTAATTGAGAAAGCTTTAGCAGCACCTTGGCCTTTACCCACCCTGCTACATGCTAAATTACCAGAACTCCCCCCAGAAATTAAGAGAAGTGTTATCTTTAAAGACACCATTGCCACATGGAAGGCTATACGAAAATTATATGGTTTACCCTTTTGCCTATCGAAAAGATTTCCTCTGTGGCATTCACCACTTTACCCACCTGACTCAGACAAATTGGACTACTCAGAGTGGCAGAGTGCACATGTTTCTTCTGTTGGGGATCTGCTGGATACTAATTCCAACACTTTCTTATCATGGGATATCGTCAGAACACGATTTAAATTGTCTTCATTTCATTTACCTCAATACGATTCTATAATTGAATTTCTTACTTCCAGAGTACGGGACATAGCAGAAGCAGAAAGTGATATGAAATTTGATAATCTATTCCCAACACCACCGGTACATAATTCTTTATCACATACATATGGAGAACTTAGATCACGCTCTCAAAAGAATTTATCTAGACAATTTTTTTTTTTTTAAATGGTCCTTCGTAATTTTTTCAGAGGATCTGACCCAACAAATATTGAGAGGATCTCAACTAGTGCATTCTGCCACTCCCAATGTGGTTCTACGTGAAATACATTTCCGCTTTATACACAAGGCTATATATGCCTTTAATATTCCTTTTTCCAACTCCCACACTGCTCACATAAACAGTTGCCCGAAATGTTCACTTCCTAAAGCAGACTTGTTTCATTGTGCCTGGGCCTGCACGCGAGTGCAGGAATATTGGGACTCTGTGCGGCTCTATCTTTTGTCCACTTGGGGCCATGTCATACCACTTCTCCCTCTTAGTTATTTTTTTCATTTTATTGATATAGACTCTACTACTCCCTCTCCTAAATTACTTACTTCTAAAGGAATTCATTTAACTCTATTAGTTTCCCTGAAATGTTTATTAAGACACTGGATACTGGATACTCTACCAGACATTTCTGAGGTAATCTCCGCTCTGAAGGAGATCTTTCATTGGGAACTTTTGGATGTATTGCGCACCAAAGAAAAATCAACAAAAACATTTATGTCCAAATGGACACAATTTCTAATTCATGATTTTACTATAGAAGAGAGAGACTCTGTCATTAATCAATTTAAGGACACTGATTGGTATTGCATGGCCGCCCAAAAGGGAACTCTGGGAGCACTCCAAATATCTTAAGCTTTTCCCTTTCTCTGTTAAAGACATTTCTGTCCATTCTATTGGTAGCATATTTGAATATCTGACATCTATACCATGTTTTAAGGTGATATTATAGGTTACTGTTTTTCTACCTATGTTTTTGGTAAGACTACTTTGTATTGTATATGATAATATGTCTTTTAAGGTTATTACAAAGGCTCATAGTATCTGTATGATATTGTAAACATACAATCCTTTGTTGCCTGTGAGCGACTTTCTTTTTGAATATGTAATGAATTTTCAATATGTATGTTCAAATATTACATAAGCCACTAATAAAATATCGTTAAAAAAAAAAAGGTACCAATAACCTAAGGAGATCAATTCAGAAATAAACAGTACACCAGCAAAATTGCTGCTGGACAAAAAAAGGTATATGTAACCATAAGATACACAGTGAATACAACAATGGGGACAACTATTGGCTACTAAAAGCACAGAAAAATTTACAAAAGAAGGAATTTGCAAAAGGATATATAATTACATTTTGTAGATATTTTACTATAATTTCTAAAATTGGAATGTCCCTTTCGGGCAAATCCACGTTAAAACATAACAATCCTCATCTTGGGAAAAAGAAAAATAACTATATGACAAGCTGACAGATCGCATAACCAAATAATAGTATAACTCTTAGTTATTGTCATAGAGAATAACATCAAATAAAGCACAATCACAAAGACGCACTGTCAAGTAACGTTATTCCTAATCTACACCTGCTTCTTAAAGGCTCAGAAGAAGAAACCAGCAAGTTCACATAGCAAAGCTGATCTCTGTGCAGTAATAGAATCATAGCAGTAAGGTCCCCTGTGCTACAGATGTAGTGGAGATGCTCTAAAAAGGGAATCAAAGGAAGGAATTCCTACAAATTTCAAGTGTTAGGGCAGTGGCTGACCAGAATTATTTGAGCAGGACAATATAAATGACAATACTATGTTAAAGGGAATCTGTTAGCACTAGAGATAATCAAACTTTTCAAAAGTTCAGTCTGACCGGACTTTCGGATTTTTTCGGAAAGTTCGGTCTGACCGAATTTCGGATTTCTTCGGATTTCATAGTTTAAAGCATCTATATGATACGAGGGTAGTGTATTTGGTTGAATTTAGGGCTCTACATGTCAGTACCATCGTTATCTTTTCAATATCTCAAAGTCAATATTTTTTTTTAGACTTCAATATTCACCATTACAGGGTCTATGCAGGAAACTCACCATTACTGGGTCTATGCAGGAAATTCACCATTACAGGGTCTATGCAGGAAACTCACCATTACAGGGTCTATGCAGGAAATTCACCATTACAGGGTCTATGCAGGAAACTCACCATTACAGGGTCTATGCAGGAAATTCACCATTACAGGGTCTTTGCAGGAAAAAGGTCACAAATGCAGTGAAGGAGCAGCAATAGTCATTGGAGGCCAGTGGAGGTCCAGCAATAGTCATTTGAAGCCAGTACAGGAGCAGCAGTAGCCAAAATGGAGGCCAAGCAGGAGCAGCAGTAGCCAACATGGAGGCCAGGCAGGAGCAGCAGGAGCCAACATGGAGGCCAGGCAGGAGCAGCAGTAGCCAACATGGAGGGCAGGCAGGATCAGCAGTAGCCAACATGGAGGCCAGGCAGGAGCAGCAGTAGCCAACATGGAGGGCAGGCAGGATCAGCAGTAGCCAACATGGAGGCCAGGCAGGAGCAACAGTAGTCAACAATTGGGTATATAGCACTTTTTTAAGATATAATGCTATACACCTGAACCAGGTATTTTAGTCTCTCATGATAAGACGGATGTGATATACACACTTTCAATCAGAAGGGTCCAAGTATAGAAATTGGGTATATAGCATTTTTTTAAGATACAATGCTATAAACCTGAACCAGGTATTTTAGTCTCTCAGGATAAAACGGATGTGATATACACACTTTCAATCATAAGGGTCCAAGTATGGGAATTGGGTATATAGCATTTTTTTTAAGTTACAATGCTATACACCTGAACCAGGTATTTTTGTCTCTCAGGATAAGACGGATGTAATATACACACTATCAGAAGTATAGGACTTGTATATCTGTACTGCACGTTTGGTTCTGTGCACCCTTTGCTGTCCAATGCCTAATCTATCTATCTTTCGCCTTCTCTATATTTCTCTCTCAATCACTAGATGTTTCTCCTCTCTGCTTTCCTAATCTTTCCTTTCCTTTCCCACAATATCTTCTCAGTAGTCTGTAGTACACAACAGCAGCTTGCTTCCTCTCTCTCTTTCTCCTTCTACACACTGCGTGGTGCGGTCCTTCTAAAGCAATACCAACATCACACAGAGGGTGGGCTAGTACAAGATCCCTGCTGATTGGATGTGTTTTGGGCATCATGGGAAAGCGCTTTTCCCACCTGGAACACTTCCTGCTTTCTAGAATGGTGGCTGCCATTTTAGAAAACAAGAAAAAAAAAATCGGAGCGGATTTCCCAAAAATCCGAACCGGATCCCATACCGGGCGAACCGGTTGGCTCATCACTAGATAGCACCTGGACCGGACCGGACCCCAGATGCTGACAGTGTAGTGTAGGTTATATTATAGCAAGGAAAAATCAGCACCTTAGTCGTCCAATAGAAGAAGGAGGCAACACGTGCAGGAGGAGACATAGGAGGAGACAAGATGTGCAGGTGTGGTGAGTGGAACCAATTTCCTTTGCTAGGTTATATAATACCATTGCATTTATATTTCCATGTGAATACCAATAAAGGTGTTTGTTATATAGCATTTCACTACTGTTTTTTGTAGGTTATAATATATTCATTAACAATTGGCGAATCTCTGTTCATTGTTCATGGTGAGTCTCTGCCTAATACTATATTCAAACAGCTCACCTGTTATAAGACACAGAGCCAATACAGACATGAAAATCACTAAAAGCAGACCCCCAAACTGCTAAAAAAAAAAATTCACAAAAATAATAAGAATTTTGGCATACCATTTTGAGGTGAAAACCAGGGGCGTAGCTAGGATTCATGGGGCCCCATAGCAAAAAACTGTACGGGGCCCCATGAATCCTGTACGCCCCCCTCCCCTGCCAAACACAGACAATGACGCACATATATACACATATATACACAGAGGCACCATTAACATATATACAGATACGCCACTGACATACACACATATACTGTATACTCTGTAATGTGATTACACTAAATCCAAAATTACACCATCCAAAAATATGCCTGAAAACAAACATTGTGTGGACATAGCCTAAAAATAGAAAAAGAGAGGTGAACAACTAAAAAAAACATCCACTATTTGCAAAAGACGTCTGAAAATAATTGACATGACCATTATTTTGACGTCCACGCAGACAATGTTCGTCATTTTATACACTGTGTGCATTGGATGTCTATCATTACATTGACTTCAAGGCATTGCACTGAAATCAATTATTTTCGGCATTTAGTGAGGTTTTCTTAAAAAGAAAAAACATACATCTTTTCTCTTTTTTTGACGTTGTGTGAACATAGCCTATAAATAAGTAATGTTTATAATAAGTAATATTGTTTTAAAGATTCAAAAGATAGAAAGGGGTTCGGAGTACCATGATTTTCGATTGTATTAAATCAAAATAATGCAACAAAAATAAACTATATAACTGGAATCAATAGTACAAATAATCGATGAAATAGAAGGTCATCCTCGCTGACAGATTTATTGAGCCTGTTAAATGTAAAAGAAAATTAAATGACCAAATGATATTACAACGCATCCATATAACATTGATGAAGCAAAAATCATCTACATCTAAGTATTCTCCCAGACCATTTGCTTTCACATTGGTCAATACAGAAACAGACAGTAAAGTTGCCACATAACTCGTGTCAAATCCTGAGGTCAGCCTGACGATAATCAAGAACATTCTTTATAAACATCATGAAGCAAGTGAACAACTTTGCCACTGGCAGAAAATTGGATTAGACTTTCGTACGGAGGTGCAGAGGCTTATTCTCATGGATTGTATATGAATATGGCAAGCAGCAACCCCTGCTCATGGAGGCAATGATTCAATGGTGGCACACAGAGTGTCCATGGGATGTGCACCAGCCCCTGATATACATAAAATATTATGGAACTTTGAAAGTATTTTATCATGTTGCATTACCATATTTCATTCATATCGATAACGTCTTTCATCTCAGTTCCCATCCACTCTTCAACAGAAATAAGAAGAAACCGACATGTAACTAATTTCTGCCAGGGTAACAATTAGCTTCAATCCAGTTGCCTAAACCCTTATCTGTCATTTAAAAAAAGAAAACAACTTTTGATACACCATTCAGACTACAAACCGGGAGAAGCCAACACTTAGCGCATTCTCTTTGAGCTCTGTCTCATGTGATTACGGTATATAAGGGGTCATATATATATAATGAGCACAATGAGATGCCAATGGTAGCCATGGCCACTGGAGGCCTGACTAAAAATAAAGATCGGCAAATATAGAAGGAATAGTCTCGGCACTAACAGGAGAGCCACACCTGCAATATCCTGCCACCTGTGGAATATAACCACTGCTGGACCGACATGCAGCTATTGGTGTTGCTCTTCTTCATAGGAGGCATTACAATCTTAATGCTCAACAAAGAAACAAAGTGGCACTATGCTGCTAAAAAACAACTTTATTTCATGCATTAAAAGTGGAACATGGACGCTGGCAAGACAAAGCCAAAGCCGTTTCATGTGCAGCACATGTGCAGCACGCTTCCCCTAGCCCAGAGGAAGCGTGCTGCGCATGCGCGTGAAACGGCTTTAGCCTTGGAATTAAGTGTGTTTTTTACCAGCATATTGGTGAGTGCCACTTTGTTTTTTCATTGTATACAAAAAATTAAGAAATTTCCATAAGAAACAGCACTGTCAACTTCTCTTGTTATTTTTGCCACCTTATCAAGTCTTACGTGGAAATTGTATTGTTTTCTTTTTTCTCCAATAAAGACTGATATGGCCACTGATATGTCACTAAGTGTCAATGTGTGACATGTTAGATGGACCCTGCATGCCTAGTTGTGGGCTTAATATTAGCCCAGGAGAGACGATGGTACACTGTACAGTGTGGGCCTACCCTGTATCTGAGGTCACCCTAATGAGGTGGGATGGTAAATACTATTAGATCGAAAGGTACGCCAAGAACCTAATTTTTTTTCTTCAGCAGTTTTGCTAAATATCTATATTAACCATATGTTTTGGCATCTTCAGCGTGCTGCAGTTTTTTATTTTTTTCTGTATTTCAACCATGGCAGTGTGCACCTGAATAGTGTGAATAGTGGCATTGGCAAGCTGTAAGCCTGCACAGTTTAGCAATGGCTTACACACCCCCACCCAAAAAAAAAAAAGAATAAAAATAAACAAATTGGGCCGTGCCCATGTATATGTCTATGTATTTCACAGTAATGGTATATTTAGAAGAAGCCGATTTGTCTCAGAAATGTCTGTGATCAGGCCATCTGACTGGGGCATGGAAGTGAATTGAAGTTGTAGAAATTTCTACAATAAATCTGCTTATGTGAATATACCCTCATGTTACTATGAAAGGTTTTATAGCATGCTGAAATGTGATGCTAAAATTTTACTAATACTGTACTTCAGGGCTGCTTTCTAATTACATACGGTTTAATCTGCTTTAAAGGCTACGCTCACTTTGTCATTTTTATCATTTTCTCTAAGCGTATAAAAGGGGAAAAAATGTTGCGATTTGTCTTATTTCAAAAAGTCCTGCTGTTTCCTATCTACAGCCCATGTGTACATTATACCACAGACTTATCAATCTGCCTAAAACTGTCTGATGTCAACAAATCATATCAATCATATCAAATCAGATCTCATTTCACAAGAGCAAATAGGAATGAATAGAGCCTCCAAAGAGAGCTGACTAAGCCGGAGGGATGCTTACTCAGCTTTTTCCAGCGGCTCCATAGGAATGAATAAAGCCACTGGAAAGAACAGAGTAAGCCGGAAGAGAACTTACTCGGCGGCTCAATTAGAATAAATAGAGCTACAGGTCACGTTCCGCACCCTCATCTCTATTAAAAATACAGAAACCAGGGGCCAGATACGGAGATTAGCATGGGGTACAGAGGTTGGACCCCACACACACACACACCGATCTCTTAGTCTTCCCCTATCCTGTGGATAGAGGAAAAGTAAAAGATTTTTTGGACAACCTCTTTAAAGTAACTCTGTACCCACAATCTGCCCCCCCCCCCCCCCCAAGATGCTTGTACCTACGGATAGTGGCTTTTAATCCACGATCTGTCCTGGGGTCCGTTCGACAGGTGATGCGGTTATTGTCCTGAAAAACAACTTTTAAACTTGCAGCCCTTTGTCAAACTGGTGTGGCCTAGAGTGACTGTTCATTAGGCTGGCACTTCCTGTCCTTCCTCCCCGCCCTCTTCACCATAAGGAATGCTCCAGTCAGGTATTCTCCTATTCCTCACTTGTCTGAACAATGCACAGGTGCCTTAACGATCCAGCCCATGTGCCGTGCTGACACAGGTGATAAATTGTGGAAAATCTGCCTGGAGCATTCCTAATGATGAAGAAGGCAGGGAGGAGCGACAGAGAGGTTGTGCCAGCCTAATGCACAGACACCCTAGCCACACCAGTTTGACACAGGGCTGCAAGTTTAAAAGTTGTTTTCTAGGACAATAACTGCATCACCTGCCGAAAGGACACCAGGACAGATCTTGCATTAAAAGCAGCTATCCAAAGGTACAAGTGGTTTAAGGTGGGCAGATTGTGGGTACAGAGTCCCTTTAATTATTTTAAGATTTACTGGTAGCACCACAGAGCTATAATCTGGGTAGGCCAGAACCGAGGTATGAATTACATCCACCAATGCAGACTACAAAAGGAATACATATTAATTAGAGATATATAATAATAACAAAGCGATTTGCTTTGTTATCTCGGCCATCTGTTTATTAGCCTCAGTCCTGCTCCGTGTCACTCCTTCCTATGTGCCTGAAAAAGGTGAATCAAGTCCTGGGAAACTTCTCCTAGTTTCCCAGGTCTGGATACAGCTTTTCCAGGCACCCTGAGCGAAGCAGCACAGAGCGGCAGTGAGTTAGAAGGCAGCCGGCTGATGAACCAATTGCCGAGATAACAAAGCAATTCACTTTGTTATTAGTGTATATTTGTTCATCTCTAATATTAATTAACCAATCACAATGGTGATGCAATAGGCAACGTATTACAACTCTCCCCCTTATCTTACAATCTAGTGTGATGATGATTAAGATGATGATGATGATGATGATGATGAAAAAGAAAAAACTGTTATATATGACTAAAAATCTCAAACTCATCACCTTTTATTAACACTATTTGTCTTCAAAGGTTGCAGTGACTTTATATGTTGCTATATTGGTTTTAGCTTCTTTATCATGTCAACTCCAAAAAACATCCCATCTAGTGACATTACCTGGGTTCTCATAGGTACATTGTCCATATTATTGTAATTATTATTATTTTCCCTATCGCACCATATACTTACAGCGCTGGTGAGTGGTAAATCCCAGACAGCACCATAAATGTACAGAGAGACACAAGCTTAGAAGCTGAGCCTGTGCATTCCACAGGGAGTATCAGCTGGGCATGAAGGAGCGTGTGACCATGCCCCGTCTCCAGTGTCCTTCATAGGCATATACATGCTCAGTGGTGGACACTGTGTGCGGGGCATTGTCACATGTTCCTTCATGTTGGCCATCTTATGGACAGACTCACCATAGGGCAGGACAGTACAGCTTGGATGAGGGGAGTTTGATTTTAGTTCTATAAGGGAAAACAGGGAGCCGCTGTCAGTAATTGCAGTGAGTACACTCACTAATACTGTACACTGAACAATTTTACTATAAAGTGGCCAACCCCTTTAAATACTCAGCTTCTCTGTAAGATAAAGCCAATATTTATGTTAAAAAGACACTGACCCCAAGCAGTTTATTCTATTGCTTAACTTTTACCTTTCTATAGAATACACGTATAGTAGATATATATAAAAATATTTTAGGAACAATGAAAAGAAAAGATAAGTATAGCCTTGGTCAACTAGGCTCACAATCTACAGTAGACAGGAAGGGTGTGTTAATAATTGAAAAGCTTGTATGTTATTTGAATAACAATGACTCCCCGAACACGTCTCAAGAAACCTCGGCGCATCTTGAGTTTGTACTATTTATTTTCACTTGTACAGCAGCTTTATGGCTGATTCAGAGTTGAGGAACAGACTAATTCATACCCCATTGTTTTTGTTGCTTGGCTACTGTAAATATCTTGCCAGTTGCTAAGTCATCTGAAATAATAGCCTGGCTTTCATGATGCTTTATACGCATACTTTGTTTACTTGTATAACAGTTTTAAAGCCAAATGTTTGTGTTTTTTCCCTTTTTTTAATCAAATCTTTCTACTTTGTGTCTAATGTGCATATAAAATATTGTAGTGGATTTAGCAATAAGCGATGCTCTCAGATAAACATTCTTTATTGAAATGCTTGTTTTTTCTTTTTATTGCTCTCTTGTACAATAGCTTCTAAATTGGATCACATACAGTCAGTGCCATACATATTAAAAAGAGAAATGTAGCTTAGTAAAATTTCAATTCGGATGTTCCAAGATCGTAACATTTTCTCATGTGGTGATTATTTATGGTATCAGTATCAAAATAAATGTAAAAACTTTATTGAGTTCACATGACTCGAAACTGTGAGGTACCATCTGGTAATCTAATATTAGGCTTAAAAAAAGACGCTTTGTTTAATAGTGCGCCGTTTTACAAAAGTTGTTACGCTGACAAAAGTAAATTTTAATTATTATACTTGTTAATACCAGGAGAAAAGAAGAGTAACAGAAAGTACAAAACCAGAAGAAAATAAACTGAAATATTAAAGAGGTTTAATGGCCTAGAAAAAAAATATTATTTATAGGGTTAAAAAAAAGGGGGAGGGGATTTATGTGTATTTCAGTCCAGAGCTTCCCTCACCCAGTATTAATTCAACCATTGCAGGGATGGATAGGAAAGGGAGAATTTGTGCTAGAGACTATAGAGTAGGATCTGTGCATATGGGACGAATCTGTAGGGACATATGTACAGTAGTTTGCATACATTATTTTAAGTGGTATTCAAGAAAATTTTTTCCTACATTTCAAGCATTGGTTTAATACAGTTAAGTTAGGGTCCTTTTACACTGGGTGATTTGTCAGCCATGGGGACCGTAAACGAGTGCCAATCAGCAAGATCGGCGCTCAAATCAAGGAGCCACTCCACAAGAAATCCTTGTATTGTTCGCGCAGCCTAGAAAACTGACAGCACAGATATATACTGTATGTATTTGTGCTGTCAGTTTGAAGATCATAAACAGCAGTGTATACTTACCATTAACACTGCTTGTGATATGGTACATCTCCTTCACTCTTACAGTCAAGTCGCCAGCTTTATATTTAGGCCCCGCCTCCTCCAGAATGATTTGTCTGGTAAGTATAGACTGCGGCTTGTGATCTTTAAACTGACAGCACAGATATATAAAACTGTGCTGTCAGTTTTCTTTTATAAATTAGGAATCCTGCTCTAAAGACACAATCAGCCAAGGATCCCTGTCCTCAGCTGATCCGTGTCACTTTTATACTAGCTGATTATCATCTGCAGAAGCACTTCAAGGAATAATTGGCTTGTGTCAAAGGCCCTTTACTTTGTAATCCAAAAAATTTTTTGTCACTGGTATTTTTTCATTTCATTGGCATGCACAGACTCCTCCCGTAGTAGTCACATCACAGAGAAATGCATTTTAAATTTTTCATTGTGCACATGGCAAGGCTAGGGGAGTTAGGCTTTCCCAAGAAATGGCTGATGGCTGCCCATACAGACTAAAGGCTGAATGTTTGATCACTTGTATGCCAGTGCTGATTCATCTTTAATAAAAAAGGATTTTGTATAAGTGATAGACACAAAACAATAGGAAGGTTGTTTCTTTTTTACATTTAGGGTACAAACTCACTGGGCGGATCCACAGCGAGTTTCTCGCTGCGAATTCACAGCAAGACTCGCTGCAGATCCCTGCCCTGTATCCCTATGGGCAGACAAACTCGCAGCAGGATGCACATCCTGCTACGAGTTTGTCCGCAGCCTGCCCAGTTAACCCCCCGGCACGTCCCGCTCAGCCAACCAGTGCGCTGCCCCGCCGCATCGTACTGATTAGCTGAGCGGGGTGTGAAGTATAGGCTCCAGCGGTCGGGGGGTTAACGGGGCAGGCTGCGGACAAACTCGCAGTGGATCCGCCAAGTGAGTTTGTACCCTAAAAGTACTGAAACAATAGAATATTTTATTACAATTGTGGTTCAGTTTGTTCAGCTTCTGTTTCAGCCTATGTTCAGCCTATGTTCAGCCACAACAGCCATTGTATTACAGCGCAGGTACTGACTGGCATGTAGCATGTTCCTACATTATCTTTTTACTATTTGGATTCTGGGCACATTCGCGTGTGCCCGCAATTCAATTAACCATTGACCACAGTGTAAAGTACGTCCGGGAGCCGTATTTTACACTGTATACAAAGACTATTTTCTAAGGCTGCTGTTCGCCAAACTGCGGCCGTAGAAAATAGACATGTCAAAGACATATTTTCTGCAGCCACAGTATACACTATGGTCAGTGTCCCTTTGAAATCAGTGGGATTCTATTCATTTAATCAACAAAAGTTGTTTAAAGAACGTTCGTTATTAATAAAATTAACACATTGTGTGAACATAGCCTTAAAGTTGTTATCCAGCATTAGGAAAACATAGCCACTTTCTTCCAAAGACAGCACAACTCTTGTCTTTAGTTTGGGTGTGGTTTAGCAACTCAGTTCTATTAAAGTTAATGTAGCTTAATTGCAAACCACACCTGAACTGGAGACAAGAGTGGTGCTGTCCCTGAAAGAAAGTGGTCATGTTTTTCTAATGCTGGATAACCCCTTTAACACTCTTTAGTTTAGCAGACTATTCTGGCATTTTGGCAGCTGGATTGCAGATGGTGGCAAATTACCATAATGAAGTTGCATGTAGCATAGTGATAAAGCTCTGCTATTGCTCATGTGCAGTATACTATAATCCATATTTAGGAACTAGCAGAAAATAATGTTATATTAAGTCCAAATTAGAGATGAGCGCAACTTTAGCATGCTCTGGTCTGTCCAAGTCTTAACATTCGCCATTTGATAATCTGTGGCTAAAGAAGTTGCACACAGCCCTAGGGAGTCCTGGAAAACATGAATACAGCCGATGGCTCGGACTGACCTGAGCATGCTTAAGTTGTGCTCATCTCTTGTTCATATACTAGAATACATTTTAAATTTTCGCGAATTCAGGGCTAACTAGGGTAACATCTCTATAATACAATTAGGCCAAGGGAAATATACATACAGTATCTTCCGACGCATAAGATGACTGAGCATATAAGACAACGCCTGACTTTTAATAATATTTTCAGGGGTTCATCTTACGTCGGAAAATGTTAGCCCCTGCTCCCTGCTTGACCACAGCAGGGTTTACCAGCTGGTGCCCTGCTGCGGTCAGGCAGGGGTTAACTGAAGTGGGAGGTAGGAACCCCCCCACACACACACTGCCCGACTCCCCCTGCAGGGCCCCCATTGAAAAAAAAATCAACTCACCTGTCACCCGTTCCCAGCAGCTCCTCCAGGCAGCTGCGCGTCTTCCGTCATGTTCCAGGCACAGGCAGCGTGATACAAAGACACTGCCCCTGCCATTAGCCCAAAGCTCTTCTGGCAGCCGTGTCTCCGAGATTCTCCGATGAGATGCTCGGCTGCCCGGGAGAGCTTCGGGGACTGACCGCGCAGGCAGTGTCTCTGCATCACGCTGTCTGCATCGGGAACATGACGGGAGACACGCGGCTGCCGGCAATGGGTGACAGGTAAGTTGAACTGTTTGTTTTTTATAGCAGCCACCACATACACTGGGGATGTGGCTGTTTTTGAGCTCCCCCACCATACAGTATGTGGCAACCATTCTCGGCATAAAAGATGACTCCCCGACTTCTGGGCAGATTTTTCGGGGTTAAGAAGTTGTCTGATACGTTGGAAAATACGGTACTTTGCATTACTTTGCATTTTAAGTTTTCTTTATACTTGCCTGGTTGATTTATCCTCACCCGCAGATAATGTCAGTAATACTGAGCGTTAAATGCCTTTTTGTGGATTTTTGCTGATCTGTAATTTATTGTTTCAAACATTTCTTTTGTATTCTTCCAATCTGTCCACCAAATTTATGGAATCATATGTATTGAGCAGATGTTTGATTAGGTGGCAGGAGAAGACTGTGTGCTCAAGTTAATTAATGGGTTTTATTCCGAGAAAAAGCACAAAAGGAAGCAAATGTAGCTTGACAAATCATACATCAAGATTCTAAATGCGTGTTGCTGAACTTTTAAAATAAACTTTTACTTTTTTTAAATTCATTAAATAATATTCGCTGTCAATACTATTGATCTTATACCTGTAATTATTGTCATAACCGGCAAGATAATAGCAGTTTAGCCTGCAATACTATACTAAAACCTAGAACCTGGGAAAAAAGACTTTAAAAACTCTAAGGGACATATTATACGGCCAAATAAGCAGTGTAAGGGAGCGCCAATCTACGTGATTAGCGCTTGCTTACTAAGTCTGTTAGCTAGGGCTGCCCTTGCCTTCACATAGAAAATAATAAAGACTTACCCATGCTTACCCATGCTCCCCCAGTGTCCTGGCTCCCTGCATTTCTTGCTTCCCGTAGCTGCCTCTGACACTTCTCGTCGTGTCTCTTCAGTGACAGGCTGCTAAGCCAAGCACTGGTGGAGACGGGACAACCCTGAGGTCTATGATTGGCTGAGCAGTACAGATTCAATACAGATACAGGGTCAGAAGTGTCAGAGGCAGCTGTGGAGAGCAGGAAACGCGGGGTTAAGTCTGCAGGACACCAGGGAAGCCTGGACACATAAGTATAAACTTTATTATTTTCCTTACAAATTCATCAGCCATTGGCCATATATTGCAATTACACGTAGCAATGCATGGCCGACAGTCGATGATTTATAAACTTGCTAAAAGACAACAATCAGCCAATAATCCGTTGAGGATTGGCCTTATTACACTATTAGGCTATGTTCACACAACGTACAGTATAAACAATGGCCGTTATTTGGCATTCTATATAGGTAGATTTTATTGTGCTGTTGATTTAAGAAACATTTGTTGAAAGTGTGCTCCTTTTTCATGATGAATTTAGTACTCAATGTTAGGTACATGTTGGGAAAGGTGTGAATGATAAAGAAGATAGATTAAAGTGACTCTGTACCCACAATCTGTCCCCCCCAAACCACTTGTACCTTCAGATAGCTGCTTTTAATCCAAGATCTGTCCTGGGGTCCGTTCAGCAGGGGATGCAGTTATTGTCATAAAAATAACTTTTAATCCGGCAGCGCTGTGTCTAACGGCCGGGGCTTACATTTGTATATGCATTAAGCTGGCACACCCTCTCTGTCCTTCCTTTCCACCCCCCTCAACATTTCTGCTGTTTGAGCTTTGCACAGGTGTCTTAACGATCCAGCCCATGTTCATTCTGCACACAGAAGGGGAATAGGAAGCAATCTGCCTGGAGCATTCCTAATGCTGAGGAGGGTGGGGAGGAAGGACAGAGAGGTGGTGCCAGCCTAATGCATATACAAATGTAAGCCCCCGGCCGTTAGACATAGCGCTGCTGGATTAAAAGTTATTTGTATGACAATAACTGCATCCCCTGCTAAACGGACCCCAGGACAGATCTTGGATTAAAAGGTACAAGTGGTTTGGAGGGGGGCAGATTGTGGGTACAGAGTCACTTTAAACTATTAATGGTTCTTCTATAAGGCAGAAAATAGGGAAGACAATATAGCTTTTTCATTATTATAAACATAGGTTCCACAGTAAGGTAAAGGCCCTATTACATGAAACAATAATCATTTGCTGTAATAGCGACTGTAAAAAGACCACAGTCAGCCAACATGCACGGTCGGATGATCGGTGGCCGATCATGACACTAAAGGTCTGCTGCTTATCGCTCCGTGTAATAGGAGCAGCTGCCTTAATGGGCCACCCCTACACCAGCTCCCCACTCCTCCCCACTTGCTGTCTGTACATGTGATAGCACAGGCAGGAAGGAGGGAATGAGGGGAGAGCAGCTGCTAACCTGACAAGTTGATAATCGCTTTAATCTCAATATCTTGCTGTGTAAGGGTTTAAAGCGAGTGTTGAGTAAAGTAATATAAGAAAAAGCCAGCTTACCCTCTATGCTATTGCTTCCTAGCTCGGACTCCCACTCCAACAGGTGCCGCGAGATACATCCAACAAAACTTTGAGTCCAGCTTCCGGCAAATAGTTGCAAAAGTAGGTTTATTAGAACCTTCGTCCCCGTACACACACTGCAGTCTGCTCCCAACAAGACGCCTACGCGTTTCAGCTGCGATAAGCAGCCTTAATCATGGCTAAACTTCATGGGGCAGTGCCGCTCTAAATAGCTGCAGTGTGATGGTGCACGTCATCAGCCAGGTGCGTCGCGGCAGCGATGACGTTTGCACACATCACCTGCAGACTAATGAACGAATCACCCGTGAAGTGAATAGACCGTGTTATTAATACCAAAAACATCATAAAAACAACACAAAGGTAACTGTTAATTCTCACCATTTCTGCTACTGATACAATCATGTAGTTATTTTAACTGTAGCATAAGCACAGGGGAGTACGTAATAAAGTAAGGAATAAAGAACTGTGGATAAAGCCTTCTGGATGTTCCGCTTGGATACCTGCTATCCACAGGGCATGAACTTAAGAAAAGAACTGCTCATATACTATTGAGTGGTACTTACCGTGCTATAAATCCATTCCTTTGTGGTATTTGACCTGCCTTCAATTTCAAATGTGAACTGCCTTCTATCCACAGTTCTTTATTCCTTACTTTATTACGTACCCCCCTGTGCTTATGCTACAGTTAAAATAACTACATGATTGTATCAGTAGCAGAAATGGTGAGAATTAACAGTTACCTTTGTGTTGTTTTTATGATGTTTTTGGTATTAATAACACGGTCTATTCACTTCACGGGTGATTCGTTCATTAGTCTGCAGGTGATGTGTGCAAACGTCATCGCTGCCGCGACGCACCTGGCTGATGACGTGCACCATCACACTGCAGCTATTTAGAGCGGCACTGCCCCATGAAGTTTAGCCATGATTAAGGCTGCTTATCGCAGCTGAAACGCGTAGGCGTCTTGTTGGGAGCAGGCTGCAGTGTGTGTACGGGGACGAAGGTTCTAATAAACCTACTTTTGCAACTATTTGCCGGAAGCTGGACTCAAAGTTTTGTTGGATTTAAAGCGAGTGTACCAGCAGTACATTTGTTTTTCACATGGATAGAAACACACCTACGTGGGGAAGTTAGTGCCACTGTCCTTTTTTTTAACCCCTAGCCCGGTTCCCGCATACGGTGCCATTCTATTCCTAGGCTCTGACTGGGGCTGAAGCCCTCCCCCAGTGGGAAGAAACCCCCGATTCTAATGCCGCATCACAGAGGAGCGGGGTTTTCCTCCCACTGGGGGCAGGCCGGTCCACCTCCAGTCCTTCAGCTCCAGCTGGTACACAGGAATCTGGCCGCGGTTCAAAAAAATGACCACGGCATCAGCTTCCATGCGGCAGTACCGTTATATCCATGTGAAAAACTTAAAGCTAATGTATTGCTATTACATGTACTTTAACTGTTAGTTGTGCAGTAGATTGAGGCTATGCTCACACAACGTATCTTTTGTAAAAGTACGGCCGTTGTTGCAATCGGCAACAACGGCTGTACTTTTACGAATAGATAAGTTGCCCAGCCTTCTATGGGATCCCGGCCGGAGCGTATACCCATAGTATACGCTCTGGTCAAGATCCCTCACTGCGCCCAAACAACTAACATTTCAGGTTGTCTGCGGCTGCTATTCAATCAATAGCAGCTGTAGAAAACCATGTCAGTGCACACTATGAAGCGAGCAGCTGCGACCACAAGCTTCATAGTGTGCTGTGGGGAGTTCTGATGTGAGCGTGTACGGATGCGCCCGCAGCAGAACCCTGCAGCGTAAAAGATCATGCAGTACCAGCCGGGTTTTCAGAGACCGGACGCTCCATGACCCGGCCGGGTCACAGAATGGCAGGTCTCTTACGCCACCATGTGAACATTGCCTGGGTCTTGAAACACACATTAAATAAATTCTTTATCAATTTACTAAAATAAGGTTGTGAGATTTAAAGTGTAGTGTTCTAACACAATCTCCTTTTGGAACAGAATTATATAAAATATTCTCTTATAAGTGGTAATATACCGCTTTCAGGAGCAGTAAGTGATTTCTCTCTGTTATACAGTATATTAGGAAACACATTCCTTGTAAGAGTTAAACTGTAGGAGGAAACAGAGCAGTCTTCCAACATTAACTTGTAAATGGTGTGGAATATATTTAATTTGTGATTGAAGAAGAAAGAAACACAACTGAACAATTCCCTGTCTTCTGTATGGCATTTCAATCATTTAACTGTAGAATTAACATTCCACGTGATGAAGCCCATTGTTAGACATAAGCTTTATTTTGGACCATTTCAAGATACATTTTTGATGCATATTGGGCCATTGTAGGAGTATCCATTTTCCTTAACGGCTGTTACTATGAATAGAAATTGGCTCACTTTACTTTGCCTTTTGAAACAAAGACAGAATGAGTTTTAATTTCCATTGTTCGAGGCTGCAAAGAAATAAAAGAATTTCAAGCATAAGATTGTATGGCCATGCATTGTTTGTCTTTCATTCTCATTCAGCATACAAAACCTGTCATACAGACAGAATGTGACTTTGACAGAGAGTGTAAGAGAAAACAAATGGAGTTGAAAAGTCATTTCCAACTCTGCGGAGTATTTTGTTTTCCCTGCCATGCAGCATAACATATCCTTTTTCAACAGTTCTATATTGAAATTCCACCGATGACCAGAGGTGAGACCCGTAAACATTCAACCAAACAACCAGCTAGGTCTCTGTGTTGATGCCATGTTTGTGTAGCAAATACTGAAAATGCATTCATATGCTGTAAAAGCATTCAAATGCTTCCGTACAAGTAGCAGCGAAGAAATTACAAGGTCCGTTCATTACTAGGGTCTAGCCCTTTGAATTACTAATTTCCTGGACATGTAAGTAGAGGACAGAGATATTTCTCCTAAATGTCACTATGTATCCCCAACCCCTAAAGAATATAGTTATTTATTCTAACCTTTAATAACCTTTAAGGCAGTTAATTGCTAGATTTTGAAGGTGTTGTCTAGAAACAATGCAGCGAGTGAACTATGATGCGTAATAACATCAAATGAAGGGTTGAATTGGTATACTAAATATTAAAGAGAAAGGATAAAATGCTGCAGTAAGTTACAGATTAATGTTTAGCTAGCATGCTCGGTCATGTATAGAGCTAGATTGAGCATCACATTGGCACCCGCCCCGCTGTCCCTGCCTAATTGCCTCAACTGCCATAAGTGGCAGAGGACAACTGGTCATCGGTCCCTAGGCCTCGCTGAGTGTAACACAAAACAAAGCAAGACAAAACAAACACAATGAAGGGATAATCAGAAGTCCAAGTCAAACCAAACAAGCAGCAAAGTACAAAGTCATGTTCAAGAGGGTAGTCAAAAGGGCAAAGCCGAAGTCAGGTAACAAGGAATCTAGCACAGGCAAGAACGCTAGCTCAAGTAACACTAGGGAAAGCTAGGCACTATCACAGGCAAGAAACTTGAGATAAGTGAAGGTACTTTTGGAACTAGGAGTCCCAGACCAGATACCGATAGCTGACTGGGAGAGTCAGTTGTCAAAATCACTGTGATCACAAACATCTAGTGCTAATCAGCAGGGGGAGTGAAACACTGGAAACTGCTACATCAAGGAATAGCAGAGTAGAATCTAAGAAGCAATCTGGTTGCAATGGATGTCATCGGCGAACCCCTAGCAACTGTCCCGAGCGGTTGCTACATATGGTTTGGTCTTCGATCTTCTCAATGAGTCTGACTGTCAAGCTCAGAGCAGGTCACAGATAACACTGATCAATGCTATAGCATGGACCAGTGGTAGCAATCTAATGATTGCTGGTAAAAGTCCCCTGGAGGGGACTTAAAATGTGTAAAAAAAAAATAATAATAATTAAAACATGTTGTATGCCAAAGCATCCCCCCCCCAAAAAAAAAAAATAAAATAAAATAAAATAAAACATGTATAATTTTTTTTTTAAATAGACAGATGTGCTATCATAGCATTCAGAATTGTCAAATCTATTAAAATATAACAACAGTATTCCCATTTGGTAAAAGCAAAAACAAAGACAGGGAAAAAAATACCAGGATTGCTCATGGTTTCATTTATATATATAAAAAAATTTTTTTAAAAGTGATAAAAATGTCCTATCTACACAGATTTTATAACAATAAAAACTACAGATCATGGCACAAAAATAACATACCATACAGGTGAAAAAATTAAACCTTTATAAGAGTCACAATAGAGCGATTTTAATTATAATTATTTGCAAAAAAAAGTTTTATTGTAAAAAAATAGTAAAACATTAGAAAAGCAATTCCACATGGCTATCATGTTTGGACTGACCTATAGAATAAAGATATCATGTAAGTGAACCACCTAAAAGTTATATACTTCTAATTTATTTCACCCATAATATTTTGATGGTTCTGTCATACATTTTATGGTAGATGGCTTACATGGCCCTGTAGATGGAAAATTAAAAGCGATATACTGTAGCTCTTAGAAAGCAAGGAGTAAAAAAAGAAAATGCAAAAATTAAAATTGGTGTGGTCGTTAAGGCCTCCTTCCACACTGCATTTATCATGATTGATGCCCGCTCGCAGGCATAAATCATGATCCAAACCAACACCTGCTGCTAGATTTGGTACGCCAAGCGCAGGGTCGGACGCACGGCTGGCCAGATTGACTAAGAGGTGTGCACCTCTAAGTGAATTCAGACAGGGAACGGGGGCGGGGCCTAATTTTAGACTATCATACAAGTATGCCGGTCTCAATAAATCCCCCTATAAAGTACAAGTCCATAGTGCATGCTATTTGCATGTAGACAATGAAGATGCAAAGATACCCACTATAAGGGGTCACAGAACGGCCAGTGTCAAGGAAGATCATCTCGGCCAGTACTACAGTATTGGCCGGATGATCTTCACTGCTGCTGAATTCGGATGCGGGTACATCAGTGTGCACCCACATCCGAATTCCCCGCTGCACACAATGGAGCGTGCAGCCAAAGCCGCACATTCCATTATGTGAACTGACAGGTTCTTTGCGGACAATATTCAATGAATAGCGGCTGCAGAAGACTGACATGTCAGTTTTCTGTGCGGCCGGATGGAATCCCAGCTGGCGCATATACTAATGTGTATACGCTCCGGACGGGATTCCGTTCATCCACAATACAACGTATGTTTTGTGTAAATCACGGCCATTGTTGCAAATTACAAAAACGGCTGTGATTTACACAAAACATATGTTGTGTGAACATGGCCAAGTGCTGATGTGCCAACTAGTCATGCTCCACCTCAGACTCCAACACCATGTAACTCCTGCTTCCTCAGGAAGCACCCTATATTCTCATTGCCATATACCATATTTTCCGGCGTATAAGACAACTTTTTAACCCCCAAAAAATCTTCTTAGAAGTTGGGGGTCGTCTTATACGTCGGGTATGGTCACCCCATACAGTGGGGGGGGGGCTCAAAAATGGCCCCATCCCCACCGTATGGGGCGACCACTATAAAAAAAAATAAGAAAAATTTAACTCACCTAGGGCCCGTTCTCAGTCTCCGTGCACATTCTGTACCGTTCCCGGAGCAGGCAGTGTGACGTACACTACCTGCGCCAAGACGGAGAACGCCGAACCTCTTCCGGGCAGCCAAGTATCTCATCGGAGAGGCTTGAAGACACTCGGCTGCCGGGAGAGCTTTGGGAACTTTCGGCGCAGGGCTGCGGTCAGGCAGGGGTTAACATTTTCCGGAATATAAGGTGAACCCCTGACAATCTTCTTAAAAGTCAGGGGTCGCCTTATACGCCGGAAAATACAGTACTCACCAGAATACTAACTCATTTGTCACTAAGCAGCATTGCTGGACAAATACATTTATTAGACCGATATACTAAAGCTCTTAGTGGCTTGGTGAGTGATCATAGAGACAAATGAAGTATTCTCCTGGACAGTGTACAGGATGTACTAGTAAGCTGGAATTACCTTCCACGCCGCTGTCGTACTAAGAATACATTGTATATCGCACAAAGAACAATAATTCCGTGGTAACTACAGACTATTGTTTAACATTGCAATTTAACCTGAGGTTGCATTTTCTACGATTTCCTTTTCAAGAGTAAATACATAGTGTTTCTATGCAATGACTATAGCATTATGTGTATTCTAGAAGTGATAAGAGAGGGTATGTTTTATGTCTTTCTGGGTTACAAACAAATCTAATTGTTATTTTTATAATTCCGAGATATGTTCTCCCATGTTTTACCGGATACCATTTTATCCCTTCTTAAGAAAGGATTATAAAACAGCATAAAAAAACAGCTAGTACTTTTCCTTCCCGTCGCTGTACTTATACTCGTATGCAGGTCCAGTCGAAAATTGAAATGAGAAACTAAAGGCATTGCTCACATGAATTCAAAAATGAATCATGACTGACACTCACTGCAAATAACAATTTCCTAACTACAAATTGAAGACTTTTTTTTCCAGTTAAAAACTCACAACTGACAATGATAAATCAGCGGAAAGATTTAAAAGAGTGCAGCAGTCTTCTTTCAATGATAGGTTGTAAAATAAATCTTCACGTAGTCAGTGAAGGAAGGATGTTCGGAAATCTCAAGGTGCCTCGATGTTTTCTGAAAAACAGAGCGAGCTTCGTGCAATCATATGCAAATGCAGAACTGAAATTGTAACCCTGATGTTTTATGACATCCAGAGACGTCTCCTGGGAATCTCTGACTGTGATAACTTGCTATTAACCCATGTTGCAATTTAAAACCTAACAATCAAATTAATAAACAAACACGGAACACATTGTACACAGACATGTGATCATAAGCTTAATGCACAGACCTCAATGCAAAATCTATTACAAGGCTTCCCACCTACTATCTGCCATTGATAATACTAGTATGCTGTTTACATAGCAGAGGGATGGCTGGGCACTAGAATATTCTTTCATGCAGCTGATACCTCTTCAGTCCTATAGTCGCAGCCCTGAATTATTCAGGAGCTGATTTACATGCAAAGTTATTCTTGCTGATTGATATCAGTACACACAGATTTATGTGAGTTATATGGAATCATGGAGTGCACTGAGAAAGGCCAGTGCTTGTATGTCTTCTAGAATCGAGTGGCTATAGCTGGCCTGTATGTAAAGAGCCAAATAAAGACACAATAAAAGTGCCTTAAAACATGACTAGGAACATGGCGGATGCAGTCCAATGTTAAAGGGGTACTCTGGAGACTGAATAAAAAACAGCTCTAAACGGATGCATTATGTAAAGTATTTTTCAAATGTACAGGCATTTTTGAAAATGTACCATTTGATATAGATAGATAGATAGATAGATAGATAGATTGATTTACTGATCTCTTATGTCCCTGCATTATGCTTTTTTTTTCTTTAACTGATAACAGATACTATACTGAATCTTAGCCACAAGACAGAGAAGTGATTGTTTTGATGCCTGCTGCCCTGGGTTATGAAGCACTAAGGTGGGCCAGGCATGCTCAATTCAACTGCAACCTCAAGGAAATATTGGCAACTGAGCATGCAAGCAGGGGGAATTATGGAAAGGGCACTGTTGCAAGGCAATAGAAGGGTCACAATTCGGAGAGGAAACCAGGAAGTGATTAGATCCATGGGAAGGTAAAAGAATACAGTGATTTAAGTTATTTTACTAAAAACAGCACATTTGTACTCCCTTACATATATGTATCTGATCCACATCTGATTTTACCAACCTTGCTTCATTGCACAACCCCTTTAAATGTTATGCCTGCTACTGTACATTTCTACTCTCTACATGTCCATTGTGATATGAAACAAACCAGAGTTGTGAAGCCCCAAATGGTGAGTGCTGAATCCTCTCTTTTGCCCATTTAACCTTTATGTTTATTCTCGGGGAGAGTGTCATTATATATATTATAATTATTCTCTATGTTGTAACTACTATTGTAAGTAAATTTTATTCGTCGTCATGTGTATTAAAGGTATAGTGCGGCGCTAAACAATTATTCACTAAATAACACACATTACAAAGTTATACAACTTTGTAATATATGTTATGTTAGTGAATGGCCCCCTTCCCCGTGTTCCCCCCAACCACGCTAGACCCGGAAGTGTAGTGCTCTAAACTCACCTGATCCGTGTCGACCCCCGTCCGCCATCTTCCGACAATGATGTCATTCTCGACCGCGTCATCAGCTGCTCAGCCGCGATTGGCTGAGCAAAGTTATGCACTACACTTCCGGGTCTAGCGTGGGTGGGGGGGAAACACGGGGAAGGGGGCTATTCACTAACATAACATACATTACAAAGTTGTATAACCTTGTAATGTGTGTTATTTAGTGAATAATTGTTTAGCGTCGCACTACCCCTTTAAAAACATACAGCTATAAACAGTTTACAAGTCTCAGTCACACAATCACATATATAAACAATCCTAACTGTTTTCTTCAATGGACATCAAGCATCAAAAACCCAGGATTGGTATGACCCAGCTTTTGAATCAGCCTGACCTTTGTTATAATCTTTCTTTAACTTGAACTGTATGACTGACCATGACCTCACAATTATTGACTCTTTGCTAGAAAAGCTTTGAAGTATAACATTGAAGTATAGTATTGTACATTGTGAAAGTCAATTCCTTCAGATGGTTAGTCCAACATATAAGGAAAGAGCAAAAGAAAGGTAGAGTATATAAAAAAGAGAATTGTTTTTGTGTGTATATCATAATATGACATCAACTGGATCCAGAATTCATATATATTACAGTATTGCATTTTGAGATTAACCAAATGTGGTGGGATCCTGTAATGATCAGTAATTAATGGACAACATGACCATGTCAGAATATTCAATTGGAGATCCAGCGTTAGACAAAAAACTAGGTGCGGTGAGGTGTGGGGGATTGGTGGCTTTCCCTGCCGGGTCAGCTGGTACGGTAGTGTGGTAGCTCAGTGGGACTAGGGTCACTTGGGCACTTGTCACGGTAGCCAAGTATACAGGTGTGTATGTAGGTGCAAGTGCACAAAGGAGTGAGCCAGAGTCCAGTGCTTTGGCAGAAATAGGATACTTTTACTTCAGATCAAAGTAATACTTAGGTGCTGGTAGTTGAGGGAGAATACTGGTGCTTTGCAGTAAAGAGAGAGAGAGAGAGATAGAGGAGAGGAGTTGCCAGAGGGGCCCTGCCCAAGGTAGTAGTGTGCTCTTTCGGATCAGTTGAGGTGAATAGAGGTGAAAGAGAATACTCGTACTCACAGATGACTTCTAGTCCTGACCGCCTTATGCCTCCTAGTTGCGAGCTACCCATTCTAGGTTACACTATCTCCAACTTGTGTGAACCAGAGTGAGTTACTTATTCAGGTGCAATAGACCAGCACCCTGTACTGGGAACCTACATACACATAAAAACTACACATGTTAAGAAACAAACATGGCAACATATCTTCAATGTGCTCACACTGTTGCACCAGTCATATGTTCTTCCCCCATCACAGTTACAAAATTTACAATAAAGAGTATAAGCACACAATGGATTGCAGAGGACAGACAAAAAAAGTATTGGTCAATTTTGGAACTTAGGCAACAACAAAGAACTCCAGTGCTGCTCCAAGGAAAAATGATTGATTAATTGATTGATTGATTGATTGAGTGATTGAAGGAGGTAAAAAAAAGTAAAATTCACACAGGCTGACTAGGGCCGATGTCTGATACAGGTGCTCTCTGCTCCCACCTCTGTCTGAGACAAGAACTGTCTAGAGCAGGAGAGGTTTTCTATGAGGAATTGCGACTGCCCTGGACAGTTCCTGTCTCGGACAGAGATGTCAGTAGAGAGCACTGTGTCAGACTGAAAAGAAAACATTTCCTGAAAGACATACAGCAGTTGATAAGAATGAGAAGACTTGAGATTTTTTAAATAGAAGTAATTTACAAATCTATGTAACTTTTTGAAACCAGTTGATTTGAAAGAAAAAGATTTTCGCTGGATAAACCCTTTAGGAGCGCCATGTATTGAGGAGGCTATAGCTTTTTTAAATTAAGCAGTGAATAAAAAAAAGGGTAGAATTGAATTTTTTGCTTCTCTGGAAAATTCCTATAAATGGATTAAAAAACAAACAAACTTTGTATGGTTTTCAAGCCCAAAAATAGCTTAGCTTTGGAGGGGTTTATTTTTTATCCTAAAATCACAGGGATTAAAGCTAAATAATGAATAGAGAAAGAAGCACTCCAAATCATTTATTCACAAACAGAACATGTTTCAGTTCCTTATTGGAACCATCATTTTCAAGGGTTTAACCCCTTAGCGACCCATGACGTATCTGATACGTCATGGTGCCGCAGGGGGTGTTCAGAGCGGGGTCCCGCCGGGACCCCACTCTGAACGGCACCGATCCTGGCTGCAATCTGCAGCCGGGCAGTGCCTCTATTAGCCGGCGCGGCAACGGGACTAATTAAGCACTTCAATGCAGCTGTCAAACCTGACAGCTGCATTGAAGTGCTTTATGCACACTATCCCTGGTGTCTAGTGGCACCGTTCTTCTGCCCGTGCCGGGCCTCAGCGTCGGAATGACGCTGATCCCGGCTCGGCAATAGATTGCTATGGCCTGCAGCAGGCCATAGCAATCTATGACCAATCTAATGGATCTTTGCTGTGTATATACACAGCATTGATCTCTATGAGAGATCAGTGCTATGTATATACAAGCCCCCCAGGGGGACTTCTAGTGTATGTAAAAAAAAAAGTAAAAAAGTGTTTTTATTAATAAAAAATCCCCTCCCCTAATAAAAGTCCAAATCACCCCCCTTTTCCCATTTTATAAATATAAATTAATAAATAAATAAATTAATAAACATATTTAGTATCACCGCACCAATCGCCCGAACTATTAATTAATCACATTCCTGATCTCGCACGGTAAACGGCGTAAGCGCAAAAAAATCCCAAAGTGCAAAATTGCGCATTTTTGGTCGCATCAAATCCAGAAAAAAATTAATAAAAAGCGATCAAAAAGTCGTATATGCGCAATCAAGGTACCGGTAGAAAGAACGCATCATGGTGCAAAAACTGACACCTCACACAGCCCCATAGACCAAAGGATAAAAGCGCTATAAGCCTGGGAATGGAGCGATTTTAAGTGACATATATTTGTTAACAATGGTTTGAATTTTTTACAGGCCATCAGATACAATATAAGTTATACATGTTATATATCATAGTAATCGTAACGACTTGAGGAACATGCATAACAAGTCATTTTTACCATAGGGCGAACGGCGTAAATGCAAAACTCCCCGAAATCAAAACAAATTCGTTTTTTTTTTCAATTTGACAGCGCAAATGATTTTTTTCCGGTTTCACAACATATTTTATGGAAAAATTATGGCTGTAATTGCAAAGTACAATTGGTTTCGCAAAAAATAAGCACTCATATAAGTCTCTAGGTGAAAAAATGCAAGCGCTATGGACTTTTAAACATAAAATGGAAAAAGCAAAAGCGCAAAAACGAAAATTGGCTTTGACCTTAAGGGGTTAAGAACCATGTACAGTCATTGCCAAAAGTTTTGAGAATAACACAAATATTATATTTTCACATGATCCGCTGCCCTCTGGTTTTTATGTGTGTTTGTTAGATGTTTTTATCACATACAGAAATATAATTGCAATAATATTATGAGTAACAAAAGCTTATATTGACAGTTAGAATGAGTTAATGCAGCAAGTCAATATGTGTTGATCCTTCTTCGGGACCTCTGCAATTCTCCCTGGCATGCTGTCAATCAACTTCTGGACCAAATCCTGACTGATAGCAGTCCATTCTTGCACAATCAATGCTTGCATTTTGTCAAAATTTTTTGGTTTTTGTTTGTCCACCCGTCTCTTGATGATTAACCACAAGTTCTCAATGGGATTAAGATCTGGGGAGTTTCCAGGCCATGGACCCAAATCTCTATGTTTTGTTCCCTGAGCAATTTAGTTATCACCTTTGCTTTATGGCAAGGTGCTCCATCATGCTGGAAAAGCCATTGTTGATCGACCAACTGCTCTTGGACGGTTGGGAGAAGTTGCTCTTGGAGGACATTCTGGTACCATTCTTTATTCATGGCTGTGTTTTTAGGCAAGACTGTGAGAGAGCTGATTCCCTTGGCTGAGAAGCAACCTCACACATGAATGGTTTCAGGATGCTTTACAGTTGACATGAGACAAGACTGGTGGTAGCGCTCACCTCGTCTTCTCCGAATAAGCGGTTTTACCCCAGTCCTCAACAGTTTTTTGTGCAGTGCAATGATGACTGCACGTTCCTTTAGAGATAACCATGGTTAACAGAAGAGAAACAATGATGCCAAGCACCTGCTTCCTTTTAAAGTGTCCAGTGGTGTCATTAGTACTTAATCATGACAGATTGATCTTCAGCCCTGTCCTCATCAACACCCACACCTTTGTTAATGGAGCAATCACTGAAACGATGTTAGCTGGTCCTTTTAAGACAGGGCTGCAATGATGTTGAAATGTGTTTTGGGGGATAAAGTTCATTTTCTAGGCAAATATTGACTTTGCAAGTAATTGCTGTTAAGCTGATCACTCCTTATAACATTCTGGAGTATATGCAAATTGCTATTTTAAAAACTGAAGCAGTAGACTTTGTAAAAATGAAGATGAACTTGGCACAAAAAGCATCTCAGTAGAAGCAGAGGGTTCAAAGTATATTATAAAAAATAAATAAATTTAAAAAGTCCAGTCAAATTATGCCTAAAGTGTGGCTTAACCCTTTGAGGACCAGGCCCAAAATGACCCAGTGGACCGCGCAAATTTTGATCGTAGTGTTTCCGTTTTTCCCTCCTCCCCTTCTAAGAGCTCCAGCACTTTCAGTTTTTTATCTACAGGCCATGTAAGGGCTTATTTGTTACAGGAATAGTTGTACTTTGTAATGGCGTCTTTCATTTTACCATAACATGTATGATGGAATCCCAAATATATTATTTATGAAGATATAAATTGGTGAAATCGCAAAAAAGAATGCAATATGGTAACGTTTGGGGGGGTTCCTGTGTCTACGTAATGCACTATATGGTAAAAGCGACATGATACCATTACTCTATAGGTCAGTACGAACACAACCATATGCAGGTTTACACAGATTCTCTAATGTTATATATTTTTTTTAAATGAAATCCTTTTTTTTGGCAATTAATTATAAATAAAATGGGACTATTGTGACGCTTATAACGGTTTTATTTTTTCACCTACGGGGCTGTATGGGGTGTCATTTTTTCCGCCATGATCTCTAGTTTTTATTAATAACATATTTGTGAAGATCGGACGTTTTAATCACTTTTTATTAATTATTTTATATATATAATGTAACATAAAATCGGTAATCCGCGCACTTTTTTCCCTCTTTTTGTGTACGCCGTTTACCCTTTCGCAATGACGCTTGTTATATTTTAATAGATCGGACAATTACGCACGCTACGGTATATTATATGTTTATCTATTTATTTATTTTTATATGTTTTATTTATATAATGGGAAAGGGGGGTGATTTCAACTTTTATTGGGGGAGGGGTTTTGGGGTAGTGTGTTAGTGTTTTTAACTTTTTTTTTTTTACACATTTGAAGTCCCTTTGGGGGACTTTTACATTCACTACTTGGATTTTTACACTGATGAATGCTATGCCATAGGCATAGCATTGATCAGTGTTATCGGCGCTCTGCTCATTGAGCCTGCCTGTGCAGGCTCAGTGACCAGAGCGCCGATCGGACCGCGCGGAGGCAGGTGAGAGAGCTCCGGCGGCCCGTTTTACCGATCGGGACCCCCGCAGTCACACTGCGGGGGTCCCGATCGGTAAGTGACAGGGGACTCCCCCTGTCACTTACACTTAAACGCCGCGGTCGCGCCGCGATCGCGGCGTTTAAGGAGTTAATGACACGCGGCAGCGCGATCGCTGCAGCGTGTCATTACCGGTGAGGTCCCGGCTGCTGATTGCAGCCGGCCCCCACCTGCTATGAAGCGCGCTCCGCTCCGGAGCACGCTTCATAGCAGGAGAAACACCCAGGGCGTACAGTTACGCCCTAGGTCGTCTGGGGACAGACTTCCATGGCGTAACTATACGCCCTGGGTCGTCTAAGGGTTAAAGGGGTTATCCGACGCTACAAAAACATGGCTACTTTCTTCCAGAGACTCTTGTCTCCAGCTTGGGCGGGGTTTTGCTGTTCATTTCCTTTGAAGTGAATGAAGCTTAAATGCAAACTGCATCTGAACTGAAGACAAGAGTCATGTTGTCTCTGAAAGGAAGTGGCCATGTTTTTGTTACGCTGGATAACCCCTTTAAAAAATAAGCTTAGCAACAAAGTATTGCTATCTAAGCACACAAAAAAAAAAAAAAAAAAACGAATGACAAAAAAAAATTGAAGAAGGAGGCTTTATGGAAGAATGCAAGAAACACTATGTGATAGCCGCAATTTCATGTTTTTGTATAGAAAAAAGTTCTTAGCACTTACAAAAAAAAGAACTTGTAAACAGGCACACTGGAAATAATGACCACTGAAAAGAGCAATTCTTTTTTAAGACCTTTAATATTGCCAAATCATTGCTTCTAAAAAGCCTCTCACAGAACTATTTACAAAATGATAAGTAATAGGGTGTCAATCATTTTCCGTGTTATTTGGCACAACATGCCTCAGGGCAAGCGGGAAGGTTGTAGGGTTCTGTAAGAAAGCAACATGTCATTCTAACCCTCAAATTGCCAAGGTTCTTTCAGAAATACTGTATGTAATGTAAGGTCTTTAAAAGTTCTAATAAAAGGCAGCAATGTTTTTCTGTAAAATTACCAGAGGATATAGCTGGAAACTTTCTTTCAATTCGGTGCGGCAACTTTCTTTTTAGAAGAAATTTGTTGGCTACATTGTAATTCACAGAATAAATATAAAAAAAAACAATATCTGCTCCTGAGAGTCCAGTTATTTTTATAGTCTGTTACTTGTGTTTTTGTGTTCTGCTAAAGAAGCGCCTGAAGACTGCGAAAAGTTATTTAAAAATGCCTAATTACAATATAACACGATAGAAAGAAATTTTTATGTATATTCATGTTTCTAACTTCATTTTTATCAAGTTGACCTCTTTAATGGGGATCTCAAATGGAATTTCCCATTGTAATTGTTAGAATATATGAATTCATTGGATGGGATAGTCATCTAGTCATCTGCTATCCAGAGCAGGGAACTCTGGTAAAGACTCAAGTGGATACTGTGCTAAAGAGTAATTTTTGCTGGGGGAGGTTTCAGAAAAGTACCTGGAGGATGATTGGGGAGAGGCAAATGGGTAGAATACCAAATTACACTCTGCCTTGCCCAGGGTAATTTGACTGTTGGGACAGAGAAATTTTAATTTCTCCTGGATGATGGAAAACTTGGCAAAACTCATATAGAAGTCTACACAAGACTTCTCATAAGGCTCCAGGGAACTAAGGACAGACCACTGGGAGAAGCAACTGAAAATTAAAATTAGGCACAATTGGTGGTAGGTGTAAAAAGACCTTGGGCAGGATAAGAAAGTAGGATCCTTTTATTATTGTCTATGAGGTTAATCACTTACTGTCCAATTGTATTAGTCACTTACAGTATGACAGTATTATTTAATTACAGTATACAGTTAGTATGCAAAACAAACTGTGGAGACACCATCACATGCTTCTCAATGTCAGTGAGCTAGCCAGACCTACCTCCGGAAAGGAACAACCAAGCCAAGTGGGGCCTCTGGTCAAGAAAACCACCCTCCAACAAGCCATAGTCATGCTTGACATGACCTGGGAAATACCCAAGCAAGATTTTCATCCCCAGACAGCTGTTTCGGGGTATTTCTCCCACATCTGTGCGGAGCAGGATTCTGCCTAGTGGAAGCAAAGCCTAGTAAGTGAACCTAATGATGGTCGACCTAAAGGAGGTCAATCAAAAATTGAGGCATGTTTTTCAATGTCAGTGAACATTGAGAAACATGTGATGGTGTCTCTGCGATATTTTGGTTGATCTCCCCAAGGTCAACCATCATTCTTTAGTATACAGATCAGTCACAGAGCGTTATGGTTTTATTATTTGGATGTTGTAAGATTTCCACCTAAAACAAACTCTGTATACATTTATCAGTAGATCCAAGTGTCTGTAAGCAATGAGGTGTACCCGAACACAGTGGTATTGTTAGCATTATTAGATATTCCCATTCTCTTTATATTCTAGGATTATATGCACTAATGATGCAGAAGAGATTGAGAATGAAATGTTCACTAAATCCGTAAAGTTTCCTCTGTTCTTCTCTTCTATGTACTTAGATAACCCTTTCCTTAGAATGGTATCTTTGTGAACACTTCTAAAACAAGATATCAATAAATAAAGCATACATACTATTAAATAATATATCAATGAATACTATATCAATGAATAGAGCATACACATTCCTAAATAATATATTGATGAATAACATATGACTGAATAAAAAATATTTTAAAAAGTAAGAGTTTCTTATTGACTTTTGGCTAAGTAATTGAAATAAACTGAAATAAATGTTATAAATAAGTCCCCAGGCCCATAGTGTAAAGTCTTATAAGTTTTTTAGACTTCCCAAGAAGCTTACAAGGACATTTGGTGCCAGCAGACTTCAGGGCAGACCTAGCAGGCCCACTATTGGCCAAGTAAGAAATCAAGGGGGTCCGACCTCTGTAAACCCTGCCAATATCCATATCGAGCCCCTAGCTTCTTTGTTATAAATACATTCCTATTGAGCCACCGGAAAGAGCTGAGTAAGCTTGAAAGTGCTTACTCTGCTCTTTTTGGTGGCTCTATTCATTCCTATGGAGCCACCAGAAAAAGCAGAGTAAGCCGCAAAGTGCTCACTCAGTTCTTTGCTGCGGCTACATAAGTTGTGAGTCGAATGTCGTACCCGTGGCTGTATTCATAACAAAGAAGTGGGTACCCGATACGGAGATCAGCATGGATTATAGAGGTTGGACCCCCTGCAATCTTTTACTTGTCCCCTATCCTGTGTCCCCTATTCACATTAGTTTTGTCTTGACAACCTCTTTAATTACAATCCCCACCCAAACTGCAGACAAGAGTCATGCTGTCACTGGAAGAAAGCGGCCATGTTTTTCTAAACTGGATAACCCCTCTAAAGATCATAGCACCTATGATAGAAATGTCAAAAAGAAGAATTTTTATTTATTTTTGTTCTCACATTATTGTTACTTTTATGTCAACTTTACTTACACTGAAACTTATAATGTAAACTATGAAAAAAATGACACGTTCCTTTTAAGAAATTCGGTGAAAAAAAATATTCTTCTACAGGTATAGGCAAAGAAAACATTTTGACAAGTTTGTGTCACTGCTTGGCTCTAAGATTCTATTGCTAAAATCATGGATTTACCTTTAGGAGAGAATACATTTGAAACAGAATCAATCTTCAATCTCAAGGTAGAATGGAAATTCACATCAAACACAGGACCGAATGAAACCAAATTGTTCAATACACAAAACTGTAACTACGATTTTATAGATTTCTATTTTTTTAAAGAAATGAGGAAGAAAGTATGTTATTGTAGATAAACATTGTAGCTCTCAAACAATCCGCTAGAAAGACATTTTGAATGACAAGCAGTAAGCAAACATAGTAGTAGACGCAATGGTTTTCCCAGCACCTTCTCTTCAGGCTGACATATTTCACTTGGTAAAGTTTACTGTTTCAGAAACTGTTACCATCAAGCTACAGGCAAATCCACTTCCTTAGGTACTCTTTTTTTTCTCATACTTTTCTATAAGTCGCAAGGGAATAAAGAGTCCCACACCTCTTGCCATGCCTCCCAACTTAGGACTGCAGTTAATTTTTTTTTATAGAGAACATGGAAATGCCACAAATTTTTAATAATGGTCAGGTAATCTTTAGAGTAGTGTTTAAAGAGAACCAATCATGGATGAAAATCTATTTTTTTTCCCCCTAATTAGATGTATTTAATTATTTTATTATTATTTGTAAATATATTTGATTATTTTTTTGGCTGTGTTTTTAAAATATTTACTTTTTACTTTCCTGTGTCGCGCCGGCTCTTTTCAAAAGAGCCGACGCGAGACAGGAAGCTCCCGTCATGCAGAGAGGCAAGGCCGGGCGCCGCCATCTTGATGACTTCACTTGCGTTCCACCGCTAGCCAAGATGGCGGCGCCCGACCATGCTACAGCAGACCAGAGGATCAGGTTAAGTATAAGATACAGACTGCAAAGGGAGTCTGTGTCTTCATAAATAGACAAAATGAAGATACAGACTGCCTTTGCAGTCTGTATCTTATACTTTACCTGATCCTCTTGTTCGGTGCAGGAAGGCCGGCGCCGCCATCTTGATTACATCACTTGCGTTCCAGCAGTGGAACGCAAGTAGCGTAATCAAGATGGTGGTGCCGGCCTTCCTGCACCGAGCAAGAGGATCGGGTAAAGTATAAGATACAGACTGCAAAGGCAGTCTGTATCTTTATAAATAGACAAATTGAAGATACAGACTGCTTTTGCAGTCTGTATCTAATACTTTACCTGCTCCTTTGTTCCGGTGCAGTAATGCCGGCCGCCGCCATCTTGTTGACGCCACGCTGGAACGCACCGCTGGAACGCACGTGACGTCATCAAGATGGCGGCAGCCGGCATTACTGCCCCGGAACAAAGGAGCAGGTAAAGTATAAGATACAGACTGCAAATGCAGTCTGTACCTTCATAAGTAGACTTCATAAAGATACAGACTGCCTTTACAGTCTGTATCTTATACTTTACCTGCTCCTTTGTTCCGGTGCATTAATGCCGGCCGCCGCCATCTTGATGACGTCAATTGCGTTCCGGCGGCCGGCATTAATGCACAGAAGAGGAGGAATTAGGTAAAGAATAAGATACAGACTGCAAAGGCAGTCTGCATCTTCATAGATAGACTTAGGGAGAGAGGACCTTTGATAATAGGGATAGTGAATTTTAGGTGATTGGTTCTCTTAAAAGGGGAACTTCTGTGATTTTATTTTCTTATAAATCAACTGGTGTCCGAAGGTTATATAGATTTGTAATTTACTTCTATTTAAAAATCTTAAGTCTTCCATTACTTACCAGCTGTTGTATGTCCTGCAGGAAGGAGTGTATTCTTTCCAGTCTGACATGCTGCTCACTGCTGCCACCCCTGTCCATGTCAGGAACTGTCCAGAGAAGGAGTTAATTTTTATGGAGATTTGCTACTGTTCTGGACAGTTCCTAAAAAGGACAGAGGTGGCAGCAGAGAGCAATGTGAAAAGAAAACATCACTTACTGTAAGACATACAGCAGCTGACAAGTACTGGAAGACAGAAGATTATTAAATAGAAGTAAATTACAAATACATATAATTTTTCTGACACCAGTTGATTTGGAAGAAATTGTTTTTTTCTCTATGCCTGCGGTATCTGGTACCAAGACACTAGCAGCAGTACCTTTAAAGGGGATTCCCACAAAGCAAAGTTGATCAAATCAGATGTGTTCCACATACATAATGTAAAGAAGTGCACATATGTTGTTTAGTCAATCCAAAATGTATAAAAATCAGGTGCTTCATGTGGTAATGAGAGTCTCACCACTCTTATCCCAGTTGATGCCTATCCTTACCCCAATTGTTACCTATCCCAACTCCAGTAGTTAGCTATCCCTTCCACAAGTCGTTACCTATCCATATCTCTGTTAACCTCTTTTTACTTTATTTTACAGACCTCTACCCCTCGCTGGCAGAAAAACCTGCTATTTACTAGGTGTGTGCTGGAGGCAGGGAGGTTAACTACCTACCTTGGGGCATCCTGTTGGGAGGAAGGGGATTAACCCCTTCAAGACCGAGCCCTTTGATGAACAAAAGTCTGTGTCAGATTAATGTTTCTCCCCGCCTTCTAAGAGCCATAGCGCTTTTATTTTTCCATCTACAGGGCTGGTTGGGGGAATCATTTTTTGAGCCATGATCTAAAGTTTTTGTTAATATCATATTGGTGTAACAGAAAAATTTTTGATCTCTTTTTATAATTTTTTTTCTGATATATAATTTATTAAAATCCTGGTGTATTTTTTTTTTCCGTGCGGGAACAATAATGTTATATTTTAATAGATTGGACAATTTTGCATGCTACGATATGTAATATGTTTATTTATTGATTTATTTATATTTTTATTTTTATAATGGGCAAGGGGGTATTTTAAACTTTTATTGGGAGGGGGTTTATAAGGATTTTGTAATACTTTTAAAAACTTTTTTATTACATTTTTTTTTACACTTTTTATCACTGTAAAACTTGCAATCAATAGTTTGCATGTACTGATCTATGCTATGCCAGCATAGATCAGTGTTATCGGCAATCTATGTATAGAACCTGCCTGAGAGCAGACTCTATACATGGATCGCCAATCCGACAGGATGGAGGTAAGTGACTTACCCCCGCCTGTCGGCACAAGCAATCGGGACCCCTGCAGCCACTCAGTGACAGATGCTTGTTCTGTCACTGAGTACTTTAAACGGCGTGAACGCTATAGATCGCGGCGTTTAAGGGGTTAATGAGACGCAGCTGGTTCTCATTACCTCCGGCCCCGGACACACTGATGTATACAGGACCTCTCTCACTGCAGTGATCCCGCACACATCAGAAGCCCTGTCAGTGCAGAAACGTATATATACATTTTTTTACTGCACGGGGTATGTGCAGTAGGAACGTATATATACATGTTACTGACGGGAAGGGGTTAACTACCTACTAGGGAAATCATGTATGCATTGCAACTGTCTTACAATCATGGTGTGTGTGTGTGTGTGTGTGTGTGTGTGTTGGGGGCGTGCAATACTTTGCCTTGCCCCAGGAGCAGCAACCATGAATTACAAATGCTAACAATGAACAAGTCTATGGGGTCCATACCCCTCATTACTAAAACTAGACCTGTGCTTACACATAACTAAAGTGACACTTCTTAGCTCATAACCTTAGCTGCTTCTGGTAGTAGATTTTCCCTTCTTCATTATTAAATCCAGTCCTACTGAAAGACGAGAGGGAAATTTGTCTTTCTCAAAACGCAATCTTATAAGCAATAACACATTCAGTTATAATAACAAAAAGATAAAGAACAGAATTGAAGTTCTGTGAAACATTTCTCCCACAGTGAGATTAATTCAGATATAAAATATCATGTTGATGATTTGTCTGGATCTAAGCCTTCTGAGAACATTGGCCTGTGATTTATGACTACATATTGTCCCATTAATTGAAGGCGTGAGATTAGAAAAAAACACATTTTACTGATTCTTGGGATAACATCTATGGTCAATATTCTTTTTTATTTTTATAGGTTTACGCTAATGATAGCTATTTCTGATTCCATTGAGCTGGCATTTATTAACCCAAACAATTCCTGGCAGAAATTATCATTTACAGTACATGCACATGTTTTCCTACTGAATCCCAAGAAAATAAACCCGGAAAAATACACCAGCTTATTAAATAGAAGAAAAACAATGGGACAGCTTTATTTACTGTGATAATGCTAATGAATGAAGCTTAGGATGGAAAATAGCTACAAATTACTTTTACAAAAATAATATTTGAAGATATGATTAACAATAGAAGATAATGACTCCATTTAGTCTGTACTGGTTGTTGGTTTTTTGGAAGGGTTTCAAATGTGTCCACCTGTTTTTTAGTCTTAAAGGGTAGTGTGGCGGTAAGCAATTATTCACTAAGTAACACATATTACAAAGTTATACAACTTTGTAATGTATGTTATGTTAGTGAATGGCCCCAGGGAAGGGGGCCATTCACTAACATAACATACATTATAAAGTTGTATAACTTTGTAATGTGTGTTATTTAGTGAATAATTGCTTACTGCTGCCTTTTCCTTAGTGATCTACCATAGACCAGGGTTGCAAATTCAGTCCCAGTGTTATTATTACTTTACTGAAAGAGTATGGCCGGGATTCCATTAATTTTCAATGCAAAGTATGTTTTTAATTAATCACGGCCGTTGTTGCAAATTGCAAATTTGCAAATTGCAACAACGTCTGTGATTATTTCAAAAAATATGTTGTATGAACTTAGCTTAGTAGTAATTTTGCTTTCTGTTCTCCATATATCCTTAACCTTCTGAATACCTCTTCTCTGTTCCTATCATGGACAGCAGTGGCAGCAGAGAGCACTGTGTCAGACTGGAGAGAATACACCACTTCCTTCAGGACAAATAGCAGCTGATAAGTACTGGAAGACTGGAGATTTGTAAATTGAAGTGAAATACAAATCTTAATAACTTTCTGACACCAGTTGATTTGAAAGAAAAAAAATTCAACGCATTATCCCTTTAATTGTACAAATATCACTAAATTTCTGAACCAAGATTAAGATTTTCCTGCTTGTTGGTGTTTTTTTGGCACTTTTCTTTTGCCATTTTCTCATTTTAGTATAAATTACTATTAGCGTTTTATCCCCTGTGTTTTTTTTTCTTTTTCAGTACATATCACATATGACATATTTCTGAAAAATACCTAGTCTGTGTCCATCCATATAGCATAAGAACATACCCCTCTCCCAAAGTTATTCCCCGGATAAGGGATACAAGACCTATACAGAATTAATGGAGCACTGCTCCCACTGTTTATTTGAGGGGACACGTTCCTCACATTCTTGTGATCACTGGGACCCCCACCAATCAGCTTGAAATCCCCTATCCTGTGGATTGTGTGTGTGTGAGTGGGGCGGGGGGGCAGCTAACTAGGCCACACCTGGATGTATGTGTCTGGGGGCGCAATACTTTGTTTTGCCCCTGATGCTGCCCACACACACAAGAGCCACTGGGTTGTGTATATATAATGTATATTTATGGTGGTGTCCATGTTGCTATGATTGGTGTGACCCTGTCACTTGAAAAAAAACTTTTGACATACCTTGCAGATGTAGGCATAAACCTTGTGATGCATGTTTTTTCTTCAGGAGTTCTACTTTCTACTGCTCCATCCTATTTGCTTTCATTGTGCAGGTGATAGATCTGTGTAGCAGGCAGATGTCCAGCTTTATGACTCTGCAATATGTGATGGATCCCCAACTCCCAAGCATAATACATTAAACCAAGGAACGCAAAATAAACATACAACACATTGTAATCAGGTGTCAAAGGGTCCCAATTTTATTTTTAATTATATGACACTGAAAATGGCAGACCCCCGACTCACGAAGAGTCACCCTCCAGCACTCAGGAAAAAAACCCTGTGGGGGGGAACCTCGTGGGAGCCATGGCTGGAGAGCTGCCCCTCCCCTGGGCTTAGAGGGTAATACCATACTATAAATATAATAAACTGGATGTGAGAGAGATCTGGCTGCAAAATCTGTCACCTTATTGTTGGCTAGGCGGCTGTATCTCTTCTCTTTCACAGATCCAGGTCCATTTCTTAAGAAGGTGGAGACTCGATGAAGGGGTAGTCTAAAGCAGACCACCCCTTTTCCCTTACTAGAACCTCCAAATTACAGCAAGGCTATGGGTCAGTACAGTAGTTAAGCTCAAGGTCCTCTGGCGCATCCAAGATGGCACTGATCAGGGCGCGGTGCATTGCTTTATGGAACCTTCTTTATGACATAAGCGCTTGTCATCACAGTGCACGGTTGCCATGGTTACTACAGATAAACACATCTGAAGCATTAACCCATCAATGACTGGCAATGCGCTTTATGGCAGAGGTCACTAAACACACTTGTGACCAAGCAAACAGCTTATGGTTAGGCCACACTGAGAACACTAAATAATATGGCTTGATGTGGCCCATAGCAACCAATCACAGCTCAGCTTTTGTTTCTCAAATTATTCTGGTAAAATAAAAGCTGAACTGTAATTGGTTGCCATGTGCAACTTAGACAGTCTAACCTGCCCATAGCAACCAATCAGAGCCCAGCTTTAATTTTATAAGCGCTTGTGAAGATATAAAAGGTGAGCTGTGATTGGTTGCTATGGCGAATCAGACCGTGTTTTGTCTCTGGCAGTTTGATAAAGCTGCTCCATTACTGTAAAATTTATGATGATGATGATGATGATGACTGAAAACACATGACATCAAGCTTCCCCATAATGCTTTGCAGTCAGCCCTTCCTCCAAACTTTCAAACTTTTCTTGAGGGACACTTGTGGTTCACAGACATTTCTATACACTACAATTCCCAGCATTTCCTGTCACTCAGTTTAGAATCCTCTGGTATACGGTTATATACGGCTGATTTGTAACATGAAGGAGACGGCTGACAATCGGACGTACATGTATGTGGAAAGGGCTGCTAAAGAGTATTAAAGGGGTGCTCCAGCGTGGGGGCACTTTTTGGGGGGGACCGGGGAGGAGGTGGCTGAAATAAAAGACATCCACTTACCTCCCCGGTTCCAGCGGCGGGTCCCGCATCACGGCGCTCCGGTGCCCGGTTCCCGGCTGCTTCCGGGTGTCTGACGCCGCCCGAGACACTACGTCTCAGGGCCGCTCAGCCACTCAGTGAAGCCACTTGAAACGGATCCCGCCTCCTTTACTGAGTGGCTGAGCGGCCCTGAGACGTAGCGTCTCGGGCGGCGTCAGACACCCGGAAGCGGGGTTGTGGTGTTCTATGCAAAGGGTATAATAGAAATAGATTATGGTCATGTTAGGGGTTGTGGTCTTCTATGAATGCATAATAATAATAATGTATTATGGTCAGGTTGAGAGTAATAGTGTTTTATGTTTTTACAGAATAAAACTGAGCAATATGTCCTGATAGAATTTCCTTAGCGAAACAGAAAAAATGTGTTCCACATTTTAGACAAATCACGATCATAACATTATGATTCAGAATAAAAATCAAGAACGGGAGGTATTTCAGCATGAACTTTGGGAGTTTATGTAGGACAGATTGTATAAAGCGGTATCCACTATAATTATATGTGGAGGTATCTGTCAGGGAGCGAAAAGAGTAAAAACCTGGTGTGAACAAGACCTAAATTTTGCGAATTTTTAGACGGTCTAGTCTAAGTTTTCAAAATTTTACCCATTGACCTTTTATTTAATTTAAAGAGGAACTAAGTCATCTTCCAGTACTTATCAACTTCTGTATGCCCCGGAAGTGGTGTATTCTTTCCAGGCAGAGGCCCCTTTCACACTGAGCAAGAACGTTGCAATTCCGTGATGGAGCGCTCCGCCGCAGAATCCAGCCTTGCTCTGTATCCCCATGTGAGTGAATGAGGGGGTGTGCGCTCCTCCACAGCCGCCGTTCTCCGCTCAAAGAAGTGACATGACACTCCTTCCTCCTGTGTCCTGACTGCCAGCAGCAGCACATAGAGCCGATGGAGGTAGCCTGGGAGGAGGAGGTGGCAGAGGGTCCCAGGGGAGAGGAGAGGGGCTGTGCTAAATCTGTACACTACATGCTGCTGCCTGTCCCACTCCACCCGTATATAATATGATGAAACCCCCAGGGGTTATATTTTGTCCCAGAGCTGCTAGATAGGAAGACTCACTTCCTGTTCAGGGGTAGGGCTCATCGTGGGCTTACCCTGCTCCCCTGTGGGCCAGTCTGAGCCTGTATGTGCTATGTTTATGTAGCAGAGCTGTATGCATGTCTCTGTATGTAGAAGAGCTGTTTGTGTATGGTAATGTAGCAGCGGTGTGTGTGCCTATATTTTGATGTAATAGCACTGTGTATATGTGTTTATGAATATATTTATGTAGCAGAGCTGTGTGTGTGTGTGTGCGTGTTTTTTGATCTAGCAGAGCTGGGTGTGTATTGTGTATGCCACAGATATGTGTGGATATAATGTACTGTCATGGACAGGCCTTTATTTACCACTAGACACCTGTGGTCCAGTGCCTAGAGCAGCACCTTGCAGGGGGGCAGCACCAGGAAGCAGGGGGAAGGAAACAACTTCATTTTTGTTTTTATTTTTAAGTCTCCCACCTCCCATTGAGACTTGCCAGTATATCTGGTGTATTTTCGAGGGGTGGGGTATGGTGGTATTAGTCAGGTCTGGTAAGGCAGTGTTATTCAGTCACAGTATGGCGGTGTTGCTCAGGTCTGGCGTGGCGGTGGTAAATGGAGCTATTACCTGGAGCTATTACCTACCAATTTACCAATTCTTTGGTGAGAATTCCTTCAGACAATATGCTGACTGCTCTAAACATTGATTCAATGCGGAAATTTGTTTATGTTGTAAGCAGTTAAAAATCATGAAAAATGTGATTCAGACAATGTTCTCTACATGTAGAGAAATGCATGTGGCCCAAACCTCTCTCCCCCATGCTCCCCAAGATGGGGCGCATTCAGGTTTAGCGCATAGGGCAGTAGCAGCTGGTAATATGGTCCTGGTCATGCCCTGCAATTTCAAGGAACTTTAACCCCTTCACTGCCTTAGACTACCAGGGAAGTTTATTAACATAAAACACTTTTTTCCTATTTCAGTTGCATAAACCAGGGATGCTTCTTATAGTCATGTGCCTCATATAAAACGAAAAATATGGTACAAAGATTGAGAGTAATGTCGAAACAGGTACAAAGTACAGCGTGCAGAGACAACAAGCACTGGTGAAAAAATACACGTCAATCTTCTAAAACAAAGATTAGGAACAAAAACTAAGTATATTACATAGCATCTATACAATAATTGATATATAATGAATCAAGAAAATTGATCAAGAAAATAATTTCACATAATCCTGAAAGACTTACAGAAAGACAATGCACAGCAACCATAGGGTTAAATGAGATGGTTTATTGCACATTTCTGTACTGTAATCGATTTGTATTTCAGCAGACTATGTAACCTTTCCAGATGTGACAGCAGTTAAAGTTTACCAAATGCCTTTGGTGATTTGTAGTGTCACAGAGTGACACATGTGACTGATGTATTTCTTTAGGGAAAGCTTTTGTTTTATTCCCTTAGTATTGTTTTTGCTAGATGAATAGTGAATACAGCATTTGGGGAAATTCTATATATGTATGTACAGTATCAGCGCATATGGTGGGAGATGGACAGGTTGACCAACGATTGGGGAGCTTCGCGGTGGGAGAGTGACTTGTCATTTTGAGAAACCTTTTCCTTTAATAGCAGCATAACGTCACCTGTTGTGAAGCTGCATTAACCAAGCATACTATATGTCTCTATGATTTACAACCAGATTTGTCCATTTCTCTAACTTTATGATTATTGTATAGTTTAAAACATCACCGCTTTCCGGAGGGACAAAACGTCTCGTGGTATATTTTGTACAGAAGACTGCCAGTTTACGGTTACACGTTTATACACCGTCCCCGTTCCTATTTATTATAAAATCCATTTATTTTGTGAAATATTCATTGTTTATTTCTGAACATATCAATCATGTTTTGTTTTGTTTTTTTCACAGTCCTATTGTCAGGAATCAGGTGATACAGACACGACAAGACAGTGAGCCCTAGGTCTGAACCCACCCACTGTCACCTGCCTGCTTGCCTCAATCGACCCTAGGCGGTCGCGGACAACCACGAAGACGTTCCCTACGCTGCGTAAGTGAACACACAGAACAATACAGACAGACAAAACACAATAGAGAGTAATGAACGATCCGAGTCAAACCACACTAGCAACAAGGTACAGAATCAGGAAAACAAGGAATAGTCTAAGTCCAGGCAAAGGTCAAAACACGAGTAGTCAAGCAAAAGGAATCAGGACGGGGATGACAGGAAAAGGACAGGGTGAGCTGGGACTAGAACTGATCTATGAACTGATCTAATAGCCAGCGATGTACTGCTGGCTGGCTCTGAACTATATACCAGAGGGAGGGTCCTGGACCAGAGCTAATTGGTCCGGACTCCTAATGAGCAAAACACAGCAGCTGCATCGCTGCATGCAGAGTGGCTGAACTGAAAGCCACTCACCCTGAGTGCAATGCCACTCAGCTGTGTCCCGGTCGGCCGACAGCCAGTCACGTGACCCCACGGCGTCTCCGGTCGCTAGGGGCGCCGTCGGGTCTCCGCGACGTCACCCGGCCGGCGGAGGCGGAGCGACGGCGCTGCACTCCAGCCGGGGCAGACATCGCTGGAGCACGGTCAGGTAAGTTGCTGACATTACCCCCCCCCTTCAGGAGGGGCCTCAGGACCCTTATTACATGGACCAGGTTTGGACGGGTTCCGAGTATGGTATCGTCTGACTAGATGAGGGGCATGCATGTCCCTGGTCGCCACCCAGGTACGCTCTTCTGGTCCGTAACCCCTCCAGTGGACCAAATACTGTAATGACCCTTGAACCCAGCGGGAGTCCAGAATTCTCTCCACCTCATATTCCAATTCCCCCTGAATGACGATCGGAGCAGGAGGAGGTGATGGAGAGACAGGTGGAATATATTTTTTCAACAATGCTTTATGGAATACAGAATGAATTTTCAACGCCGTAGGAAGTTTGAGTCTGAACGTGACGGGATTTATAACCTCAGTAATAGTGTATGGCCCAATGTATTTAGGGGCCAGCTTCCCTGACTGTACCCTCAATTTAAGATTCTTAGTAGCTAGCCAGACCTTATCACCTACTGTATAATGGTGGCCAGATATGCGTCTTTTGTTAGAAAATTTTTTGTAGGAGTTTTGGGCTTTGACCAAGTTCTGATGAGCTTGGGCCCAAACTGTGCACAGTTTAGAGAATATGGCTTCAGCTGAAGGATTTAGAGAGTCGGCGGAGTGAACCGAGGAGTATCTGGGGTTAAAGCCATAATTGCAGAAGAACGGCGACATCTTAATGGAACGTTGTTCGTGATTATTGATCGCAAATTCGGCGAGAGAAATGAAGTCGCGCCATTTGTCCTGTGTATCAGATACAAAACACCTTAAGAACTGTTCTAATGACTGGTTGACTCGTTCTGTTTGCCCATTGGTCTGGGGATGGAACGCAGAAGAGAAGGACAATGAGATACCTAGTTTACCACAAAATTCTCTCCAGAAACCCGCAACAAATTGGACACCTCTATCTGAGACAATGTCTTCCGGAACCCCATGCAATCGTAGGATATGGTTAATGAACAAGGTAGCTAGTAGGCGAGCATTGGGGAGTTTGCGCAGCGGAATAAGATGGCACATCTTGGAAAAACGATCCACCACCACCCAAATGACCGTCTTCCCCTTAGATACAGGTAAATCAGTGATAAAATCCATAGACAAGTGTGTCCAAGGTCTCGTAGGGGCCGGCAGGGGATGAAGAAGTCCCTCCGGTGGCCTACGAGGAACCTTGGACCGAGCACAGATTTCGCAGGCCTCAACAAATGCCTTGACATCTCGGGCCCAGGATGGCCACCAGAAGTGGCGGGAGAGCAAATATTTAGTGCCCGCGATACCTGGATGACCCGCCAAAACAGAGCTATGAGTTTCCTCCAACACACGGAGGCGAAGGTTCGGCGGCACAAACAGGAGAGACTCGGGCGTGTTAGGTGGGGCCACATCTTGGGCCTCTGCGATAAGGGCCACCAGATCTGGTTGTAACACTGACACCACCACACCGGGTTTTAGGATAGTATCGACCTGATTCTCGGGGATATCTTCCGGGCTAAAGCTGCGGGAGAGAGCGTCAGCCCTGACATTACGAGAACCAGGTCGGTAAGTGATCTCAAAATAAAACCTAGTAAAAAATAGAGCCCATCTAGCCTGACGAGGAGAGAGACGCTTAGCTGTATCGAGGTAGACCAAGTTTTTGTGGTCAGTCAGTACAGTAACCTTATGTTTAGCGCCTTCTAAAAAATGCCGCCACTCATCAAAGGCCATCTTGATGGCCAATAGCTCTCTATTGCCAATATCATAGTTGCGCTCCGCTGGAGAAAATTTTCTCGAGAAGAACGCAACAGGTCGAAGATTGCTCAGGGTACTCGACCCTTGAGACAATACTGCTCCAACCCCCACCTCGGATGCGTCCACCTCTACCACAAATGGACGCTCAAAATCTGGGTGAACCAGTACTGGAGCTTTCGAAAAACACCGTCTAAGAGTGTCAAATGCTCCCATGGCTTCGGGAGACCAATGTACTAGATCCGCCCCCTTTCTAGTCAGGTCAGTGAGGGGTTTAGCAATGAGAGAGAACCCCTTAATGAATTTCCTGTAGTAGTTGGCAAAGCCCAGGAACCTTTGAAGAGCCTTGAGATTGTTGGGTCTTTGCCATTTTTCGATGGCCGCTACTTTAATAGGGTCCATACTAAAAGAGTTGGGGGTAATATTGTAACCTAAAAAGGAAATCTCTTGGATACAAAAATGACACTTAGATAATTTGGCGCATAGACTGTGTTGTCTCAAAAGCTCCATCACTGTACGTACGTGTCTAACGTGCGAATCCCAATCAGGGGAAAAGATTAAAATATCATCCAGATATACGACCAAAAAACGTCCTAGATATTCACGAAAAACATCATTCACAAACCTCTGGAATACTGCTGGAGCATTACACAGCCCAAAGGGCATGACCAGGTACTCAAAGTGGCCCTCTGGGGTATTAAATGCGGTTTTCCATTCGTCTCCTTGCTTGATACGAATTAAATTATATGCTCCCCGGAGGTCAATTTTAGAAAACCACTTAGCTCCACTTATCTGATTAAAAAGATCTGGTATCAATGGCAATGGATGCTGATCTTTTACAGTGATTTTGTTTAGTTCCCTGTAATCAATACAGGGCCGCAGACCGCCATCCTTTTTACCAACAAAAAAGAATCCGGCCCCCATAGGGGAAGAGGAGGGCCGTATGTGACCTTTACGTAAGCTGTCCTTAATATATTCCCGCATGGCCTCTCTCTCAGGACAGGACAGGTTAAAAATTCGCCCTCGAGGGTATTTAACACCGGGAATTAAATCAATAGAACAATCATATGGTCGGTGAGGCGGGAGACCCTCCACAGCCCTTTCATCAAAGACCTCGGCAAAATCACACAAAAATTCTGGAATCTCCTCCTTATCTGGAGAACATTCCGCCAAAGCAACAGTAATAAAGTGAGACCCACATGCTGAACCCCATCTTACAAGTTCTCGGCTGGACCAATCAAACACAGGGTTGTGTGTCTCCAACCAAGGCAATCCCAATATCACGTCAGATGACAAATTGTGCATGAGAAGAAAATCAAGTTTTTCAACATGAATTGAGCCCACCTTGACTTCTAGACAGGGGGTGATATAACGTACTTCCCCTTGCACAAACGGCGCAGAATCAGCTCCTGTGACATTTACAGGACGCTGAAGCAGAATGGGACATACCTCTAGACTGGAAAAGAACGTGGAGTTAATAAAATTAGCAGAAGATCCGGAATCTATCTGGGCATATCCATTTATAGTTTTATTTCCCACGGACAAGCAGATGGGTAATAACAACTTATTTTTAAAGGGTACCTGTGCGCCTGAGAGATCCCCTCGATAATCTCTCAGGCGCTGGAGTTTTCCGGCGAGGATCTTGGTCTGGAAGGGCATTGTCGAAGTTGATGACCGGTCTTTCCACAGTAGAAACACAGATGGTTTTGCATCCGATGGGCTCGCCTGACCTTAGCATCAGTGACGTCTACCTGCATAGGTTCTACGGGTGATGAAAAAACGGGATGGGAAGGTGGGGAGCTCGAGGACCTGGAATGATCGGGGGTACTCTTTTCCTTCTGTCGGTCCCTCAGTCTGCGGTCAACCCGGATGGCCAAGGTCATACTATCCTCCAGTGATTCAGGAGTGGGGTACGCTACCAACATATCCTTCAAGCGGTCGCACAGACCCACACGAAACTGGTACCGGAGCGCAGAGTCGTTCCATGTGGAAAGACCACTCCACTGTCTGAACTCAGAGCAGTACTCTTCCACTGGACGACGGCCCTGTCTCAGGCTTGTTAACTGACGTTCTGCGTTAGAGGCACTGTCAGGATCGTCATATAATAACCCCAGCGCAGCGAAAAAATGGTCAGTAGTCAGCAACTCAGGCGAGTGAGAAGGTAGGGAAAAGGCCCATTCCTGAGGAGGACCCTGGAGAAGGGACATAACAATGCCCACCCGCTGGTTCTCATCTCCTGAGGATCGGGGGCGCAATCTAAAAAACAATTTGCACCCCTCCCTAAAGGCACGGAACTTCTTCCTGTCTCCCAAAAATTTGTCCGGGAGCTGAACAGGTGGTTCCGGGGGTACTGGGGAGGTCACGGTAAGCTGTCGGGGTGCCGTCTCCTGGTCTTGGACCCTAACCGCCAGCTCCTGGACCATAGTATTAAGTCTCTGCATCTGTTCCACAATGTTAGTCATGGCGGTCCTGTTATCCATAAGGCTAGCGGCAGTATGGGCTGGCTATTCTGTCAGGAATCAGGTGATACAGACACGACAAGACAGTGAGCCCTAGGTCTGAACCCACCCACTGTCACCTGCCTGCTTGCCTCAATCGACCCTAGGCGGTCGCGGACAACCACGAAGACGTTCCCTACGCTGCGTAAGTGAACACACAGAACAATACAGACAGACAAAACACAATAGAGAGTAATGAACGATCCGAGTCAAACCACACTAGCAACAAGGTACAGAATCAGGAAAACAAGGAATAGTCTAAGTCCAGGCAAAGGTCAAAACACGAGTAGTCAAGCAAAAGGAATCAGGACGGGGATGACAGGAAAAGGACAGGGTGAGCTGGGACTAGAACTGATCTATGAACTGATCTAATAGCCAGCGATGTACTGCTGGCTGGCTCTGAACTATATACCAGAGGGAGGGTCCTGGACCAGAGCTAATTGGTCCGGACTCCTAATGAGCAAAACACAGCAGCTGCATCGCTGCATGCAGAGTGGCTGAACTGAAAGCCACTCACCCTGAGTGCAATGCCACTCAGCTGTGTCCCGGTCGGCCGACAGCCAGTCACGTGACCCCACGGCGTCTCCGGTCGCTAGGGGCGCCGTCGGGTCTCCGCGACGTCACCCGGCCGGCGGAGGCGGAGCGACGGCGCTGCACTCCAGCCGGGGCAGACATCGCTGGAGCACGGTCAGGTAAGTTGCTGACACCTATAGGCTATATTCAGCTTTGCAACAATGTGTATTGCTCTGAAATTAAAAAAAAAAAAAAAATGCAACTTTGCAGTCACAGTCTAGAATAAGTCTTTGGGGGAGATTTAGCAAACATGGTGTAAAGTGAAATTGGCTCAGTTGCCCCTAGCAACCAATCAGATTCCTCACAGACTCATTGGAAAATGAAAGTTGGAATCTGATTGGTTGCTAGGGGCAACTGAGCCAGTTTCACCTTACACCATGTTTAATAAATCTACCCCGCTGTGTCTACATCTTTAATGCTGGCCAGGGTGTGTCCATGGTTACAGAAGGCAAACCTTGTGTCCTTCTGTGGTGTCTTCATGTCTCCCACTGACTGCACAGTTTTTTGCTATGGAGCCCCATGAATTCTAGCAGAAGGGGAGACTTATAATAGAAAATTATCACCTGAGATAGGGTACTATTACATGGCCCGATGGGGGCCCGATAATAACTGTAAATGATGGACGATCTGCGCTCGTTTACTGGGCCTATTACACATCATTATAATCGTTTAGCAAGGGCTGCATATACATCATTATCGATTTCCTTGCAGCCCTTGCTTTAAACAGCATACTTTACCTATCCAGGGTCCAGGGCTCCTCTTGCGGTCCACTTTTCCCCAGGTCCCACCCGTTACAGCTTCAGAGTGGCCTGTCTTAGCTGACAGGCCACTCAGCCAATCACTGGCTGTCCCGGTCCAGTCAGTGGTCCCGGCCAGTGATTGGCTGAAGCTGCAGCGCGCTGTATCTGGGGAGAAGCAGAGCGCAGGAGGAGCCCTGGACCAAGGATAGGTAATGTATCTACTTTGCAAATCTTCAGCCACCGCTATTACACATAGCAATGCGCAGCCCGACAATTATAGGTCCAAACCTATATCAGCGATCGTTGTCATTGGCTGATCCTTGTGTTTATTACATGGAACGATAATCGGCCGGATAGGGCCGATTCGGCCGATTATCGTTCCGTGTAATAGTACCCATAACCACTCTGGTTATAATGTAAAGAAAGAGTTTTCTGGTGTGCATTTATTAGACCTGTTTGGCACGGATATAAAATATATATTTTAAGGCAACAATAAACTGCATTTATTCTTACATAGAACGTATACTTAGTTGTTAATGTATATATTTGAAAATCGAGAAAATTTCTTTAATTTGATGCACCATAGACCACAATAGATATGAATTGGATGTGTTTGCGAGCTTTTGCATAGTCCCTCTATTTTTACAAACTCAAAGGTAATTGGACAGTTGACTGTTCTGCATTTTCATGTTCCAATGTGACCTGTTACTTGACTTCATGACAGATTAAAACTCCAGAGCTGATTTCAAGAGTCAAATTTGCATTTTAGAGCTGGACAAAAGTTCTGCATTTTCATGTTCCAATGTGACCTGTTACTTGACTTCATGACAGATTAAAACTCCAGAGCTGACCCAGGACATACCGGTTTGCCAGGGGTCACTGTCTCCAGAGGACCCTGGGTGTACCGGTAAGTCCTGGGCTATGAAGCACACTCCGGAGCGGAGCACGCTCCATAGGAGGTGGGGGCCAGCTGCAGTGAGCAGCCCGACCCTCACCGTTAATGACAGGCTGCATTCCCATTATATAAATAAAATATATGAAAATAAATAAATAAACATATAATATACCGTAACCTGTGTAATTGTCCGATCTAATAAATATATTCGTCATCACTAACAGCGACCCGCGTAAACGAAAAGAGTGAAAAAAGGGCCAGGATTACTAAAAGTGATCAAAAAGTCCGATCTTCACAAATATGATATTAATAAAAACTAGAGATCATGGTGGAAAAAATTACACCCCATACAGCCCGTAGGTGAAAAAAAAAACTTTATAAGCGCCACAATAGGACCATTTTATTAATAATTAATTGCAAAAAAAAGGATTTCATTAAAAAAAAATATATAACATTAGAGAATCTGCGTAAACCTGCATATGGTTGTGTTCTGACCTATAGAGTAATAGTATCATGTCGCTTTTACCATATAGTGCATTACGTAGACACAGGAACCCCCCCAAAAGTTACCATATTGCATTCTTTTTTATGATTTCACCAATTTATATCTTCATAAATATTTTGGGGGTTCGATCATACATATTATGGTAGAAAGATGCTGTTAAAAAGTACAACTACTCCTGTAAAAAACAAGCCCTCACATGGCCCTGTAGATAGAAAATTTAAAGTGCTAGAGCTCTTAGAAGGGGAGGAGGAAAGAACGAAAACACAAAAATGAAAATTTGCGCGGTCCACTGGGTCATTTTGGGCCTGGTCCTCAAAGGGTTACTTTTCCATATTTCTATGGAAATGCTCTTTTCGGAGATTATATTTGCAACCATTCCATAGGCAAAAAAGGGGAAACAACTAAGGAGTACCTTTCACCGAAAGAAACCTTTGAAATGTAGCAGAGACATTTCAAAAGTTTTTGACATGGGTCTAAGGTCAGGGTCTGAGTATTCACACTGCAACCAACCATGAAAATGAAAGCTGAGAGATGCATGCTCTCTACACTTTCTCCACAATGGGGCACATGCAGGGGCGTAGCTAATGACTCCTGGGCCCTGGTGCGAGAGGTTAACTTGGGCCCCCCCCCCTTCCTCGACCAAGTGATACTATTGGTATATATATATATATATATATATATATATATATATACACTACCGTTCAAAAGTTTGGGGTCACCCAAGCAATTTAGTGTTTTCCATGAAGAGTCACACTTATTCACCACCATACTTTGTGAAATGAATAGAAAATAGAGTCAAGACATTAAGACATTGACAAGGTTAGAAATAATGATGTGTATTTGAAATAACATTGTTTTTACATCAAATTTTGCTTTTGTCAAAGAATCCACCTTTTGCAGCAATTACAGCATTGCACACCTTTGGCATTCTAGCTATTAATCTGTTAAGGTAAGCTGGAGAAATTGCACCCCACGCTTCTAGAAGCTGCTCCCACAAGTTGGATTGGTTGGATGGGCACTTCTGGTGTACCATACGTTCAAGCTGCTCCCACAACAGCTCAATGTTCAGATCTGGTGACTGCGCTGGCCACTCCATTACGGATAGAATACCAGCTGCCTGCTTCTGCTGTTATTAGTTCTTGCACAATTTGGAGGTGTGTTTAGGGTCATTGTCCTGTTGTAGGATGAAATTGGCTCCAATCAAGCGCTGTCCACTGGGTATGGCATGGCATTGCAAAATTGAGTGATAGCCTTCCTTATTCAGAATCCCCTTTACCCTGTACAAATCTCCCACCTTACCAGCACCAAAGCAACCCCAGACCATCACATTACCTCCACCATGCTTAAAGGGGTTGGCCACTTTATAGTAAAATAGGTCAATACAAAGTATTAGTAAGTATACTTACTGTATATACTGACAGAAGCTCTCTAAAATCAGACTCCCCTTCACCAGGCTGGGCTGCCCTGCTCTGTTTTGTTTCTGTCCATAAAGTGGCTGACATGGAGGAGCATGTGACCCTGCCCTGTCCCCTGTGTCCTCCATAGACATATACAGGCTCAGTGGTGGAAATTGGGGGGCGGGGCCTGGTCACATGCTCCTCCATGTCAGCAATCTTATGGACCAAAACACCACAGAGCAGGGCAGCCCAGCCTGGAAGAGAAGAGTGTGATATTACCTCTATGAGGTACACTGGGAGCTGCTGTCAGTATATACAGTGAGTACAGTTACTTATACTTTACACTGACCTATTTTACTATAAAGTGGCCGACCCCTTTAACAGATGCGTCAGGCATTCTTCCAGCATCTTTTCATTTGTTCTGCGTCTCACAAACGTTCTTCTTTGTCATCCAAACACCTCCAACTTGGATTCATCCGTCCACAACACTTTTTTCCAGTCTTCCTCTGTCCAATGTCTGTGTTATTTTGACCATCTTAATCTTTTTCTTTTATTGGCCAGTCTCAGATATGGCTTTTTCTTTGCCACTCTGCCCTGAAGCCCAAAATCCCGCAGCCGCCTCTTCACTGTAGATGTTGACACTGGTGTTTTGTGGGTACTGTTTAATGAAGATGCCAGTTGGGGACCTGTGAGGCATCTGTTTCTCAAACTAGAGACTCTAATGTGCTTATCTTCTTGCTTAGTTGTGCAACGCGGCCTCCCACTTCTTTTTCTACTCTGGTTAGAGCCTGTTTGTGCTGTCCTCTGAAGGGAGTAGTACACACAGTTGTAGGAAATCTTCAATTTCTTTGCAATTTCTCGCATGGAATAGCCTTCATTTCTAAGAACAAGAATAGACTGTCGAGTTTCAGATGAAAGTTCTCTTTTTCTGGCCATTTTGAGCGTTTAATTGACCCCACAAATGTGATGCTCCAGAAACACAATCTGCTCAAAGGAAGGTCAGTTTTGTAGCTTCTGTAACAAGCTAAACTGTTTTCAGATGTGTGAACATGATTGCACAAGGGTTTTCTAATCATCAATTAGCCTTCTGAGCCAATGAGCAAACACATTGTACCATTAGAACACTGGAGTGATAGTTGCTGGAAATGGGCCTCTATACACCTATGTAGATATTGCACCAAAAACCAGACATTTGCAGCTAGAATAGTCATTTACCACATTAGCATTAGCATTAGCACATTAGTGTATTTGTTTAAAGTTAGGACTAGTTTAAAGTTATCTTCATTGAAAAGTACAGTGTTCTTCCTTCAAAAATAAGGACATTTCAATGTGACCCCAAACTTTTGAACACCAAGACAGATATTACCAATAACACCAGCATATAAGGAAGATAGAAAGAGAAAATATTATCACCATATATATTACTGCCATATTGTTACTGACCAAATCTTGTATACTGAGACCAATAAAACACAGTACCAGATAGCAAGTAACAAATATTTCCACCACATACTGACTAACACCACCTCTGCTACTGAATAACACCACCACATACTGAATAACACTACCACATACTGACTAACACCGCCACATACTGACTAACGCCAACGCTGCTACTAACACCATCACATACCAACACCACCGCTGCTACTGACTAATACCACCACATACTAACTAACACCACCGCTGCTACTGACTATTACCACCACCTACTTACACCACCGCTGCTACTGAATAACATCCACTGTACACGTATCACCGCATCCTGTCATATAGAGGTGTACGCAGCTCCACACAGGTTCTGTACACCATATACATTACAGTGCTGTTATATCAGGTGACTCACAGAGGGCGTCTTCTCTGATTGGAGTTCTTCCCTTTTCATCTTCTTCTCCATCTGCCCTGGGCCATCATAAGAACTTCTCCGAGCCATGAATCCACAGAATCTGTCAGACAGACATATAAGGCTCCTCACACTGACACCATCCTCATCTCTCTACAAACTGCATTTGTACTGGCCCCTTTATGCCCTCATTTAGTGGGTAGGCTCACTCTATGTGACCACCTTATTGTGTATGCCCTATATGTAGCCTCCTTATAGATGGTCCCCCTCTGTGTATCCCCCCTTATAGTATATGCCCCCTACTATGTAGCCTCCTTATAGATGCCCCCTTTGTGTATCCCCCCTTATAGATGGCCCTCCCCCTTATAGATGCCCCCTTATAGATGGCCCCTCCCCCCCTTATATATTGCCCCGCTATAGATAGCCCCCTATTTCCCTTATAGATGCCCCCTCTCCCACCCTCCTATAGATGGCCCCCTCTCCTATAGATGGCCCCTTCCCCCATTATAGATGGACCCCTCTGCTATAGATGGCACCTTCCCCCTTACAGATGGCCCCCTCCTATAGAAGGCCCACTCTCCCTCATCCTTATTTAGATGGTCCCCTCTCCCCCCACCTTATAGATGGTCCCCTCTCCCCCCCTTATAGATGGTCCCCTTCCCCCCCTTATAGATGGTCCCCCTCTTCCCCCCTTATAGATGGTCCCCTTCCACCCCCCTATAGATGCCCCCCCTTACAGATGGTCCCCTCTCACCCCGCTTATAGATGGTCCCCTCTCTTGCCCCCCTTTATAGATGACCACCTCTTACCCCCCTTTATAAATGGCCCCCTCCCTCCTATAGATAGCCCCCTCTTTCCTTTATGAAAACAAATAAAAAAAAAAACTAAAAAAAACACACACACACACAACTCACCTAACAACACGCTCCCCCGGCGATCCTCTTCTTCTTCAGCCTCCGTCTGTCCCCGGATCATGCGCTGCTGCCGGGGTTGTCGCGTCCTATCCCCGGCAGCGCTCTCATCATAGAGTTCCATGTGCTGGGACCTCCAGCACAGGGAGTGTCTCTAATGTGCGCTCCCTGTGCCGGAGGTAACAGGCGCACAGGGAACTCTATGATGTGCGCACTGCCGGGGATAGGACGCGACACCCCTGGCAGCAGCGCATGATCCGGGGACAGACGGAGGCGGCCTCTTGTGACTGCAAGCAACACAATGCTTGCGGTCACAAGAGTTATTAATGAGAGGGGGCCTCAGGGGCCCTGCCCTGCACACATCAGTGTCGGAGGTAATGACAGGCAGCCTCCTTCACGGTCACACAGCTGCCTGTCATTAACCCCTTAAACGGTGTGTTCTATAGCGATCGCAAAGTTTAAGGAAGTCAGTGATAAGCACCTGTCATTGACTGCGGGGGTCCCGACTACTTTCCCTGACAGGCGAAGGAGAAATACTAACTTCCATCTTTAATGATCGGCAGTCTTTTAATAGAGTCTTCTCTAAGGAAGGCTTTATGAAAAGATCAACGATAGTACTGATGAATGCTAGGCAATGGGATAGCATTGACCAGTACATGCAATCCAATGATTGCATATATAACGCCCTTAGGAGGACTTATATTCTGAAAAAAAAAATAATTAATTACCTACTTTCCCATTATAAAAATAAAAATAGGCAAAATATATAAACATATATATCGTAGCGTGCAGAATTTTCCGATCTATTGAAATATAACAATATTGTTCCCATTAAGATTGTAAACAAAAAGAGGGTGGAAAAAACACCAGCATTGCTGATTTTTAACAATTTTCTATCAGAAAGAAAAATAATAAAAAGTGATCAAAATTTTTCTTTTATACCTATATGTTAACAATAAAAACTATAGATCATGGCACAAAAAATGACGCCCCAACCAGCCCTGTAGGTGGAAAATAAAAGCAAGGAGGAGAGCGTTGCTTTATTGTGACCTGAACAGCCATGCATCAAAGACCTTTGGTCATAAAGGTGTTAATGATGATGATGGTTGTAGCAGTGGTGCAGTTATTGGCTGTAGGAGAGCTTCAGGGGGATTGAGAGTGACGTTGGTACCTGTAAGTATTCTAGACTTTATAGTGCACCACTCACACTGACTTCTCACCGTCACTGGTGGTCCAGAGGGCTGGGAGCTTTTCTGTTCTTTGCCACTTCCTTTAATCTCTTTCTCTTTCTCTTAGAGGGTCGGTCATAGAGGTTTTTAGGGGACCGCACCTGAAGTTCTCTGATGGTGGTAAAAGTGGTCGGTGGAATGAACCTTGTAGTTCCCCCAGGGCCCCTGAAAAAAGTTGTTTCCTTCCCCCTGCTCCCTGGTGCTGCCCCCCTGGGGTGCCACGGGTGCCTAGTGGTAAATCGGGCCCTGGTTACCACATAAAATGTCCTCAACTCTATTCACTAAACTGTTCACCTTCTCTTCAGCCTTCCTCTCCCCTCACGGTGACAGACAGACTCACTGACTGACTGACAGGACTCACTTCTCCAACTGACTTCTCTGTGGCTGAACTGCCAACTCCACTAAACTGCCTTTTCCTGTCACAGACGATTTTTTTGCTAAGCTTATTAGCATAGCTCCACCCCCACCCCCCTCCACACTTACTGTAATAGTTCCCTTGGGAGACTGTTGCCAGCACTGCGGCCTAAAAGCTTGGTGTAGGTGTGTGTGATAGTTTATAACACATCCTCTGCCTGCCAGGGAATGTTCACACAATAAAAGCTGCAGAATTCCACGGGGAATTGCTCTTTATAGAACAAACATATTTCTAATATGTAGTATGTGTTAAAAAAAATACTGCTACAGGCTATACTGTATATGTTTTTTCACTTTAAAGGGGTAGTGCAGCGCTAAATATTTATTCACTAAATAACACATATACAAAGTTATACAAATGTGTTTGTAATGTGTCATGTAAGTGAATGGCCCCCTTCCCCGTGTTCCCCCCCACCCTGGAAGTGTGGTGCATTATACTCAACACATTACTGTCGACCCCCGGCCGCCATCTTGGGACAATGACGACAACTTCGGGACACCGGCCGATCCGCTCCAGCCGTCCCTCATGCCGGCCACCCTCTGCCGCGTCATCAGCTACTCAGCCGCGATTGGCTGAGCACAGTTATGGTCAGCCAATCGCAGCTGAGCAGCTGATGACGCAGCATAGGTGGGCCGGCTTGAGGGACAGCTGGAGCAGTTCGTTCGGCGTCCCGAAGAAGTCGTCATTGTCCCAAGATGGCGGCCGGGGGTCGACAGTAATGCGGTGAGTATAATGTACCACACTTCCCGGGTAGGGGGGGGGGGGAACACAGGGAAGGGGGCCATTCACTTACACAACACACATTACAAAGTTGTATAACTTTGTAATGTGTGTTATTTTGTGAATAAATGTTTAGCGCTGCACTACCTCTTTAAGTTCCCATGATTATTTCTACTTAGGATACGTTCACGCTGGGAAAAAGAGGCGGAAATTCCAAGCAGAATCCCTGCCGCAGATTCCACTCAGAATTCCGCCTGCCTTACTGTCTCAATGTTAAGTATACTGCACCTCCGCTCTCTCCGCTGAAAGAATTGACATGTCAGAACAAATTGGTAGGAGCCTGCTATCTCTGTCATTTTTCACACTAACATCTCAGCCTCAGCTTTACTATTCTGCTTCCTGCATCTTACAGCTCTGCTACACTGATCTGCTACATACAGTACCTAACCAGCAGCTGCTCAGCAGAATGCTTTGACTTGGTCAGATGCAGCAGAGCTGAGATTGCAGAGCTGCAGAGTTACATTTGTTATTACTGTGTTTCTCCAGAAATAAGTCCTAGAGGTAAAAAAATAATATAAGACCCTGTCTTATTTTTGGAGAAACACGTTACAGAAATATAACATTTTGCTTGGATTGTTCCTGTAATAAATCTCTTTAGGATCTTTATTTCCATATAGGAATGATTCCTCCTGCATAATGGATGGGAGTTTCTGTAAAATTGCTGATATTTCTTCAATACTTCAAGTTATGGTCACAATGGCCGAGATGGGCTATTGTGTCTGCGCCAAAATTCTATACAAAAAATGGTGTTCAGGACTTTTATTTAGATTTTTAGAAACTTAAGGGTAGCTTCACGCGTATCGGATTCACAGCGAATTTCAGTGCTGCCGTGCACTGATTGGCTGATGGGAAGCAAGGGGAGCCGGGAGCCTCACACAGCCGCGGCGCCGAGCAGGTAATGTATGCTCCGGGCCAGGGGCTGCAGGCTGCGGGCAGCGAGGGGTTAAAGGGGCCAGCTTACATATCCGCAGTGGAATGAAAATTCTGCTGTGGATATGTAACCCCATAGACGCCAAGAGTTCAGGTTCATACAAACCCGAACCTCGGCAGGTTCGCTCATCTCTAGTCTCCTCCTGCCCTCTGCTTGCTTTCCAGACAGTGATTGGCTGAGCAGCCTGCCAGCTCAGAGACTGTTCTAAGGCTGCAGCGACAGCACAGGGAATAGAGCAGAGGGCATGAGAAGACCGGGAACGGGGAGAGGTAATGTATTAACATTTTAGGTCAAGGGCTGCATGGAAATCATTAACAATGGCCCGTCTAATAGTACCCTAAGGCGCGTAACTGTGCATCATATTTTGCCTCAACATTCTGGTGCAACTAGTAGTTAAAGGGGTTATCCAGTGCTACAAAAACATGGCCACTTTCTTTCAGAGACAACACGACTCTTGTCTCCAGTTCAGGTGCGGTTTGCAATTAAGCTTCATTTACTTCAATGGAACTGGGCAGCAAAACCCCATTCAAGCTGGAGACAAGAGTGGAGCAGTCTCTGGAACAAAGTGGCCATATTTTTGTAGCGCTGAATGACCCCTTTAACCTAAACTTAGACAGTTTTCAGATGTAGATAGATATTTCAGATATAATATATTTATGGAACAGCCTGTGCCACAGTGATACATCTTGAAACTCTCTACTCCAAGTTTGCACATTAAAAGTTTTAGTATATCTGGGCTACTGTGTTCTCGGCCTCACTGTCCCTACCATTTTTTTGGATTGAAATCAACAAGTTCAATCCATTCCACCCGCATGATGCAGAGACCTGCCTTTAGAAACAGTTAGCTTTACCTGATGGGAATCAATACATGATTTAGTTAACAATTATCTGTGAGTGGTATAAGAGCTTTTACATTTTTAAATAAATACAGGCAAAGAAATGTAGAAAAACATAGCACTTGACTGAGATACTAAGGTTTTCTAAGTTCAGCAATGCAGTAGAGAACATGAGTCACAATAAGAATAAAAGTATATAAATTGTTTTGTACAATGCATTTGAAAAGACCCTTCAGACCCTTTCAGTCTTTTTACATTTTGTTATGTTGTGGCCTTATGTTAAAATCCACACTTGGTGCCTCATAATGACAAAGCCAAAAAATGTTAGAAAGCTTTGCTTATTTACTAAAAAAAAATATTTAAAACTATTTCAACCCTTTAGTCGGTGCTTATTCAAAAGTGAATGTTCCAATTTTCTTTCCCTCAACAATGACCAGCCTCCCTGTTCCAGTTGTGGTAGCTCACTATTAAGTGCCTTAGGCACCTGTTGCAAAGTTATCACTCCAGGTTAAGCGTTGATGAAAGGTACTTTACAGTTTCACCACTAGATGTCAGTATCCTCTATATGCTTATGTTCTTGTTTGCACAGCTGAAGTTAGTAATGGGTTAAAGGTATTGTTATACCATGTGTTCTGTGCCAGCCTATTGTAGGTGTTCTCTCGGCCTGTCCCTACTCTACACACTCAGTCACCACTTGAAGGAGGATTTAGTTAGCTCCGTGTAAGAGGAAGTGAGCAATGCAGTCTTATCTGAGACCTCAGAGTGTTCAGATGCAACTAGAGACAAGTAGTTCTTTCACTACTGCTTCAACTATATGTGGTGGTCACCGGGTGGTCTGGTGCTCAACCGCAGAGATGCTGTTATGTTGGTGTTTGGAATATAGCTCAGCCAGTGAAGATGTAGTTGTGATGCCAGTGCTAATGCTAACTCAGCACACAGGTGTGATGGTATACCTACTTTTAGTGTGTATTGCTGGCTATATTGGTCCCCAATGGTCGGTGACCTGCTGGGCTGTAATGGGTCCCTTGGGCTTTTATCATGGTGGTCAGGAGTGGAGAGATGACCCACCCGGACTGTTGGTACCGCCACCTACAGAAAGGGAAAAAGGACCCAAGGATCGTGTAGCCTGTGTGTATAGGTGCTGGTGCAATTATCACTGAGTCCCGGTAGAATAAATAAACTGATCTTTAATGAAAAGTCTCTTGCAATACAGGATAATAGGGTAACAAGTGACTTCTGAGATACAGACTTGAGTTCACTGAATCTGTACTGAGAGATACTGGAGTGCTGAGGTAGAGTAGCAGTACTGGTTCATTTGAGTGCTGAGTAGAAGAGAAGAGTTCAGAGGAGTGGAGAGGAGTTTGTAAGGAGAACCCTAACCCAGTTTAGCAATGTGTTCTGATCTGTGTGCGTCCTACTCTGCAGAGAATCAGAGAGAAACTAACTAACTAGGTGACACTACACTTCCTCTTTTCAAGTGACTACATCCTACAGGGTGTGTAACAATCCCTGTGAGTGGTTGAGAAGAAAGTGTGCAAAGAGAAGAGAATAGAGATAGGTAGAAAGAAAAGAGCATCTCTCATTGGTGCAGAGAATCACATAAGACAGTAACCCTATAGTTACTACAGCTTGGCAATACATATATAGTGATACATAGTGACATCTAGTGGTGAAACTTACATACACCTTCATTACCATGCTACTCTAAAATACAAGGCTATTGTGACAGGTGCCTAAACTAGAAACACCTGTGGTGGGACACAACATGTATATATATTATGTAGTGCTAAGCACTTTAAGGGAGAAGAATCCAGGAAAACCCTAACCCACGCCAAGAACATGTCTAAAAAGTGCAGGGCAGTATCCTGAAACACAAGAGGAACTAGCCTGGATAGGACAAAGCTACCAACGGAAGGTCTATGTATCCTCGCAGTGCAGGTAACTGGGACACCCCTGAAAACTTAGCTTCACCCAGATAATCACGGCTGGGGCTTGTATCACCCTATTAGGATGGATCACTTGACACTGTAGGGCACAAACTAGTCAGACATAGTCTAAACAAGTAAACGTCTCACTTTAAAGTATTCTCTAAAGTTCTGGCAGAGTACATTGCTACACTGGGTCAGGGCTTCTTCGACCAACTCCTCCTCTACTCTACTCTACTCTACTCAACTCTCCAAGCACTGCTAGCTACAACTACCTTTCTTCTACTGTAAGCACCTTCCCAAGCACAACCAAGTTACAGCACTAGAGTATATGTGAAGAGTTATCTATTCTACTGAAGTGTATTGTATTAATGAAAGACTGCACAGTAACAGCTGTTCTATTTTTATATCACTGGGACTCCATGATACTTTATCTGCACCAGCACCCATACACACAAACCGCACACCTTGGGGTTTTTCCCCCCCTTTTTGTGGGTGGTCCGGGTGGGTCAGTTGCCACTCAGGACTACCATAACAAGAGCGCTAGCAACCCACTACAACCTGGCAAGTCTCCAACCATTTGGGGATCACAGCCAGCCACAAACATAAAGCAGGTACCACGATCACACCTGTGTGCTGGAGAAGCACTGGCGTCTCAACAATACCATCTTTGGTTGAGCTGATATAACACCTAAATAGCCTACCACACAGCCACTAAAGATACCTCTACAGTGTGATGCTGCCACCACCATGCTACATTGTAGGGATAAAATTGGGCAGGTGATGAGCAAAGCTGTGTTTCATGCAGATATAATTCTTACGTTGAAGCCAAAAAGTTGATTTCATTAGAGCAGAGAATCTTGTTTCTCATACTGTAGTTCTTTAGGGGCATTTTTGCAAACATGTATATATTTATTGAGAAGAGGCTTCTTTCTGGACACTGCCAAAATTAGTGGATTGCTGCGGTGATGGATGACCGTCTGGAAGTTTCTGCTATCTTCTTACAGGATCTATGAAGCTAAGCCAGAGTGACCATTGGGTTCTTGGTCACCTCTCCTACCAAGGCCCTTCTCCCCCGATTTTAATAAATAACTAGTATTAAGGCCTCCCCTCAGTAGAGGGATGGCTCAGTATTCATTAAAAGACATTGCTTGTTCGGATGCTCTAGCCTGCCAATAGATTCCTTTAAGGCTGCGTTCACACTACATATATTTCAGTCAGTATATGTATATTTCAGTCAGTATTGCAACCAAAACCAGGAGTGGATTAAAAACACAGAAAGGCTCTGTTCACACAATGTTGAAATTGAGTGGATGGCCGTCATTTAATGGCAAATATTTGCTGTTATTTTAAAACAACGGCTGTTATATTGAAATAATGGCAGTTATTTACTGTTATATGGCGGCCATCCACTCAATTTCAACATTGTGTGAACAGATCCTTTCTGTGTTTTTAATCCACTCCTGGCTTTGGTTGCAATACTGACTGAAATATACGTAGTGTGAACGCAGCCTTATGCTGCGTTTACACGGAACGGTAATTCACCCGATGGTATGATTAACGATTTCGAAGTAACGATTTTTTCTTATTAACGATCAGCATTTAGACGGAACGATATATCGTACGGAAAATTCGTTTTGCAATCGCTTAAGCCTATCTCGCACATATGTTAAATCGGTGAACGACTGTTTACACAGAATGATCTGCGATTTTTTTGCGAACGACGATTTAGGAACATGTTCAAAGATCAAAATGAACGATTTCTCGCTCTTCGTTTGATCGTTCGCTGTGTTTGCACCTACGATTATCGTTTGAATTCGATCGTTATCGTGCAAATCTGCACGATAATCGTTCCGTGTAAACGCAGCATTAGGATGTTCCATGATTCATCAAACAATACACCACTAGTTAGATTAAACTTAGACTAGACAAGCACTTTTCGGCTCTTCGGCTGATTACTGGCACTTTCCACACACACTTTTCTCCAATAGGTATGGAATCTGTACTTCTCAACCTTCTCCATAGAAGTGAGTAATGTGGAAATAAGTATCCATATCACATCTCTGCATTCCTCTGTCATATTCTACATCCAAATTATGTTAGTATATAATCTCTATTTGTATAACTCATATTGTATAAAATATGCATAAAAATACTGATGTAAAGCAAGAAAACGAAACAGCACTTTACATTCTTTTAGAATAAGTCTGGCAGGTTCCTAGACTGTCTGAACTGAGTAAACAGTACATTGTCTTACAGACAGTTTTTGTAAATGCAGGCCAGTAAATTAATGTACAATACATACAAAAGTATTCCAATTAACCCCTTCCCATCAGTAATTTGTATATATACATTCCTAGTGCACATACCCTGTGCAGTAGGAATGTATATATGTGTTCCTGACTTCAGGGGCTTACTGATGTGTACAGGACCGCTGAAGTCAGAGTAGTCAGTGTGTCCGGGGCCACAGTTAATGAGAGGCAGCTGCGATCCCACAGCTGCATCTCATTAACCCCTTAAACGCCGCAATATATATCAATTGCGTCAATTAAGGTACTTAGTGACAGAAAAAGCTTCTGTCACTGAGTGATCCCGATTGCTTGTGCCGACAGGCGGGGGTAATCCACTTTCCTCCATCCTGTCGGATCGGCCATCTATGAATAGAGTCTACTCTCAGGCAGGCTCTATGCATAGATCGCCGATAACAACAGATCTATGCTATGCTATGGCATAGCATAGATCAGTACATGCAATCTAAGTTTTTAAAAGTATATAAAAACCCCTTATAAACCCCCCTCCTAATAACAGTTTAATATACCCCCTTGCCCATTATAAAATGAAAGGTGAGGAGGAACATTGCATTATTTGACCCGGACATCCGGGCATCAAAGGGCTCGGTCTTGAAGGGGTTAAATGCATATAACTCCACAATCCTGAGAATGTATCAACTATATTTCTTGTTTACTAGTGAAAACTGAGTACTGAATAGAGATGAACAAACCTCACGCACATGCAGTAATTCAGCAAAAGTTCAGAAGAAGGGGACAGTGGATGGCCAAGGAACCAGCACCTGCAGCGGAGCTTGACTGGTAAGTATATAGCACTGTTATGTCCCCTGTTGCCCTGGCAGCATCATAAAATAACTATTTACACTGCACAACCCTTTAATTTTGTAAATGGCGATTGAACAACTGAATCCAATATCTGTTTGTAGCTTTTTGGTAAACAATACATTTTTATAGATGGTGATTAAACCTTGGAATTAATGATATCTAGACCCAGAATGCGATACAAACAATTAAAATAGATTAGTAATTACATTATTATTGTTTTTACCAAAAATAAAACAAAAATAATTAGAACAATTAATTACATTTTTCCGCACGCATGAAAAGAAAACAAAGAAAGAGACAATTTGTTCTTTTGAGAGAAAAAAAGTAAGTACAAAATGTAGAAGACAAATATATAAATAAAACCAAGTTGGAACAAACAAAATGCTTCAGCAGCCTACACATTCACCTCTTCAACATCATTTTTTCATATTTAATGTGAGATGTCCCAAACCAGTCATAAAAATGCCAATAAACAAAAAGAGACAGTTTACTAAAAAATATATATGTATATTGGTTTACAATCTCATGCATAAGCACTTGGAGTTGCTGTGGTTATTGTTTGAATATAGATTATTTTAAACAGGTGGGTCATATAATTCCCCAAGGTTATTTACTGTTTCCATTTGTGAAAATAAGACGAAACTAAGCTGAAATGGTTTATAATGTGATGTATCTCAAGGTCGAGGTCAGGAGAAAACAGCATAAACTTTATAATGTTGTTATTATTCTGGGAGGAGTTGGGAAATAACACAGGAAAAAACTTTGAAATCGGTCTTATTTCATGAATATAAAATAAAATATTCATTTATTCTACTGTAGACTTTAGCACCCGTAGTGGCTTTTTCAAAAAGCAATGTTTCTTAAACAAATTGACCACTTCATGACTATAAAAATGGAGAGAAATCAATATAAACATCCTGTAAAATTCTTAGTTATACATACATTGCAATGCATTAAAATTTAGAACAACTTGACAATTGTTTCGAAAAGAAGGGTATATTCACATAAATCAAATGTGTCAAACTGTGCCGCTCACATAATACGGGAAGACGTCGAGGAGATTTACAGGAGAAAATCAATCATTAGTTGTTGCTCTAGATTTCGGGATAGAATAAGCAAAACAAATTTATTCTACGGCAAATATTTTAGACCACACAAACTCATGTACACTTTATTTTTACTAAGATCCCTAACATATCAGCTTTTCATAAAAAAAAGACCAGAGATAGACCTACGTGTAAAGTCCCTTGGGGCAATTATCAGCAATGAGTGTTCCTAGAAATGCAAATTCAGCTGATAATTGTGCAGTGTACCAGCAATCAGCCGATGACATTGGAATGTTTATGGTTGCACATTGCTGTGTAATCAGGGCATGAGCGGCCGATACCAATGAATGATTATGGGCAGTGATCTTTTGTGCGGCCCAGCCGTACAATTACTCATGTCTTGTAAAGGCAATGCAAACAAGAACCAACCTCACTGATCAGCGCTCGTTTGCGGCCCTGGAAATTAAAAATTATTAAATGTCGAATTATCCTAAAGGCCCTATTACACAAAGCGATTACCGGCCATATTTGCCCAATTATCGGACATTATGGAAGATAATCACTTTGTGTAATATAAAGCAACGATTAGCCGACCTGCACGATGCCGGCTGATTGCTCTCTTTCTTTGTCTTTTAACATATTGAAAGACAAATTACTTAGATCTGCTGCCGTCACTTCATTTAATAAAATATGCCTAAAAATACAGGTAAACGAAAAAGCATTTTTCATTCTTTTAGAAAACCCCAACTTTAGACAAAGCGTGGCCTTGAGCAAAATTTAAAATCATGTCCAAAATGCCAAAATATTGTACACACAATCTTCACATTCAGTTAGTTCAAAAGCCAGAATGAAAAGAGCTGCAGATCTGTTTTTTAGTGCTTCCAGGGGCCTTACTAGGACCGTAAAAATTCAGGGGCATGAGCTTCCCCAACAGAAAAAAAAAATTTTGATACGAATACACGTTTCTACATTGCCTTTTATAACATTATTTGTTAAGGTTACAAACCCACTTGGCGGGTCTGCAGCGAGTCTCCATGCTGCGTTTTTGCAGCGAGACTCGCTGCAGATCCCGGCCCTATGCTTTTAATGGCAGACAAACACGCATCAGGGATGTACATCCCTGCTGCGAGTTTGTCTGCAGCCCTCCCCATTAACCCCCCGGCCGCCGGAGCTGATACTTTACCTGATCCCGGCTCCAGCGGTTCCCGATGTCTTCAGCAAGCCGGAGCGGGGACCAGGTGAAGTATATGCTCCAGCCAGCCGCCCGCAGCCCCGGCCGCCCGATCGCCCCCCCGCAGCCCCGGCCGCCCCCCCGCAGCCCCGGCCGCCCGGCCGCCCCCCCCGCAGCCCCGGCCGCCCGATCGTCCCCCCGTAGCCCCGGCCGCCCGATCGCCCCCCCCGCAGCCCCGGCCGCCCGATCGCCCCCCCCCCCCGCAGCACCGATCGCACGCCCCCCCCGCAGCACCGATCGCACGCCCCCCCGCAGCACCGATCGGTGCTGCGGGGGGGCGTGCGATCGGTGCTGCGGGGGGGCGATCGGGCGGCCGGGGCTGCGGGGGGCGATCGGGTGGCCGGGGCTGCGGGGGGGCGATCGGGCAGCCAGGGCTGCGGGGGGGCGATCGGGCAGCCGGGGCTGCGGGGGGGCGATCGGGCGGCCGGGGCTGCGGGGGGGCGATCGGGTGGCCGGGGCTGCGGGGGGGGCGATCGGGCTGCCGGGGCTGCGGGGGGGGCGATCAGGCAGCCGGGGCTGCGGGGGGGCGATCGGGCGGCCGGGGCTGCGGGGGGGCGATCGGGCGGCCGGGGCTGCGGGCGGCTGGCTGGAGCATATACTTCACCTGGTCCCCGCTCCGGCTTGCTGAAGACATCGGGAACCGCCGGAGCCGGGATCAGGTGAAGTATCAGCTCCGGCGGCCGGGGGGTTAATGGGGAGGGCTGCAGACAAACTCGCAGCAGGGATGTACATCCCTGATGCGTGTTTGTCTGCCATTAAAAGCATAGGGCCGGGATCTGCAGCGAGTCTCGCTGCAAAAACGCAGCATGGAGACTCGCTGCAGACCCGCCAAGTGGGTTTGTAACCTTAATATACTATTTATTTAAAGATATCAAATAATACCACTATACCAAGACCATATATTATCACCATATAGCCATTAACCCCTTCACGTTAGCAATCTGTATATATACGTTCCTACTGCACATACCCTGTGCAGTAGGAATGTACATATACGTTCCTGACTGTGAGGGGTTTGATGTGTGCAGGACCACTACAGTGAGAGCGGCCCCACACACATCAGTGTCCCGAGAGCCCAGCATAATAATGCCTGTTATTAACCCCTTTTAACGCCAAGATCTATAGACATCGCAGTGTTTAAGGTAGTCAGTGACAGGACAAGCTCCTGTCACTGACTGATCAGGACTGTGGGCATCCCGAACGCTTGAACTGACGGGCGGGGTCACTTACCTCCATCCTGTCAGATCAGAGATCTATGAATAGTCTGCTCTGGCATAGTATAGATCAGTAAATGCAATCTAATGATTTCATGTTTTACAGTAAAATAAAAGTGTTTAAAAAAAGTGAATTTTTTTTACAGTATTTAAAAAAAAAACTCATAACCTCCCCCCCCCCCCCAATAAAAGTTTAATATACCTCCTTGCTCATTATAAAAATAAAAATGTTTTAAAAAGAATAAAAAAAAATAATATATTATATATCGTAGCGTGCGGAATTGTCTGATTTACTAAAATATAACATTATTGTTCCCGCAGGGGGAACAGCGTAAACTTAAAAAAAAAAAAAACATGATTGCTTATTTTTTAAAATTATATATTTAAGAAAAAGAAATTTATAAATAGCCATTAAAACTTTTCTTTTACACCAATATGATATTATTAAAAACTAGAGATCATGGCGCAAAAAATAACACCCCCAACCAGCCCTGTAGGCGGAAAAATAAAAGCGCTATGGCTCTTAGAAGGCGGGGAGGAACATTGCAATAATTTGACCCAGAAATCCGTGCATCAATGGGCTCTGTCTTGAAGGAGTTAAATATGACCTCCACACTGTTATTGACCAATGAAAAAGTACTACTTCAGTTACTGACCAAAATACACTATACAATGACCAATATTACCATTAATACCACTATACAAAACAATATAATACCACCACACCATGTCCACTACAGGGTCACAAAAGTATTTTTTTCTTCTATTTAGACATATAAACAAATAAAACTTTCTTCTAAAACCTTTATATTTCTAGAATTTTAGAAATTTGCAATTTTGTATACCATATTTGAAGATGGAATATTACCAATAAATATACTATACAAGCAAAATGACACTGGGAATTATCATGAGTAAAAGTACCTTACTTATCTACTTTGCTAGCCAGTCAGCAGGGAATCAAATATTAGACAGTGCGTGTGGCATAATACTTACACTAAAGGGTTTAAGACCCTAGCAAACTACATTTCAACTTTATCTCCCTGCCTGCTGGCAATAAATGATTCAGTCACAGTGGAAGCCTACACAGTAAAAGACCTGTTATGAATGTTAAGAGCCAAGATGCCATTTCTAAAGATCCTTAATATGCTTTGGTAAAACAATTGCAGATTTAAACAATGACTTTACATTTCACTTTGTGCGTGCGGCGCCGAGGCCGAGAGCTGGGGATGATACCGCAATTAAGGGAATGAATCAACATCAAGTATCACATAAAAGTACATTGCTATTAAATCACAAGAAAATGTGTCACTCAGAACTCTGTGGTTGGAATAGGATATAGTTATAAAACTTTAAGTTAGTATAATATTATAATTATTGGATATTGGGGGAGATTTAACAAACATGGTGTAAAGTGAAACTGGCTCAGTTGCCCCTAGCAACCAATCAGATTCTCCCTTTCATTCCTCACAGATTATTTGAAAAATGAAAGGTGGAATCTGATTGGTTGCTAGGGGCAGCTGAGCCAGTTTTACTTTACACCATCTTTGATAAATCTCCCCCATAAATCCTGTTATCATTTTATTATTTAGTATATCATTTAAATATTTTTGAAGAACAAACATATCATGTAGGTTTTATTGTTCTCCCAAATTTCAGTTTTATTGGGATATTCAGAAGTGGGTAGCACTATGTTAGGACAGGAAACACACGCGCCAATAGGCTTCAGTGACCTCACTGTATGTGGACCTAAATTCACATATTTTGTACCATCTTACTCAGAAGAGCAAATTAAAGGGGTTTTACCAACTCACAAAATTATCTCCATCCACAAAATGGAGCATAAGTGGAGGTCTGAGCATTCGGACCCTAACAAAATAGAGGAAGATTGTCTTCCAAATTAATAGAGCACACCATGCATGTGTGGCCAGTGCTATATTCATTCTCTAGGGGGCTTGCAAACATTGCTGAACACTGAGCTCCCCAGTTAAAGGGGTAGTTCACAAAAAAAAAAAAAATCAAATTAACTGGTGGCAGAAAGTGCCTGAAATTTGTAACTTACTTCTATTTAAAAAAGTCAAGCCATCCAGTGCTTATTAGCTGCAGGAAATAGTTTACTCTCTCCAGTCTGACACAGTGCTCTCTGCTGTCACCTCTGTCCATGTCAGAAACTGTCCAGAACAGTGGCAAATCCCCAAAGGAAACTGCTCTCCAGACCGGAAAGAATACCACTTCCTGCAGGAAATACAGCAGCTGATAAGTACTGGAAGATTTGAGATTTTTTTTTTTATAGAAGTAAATTACAAATCTCTGGCACTTTCTGGCACCAGTTAATTTGAACAAATGTATGTTAAAAAAGAAAGACAAAATACCTAGTAAGTGTATTCTGCTCCACCAATCACCAGAGTAAACTATGATGGCATTACAGGAACTCACCGCCACCACTACCAGGCCTCTTACACCTAGTCCTACAATGCATTTCTTACATAAGTCCAAATCTCAAGCCAAAATGTGGCCAGAACCTACTGATACCCCCATGGCTTCCATCTCAAATTTCTGCAACTTCTTACTAGACTGGTTCTCATCACAACTGAGTACTCAGCTGTCCTATGCAGATTCTCCCCACTGTACAGAGTAGTATATAGGTGACATAACTACTGCCCAAGCATTCGTACATAGTTCCTAGACATAAGCTTAGAATATCTCCACCTGTGAAATGAGGACTTAGAAAACAGTACTAGACTCACAGATCTGTAATTTACCATGATGGCTCTGCTGAAGGAACTAGCCCCCAGCATTCCACTAGAATGGTTGTAAATAGAGAACACAAGTCAATAAATGCCAAAAAGAAAGATGGGACCCTACAAAATATATAGGCTGAATTTCTCTATACTCAAACCAGAGAACAAATGGTGCAAGCAGAACGTACCACCTACTCCTAGTCCATCCAGAAACACACATACCAGCTGTTATCTAACCTGGCTTTCTCCTCTATAGCAAATACTAATGGTCAGACATCTAAAATTCTCAGTTTCTTTAGAAATGCAGTGATTGTTACCGAGTCTCCTATGACATGAGTGGCCAGCCAATATTCTCCCCTGCTTTCATTTTTGTCTTTTTCTTTTCAATCTTTCTCTCTCCTTCCTGTCTAGTTGTCAACAAAAGAAACTGAACCCTCTCATCCAGACTAGCTTGATCTGTTATGTTCTATTTTTTTTCTTTAGTTTTATTTTCTTTGTCTCCCTCTTATGATCACAATTACTATACACATATCAACACCATTTATTATAACGTGCATTTAATCACTTTTTTGCATCTCTGTCTATCATAAAGTACTCCTGCAAAAATAGTCTCATACAGCCAGGGCCGGACTGAGACATAAAATCAGCCCTGGCACTCAAACCTCAGCAGCCCACATACCATATCCTCCCTGATATATTATTGATAGTGTTGTACTAGACATGCTGTAGCGAATTCTGCGCACTACTTCCTAATTATTTGAACCTCACCCTCAACACAAAAAAACAACATAATCTGCTGCATACAGGTGCGGGGGAGGTATAAGTGACAGGACCTTAAGTCCAGTGTAAATTTTTAAAATCATTGGGGGAGATTTATCAAACATGGTGTAAAGTGAAACTGGCTCAGTTGCCCCTAGCAACCAATCAGATTCCACTTTTCATTTTCTAAAGAGTCTGTGAGGAATGAAAGGTGGAATCTGATTGGTTGCTAGGGGCAACTGAGCCAGTTTAACTTTACACCATGTTTGATAAATTGCCCCCATCCTTTTTATTACCAGCTGAAGTTACATACATGGCAATGCTGCAGCTGTCTCTGTGACACTTTAGCTGGTAGTAAAATGGATGATTATTAAAGGAGTTATTGTAGTGCAGTGCAGTTATATCCAGTGACTTACAGGAGGTGTCTTCTCTGCATGAATTGCAAGTGACGTTTTTGCTGAAGTTGTTCTCTTTTTCTTGCTCGGCTATTATGAAGACTTCTCTGGCCACGACTCCTCTTTGTAGGATCTACCAGACAAACAGTATAGTCTGGGCACCCCTAACAAAAGGGCCACTCAAATTTTGGATGTGACCCTATTATTAAAACATAGCGTTTATTAATACCCAATAAAAGAATAATTTTAACATGAAGATTTATGTGATACTATTAAAAATACACTCATGGTCACCCATATATGAAGTGTATGCCTATACTGTAGTAGCTGCAGGCTACTATGCAAAGAACAATACTGATAACCCAGTCCTATATTAAAAGCGGCATGTCAACTAGTTTGACTTTGCAAAGAGCGTCTGACATAAGCCCTCCTTCTGAATTTGCCCCCCTCCTCCTGATGACGCTCCATGTGGAGAGGTTATGCTGAATTAGATAAACATGTCCGCTTTCTTCCCATAACAGCACCACATTTGTCCTCAGTTTGGGTGTGGTACTGCAGCTCCAGGGAAGTGAATGGAATGGTAATACCACACACAACCTGAGAAAAAGGGTGGCACTGTTTTTGGAAGAAAACAACCATATTTTTCCAATTCTGGATAATCCCTTTAATTTCAAAGCAATGATTATGACCATAAAGTTACTACAAGTGTGTGCAAATAGCCATTCTAATATCAAGTTTAATTGAACACAATTAACCGTAAAAAAAAACAAAGCAGCTACTGTGCGGCATGGCAAACATACATACATACATACATACATACATATATAAATACTGTGCATATATACATATATTCATATTTATACAGACATACACACTGTGCATACGTACATATATATATATATATATATATATATATATATATATATACAGACATACACACTATGGATAGATACATACATATATACAGACATACACACTGTACATACATACATACATATATATATATATATATACATATTTATACAGACATACACACTGTGCATACGTACATATATATATACATGCATACATACACACTGTGCATAAATATATACATACATACAGACATACACACTGGATAGATACATACATATATACATACATACACACTGTGCATACATACATACGTACATACTGCACTATATACATATATACATATATATATATATATATATATATTTATACAGACATCCACACTGTGCATACATACATATATACATATTTATACAGACATACACACTGTGCATACAGACATACACACTGCATACATATATATATATATATATATATATATATATACATATATACACATACAGGCATCCACACTGTGCATACATACATATATACATATTTATACAGACATACACACTGCATATATATTATATATATATATACATACAGACATCCACACTGTGCATACATACATATATACATATTTATACAGACATACACACTGTGCATGCATACATATATACATACAGACATACACACTGCATATATATATATATATATATATATATACACACACAGACATCCACACTGTGCATACATACATACATACATACATATATACATATTTATTTATTTTTTCTCAAATCAGGTTTTATTGTTTTATCAGAGAAATACAGGGTACAACTATCCAGTACAGAGTGGAAAGTGATATAGGTACAAGTGCATTGATCAACATACAGCAGCAAAAACATAAAGCATGTATTTATGCATATAGGGTATAATTAACGCAGCCTGTAATAATGCAGAGAGTGATAATATATACATATTTATACAGACATACACACTGTGCATACATACAGACATACACACTGCATACAACTGCATACATAAATATATATATACACATACAGACATCCACACTGTGCATACATACATATATACATATTTATACAGACATACACACTGTGCATACATACATACATACAGACATACACACTGTATATACATACAGACATCCACACTGTGCATACATACATATATATACATTTATACAGACAAACACACTGCATATATATATATATATACATACAGACATCCACACTGTGCATACATACATATATACATATTTATACAGACATACACACTGTGCATACATACATAAATACAGACATACACACTGTATATACATACAGACATCCACACTGTGCATACATACATATATACATATTTATACAGAAATACACACTGTGAATACATACATACATACATACAGACAGACTTTACACACACAATACACATACTGTACACATTGTAAACTTGAACAGTCACTTACTTTCATAAATAACCTGCTTAAATCTCAGGTGCAGACAGGTCCCCCCTTCCTACTGACAGCCAGCAGCGTGCTCCCCTCCCCCCTCTGCACCGACAGCAAAGCAGGAAGAAAACAAAGTCCCTGTGAGGGAGCAGGGAGAGTTGGTTGGGTCCTTACACTGGCGGACAAGGGGAGGTGGCACCAGTGCCCTATGTTAGCAGCAAAGGCACCCCCTCTGAGCGACACCTCAGCCAGCCCCTTACAGCAGCAATAATACCTCGTAACAGCCCTGTCGGCTCCAGTCATCAGCAGACAGCCCTGCAGGGGGCAGCAGCTTCCTCTCCTCCTGTAATCTGCTCCTCTGCAGCACGTCCAGGAAGTGACGTCAGCCGTCAGAGAGCAGGTTATAGGAGACAGACATGCCTGCGCGGCATGTCTGCTACACATCCGGAAATAGGGGCAGAGCAGCCCTATGTTGTTGCGGGGGGGGGGGGGTGGAACCAGGGGGAATATGCCGCCCAGCCCGAACTGGCAGAGGCCGAGTGAACAGCGTGGCCGGTGGCCGCGATGTTCTCTCAACCACTGCAGGGGGCCGATGCAAGTCTGCAGCGGGACTGGCGGCCCCACTGACTGGTAATCTTGGCGGCCCAGCGGGCATTTGCCCGCTCCGCCAGATTACCAATCCGGGCCTGCATACAGCTATATTGACCTAAAGATGTCTACATCAAAGAAAAAAAATCTTTTGTTTCTTACTTTTACTTTGTTTGTTTTAGAATTAGATGCTAAATGGAAATAAAATATATACGTTCCTTCCTCACTGCCCCTCCACCTGTCACCATTCCACCTTCCAACACTTCCAGGATTAGTTGCTTGCTCGGCCAATTCATGGCCTCGGTGGTATTCCACATCAGCCACTGAGTGGCTAAGCAGACAACTGCATGTGCCGACCCGGAACCAGAAGCTCTGTGAGAATGACGGAGGCAGAGGGGTGAGGAAGGTAAGGGACCTTTTAGATGGCCTGATATAGGGCCGTCTACAGAAGCAAATGTGCACCAATCAGTGAGTTTGCAGTGCCTGTATGTGGCACAACTAATCAAGTGGCCGGGCCATACAAACAATCCATGTATCCTTTGTGCAGCCACCTAAATACATTGCTATCAGCCGTACATCTTCTGTTGCACAGGGAGATGTGCGGCCAGTAAACATTGATTATTGGCCTGCTTAAAAGATGCGATCAGCCAACGATTGAGCAGTTTCCCTCTTCTTGGTCAATCATTTAGTGACTGACCAAGAAGATTGGTCAATCACTTAGAGCAGGACTCTCAGCCAATCACTGACTACGATGAAACACTACTGCAGTCAGTGACTGGCCAAGTTGGAAGATCCTGCTCCGAGCACTCATCTTGGAAGAATTTTATTTGAGATGAGCCATGGAGGACCTGAAGAGGAGAACTGGGGCTGCAGTGGGACCAGCAGTAGGTCTCAGCACTATATAATTAATGGGATATCCCAGAATATCCCATTAAAGTAAAATAATGGCCTTGCTGTCAAGGGGAAAATTTTAATCTTAAAATTAAATTTGTGTTTACAAAACTATGAAAAATTATCCAAGTGCAAATTCCGCAGTAGATGGTTAAGCCTTTATTTAATGTACATGCAAGTATGAATGATCATAGTAAGGATGTTAGACAATAAATACATTTCTTTTTGAGACTTTAAATAAGTGTAGAATGTCTACATAGTTTTATTCACTTTGTACGCATTGCTGAAATATACAAATGTAGCAAAGTAAATTAGGTTCAGACGCTTAAATAATGCATAAGAAAACTTTATATCCTGTTGGCATTAATAATAAAACACATTGGTGTGAAATTTTCAATTGAAATAATGTTTTATTTACACTGTTCTTCATAAAGATAGATTTTAATCTACACCAGCAAACATGCAAATTTCTTTGGTTCTCCATATCTTGATTTTAATAAGGAATGACGCTTATTAAGTAAAATGTTTTATTTTGTAAGTAAAATTATTATTTTTTTTTTTTTTCAAAAGATAGATGATAGCCATACAGATGGATGGGTAGAAACCGGTAACTAAGAGGAGGAGGCAGAATATGTGCCCCAGGTGCAGTCGGGTTTGAGGGCTGTGGTAGCAGTAGATTGATCAGGCAGCATTTTTCAGCCAGTGTTATAATCACAGCAAAGGCAATAGCCAGGGGTGTAACAATAGATGCATTGTGGTTGCAGGGATTACAACCTCATTCAGGCCCACCATGGAAAGGAAGGCCCACCTGGGTGAAAGGGAACAAATCAACACGATTGTGCTGATATGGTTCCCTGCTGCACAGTAAAGAAAAAAGTAGTTTTATTCCGGAGAGCAACTAGTCAATTAGACCCACTAACGGGTCTCTCTGCCTGTCAATCATACCCGAAGAGCGCACTGACAGGGAGAGAGCTGTGACTAGTTGCCACCACTGTCCTGACCTTGTGCGGCGGAATAGAAAAAAATGTTCCCTGTTGTACAGCTACCGCTGAAAATGTGGCAGGTAGCCTTTGGGACTTGCACAGTAGATCTATACTGTGCCACTGGGAACCATATCAGCCCAATTGTGCTTATTTGTTCCCTTTAAATAATTAATTAAACAATCAATTAATCAGATGGGTGATTTATAAAAATGACCACAAAACACTGCTCGCTCAGCCAATCAGTGACTGAGGTGAGACACGGGTTGTTCCTGTAGTGTTATTTGGTGAACCTGAAATTAATGTAGTTTTCTTCATCTCTAGTGATGTCACACTGACCCAGGACCAGAGGAGACCAAAGGCTGACAGTCAGCGGTGGCGCTGCAGCGGTAGGTACTGGGACAGGAAACTATCACTTTATTGTTATGTCTCCACCATTCCCTGCCCTTTCTGTTTTTTGCCCAGAGTACCCCTTTAAGGACAAGTTAAGAGAAAAATGGCACTCTCCAGTAGTCTAGGATAAATTTACAGCGCCTATTCTTCACAGTGAAAATGGCATCCACTAATGGTCAATTCTAGAAGAAGCAATGTAATCTTAAATAACTATAAGATATTCCATGGTGTTGTGCAGAGATTATCATTGCTCACATTAGTCTGTGTCCTCAGAAAAGTTCACATTTCCATATCACAGAAACAAACACTCCAGAGTGTTCATAATGTAGTAGAGGAAATCCATGCATATATTTTACACAGTTGGATGAGTTAAAATTGTGTATGAAGTTATTTTCCTACATACAATAGTTGACCCAGAGGAAGGCATAACCCACTCTTGAAAGACTAAGACCAATTTGTCATCCTGTTAAATGTTGTTTATATTAAAGGAGAAGTAACATGAAAGGACAAAAACTGCAGACTGGCGTGGGGGCAGGACTCACTTGTCCTCATGCCACCGATGCACTGCTCCCAGGTTTCGTCACGTACCCAGCTTCACAAGCTGAAACATCACGGTCGCCCGTTTAGCCAGTCTGTTACTGGGGCGGTGTCCTTCCCCAGTCACTGATTGGCTGAGCAGACAATCACTCAGCTAGCAGAGCTGCAAGTCAATGGCTGAGTTCAGTTCTTTATTATTTTCCTGCCCCTACCAGCCTGCATGCAGTTTTTGTCCTTCCATGGGACTTCTCCTTTATGGCATGTGTCCACTTCTAGGATTCAGAAAGGGGTTGCACCGTGACCCTGCTTAGAATCCCGCCGCTATCGGCTGCTATGTGCAGCTGGGGACCGCGGCTATCAGAGGGCACGGGTGATAGCCCACACCCACTTATTAAGACAGTTAAATGCAGCTGTCATAACTGACAGCTGCATTTAAATGCCTGCTGCAGCCTCATCCCTGGTGTCTAGTGGCGAGATCTCCCCTCCGTGATGTAATCACGGGAGGGAGATCCCTTCTTTTTAACTGTCCGGGCCTCAGCGTCTGACATGTCCCAGCACATACCCAGCTTCATGAGCTGAAACATTACTTTTTGTTTGAAATACCCTAAAGGAAGAAATATGGTAGTATCAGATGAACGTGACCACTATGTTGAATAAGATCTACCAGTCTTCTGTGATAAGTGTTTCACAGTTTTCATAGGCAACTGCTTCAAATGATGTTTCACATCATCAGCCGACAAAGAATGAATCTCCCTGATTAATATTGCATGCTAGTATATCATCAGAGCTCGCTCTAGGTTGACTCTTGGGCACTAAAGGCCCCTTTATGCCCCAGTTACCCCCGGTTACAGCCACAGTTACTGAAATAGGACACTGCTGCGACTGCTAATTGGCTAAGTAAGCAATTCCATGAGCCAAGCCAACCATAGAAGTGATGTGGAATGGGACTGGGATTCCATGAGAACGGCAGCAAGAGAGGGGCAAGGAAGGTTAGTAAAGGAGTAATAAGCCCTGTATTTCTTAGCGCCTGTCTGAGCAGAACAATAAAAAATGTTCTCTGGAATATCCCATTTAATTATTTGGTTGCCTTCCATCCAATTGTCTTATAGCTCTTTACTTAAAAAAAAAAAAAAAAACTTTACTAAATATAACCACACCGTAATGTATATTATTCTAAAACTGTTCTTTCAGGTTGTACCCAGCAGTGTGGCATCTATAACTAGATTTCCAAGGGGACTTTCATAACCCAGTTGGAAACTGGTTAATTAGGTTTTATACTTTTTTTGGAGTCTGACAAACAGATAATTTCCATGCCACATTGCCTATTGTATTACAAATGACTCGTGTTCTTTTCATTTGCTGGGTTCTACAGCTCCATTATCTCTCAAGATGTTCAGAATTCATTTCTAATTAATAAGTAACATTCTTCTGCTTCATATTTGTAATACTTATCTTGGTGGGTTTTTCCTAATAATTAGTTTCACATTGCTTTTCCTTTTCCGGGAAGAATAAACATTTTTAAATATATCTGTTCCAAAGCTTGTTCTCAAGAAAAGTACATTGCAATACAACATATTAAATAGCTTATTCAGTGATTGCTCTTAGTATGGTGTAAACATTTTTTTATTCAATATACATGTAGCAGCACAGTCAAGCAGAGCATCTGTGACTACTGCTTTCCCTGAATAGCCATAAGCACCAAAGTAAAGACATTGCGGCATCTATAGACTACTGCTTCCCCACGTTGACAGGGTAACATAATTGGAAATGATAAAAATCGAAACAAATAAATCATCAGAACATGAACAGTATTATTAGCCAGGTACTGTAAGAAAAAAATGCTTCTTGCCAATGGATAACCTATATTGCACATATGACCCTCCGTCCAAACCAGGAACGTGATTACTCTATGCTCTTAATCCAAACATGTAAGAGTAAAAGTGTCTGTGGGAATAAACAGAAAGCAACATTAAAGAAGTCGCCTGACCATCTCCTAATCATAGACAAAAAATGTAAAATCATTATGACAATTATGGTGACTTGCAAAATCATTCAATTCACTTGTTGACAATTTAAGTTCCATTTTATAAGGAAAAATATTAGAAGGGCTGACCTAATACTAGGGCCTTATTAATAGCTGCTGCTGCCCTAGGCACTAAGGCTATACTGTGACTGGATAACACCGCCACACCAGACCTGAACAATACCGCCATACTGTGACTGGATAACACCACCATACTGTGACCGGATGACACTGCCATACCAGACCTGACCAATACCACCACACCCCTCCCCCCCCCCTCGAAAAGACACCAGATCTACAGAGAAGTTTGAACGGAAGGTGAAAGACTAAAAAAATAAATAAATAAATAAATAAATAAAGTTGTTTACTTCCACCTGCTCCTTGGTGCTTCCCCCCTGCAAGGTGCTGCGCTGGACCTAGGGTGCCTAGTGGTAACTATGGCCCTGTCTGGTACTGCTCTGCCCATTGCGCATTGGGTTCCATAGATGTATATTAGGGTCCATCTCCTGTAGTAAGATCCTGAAGTTACCCCGTGTCAGTCACTTGCAGATAAAATCGGTGCTCACCAGCTCTGGGGTTCCAGGGCAGGTGCTAGCGATCACCAACAATTGTGCGACACACCCCTTTCCTCTGGGTCTCTCCCTAAGGAAAGGATATCCATCTTTTGTTCCTTGGTTGCCCTTTGTCAGTATAGAGCAGGGTGCTGGCTGGCTGCTGAATGGCTTATCCCAGTGGAGCATGAATGGACTGAAAGTCTCCATACTGTACATCTTTATAATGCTTTCCTTGAGGGGAGTTCCCTTTAAGCTGCATGACAGGGAAGCCCCACCCACTGCTGCCAGCCACCCGCACAGCCAGGGGTCTCGGACCTGCGGCTGGCAAAGACTGGCAAAGCGAGAAGCTATTGGCTCCCCGTTGTGCCAATCTCTCTTGAAGCTACAGGCCGCATTCTGCCTCTGGTCACAAGAGGTCATTCCCTCTCCCATTGCACTGGTGGCACAGAAGTGACATCCAGGGAGAGGTAGAAGATGCCAGAGGTACAAGCCAGGTGAGCATGTGTGTTTTTTGTTTGTTTGTTTCACATGGCTGGTGTGCCCCCTTGAGGTGGGGGTGTGTGGGTACCATGGTAGGTGCTAACTAACTACAGATATGCCAAACATGGGGGATGCTATCTGCTGGGAGGGGGTGTATGTAACAGGGAGATTATCTACTCCATTGTGGGATACTACATACCTAAGGGGGCTATCTGCCAGGGGGATACCCACTGGGAAGGGTGTTGCTACCTACCTGGGGGGGATTACCTACATAAGCTATTCTACATACTAGGGGCTTACTCTTAGGTAGTTACATACAGGGGATGCCTACCTATCACTATATCCACTAAATTTAATTTGCTATGCTACATTAGCTTTTAGACTAAGGCACTGTCATTCCTGTGTGAAGGGTTTGCCCAACATTGCCTAAGCACTACCCAGCAATCTTGCTCAGCAGTGGCTGAAGTCATAGAGAGAACATTCTAGCTTAAAACAAGAGACGTCTTAGTATTGATTGACATACATATGATTACAAAGGGCACTGGTTCACTTGAAATAACACTAAAAACAGGATATTTAAATTGTAAGAATATTTAATAAGAAAATTTGTCAGTATAATGCTGCATCTTTGGAGGCCGACTGGAATAGCACTAGTCTTTGTTATGTAGTACAATAATAGCTGACACCTAAAGACGAATTGCAAACATAAAAATATGACTAATGGGAAATAATAACAACAAAAATAGGCATTTAAGTAGGAAGCCGACAGCCAAACGGATAAGATAAAAATAAGCGTACAGGATAGCTAATTGATGATGTCTGCATGGCCGAGCACAACGATTAATGTAAATAAGGCCAAAGTTTTATTATATGCGTCAATGTTCAGTAACATATACAAATAGATTCTTTGCAGGAAGATCAAAACGATCAATAAAGGTTAGACATTAAGGAGAAAACAATTTTAAATGTCACACAAAGATGTCTGGCAAAAGGTATACTTAGAAGTAACGAACAAGCCGAAAATGTTAATGGCCTGGTAGATTTATCATTGATGGTAAAAGGAACATATTGCATTTCCTTTGTGCAGGAGCACACTCTACAGGTAGACTTACCTTACATTTACATTTAAATAATATTCAGAAATATATCTGGAAGAGCGTGTATAATCCATGTGCTTTCTCATGTAAATCTAATAGTCCAAGATACTTTGGCGGATATACATATACATCAGTAATAGTTGCTCTGAAAGCAGAAAAACTTCAGTTAAGATTTGATTTCCTCCAAGTTTATATCCACGACAAAAATTTGAATAATGCTGAATCTTCCTATAGACCTCTCAGTAAATAGACACAAAGCGCAGGTTTGTCAAAGCTTAAAGGCAGGGTTTTTTTTCCGTTTCATATTTTGGATATGGTTTTATATATACAACATTTATTGCAAATAACATTGTTTTTCATTGAACTAACTAGTACATCAAACAAATCAGGACTGGAATCAGTACCAGGTAAGCCTGCAAAGATGCCAGGGTGCCCTGGGCTTCAGGGCATACAGTATTTTGACACAGAACGCCGGCATCAAGGGACTGACCCCACACGTCTTGACATCACCATGCAGGCACACCTATAACCGCAGCCGCATTTACTCATCAGGACAGGTTCAAGACAAGACCAGCTTGTGCCTTCTCTCCACTTTACTGCGACACCACAGGAGGATATTTCAGAGAAATAGGAAGAAAGTCATGGCGATATACTAAATATTGTTTAAAGTCTACATGCACTATTCCGCTGGGACATTATTCCAAACTCCCTGAGGAACCTAGCTTATTGTGAGGGAAACGAGTCGGAGAGGAGTACATGCCAAAAAAAGACGTGCCAATAATGGATATTAACTTAACATAATAGCCTGTAATTTATATGTACACACATGACTTTTTTAAAAGCTATATAGATCCTCTATACAGTGTTTTAATATATATATATATATATATATATATATATATATATATATATATATATAATTCCATATAATTCCTGCATCAATAATACAACAGCAATGCTTTATGTGTATGTGTATGGTGATACTAGATTTAATCACTGTGATATTTTTTATATGTCATCTAATTCATTGATTGTGGTTATGATGGCAAAAGGCACTATTATAGATTTTTGCACATATGCACTTTATTGTTTTGTATGATAAGATGTTATCCAGTGCTAGGGGTTATCCAGTGCTACAAAAACATGGCCACTTTCTTTCAGAGACAACACGACTTTTTTCTCCAGTTCAGGTGTGGTTTGCAATTCAGCTCCATTCACTTCAATGGAACTGAGCAGCAAAACCCTGCCCAAGCTGGAGACAAGAGTGGGGCTGTCTCTGGAAGAAAGTGGCCATGTTTTTGTAGCACTGAATAACCCCTTTAAAACCACAATATTTTGTAATTTGAGATGTGTTTTCCAGCCCTCCCCGTAACATGCGCAGTTTCCCCAGAAGTAATGGCATTATTAGATATAAATAGCAGGAGAGACAGGAGTATAGACAGGCCCTCTGAGGAAGCAGAGGAGCCGCGAAACCTGGCTCTTCACCACACTATTTGGATCATTGTATCTGCTAAACTACAGGTTGGTGCTTATCGCTCCTAGATGTTTGGGTTTAAAGCGAATGTACCATAGAACGACGCCGGGACAGAGAAGCCAGTGCCACAGTCCTTTTTTTGAACCGCGCCCTGGTTCCCACGTATGGCACAGCTCTCTTCCGGGGACAGGCTGGGGGTGAAGCATTGGAGGGGGGTCGGCCTGCCACCAGTGGAAGGAAACCCCTGCCCCTCTATGCAGCTCCCTTGATTCTATAAAATAAAAGTTAAAAAAAGAACTGCATCGTTGCCACCATTCTATCCATGTGCAGAACTTAAAGCTGATGGTATATGCGCTTTAACTTCCCACAAGCCCAAGTCTTAAAATCCCCATAGGTTATACTGCATCCCCCAAAAAAACAGGGCTAGTGCATTCTCCCCCACCAATCACAGCATAAGACCTAGGAGTGCTAACCAGGTTGCAGTTTCATAAGCAAGGGTTAAGGACAGGGCGACTGCAGGTTTTTGAGGGCTCTTGGGCGACAGAGCCTCAGCGGGCCCCTCATCCATCCATCTACCATGCACAATCACTTGAGACCCCACTAACATACACAAACATCCATTACTGACACACACTTACTGACACACACATTACTGACTGACACACACACACACACACACTTACTGACTGACACACATTACTGACAAATATTACTGACTGACACACACTTACTGACTGACAAAAAATTACTGACTGACACACTTACTCACTGCAAAGTTACTATCAGCCGCAATTTTGTCGGGACTGTCTCGGTTTTGTGAAGACAATCCTGGCAAAATCATGTCCCAGGAAGCCCCAACCGGGCCGCCCCCCCCCCCCCCCCCCCCCTATGCCTCAGCGGCACCACAGTCTGTTCCCTCCTCTGCCCCAGACCAGCATGTTATGAGGTTCGGCAGCTGCTGTGGTGAAAAATTGTGTCACACAAATTCAGTAAACCAACAGTGAAAATGGCCAAAAAAACCTCAATTTTCTCACGGTATCACGTTACTAAATCAGCCCCATTGTGTGAACATAGCTTCAAGCCTTTTTGACACAGTCCATAAAAAGATCTTTTTAGTAACAGATTTTATCAAAGTCTATTCACTTATAAATTACTTAAGTATCATATCTCTATAGCTGAACTAACCCATTTATTCAGTATATGTAGCTAGCTGTATCCTCTGAGCTTTAGAAACAGAAAATTCCATATGTAATCATTTACTTATTTACCTACAGATTGTTTCCGGCACATACAGTACCAGAGGTGATACAAACTTTACAACAAAAAGAAATAAAATTCTATATGTATTACCATGTTAAACTTATCTCCAACTTTCCTTATCAAAGGCAAAAATATGCAAAACTCAGAGGAGGCATATTACTTCACAGTGGAGATTATGGAAAGTGCCCCTACCTACTTTTAAAATAATAGGCATGTTTGTTTTAAAATCCTAAGTCTCATTCTGTCACAGCGAGGGAAATTGGGATTGCACTGGGTTGCACAGTTCTACAACTGTAACCTGCTGCGTGAAGATATGAAAGCAGGATTAAGGAAAGCATTGTTTTTATTAATTTAACAAGTTCCATTGTAAGATAAAATGCACACAAGAAAATTGCTGGACTCCGGACTGTAAACTGTGCAGATTACATAGGAATAACAGCGCTTTTCAAATAACATTGCAACCTTATGTTTTGCTATGAATGAGGAGAGATGACCTTTGAGATGAAATGAACAGAATAAAAGAGTCACAAAGTTAACATGGATTTTTATATAAGTATTGATGTCGGATCAATTTGCTAACCGAGTTATACGAAGCAGAGAAGGACTTTATAATTCCTGGTATTTAAATCATGATTGAAGAGAAAACACATCAAGGAAACAAACAATATATCCCATGACTAGTAATAAAGATGCAGCTAAAGGAAATAAATTGCTGTTGCCAGGGGCTTTTTATAGATAACGGTTGTTCAGTCACACGCGCCAATATTACAAGTAGAAAGGAGCAGATTTATTCAGAACTTATTGGATTTGTTTAAAATTTTACAAATTTGGATTATTTGGAATTTTTGTTGTGCGTCTCCAGTAACTGTATACAGGAGTCCCTATGTGGTGTTGACTATGGGTGTTTTTCTTGTCTTTATACACCTAGGTAAAACTAGTTCACCCAGGTGCCACAGCTAGTGCAGTTAGTTGCTGTGCCCTTTACCAGGCACAAGGTATTTATGTACAGCTGCACTTTACGATTTAGAAAGTTTAGCTTGTTTTTTACATTCTCTCACACACTTCCTGTCCCACGGCCCTAGATACGTTAGGGGTTTCCTGGACAGCGTAGAACAGAATTGTGGAGTAGTTAAGAGAGGAGTCAGAACAGTTCCAGTGTGAGAGACTACAATAGTCACTGCCCTGTTGAACCTAGACCCAGGGTAACCTGCAAAATAGAAAACACCCTTGCCTACGCCATGGATTCTTCACTTCAGGACAGTTCCCCTAGGAAAGAGAGGCAGTGGGACTGATCCGCAGTAGAGCACAGATGCAAGTTAGCCGCTCTCTACTGACTACACTCGGCTACATGGGAAAACTTCTGCTAGTTAGCTTCACTCAGAGACAGAGGCCTGGGACTCGTACTACCTCACTCGTACTACCAATACTGTGTAGGCAGAAGGCGGTCAGATTATGCAGCCCCTAACTACTGCTACTGTTTATTTATACCCCCAGCTAATGTTGAGATATCTACTGTTGTATTGCACTTTATAACCAAAGCACTGTTATATTTTTGTATTGCACTGAAGATATTTTTCAAGTAAAGTTTAAGCCTGTTTAAAGTGGGACTCATCCCTGTCGCTGCACACTACACCTCACTACCAAAGTGAGTTCTACAAAAGGTCTGGTGCTCATGTGTTCGGGGATGGGTATTACTATTTCAGCACCAGTATCCAGTGCGCAGGGCCATGGCACCTGTTTCTGTACTTACCGAGCAGCAGGTATACATGGCATGCTTTCTGCTCAGTTCACAGATCTCCCCAACTCAGTGAACGTATGTCATCTGAAGGTAAGTTGCAACGCTGTGGGTGCCCTGGCCCAGCAAGTGTCGATTGAGCAGAATGCATCCTGTTCAACATGTAGTTTTGATAGTGCCCTGTAGTGCACAAAAAAAATTACATATAGGCATATGAACTCCTGTCCTTTTGAAAGGAGTCCCTGCTGCTTTAGAGTAAGCAGTGATGTGATGTGCAGTGCTGCTTGCTGTCTTACACAGAAAGGTAAGTGACAATGCTATGCATCCCCTAAAGGGAATCTGTCAGCTGTAATTCAGGTTCCAAACTGCTGACACTGTTATATGACTTTCAAGGAGATCACAGAGACACATGGTTCCTTTCACATATCCAGTTTAACTTCAAGGTAGGGATGGTCCGAACCGAGTTCGGTTCGGGTTCGTACGAACCTGAACTCTCGGCAATGATTGCCGCTGTCTGCCCTCTCTGTGGAGAGGGTGGATACAGCGAGAGGACCACCTGGAAAACTGGGATACAGCCATAGCCATAGGCTGTATCACAGTTTTCCAGGCGGTCCTCCCGCTGTATCCACCTGCTGCACGGAGCGGGCAGACAGTGGGAATCTGATGCCGAGCGTTCGGGTTCATACGAACCCGAACCTTGGCAGTTTCGGACCATCCCTACTTCAAGGACATAGAAAAATGTTTTTATTCTCTGGCACAAAAATTCAAAGAGAATTTTCCAAGCTGCTAATCCGCTGCAGGCTGGAATGCCTGTCTCTCTCCCCCTTCCCTGCTTAATTGCCACCCGAAAGCTGGGTCCCAGGCAGACTCAGGTATGGGAGAGGGAGTAAGGAGGTGTTACGGCTTGCTGCACTTCAGGAGCTCAGGAAAGCCCCTTTGACTCTCTGTACTATAGAATTAAAGCATTTTTCTACGTCCTGGAAGCACAGACAGATATGTGAAAGGTACCATGTATTTCACTGACCTAACAGCTATTTATAAATGTTAGCAGTTTGGAACGTGAATTTTTTTCACTCCTTAATTGACACACATTACAAAGTTATATAACGTTATAATGCGTTTACACGAATCGATCGTTTAACGATTTTGAAGCAACAATTTGGTTTTCATAACGATCAGCATTTAGACAAACAAATCATTAGAAAAATTAGTAAGAAAAATCGTTATTGCGATCGTTTTTAAGATTGCTTAAGCCCATCTTTTACATAGGGTGAATCTTTGAAAGACTGTTTACACGAAGCGATCTGCGCATTTTTAACGAACGACGATTTGAGAACATGCTGAAAGATCAAAATGAACGATTTTTCACTCGTCGCTTGATAGTTTGCTGTGTTTACACGGAACGATTATTGCTCAAATGTGATCGTTATTGCGAAAATTCAAACGATAATCATTCTGTGTAAATGCAGCATTAGGTGTGTTAATTAACTTTCCGGCCCCGTGCCACACCTCTCCCCCCGGGAATCTTTATAAAGAAACTAGGGCAAAATTGCAAATTTTTTGTCACATCAAATCCAGAAAAATTGTAATAAGAATTAGAAAGAGCAGATCATGGCGCAAAAAATGACACCTCACACAGCCCCATAGACCAAAGGATTAAAGCGTTATAAGGCTGGGAATAGAGAAATTTGAAACACATTTATTTTTATTAATTTTTTTAAGTTTTTAATTTTTTTAAAGCTGTTAGATAAAATAAAAGTCATATAAATTGCATATTGTTTTAATCGTACTGACTTGTGGAACATAGATAACATGTCAGTTTTACCATAGGGCGAACCGCGTAAACACGAAAACAACCACCCACCCCAAAATTAAAACAAATTCCTTTTTTTATTTTCAATTTCACTGCACAAAGAATTTTTTTTCTGGTTTCAAAGCATATTTTGTGGAAAAATTAAGTCATCCACTGTAAAGTACAATTAGTGGCGCAAAAAACAAGGGCTCATATGGGTCTGTAGGTGAAAAAACGCAAGCGCTATGGCCTTTTAAGGCTGGGTTCACACTACGTATATTTCAGTCAGTATTGTGGTCCTCATATTGCAACCAAAACCAGGAGTGGATTAAAAAACACAGAAAGGCTCTGTTCACGCAATGAGTGGATGGCCGCCATATAACAGTAAATAACGGCCATTATTTCAATATAACAGCCGTTGTTTTAAAATAACAGCAAATATTTGCCATTAAATGACGGCCATCCACTCAATTTTAACATTGTGTGAACAGAGCCTTTCTGTGTTTTCAATCCACTCCTGGTTTTGGTTGCAATATGAGGACCACAATACTGACTGAAATATACGTAGTGTGAACCCAGCCGAAGTTAACAAGGAAAAAATGAAAATGCAGAAACGAAAATTAGCCCGGTCCTGAAGGGGTTAAGCTATAAACAACTTCACTGTGACTACAGGAGACTACTTTTCCCATCATCACCATCATACCCGCTAGGCCTCCATTCACCACACAGTCTGCCCCCGGGCTGCCACAAACTGTCTGTTTTTGTTCATTATACAGTATCATGTGATCATATCACGAGAGTAAAAGTTCAAGATGTATTCCTACAGGAACAAAGCATTTCCCACTCAGGAATAAACATTGTACTAAATATAGAGAGAACTTTTGTACTAAGAAAGGAGGGTAGGGACAAAAATCTAGAGTATTCCTTTACATAATTCACAAAATAATAAAATAATATATATTATAATAATATAAATCTAAAAATATAAAATATAAAAATATATTTTTTTTACAACTGAATTTGGTGCAGAAAAAAATCTTTTTGGTTAAGTAGGTTGAGGATATTCATGAATGATGTTAAACCAAACATTGCCGGGAGGGATTTTTATACTATTCGTAATTCTTTTCTAGACAGATCATACCCCCTACAGTACACCTTGCCTCCATTTCCTTTCTTTCTGACAATGTGAGTTTCAATGATATTTGGAGATATTGTTACCCAAAAACTGCTGGAATAGGCATTTTACTTTCTATTCCTCAGTACACAATTGGGGAAATTTCTTAAAGAGGCAATGTCACGACAAAAATAATTGTCAGAGAGACATTTCAAAAGGTTTGTTCCATCAGGGTCTGAGTGCTCAGTCCGTGACCGATGGAGCCGAGAGAATCCTGTGCTGAGAGCAGTCCTCTCCCAGCTCTGTGTCATATGAGGAGACACAATCGATGAAGTTTGCTGCGTACGGTTTTGTGAAAGAGAGATTTTAACCCCTTCTTAACTGTGAGCCTGGTGAACTGGTTTCAGAAAGTTATATAGATTTGTAATTTACATCTATTTAAAAATCTCAAGTCTTTCAATATTTATTAGCTGCTGTATGCCCTGCAGGACATATTGGGGGAGATTTTTTCAAAGGGTGTAAAATTTAGACTGGTGCAAACTACCCACAGCAACCAATCACAGCTCAGCTTTAGGCAGTGCTGAAAGGAAAGCTGAGCTGTGATTGGTTGCTGTGGGCAGTTTGCACCAGTCTAAATTTTACACCCTTTGATAAATCTCCCCCATTGTCTTCTTTCCAGTCTGGCAGTACTCTCTGCTGCCGTCTGTCCAGAGCAGTAGCAAATCCCTATAGAAAACCTCTCCTGCTTTGGACAGTTCCTGTCATGGACAGAGGTGTCAACAGAAAGAACTATGTCAGTCTGAAAAGAAAACAACATTACCTGCAGGACATACAGCAGTTGATAAGTACTGGAAGACTTTATTTTTTTTTTAACAGAAGTAAATGAAAAATCTATATAACTTTCTAAAACCAGTTGATTTTAAAGAAAACAAATTGCTGGGGTAATAGCCATCAGTGAACTATTGTTTGGCTACCAGCTGTGTCTCCCAAGACACAGAAGTTCTCTATAGGGAGGTGTAAGATATAGCTCTGGCAGCAGCTTGTGTCTCCAAAAACAATAGGATTAAGTAGTGAAATTCCATCACAGCCGACTCCTATCTCCACCAAAATCATCTGTCACTAGAGTCACAGAAAAAGCCGATGGAACAGCGGTGCGCGGCGGGCGACCGACGATTTGAGAAGTGCAGCATCATACATTACCTGGCAGGGCTTCTCGTCCGCTCTGTCTTCCTCCACGAGTCCTGCGCACTCTAGCTTCAGAATGGCCCGTCAGCTGACGGAGCGCTCAGCCAATCACAGGCTGGGACCGCCGCGGTGAGCGCGGTGGCTGTGAGTGCGCGGGACCCGGGGAGGAAGACAGAGCGGAGGAGAAGACCTGCTAGGTAATGTATGATGCTGCAAGGGCTGCAAGGACATCAGTAACGATGTCCCTGCAGCCCTCGCTCAACGATCATCGAGCCCAGTAAACGAGCGGCGATCTAGCAGATCGGCGCTCGTTTACATCTTTGAACGGGCCCTGCTCGGCCCGTGGAATAGGGTCCTAAGGGTTCCTTCACACGTACCGGATACACAGCGGATTTTACACTGCAAATTCACTGCGAAATCCACTGCAGATCCATTGCCTTGTATTTCCTATGAGAATACATACTCGCAGTGAGATTGACATCCCGCTGCGAGTATGTAAGTTAACCCCCCACTGGCCAGAGCGTACTGTACATGCTACCCACTCCAGTTTGTTTAGGGGGCTCCCGGCGTCTGTACATCCCGTTTAGCCAATCAGTGCGCTGCCCTGTTGCAGCCACTGATTGGCTGAGCGGGATGTGCAGACGTCGGGAGCCCCGAAGCGGGATGCCGGGAGCGGGATGTCTATTGCAAATTTGTAGCATGAAATGCACTGCGGATCCGTTATGTCTGAAGGCACCCTAAACCACCATACCGCCAATGAGATATGTAAGGCCATTTAAAGTGTACCCATCGTAATCATTTCCAAAATCTAAATCAACAGTAGATGTGATATAAAGCAAGGTTGCAATATACATTCATTATTTTTTTATTGCTATCATGTTGTAAAACAAATCTAAACTTACAAGAAATCCAGGTCCAGTCTCCTGAAGGCAGATTTTCTGTCTTGTGCCAGTTGTAAAAACAGACTAAACACCGGAATTCCGACCAGAACAGAGAGTCACGGCTCAATGTGTCCATCAGTCACATGACTGCTTTCTCTCTGTGAGATGGCCTGGACTTCCTGTTTTCTGACTGTTTTTTGAGAACAGGAAGTGCTGTGTTCTCCATGATAACTAAAAAAAAAAAAATTATGAACGTAAATTGCAAACTTGCTTTATATCACATCTACTGTTGATTTCGATTTTAAAAGTTATAACGACAGGTACACTGTAAACTGTCAATTTTGACAGCAGCATCTTAAATAGCCAGCATGCAGAAATCACTGTGGCGATAGCAGTGGTCTCAGGGGGTATCACAATTAAAATTTCACTTTTAATTATAGGCCGGTTAATAGCATAAAAACGCCATGGGGAGAAGCAAAAGGTGTCAGACAAAATTTATTTTTGTTAATGTGAATAATTGGTAAAGTTTTTTAATATATGTAACTCTACATTGTCAGCTTTTTGAAAAATACATATACGTTTGTAATTATATAAAGATATGTAGTTAAATAAAGATTATTTAAAAAGAAAAACTATTTAAAATGCAGTTTCACCTGTTAATATATAAAATGCATGAGACACTCAGAAACAGTCAGAGATATGATGTATAGCAATGGGGTACTACTACAGCTATGAATTCAGCAAAAGGTATAGCAATACACTATCATGATACACGTAAAAGACACACTCCAAGCACAAACACCTAGGGCCCAATTACAGTATATGCACTGCCATTCTCTGCAGTCACAGCACGGCACAGCATATAGTCCAATTCACAGCATGCGATAAGATAAAAGACGCCGCACTCACCACTAAAAAGTTGTAAAAGACCTTTATTCCATTTTTGGGTCATGGAGTAGAGGTTTCACAGACGGATGACAGACCGTTTCACGCACTACAGTGCGCTTCATCTAGGCCCTGAAGAAGCACACTATAGTCTGTGAAACGGTCCATTGCCCTTCTGTGAAACTTCTACTCCACGACCCGAAAATAGAATAAAGGTCTTTTACAACTTTTCAGTGGTGAGTGCCGCATCTTTTATCTTATCGCATACTATCACGATAAACACTCTGATACCAAGCCTGTTTATATAGCTATATATAGACAGAACTAAATATAACACTGTCAGGCCATGTTCACACAACGTATGTTTTGTGTAAATCACGGCTGTTTTTGCAATTTGCAACAACGGCTGTGATTTATACAAACCATACATTGTCTATGAATAAATGGAATCCCAGCCGGAGCATATACACATAGTATATGCTCTGGCTGGGATTCCATCCGGCCGCAGGAGAAACTTAGGGCCCTATTACACCAACAGATTATCTTTTTCAAGCCAAAGCCAGGAATGGATTTGAAAAGAGGAGAAATCTTAGTCTTTCGTGTAATACCTGTTCTCTATGTATGGTCCATTCCTGGCTTTGGCTCGAAAAAATCTGTCAGATAATCTGTTGGTGTAATAAGGCCCTTACATGTCAGTTTTCTGCGGCCGCCATTCATGGAATAGCAGCAGAGAACCTGTCAGATCACACAATGGAGCATGCAGCCCCGGCACATGGCACATGGGTGGCCAGCATCTGAATTCAGCAGCAATTAAGATCAGTACCGGCAGGGATGATCTTCAGTAATACCGGCTGTTCTGTGATCCGGTCACAGAACGGCCAGTTTTATACGTCATGTTAACATGGCCTCACAATTCAAATATTGCCCCGGTAGATACTCTAATGCAGAGGCTGCTATGTGAAGGGTGCAGGATATAACAGGTACAATAGGCATTATATTGTGGTAGCACAAATATCTCACATAGCATTTACATTTAACCCCTTCAGGACCAGGCTAATTTTCGTTTTTGCTTTTTCATTATTTCCTCCTTGTGCTTAAAAGGCCATCGCACTTGCATTTTTACACCTACAGACCCACATGAGCCCTTATTTTTTGCGTCACTAATTTTACTTTGCAAAGACAGGCTGAACTTTTGCATAAAATATGCTGCGAAACCAGAAAAAAAAATTATATGCGCAGTGAAATTGAAAAAAAACACAATTCTTTTTCTTTGGGGGGGGGGGGGGGGGGGGTTCGTTTTTACGCTGTGTGTCCTATGGAAAAACTGACATGTTATATATGTTCCTCAAGTCATTACGATTAATCTGATATATAACATGTATAACTTTTATATTATTTGATGGCCTGTAAAAAATTCAAACCATTGTTACTGAATATATGTTCCTTAAAATCGCTCTATTCCCATGTTTATAACGCTTTTATCCTTTGGTCTATGGGGCTGTGTCAGGTGTCATTTTTTGCGACATGATGTGTTCTTTCTATCAGTACCTTGATTGCGCATATACGACTTTTTATTACAATTTTTCTGGATTTGATGCAACCAAAAATGCGCAATTTTGCACCTTGGGATTTTTTTGCGCTTACGCCGTTTACTGTGCGAGGTCAGGAATGTCATTAATTAATAGTTCGGGCGACTACGCACGCGGTGATAGCAAACATGTTTATTTATTTATTTATTTTTATTTATAACATGGGAAAAGGGGGGTGATTCTGACTTTTATTAGGGGAGGGGGCTTTTTATTAATAACATCACTTTTTTTAAAACTTTTACACTTATACTAGAAGCCCCCCTCAGCTGGGATCAGCGCCACCTTGGTGGAGACCCCGGCCGGCACCACACACGGAGATCGCTCCTCTGAGACAACGTCCCGGGGGAGAGATCTCCGCCACTAGACACCAGGGAAGCGCTGGATCCGGTAATCAGATTCAGCTGTCCTCTTTGACAGCTGCATCTGATTACCTTATTAGCGGGCACGGCGATCAGACCGTGCCCACTAATAGCCGTGGCCCCGAGCTACATGAGGCACCTGGGACAGCGGCGGTTCAGAGCGGGGTGAACCGTGGCTGATACTAACAGGAAAACATGCCGGGTATAGGACTATTTATTTGTGGTTGATTTTTTTTGCTTCAATTGAATAATTATATATGTCTCCTATCAAGGGTTGATACATGTTGAGGATTAAATGTATTTGCTTTCTCAGCCTTAACCCATACACTCATTATTATTATCAGTGGCTACAGGTGTTTTTGTGGCATTTTTATGATTTTAACCAGACTATAATTAAAAGTAACATTTTAATTGTGATACGCCTCTGTGATTATATATTTAGAATTTTCTTATTCTGGGCCTGTGTTGGATTACACTAATTCCAACAATTCTGTAATATAGAACTTCTGGGTTGATTTGCCTCCGCTCAGAAATGTAATCAGGAACATTCCTAATCAACTATATGGGAAAAACTGTACGGGGTATGTTTTTTTCTTTCAAATCAACTGGTGTCAGAAAGTTTTATAAATTTGCAATTTATTTTTGTTTACAAATCTCAAGTTCAGCTGCCTTATGTTCAGCAGGAAGTGGTTTATTGGTTCCAGTCTGCCACCAATGCTCTCTGCTGCCACCTCTGTCCATGTCAGGAACTGTACAGAGCAGGAGAGGTTTGCTGTGAGGATTTGGTATGGCTCTGAACAGTTCCTGTCATGAATAGAGGTGGCAGCAGAAAACACTGTGTCAGACTGATAGAATACACCACTTCCTGCAGGACATACAGCAGCTGATAAGTACTGAAAGACTTTAGATTTGTAAATAGAAGCAAATTACAAATCTATATAACTTTCTGAAACCAGTAGATCTGACAGAAAAGCGTGCAACCTAAATTAAAGTTTGATTACTTCTCTGTTTTAATTGCCTTGGTCTGTAAATATCTTAACCCTTTCACAACCATGGGTCATAGATTCCTCAATGCCCAGGTTAGAAGAAAAAACAAAAAGAGACAGCGTTCATTCAACAGAAGAAACAATAATAATATATAATTCACCCGGTGTATGTGGATGAATAATTACACCCACAACACCCTAGAGCCACATTCACTTATCATTGTAGAATAGAGTTCATGTTGATCCTTCATCCAAATGGATATCTCAAGTTTAGGAGAGGTCGCCAGAAATTACTCGGATCCACCAGCGGTGACCGATGTATGACCATGCAACAGAGACAAAAAAAAGGTATCCGGCGCTCAAAGGATCAACCATATAGGAGGTAGTGCATAAGGTTAGTAAGAAGTATATAACTTACTTCGGTTGGGGGACAAGTTTCAGTTTAGAAAGCATATCCTCCTCCAGGTTCGCCAAATCAAGATCGATGCTTGTTAGTATAACAGTTCCACGATTTATTCCATGTATTAAAACATAACAGTTCGGAAATTCAGGGCGACGCGTTTCGGTGCACATATAACACCTTTCTCAAGCCTAGATGTACCAAATACATACAGCAATATATATGCTATGAATAAGAGTAATCATAACTTACATGTGTGTGCTGGCGTGTCTGTTCAATGCCGCTGTGACCGGACATGACGTGTCCGACATTACCCGGAAGTGATGTAATTGCGTTTCACTGTTGGAACGCATAGCGATCCAGATGGTCCGTGGGAGGCATTGCGTTCATGGAACGCAAAATGAAGAGTAAGGAGGCCGACTTGGGAGATGTTTTTATTCCAAGTACGAGTTCCTTAGTAGTACATTGCTGCAGTCATTAGACTTACGCAATGTCTCGCAAGTTGTGTTGTGCGTTCCACGGACCATCTGGATCGCTATGCGTTCCAACAGTGAAACACAATTACATCACTTCCGGGTAATGTCGGACACGTCATGTCCGTGCTGACCGCAGTATCTAAAGGTCTAACTCTTAGCATCGGAGCGCGGCTCCGGTGCTGAGAGATGCGGTGAGTCCCCGGCTATCACTGATAGCGGGGACCCGCCACGGATGACACAGGCGCAGCTTCTACACCTGTGTCATTCTGCAGCGTAAATTACCTTAGCTGCAGCATCAGGCATAGGCTGCGACGTTATTTACTGTGCAGCGCGGGAGGGGGTTAACCATGCAAGCAATGTTGGCGGAATGGGCCTAACTAACGGTAACAGGTTTGGCACCCAATGCCTGGTACCTGAGAGGACCCATCATAGTATTGTGAATAGCACATGGTATATGTGAGTTCCTGTTACAGATTTTGCATTGGGCCCCAGTGGCATCAACCTATGCCTCTAGAATAATGGCTGGATAACCCATGCAATGTCTACAATATATGATATAAGACATGGGTAAATAAGATGTTGTGGTGTAAGGCCCCCTTCACATTCATCCGGTGGTCTGGCTTAGTTTCTTTTCATCGCAGTAGCAAAGCATCAGTGACGTTTGAACTGATCCTATTCACAGTTCAAATTATCTAGCGCTTGAATCTGGATACTTGATTGTCGGACAAGAAGGACAGAAGAACGCATCTTGCTGTGTTTTCCTGTCCATCATCTCCAACAACTGGCGGTCAATGCAAAAACAGGATAGGGCCCCTGGTGACAACTGATGCATTTTTGTGGCATCAATTGTCATCAGTTTCTGGTAAAAGAAGGTTGCCGGACATACCTGATATATGTGAGCCTTATAAATTAGTTCTAGTTGGTATATTCCCTGACAGTAAACCAGCACCATCTACTACATACAGCCCACACAGGGCTCATACAGGGCTCAGCTAGTTTCAGAAAATTATATAGATTTGTAATTTACTTCTATTTATAAATCTTAAGTCTTCTCATACTTATCAGCTGCTGTATGTCCTGCAGGAAATGTTGTTCACTTTTCAGTCTGACACAGTGCTCTCTGCTGCCACCTCTGTCCAAGACAGGAACTGTCCAGAGCAGCAGAAAAATACCCATTAAAAAAACCCTCTCCTGCTCTGGACAGTTCCTATCTGGAACAGTGATGTCAGCAGAGAGCACTGTGTCAGACTAAAAAGAATACATTTCCTGCAGGACATACAGCAGTTGATATATATGGGAAAACTTTAAAAATTTTTTTTAAAAAAAAGGAAAATTACAAATCTATATAGCTTTCTGAAACCAGTTGACTTGGGAAAAAAAAAAAAGATTTTTGCTGGATAACCCCTTTAATACCTACCTATTCTCCTCCAGTGTCCCGCAGTCTCTCGACTGTGTTCCCCGCTCACCACTGATGCTTCTGGCTCCGTCTCTTCAGTGACAGGCCGCTCAGCTAAACACGGGATAGCGCTGCGCCCAGTGATTGGCTGACCGGCCTGTCACTGAATAGACCAGGGAGCAGGGAACACAAGCAAAGGCTGCAGGACACTGGGGGAGCATAGGTAAGTATAAATTATTTTATTTATTTATTCTTTTTACACTGCCATCAGCTGTTGGCTGCACACTACTACACATAGCGATTCACAATAAGCGGCCAATGATTTTTAAGCAGATTTAAAAGATTGTTTCTTCGGCTGATCGTTGTCTTTATTACACAGAGAGATAATGGGCATAGAAGCTTACATGTTTAGTAAATAGATATTCTTAGTTGTGGGTAATGTAAAGAGCTGTTCCTCCAACAAAGGTCAGGTGCAATGGAGAGATGCCATTGTCTCATCCCATTATTAACAGTTATTATCATCACAATCATTTTTTAGCAGTTCCCCTATAAAACTTAGAATAGCTTCTCCTTGTAAAACGCTGCCCAGTGATACATTTATAAAACCTTTTTATCTTTGTCATGTGAGAGAACCTTTTCCTACTTAATTCATTATTAACAGAGGTTCAGCAATGATAGACTATTGAACCAGTTCTGCTTACCATAAATCAAACAGGGCCCAGTGATCAGGTATTACTCTTATTTAATAGGCAGTGTAGTAAGTGTTGCGGTATGTTTGTAAAGCTTTTATTTCACATGATAAATGGTTGTTTTTTTCTGCAGTTTTAGAAATTTCTTTATAGCCTAGAAATCACAATTTCATTTGCCAATGCTGCCATCTGCTGGCTCATCTCAAAACCTGCAGCTAGCTGCTCGGACAAACTTTTGAGAAGCATGTATACTTATATATCAGGATATGTATGCAGCCACCAAAGAACCAGATGATCCTTCTCTGGGTCCAGACTCTGATACAGTAAAAAAGAAATCAATTACTCGATTCTATCATCTATTTCAATCTAGTCAATTTACAAATATTCTATCAGACTATGATGATATGTTAGCAGGGAACTTGCCTTAATGCTAGGTTAAAGTTAGGTGAAGTGTGATCATGATATAGCCAGGCAGGTAGGGGTTAAATTCAGCACACAAGTTGTAGAAATATAGTAGGAGGGAGTTAAGCTGTTCCTACACATCAGGTAGGTGACCATAAAAATAAAGGGTGTTTTTTTCCAGGAAAGAAAGCTATTGATAGCCTATTCGCAGGATAAGCTATCAATAGTTGATTGGTGGAGTGCCAATACTAGCATCCCCACCAATTAAAGGGGTTATCCAGCGAAATTCTTTTCTTCTGGGATTCCCCATAGAAAATCTCTCCTGCTCTGGACCAGTTGATTTGAAAGAAAAAGATTTTCGCAGGACAAAAAGCGACTCTGTACCCACAATCTGACACCCCCCCCCCCCCCCAAACCGCTTGTACCTTCGGATAGCTGCTTTTAATCCAAGATCTGTCCTGGGGTCCATTCAGCAGGTGATGCACTTATTGTCCTAAAAAACAACTTTTAAACTGTCAGCCCTGTGCCAAACAGCCGTGGCCTAGATCGTGTATGCATTAGGCTGGAACAACCTCTCTGTCCCTCCTCCCCTACCTTCCTCATCATTAGGAATGCTCCAGGCAGATTGTCTCCTGTTCCCCACCTGTGTCAGCACGGCACATGGGCTGGATCGTTAAGGCACCTGTGCAATGTTCAGACAGGAGATAATGTTCTTGGGGCATTCCTTATCATGAAGAGGGTGGGGAGGAGGGACAGAGGGGTGGTGCAAAGTTATGGCACAGATACTGTAAGCCCCGGCCATTTGACACAGGGCTGCAATTTTAAAAGTTGTTTTTTAGGACAATAACTGCATCAACTGCCGAACGGACCCCAGGACAGATCTTGTATTAAAAGCAGCTATCCGAAGGTACAAGTGGTTTGGGGGGGGGACAGATTGTGGGTACAGAGTCGCTTTTAACTGTTTTGCACTCGCAATACACTAAGATCAGTGCCAGAATTAGCTGGCTCCATTCCCTGTGCAACGTTGGCTTTAGGGTACTGCAGCCACAGCTCCTGTTCCCTTTAGTAGGCGCAATTGCTACAGTACCAAGACGCCACTGCTACACAGAGTACAGAGCTAACTGTTTGTTGCTCCATTCTTGGTGTTCTTTGGGCAGTTACTGGCTGACAGGCAGAGGATCTGGTGTCAGCACTCCGCCAACAACTACTGTATCCTGTAGATCGGCTATCAATAGTTTTTACTCTACCCTGTTCTTAGCTGACTTCTCCATACATATGCACTCTCAGCTTAAATGGGCACTGTCATGACCAATAAATAATGTTAAATCAGCAGGGGAGGTGATATACTACATTTTTTAAATCTTTATTTTTTTATTTTTTTCTGTTTTCTATAAGAAATACAAGGCTATAAAATCAGCCAATAGGTGTCTCACTTACTTAGAAACTTCTTTCAAGGCTCCAACACTAAGGCCATTTAGTCTTTAGTAACAACAACAAAAAAGACTAAATGCAGGAAGTGATGTCAGTTTTCCCTCTGCTCTGCCCAGACCGGCCCAGTGAGGATGAATGCTGATTGGCTGGCAGCTGTACATGCCCTTATGCACTGCTGCAGAATACGAACTGATCTGAGGGCCCGCCCACCAGCTCAGAGTGAAATGCAGAAGCATGAGCAGCACAGTGGGGCACTAAACGGGCTGCTGGAGCTGCAAAATTAAAATCTGACAACACACATAGGGCAGGCATAAACTATATACTTGATATATATATATATATATATATATATATATATATATATATATATATATATTATATATATATATATATAATGACAGGTACAATTTACTACTTCCAGACTTCCTCCAGAGCTGTAAAGGGAGGCTTAAGAGGTGCCTATTCTCATCAGTTGATAGTCAAGTCTCGCTAACATAAATTTAGGCAACAATACTTCAATACTCTAATGTGTTTGCCAACTTTCGTTAAAGTTTATAGTAAAGTAGTTCAGTCTACAGTATTAGTAAGTGTACTCACTGCATATACTAACAGCAGCTCCCTGTGTGCCTCATACAGCTAAAATCAGACTCCCCTCCTTCAAGCTATGCTGCCCTGCTCTGTGGTGAGTCTGTCCATAAGATGGCCGGAGGAGCATTTGACCATGCCTCGCCCCCAGTGTCCTCCATAGGCATATATAGGCTCAGTGATGGACACTGGGGGTGGGGCATGGTCACATGCTCCTCTATGTCAGCCATCTTATAAACAGACTTACCACAGAGCAGGGCAGCACAGCCTGGAGGAGGGGAGTCTGATATTAGCTCTATGAGGTACACAGGAGCTGCAATCAGTGTATACAGTGAGTACACTTACTAATACTGTACACTGAATTATTTTACTATAAAGTGGCCAACCCCTCTAAGCTATGCTACGGTGGGTATGAAACAGGGGGGAGAATTGACAATTAAATGTTATACTCAGCTAAGTCTTCCTAGAGAGTGAAACACTGTGCGCTGCTTCTGCATTTACACAGGGAGAACTTCCATCTGTTCTGGTGTTCGGGGAATGTTCCAGCAGTCAGACCACCACCGATCAGCTGGTTATCACCTATCTTTTGGATAACCCCTTTGACCACCTAACATTCGCATTATCTATACATGCTGTAGATACCACGCTGTGTTCAACTATACTAAAAGAATAAATCAAGAGAAATAAATAACTGAACACAGTATAAACTCTGCAGCATATACACTACAATTTATTAGTAAATTTGTATTTTATGCTTTTGCCTATAGTGACATGATGAATATAGCTTTAAAGGGGTAGTGCGGCGGTAAAAAATTATTCACAGAATAACACACATTACAAAGTTATACAACTTTGTAATGTATGTTATGTCTGTGAATGGCCCCCTTCCCCGTGTCCCACCACCCCCACCCGTGTACCCGGAAGTGTGGTGCGCTATACATACCTGATCCGCACAGTTATGCTCAGCCAATCGCGGCTGAGCAGCTGATGACGCGGCAGAGGGCGGACGGCATTTGGGAAGATCGGAGGTGTTCGGGCCGGCCGGCCGAAGATGACGTTTGGCACAAGATGGCGGACGCGTGTCGGCACGGATCAGGTATGCATAATGCACTACACTTCCGGGTACACGGGTGGGGGTGGTGGGACACAGGGAAGGGGGCCATTCACAGACATAACATACATTACAAAGTTGTATAACTTTGTAATGTGTGTTATTCTGTGAATAATTTTTTACCGCCGCACTACCCCTTTAAGGATGGGTCATTTTTTTTTCCAGCAGATGGAAATAATGGAAGTGTTGTTAATGTGTTCCTTTGAATAAGGTCATATATTTTGCTAAGAGTGCAATATGTAAAGATATGTAACATAACTTATGAATCAGGACATACGGGAAGACAGCAGGACCTGTCATTGCCATTGCCACTGGGGCACACGAGAATAAAGGGCTGACACAGAACTGTCACTTATACAACAGGGACCCAGGAAATGCCCTTCAACAAGGCGCTGGGATACTCTGATAGAAAGAACATTTTTCCTTCTATTTATCTCTGTCAGCGTTATACTATATGATATTGTATCAGAACTGCCGATAAACAATCTCCCATTGGAGTGTTTAAAAAGTTAGATGGACTTGACGAAAAGTTGTGTTCTCAATCACTTGTAGTGGCAGAGACTTTTATTACTGGCCACTCAAGCAACACTGTTTGGAAAAGTCACATTTTTATGGCACACAAGTTTTATGCTACGTGTCTGCATTCCCTGTAGGGTTAGGGTCATTATTCACAGTTTTATATGTCTATGTGGTATAAGATCTGAGAGAACAAATAATATCAGGGCTAGTGTCACTGGATAATAGGGCCCTCTGGGATTGGGGGGATCATGGCAACCTGGCATGGGGTAAAAGCATATGAATCAAATAGGGGACCATTATTACAGTAGAGGGATGACTCATACATATTCAAATGGAAGGGTCAGAGATAAAGGGCCTCTTTGGAAAAACAGCCTTTAAAGGAGTAATCTTTGGCTGGTAATCTGGTTTCAGAAAGTTATATAAAGTTGTAATTTACTTCTATTTAAAAAAAAATATCATGTCTTCCCCATACTTATCAGCTGCTGTATGTCCTGCAGGAAGTAGTATATTCTTTCCAGTCTGACACAGTGCTCTCTGCTGCCACCTCTGTCTGGGAGAGGAACCGTCCAGAGCAGCAGCAAATCCCCATAGAAAACCTCTCCTTCTCTGGACAGTTCTTGTCTCGAACAGAGGTGGCAGCTGTGTCAGAGTGAAAAAAGAAACATTTCCTGCACGACATACAGCAGCTAATAAGTAATGGAGGACTTGAGATTTTTAAGCAGAAGTAAATTACAAATCTATATAACTTTCTGAAACCTGTTGATTTAAAAGAAAGATTTTCGCTGGATAAACCCTTTAAGCCCTTGCTCTACAGCACCTGATTCGGAGGATCCACCATGAAGCAAGCACATTTCTGGCTGCAGATCTCAAATGCAGAATTATTGACAACTACTATAAGAAATGGCAGCTAAATTCCTGCTGTCTTGCAATACATCAAAAGAACATAGAAGAAATACACATTGGTACGGTGGCTAGGATGCCACTAGTACAGAAGAAAGAAAAGGCAGTTACTATTCCTTCACTATAGATTGCACTTAATGACAATGCCAAATATGATTGCAAAATGATCGCTTATTTACAATAACAAAAGCAGTAAGTAAAAGCAGTAAAAAAAGGACTCAAAGGTCCCATGGACCCAACAGTATTTACAAATGCATTAAGAGAAGAAATAAAAACCAATGGCCTGATCCAGCTTCCACAGCTCCAACTCACTGGACAAATGACCACTAAGCCTGTACTACCTTAAAGCGGCACTGCATCAGCCCAAGGAACCTGCTGATATGCTGCAGAAGATCTTTACCCGAAGACAGTACAGCTGGTACTGAATCTTCTCTTCTCCCCCGCATTCTTACTATACCCCCTAATAGCCCTATGCTAATGAGGGGCTTAGGAGCATTTGGGGCATCCCCCTAAGCCGGTAGCACCAGTTCGGCCCGCTCCCTCGCCACTCACTATGCATATATGCATATGGATAGTGGGCGGCCCAGAAGGGGACGCGTTAGGCAACACGGAAGGGAGTGTGCTGGGCTGGCCAAAGGGGTTGCTTCGGGCTGCCCACTATGCTCTGTCCTATCACCTCTTCCCTGTCTAATCTTCTGTTAAACTCTTTCCACGCAACCACAGCGCACTTTACATGCTGGATAGGAAGTTAGTCTTAGTTGAGCTTCTGAGGAGAAAGGACGCAGCTCAGATAGCTCTCCACAGTGGTTGTAGCTGGGCCCTGGCCCTATGCCAGGTCTCCTCTACAGAAAAGTCGTAGTCTTAGTCAGTACCCCGCATGGGTAGGACACAGGACAGTGCCCTCTTACAAACTTCTTTCTTGAAGCACCTACACGTTGCATGATGCAGTACTAAATCCTTCAGGAGAGGACTAGCCAACAGATCATCTCAACCCACACCAAGGACTAGTACTACAGTGCAGGACAGCATCCACTAAAGAGCCAAAAAGCTAGGAACTGATCCGGGTGAAGCAAAGTTACTGGAAAGTCTATGAACTTCATCTCGCAGCGTGAGTGTCGCAGGAAACCTTCAGCACTCTGCTCAACCAAGGTAACAAGGTCTGGGGCCTGTGTCACCCATTAGTACGGTTCAGCCAAAGCTAGTGGGCATAAGGTGGTGTGAAGACTATAGGAAAGTCAATACATGGGCTCAGGTTGTCTTCTTCTTCTTCTTGTTCTACAAGCATTCTTCTATACACTCCAACATCCCGGCAGAGCACATTACTACTTGGATTGAGACTAGGGATGGTCTGAACCTGCCGAGGTTCGGGTTCGTACGAACCCGAACCTCGGCAGGTTCGGACCATCCCTAGTTGAGACTCTCACCGCACCCTCCTCTCCACTATGCTTTACAATTTTATCAACTCTACTACATCCTACTCTGCACTTATCAAGCAGATCTGGTGGTTATGTGTCTCAGTATTTATTGGAACTTTTTCAAGTGTATACCTAAGCACCTTTGTATTACCTGTTGCACATTTGCCAATAGTAAACCAAGTCAACGTTAGCAATGGAGTCTGTGATTTTTCACTACCACCTGCACAGCACTTACACCGCAACCTTGGGACATTTCCCCTTTCTGTGGGTGGCGGGTCCTACTAGCAAGTGATTGGCCATCCCACCACTATAACACCATCCAGGGGCTCATCACCGGTCTGAAGTACTGGGGACTGGCCCGCCTGCCCCCCAGTGTGACGATCTCCACTCCCCTCTGTGACGCAACTCCACTAGAATCAATAGAGCCACATCACAGAAGTGAGGGGTTTCGTCACACTGGGGGCCAGCGGGCCAGTGCGCCAGTGCCCAGTGCTTCAGGCCGGGGCCCGAAAATAGATCGTTACCCCCGCGCCAGCGCCAGTCTATTGATGTAAAAATCTTAAAGCAGATAGAAACAGCAGCAGTTGCAGTGACCATTTCCTCGGAAGGTTGGTGGGAATCTAGTTCCATTGGGGCCCTAATACACCAGCAGATTATCTGACAGATTTTTTAAGCCAAAGCCAGGAACAGATTATAAACAGAGAACAGGTCAAAAGGCAAGACTGAGATTTCTCCTCTTTTCAAATCTTTGGCTTAAAGGACAACTCCCACATTTTTTTTCTTCTTAACTAACACGCATTACAAAGTTATATATAATATATAAAACTTTGTAATGTGTGTTAGTCACCTGCCTGAAGCCGTTCCGCCTCTTAGATGGATGTCCTGAGGCCTAAACGTAATCTGGTATTTTGGTCTGTGGAAGTGTGAGCCAAATAGGATGGTTGGAAGAGTAAGGGCCCTATTACAGATCTGACAGATTTCAGCAGCCAAAACCAGGAACAGACTATAAACAGGGAACAGGTCATAAAGAAATGATTGAGATGTCTCCTCTTTTCAAATCCATTCCTGGCTTTGGCTGCAGAAATCTGTTAGATGAATCTGTTGGTGTAATAGGGCCCTTAGGGTCCTATTCCACAGGCCAATGGGTGCCCGATCAATAGAGTAAATGAGCGCCGATCTGCTAGATCGGTGCTTGTTTACAGGGCCTATTCCACGGCCCGATAATCATTTAGCAAGGGCTGCAGGGACATCATTACTGATGTCCTTGCAGACCTTGTTCAAACACCATAGATTATGTAAGCATGTTGCAGGACTTCTCCTTCGCTCCTTCTTCCTCCCGGTCCCGCGCGCAGCAGCAGCTTCGGTGCGGCCTGTCTGAGCTGACAGACTGCTCAGCCAATCACTGGCCTCGGCGGTCCTGGCCAGTGATTGGCTGAGCGGTCTGTCAGCTAAGACAGGGCGCACCGAAGCTGCTGCTGTGCACGGGACCAGGAGGAAGAAGGAGCGCAGGAGAAGTCCTGCCACATGCTTAGGTAATGTATGGTGCTGGTGAAATCGTCAGTCGCCGACCATGCAACGCTATTCCACGCAGCAATGCACGGTCGGTGCCCGATGATTTTAGGTTTGAACCTAAATAAGCAATCAGCCGATGACACGATCATCTGCTGATTGTTGTCTCTATTCCAAGGAGTGATAAACAAACTGTTTGTTTTTTAAAATCCTAGATACCACTTTTAATGTTCACAAATAGGGATGGTCCGAACCCGCCGAGGTTCGAGTTCGGCTGAACCCGAACGCTCGGTCTCAGATTCCCGCTGTCTGCCCACTCCGTGCAGCGGGCGGATACAGGGGGAGGACCACCTGGAAAACTGGAATACAGCCTATGGCTATGGCTGTATCCCAGTTTCCAGGCGTTCCTCCCGCTGGATCCGCCCGCTGCACGGAGCGGGCAGACAGCAGTAATCATTACGGAGGGTTCGGGTTCGTACAAACCCCGTCCGAACCAGGTTCGGATCATCCCTATTCACAAACCCCACAGAGAATGTTGTGCTTCATTCATTTCACCTAGTTTCTCATGAACAGTGGGAGTTCCAGCAATCAGACCCCCACAGGTGGTCTAGATAAAACTATAAGCTGTCCCCCTCACAGATAAGGCATCAGACTTATCTCCTTAAGACAAAAATTCTGTAATGCTGCCTTTACACATAAGGATTATCGCGCAAATTTGCGTGATAACGATCGAATTCGAACGATAATCGTACGTGTAAATGCAGCGAACGATCAAACGACAAACGAGAAATCGTTATCAAATAGTCGTTCGCAAAAAATTCGCTGATCGTTCCGTGCAAACAGTCGTCGCGCAATAGTCCGGCCACCCGCAGCTCCTCCCGCCGCCCGGCCCCCCGCTCATCCGTAGCCCCCTGCGCCGGCTCGATCGCCACCCCCGCCACCGCCGCCGCTCCGATCGACACCCCCGCCGCCACTCCGATCGCCCCCGCCGCGAGCATACGCGTAGCAGGTCCTCCGACATCCCCAGCTCTCCTCTTCAGTGCACTGATTGGCTGAAGAGGGGAGCCGGGAATTTCAAACGGCTCCTCTTCAGCCAATCAGTGATCCTCTTCAGGCAGGCAGCACTGATTGGCTGAAGAGGGGAGCCAGGAATTTCAAATGGCTCCTCTTCAGCCAATCAGTGCTGCCTTACATTGATCGTTCGGAGCAGCTGCGGCGGCAGGTGGAGGGGTGGCGATCGGAGCGGCAGGGGGGGTGGCGATCGGAGTGGTGGGGGGGTGGCGATCGGAGTGGCGGGGGGGTGGCGATCGGAGTGGCGGGGGGGTGGCGATTGGAGCGGCGGGGGGGTGGCGATCGGAGGGGTGGCGATCGGGGCGGCGGGGGTGGCGATCAGAGCGGCGGCGGGGGTGGCGGTCAGAGCGGCGGCAGCGATCGGGGCGGGGCTGCGGATGAGCGGGCGGGCCGGGCTGCGAGCGGGGGGCCGGGCTGCGAGCGGGGGGGGCGGGCTGCGAGCGGGGGGGGCGGGCTGCGGGCGGGGGGGCGGGCTGCGGGCGGGCCGGGCTGCGGGCGCTCGATCGCAAAACGATCGCAAAACGATTTTTCCATACGATATATCGTACCGTCTAAACGCTGATCGTTACGGGGAAAAAAATCGTTACTCCGACATCGTTAATCGTACGATTGGGCCAATTATCGTTCAGTGTAAACGTAGCATAGCACTGTCAAATCAAAAAAAGTGACATGAATTTTCCACTTTTAGGGTATGTTCACACAGGAGAATGAACTGCTGTTAATGATGTAGGAAACTATATTCTACTATATTCCGCTATGTTCTAAATTGATCAGCTAAAGCAATGCTGTGTCCTTATCTGACAGCAGACTGCACACTGTCCATGATGCAAACAGAGGATGCAGCTATTAGAAGACATACGGTAGCAGGAAGTGAAGGTTTTCCCAGTGATCCTCCAGCAGTCCTTTAAGTATTCTCCGTCTGCTGCTTCCGATACTCAGGTACTAAGCGGCCTCTAAGCCTGGCACACTGCGTGCCCACTCCACCACACGCAGGAGACCAAGCCTTTCAGGGCATGCTGGGAGTTATAGTTCTCACTAGTAGGCTTTTCTATAGAATACAAGGAGACCAGATACATTGTTGCAATGTGTAAAGGTTCAGTGCAATATATATGTATATATATATATATATATATATATATATATATATATATACAAGCATGTAATGCATATAGCAGAGCAAGCTCCTCAGGGAACTCTGGGATTTGTAGTTCTCACTAGCAGAGTTGATTATAAAATGGCATGACTCAGATACACTGTTGCACTTGTAAACATGTGATACCTCTAGCATGTAACATGTAATACAGTGTAGCATATGTAACTTGTAACACAGGGCAATGCATATAGTACTGTACATGTAACAGAGGGAAGATGAAGCAGCTATTCGGGAGTGCTGCTTCATCGTCATTCTATTTTATGAATTACAAAAGACTTTTTGGAGTCAGGTTAATGGAGCTTTGAAACAACTCTGACTTCAGTGTCTTTACACAGTGCTGTTGTACCATTGAAGTTGCTGTACATGTAACATGTAATAGACATTTCTGTGTAAAAACGTTATCAGGGCCGTATATACTCCTCATGCTGCCCGAGGCACCGAGACTGAATTTGCGCCCAACAGCCCTTCAAAGACAATACAGACATAGCCAAGACATAGACCATCAATGTAATATTAGATTCCAGGTACAGGCCCTAGATGTAATACCCTTGTGTCAGACCCCCAGTACCAGACCCCCAATGTAATACAGACCTCTGTGTCAGATGCCCAGTGTAATACAGAGCCCAGTACCAGACCTCCAGTGCAGTGTAATACAGATCATAGTATCAGACCCCCAGTATTAGATCCAATATATAACAAAGACCCCAACAGACCCCCACAGGGCCGGACTGGGGCTGAAAAGCAGCCCTGGCACACAAACCCCACCAGCCCACATATATATCTCCACCCAACCACGGCATCAACTATGTTGAGCAGAAGATGTTTAAGCTTTACTGTCATATAATAATAGCATCATACACTGACTATATTAACATCAGACACCAGGTGTACACAGATGCTGCAGACTATAGAAGAGAATACAGCAGTGATCAGACTCAGTCACAGGTAGAATACTATAGATGATTTGTTTGCTCCACTGTGATTGTGCTGTTCCCCTGTTATCCCTCTTGGAAATCTAGGAACACATTGATCACAGCAAGAGCTGCATGAACATCAGCAATCACGCCCTGCCGCACCATTATTGAGCCGTGCGAGCGCTCGCTTACAGTGCTGGTTCAGGCTATGTAGTATGGCCCTTACCATCCCCTCTTTCCTACACTCACACTGCCCAGTTATGACTGACAGTAACAGACTATGTGGGCAGTGGCGGTCTTTGGCACCAAGCACCCCAAGCGATCGCTTGGGGCCCCCAACATCAAGGGGGGCCCCCACGCCCTGCTCTTGTGCTCAAGACCGCTGGACAGGGCCGCTGCCCCGCTCGCTGCTGCCATCTGAACTGTAACTATGAGCACTTGTAATGAGCGCTCATAGTTACATGCAGCAGCACTGACAGGGCGGGCAGCAGAATTGGGTCTATAAACAAATTGGAGAGCACACAGGAGGTCTATATCCAAGTGGGGGAGCACGCAGGGGGTCTATATACTTCTGGGGGAACATACAGGGGGTCTATATACTACTACTACAGGAGGTCTATATCCAAGTGGGGGAGCACGCAGAGGGTCTATAAACTACTGGGGGAACATACAGGGGGTCTATATACTACTTGTGAGGCACACAGGTGGTCTATATATAACTGGGGAGCACACAGGGGTCTGTATACTACTGGGGCAGCACACAAGGGGTCTATATAATACTGGTGGGGCACACAGGGGGTCTATATACTTCTGGGGGAACATACAGGGGGTCTATATACTACTTGCGAGGCACACAGGTGGTCTATATATAACTGGGGAGCACACAGGGGTCTGTATACTACTGGGGAAGCACACAAGGGGTCTATATAATACTGGTGGGGCACACAGGGGGTCTATATACTACTAGGGGAACCACACAGGGGGTTTATATACTACTGGAGGAGCACACAGGGGTCTATATTCAAGTGGGGGAGCACACAGGAGGTCTATATCCAAGTGGGGGAGCACACAGGGGGGCTAAATACCCCTAAAGGAGCACACAGGGGGCCTATATACTAGTGGGGGCAGCACACAGGGGGTCTATATACAACTGGGGCAGCACACAGGAGGTCTATATACTTCTGGGGGAGCACACGGGGGGGCTATATATAACTGTGGGAACACACAGGGGTCTATATATTACTGGGGGAAGCAAACAAGGGGTATATACTACTGGGGGCAGGACACAAGGGGTATATACTATTGGGGGCAGCACACAAGGAGTATATATTACTGGCGGTAGCGCACAAGGGGTATATACTACTGGGGGCAACACACAGCGGTCTTTTGTTTTGGAACGCGTGTCGAGGGGGGGCCCCAGACATAACTTCGCTTGGGGCCCCAGAAATGCCAAGACCGCCCCTGTATGTGGGGACACATCCTATTGATCAGAGGATTGGTAACTGTGGGATACATGGAGTAATGTAATATTATTGTGTCACTATACGTCTCCATGTAGACCAGGCCTGATGTCTTATGTTTCCAGGAGGAATAACAGAGGAAGAAAACAACACAAAGCTCTAACTAAAGATGCACTGCAATTGTTATCTCATGGAGGGCACAAATAACAGATGTCAGGAGAGCTGACAGTGACTCCATATACCAGGTGACTCCTTCTCTCATCACTTTCCTGTACTGCACTCCAATAAAAATCATACCCCAGATGCCTGAATAAACTAATTCTGCACACCCCTAAACAAAATTGATATCCCAGACCACTGATTAAATGGAATCCACAGACCCCGAAATAAATTTATAACCTGGACCCCAAAATAAATGTATGCCGCAGACCCAAAATAAATGCATACCCCAACTTGTAACTTCAGACCCCGGGCCACATTAACTTATACCCCAAACACCAGAAGAAATACAGATGCCAGAACAACCCCCCCCCCCCCCCCCCCCCCGCCACCCCACACACAGCTCAATCTCCTCAACCTCCATTCTCTATAGTGTGCACCAACTCCATCCTCTGCCCTGCTCTATAGTGTGCACCTCCTTCTCTTCCAGGTAACACAGAGGGGGCACAACCATAGTGACACTGCCAGGAGCTGCACTATGTGACAATGTGTGTGCGATGTGCTGCATTACTATCTCACACAGAATTAATAATGATTTTATTACTGTGTCACACAGTAATACTACTACTATATAGTGTGTGAGCAGCAGGACTGCGGTAGATGCAATATTAACCATCAATAGGGGAAGACACAGACAGCAGAGGACCCCTGTGCAAAGAATGTGCCTGAGCCCCACATAAACTAAGTGTACCCCCTCTCTCCTCCCCTGCATAAGTGATTACACAGTGGTTACACCCAGGAACTCACAGGGATGTCTTCTTGGATCAGAGTCATTCACTTTCCTTTCCCCATCTGGTGTGGCCATCATGAAGACGTCTTCCAACCACAACTCATCTCCACAGGATATGCCAGATAAACATTTTAGGCTCCTTGCTTTAGCACCATCCTCACCTCTATACAAAGTCCCTGTGTATTGCTCCAAACAGAAATAGTGCCCACTCTGTGCCACCTTATAGTGTATATATACACCCTGTGCCCCCATATAGTTTATATAGGCCTCCTCTGTGCCCCTATATAGTGTTTATGTGCCCCTATAATGTATATGTGCCCCCCTCTGTGCCCCTATATAGTGTTTATGTGCCCCTATAATGTATATGTGCCCCTATATAGTGTTTATGTGCCCCTATAATGTATATGTGCTTCTATAATGTATATGTGCCCCCCTCTGTGCCCCTATATAGTGTTTATGTGCCCCTAGTGTATATGTGCCCCCTCTGTGCCCCATTTAGTTATATGTGCCCCTAGTGTATATGTGCCCCCTCTGTGCCCCATTTAGTTATATGTGCCCCTAGTGTATATGTGCCCCCCTCTGTGCCCCTATATAGTGTTTAAGTGCCCCCTATAGTGTATATGTGCCCCCTCTGTGCCCCATTTAGTTATATGTGCCCCTAGTGTATATGTGCCCCCTCTGTGCCCCATTTAGTTATATGTGCTCCTAGTGTATATGTGCCCCCTCTGTGTCCACATTAGTTATACATGCTCCAATTACTAAAAAGAGAAAAGAGGAATACAGCGCACGGCGCACATAGTGTAATTCTGCAGGGTAGGCTGATGAATGAGTTAGTGGTAGGATGTTGCTCACCTTTGCGGGTCGTGCTACGAGCCCGACACCGCCAGATGCTTTGAACGCCGGCTGCCCACCAGGGTTCCGACAGAGTCGGTAGGAGGAATCGGTATACAAAATCGCTTATCCAGGCAGTATACGTGGTGTCCTCTTGTGTCCGGCGCTCAGTGGATCTTTCAAGGATTTCCAAAAGATGATTGGAGTCGTAGTACTAAAATCTTCAACTACTTTATTGCAATAAAGTAGTTGAAGATTTTAGTACTACGACTCCAATCATCTTTTGGAAATCCTTGAAAGATCCGCTCAGCGCCGGACACCAGAGGACACCACGTATCCTGCCTGGATAAGCGATCTCGTATACCGACATGCTCCAATTAGGTATACTTAAAACAAAACAAAGAAATTTATTGTAATGGTACACGCTAAAACACAGAAAAAAGGCTGTATACAGTGATAAAAAGGTTTTATCACTGTATACAGCCTTTTTTGTGTGTTTTCCTCAGGTTTGCCCTTTTTTTCTTCCCAGTTAGTTATACTAGCCCCTTCTGTGCCCCAATTAGTTATATATGTGCCCTCCGTGCTGTGCCCCCACAAGAACAAAAACAAACAAACCACCAACTCACCTGTCACACGCTCCTCAGCCTCTCCTCTCTCCCGTCACCATTCTCCCTGCAGCTGTAGCTCCTCTCCGGGCAGCGCGGGTCTTCTCTCTCATCTTCCGGCGCAGGCAGCTTTGGTACAGAGACTCTGCCTGCGCGGGATGTGCCCCGCAGCCGCTGTCATTTACCTGTGTGTGTGTGTGTGCATCTTAAAGACACACACACAGAGGAAGGGTAGAGGCTGTGCAACACATCCGGCGCAGGCAGAGTCTCTGTCCCAAAGCTGCCTGCGCCGGAAGATGAGAGAGAAGACCCGCGCTGCCCGGAGAGGAGCTACAGGGATCGGGTGACTCCCCCCCCCCCCCCCCCCCCCCCCCCTCACCTACCACACTCAGCCCGCAGCCCGTCCGCGGCCCGCAGCTGCTGATTAAGAATAATTTTGAATAATGTCTTTTTTTTTTCTTCATGCAGCCCGGGCGGCCCACGGACTGGTAATCCAGCCAGCCCAGCGGGCATTTGCCCGGTTTGCCAGATTACCAGTCCGGGCCTGGACCAACAACATAATGCAGATCCCAAGTATCAGACCGACAATGTAATACAGACCCCAGTATCAGATCTCTAGTATAAGAATATGCTCACACTACAGAATCTGCGCTGAGAAATACCTGCAAATTCCGCTTCTTGCTCCCACTTGAATCTCCAACTGTCCCATAGACTCCATTCTATGCTTAGACAGATTCCACTATCCGTCCGAAGAGTTGACATGTCAATTCTTTGGGCAGATGGCAGAATCCGACTGAGAATAGAGTGTATGAGATGGGTGGAGATTCAAACAGGAGCGTGCAGGGCGAGCGGCAGAATCTGTGGGAAGTTCTCCATGCGGATTCCGTAGTGTGAACATACTTTAACACAGAACACAGTTTTAAACCCCCAATGTAACACAGACTCCAGTATCAGACTCCCAGCAGTAGGGCCTGGGAGTTGGAGGTGGTGATTAGAGATGAGCGAGCATGCTCGATTCGATCCAAACCCGAACTTTCGGCATTTGATTAGCGGTGGCTGCTGAACTTGGATAAAGCCCTAAGGCTATGTGGAAAACATGGATATAGTCATTGGCTGTATCCAGGTTTTCCAGACAACCTTAGAGCTTTATCCAAGTTCAGCAGCCTAAAACTGCATGCCTGCTCCACCAATAAGGGCCTCCCTATATGAAAGTGTGAGGGGAGAGGGATAGCGGCATCCTCCCTGTGCGCTAGCAAGAGTAAGTTGTGGCCTGTAAGTTACCGTGACTACCTGCTGTTTTGCATCCAGTAGGAAATGTTTGTTGGTGAGCCCTGCGCCAAATGTCACTTTCACCTATCTCTGAACTATGGCCTGCCAGCTTTGATAGATGGATAGCAGCCACCGCTAATCAAATGCCGAAAGTTCGGGTTCGGATGGACTCGAGCATGCTCCAGGTTCGCTCATCTCTAGTAATAACTCTACTGGGCAGCATTGTTATTTAAAGGGGTATTCTGCTTAAACATAACTTTTCATATGTTGCTGCCCATAGTGAGACTAACAATTAATTTCATACATGTTAATATGTATTCAGTCTTCTCCCCCCAGTTTTCAGCTGTTGCTTTCTGCTGAAGACATAAAAAACTGTGTGAGCTTTTCTCTATATCTCCCCCCCCCCTCCAGGCCACCTTCCTGAGATGGCTGATGTCATCAAGTCCCTGGCAGGCTGTATCTGCAACTATGTCGTTTCTTTGTAATTCTGGGAGGGTTAATCTGAGGTCAAGTTGCTGGTGAACTTTCTGTGATTAACCTCCTGGCATTACAAAGTTGCTACAAAGTTGCATATAGGGGAGGAGAGGAGAAGGAGATGGAGAGAAAAGCTCACACACAGATCTTTGTGTCTTTAGCAGAAAGCAGCAGCTCAGACCTGGGCGAAGGAGACTGAATAGATCGTAAGTACGGAATGAATTATCAGTCTCACTATAGGCAGCGACATATGAAAAAGCGGAATACCCCTTTAAGCAATTGTCTGTCTTGTGTTTAGCCTAATTAAGAATGTTATAATTCTAAATACCAAGTCATTGATTATTCATGTGTAAATGATCGGGTCATGCCCGCACCCTTAGTTAGCTTGTACAGTATGCTCTCACTTGAACCTGGATCTTATTGCAGGACGAATGGTTCTACTGTTTCTTAATCCTGTAAAATCTGCAAAACTGAGACATCATGTCTGCCTGCTTCTCTAGCTCCATATTACATATGTCACATGAGTCAAATATAATTTCTATAATTTATGCTGGGTTTACACAGAACGATTATCGTGCGAATTTGCACGATAACGATCGAATTCGAACGATCATCGTACGTGTAAACGCAGCGAACGATCGCATGACGAACGAGAAATCGTTCATTTTGATCTTTTAACTTGTTCTTAAATCGTCGTTCGTCGTTCGCAAAAAATTCGCCGATCGTTCTGTGTAAACAGTCGTTTACTGATTTTACCTATGTGCGAGATAGGCTTAAGCGATCGCAAAACAATCGGAAAACAAATTTTCTGTACGATATATCGTTCCATCTAAACACTGATCGTTATAAAAGAAAAATCGTTACTTAGAAATCGTTAATCGTACGATTGGGCGAATTATCACTCCGTGTAAACCCAGCATTACTCATCCAAATACCTAATACCAAAAAAGGGGTTTATATAGCACCAGGAGCTTTACATTTTTTTAAGTTTCCACCCAATCCACCATGGAATGCCACAGGTGACACCCTAAGCCTGATAGGTAACATTATGATGCCCAAAGAGTCTTGTGCACGGATCCTTTTTGTGTTGCAGGGCAGATCTATATAGTGACCCTCATTCATGTTTATTAATATGTTATTGTAGCAGGCAGCACAGGGTTACCAGTGTTAGCGAATATAGTGCAGTGTATTGTTATATGCCATTGACCATATGATGCCTGCTTTCACGCCACCTTTCTTTCAATACTTCAGTGTCAGAAAAAGTAGTGGGGGGCTATATAAAAAATTTTTTTTTGTACACTACCTTGTAAGCGTCGGCGTGGAAAACCCAATGGTCCATTTTTTTTAAACACCACCCGGTTCCCGTGATCAGTTACGGTTTCTTCTTGTGCACTTCACCCTGCTCTATGCACTGGAGGTGGGCCTAGCACTCCCAATGTAACAATATCCCCTTCCCTTGGTGTCACAGCAAGACTTGATTCTAATGAAGAAACTGGCGCCAGTCGTGGAAACTGGGTGGCATTTTAAAAAATAGATGGTGTCTGATCTATGCGGCGGCACCAACAAGGTAGTGTAAAATTGGTATTCCCCAGGCAGGATATTATTTATTCATCACTTGTCTAAACCACCTGTGCTGTAGCAACAGAGATGCAGTTTAGACAAGCGATAAATAGAAATCTTCCTAATGATGGGAAAGGTGGGGAGGAAGAAAGGAGTGGCGTCACAGACCTGGGGCACAGACACTCTAGGCCATACTAGTTTGACTCGCCTGCTATAGAATTATAGATAATTTTTTGCTCTAACCAAGGCACGGGGCACATTTTAAAAGACACAACCAGAAAGTATTTATTCTCATCAAACGGATGATACTAGCGGTTTGGTAGGGTGGGTTGGTGGACACAGAGTCGCTTTACGTTTTATCAGGTGCTGAACATTTGAAGAAACTTTTGTCACACATAGGGCATCAGATTTAGTATAGTACAGTGGCACAGGGGCCCCTATACTCTGTAAAAGAAATAGCCTAGGATAGTGAGTTTGCAATAAAAAGTGCAATAAAGGTTCATTTGAAATTTAGATTGTGAGCTGCAGAGAGGACAGAAACTGATGTGAGTGATGCCATTCTCTTTGTGTACATTTACATCATGGGTTGGAGGAGGGAGTATTGCACAAACTGTCTGCAGAGATCATTCCAATTCCGGTTATTTAACTGTTCAGATGCCTTGATCAATAGCCATTGCAGCTTCTAAATAGTTCTTTACCATGTCATTGATGGTTCAGTGTCCCAATCAGCACTAATGTAATCATGAGGTGCTGTCTAATTGTCCTGCCAGTCTTAGGCCTCTGCAAATTCTCGGTGACTGCTGTGATTGTCTTTCTCCTGCACATAGCACATGCTAAGCCCCACCATAGCTTCCTTTAATTTGTCTTGCTGTCTGTTTTTAGTGACAGATCTTCCCTAACAACAGGCAGTGGACAACACTAGTTCCTAAAGTCCAGTGGTCAGGACTTTAAGGCTATTTTTCTGGGGTAAGGAGTCATTATTGGTAAAGTATATAATTAACAAATATCATATTAATTACTTTGGCTATAAAATTTAGGGAAATCCCTCCGTCCCATCTCTTCATGCACGATAGGGGTCTCATCTTTGTATATCCACAACTGGTGCCTTGACCACAAAGACTCTTGTGGTGAAGACCTGGCTTTTTAGCAGCATGCTCAGCCCTCTCATCTTCTATAACACACAATGCAGAGCTTAGGAGAAAGATTGCGGGTGATACAAGAAACATTTGTCTCACTCCAGCCCTGAGCACCGCCATAGCCTGCTATATCAGTATATAGGATCCTGTGCACACATTCTTCTTCTGTGGATGGGCCTGAAGTAAATAAACACATTAGCGTCAGTACCTTCTGTTCCCGAGATCAAGTTTCTGCTCTCAAGGACTCACAAATTGGATGAGAAAATACAGGAGCAGCAAGTCGCAGGATACGTACTTGCCACAATGGAAGAATATTTCACCTTCACAGAATCATCCCCATCGATTACTTTGTACACAGCCGCATTTACCGATCCCAATAAAAGAAAGAGTTATGGGAGCACTGGTCGGACCGGGGGCAAATCTTCTCATCTATGGTCAACTTGACTTGTGTCGTTCCATTTGACTATTATAACTGCAGTTTCTTTGGTTGAGCAGCATTGATCTGTATTGCTATCACAAGGGATAGATTGTGTTCGGTTCTAATGCCTGTGTCTTAATGCCTTTCAGAAATGCAAAATCCCAGGAAAGAAATGGTTGCTCAGCTGCACAACTTCTGTGCTCTGGGCGATACCACTAAGCTGTTTGCTCTTCTAAGTCATTCATCCTCGATCATTAATGAAACTGCTGAAAATGGATGGAGTGCTCTTATGTACGCAGCCAGGAACGGCCACTTTGATGTAGTGAAGATGCTTTTGGAGAAAGGGTAATTACACGTATCTTTCTTTTATATTCGCTTCATGCCGACTTCTTAATACAATTATAGACAAACTCAGTCTTTTCTCCTTTTCAACTCACAGCTCCAGAGCCTTAATTTACACTGAATAGTTTACATTAGAAGATCTCAGCATCAGTGCTCCGGGATACCGAGTGTGACATATTTCAATTATATCAGAGGATGAATTCCACAGCCAAAATGACTAAGCCTTACTTATCTGTGTCCTCTACACAAATGTCGGCAATTTAGGGTCTCTAGACGGAGTTAAAACTGTTATCTGACGCTCTGTAATGGAAGAGACCACGTTAAAGTATAATTGTAGATGGAGAAGGAACGCTGCGAAAAATGATATTTATAAAAAAAAATATGTTGTGCTATCATGTGGAAATCTGTGATATTGGATGAACGTGCATTTTCAGTCATTTTTATCAAATTTTAAGTTAAAGGGCACCTGTCATAAAAGCTTTTCAAGTCGGTGATCAAAAGTTTTGATCTTTCAGAATGCAAGTGTTCAGATCCCCAACGATCCATAGATATAGCTGGGAGAAGCGCTTCTCTCGCCATCTCCCTGTAATCTCTGTCTTGGTGCAAAAAGATAATCTCCATTATAAGTCTCTGGAGATTGTCTCATGCTGTGACACAGAGATCGCAGGGAGCCTTACGATTCTCTATAGATCGGGGGGATCTAAACATTCACATTCAGACTGACCAATCAGAATTTTTGACATGTCTGTGCAACGTTTTGAAAGTGTTTTATAATGACAGAAATTTTCAAATAGTATTCCCAACAAATATGGTTATATTTGTTGTGCTAGTTAAAGGGAACCTGTCACCCCGGCACTTGGGGCAGAGCTTGTCGGAAACCCTGCCCCCCCCCCAATAGAGTCCCTGATACTTATCTGCTCTTGCCGTTCCCACTCCTGAAGCCATTCCCGCCCAAAGAAATCACTGCCTGATGGTCTGCGCCCTCAATATGTAAATGAGAAGAGATGAGTCCAACGTCCATAGGATTTTCTATGGACGGCGGACTCATTTTTTCTCATTTAGGGCCAGTTCTCACAGAGTAAAACTGACGGAATTCCGTGGCGGAACTCTCTGCACGGAACCACGCCAGCCTCCGTGTAAATACAGGCGGTCTATGGGAGGGCTTGCGCACCTCCTCTCTCCGCACCTCTCTGCTTGGAAAAAATTGACATGTCAATTCTTCCGTGCGGAGAGGGGAGGTGCAAGCCCTCCTATAGACTGCCTGTATTGACACGGAGGCTGGCGGGATTCCGCACAGAGAGTTCAGCCAGTTTAACTCCATGTGAACTGGCCCTTACAGAGCACCAGCTTGGAGTACTGGGGGCAGGCCCGCCACCTGCCAGTGTGACCATATCCCCTCCCCTCATTGATTCTAATGGAGCCACGTCACAGAGAGGAGGGGATATCATCACACTGGGAGTGGCGAGCCTGCGCACAGTGCTCCCAGTCTGGCCGGTGCAAGAGAATAGACCGGTGCCGACCACGGGAACTGAGTAGCGTTTACAAAAAAAACCCTGTGCAACCGGGATCCCCGTGCTAATGTAGGGAGTGATGTACCTGATGTTACATTCAGTTTAATATGTTATGTGCCTATAGGATAAGGGAGCTTGCAGCAAGCTATAGACTTAATATGAGAGGAGAGCTTTGGACACAAATTCTGTTCTTCTCCTGTCTGTGTGAATCTCTGCTCCAGACCTGTCCAGGGAGACACTCAAGCCTTTAAGACTAAGTAAAATCTCCAGTACAATGGCACAGCGGGACTCTAAAAAAAGTAGCAGACATCTTTTAGGCTGAATACTCTCAGGAGAATATATTGTAATATAACATTGATTGCATATGAAAAACAGGGCCAGATGCTCTTTAATTCTAACATATGTGGTGTTAGTCGAAGCTTTGCGCTCTTACGACTCATTATCACCATTATAAGAAGCTGTAAAACGTTAATCTAAGTCTTATTATTTATTTATTTGTAGGTGCGACAAGACATTGGTGAACAAATCCAGACAGACTGCTTTAGATATCGCCAAGTTTTGGGGTCACAAACACATTGTTAACTTGCTCTCGAGTGCTAGAGGTGGAGTGAAGCCTCATTTCTTGACTGACGCTGAAGAGGAGCATGAAAATTATTTCAGCAGTACATTTCTGGACAGGAGAAGCGATAAACGGACAGACATTAACTGGTTAAAATCCAAGCACACAGACACCAGTTCAGTGTACATCATTTTCTCTAACCTATGTCCGCTAGTATCACTAATTGGTACAAAAGATAGCGCACAAGAGCCAGAAATCAAGCTCTGCAGACTACAGCACGATGATGTGAAGGAATTCTTGTCAAAGCCCGATGAGGTCTCATTAATATTTCTTGGAGTTGAAACCCAATTAAATAATCCACCTTCAGCAGAACAGGAAGATAGACTGGTGGCCTGGTTTGCCCTCAATGTAGAGAACTTATCTACAGATCAGTTTGAAAGGAAATTTGAAGGCTGCTATTTCCTTCAGCCCCCGATGCCGGCTCTGTTGCAGCTGGTCAGCACAGAAGCAGGTATGGATTATTAGATATTAGACATTGATAGAAAAGTATTTAAGACCAAAATAACTGTTAACAAATGCCATGCCAGACATTAGGCCTTTTTTATGCCATGTGACAGGTCTCTAATGACTTCAAAGGGATATTGAAAGTCTTTATACTTGGCTTTGGCTCCATTAAATAAAAAACAACCATACTCACCTACCCTGATCTCCTGCCATTCTAAGTGCTGTATTAGACAGCCCGATCAATAAAGTAAACGAGCGTCGATCTGCTTGACACGGCTTGGATATCGCGCAGCAAGGGATTCACAGAGATTGTTAGCGATGTTCATGCAGCCCTTGCTTTAAAGTACATAAGTTACCTTTTAAGGAGTCTCCCTGTCTTCTCCAAGCTTCTCGCAGCCTCCCGTGGAACTTCAGAGCAGGTCTCTGAAGTGACAGGCTGCACAACCACATACTGGCGGCTTGCCACTCTAAAGTTGCACCGGTGGCTCGGCAGAGCGTGGAGAAGACAGGAAGACGTAGGGGAGCATGGAGAGGTAAGGTATAACCTTTATTTTCTTTACACAGTCATCAGCTGTTTTTGATCATTTTAGGTCAGGACCTAAAGGCACGATCAGCTGATGATCGTTGTCATCAGTCGATTGTTGATTTTATTAGACGGAGCGATGATCAGCTGAATCGGCCTGATAGGGCCCTTTCAGCTCGCAGTTAGAACAGAAATTGCTCTCTTCATTCAGTGAATGACTGAGCATGCATTTTCTGCACGACTAGGATGTCATCAGGAGCAGGAAGAAGTGGAGAGCATGTTGGGCTGGAGGCCTTTAGAACAACTATAATGGAAGCTTGGAGTACTTTCCATGATACCACTTTGCTGTAGTTTTAAAGGCATCTAGTCCCTGCTGCTTTACACTTCCTTTAATGTGTTGTCTACCCAGTTGCCCATTCAGCCAATCACTGCGGGTTATGACTGTAGTCAGTGATTGGCTATGCAAACATCTCCTGCGAGGCAACACATCAGAAGATGCACTAGAGAGAAGCAGGAATCAAGAGTCATCAGAACGGAAGAGAGGGGGAATCTGGGCAGGTGAGTATGGTTGCTTTTTTATTCTTAAAGCACCCGGAGGAAATACAAAATTATTTTGATCACTGGAAGAACTCTGTAACCGTACAAAGGTTTATGTCATAAATTTGCAAGTGTTCATGTATGTAATTATATAATTCTGAAAAAAAAGTACAACAATGTTGTGAGAATCTTTTATAATGGACAACCTATACTATAACACCCAAAACAGTAATTTGTGTAGTTGTATCGAAAAGCAATACATTTTATGTATTCTTTTTAATTAGTATTACTTGTTTTTTACAGTTTCACTGTAATGTATTTACATGCTATCTGTTTTCTTATTTCTAGGTATTTTGGCACAAGCTCGCTCTGTCCTTGCCTGGCACAATCGATATAAATTTTGCCCGACCTGTGGTGGTAAAACAATAATTGAAGAGGGTGGATACAAGCAAACGTGTGTGATGGAAGGGTGCCCCAGTTTGAAAGGCATCCACAATACATCATACCCAAGAGTGGGTGAGTACATAGGGAAATCATAAGGAGATCTTCGTAATTGAACACTCAGTGACACACAGCACGTTTGGTGCCTTTCTACAGGATGAAAATACACTCTCTCATATTCATATACTTGACCCAGATCTGCTACATGCAGACATCTTGGTAAAACTCAGAGAGCACTCACCGTAAGTTTCTTTCTTTATTCCATTGCTTTCACATTGGTGAACGCCGTGTGGCTGACGGGGGCGCCTGGTGTTAGATGCGGTAATGAGTGACAGCTGTTTCACACAACTCGTGTGCTTCTACTGACTCAGGAAAGCAATGTGAAAGCAATGGAATAAAGAACTAAATAAACTTACGGTGAGTGCTCTCTTCAATTTCTTCATAGTGGTCTTATATGATTTAGCCTTTTTGCAGCAAAAGATTGAGCACCCCGTAATAGTCTGCGAATCCCCCTTACACCCTAAAGACAGAGTAGTGCCGGTCCCTGTTCCTACATGACTTGTAAATATTAATAACCTGGTTACACCTATCAGTCACTCAGTCACAGCCGCTGCCCCCCAGGTCATCACGCCACACAGGTGTTGGGCCCACGCTTTCACATTACTCCAACTACTGTATATGGCATACTGTATACACATATTCCTTTATTTTCTTGAAAGTTATCTAAACACTAATATTTAAAGAGGACCTGTCACCCCCGGTGCTGGGGTGACAGGCTCCCGACCCCCGCTAGAGCCCCTCATACTTACTTGATCACGCTGAGATGAGTCCGACGCTTTATTTATTCTCTATGAGCGTCGGACTCATCTCAGCGGCGCGTGCGCCGGGCTTCCCGCGGGAATATCTCCGTCCCAGGGCCGGCCGAAGAAGTGGGACCCGGCGTGATCAAGAAAGTATAAGGAGCTCTAGTGTGGGGCCGGGGGTGACAGGTCCTCTTTAAAATAACAAAAAGAGTAATAAAATTAAAGGCATCACTGTCTTAGCTCCCTCTTAAAGGGGTTATCCAGTGCTACAAAAACATGGCCACTTTCTTTCAGAGACAACACGACTCTTGTCTCCAGTTCAGGTGCGGTTTGCAATTAAGCTCCATTTACTTCAATGGAACTGAGCAGCAAAACCCTGTCCAAGCTGGAGACAAGAGTGGTGCTGTCACTGAAAGAAAGTGGCCATGTTTTTGTAGGGCTAGATAACCACTTTAATGCATCTGAATCTAAATTCTTGTTGCTATTGTAATATTTAAATGTTTATATATAAAGCTCCACAGTATGTGGCTAATGCTCACAAAACGTAATCTAAAATGCTTATGGATAAGTGCTGTAAAGTTTAAAGTTTAAAATCTGTCTTCCCCTGATCCAGATAATCCAAAAAAGCTATTACTATTACTATAACCATTATAAAAATAGTGAGTGGGTATGCGGTACAACAGGTCCTCATAAGACTAAAATACCCTTGTAAAATTCTAGTTATTCCTTGTAGTCTTTGCATGGTTAGTTTATCACTGATTGATTTGATAAAGTGTGTGCCTCTACTGCTATAATAGCTTGCCAAGCACCCGTTCTCTCCGCCACATAGAACTATACATTAGGGGACAGAGCTTCCAGCTCCATCCTCTTAGCATCCGTCTTTAGCCCCATAGAATCACTTTACATTGGATAAGGAAGCTTCATCTTATAATGCATAGTTATAGCAAGTGGGGAGAATGAGCAATCGATAAGCTATTCTGGTGCAAAATACAAACATAGGCCTTGTTCACACAGTGTATGTTTTAGTAAAACAACATCCGTTGCTACAGCTATGCAACAACGGCTGTTGTTAACCAACATTGCTTGACAGCACTGAAGTATATAGAACACTGGCCTTGGTGTATACACATTGTATAGACTACAGCCACACAAAAAACTGACATGTCTGTTTTGTGCGGGCGATACTTAGTGAACAGTGGCCGCACAAAATAGGCTGGGCACACAATGTAAAGTACGGCTCCCGGCCATCATACTTTACATTGTGTTAAATGGCTAACTGGAGTACAGGCACGCCCAAATTTGCCCACATTTGCCCTAGATGAAGTGATGCTCACCTGGCCGGTACTGCAGTATCTGCTGAGTGAACATCACAGAAAGCGACTGTTCTGTGACACAGTCATATCACACAACGGCTGCTTTTTATGCCATGTGTGAATATGGCCTAATAGTGTCTTAGAAAATGTGTTTACCAGTCAAAACAGTAGAGGTACACCTTAAGACAATTGTGTAGTACCCTATGTGAAATTTTAACAGCCTCCTCTAGAAATGCCAATGTCAGGATATACTTTAATTTTTTATTAGTTGCTATATTATCTTTTGCAATGCAATATAATAACTTTAATACAACAGCCATTGTGCACCCCATACACTGCCAGTTATGGTATGCCCGATATACAGTGCAAGCAACAATGTTTCATTAAACCAGCCCCGTATTTCTCATTACTATTTACAATGCTATACAAGTGCCAGATATTGTTAATTCTCGGCATCATATACAATCCCCAATTTCATCCAGCCTTTTTTAGTTTAGAAAGTGGTGTATTCTTTCCAGTCTGGAGGGCAGTAGAGATTTTCTATGGGGATTTGCTACTGCTCTGGACAGTTTCTGTCACAAACAGAGGTGTCAGCAGAGAGCACTGTGTCAGACTGGAAAGAATAAACCACTTCCTGCATACAGCAGCTGATAAGTACTGGAAGACTGGAGATTTTTTAATAGAAGTAAATTACAAATCTCGGGCATTTTCTGACACCAGTTGATCTGAAAGGTTGTTGTTGGAGTACCCCTTCAAACCTATATATCTACTTCCGGATGCCTCAGCAATGAGGGCTTCTTCTTAATGCTCTGCTAAATGAAATCTTTAGCCACTCCAACACTCCACTCTACATAAGGAGCATAATGGTGCTTATGTGGCTTATAGAGCTTGTTTAGTTTTATATATTTATAATTTCATTGACCTTTATTATGCATATCTTTTCTTCATTGACCTTTATTACAATTCTATATTAGTGTGTGGTACTTTTTCCTTGTCACCAGAAGGCAACAGCACAAGTAAGGAGCACAGGTGAGGTTTGTGCACTAGAGGCTAGTAGACATATTATTGTTGTTGTTTGTCTTCCTTGTTATATCCAGATCCCGTGGTGATAATGCTCATCGTTCACCCTGATGGAAACCACTGTCTCCTGGGGAGACAGAAGAGATTTCCACCTGGCATGTTCTCTTGTTTAGCAGGCTTTATTGAGCCAGGTAGGTACATATACATATCATATACATCACATTACTATTATTTTGATTTATTTTATAGTACTATTAATTCCAGGGTGCTGTAATAGGAAAAATTGGTTTAAATGGGTCATTAACAATAAGTAATTTTGAATCAGAAGGGGAGGTGATGTACCAAATGTTAGCAATTTACTTAATTTTTTTTTGTGCCTGTTTTCTATATGAAATACAATGCTATACATTCGGCCACCAGTCAAGGCTCCATCACTAAGGCCATTTGGTCTTTAGTAACAGCAAAAATTAGACATAATGCAAGAAGTGATGTCAGTTGGCCTAGTGAAGGCTTCAAGTGCATCAAGGCTTCACTTCCTGGATAACATGGTGATGTCACTTCCTGGATAACGTGGTGATGTCACAACCCGACTCCCAGAGCTTTGCGGGCTGTGGCTGCTGGAGAGGATGGTGGCAGTGGGACACTGAGGGACACAGGGCACTGGAGGGACACTGAGCATCCCTCTGCCATCATCCTCTCCAGCAACCACAGCCCGCACAGCTCTGGGAGTCGGGTCGTGACATCACTATGTTATCCAGGAAGTGAAGCCTTGATACAGTAGTAAGTGCGGGGAAAAAGCACTTTATAAGCATTCCCCGTAATGTGTATATTGGTGATTTGTATAACTTTTGGGGAGCGATACAATACTTTAATAAAAAATTTCACTGGACTTCTCCCTTAAGTACATAAGACAAAAACAAGTGCAATAAACGTGATCTATGAGTGACACTGTTTTACAGACCCCAGAAAGTACCCTGACCACAAGGTCACACAATTCACGAGGCAAGAGGAAACAAGACATTACAAGGTGTACAGATACTGTACATAGAAATGTATAGAGAACTAGATACTTAGATATGTGTTTATACTCCAACAAATTTACTGATAGATCTCCTTGTCCTGGGAAACAGAGAAATGATACCATGTGCAGATTTTTTTAAAGACTATCTGTGACCTGCCGGACTGCCTTAAAGAGGCCCTGTAGCCAACAGCCAACTGAACAAAAATGAGCTATTACTGTTATTCAATCGCTTAGTGTGTCCTGATTACACAGATTTTTCAGGAAAATCAGGTAATAGTCAGATAGGTGTAAACCTAAAGCGACTCTGTACCCACAATCTGCTCCTCCGCCACCCCCACCCCCAAAACACTTGTACCATCAGATATCTGCTTTTAGTCCAAGATCTGTCCTGGTGTCCGTTCAGCAGGTGATGCAGTTATTGTCCTAAAAACAACTTTTAAACTTGCAGCCCTGGGTCAAATTAGCGAGACCTAGAGTACCCATGCCCTAGGCCTGCACTGCCTCCCTGTCCCTCCTTCCCGCCTCCCTTAACCATTAGGAATGCCACTGGGCAGGATATCTCCTATTCATCACTTGTCTGAGCACTGCACATGGATCTTAACTATCCAGCACATGTGCACCGCTTATGAATGAAGTGAATGAAGTGATGAAAAGAAGAAATCCTGCTAATGATGAGAAGGCGTTGCAGGCTTAGGGCATAGACACTCTAGGCCACACCAATATGACACAGGGCTGCAAGTTTAAAAGTGTTTTTTTAGGACAATAACTGGATCACCTGCTAAATGGAACCAGGACAGATATTGGATTAAAAGCAGCTATCGGATGATACAAGCGGCTTTGGGGGGAGGGGCAGAATGTGGGTACAGAGTCGCTTTAATTTGAAAATATTCACACCCCTTGACTGTATAATCATGGCCATCACCCATTATTATGACCACATTTACTGCTACACATCTTGAGCTCATAAGAGACCTACATTTATACTCGTAAATTGTAATATACAGTAGAACCTGGTACCCGGAATGCTGTATTTCTTTCATTTTTCTTTATTATTTTCTGTTGTGCTGTAAATTTTGGTGGTAAAATTGAATTAAAAGATTAGAAAAAAAAACAAGAACAAACAGCAAAAGCAACCATGTTTTTTAATCAAAGAACCCTATTAAGTGTAAACCTACAGTACACTATAACTCTGATGACTTTGCAGGCTATTGGTATGGGCAGGGCCGTATTTACCACTAGGCACCCGTGGTCCAGTGCCTAGGGCAGCACCTTGCAGGGGGGCAGCACCAGGGAGCAGGGGGAAAGAAAAAAAATATATATATATATTTTTTTTAGTCTTCGACCTCCTGTTCAGACTTGCCAGTAATCTGGTGTCTTTTCCAGGGGGGTGGGGGGGGTATGGTGGTATTGGTCAGGCCTGGTATGACCAATCGGTGCGTGAAGATGGGGCATCTTCAGGTTTAGGGCCTAGGGCAGCAGCAGCTGTTAAAGGACAACTCCCACAAAAATTTTTTTTTGCTCATTTAACACACATTACAAAGTTATATAACTTTGTAATGTGGTTAAATACCCGGCCTGGCCCCCTTCCCCCACTTTCGGACCCCCGACCCCCCACCCCGGAAGTTAAGGAATTTATACATTACCTATTACGATCGTCACGGTCCTCTTCTCCGGGGCGGCATCTGGTGACGACGTCAGAGCCGAGGGGCGGTCCGGGTCTTCTTCCTCCTCGGCGTCTTCATGCAAAGTGAATGGGGATGAAAAGGCTGCTGGTGCACATGCGCACCAGCAGCCTTTTCATTGGCTGGAGCGCATCACATGGCTTCCAGCTTGCTCAGCCCTGATTGGCTGAGCTTGCTGGAAGCCATGTGATGCGCTCCAGCCAATGAAAAGGCTGCCGGTGCGCAAGCGCACTGGCAGCCTTTTCCATCCCCTGGACCCGGAAGTTGGAGACATCGCTCGATGGCGGAAGGCGGCGACGGAGAGGCGGACGGCGGGCGAATCGAGCGGCGATCGTCACCGGAGAGATGGTGAGTATGGTGTCTGTGTGTGTCTGTGTTTTTTTTTTTTTTGGGGTCCCGCGGGAGTTGTCCTTTAATACGGCCCTGGGTATGGGCCACTATAATCAATCACATATAGGGATGTAAATAATTCTGTTTAATCTCTATACATAAGGAGATATGGGAGATGATTTAGTGATGATTGAGTATCGGTAGTTATTCCTGTCAATGATCTATTAACACTTCAGCAGCTTTTCTCCAGCCGGACATAGCGGTGAAAGAGAACAATAGAATGACATCATAGACTTTTTCCCTCATAGCTTTGGGCTGTGATTATTATGCTTTTACAGTACACCTTGTTTTATCCTGTTTGCTCCAAAGGGGAAACGTTAGAAGACGCCGTCCGTAGAGAGGTGAAAGAGGAGAGTGGCGTTAAAGTTGGCCACGTTCAGTATGTTTCATGCCAGCCCTGGCCAATGCCATCATCCCTTATGATTGGCTGCTTAGGTGTCGCAATATCTACAGAAATTACAGTTGACAAGACTGAAATAGAAGATGCTCGTTGGTTCACTAGAGAACAGGTAAAGTTCAATTTCATTTCCTTCTCGTATTGATTCTTTTTTGATTACTCTGGTTTTGTAAGACATATGGCAGCGTTTCCGAGCCGCGCGGGGCAATGTTTAGATTCTATGACTTCACTGGAATGATAAAATGTATAAATGTAAAGGAAGGCAGATTTCATCTTTCTATCCCAGTGCAAGCTCCCGAGACTTGATGGAGTGTGTAAAACAATCCTTTTTATTTGTGAGCAGAAATATTATAGCCAGACAGCGAGGCCGCAGATGTTATAGCCGTTTAATGAAACCTTTGCTGTAGGCAACATTGTGTTCATACGGGGACTTATTCAAGGCATGCTAATGTGGAACACTGTATTCAATGGCCTGTTTCCCAACGGAGGTAATGCCGCCTGATAATTACATGAATAATTAAAGAAGAAGTTCACTTAAAAACACAGGGGGAGATTTATCAAACATGGTGTAAAATGAAACTGGCTCAGTTGCCCTTAGCAACCAATCAGATTCCACTTTTCATTCCTCACAGACTCGTTGGAAAATGAAATGTGGAATCTGATTGGTTGCTAGGGGCGACTGAGCCAGTTTCACTTTACACCATGTTTGATTAATCTAACCCAAAGTGTTGGCCTATGGGTGTCAATATATTCCACCTTTCTCCAGGCCAAGTCTCTACAGTATTTTATATGGTACAACAGGGCCATCCTCGGTATGAGGTTGTTGTGGCAACCCAATTTATAGAGATCATAGTGTAATAGATTTCACAGTGGAGGTAACCCAGATTGTTCAGGCCCCATTCACACGTCCGTGTCAGTTTTTACTGTCAGGAAATCCTGATCAGGAGGCCTTAAATATCATCAGGATAGTATCAGGATTTCCTGACAGTAATCCGTTTTTACCATCAGGAAACCATCAGGAAAAACCTTCAGGATTTCCTGATGAGAAAAAAAATAGGACATGTATTTCTGCAAACTGGATGGTCACAGCTTGCAGAATTACAACTCCCATCATGCTTGGCTGACAGGTCATGATGGAAGTTGTACTTCTGCAGTCTGTGGTCACCCAGGTTGCAGTACATGATGGGAGTTGTACCTCTGCAGCCTGTGGCCATCCAGGTTGCAGAAGTACAACTCCCATCATGACCTGTCAGCAGGGGCATGGTGGGAGTTGTACTTCTGCAACCTGGATGGCCACAGGCTGCAGAACTACAACTCCCATCATGGCCTGTCAGCAAGGCATGGTGGGAGTTGTACTTCTGCAACCTGGATGGCCACAGGCTGCAGAACTACAGCTCCCATCATGGCCTGTCAGCAAGGCATGGTGGGAGTTGTACTTCTGCAACCTGGATGGCCACAGGCTGCAGAACTACAACTCCCATCATGGCCTGTCAGCAAGGCATGGTGGGAGTTGTACTTCTGCAACCTGGATGGCCACAGGCTGCAGAACTACAACTCCCATCATGGCCTGTCAGCAAGGCATGGTGGGAGTTGTACTTCTGCAACCTGGATGGCCACAGGCTGCAGAACTACAACTCCCATCATGGCCTGTCAGCAAGGCATGGTGGGAGTTGTACTTCTGCAACCTGGATGGCCACAGGCTGCAGAACTACAACTCCCATCATGGCCTGTCAGCAGGGCATGATGAGAGTTTTAATCTCACCTGTCCTGGTCTCCTGGCCGCCGGGGGGGTTGGGGATGGGGGGGGGGTGCGGGTGCCGCGAGTGGCCGCAGGGGGGTGCGGGGGTACCGCGAGTGGCCGTGGAGGGGTGCGGGGTGCCACGAGTGGCCGCGGGGGGGGGGGGGGTGCGGGGGGTGCCGCGAGTGGCCGCGGGGGGGGTGCGGGGGTGCCGCGAGTGGCTGCCGGGGGTACCTGCGGATGAAGAGGCAGCAGGAGCAGAGGCGGAAGGTGAGTGGAACTCCGGACGCTTTCCTGATGTGCATCAGGAAAGCGTCCGGGGCCCGGGCGCTCCCATAGACTCCTATGGGGGCGTCCGGGCCGGATTTCCGGACGAAAATAGGACCGGTTCTAAAAAATCCGGTCCTATTTTCCGGAACGGACAGCCCTCCGGAAAATTCCGGAAGGGTGTCCGTGTCCAATGAAAGTCTATGCGTCCGGAAATCCGTCCGGATTTCCTGATAGGAAATCCGGGTGGTTTTTCCGGACGTGTGAAGGGGGCCTCAGGGATCCAAGTTATGTTCCTCTAATTCCATTAAGTAAACCTCTAATTTACAATACAAGGTCTTAGTTTAAAACTCCTTATAGTGGGGGATCAGAACAATATTTTTGTGCTATAAGTCATGGTCTTATAGGTGGTAGCCAAGATTAGAAAAACACAACTACTTTCTTGCAAAAACAGCGCCACACCTGTCCCCATGTTCTGTGGTATTGCAATTTTGCTCTATTCACTTTAAGGGTGCCTTCACACCTACCGGATCTGCAGCGGATTTTCTGCTGCGGATCCGCAGCGGATTTAACTAAATGAATGAACACAGCATTAAATCCGCACTGTAAAATCCGCTGCGGATACGGTGTGTGTGAAAGCACCCTAAAGGCCCTATTCCACCAACAGATCTGACAACAGATAATTTGCCAAAGATTTGAAGCCAAACCCAGGAACAGACTATAAACAGAGAACAGGTCATAAAGGAAAGACTGGATTTCTCCTCTTTTCGAATCCACTCCTGGGTTTGGCTTCAAATCTTTGGCAGATAATCTGTCGTCAGATCTGTTGGTGGAATAGGGCCGTAAGGCTATGTCCCTACTATGTACTGAGAAGCGCTAACAATGGCTGTTGTTTTGAAACAACGGCAGGAATTAATATTTATGATCAATAATTCCTGCTGTTGTTTTACAACAATGGGCCTTATGAGCGCTTCTCAGTACGTTGTGGGAACATAGCCTAAATTTTTTATATCATGTTGCCCTGTTGGAAAACATAATAAACACTATGGGGGACATTCATGAAAGTTTAGGCAAGGGCATATGCCCGGGCCTCATTTATCATAATTTACACCTGCTTGCTGGTCTTGATAAATCCCCCCCCCCCTATATGCTTACCTCTCTGTGCTCCCCGAAGGCCTGCTGTGGTGTTGCCGGTGCCCCCCCTGACTGTAGCCACCACCACTTTTAAGATAAACATGTCTCGGAAGTGACAGCACATTCAGCCAAACACTGCATTGACCCATATAAAAATGGTTATACATCTTTAGTCTTCAATGCAAATACTAGTTTAACTTTATAAAAAATACAAACCATAAGAATAAATAAGGCCTAGCCAGATGTGTTCTCCTACCACCACTTGTCCTTAAATCACCTGACAACCATCCTTATTTCCCAAAGCCTAAAAATAAGGAGAAAAAATTGCACTTTTCTCACCTTCCACTTGTTGGGACGTTTCCAGCCATCTTTCCTTAGTTTTCTTACCGGCGTACAGGGACCACTGTAGGACAATTTAATACATAACGTTTATTAAAGTTATTGAAAACATGGTCCACAAAAACACATATATACACACTCAAATCCATGCTCTATATACAGTGTAGTTTCCAAATGGGCACCTACCAGATGAGGGTTATAATATGATGGATTACAACAAGAGGTCAAGAATAAAGGGATGGAAGGTGCACCCTATTCTTCTGATGATCGTTAACTCTCCCTGCCTCTTGTGGTGCCCACCTCCTTAACAGGGTGGCCCCAACCTTGATGACAGTCCCCCTTCTATTGTAAGTGGCCAGGAGAGAAAAAAAGCTCAAGAAAAAACAAGAAAAACTAAATGTAATAAAGTGAAAACGAGCGACAACACTAAAACCACATAAAATACAGCAGCGATGTTAGATATATGTGAAAAAGTCACAGTTCCGACATGTTTCTACCTTACGGATTCATCAGGGAACCATATTTCCTTTCAAACAACTAGATGTGCCTTAGAACCATTCACTGCTGGAAATTATTACAATCTACTATCAGATAGCAGTTTTACCACCTGCCTGAGCACACAATGTATTTACATGTATAACTTTTTTTCTTTTTTTCACATGTAGGTTGTAGAAGCCTTAATCAAAGGAAACCAGCAACACCTAGTAGTGCCGCCAAGGCATGCTATCGCTCACCAGTTAATAAAGCACTGGATTGGAATAAATGCTAACCTATAGTGTCATGAAAAAAAGGCCTTAGTATTATCTATAAATGACAATGTAATTATCAAGCATGTCAATTTGGACAATCATATCCCGAATACTAGGCTAACACACTGATTTCTGAATGTAAAAATCTTATATAAACTACCTACTTTGCAAATTTTAATTGAGATGTGCTGGAATCTCACAAATCCAAGATGTCTCTTTATCTTTCAAGACTTTATCAAATCTTAAAGGATCTGAGATTCCTGATCAGACGAAACATGATAATTCTGGTAATGATGTATAATAATTCTAATAAATATTTGCCACCTCTGTATTAAATGGTATACAGTTATAACACTTCAGTCCCCTGGATCGTGTGATGCTACATTGGACATTTGCAAATGGGGAGGATAAACAAAAAAATGGCAGTCAGAGCAACCAATCAGAGCTCAGCTTTTATATAGCACTGTGATTGGTTGCTATGGGAAAGCCGTACAGTTTTGCTGGTAGTTCTTATCGATTTTTTCAAATGTGAAAACTTATGGAAACTTTTCTACACCATTACTAAATTGCAATATCTGTGGGCATATGCTTTAATGTGTATGGAAAACATGGAGGTAACCATCTCTCTGTATATACTGTACTGTATAAAATACATAATAGGCTTATAGTTGATATACAAATTTCATATAATTATTCTTTCTAGGTAAACAGTCTGAGAAAATGCACATGGAGTCTTCAATTCAGGCAGAAGCATAGCTGGTAGTAGTAGGGAGGACTGTGGGGATGTGTCTGAAGGGGAAATAAGCATTGCCTTTAGATACAGTGCCATCTAAATTTGTCATACTACGTCTTATTTGTTAGTTGTAACCCTGTTAGAAAAGTTAGTAAGAGCAGGGCCATATTTATCACTAGGCACCCATGGTCCGGTGCCTAGGGCAGCACCTTGCAGGAGGCAGCATCAGGGAGCAGGGGAAGGAAACATTTTTTTGTTTTGTCTTGTTTTGCTTTGGGTTTTTTTTGGTCTCCCACCTCCCATTCAGACTTGCAAGTAAATTTGGTGTCTTTTTTTTTTTTTTTTTTTTTTTTGGGGGGGGGGGGGGCGGCTATGGTGGTAAGACTGACTAGATATCAATATGATGTTCAAAAACTAGAATGATGCTAATTGGTGAGCGAAGATGGGGCGTCTGCAGGTTTAGTGCCTAGGGCAGCAGCAGCTTTTAATATGGCCCTGGGTAAGAGCCTGTTGTGACTGTCCTGATAGTTGTGGACAAGAGCCTATTGTGACCCTGATAAAAATGTGGAAGAGAGCCAATTGTGATCCCCTTAAAAATGTTTTGTGCAAGAGCCTGTTGTGACCCTCTCACCCTCTCTGGCGGTGCATGCTGGTGGTGGTCAGCCTTAAAGTGGTGGTCCCATGCTGATCTTTGCATGGCACAGTTTGCAAAAGACAAAGCTTTTGTTTTCGGCAATTTTATCAAAATAATGCTCTTTGCAAGTGGATGCTCTGGGGAACTCTTGCGGGACACATCCCCCCCCCCCTTTTTTTCTACTCCTAAAAAGGACTTTGGGATAGTTTTTGATATAACTGTCTATTACTAGCTATATACCAGTATACCTCTTACCCTGACCTCTCCCTGACAACTCCTATCCATCTGCAAACATGCTCTACATGTACAATATGCTAGAAGTATTAAGAAAAAAATATTATATTTCATTAGAGGCCACCTTTTATATCAACTTTTGCCCTGCAACATAAAATAGGTAACAGTGTGCATATAATAATACTAATAATAATAATAATAATAATTATTATTATTATTATTATTATTATTATTATTATTATTATTATTATTGTTATTATTATCACCAACATCATCATAATTCCTTTTTTGTGCTGAAATGAAAGGAGCAACACAATGATTTTATTATGGTTCCCCACTACACATCTAACATATCATTGATCAGGAATGGACTACAAGGGCCACACCACTACATGCACATATGTCTGTAAGTAGTTTTCGGGAGCTTAGCATAGCAATATCTCATGACGTTCCATCAAAAGAAATACTCAGTACCCCCTCAGGCACTGCATAAGGCAAGAAACAGTGTATATGTTTTGCCTGGAGTCTTACTTTAATCTTGAGAGTCAGGGACATCTTGTGTATCATATTGTATGTGGCCTATGACCTATACAGTACAAATGAGGATGAGTAGGAAGAACATTTTTTTGTCTTAGGAAAAAAAGGGAAAATGTAGGAAGAAAAAACAACTATAAATAGGATTATATGATGTACAGTTAGAGGGTCTTTAGTCTTATCAAAGACATTGTTCACTGGACACCATTATTGTTCTCTTCCTTCATAGAAGATTGTCGGCAGAAGAAGACCACTGGGTCCATCTAGTCCGCCCTTTTAGTATTTCCTTTCTTATTATCTTAGGATAGATATATGTTTATCCCAGGCAGGTTTACATTCAGTTATTGTAGATTTATCAACTACATCTGCTGGATGTTTGTTCCCAGCATCTACTACTCTTTCAGTAAAGTCATATTTTCTCACGTTTCTTTTGATCTTTCCCCCAACTGACCTCTCACTGTGTCCTCTTATAGTAGTAGTAGTAGTAGTAGTAACATAGTAAATAAGGTTGAAAGAAGACAAGAGTCCATCAGGTTCAACCTAGGGAAATCCTACTGTGTTGATCCAGGAAAGGCAAAAACCCCTATGAGGCAGACGACAATTGCCCCATCACAGGGAGAAAACTCCCTCCCGACTCCAATGGCAACCAGAATAATCCCTGGATCAACGTATCACCGGAAATCTAATGCCCATAACTTGTAATATTATATTGTTCAAGAAAACTTGTTCTTCAGTTCAGTTTTTTTTCTAAAAACACTTTCCTCCTAAATCTTTTTTAGTCCTTTACCATAGTTAAAGGTTTCTATAATGTCCCCCCTTTTGCTTCTTTCTCTAAACTATACAAATTCAAATCCTTAAAGAGTCACTGTCGTATTTTTTTTTTTTGCAGAAATCAATAGTCCAGGCGATTTTAAGAAACTTTGTAATTGGGTTTATTAGCCAAATCTGCCATTATCTGCATGTAAAAAGCCTTTTCCCAGGTCCCCCCCTCCTTCCTCTTTTTCATCCACTCTGAAAAATCTGAAAATTGTGACTTGTTGCAGGAGACGTCCCCTGTCTGCTCTAGGGAGAGGGGAGGGGGGAGGAGGAAGGAGGGAGTTAGCCGGCAGCAAAAAGCAGATAACAGAGGATTACAGGCACGGAGCTGGGTGACAGCTGTAATCCGAGCTCAGACAGGTCACTGGTGATGGTCAGAAGAGATATCAGGTGAGGGATTTGTAGATTAACTCTTTGTTGTCCTGTTTTGGTCTTTTCTTTAGCTCTCTCCATAGGAGAACAATGAAGACAGGGGGGAGAGCTTCAAACTGCTTTTTCATGATAAAAATGCATTTTTCGGATAATAAACCCAATTACAAAGTTTTTTAAAATCGCCTGTACTATTGATTTCTGCAAAAAAAAAATTCACGACAGTGACACTTTAAGTCTTTCCTGATATGTTTTATGCCTGACACCCTCCACTATTTTTGTAGCCCGTCTTTGGACCTGTTCTATTTTATCAATATCTGTTTATAAGTGAGGTATCCAGAACTGGACGCAGTATTCCAGATGTGATGTCACCAGAGCTCTATACAGCTCTATACTATACTATAGAGCTCTATACAGGATCACAATCTCCCTCTTCCTACTGGTTCTATCTCTAGCTATACAGCCCAGCATACGATTTGTTTTCCCTACCTCCTGTCTGCACTGGAGACTTATTTTAAATCTGCCAGAAATCACTACCCCTAAACCCTTCTCTTCTGAAGTCTTTGCCAACACAAAACTACTGATATGATACTTGGATAGAGGATTACTCCTTCCCAAGTGCATTATTTTACATTTGTAATCCTTGCAGAACTGCAGTTTCTATTGTTTGGACCACATTTTAAATAATGCTAAATTATTTTCTATATCACTGACACCTCCAAGAATATCAGCCCTATTGCACACTTTTGAGTCATCAGCAAACAGACAAATCTTACCTACCAAACCTTCTTCTATGTCACTTACAAACATATTAAAAATAACAAGACCTAGAACAGACCCTTGTGGCCACTACTTGTAACCAGTCTCTGCTTGGAATATACACCATTAACAATTACCCCCTAATATCTATGCTTCAGCCAACCACAAATCCACTGAACTATCTAGGGATTCACTGTTAAAATGAATAAATAGAGAATCAAAAAGAAGACATTGGTGAAATATTGTTAGGAAATGGCATCAATAGCAGCCACTGCTGATCAGATATTGCTGGTGCATTACGTTAGTATTCTACCAAAGTCTTTTAATCCAATTAGTCGAAAACATTACATAATAAATATAGAATTTTGCAAAAAGATTTTTTTTAGCATTGTATATTGTCTTTACATTATACATTCTTGCCACATGCTGCATTTATTCTTCTTTGTGATTGTACAACTGAATATGTTACTGTTCAATAAAAGTACATCTATATGTTATACAGAATGAGAATTGTAATAAACTTTTATTCTCCACAGTCTTTTGTCAGTTTTTAAGGGTCAAAACGATTAAAGGGGTGGTCTAGTTTGCAAAACTTATGTTCGTACACAGTATCCTATTAGGGAATTCTGAGATAATAGAAGGATATTCGACAGCTTTACAAAAAAAAATTATAATTTAAAAGATTTGATTTGCCACACTTTTTTGGATGTACTATAGAAAAACATATGAAAACTGCAATGTGCAATGATCCTTGTAGACACTGATTCATGCAGGAGCTGTTACTGCAGAAGGAGCTGCTAACACATGGTCACATAATGATCCTCAGAGCAGAGCCTCAGTGGGTGTTTGGGGTCTGGGGGGGGGGGGTAAAAACACTATGGGAAGGGGGTGGGGGGTAATTGAAAAAGACAATATGCTTATTGGCCCCCAAGCCTGTGCTGCACAGCTTCATGGAGCTCCCGGACCCCGCCGACTGTCATCTTCTCCCCAGTTCTAGGTACGTCATGACCCAGGATCCCCATCACAGACTAGTGGGATTTAACCTGCTTAGCCAATCAGTGACTTTAATTATACCACTAATTCCACCTGGATAGTAAAGAAATCACCAAATTACCCCAGTCTCAACCTGGGTTATATCCAGTCTACCGTTTAACATCAACACCTCTATAAATATATTTTATACAAAAAGAACCATAATGAGGCTAGTTCACATTTAAAACCAATTACTTTATTATAACATAACAACACACAAAAAAGATTGCAATAATAGAATGGACCAGCAGATGGCAGTGTGCAAGCAAACAGGTATTATATAAATTTCTGTTCTTATTACATCAAGGGCAGTGATATATATTCTACAAACTCCCTATACATAGGTTAGTGCTAGTATTATTGCCGTCGTCCACACTGGGACTAATAGTACCGGCTCACTAATCCAACAATGTATTAAAACCATAAAGTCTCAAACACTCACCCATATCTATTGCTATGTACCTGCCACCAAATACCCCTCAACGACGTTTTGCGTTGGTTTGCTTCCTCAGGAGGGAACTCCCTCCACCCTCGTGAGGAAGCAAACCAACGAGAAACGTCATTAAGGGGTATTTGGTGGCAGGTACATAGCAATAGATATGGGTGAGTGTTTGAGACTTTATGGTTTTAATACATTGTTGGATTAGTGAGCCGGTACTATTAGTCCCAGTGTGGACGACGGCGATAATACTAGCACTAACCTATGTATAGGGAGATGGTAGAATATATATCACTGCCCTTGATGTAATAAGAACAGAAATTTATATAATAATACCTGTTTGCTTGCACACTGCCATCTGCTGGTCCATTCTATTATTGCAATCTTTTTTTGTGTGTTGTTATTTTATAATAAAGTAATTGGTTTTAAATGTGAACTAGCCTCATTATTGTTCTTTTTGTATAAAATCAGTGACTTTAGCGGTATACCGCCCCAGTTACTGAGTGGCTGGGCGGGGCATCCATCAGCCGGGTTTTGATGTAACCAATAGGGATCTCAAAGGAGAGCAGGCGGGGTCCCGGAGGGGGGCGTGTCTCTACGCAGGCACAAGGACAGGTGGCTATAACTTGTTTTTTATTCTCTCCCCACCCTCTGCCCGTAATGAGTTTTTAATTCCCATTTAAAGGGGTTATCCAGTGTTCGGGCCCTATTACACCAAACAATTATCGGCTGTACTTAGCCAATTAGCAGCAGTTCCAGCTGATAATCGTTTGGTATAATAACTCTTGTAAATGCACATTGCTGGCTGATCGTGGTCTTTCAACAGGTTGAAAAATCACGATAACGATAGCACAGACACTGAGCGGAAACAAGGAGGCACTGATCTGACAGGTCAGCACTCGCTTCCTCCTTTTATTCGTGCTGTTTAATATGACCCTTAGAAAACCATGGCCACTTACTTCCAGAGACGAGGAAACTCTGGCCTCAAGTTCAGGTGTGGTTTGAGCTGCAAAACTGCACCCAAACTGGAGACAAGAGCCGTTTTGTCTCTGCAGAAAGTAGCCATGTCTTTCTAACGCTATATAACCCCCTGGTCTGGGGTCTGTCTTTATCATATATGTTTCACCCATTTACTTCAGTCACCCACTCTTCATTTGCAAAAAAAAGTAGTAATTCAATGAGATCTACAAGAGGAAAAACATAAAGGGGGACTATGTGCTGCCATTGTGGATTCATGTGGAGTGGAGTTGTAATTAAGTGATCAGTATTGACTATGTTATACAACTCAGAGGTGTTCTTAGAGTGAATGGTCGTGGTGGCATGTGCCACAGGTCATGCCAGGGATGACCTAGAAGCCTCTTGGCACCTTTTACACCTAGAGTAATAACATCTGTATATTGTTTAAGAGTCAATGGATTATTGTGCACTTCTACATAAAGATTTTTTTCAGTCTTGGTTTAATCTGACACGAGGAGGAATATGGACTATATGACTAGATTTGTTCTTTTTGCTATTAGAAAATGGAAGACCCTTTGTTACTTTTTTTTTTTTATTAAAATGTGAATGCAATCGCAGACTAAGATAACTGAAAACATAACTGTGGCCGCACAGCCTGTAGTACCCATTTGCTGACAACAGATGGCGTTGGTTTCCTTGCCATGACCCTCCACATCCTTCATTCGCTTCTTGCTTGTTCACAGTCTACAGATGTCATGCTGCAAACATTTTATAATGATTTTTGTGCAATAAAGTTAATTAATTGGCCACTAACCCTTGGCAAAAGCATGCCCCAGACTGTGTAAGCTCCAGATAAAAAGGGCACGCTTATCTATTACAGTTACTCTTTGTAATTGCCTGTAAATGCTTCATTGTGTAAAAATTGTACATTATTTTCTCAATTAAAAATAAAGATTTAGTACGTTCAACCAGGCACTTGCTTCATTTTCACACTGCATTGGGAAAGTGTAAAACTCCTTCCAAATGCAAATAGCTGTGATAAGCCCAATTAGTGAATAATGTAAATGGTGATAAAAGCCGCCACGTCGATATATAAATATATAATAATGTTCCAAGTTTCATTTACTCGCGTTGAGACGTCGTCTTAATAGCTCATGAACCAGACTCGTTCTCTTGAAGCCATTGTATCTTCCAGCTTGGGGCTGTAATACATTAAAACGGAGAACTCAATAGCATCTGAGGAGTAATTAGTGCTGCCTCCACATTTACAAATTAATTCTGCTGCCAATTGAAGCTGGCACTTACTGGAGCAGCGAAAACATTGTCTGACATGGTGAATAGAGGTAGATATAGGAAATTGTTTACTCAGTCCATTAGTGCAATGGTTTTTTTTTTTTGGTTCTGTATTAGTCACGTTTCACTTCAAAGGAGGCTGCTTGCCTAAAAATGCATATATGCAGCTGTGTGCCAGCGAGTGCAGCTCCACTATCAGGCAGAGAAGGTCTGCCAAATGGCTATATTACTAATATGCTGAAAAAGTTTGAATTGTGACAGCTGTCTTTTCACTAACTAGACAGCAAGTAGCGGATTATCATAAAAGAGTTCTAGTTTGTAAGATGAGGTTGATTATTGGGTAATGATCTTTGAGGCAGAACAAAGATATGCTGTATATACAGAAATACCTCGCTGAACACATCTGTGAGGGGAATCCTCGCTTTAAACAGGTGGGTGTCAGCCAGAGAGGGGCTCCCTGCCGGTCTGCTGGACCCTAAAGTCCGCGGGAACGCTGGCTCTTAACTCTGTATGCACCAGGCTGGAGCCAGGAGTCCTGAGGAGTGCTGGTCTTAACTCCCTTCATGCCGGGCTGGACCTGGGAGTCCTGAGGAGCACCACTATTAATTCCCTTCATGCCAGGCTGGACCCAGGAGTCCTGAGGAGCACCGCTCTTAACTACCTTCATGTCGGGCTGGACCTGGGAGTCCTGAAGAGCACCGCTATTAATTCCCTTCATGCCAGGCTGGACCCAGGAGTCCTGAGGAGCACCGCTCTTAACTACCTTCATGCCGGGCTGGACCTGGGAGTCCTGAGGAGCACCACTATTAATTCCCTTCATGCCAGGCTGGACCCAGGAGTCCTGAGGAGCACCGCTCTTAACTCCCTTCATGTCGAGCTGGACAAAGGAGTCCTGAGGAGCACTCCTCTTAACTTCCTTCATGGCGAGCTGAACCGTGGAGTACCTGGGAGCACTGGCTCATAACTCAGGAGGCTTACTTTTCCTTTATATACTTCTACTTATAGCAGGTAAACTGAAGACTTTGCTCTGAGAGAATTTTAGTAAGCAACTTGGTTTAGTTGCTAAGGTAGATAACTTTAGAAAAAACAGTCCAATTAGCATCTGACTCTACTGACCAGGACCCTCATAGTTTGGGTTGCTGTGACTTGGCAGAAATCATACTCACAGGACAACTCTGTAGATTTTTCAATACCCGGACCTTTGATGTGGCAGCGGATCTTTATCGTATGTGACCAGAAGCCTAGAAGAGGAAGGTAAAGCCAGGGGACCCGAAAGCAAGAACGCAGTTTCTCCAACCCTGGTGTAGAAAATATATGCAGTATGTAGATGAAGATGGGTCCTCTCAGTGGGAACTGGAACCGAATTGCGGAATAACTGGCATGCACACTGGCCAAAGGCCAAGCCCTGAACTGCACAGCACTGACTCCTACTGGAGCCTTACTGACTGACTTGTCTCAGTTCACCCTTACTTATAAACTACAGGGATAGGGTTAGAGAGAGGTGGTGACCTGAGGGACAGACTTTCAGGCATGTGAAAGGTGTGTCATAATGTTTCAGCATAAAGATGTTTAGTTAACCCTTGCATAGATAAAACCAGGGCCGCCATCAGGAATTTCGGGGCCCCATACAACCAAAGTGTCTGGGCCCCCCACATTAATAAAAAAAAAAAAAAAAATGTGTGTTCGCCCCACGCCTTGCTGGGAGGTATAATTTGGTTCAGATCAATTCTAGAGAACTGGCTCATATACCCCATTTTCCCCAGTGGCTTAAAATGTAACCTCTGTTATACAGTTATAAAATTATAGAAATTAAATGTGAACAAGGTGCAATTCAAATAGACACTTACTTGTATAGCTGCCTCTTGTGATCTGTATGCAGTGCATTATACTCACCCTTGCAACGTACAATTTATAGCGTGTCTACAAGCCCAGCGGGGCTCATTATGATGGAGACTAAAACTTATACAAGAGTGGGGTAGGGGTTCCCCTGTATTCGGAATGCTGTTGAGTACCAGGCAATGCCCCGTTTGGGGTTATTGAATTTTGAGGGTCTGGGGGGGCTGTTTGATTTGTATATGTTCACCAATATCCCCCCCCCCCCCCCCCCCCCCCCCCGGTATGCTCACACACATAGAATATGTTGATAAGGCTAATATAATGAGGCTGTTCCATGTTAGTGAGCATATACAAATCACCCCCCCCCAGGCAGACTAGTTTAGCTCACCCAAGACAGTGATAGCGAATACATGGCGGTGAGAACGCTTTCTAGGAGATCCTGTTTGTGCAGCAGAGGTGTCTTTATCCTGCTCTGCATAGACCCTCGAAATTCAATAACCCCAAACGGGGCATTGCCTAGTACTCAACAGCATTCTGAATACAGGGGAACCCCTACCCCACTCTTGTATAAGTTTTAGTCTCCATCATAATGAGCCCCGCTGGGCTTGTAGACACGCTATAAATTGTACGTTGCAAGGGTGAATATAATGCACTGCATACAGAGCACAAGAGGCAGCTATACAAGTAAGTGTCTATTTGAATTGCACCTTGTTCACATTTAGGTTCTACAATTCTATAACTGTATAACAGAGGTTACAGCCACTGGGGAAAATGGGATATATGAGCCAGTTCTCTAGAATTGATCTCACACACAGACACCAGCACACATGTATACAGACACCAGCACACATGTATACAGACATACAGAAACCAGCACACCAGGGCACGATGAAGTTTGAACTTCTGCAACCTGGAGAAATCACCTGATATCACCTGCAGTCCTATGTAACACCACATAACACAGTGGTATCTCTGAGTACAGATAATGTAGTAGATTTCACCTCCAGTCCTATGTAACAGCACAGATAACACAGTGATATCTCTGAGTATAGATCATGTAGTAGATGTCACCTGCAGTCCTATGTAACAGCACAGATAACACAGTGATATCCCTCTGAGTACAGATAATGTAGATGTTACCTGCAGTCCTATGTAACACCACAGATAACACAGTGATATCTCTGAGTACAGATAATGTAGTAGTCACCTGCAGTCCTATGTAACACCACAGATAACACAGTGATATCTCTGAGTACAGATAATGTAGTAGCTGTCACCTGCAGTCCTATGTAACACCACAAATAACACAGTGATATCTCTGAGTACAGATAATGTAGTAGTCACCTGCAGTCCTATGTAACACAACAGATAACACAGTGATATCTCTGAGTACAGATAATGTAGTAGCTGTCACCTACTAAAATGATGTTCTACAAAATAAGAAAAGTGTCATACAGTGACTCACAGGTGACGTCTTCTTTGATCTGAGGCGTTACTTTCCCTTTTCCTCTCCATCCGGCCCAGACCTCCATGATGATTCCTTCCAGATATGTTTCATCCCCTTAGAACCTGCGAGACAAACAATTTAGGCTCCGCACATTTCTAGCAACTTCCTTTCCTTTCTCCCCCCTGTAGGCTCCCATAGTAACTGCGCTGTGTGGGATGCCCCCTGTATGTAGGATTCCCAGCTGTGCCCCCATGAGCTAATAATGCCCCTAGAGGTGGCCCCCATGAACTAATAATGCCCCCAGAGGTGCCCCCCATATACTAATAATGCCCCCAGAGGTGCCCCCATGAACTAATAATGCCCCCAGAGGTGCCCCCATATACTAATAATGCCCCCAGAGGTGCCCCCATGAACTAATAATGCCCCCAGAGGTGCCCCCATAAACTAATAATGCCCCCAGAGGTGCCCCCCATATACTAATAATGCCCCCAGAGGTGCCCCCCATATACTAATAATGCCCCCAGAGGTGCCCCCCATATACTAATAATGCCCCCAGAGGTGCCCCCATATACGAATAATGCCCCCAGAGGTGCCCCCATATACTAATAATGCCCCCAGAGGTGCCCCCATATACTAATAATGCCCCCAGCGGTGCCCCCATATACTAATAATGCCCCCAGAGGTGCCCCCATATACGAATAATGCCCCCAGAGGTGCCCCCATATACTAATAATGCCCCCAGAGGTGCCCCCATATACTAATAATGCCCCCAGAGGTGCCCCCATATACTAATAATGCCCCCAGAGGTGCCCCCATATACTAATAATGCCCCCAGAGGTGCCCCCATATACTAATAATGCCCCCAGAGGTGCCCCCATATGCTAATAATGCCCCCAGAGGTGCCCCCATATGCTAATAATGCCCCCAGAGGTGCCCCCATACACTAATTATGTCCCCAGAGGTGGCCCCATACACTAATAATGCCCCCAGAGGTGGCCCCCATACACTAATAATGCCCCCAGAGGTGCCCCCATGAGCTAATAATGCCCCCAGAGGTGCCCTCATATACTAATAATGCCCCCAGAGGTGCCCCGATACACTAATAATGCCCCCAGAGGTGCCCCCATATACTAATAATGCCCCCAGAGGTGCCCCGATACACTAATAATGCCCCCAGAGGTGCCCCCATATACTAATAATGCCCCCAGAGGTGCCCCCATACACTAATAATGCCCCCAGAGGTGCCCCCATATACTAATAATGCCCCCAGAGGTGCCCCCATACACTAATAACGCCCCCAGAGGTGCCCCCATACACTAATAACGCCCCCAGAGGTGCCCCTAAAAAAAACAAACATCCTACTCACCTAATCCGCGCTGTGCAGGCAGCAGCTCTTCCTCCTCCTCTTCGGGCTCCATCTTGCGAGCCGCAGGGACGGGACTTCCGGCAGACGTGATGACGTCACATCATCACGCCTGCCGGAGGGGCACATGATCACGGCCCGGCCTCCCATAGGCTGCTGGTATGAAGTGCCGGCAGCCTATGGGAGAGAATACAGGAGGAGGACGCTGACAGGTCCTTCTCCTGTATTCTGATCGCTTTAATGTTCCGCCCGCTGTGCGGGCGGAACATTAAAGCGATCAGTGCATCCCGAGAAGCTGCGTGGCCGCAGCTTTTCGGGATGCTCGAAAACAGGTGGCAAGGGGGGCCGTGCGGACCCCCATAGCGTAGCGGTTGGGGGGGCGGCGGCCGGCAGGCCCGCCGCCCCCCCCCCCCCCCCCCCGTGTCTCTTAGGGTCCGGGCCCCATACGGCAGTACCACTTGTACTGCCCTATCGGCGGCCCTGGATAAAACCTACAGCGTATGCTTGCAGGCAGTGAATAGAAACAGCGGTCATCTGTGTATGGGAGGTGCACTCGTAGCAGGGAGGGAGTCTGCACTGCCATCCCATTGGGAAGTGATCCACGTCTCAGAGGGTCGGGGCCAGGAGGAAGGAGCGTGACAGAATGTACTCCATTTAGCTAATTTTTTGCATGGAAAAGGAATGAGTCAGTAGTAATAGCCCCAAAACAGAACAGGTAATAACTTGCTTTGAGTAATATATGAAGCTATAGGTGGTCTATTCAATGCTATATTGTGTGGAATACTCCTTTAATGTTGTGTGTGAGTCAAGCGTTCAAATTCTCACAGATGATCTAAATAAAAGGGTCAACCTGCCAACATACACAGTTCACTCCATTAAAATCAAAGGGTTTATGGTAACACTTCTTTTCAATACCAATTTAAAACAAATGTATACCTGTCACTTGAAAAAAAAAACATGTCTCTAGCACTGTCTCTAAGACATTTAAGCATCATAGCAAAGTAACAAGCAAGATAAAGATAAAGCTGTCATGTTATATAATCCGTATTGCCTGACTGATCAAAGGAAAGACAATGGAGCTCAAGTGCTCCAACTAATGCTGCAAATCCACATGAAAATACAGATTCTCATATCTTGAACTGGTAATTTCAGAAATTTTATTGAGTTTTATGAGACGAGAGGACTATTAAAAAGGTATATTAATCCCTTCCTGACATAAGATGTACAGGTTAAGGAAGCATGGAGCATGTGGGTTGTCATGGCCTTTCTGTACAAATATGCTGTACAAGAAAAACTCCAACCTGACATTATATTGCTACACAACAGTACTGTAGAAATAATCAAATCCTCTCTCCTACAAATCTTATTTTGGAACTAAAAAAAAGTGTAGAGGACTAGACTAGACTAGGAAGAAAAGGAGACCAGACACGCATCTCACCTAATAACTTACCTCTCCCCGTGCCCGCGGAGAGTGGCAGGATTGGTTCCGGGATGTCCGCCGCTGACATGACACGAGCCAGCTGATGGACTGGCCACTCAGCCAGTCAGTGACTAGGGTGGGATGCAGCTCCAGTCACTGATTGGCTGAGCGGCCAGTCCATGAGCCAGGACAGGCCTTTTCCCTCGCGTCAAGGCGTCTTCACAACTTGGGGGAAAATGCCTTCCAGTGGGGGTCCTGAGGGCGGTCACTGCGGGCACGGGGAGAGGTAAGTTTGTGCTTGTAGTCAATTTCCCCCCAGCCCCTGCTAGCTGCTGGATTTTATAAATCACCAAACTTTTCCTTTAACTATGGATATGAACATGCTGGGTCAGTTTAGTTCATGAGTCCTATAGAATCAGAATAGGGCTTCTGCACAGAACTCACCGGTGTGGTCGTATTCAATACTAGCTGTCAGGTCAGCGCTCCTTTGCTCCTCATTCCCCGCTTGCTGTTGGTGCTATTACATGCATCCACTGTGAGCAGATAGGAGGGGGGGGGGGTGCGGGTTGCTGCAGGGGGAAGGTATCTGCCCTGTTCCCTGTTGAGCCTTAGATTGTTTGGGTGGCCCATAGGAAAGACCGGAATGGCTGGTAATCTGCCAAGTATTGCCCATAATGGCTTTGTGTAATAGTACCATTATTTTATATTAATATTAATGAGTTCAGTAGCCACTGGATTGATGTAATATTGCCATCAATATTCGCTTTGAATCTGTTTATATGATTGGTTTTCATGTTTGTATTCCATGTATTGAAGAGCTCAAAAGAATTAAAACATATGGAAATATTATCAACTTTATATATCACATTTCTTACAAAACGTTGTGAAGTATACTGCACGTGCTTCGAGTAATTTTCCTTTAACTAGCTGCCAGTGTAACATGATATCGCTAGGCTGATTAGAGGTAGTAGACCATCGTTCTACTCCGGATTATAGGTGGTAATCAGATTCTGAGATTACGTGCCAAAAATAGTCCTAAAGAGACTCTGTACAAAGCTGGGCACCAGACACCTAACAGGTTCCTCTTCTGATCATTGGACCATTTTATGTTACAGATGAATTGGAAATGTTCTCCAAGTGAAATAACTTTCCCGGGTGAGTTGTTATTTTGTCCCTTTTTTATTCTATATTATTGATGCTTTTTGTTGTTAATGCGTTATCAATATTTTTTATACCTATACTTCTATTACTACTACTACTTATATGTAACAAAGTGGTTTTTTAACTATTTTTTCCCATTCTAAACAAAGTTCTTGTTCCCTGACAGAATTCCTCTATGAATGTAAGGAATTGTGTGATGATTTCTATCTTATTCAGAGAAGCTTTAAATTAGGTGAACAAAGCATCTAACAAGTGTGATCTCTAATCAATTGTGATAAATGTGTATGTATAGCAGTATAGTAGGGGGTATGAGAAGTATGTTGTATGTTGTCCATATATTAATGTTCAGTGTGTGTTCAATAAAATTAAAGAGGCTTATTAGAGTTTTCCTCATATATATAATCAAATATATATATATATATATATATGTGTATGTAATCATAAGTATAATACCGTATTTTCCGCTGTATAAGATGACTGGGAGTATAAGACGACCCCCAACTTTTCCAGTTAAAATATAGTGCTTGGGATATACTCGCCATATAAGACTACCTTCTCTTCCAACGCACACCAAATAAAAAGAAACATCAGACAGCAGCGAGATCTGAGAGGCAGAGAAGGAGGAACAGTAATACCGGTAGGACACAAGGGTGGGCCAGATGGCCAACATCACTCTGCTGTATCTCTTTTTTTCCATACTCCGGACACATGCAGCTTTCTCTGTTCTTCATACAGTCGCCGCATATAGTGGAGATGCTGCTGTTTTTGAGCTCCCCCCACCATATGCGTCGACTGCAAATTCTCCAGTCCAGTTCCAAAGTTTTTCAGCACCTGCCCTATAAGATGACCCCTTACTTTTGAGAAGATTTTCCTGGGTTAAAAAGTAGTCTTATACGCAGGAAAATACTGTATCTAAAATACAGAATTTGATTCTAAAATCAGAGCATAGCAATTGAAAATATCCGTTCATTATAATTGTCCTCTCTATACGCTTATGAAATCATATTATACAACTGTAGAGACTAACAATGCCGCAGATATGGCCTCAGATGTAACGAATTGTGAAAACGCTAATGGGTCTATATTAGTATACTGAAAAGCCATGATCCATATGTTCCTCCCATTGAATATTTTTTATGTTATTTTAAGTAAAAATTTAGTTTTTATTTTAAATGAGAATTGTTAAAGTTGTGTTTTAGCAATGAAAGTATACTGACAGCATATTAGTTAAGCCTGAGGGCTTCTTTTAGACGGCAAACTTCTAGAAACAGAGATAAAGGTCTTCCCAACACCTTGTCTGCCAATGTAATTATTCTGTTCGCCAGAACTAACAGATCTACCATATGTGGTGGTGTAAGCTATCCAGGCAGACCCTACATCCGGTAGAAGTATTTTATGTAACCTGACTGATACCATAAAAGTTCTATGGAGAGTCTTCATGAAGTCTCCATAAGAGTTATCAGGCAGCTGCCCTTGCTGTGTCGGCAAGCATTTCTCTCAATTATCTTTCTTGATGTTCAGTTCTAAAATCAGTCTCCAACCGAGACATACAGTATATGACAATTTAGTATTAGAAGATAGTCCATTTAGGTGAATGTTCAGGAAAGACAGTGAACCTTAAAAATTGTTTCGGAATAGGTAAGAAGAAACTCCATTGGGGCCAGTTTTAATTAAGAAGCTTGTGATACAGTTTTTCTAAGGAAGTTAAACATTTGCGTTTTTTTTCACAAATTCCTATGGAGGAGGTTTGTTGGCAGTCTTAAAATACTAAATGCTCATACGTTTCCCATTCCCCACACTAATCATTTTTATGAATGTCATTGTAATGTCATTGTCTGGGGATTCAATACGTCGAGAAAATTGGAGAGATAAAATAAATGTTGGTAGTGAGGATCTTTTCTGTAAGGTGAGCACTAGTGTTGAGCGGACCTGTCAAACTGTTCAGGTTCTGGATGCCACCTTAGGGAGTACTTGAAAACATGGATATACAGTAGCCATAGACAAAACAGAACTTATCATCTTTCCCCCATCTCGCTCCACCCTGCCACCTAATCTGTCAATCACTATCAATTGCTGCACTCTGTCCCCTGTTCCTCAAGTACACTGCCTCGGGGTCACCTTTGACTTTGCCCTGTCCTTTAAACCCCAAATTCAAGCCCTGACCACCTCCTGCCGCATAAACCTCAAAAACATTTCCAGAATCCGATCTTTTCTCACCCCTGACTCTACCAAACTGCTGGTACATGCTCTCATTATCTCCCGCTTGGACTACTGTAATATCCTCCTCTCTGGCCTTCTATCTAAATCCCTTGATCCCCTCCAGTCTATCCTAAACTCTGCTGCCAGACTAATCAACCTTTCCCCTCGCTTTGCCTCTGCCTCTCGAATCTGCCAATCCCTCCACTGGCTCCCCATTGCCCAACGTTTTCACTTTAAACTGTTGACCATGACGTACAAGGCCATCCACAACCTGTCCCCTCCGTACATCTCTGACCTGATATCCCGCTACCGTCCCTCACGCAACCTTCGATCCTCCAGTGACCTCCGTCTGCACTCCCCCCTTGTTCGTACCTCACACAACCGCCTCCAAGACTTTGCCGGAGCCTCCCCCATACTCTGGAACTCGCTACCCCAACACATCCGGCTCTCACCTACCATCAAGTCCTTCAAAAGTAACCTAAAAACCCATCTCTTCAAACTAGGCTACAACCTAAAATAATTCTGCATCACACTTGACTGGCTGCACTTTACCTCCTGTTTCTCTTCCCGTACCTTATAGATTGCAAGCCCTCGTGGGCAGGGTCCTCTTCCCCATGTATCAGTCTGCCATTTGCCTTCATGTAATGTGTTTTGATCTTGTGTTGTTTCTGCTCGTTACCCCTATCTATTGTATAGCACTCTGGAATTAAGGGCACTCTATAAATAAATAATAATAATAAAAGGTGTATGGCTTAGCATTGAACACTATTCTAGCACAATATTCTCATGCAGTTTAAGCCAACTAATAGTTGGTCTAAACTTAGACTAGACAGACTAATTATGTTCCAGAGTTACCAAACAGCCAAAGACACTGTGATAAATCTGTCTCTTTATTGACTGTCTAGCCTTACAGTTTACACTGTCAAAGAATTAGACAGATATAGAAAATCTAGGTCACTGCCTCTAGAAATTGAAAGTCTTCAGGAAATAGTTTATACATTTCCCAATGAATCGGTAACCTTAAACTACTGGAGCTCTTACTATGCTATTTAAAGCTTTTGATTGTCTAGAACAATGCTCTCCAATCCATGACTGCTGGAGAGGCACAGGTTGGGGACCATGGGGATCATACCAGTTGGGTAAAGAACCATATGGCAAAGTTGTTAGGGTATATACACACTGAGCAAATGGGGCAGAATTCCGTGGCGGAACTCTCCACCACGGAATTTTGCCTGCTCGCGAGCCTCCGCTCTCCTCCACTCTCCGGTCAAAGTATTGACATGTCAATTCTTTGAACGGAGAGCGGAGGCGCAAGCCCTCCCATAGAGATGCGGTCTGACACTGAAGCAGGTGGAATTCCGAAGCGGAGAGTTCCGCTGCAAAATTCCACCCCATTTGCTCAGTGTGAGCATACCCTTACACTTTAAGATGTTTGCATGTCAAGCTATGGTATTGTATAGAGACTTTTAAGCTTACACAACAGAAACTTTTCAAAACTGAAAAATAATTATGAATCCCAAGATAACACATTAACAACAAAATTATATTTAGAAAATGACAGCAAAATGTAAAACAGCTCATAACAATACACACATCTTGGCTCAGATTCCCTGCAGATCTATTCATAGATGGCATGCTGTGTTTTGGCAATATGTGTACTTTCAATGAATGCCAGCCAGGATCTGCAGATGGGCCCACAGGGCTGTTAGGGAGAATTTAGAGAAAGCCCTAATCTAATCTTGCATTCAGTTGGAATCTGGCTAAAAGGTTAAGAACAATATAGGATGTACTTAATTTATCACATTAATGACGTGAAACATTTATTTTTGTCATCCAGATAAAACTTTTGAAACATTCCCAGAGAAGTAATGAGCAGAAAACGGAGGAAAAACAGAAACAGAAAGGGATCGGACAGTGAAGAATGTAAGTTATGTCCTGACAATATTCCAAAGTATTTTATTGTGATCAGCTGGTTGCTTGCTGATCAGTTGAGTGGTTTGAGGCACACATAGATCTAGATTTAGATACTAAACTATTAAAGGAGAAGTCCAGCCATAATTTTTATCAAAGTATTGTATTGCCCCCAGAGAGTTATACAAATTACCAATATACACTTAAAACAGGAAATGCACATACTACTGCCTGAAGACTTGTAGTCTTGCTAAAATGGTGACGTCACAACCCACTGGAACTCCTAGAGCTGTGCGGGCTGCTGGAGAGGATGATGGCAGGACTGGGCACTGAACCCTGCAACTGAGGACTAGAGTGTGTGACCAGGGCAACTGTGTGCCCAGGAGCTGCTGCTGCCCCTGGTACAATTGTGGTGGTCCAGTGGGTCATGATGTCACCATTTAAGCAAGAGTACAAGACTTCAGGCAGTAGAAGGTACAGGGAAAAAAGCACTTTCTGTGCATTTCCCGTAGTACGTGTATATTGGTAATTTGTATAACTTTTGGGGGTCAATACAATATGTTAATAAAACATTTTGCTGGGCTTCTCCTTTAAGTTTCTCCTGACATGTTTAAGACTACGTTTAAAAACTGCAAAACATACAAAATATCAAACTTTATAAAATTTGGAAACCAACATTGCTTTAATTTTACAATGTTTAATTCAATGTATAATGGGCAAACTTCAAGTACACTAGGGTTTGCGTGAGCCTGAATGCTCAGAATGCTCAGTGGTCAAGTTTACATGAACCCAAACTTATTGTAGGTTCACTCATCTCTTTTGATGTTTTACACCATGTTTGCAAAGTTCTAACACATGTGGCTGTTTTTGTTTTTGTTTTTCAGATCCGCATTTGCCATTTGTTTGCCGTTGCCACAGAAAGTCCTTCAATCAAAAACCAGATAAGGAATTTAAAGAAAGCCAAAAAGAACACGTAAATGATCGTCCTCACCCATGCACCCCTAGTGAGGCACAGCCACAGCCACAGCATGGTGATAATAAAGAATATGACTGCCACCAAAGACCAGCAGAAAGCTCCTCGACGTGTGATAAAATGGACAGTTTTATAAAAGTTACATGGCGTGACATGTCAACAACATCACAATGTGATAAAGAGGAGCTCCACCACAATACAGACCAAGCAGAGGACAATGGGGGACTTACTGTGACATCTAATGGATTTCATCTAAATTTAGAAATAAATAAGGGATTAGCTCAAAACAGTAGAACTCATGTTACCATATCCAATGGAAAAAGTCTTAAGAAGAGCAGGAGTTACCATGATAGACAGCACCTACAAAGCCAGCACAATGCTAATCACAAATGGGATTTTATGGAGGACTCTGAAAAGCTCATAGACATGTCAGAACCAAAAGACAAGAGTTGTGATAAACCTTTAATAAAATTAGAGATAATAGGAGAAGGTATAGAATTAAAATATAAAGCCATCAGCCAAAATTTAATGGTTCACATAGAATCTGATGAAGCACAACAAAAAAAACAGGACGTATTTGGAAGTGGCTTTACCCAAGCAAATGATTACTGCTCAACTGGAGGATCATCCAGCTCTTACCCCCTGTCTGAGTATAGTCTAAGTGAGGGTAAAGAATTCTGTTCTAACTACAGGTATCCTGAGTGGTGTGTAGATGTCCCTCCACCTCCAGCAGAGTTTGCAGATAAAAAGGACACATTAGTAAATTCAGAAGATGAGGCCTTAATTCTTTGCAATTCCAACAAAAAAACATATTATTCATCACCATCGTCATCTTGGTCTGAGTTGGATATTGAACCTAGACAGTCAAAAGATGAAGATTTCCCAGTACAAAGAAGTGAAAACTGCCGCATAAAGGACTTTAGACAATGCAAGCCATATAAAGCTAACTTTAACCCAGTTCCATTTTTGTCAAATAAGGAATTAAAGCTGCGCCCATCCTTTCAAAGCCCATCAAGAAAGAGTGATTGCCCCCTCGATGCCAAAGTAATGAGACGTAAAACATTTCCACAGTTGTACTACGAACCATATGTTAGTTGTAGTCATACAAAGCCGTCTTTTTTTGAACTGAGGGAACAATTTTTAAAACCAAAGCATCAAGAAAATCAACCCCATGTTTCTACAGTTGACCTTGCAAGACCATTTGTGTCCTCCTCACTTCTAAGAGGCAGAAGACATAGTAGAGACAAAGACCAAAGCATCATTCTACCTGATCATCCCAAGACAATTCCACATTGTGCCCAAGAAGATGTGACAAGTATCCATTCAAACATTTCAGATCCTTGTGAAAATGGTGACCGTTTCTTAGATCCTGAGAGTAAGCAGTTGGAAGAAGACGAGGACTTAGACGATATAATGAAGCATGCTGAAGAGCGAGTGGATTTTACCGAAAGTGGGTTTGATGAAGATATGCTAGACAGTGATAATCATACAGAAGTACAAGATATTTCAGAGTTGCAAAGCAAAAGCTTTTTAATTCAGGTTACTCCTCCATCTCGAAGCACTTCAAGAGAATATATTCTAAGGAAAAACAGCAACAGCCGAGTGCCCGCTGAATGTCTCCAACAATCGGAAGTAAGTCAGTCTAATGCTCCTGAAACAGAAAATGCGAACAGAAAAAGAAGAGGCTCAGTTGTTACTGTAGTAACAGGAGACCTGGACCAAAGAGTCTTAATACAAGGTGACACCGAGGCACCAGCTTACAGAACACAACGGGAACTCTCCAAGGAGTTTAAACTCTATTTGTTGCGGAGAGACTCAGCATTAACACCTGTGTCTGATGTTGAAGAACCTGATTCAGAAAACAAAATACATAGTTCTTTTGAAGACCAAAGTGCACTAGTAAGCAGGGATATTTCTTCACAAACAACCGAGCCATTTGACCCTTTTTTAACAATGGGACATCAAACCAACATACCTGATGAATCATGTATAAAAGAAGAAAATAGCACTCTGTATCCAGAGCAGGAGGAAAGCAACAACACGTCTCCGAGGAATAGTTCAGATAGTGCCATACCAGGCACTTCTTTTGAGTCAATGACCTTTCAGATCCCAAGTTTGCAAAAGTCTGATTCTGAAGACAATTACTCGAAAAATTTTGAAAAGACTGAAGAATATTTGGAGAAAGTAGAAACTCCAGCAAAGAAAGGGAACAAAAAAGGTAACTTATAATTCCTTAATATTATAACTCCTATATAATATATATACTTATATAATGGCCATAGTTTTTTTCTTTGGTTAGACAAAATTTAAAGCAGAAGGCCGGTGGGTGGCAAAAAATCATAACGGGCAGGGGGGGGGGAGGAAAATAAAAAGCCAATATGCTTACCGCTCCTGAAGCCTGCACTGCTCCGCTGTCGGCTGTCATCTTCTGGGTACGTCATGACCCGGGTTCGATGTTGCAGATGGGTGGAATTAAACCTGGGTCTTGATGTAGCTGGGTCTTGATGTAGCAGAAGGGGAGCTCAGAAGACAGCCGGCAGGGTCCAGGAGCGGGACAGGTGACTAAAACTTCTTATTTCCCCTGCTCGTAATGAATTTTTGCCCCCCCCCCCCCCCGACTTCTCCTTTAAATAACTTAAGGATAAAAAAAAATCTCCTTTCCTACAATGGTAAATGTGTCAACTGTCTTTATATTTCACTGTACGCCACCCTAACTTTCTGAGTCAATCTTTATAGGGGTTTTCCAGCAGGTTAAACAAAAAAATAAAATAGGAACAAAACAGCATTTACCTCACTGATTTCCCATGGCTTCTCCATCAGACTAATACTTACTGGTCACCATCTTGACACAAGAATGTCCCCTCATGTTGAGAAAAGGTCCAGTAAGTGGAGACTAATTACACTAAGCATTTTTGTCAACTCCTACAGAATTCTTGTTCAAGGGTTAACTCATTGGCATTGGGAGTATTGGGCATTATTATCTTGTAGGTAACTATTTTCAGATGTACTGACTGTTTTGCCAAGCATCCTCAAGCAGGTTGAAATCGACTTGCTATACCCTCTGTAAAAATTATAAATACCTGGGTACCATGGAAACCTGGTTTAGAAAAACTGGTGAATGTAATGAAAAACAAATAAAATCACATTGGTGCTGTCTTGCAGATGGGTAGTCATTGGTTTCCCCTAATGAATAGAATAATCAACAGAAAAAGCAATTCAAACTAATGTTTCATGATAATTTTTGTGTATACAATTTTCCTATGGACGTTGTATAATGCTTTATTACCCCTGCAGTGGCATAAGGAAATCAGAAATCGCAGCAGGTTTTCTCCCAATAATAGTCACATAGTTAATTAGGTTGAAAGAAGACAAGAGTCCATCAAGTTCAACCTACAGAAACCCTATTGCGTTGATCCAGAAGAGGGCAAAAAACCTCTATGAGGCAAATGACAATTGCCCCTTCACAGGGAGAAAATTCCTTCCCGACTCCAATGGCCAAATCAGAATAATCCCTGGATCAACGTATCACCAGAAATCTAGTGCCCATAACTTGTAATATTATATTTTTCAAGAAGAGCATCCAAGCCATGCCATGAATCAGCCATGACAACATGTGGCAGAGAGTTCCATAGTCCCACTGCTCTTACAGTAAAGAATCCCGTACAGTTCATTCACAGGGGGAACCCTTCTAAGAAAAAATGATTTGTCCAAAACTAACAATCCCTATAACATAATGAAATTTGAAGACTAAAAAAAATGTGGCCTAAATTACATATGCCAATATGGCTTCTCAAAAAAAGAACAGGGAGTTGTATGGAAATGCCATTGACATGGTTATTCTGTAAATCTAACCCACTAAGGAGGCATAGATTGTAATAATATTTCTGTAGTAGAAAACAATGAACTATCTTTGCTTTATTTCTATCCAGATGCCAAACCAGAGACTTTCAACAAACATTTGAAGCTGCCTAAAGACTTGGTGTTGAAGGAATCGAGGAACAGTGAAAGTCCTCTGGAAGAAGGGTCCGATCGCTGGGCTAAGAAAAGGAAACAGTTCAAGGAAACAAGAAACTGCAGTTCAGCCGGAGGCAGCTCCATCACCAGCAACATCACTGAAGAGTCAGGTAAGGGGTATTTTTTTTATATTTAATTACAATTCTGGTCCACCTTGCAATATGGATATTCTCCTGTTATATGAATGGGGGCTGCATGGAGTGTACTGTGTATACCATTTGCTCTGTTACTACTGGTACTTGGTTCGCTCATTCTTTCTAACAAACACTTCAGTGTCCTGAACACTAGATTACCACTTGTTAGGTGTGTGTGGCCCATAGTGGGGGGTTACATCACACTGGGGAAAATGGATGTGAGCTATGTCTTTGAGGTCCAGTCACTGTGTTTTTGTTTTGTTTTTTCATCCTTTTTTTATATGTTTTTGCAAAAAAAAGGATGAAAAACAGATGCATTTGTGTGCATCTGTTTTGATCCGTTCTTCCATTGACTTTCATTATAAGAAAAACGGATGAAAACACATCCGTTTTTTAAATTTTTTTAACATACACAAAAATATGGTTAAGTACGCTTTCGTACATGTTAAAAAAAGGATGTATTTTGATCCATTTTTTTTAATAATGTCAATAGAAACTGATCAAAATGTATGCTCCTAAATGCATCAATTTTTCCATCAGTTTTTTTTATCTGTTTTCTGCAAAAACAGATTAAAAAAAACGTAGTGTGAACCCACCCCAAGGGAGGTAGAGGGAAGAGACTGCAAAAATACTGAGATGAAATGTGAAGCCTGTCGCTTACCACACAGACAAATTCACTTTAGAAAGAGACTGCTCGAGCTGGGATATTGGGATATACGTCTGATACCCTGATGAGACATGCTAGGTGTCAGGCCGCAGACCAAGCCATGGGTGCTATGAGCAGGAGAGAGCAGTAACTGGAGACTACATGGAGTGTCGAGGAAAGATATCCAGTCCCATAAAAGCAAACTTTATTTGAAATTGAAACAGATACTCCAAAAAGATTACAGATTCTTGAGTATCTGTTTCATCTTCAAACAAAGTTTGCTTTTATGGGACTGGATATCTGGAGCCGCACATCCTTCTTTCCTCGTCTCTGCATTTGCATACAGCTTTCCCATGCACCATCCAGGTTTCCCAGCGGAGGTTCAGTGAGCCAGTGGCCGGTGCACCAGGCGTGACAGTTGGAGCACAACCTGTTCATGGTATAATCGCTTGTAGGCTTGTAAAAGAAATGCCGAGACTGCAAGAGAATATCCACTGGACTGCCAGTCTGTATAGACCTACTGTGCAGCTCCCTAGGAGCCGTTTCTGCAGCAGAACATTTAAATTGGGGAAAAAGGAGTTTTATTCCAGCGCAAGGCCCGCATAGGAGCAGCAACTAGTCATTTGGGCAGGGAGCTGCTCATGACTAGTCATATCAGTGTGCTCCATGGGGAAGATTGACAGGGAGAGAGATCCATTAGTGGCTTCTCTGGTAGTCTCGGGGAGCTTCACAGTAGATCTATACTGCACAGCTGGGAACCATATCAGCACAATTGTGATGATAGGTTCCCTTTAAGGCACGCCTTTCTTCACATCTAGACAGGTTAGAATAAAGTTATCCCAATTATGCCTGGCATCATAAAAAGAAAACATTTGACATGTCACAGGGACATCAAAAATAGATAGATAGATAGATAGATAGATAGATAAACAGATAGATTTGATCACTATATCATCATTGATCATCATTTCTACATGTCTTTAACATCAGAGTATACAGTATTATAATCCTAGCAAGCTGTAATTTTTTATATATCTATTTGAAGGACTTTTTCAGTGAACCAAAAATCTGCAGAAACTTTGCTTTTTTCCTTCCAGTTGCTATTTCCTTTGCACATGGCTAATACTTTGTAATCCCCCACTAATGTGAAATTAGTTTGTTTAATCCTACTTTGAAGATGTGGTCTACATTTGCTGGATAGTGATTTGGCCGGCATGTGCAAATCAAGCTTAAGTTACTTTACGTCAAACTGGCACATGACAATAGAGCGCACCCGATTTACCAGGAAAAGATTCACTTATCTAAACTGATAATTGTCCTCACATCACATGCACAGCATGGCACGCTGCTGAGTAATAAGGCTTCTTACCACCTACTGGATAAATGCAGTACAGCTATAAGCCACAGTGAGGCACCCACAGTGCCCATATGCTGCAATACAAAACGCAAACTTCAGCTGCTAAATAAATGGAGAAAATGTTCTTGAAATATACTGATAATTACAAAAACATCTACTTAAAGGGGTTAACATCCATTGTTCTCAGAGCCGCTTTAACAAGAGGACAAATTGTGCATTTCCACTGGGCCAACTTGCTTAATGGGTCCCCCATCTCCATGACCCTGGATCTACTGCTACAACTACTCCCAGCCCTATTATTGCTACTACTCCCAGCCCTACTACTACTGCTACCACTGCTTCCAGCCCTACTACTGCTGCTACTACTACTACTCCCAGCCCTACTGCTTCTGCTACTTCCAACCCTACTGCTACTACTTCTGCTCCCAGCCCTACTACTGCTACTAATACTCCCAGCCTTACTGCCACAACTACTCCCAGCCCTATTATTGCTACTACTACTCCCAGCCCTACTACTACTGCTACCACTGCTGCCAGCCCTACTACTGCTGCTACTACTACTCCCAGCCCTACTGCTTCTGCTACTTCCAACCCTACTGCTACTACTTCTGCTCCCAGCCCTACTACTGCTACTAATACTCCCAGTCTTACTGCCACACTTACTCCCAGCCCTATTATTGCTACTACTACTCCCAGCCCTACTACTACTGCTACCACTGCTGCTAGCCCTACTACTGCTACTATGCCCAGAAAACCAAAATAGAAAAAAGAAAGGCTAAATGGGGAAAACACCAATAAAACATCACTTTTAATAACAATCTTATAAAATAGATAACACCCCACACACATTTATTACCACAACCGTGGTCCTTGCTAAATATTTAGCCACGCATCAATATCATGGTACTCTTTGGGCTCAATTCACACCGAAACAATTTTCTCCCTGAGGCACCACTAGGATAGTCTGTAGTTAGCCACTGCACCAGACTGTGCCTCAGCAGAATTGTATTATAGCAAGTGCAATAGCTCAATATCATCTTACTAGTATCGATACAGCACATAGCACTTTAGCTACTTTCTTTGCAAGTTAGTGCAATATTGTACTCTTTGCCCACTGGTATAGGTACTATTTACAGCACTTTAATCTTTGTTTGCATGATTTTTCTGCATGAGTCACTTTATGATCGCCACTGTGATCTATGACTAGTAGGTACTCTCTTCACATTGCATAGTTTAATATATACATACATTTACCCTTTGTTGTTTCCAATATATCCCCTGATGATATTTGGCAAAACCAATAGAAATGGGCCACGTCGGGATGTGGATATAAGGTGTATATAGGGATTGTATCCCAAAGGGGTAGTTCGGAGCAGGGGTCGTCCTTGTTAGGGCGAGTGCCCCGACAGACCCTGTGCGAGCAGGGGTAGACAACATATACACACAACTACGGGCATTTTAGGGTGAGTTATCTTGACTGCCCGGAAAGGTTGTGTACCCCTGCATCATATCGTATTGGACTCCAGGAAGAGAAACTGAGACTGATCGTGGAGTGGGTGACATTGTATCATTCTTTTTCTCCTATCCACTAGAGAAAATTGTTTTGGTGTGAATTGAGCCCAAGGAGTACCATGATATTGATGCGTGGCTAAATTTTTAGCAAGGACCACGGTTGTGGTAATAAATGTGTGTGGGGTGTTATCTATTCTATAAGATTGTTATTAAAGGTGATGTTTTATTGGTGTTTTCCCCATTTAGCCTTTCTTTTTGCTATTTTGGTTTTCTGTATATGATTTACTGTAAGGGGATTAGTTTGGTCATTTGACTAAATTTTGGATTATGCTACTATGCCCAACCTTATTGCCAGGGGTGTAGCTAATGTCTCCTGGGCCCTGGTGCAAGAGGTCAACTTGGGCCCCACCCCCTTTCCAAGCGATGCTATTGATGTCACATACAATCTCATACAGTGACATAGAGGGAGACCCAGCTCTACGCAGACTCTTTACACCATATACATTACAGTGCAGATAGATTTAGTGACTGACAGTGGAGTTCTTCTCTGATCGGAGTTCTTCCCTTTTCTTCATCTTCTCCATCTGTCCTGGGCTGTTATGAGAACTTCTCCGAGCCACGAATCCACCGAGTCTGCTAGACAGACATTTTAGGCTCCTCACTCTGTCACCATCCTCATCTCTATACTAACTGCATATTTGTATTGGCCCCTTAGCACATGCTATATTACCTGGGGGGCCACTGCCCCCAGTGATAATACCCCTTATAGATGGCCCCCAGGTAATACCCCTTATAGATGCCCCCAAGTAATACCCCTTATAGATGGTCCCCCCAGGTAATACCCTTTATAGATGGTCCCCCCAGGTAATACCCCTTATAGATGCCCCCCCCAGGTAATACCCCTTACAGATGCCCCCCAGGTAATACCCCTTATAAATGGCCCCCAAGGTAATACCCCTTATAGATGGTCCCCCCAGGTAATACCCCTTATAGATGGTCCCCCCAGGTAATACCCCTTACAGATGCCCCCCCAGGTAATACCCCTTATAAATGGCCCCCAGGTAATACCCCTTATAGATGGTCCCCCCAGGTAATACCCCTTATAGATGGCCCCCCAGGTAATACCCCTTATAGATCCCCCCCAGGTAATACCCCTTATAAATGGCCCCCCAGGTAATACCCCTTATAGATGGTCCCCCCAGGCAATACCCCTTATAGATGGTCCCCCCAGGTAATACCCCTTATAGATGGCCCCCCCAGGTAATACCCCTTACAGATGCCCCCCAGGTAATACCCCTTATAAATGGCCCCCCAGGTAATACCCCTTATAGATGGTCCCCCAGGTAATACCCTTTATAGATGGTCCCCCCAGGTAATACCCCTTATAGATGCCCCCCCAGGTAATAACTCTTATAGATGGCCCCCCCAGGTAATATCCCTTATAGATGCCCCCCAAGGTAATACCCCTTATACATGCCCCCCAGGTAATACCCCTTATAGATGGCCCCCCAGGTAATACCCCTTATAGATGCCCCCCCAGGTAATACCCCTTATAGATGGTCCCCCCAGGTAATACCCCTTATAGATGGTCCCCCCAGGTAATACCCCTTATAGATGGTCCCCCCTGGTAATTTCCCTTATAGATGGTCCCCCCAGGTAATACCCCTTATAGATGCCCCCAGGTAATACCCCTTATAGATGGTCCCCCCAGGCAATACCCCTTATAGATGGTCCCCCCAGGTAATACCCCTTATAGATGGCCCCCCCAGGTAATACCCCTTACAGATGCCCCCCAGGTAATACCCCTTATAAATGGCCCCCAGGTAATACCCCTTATAGATGGTCCCCCAGGTAATACCCTTTATAGATGGTCCCCCCAGGTAATACCCCTTATAGATGCCCCCCCAGGTAATAACTCTTATAGATGGCCCCCCAGGTAATATCCCTTATAGATGCCCCCCCAAGGTAATACCCCTTATACATGCCCCCCAGGTAATACCCCTTATAGATGGCCCCCCAGGTAATACCCCTTATAGATGCCCCCCCAGGTAATACCCCTAATAGATGGTCCCCCCAGGTAATACCCCTTATAGATGGTCCCCCCAGGTAATACCCCTTATAGATGGTCCCCCCTGGTAATTTCCCTTATAGATGGTCCCCCCAGGTAATACCCCTTATAGATGCCCCCAGGTAATACCCCTTATAGATAGTCCCCCCAGGTAATACCCCTTATAGATGCCCCCCCCAGGTAATACCCCTTAGATGCCCCCCCAGGTAATACCCCTTATAAATGGCCCCCCAGGTAATACCCCTTATAGATGCCCCCCAGGTAATACCCCTTATAAATTACCCCCTAGGTAATACCCCTTATAGATGGTCCCCCCAGGTAATACCCCTTATAGTTGGTCCCTCCAGGTAATACCCCTTATAGTTGGCCCCCCCAGGTAATACCCCTTACAGATGCCCCCCAGGTAATACCCCTTATAAATGGCCCCCCAAGTAATACCCCTTATAGATGCCCCCCCAGGTAATACCCCTTATAGATGGCCCCCCAGGTAATACCCCTTATAGATGCCCCCCCAGGTAATATCCCTTATAAATGGCCCCCCCAAGGTAATACCCCTTATACATGCCCCCCCAGGCAATACCCCTTATAGATGGCCCCCAGTCTTTGCAAAAAAAAAAAAAAAACAACAACACAACTCACCTGACAACTCACCCCCCCGCCATGTCTCTCTCCTCCTGCAGTCCTGTCTGGCTGTCGGCTGGTGCGCGGCTTCCCTGGTCTGTCCCATCCCCGGCAGCACAAGCATCAGTGAGGTCAGTTTGCGCGCTGGGGATGTTACTTCCGGCACGGGGGCGCTTGTTATAGACCCACCCTGCGCCGGAAGTACTTCCCCGGCACACCCTGACCTCACTGACGCTTGTGCTGCCGGGGACGGGACAAACCAGGGGATCGGCGCGTTAGCCAGGGGGCAGTGCGGTGGCAAGGGGGTCCTCGCGGGCCCCCTCTTGGTAGCGGCCTGGTCGTGGCGGCGACCGCCATGACCACGGTAGCTACGCCACTGCCTATTGCTACTAATTCTGCTCCCAGCCCTACTACTGCTACGAATACTCCCAGCCTTACTGCTGCTACTACTCCCAAGTCCCAACGCTACTGCTGCTACTACTCCCAGCCCTACTGCTACTACTACTCCCAGCCCTACTGCTACTACTACTCCCAATGCTACTGATACTACTACTCCCCACACTACTACTACTACTACTACTTCCAGCCCTATGGCTACTACTATGCCCAGCCCTACTGCTGCTACCTCTACTGCCAGCCCTACTACTGCTACTACTACTCTAAGCCCTCCTGCTACTACTACTTCCAATGTTACTGCTACTACCACTCCCAGCCCTACTGCTACTATTATTCTCAACGCTACTACTACTCCCAGCCCTACTGCTCTACCCTCAGGGGCCCACTCTTGAGGTCTTTGCACTGGGTCTACCAGTGTATTAAAGCGGCCCTATCATATTCCCACTCATATTCCTTTTCCAATATACAGGTATCGTAATCTGGACATACCTTTAGTTTATGTCCATCCATGTAGGCTGAATGTTTTATGAATGTTGCAACCTAAATGCAACAGCAAATGTCAAAAAGTACAATCCTAAAGGGAATGTCTCACTAAGCTAATGTGTATAAGCGATCAGCTTTTTGTTTATTAAGATCACAAGATACTTTCACGCTTAGTTTCTTTGTGCGTGTTAATAAAGGGTGTATGTGTGAATAAGGTGAATATCGCATGCTACTGGAAAACTAGTAGGCATACTTATATGGCTTTTGGATGTGTCCTATTTCTTAATATACAGTTATGTAAATATTAATTGTTCTGTTTTTAACCCCTTCCACCATTAACGCTTTTTGTCACTCCTCACCTTCTAAGAGCCATGACTCTTATTGTACTTTATAAAGACACCACCTTTCATTATACTGTAAACTGCAAAATAGAAAAAAAAATGTAAATCAGAAAAATAACTGAACTTCTGCAACCTTTGAGGAATTCCATTTATATGCTGTTCACTCTGTAGTAAAGCTGATATGTTTTCTGTATTCTGCAGGTCAGTACGATTACAGGGACACCCAACCTAAATAATTTTTTCAATATTTTACTGAAAAGAAACAATAAATCACCATATTTTGAGTGCTATGGGAAGAATTTGTCAAGACTGGCCTATCCATACGTTTAAAGTTTCTCCATTCCTTGTAGACACAGAGGGGGCCCACTTGTCAAACTAACAGCAGAGCTCCCATTGCCTAGAATGATGACCCAGTCATTAAGAGGTTAATTGTAATATGTAAAATGTAATTATGTATTGATTAGTATAATCAGCCTAAGACAGACTGTACAAGCAAATTTATCATGGCTGCTACGAAGGCCTTCAGAAGGCCTCTGCAATACTGTGTCATGAGGGTGCAGGTCACTGTCTGCATGCCGGCTCTATATTCAATGACCACTGAGCTTTTGTGAAAAGACGTTTTGATTAAACATTCACTTTTTAAAGTTTTTATGAGGTGTTTGTATTGCTTAAGGGAGAAGGGACATGGATGTGGCTGCTTACATTAAAAAGTTGCAAGATGTACAAAAGAACAGCGTTTATAAGTAAAACTATGATGTTGAAGTTGAACATTCTATGCAATAAAACAATAAAAAGTAAAAGTAAATAAGAAAAAATTGGCCGCACCACTATGCCTTTGTTCACACTGCATGTTGCATGTGGCTTAAGTACAGACAAAAAAAAAAAAAGAAAGTGCAATAGCAACCTACAGGTGCAAGCACTTGCACCAGTAGGTTGCTGTTGCACTTCCTGTTTTTTTTTTATAAAAAGTATAGTTACAATAGAGGCCACAAGGACATTATTTTGCCCGTCATTTTGCTAGTATATGTTGGTATGTTTTTTTTTTAATTGTATAGAAGAGTTTAGTCAGCTATGCCTTTCTGCATAGTTTACCCAACACGTGTCACCTAGAGGAAAAAAGTTAGGTATCTGTTCTAAAATGGTTGTATTGTAGAACACCACCAAGACTGAATGTGTTCAAATACTGTGATTCGTGTTTGGTGGGTTTTATTAATTCTTCATGTTTATATGTATTTTTTTCAGAGCCATAAGAATCGGTAGACTAATCCGTGGTCGGCTGATCTCCTGTGATTACCCAGTGACCCTTATAAGCGGTCCATGGATTAACTTACTGTTCAGATTCTGACCACCTATAAAGTCTTTGAAAGTCACACTTCCTAGTAACCTTTTTTATTTTCATATTCCAGCAATGGCTCACTAGGCAAAGTTTGTTAGCACAAGAGCAATTCATTGAGTATGTAAACCAGAATTACTCACATTCATGAAAAGTCCGGGCTGTGAGGAGTCACGGCTCTTCCTGTCAGCTCGCTCTACAGGGATCATTGACAGGCAAAGAGGTCCTTTAGAAGTCTCTTTCCCTGCAGAGCAAGTTGACGGGAGGAGAACTGCAACTAGTTACAGCCTCACCCCCTGCAGAGCACGCCGGAATAAAACAGTGTTTTCTCCGCTATACTCTCTAGGAGGAAGACACAACAAGTATGGTAAGACAACACTTTAGCAGCTCTATTAGGAGCTGCTTACAGCGTTATATACATTATAATAGTGATTGGTTCCCTTTAACTCTACGTAAAGGAGAACTCCAGCCAAATCTAAAAATCTTAGGTGGGCAGGGGGTGGGGGGAACATAATAAAGAAGCTATGCTTACCCGCCTGGATTCTTAAGCAACTCAACAAGAAAAAGTACATCCAGTGCCACTAGTAGAGTTACATTTTGGATAGGTGATAAGTCAGAATACCCCTTTTAAAGGGTTACTCCTGTAAAAATCTTTTTCTTTTAAATCAACTGGTTTCTGAAAGTTCTATAGATTTGTAATTTACTTTTATTTAAAAACCTCAAGCCTTCCCATACTTATCAGCTGCTGTGTTGTCTGCAGGAAAAGGTGTATTCTTTCCACCTCTGTCCATGTCGGGAACTGTCCAGATCAGTACCAAACCCCCATAGAAAACCTCTCCTCCTCTGGACAGTTCCTGTCTCGGACAGAGGTGGCAGCAGAGAGCACTGTGTCAGACTGAAAAGAATACATCACTTCCTGCAGGACAAGACTAGAGATTTTTAATTAGAAGTAAATTACAAATCTATATAACTTACTGGAACCAGTAGATTTTAAAGAAAAAGATTTAGGCTGGAGGGGATTACACAGTGAAATTAATGTAAAGCACAGGCCTTTGATTTCTCCGGAGAGAGAATTTGTTTGTAGCTGATTTCTGCTTAGACTAAGGGATGAGGATCAGAAAGTAAACAATCCCTTTAAAACAGTGAAGCCAACCAAGCCCGTATTGATATCTTTGGGGACTACTGGATCATAATTTTTCTATTGCACACTTCAATGAGGTATAAATAGCCCAGGCCTGGGCCTGGCATGCTGTAACTAATGCCTGTAAATTACAGCTTCACAGGGGTATATGTGACACTTATTATTACTAATGCTTTAGCTGCTTCACACTACTTTGCAGCCTATAAAACCATCTGTTTTCTAGCATTGTGTTATTAACTAGATCTCACCATGATTCATCATGACAAATAATGTGCTCTGTTCAAATAAGCACAACCAGATAAAAATACATGTACTTGTGTTTTGTAAGTACTACTCCTCTGCATGTGGCCTTGGCATTACGCTGTCATTATGTTCAATGGCGAATTATACTTTGCAGAATGACCACAAAGGTAAAGTGCATGTGTGTTTATCCTAGACACTTTAATGGACAGATATGTGCAATGGGAGGACAAGCTGTTCTGCTAATCGCTGGGATTAAGATACTGGTGTTTAAGAAATTGTCATGTAGTCTTAGTATTGTAGGTTTCTCTGGAAGAAATGACATTCATTTACTGTACTATTATAATTACAGCAGCAGTGATTATTATGTTCTATTGCTTAGATGTATTATTTCATGAATACTTTTTACTTTACATTTATTAGTGGCTTTGAAGAGCTTGCTGGATAATAAAAAAAAATCACTCTCTTTTTAGTGCGTAATATATGCCCATTGTAAGTAGATGTTATGGTTATACTATACACTTAGCATGTAAAGGTTTATTGACAGATTAACTATGTGATAATAGTTTGTTTTATGTTCCTGATGGTTAAAACGTATTTTATACACCATGTATTTTGAAGAAAAAGAATTTTAAAAAATTGTGAATACCAACAATTTTTTAAAATATTTTTTTCAAAATGTTTTATTTAAGGTTTATCATACATATGTTATATTACTGCCAAGACTATATACAGTATGGGAAAATACTGGGGAAAACTGACATGTAAATGTGACTGCAGCAACCAGTGTCAGACAGCTACCGCCAAGCCAAGTGAGATCATTCATGCACATGATGATAGCATAGTTCTACCACTGTACTGCCCCCAAACCTAGCTGATTTTACTCACCAGGTCCTCTGAGTATTTTGAGCTATCTCCCATTTTTCTAGCGGCTGCCATCCCTCAGTTACAAGTTTTTCTAAAAGTGGATCTATATTTAAGATAGTGCCGGATGGTAAACTACATTTTCTAGCATGCATTGCACCGTAGAGCCAACTGCCAAGTATCCACCTAATCTTGTAGTATCTGGCCATCGCTGGCTATCTGTCTATCTATCTATCTATCCATCCATCTACATAGATAGATTAGAGAGAGAGAGAGAAATGAAACAACTATGTTTCCTTTCCCCTATACTGCTCAGGAGGCTGCCACTGTTTTGTTGTTTCCCAGCCCCTTGGTCAGGTGCTCACTGATTGGTGTGATGTCAGGGGTGGGCAGGGTTACAGATGAGGTTTTACAGCTTGCCTGGCAACAGAAGAGATAGAGATCATGTGAGCCAGTGTCTCCTATGCACTCAGATGCATAGGAGACACGCCGGCCACCTGGGGAGAGAGGATGTTATTGTGCAGTAGCTCAGGTCACCCCCACAGCCTCCCCCAAGTGCACCCCCAATACAGTTTATGCTACCAGCAGTCCAGGGGGGAGAACAAGAGCAGCCATGGAGTTCCTGCACAGTGACTTCCTCTCTCTCTAGACGACCGGCGCGCTCAGCTGCTTAGGAGACAAGCCGGCTGCCTGGAGAGGGAGGATGTCACTGTTCAGGAGCAAGGTTTAGAGCGGGGATTTCTGTCATTATGACGGAACAGAATTTCTCATAAATAAAATATAATACACATTACGCTTGTACTACTGATGTATGAAAAGTTTGTTGAGAGGTTAGCGACCACTAAGTTCACCATCACACTGTAATTCTTTTTTGCTTATTTCCCTTAATGTATCTTTTGATTGTTTGATTGTTACTTACGTGTTTTTCAGGAAATTCAGAAGAAACTCGTTCAGTGGATATTGCCGCACGGTCTGAAAGTAAAGATAAAGGATTATATACTGAAAGTTTTCACTCAGCTTCATGGATATTTCGAGGTGATGACTGCAGCCCAAACAATAGTCCTCGATGTCTCAGCAAAAGACCTAGATCGGTAGCTAGTAAGTATATACAGAATCGTTAAAGAGGCTGTTCCCTATGTGAATATTGCATATAGCTTGTCCATGCTATGAAACTCTAATTAATCATTGCAGTGATGTAATATGGAAATGCTGGGCCACAATGCAAAATATCTAACAGGGTCCCCAACTGGAATGCATTCTACTAGTCGCCTCAAATAAGAGGAGAGACCTTATATGACCTCTTAGACATCTGGGCCTGGGTGCAACAGCACCCTTGCACTAAGGTCTGACCACTAGTTCCCCCATAGATCCTAAGAACCTTGACAATGCCTGAGCATGGGAGCTGCCCAGTCCATGTATTCTTTACCAATATATTCTTTGCCACTGCTCCACTGGTTCACCTTCTGTAGAAGCAAATTGCCTTATTCATCAGGATATCATTGCATCAACGTATTCCCAAATCACCCAACGGAGTACAATCAAAAGTCAATTGTGGTACATAGTTTTTTAACGCGGGAGCCTATATATGATGCATGCCGTCATAGCAATATGGTGAAGGTATACTTCTGGAAGTCCTGTGACATACTGTATACCCCCACTGGACACCATAAAAAAAGGGGTGTGAACAGTGCCTATTTATCGGCTGTAAACTTAAAGCTTTGTCACATCATACAGTGGATATAAATAGTTAAAATATTTTACAATGTACTTATGTTACAGTACCCTACTGTTTTACACTGTTTGCTGTCAATGAATGGAATATAGACTTTAAACCCTTCCTAGGGCAGTGTTGACTCTTACACGAGGAAAAAGTCCAGAATGGGTACAGAGTTTGGTTGGTGCTCTTTTAGCTCATAAAGGGATACCCACAATGGAAATTTTTTGCAAGCCCATGTGACATGATCTAACTCCAAAGTGGACCGTTGATTTACCATTTCTAAAAAGAAGGTTGCTGCTTCTTTTCTGGTTGGTATCATCCAAATAATAAATCACATTTATACCCTGTTTCCCTGAAAATAAGACATCCCTTGAAAATAAGACCTAGTAGAGGTTTTGCTTAATTGCTAAATATAAAGCCTCCCCACAAAAGTAAGATCTAGCAAAGTTTTTAGTTGGAAGCATGCACCCACCAACCCGGATGTTCCCTTCCATGGTCGTCACTTGTAAATATGCAGGCAAGGCATTAAGAGGCCAGTCGCCTTCCCCTATCCCCATTGTCTCCTACCGCCAGATGTAGAACTGCACACTGTCTGCCGTTATCCCATCTCCTTCCACCATACCATATGCTGTCACTCCTGTGCTGTACGAATGTGCTGTGGTGAGCTCCCCCTGGTGGCTGGAAGCCACTATACCGTACACTCTGTCCCTGCTGTGCATATGGCATGTAAATTCTTCCTCATGGAAAAATAAGACATCCCCTGAAAATAAGACCTAGAGCCTCTTTGGGAGGGAAAATTATTATAAGACACAGTTTTATTTTCAAGGAAACATGGTAAGTCTATTTGTCAGTAATAAACATAAAGTATGTATCTTTCTGCTGTCCTCATTTCCCTCACATTGCCATCTTTTTGGCCTTGTCAGCCCGCAATATTGCAATCCATTATTTTAATTAATATGATTTTCCATTCCTTGACAGTTGACCTGCATAAGTAAGAAAATATACTTAGAATTCAAATTGGCTTCTTTTCCCAGTTGTGGCAGCAGATGAATAAACTCTGAATATGCATTCCCTTTTGAACAGTTCGTGAGCGTACTGTGAGAATTGCAAAAGGTACAGGAGACTACCCATGGGGATTTCGGATCCAATTTTCAAAGCCTATTCTAGTTACTGAAGTTGATACAAGTAAGTACATTATTTATTGTCAAAAAGAAGTAGCTTGGTTTATGACCAAGATGTATGTCTGTGATATAATTAGAGCCATGGCACGATCTAGCTGTTATATTATATTGCTTATTGACTGGAGAACACAGGGATCTTAAGAGAATGCTGCAGAAATCCCTCTATAGAAATAAGGGGAGACTTTTAGGAAGGTTACAGCCGGGGCATATGCCAGGGAGAAGGCGCAGATTCACCTCTTCTCCCCGACATACGTCTGCCGTATCCCCTGCTCGCCCAATGGATGGGCAGAGGGTGTGGCAAGGTGAGGCCTTCTCCCGTATCTCATTTATCATGATTTACGCCTGCTTGCAGGTGTAAGTCATGATTTAAATCTACACCTGCTCGAAGCAGGTGTAGGTTTGGTACACCGTGCACAGAGCCGGTCTTCATAAATTCCCCCCATGATGTCCATTTAGCAGACCTCTATATGGCAGAGGTGGGGGTTTTTAGGGGTTTTCCACTAATATGCCAATCAAGCAGCACAATTTTTTTGTAACTTATGTAGTCACAGTATATTTTAAAGGGGGTTTCCCAAAATGTATCACCTGTCCACAATCTCGAGAACGGAGGTCTTATGTTCCCCCAATTAAAAGGGGTATCCAGCTTTTTTAATATTGATAAGTAATCCTCTATCAATATTAGATCAGCATGGATCTGACTCATGGCAACATTTTTGAAGGGGCTTTAGTTATGTTTCTGCTATACTTTTCGTAGAATTACCACATTTACGTTCACAGGTCAATGCTAAAGTGCCTTAGCTACTAAAAGTATGTCAGGTGCAGAAATTGAGCACATGTAAACATTGAAGAGGCCACAGACAGCCACTAATTCCAACCACATAGTTTCATACACTTATCTGGTTGGAATAAGCTGTTACAGAGATACGGCTGGGGAGTAAATGGCCTGGCTGCCGCAATCTCTCCTCGGCTATATCTCCTGATCACAGTGGGTTTCGGCAGTGAGACCTGCTGTGGACAATAATCTTTGACATGTGTGATAATATGTCAAAAACATCCTAAGGCTATGTCCACTTATAGGGGCACATTTATCAAGCTCTGTGCTAAGTGCAAACTGGGAAAAATACACGGACCCCCCCTTGTGCAAAACTGATGCGACTTCTGTGAAATCTCAGTTATGAGATAAAGGTCTTTAACAAACCAACCCCTCCACCATAAATACGTATGCTGAATGAGCATGTTATTTCGGTGGCACTAACAGAAGTAAGTCTCACCAAATATGTCTCTGTGGAGTCAGGAGTCATTTTGAGGACCAAGTTGTGTTGCCCTATTGGCATTCTACTGTTCACCATACTGTCGGCTTGTCCAGAAGGATCTGCCAACAAAAACCTCATGTCTATTACGTGGAACCCCAAATGTTTTGTGATAATGACCCCTTCCTTGCTCTGTGTATTCATCTAACCTGCTGATAGTTCCCCTTTAAATATCTTGCCCATGTATGTTCTTTCTATGACTCATTTTTACCTTGACATTGTTGGATGATTTTTTTTCCTTATACCATCTGTTTCTTTATTACAATCATTTCTATAAAACAGATGGTGCAGCAGAAGAAGCTGGACTTCAGGTTGGAGATATAGTAACGGCTGTTAATGGAACCGACGTCACTAGTATTCCTCATTCTGAGGCTGCAAGCTTAGCAAGGCAAGGTAAGCACCTGTGTCTATATGGTGAGATCTAGGAGTCATTTAATTGTATTTTATAAATGTTCTGCACTTAGTGTTGTGGATGAATAATAGAGAATTCTGCAACATTCTTATCTCTTTTGCTTATAAAGTTATTGAATTGTATAGTTTTCCCGTTTCTGAGCCCAGCTATGGTTTTTTTTTTTTTTCTTATTGGGTTCTCTGTTAGGAAGTTCTACTTGCATTTCTAAGTGCTATACGAGAGAGTGATAGATTTCAGCATACCAACCGAAGACTGTTTCTGCTTTCATCATTTCGAAAGCAAATAGGCATATCACTAAATCCTATACCGTATAGAGATGGTGGTTGCCTAGATGTCACTCCTGCACTCATAAATAAACACAAAAAATGCAACAGGTCACTGCTAATGGCAAGACATAAACCCAATATAGATATGAAAATAACTAAAAACAGCCCCGAACTTCTTAAGAAAATCTGCATAAAAATAATAAGGCTCTTGGCATACTATTTGCAAATAGTGGGTACCATCCCGCCTTTGTACAGTGGTACCTTGGTTTAAGAGTAACTTGGTTTAAGAGCGTTTTGGTTGAAGAGGTCACAGTTTTTCAAAATTGTGACTTGGTTTAAGAGCATTGCTTTGGTTTAAGAGCTCCCTGTACTGGGTGGGAGGACGAGTGGAGGAGGGATAGGTCTGCATAGCGGGGTCTACAGCACTGTACTCTGACCCAGGAAGTCTCCCTCATCTTCCAAATCATAGCAGATCCACTTCAGGCTGGGGCTTGCATCAGGGGACAGGACTGTGGAGGTAATCTCTGCATAGCTGTAACCCCTCTCTCCCTGGCCAGAGAGTGCTGTATGTATGTGCCCACATCTGCCCTGCCCATTCCTTCATACTACCTGCAGTCTCTGTCAGCCCTTGTGTTTCCCATCCTCTCCATTACTGTACAGTCACTTATAATATCACATATTCTGCTATTTCTGAATGTTTGTTTCATCTGTTTTTCATGTTATTCAGAATAATAAATCATTATTTTTTGGATGTGGAACTAATTGTCTGCATTTCTATGATTTCTTATGGGAAAATTTGCTTTGGTTTAAGAGTGCATTTGGATAACAAGCACAGTCCCGGAACGAATTATGCTCGTAATCCAAGGCACCACTTTATAGGCTTATTATTAGCCCAGGCCCAGCCCATCTATATTGGGTTTATCTTGCTATTGGCAGCGAGCTGTTGCATTTTTTGTGTTTTTGTGTGTCTGCAATTTCAGCCATAGCAACATGTCCCTGCCTAGTGTGAATGGTGTTGTAGGAGAGCTGACCAAATTTGTCCTTTTAGACTCATGCGCTTATCATTGCAGAATGTTGGTTGAATATTAATTTTAAGGGGCGGACCAGCTGGGGTGGATTGGTGCACTGAGGGTGGTAGTCCCACCCCCAGTGCTCCACCTAATTTACATACGAAATAAACTAAGAAATAAGGTAAGAAATTCTTGGTCTGTCCTTATCATAAGCCATCTTAATAAGATAAGTGGGAGAGTAAACAATCAGCAGAATGAAGAGGCTGCAGTACATAAAGTGTGACTTTGCCTCTGGCTGCAGCTCAGTTCTGTTCACGTGTTTTTATTGCAGACGACACTATGAACCCATTAGCTTGAAAGGCCCTGTTCTGATGTCCATACGTGTTATGGGGCAGTGATCTGGGCCACAAAAAATACGGGCAGGTCCCAGTACAGACATGTAATTGCAGCAACTGTGGACCGCACTACCAATGTGTAAATGTAGCCTAAGAGTTCAAATATAGGTACAATTTGGGAGAAGGAAAAATATTAAAATATACAAGTGGTATATATAACTATTAGATTGCATAACTAATTGGAATCTATAGGCAGAAAGGCATTTAGATACTTATTCTGCATCAAACTTAATCTGGCAATTAACATACTGTGTTGCATGAATGTTTGGGAACCATTCAGAATTTTTCTATATTTCTTTATGAATCTGACCTAAATGACATCAGTCCTAAAAGTAGATAAAGAGAACCAAACCCAAAATACTTTAAAGTGTACCTGTCATAACTTTCAAAATCTAAATCAACAGTAGATGTGAAATAAAGCAAGTTTGCAATATACATTCATTATTGTTTTCGCTGTTATCATGCTGATGAACAAAGTTGAACTTACCAGAAATCCAGGTCCAGTCTTCTGATGGCAGATTTTGTTCTGGTTGAAAAAAAACAGACTAAACACAGGAATTCCGGCCAGTACAGAGGGTCGTGGCTCAATGTGTCATCAATCACATCCTCTCTGTAAGCGCTCAGATGGCCTGGGAAACACGGGACTTCGTGTTTTCTGACTGTTTCCTGCATTTTGAGAAAACAGAGTCAGAAAACAGGAAGTGCCGCGTTCTCCATGATCACCAAAAGCGGTGGGTCTGGCATGCATCTGGTCAGCGTTGGGTCCGGCATGCAGCGGCAGCGGGTGGGTCGTGCGGAGGATGTGGGGGCCATGGACCAGGCTGCCTGCGGTACCGATTTTAGAGGTCCACAAGGGGATTAAGTGAATCCTGGGTTGCGGTGGGGGGTGGCGACAAGTGGCTTTACTTTGGGGGGTGGCTTACTTTCGGGGGGTGCCCTAGTTTAGAGAAGGGGGTGTCTTACTTTTGGGGGGATGCCTTATTTTAGGTTAGAGGGTAGAGTAGGTGGGGTGTCCTATTTTAGGAGGGCGTCTTATTTTCAGGGAAACGCGGTAGATAGGAGATAGATGATAGGTAGGAGATAGATAGATAGATAGATAGATAGATAGATAGATAGATAGATAGATAGATAGATAGATAGGGTGCGTTTACACAGAAAGATTTATCTGACAGATTTTGGAAGCCAAAGTCAGTAATGGATTTCAAAAGAGGGTAGATCCCAGTCTTTCCTTTATAACCTATTCCCTGTTTATAGTCTGTTCCTGGTTTTGGCTTCAAAGATCTGTCAGATAAATCTGTCTGTGTAAATGCACCATAAGTAGATCGATTCTTAGTATATCACTGTAATAATACCTTTTTTTCCTCCGAGATCAGCATAATTCTTGACACACAAGACAATAATTATATTTACTATATTATTTGTTATCTATTCCTATTGTGTATGTGTATATATATAGCGCCAACATATTCCGCAGCGCTGTACACTTTCTACCACCTGCAGCACACAGAATATAAATCAGCTATCACTTGCAGGCTAGCAGCAATGTTAATTGTGCATTCATTTTCTCCATCAGAAAAAAACTGCAGCTACAGAACAGTACTGGCTGTGCTTACAAAACGTGTTTCTCCCATGTATGGCCCCAAAATAGGAGATATACATCAGTTCTTTACTTTCGACATTAATCATGGTAAGAGTGGAGACTTCTTTGGCTTATATTCCAAAATCCTCTCCTTCAAATGACTAGCTAGCTTGCATCCTCTCATCATTCCTTAGCTTAGCTAGAGCACCTAGAGTACAATGCCAAACATAGTGAAAGTGTATGCAGTACACGTACACCTTTGTGTGCGCTGGAGATTAATCTAGTAAATGCATACAGCAAAAATACTTAAGGGTATTTTTGCCTGAACACCGGAGACAATGCAATGCAGAATGTTTTACCATCATGTTGTATTTAGTACAGATCATTATATAAAAACTGTGTACAGAATGATGTAGCGCCTCCTACTGGCCAATTTTCCAGGACTGCTGACAGAAACGTTTCCATTCAAAATATCGCCATCTCTTCAGCTTTTAGTTTTCTCCTTAGTCCTAAGTACGGACTGCCATGCACTTTTAGTAATCTTATAGTACGGCGAGCGTCGATCTGCTAGATTGGCGCTCGCTTACAGAGCCTTTTATTTGGCTCAATGATCATGAAGCAAGGGCAGCTGTCCGCTCAGCCAATCACTGCCTGAGATGGGACAGCACTGCACCGAGTGCTTTAGACATGGCAGCAATGGCTGCAGTGAGCAGGAAGAAGCTAGAAGGACACCAGGGAGCGCAGACAGGTAAGTATAAAGCTTATTATTTGCTTTACACGTTCCTCAGCCGTCAGCCGTGCATTGCTATTATGTGTAGCAATGTACGCTCGGTGGCCGATGATTTTTAAACACGTTCGTTTCTTCGGCCCTTAATAAACAGGATCCATTTTACACTGTGTAGAACGTAGCCCAATGTTTTTCAGAATGCTCCCGTTGTTGCCAGTGAATTTGGTCCATCTTAATCCCTTAGAACCACCTTCCATATAAGATTTTGTTTGGGCAGCACCCATTCTCAGAAATACTCTAACACAATTTTGAAAACAGTCTCGACTTTATTTTAGTCGTCTAAAGATGGGGTATTTTTATATCAGCTAACATAGAGCTTGTCAAGTTAAACATTTTTGCAAATACATTCATTTAGAAAACTTGTCTTCTCCTGATGTGCTGCTCTTTTCCTTCCATTGTTGGCAGCTCATTGTTTAGGTTACTGACCACCTATAGGCAGTGGTTTGACTGATGTATTTATAGCTACTATAAAGTACATACATAGAGATTTAATGTAAGTATACTCTATATAAATACTGTATACTTTATCTATATATACTCAAGTCAGACCTCTGTTTTTAAAGTGGAGTGGTAGTTGGTAACCTAGACATTGAACTCTCAACATTATCAGGATAACTAGGCAAGTTTGCTAAATTAATGTATTTGCAAAAATATTTACCTACAGTCCTACAAGTGTAAGGCAGTATCTTTTCAGGGATGAAAATTTGTATCCTCTATTTTTCATCCGTAATCCACACAAAATCATCCATTTTGCATCCGTATTGTGTTTTTTGACGATCCGCAGGAAAAGGTGTAGTGAAGAAAAAAGAGGGGATGGCAAAAATGATGTCATTAGCTCTCCCAACTCCCCCCAAAAAAGATCAGATGGTCATCTGGGGGGCCATTTTACAATCATTTCTATCAGGCAGGATATTTCTGGCATGAGGAGTTTGGTGATGATGTCATAAAAATGGATCCATGATACGGATGGTTTTGCGGATTGAAAAGTACTCTCCGTAAATTTTGCACTCTCCATAGACTTCTATGGGGGTGTCTGTTCCATAATCACGGACCATATTACAACAAGGCCTATTTTTTTCATCACGCATTACGGAAATTTACTGGATGTATGAATAGCACCATAGAAAATAATGGGTTGTAACTAATTCAGTATTTCCAGGTCCGTGAAAACGGATGAAAAATACTAACGTGTGAGAGATGGGAATATACCTTCAATAAATAATTCCAATATTGAAAACCCTGGTCCTTATTACATCTGTCATCTCTTGTAACATTCACCAACATTCCCTTACATATGTTTCCATAACGTCTTTATCCGGTTGTTATTGTCCCACAAATACACAGCCATATTATGCAAATTACCACCGTAATTTACACAATACAGCCGTGTTTTGGTAGGAAAATTATGGCCGTACAAAAAAAGATGGACGTTAAATGACCAAATAGAAATATTTTGGGAACATAGCCATAGATTGTAAAGTTTTGGACAGTGTCACCTCTTTTATTATTTTTTTGTTTGTAATTCTGTATATGTTGCTGTAGGCACTGCGGAATATGTTGCGCTATGTATTATTAGTCATAATAATGCAATGGTGAAATGTAATTATACATTAGGTTTACAGAGTTGGGATAGAGGTAATAAATGAGGCAGCAGACTGATCTTTGAACTCACAATTAACATTTTTACCAAATGTCACAGTTGGCACTATTAGGATTAGGATTTCTATAGGGATTAGCTGCTTCTCTAGACAGTTCCTGTCATGGACAGAGGTGGCAGCAGAAAGCAATGTGTCAGACTGGAAATAAACCACTTCCTGCAGTGCAATGGTGTTGGAATTATTAGCAACATTGTACGGCTATTGGCACAGAAATGGATGCATGGTTTCCACCATGTCTGGAAATGCATTCAGGAAACACATTCTGGGCCTTTTTTTTACAATTTTGTCTAAATCACTGCAAAAATAGTTCTTAATTTGCTGCAAAATAGCGCTTAATAAGGCTTATTAAATGCCTGATTTAGGCTAAATTAATTTTCCTAATGCTACGTTCGATGGTTTAACGATTTTGAAGCAATGATTTGGTTTTTATAATGATCAGCGTTTAGACGAATAAATCGTTAGAAAAATCGTTTGAAAATTCGTAAGAAAAATTGTTTTTAAGATCGCTTAAGCCCATCTTTTACATATGGTAAATCAGTGAAAGACTGTTTACACGAAGCGACCTGCGAATTTTCAGTGAACGACGAACGACGATTTAAGAACATGTTAAAAGATGAACAATTTCTCGCTCGTCGTTTGATCGTTTGCTGTGTTTACACGGTACGATTATCTCTCAAATCGTTCCGTGTAAACACAGCATAATGGGCAGTGATTGGCTGTAAACCAGCTCCAGATGGGGTTGTCTTTTACTGTAGAGGCAGCACATCCAAAGAACTTCCATTGTATTTGATTATTGAGACTATTATTGTGTAATTACTTGTATACTGAACACTAGCACATATATACTGTATACTGAGACTTGGAGGTGTATGGTATCACTGCTTGAGAAAGGCTACTTTATGACCCGAAACGTTGCACTGGTGTGAATAAAAGCGAAGTTCTTTGGATGTGCTGCCTCTACATTGCTTTTTCTGGATTGTTATACGTACCTGGGTCCGGTTCGGTGAGACTAGCACCCACCTTTTTGTCTTTTTTCTGGTGCTGCTGGGACTTGTTTTTTCTTTGCTGTTGTCTTTTACGGCATCTCCACATTGTAGTTCCGGCATGCCTTTAAACCATGTCTCCTCGCGTGCGTCTCTTAGTGAATTTGGCTGGGAAAAGGGACGGGGCCTATTTTAAAACCGGCGTATGAGTATGCTGGTCTTAATAAATGTCCCCCTTCATGTCCATGCAGGGACTGCAGTGTGGAGACACATCATTATTGTGTCAGAACCTGGGCCTAATCCTTTAGTCCAAACCTACTGGCTGGGTATACCATCTGTCTATCGTTTACCAACGTGTCAGGAAATACAGTCGGACTCTATACTCATTCTTTGCCGAATATTTGTACACTATATTTGTAGTGCACTATATTTATGGAGCATTTTATGAAGAATGACATAAAGGAATATTCCTAAATGTCCTTCAGGTCCTGATGTCCTGACCCTGGTTGTTGGATCAGATATTAGCCGGTTTCCTAACACTCCCAGACCAACGTGCCGAGGTTATTTACATAAGCGAACCCATTCAGGATTACTGAAGGGATGGAGAAAGAGGTGGTTTGTTCTGAAGCATGATGGGACGCTACACTACTACAAGCAAAAAAAGGTAAATCACAGCCATTGTATTCAGATATATGTCACCAACTGCTATACTCACATTTATGGTTTCATTATCTAAAATTTGAAGCCAACTATAAAAAGATTATTGAAATAAATGATCTTACCTAGAGGTACAAATATACATTGATTATTAGATTGCATTTTACAATAATAATAATAATAATTGAAGAATTTTAATGGGGAAATTTCCCTGCAATTCACTTTGTGTCCACATGGTGGCATTTCAGCTGCTTTGTGTTCCTAGACTAGAATGTTCTACGCACTGCACGTTGCTTATTCTGACATTTGCTGGAAAGGTGAAGATAGTTCATTAGGATTTTCACATAATACTAATTATGTAGAACATTTTCTTTACAAGGATTATTTGACAAAAAATTGAGAAAATATCAAGTTTGCTAGATGTATATAGATCAACATTCCCATTGTTCATATGAGGTTAAAGATCTTAATTCACTAAGGAATTATAATGAAATGCTGTAATAACATCTGCAGTCTGCATTGTCCTTTCACAGAGACGCATCTGCTGTGTCACTGTCCTACCACAGAAATATTGTACAGTGATATTAGTTATCCTTATGGTTATGGTTTTTGTGTTGTAGGGTGGCAGGGCAGATGTACGGTTATTTTACTTCTCTGGTCTTGGATATAAAAAATGACGGCCTCTCAAACTATTTCTGAAATTAATTGTCTTTAAAGGGATTCCCCAGCCTTTAAATTTTTTGATATAGTGCTGGGGCTGCCTATTCCTATACTACACTTACCTAACCACGCTCCCCCGTGTTATGTGTTCACGTCCCACACGGTCTCGTTCCTACTTCTAGAAAAGATTTGTCTCGGCAGTGAAAATCCGCTCAGCCAATCACTAATCGGCTGAGCAGGCTGTCTACAGTTGCCCTCATTTTCATACAGCTTATGGCCATGTTCACACAATGTATGTGTTGTATAAATCACAGCCGTTGTTGCAATTTATACAACACATACGTTGTGAATGTGAATGGAATTCCGGCCACAGGAAAAGAATGACATGTCAGTTTTCTGCGGCCGCTATTCATTGAATAGCGGCCGCACAGAACATGTCAGTTCCCACAATGGAGCGTGTGGCTTCAGCCACACGCTCCATTGTGTGCAGCGGCGAATAGGGATGTGGGCGCACAGGGATGCGCCCGCATCCCAATTAATCAGAATTGAAGATCATCCGGCTGGGATGATCTTCTCTGACACCAGCCATTCTGTGACCCGGCCGGGTCACAGAACGGCTGGTGTCTTACGCCAGGTGAACATAACAGTGTATTTTGAGTTATAGAGGATTCAGGATCCTTATCTCTTAGTCAGAGTGGAGAGTAGTTATAAAGCGTGTCTCTTGCTTTAGAGGATCTATCCGCTCCTGCATTACAGAAGCAACCCATTTTTATTTGAATGGGCACTGTGTAATAATTTATTTCCCTGGTGGTAGTGCTGCAGAAAAATTTAACATTTAAGGATCCCATATACTTTACACCTGTCAGCATAAAGTGTATGGGGGTCTCCCGAGACTCCACCGACAGATGATGACAGTGGAGATAAGGGTCAGGCAAAATGGAGTTTCACTGCCCAATCCCTTTGTTCTCTGAGAGATAAGCCACTGCCAGAGCTCTCTAGGTGCAGTTTACCCCTCACATTCCCATAGAGAACACAGGAACAATCCCACCATTACTTTCTGTTTACATTAAGATCACTGGCGATCCCAGCAGGGGACACTCTGTTATCAGCTAATTCTCAGAGGACCCTTTTAACAAGAAATTATCATCCAGAATGGAGAACCCCTTTAAACAACTAAGAACCCCAGGAACATATTAAATATGCAAAAATCAGTTTCCCGTATGAACATATTAAAGGGAACCGCACAATTGTGCATAGAGCTACTGTGCAGCTCATGGCACACACCGTCCGCGGCAGCAGCAGTAGCTTTGCCAGGAAGAAAAAGAAGCTTAATCCAAACGTGCGAGGCTGGTAGAGGGGCGGCAACTAGTCATCTGGGCGGGGAGCCAGCCGGGGCTAGTGACAGCTCTCTCCCTGTCAGCGCACAGTGCGGGATGATTGACAGGCCGAGACGCCTTTGATAGGCCTTTCTTCCCGGCAAAGCTACTGCTGCAGCTGTGGCCGGTACGTGCCATGAGCTGCACAGTAGTTCTATACACTGCTGCAGGGAACCATTTCAGCACAATCATGCCGATTGGTTCCCTTTAAATGTAATCACAATGACATTGAGTTATCTTTGAATAAACAATATGGCGCCCTCTTACTCTTGCACAGTGTATGTTACTCTCTTAGACAGGGCTTTCCTTATTCCTTTCTCTTCAATGAGGCCATTAGCATATAATGATAGAGGTCCTGTACATAAAATTCTGCTTCTGCTTCCAACTTCCTGGTTGTAAGCCTAAGTACTTTATGTAAACAGCTTAGCAGAGCAATAGGCTTATGTTTAAACCTCAGCTAGTGTACATGCCACATGCCTGCGTTATCAAGTAACCACCATTACTGGGAGGAATCCTAATCTCCAGCTGGAACGGTAACATCAAGGGCTCACGTCTTTCATGTACACAGCTGGACCAGGCTGCAGAGCGCTTCTCTCTACAAGTGCGAACAATGAAGGACGTATATACGGACAGCCCAGTCACCTGTGATAGAGCCCATGAAAGGAAACTCCAGCCCTTTTCTATAGGCTGTGTGATTCTGCAACGCCCCCACAGAACTACAATTACTGCAATGTTAACAAACCAAGAGGAGACAGGACAACCTGTCCCTCCACCGCAAAGGAGAAGGGGGTATCAAAAAGCACAAGGCCTTTCTGCCCTGGGACGGTAACATGTCATGGCAAGAACCTGCCCCATGTGCTTTGTTGCTATAGGATCTCTACTGTCTGTACAGCAGTGTACACATAAATTTATAGGGGGAGATTTATCAAACTGGTGTAAAGTAGAATTGTCTTAGTTGCCCCTAGTAACCAGTCAGATTCCACCTTTCATTCCTCATAGACTCTTTGAAAAACAAAAAGTGGAATCTGATTCGTTGCTAGGGGCAACTAAGACAATTCTACTTTACGCCAGTTTGACATAAAGACTATGGGGGAGATTTATCAATGTGAGGTATTTTTAGTTTTTTTTTAAATTTGTATGTTATTCTAACTTAAAACATTTATCCTCATTCCCCAAAATATGGGATAGGGGTCTCATTTGCTAAAGGCAGCGAATGGAGAGGCATCACACTACTGTATTCCAAGCTGCAACTTAGGTGCCCATTCTTAAAAACAGGGGGGGCGGGCTGCAGTCACTTCCCCCTTAGATGTCACTTATCCTCTATTCTGTGTTACATATCCATTGAAATACTCCTCTTAGGGCCAGTTCACATGGACTAAAACTGGTTGAATTCCGCGGCGGAGAATCCCGCCAGACTCAAACATTCTGTCTATAGGAGGGCTTGTGTGCCTTCGCGCCTCTCCGTTGTGAGAATTGACATGTCAATTCTTACGAGCACAGAGGCGCGGAGAGAGGAGGCACGCAAGCCCTCCCATAGACTGTCTGTATGACACAGAGGCTGGCGGGATTCTATGCCACCCTAAATTTTACTCCATTATATCCTTCAATGATACTACTAATGATACTACCCCTTTCAAAAAGTGCCTTGCAAAACGTGTATTGGGGGCTTTGTGGAGGCCTTTATATCGCATACCAAGCTTGTATTTACTATGTAGGTATTTATGACTGCTACATATAGCTTGTCTACTGTGTCTTTATGTCTTTTTCAATGGTGTCATAATGTATTTATGAGTCAGTAATAAAGATATTATATTTATGGTAAATGTGTAACTGGTACTATTGGGTGACGATTCTTTTTGGATGACTATAATAGATTCATTGAAGTATGAAGTTGATAATCTCATTATTATAACAACGCAGGATGAAGGGAAATGCCGTCCCCTTGAGGTGACAAAATTAGAAGGTTGTGAAATTGGGGTTGATACCACCTTGGGGAAACCATTCGTCTTTAGATGTGTCCCACAATCTGGAAATCGAATATTCTACTTTTGTGCCACATCAAACCAAGAGATGAAAAGGTAGATTTTATTACTTTAATACTTTGACTTTGTTTCTTCTTTCATTTGAAATGGACACTGTCATATACAAAAAGAAAGCCTTGGGTTGGTCAGAGTCTGGGTATTACAACCTTAACCAAATGCTAGAAGAAGACAGAACAAAAAAGCACATTAAGCACGTTGTCTCCCAGCTTGGTACAACTTGACTGATATGGACTCATGAACTCCAAATGTTAGTGTATGGGAACTTCTCAGTCGCTTGCACAGAGAGTGGGAAAAGAAATGCTTAGCTACTCATTTTTCTCCATGCTTGGTTAACTTGGTAGTTACAGTTTGTAATATCTTGAACCACCAATTTCGTTTTAGAAGCAAATAAATATTAGGGCAGATTTATTATGATTCTGTATTCACCAACCTAATCCTTACTGGCCCTGTCTTTTAAAATGTGCCCGATGCCTTTGTTAGAGCAAGAAATTATCTTTTAAACTTGCAGCGCTGTGTCATGCTGGTGTAACCTAGAGTGTCTGTGCCCCAGGTCTGTGACTCCTCTCCTTTCTACCTCCCCACCCTCCTCATCATTATGATCACCCCCAGGCAGGATTTCTATTCATTGTTCGTCTAAACTGCACCTATGTCACTATGGCATATGTGTACTGTTTAGACGGGTGATGAACCAAGGCACAGGGCACATTTTAAAAGTAACGACCGGTAAGGATTTAGCCTCATCAAGCGGATGGTACTAGCGGTTTGGTGGGGTGGGTTGGTGGATACAGAATCACGTTAAAGTTTTTTTTAGCAATTTACTCCAAAAAATCTAACATAACTTGTGACACATTTAATATGAGACCTCTTTTGACGTTTTTGGGCCACGGTCATAAAGGGTAAATGGCTTAATGGGTAAGGAAATGTGGCTTGTGTTTGACTCTGTGGAATAAACTTGTGGCATGACATTTTGAAGTAAAGAAAGCCAACTAACAGTTAGGGGCCTATTCCATGGAGCGAAAAACCGCAGAATCGGTGCGATTCGGCTGATTATCGCTCGGTGGAATAGAGAAAATGATCAGCTGATGATCGTGTCATCGGCTGATCTTTTAATTAGGCCCAAACCTAAAATTATCGGTCACCCACCACTCATCACTTCGTGGAATAGCGGTGCACGACGATTTGAGAAGCACCATACATTACCTAGCAGGGCTTCTCCTCTGCTCCGTCTTCCTCCCCGGATCCCGTGGCGCAGCAGCAGCTTTGGTGCGGCCTGACTGAGCTGTCAGACCGCTCAGCCAATCACTGGCTGGGACCGCCGTGGCCAGTGATTGGCTGAGCGGTCTGACAGCTCAATCAGGCCGCTCCGGAGTTGATGCTGCATCGCGGGACCCGAGGAGAAAGACGGAGCGGAGAAGAAGCCCTGCTAGATAATGTATAATGCAAGGGCTGCAAGGACATCGGTAACGATGTCCCTGCAGCCCTCGCTACCGATTGTCGGGCCGTGGAATAGGCCCAGTAAACGAGCGCCGATCTAACAGATCAGCGTTCCTTTACATCGTTGATCGGGCCCTGCTCGGCCCGTGGAATAGGACCTCTAAACTTAGTTAATAGACAGTCTAAAGATGCACCTGATTTAGAGCAACTGTGATAAATCTAGAATATTTTTAGACTGTCTAGACTATAATCAGTAGACAGTATTGTTAAATCACGGCCAGTACATCGGGACTCCTAATAAGTACAGTTATAGAGACGTAACAAAGTAACGAAAAAAAAGCAACAACTAAAAAGTTCCAAGTAATTTGATTTGTATTCTCATTGTGTCTTTTGTGTTATAGGTGGCTGGAAGCTATGGATAAAGCAATACATCCTCTTAACCAGGTAAGAGTTTGTATATATTAGTATTTTAGGCTGGGTTTACTCTGCGTTTTTGTAGTCCGTTTAACGTATGCATTTTTGAATGATTACTTTTAACGTACATACAAATGTGATCAACCACGTTTTTGTGTATGCTAAAAAAAAGGGGAAAAAGCATCCTTTTTTTTTATAATGAAAGTCAATGGAAAAACGGATCCAAAAGGATTGCACACAGTTGCATCTGTTTTTTCATAAAACGTATACTTAAAAAACCCAGTGTGAGCCTAGCCTTGGTGAATTTCAGTTTTGAATTCTGTTATGGGTTTGTTTATTGCAGTCAATAATATCAGTTTGGACACATCATCAATGTCTGATCACTTTAGAAGCTGCCAAACCCAAGAAGGAGAGGATTCTATTATCTTTTACAGTTTGGTTTACAGCAGAGGCCTCTAACTTTTCAGCCACATTGACCAGAAACAGGAAGTGCTTAGGATATAATCATTAAAAATAACAATATATTTTTTTAAGATATAACACTCTGCATCAGGTGTTTATACCAGACCAGTGTTGCAACCTGGCGGTAACATTCCTGGGAAACCCTTAGGGCCCTATTCCACGGGACGATTATCGTTTGCATAATCGTTAACGATAAACGATCCAAACGACCGCTATTGCGAAAGACCTGAAATCGTTCACCCATTTACATGGAAAGATAATCATTACTTATGATTGTTCTTGCGGTCGTCTTGTTGTCGCTATTGTGTTCGTCACTACTGCGAATGACCGAACTACGTCTTATTCAATGCGAACGATTTGCGAACGAGCAACGATAAAAATAGGTTTAGGTCTTATTAATCGATCAACGATTTCTTGTTCGGTCGTTAGTCGTTAACTGCTATTCAACTAAACGATTATTGTTTAGATTCGAACAATTTAATGATACTCTGAACGATAATGGTCCCGTGGAATAGGGCCCTTACTGTCTGTGGGCAAGCATTATCCTGCAGTTGGAACCCCTACCATAAGAGGCAACACATGTGCCTACAGTATGTCCTGCATACACCAATGGTTTGTTAGTGTCTCTCATCTCACCACTAGGGATGACTGGCTATTATATGCAATGGCTCCCCAGATCATCACACCAGTGGTTGGAGCAGTGTGTCTCTCCAAAGCAAAGGCAGGACTAAAGTGCTCCCTGGAAGGTCTGCTCACCGGAAGGCCTCCATACATTGTTGGAATCCAGATCCTGGATTTGTCCCAGTCTGTTGCAGTCTGTTTCTCCTCCCTGATACCATTGCAAATGAAGGCAACAGTAGCTGACTGTCAATGCTAGAACATATAATGAACACCATGTCACCACCATTCTAAGCACCTGTAAATGTATGTGGGGGCAAAGTCCAGTGTTTATTCAGACCATGCCTGCAATCTTTCTACATCTGACATAACTGCATTCCAATATTTCTGTTTGGGTGCTTTATAGGGATGGTTCGAACCGAGTTCGGTTTGGGTTAGTGTTGTCACGATACCAGAATTTTGAGTTCGACACCAATACCAACTTTTTTTTTTCAATGCTCGATTCCAATTCGATACTGAATAAATTACATAAAAAAACCTCACAAGAATAGAAATTGAAACACTAGCTAGCTGGGGATGATGGGAGTTGTAGTCATGTAACACACACCAGCTATCAAGGGGATGGTGGGGGCTGTAGTCATGTAACACACACAGTTCAGCTACCAGGAGGATGGTGGGGTCTGTAGTCATGTAACACACTTCAGCTACCAGGAGGATGGTGGGGGCTGTAGTCATGTAACATACACTTCAGCTACCAGGGGGATGGTGGGGGCTGTAGTCATGTAACACACTTCAGCTACCAGGAGGATGGTGGGGGCTGTAGTCATGTAACACACTTCAGCTACCAGGAGGATGGTGGGGGCTGTAGTCATGTAACATACACTTCAGCTACCAGGGGGATGGTGGGGGATGTAGTCATGTAACACACACTTCAGCTACCAGGGGGATGCTGGGGGCTGTAGTCATGTAACATACACTTCAGCTACCAGGAGGATGGTGGGGGCTGTAGTCATGTAACACACACTTCAGCTACCAGGGGGATGGTGGGGGCTGTAGTCATGTAACACACACTTCAGCTACCAGGGGGATGGTGGGGCTGTAGTCATGTAACACACACTTCAGCTACCAGGGGGATGCTGGGGGCTGTAGTCATGTAACACACACTTCAGCTACCAGGAGGATGGTGGGGGCTGTAGTCATGTAACACACACTTCAGCTATTTGAGGATGGTGGGGGCTGTAGACATGTAACACACTTCAGCTACCAGGAGGATGGTGGGGGCTGTAGTCATGTAACATACACCAGCTATCAAGGGGATGGTGGGGGCTGTAGTCATGTAACACACCAGCTATCAAGGGGATGGTGGGGGCTGTAGTCATGTAACACAAACTTCAGCTATTGGGATGATGAGGGCTGTAGTCATGTAACACACACAGTTCAGCTATTGGGATGATGAGGGTTGTAGTTGCACATTTCGTGCTTCCAGGGCTTGGTGACCAGGATCTGGGCGGCAGGGTAATCTGCAGGTTACAGCCCCCCCTCCCCCATCAGAGCACGGCCGACCTCCTGGTCATCCCCCACTGATGTCTGCCCGGGAGTTATCTGAGGGCCCTGGCCGCTCCTCCTCACAGTCCTGCGGCCCCCACCTCACAGTGCAGCCAGAAGGAGTGGCCGCATCTCCTCCGTCCTCCTCTCCCCGACACCCGCTCTCCCTCTTCAGCCTCCTCACCTCCTCTCCCTTCTCCTCCGTCCTCCTCTCTCCCGGACCGCCAGCTCTCCCTCTTCAGCCTCCTCACCTCCAGCCTTCTCCTCCGTCCTCCTCTCCCCGACCCCCGCTCTCCGTCTTCAGCTTCCTCACCTCCAGCCTTCTCTGTCCTCCTCTCCCGGACGTCCCGCTCTCCTCCGTGCAGCTCCACATGCCACATAAATCATCTCTCTGATAACAGAGTCTGGCTGAGCCGGACCCTATTATCAGAGAGACACCGGCAGCGGGGGTCTGCTACACACAGTAGCCGACCCCTGCAGCATACGGAGCGGCTCAGGAGGGGTTAATGCCGCTGTCAGTGTGACAGCGGCATCTACACAGTTACACAGCCGGCACTAGCAATTGCTGTGTGCCGGCTATTTGAAATTGGCGCCGCCGGGAACGGAGGGAGATAGAGCGCGGAGGAAGTGACAGGTGGGAGCAGGGGGTGGCACACAGAGAACACGGCCGGCGCTCAGATAGCCGCTGGCCGTGTTCTCTGCTCTATACTTTGTTAAACTGCGCTATAATGCTAATTAACAAAGTTTCGATACCAGGAAATCCTGGTATCGAACCGTTTTTTTGCCCGAAATATCGATAGTAGTATCGATATTTCGGTGCATCGTGCATCCCTAGTTTGGGTTCATACAAACCCGAACTCTCGGTAATGATTCCTGCTGTCTGCCCACTCCGTGGAGAGGGTGGATACAGCGGGAGGACGCTTGGAAAACTGGGATACAGCCATAGGCATAGGCTGTATCCCAGTTTTCCAGGCGTCCTCCCGCTGTATCCACCCACTCCACGGAGCGGGCAGACAGCGGGAATCTGATGTCGAGCGTTCGGGTTCATACGAACCCGAACCTCGGCAGTTTCGGACGATCCCTAGTGCTTTATTATATTTTTTCAGATATTGTACTATAATGAAACTCTACCGACATGCCATCACTGAATAATACTAGTACAACATAACTAGTCACTGGCTACACTGGAAAAGAAAATGTTGTTTAATGCATTATCATTGCTTCTTTTTAATTCCCTTTTGCAGAACCATGTGTGGGTTGATGTCACCATGCACAATATCAGTCTGCCTCCTCTAGCAATCAAGAACCCAGAGTGTTTAGGTCTTATGCATCAACTGGACAGAAACAAGGATACATGGATCCAGCATTACTGCATCCTGAAGGATGGCTGCTTGTATTTTTATTCTAGCATTCGCTCCAACAGTGCTCTAGGTAATGATCGTCTGACACCTGCCTAATTTTTTATTTTTTTAATGTCGCACAAAATTACTGTTATCTATAAGGCCTAACATCTCCTAGACTGGATGTTTCTGCTACATTTTTCAGTAACAGATCAGACAATAGTGCCAGTCCCGCACTGTTAGTCGGGGTAAACTCCGCCCCGGAGCACTGCCGCGTCATCCAGCCAGCTCCTTCTAGGCGGAGCGGGACCGGTGCCAAGGAGGAAGGTAACACACATACCTTCCTCCTCAGCGTCCCCAGCACTATAGGAGGCTAGATTAGATTAATTTGTTTAACCTGCTGATAGTTCCCCTTTAAAAGGGTTTAAGAAATTTTCTCCAGAATGCCACGCCATGCACACAGGAAGAGTCCGAAGCAGCTGTTTTATTTATTAATTTTTATACATTTTTTAACCATGGCCAGTCAGTTACTGTAATCTGAGAAGTAAATCACAGTTAATGGCACAGAACTCACTTTTTTATCCATTCTTAGGGCCCTATTACACGGGGCGATTATCATGCGGAAAATCTTTATTTCGGACGAATTTAAGCGATAAGCGTCCTATGTAATTGCAGGCAACAATGAAAAAATCGTTTGTGTGTTGTTGATCGTTGATTTAGCTGTGACCCTAAAATTGTTGTTAATTATTTGCTAATCGTTCACTGTACTTCCACATTTGTTTGCTGTAATTCCGAATTCGTTTACTAATCGTTCAGTGTAATTCCAAATCGTTTTTTTCTTTTGCTGGGATCAGAAGGAGATAGCAATCGTAGTAACGATCATAACTAACGACTATCGTTCTATGTAATATGGTGAATGATTTCATGCTAACAATAAACAATCTTGTGTGCAATTTTTTGTCAAAAATTGATTAACTTAATTAGGACCCTTACACATTTGAAAATTTTTGTCGTTATTTCTGTTTTGAAGGTGGCATCTACTTGCAAGGATATACAGTCAGTGAACAATCAGCGAACTCTAGACGCTGTATAATAGAACTCAGGCCTCCCTCGGAAGAATTTAAAACATTCTATCTCAGCGCAGGAAGTGCAGCTGAAAACAAACGGTAAGTAGCATACGTCAATGACTGCCATTAAAGCGGAGGTTTTTAACAAAAGAATACTGTAGTTGTCTGTTCTACTTTTACTACAATTACTAATACTTCTTGCCAAAATCCCAAGTTCATTAGCCACATGGTTCCTTATTGTTTTGTATAGAGATGAGCCAACCTGGAGCATTCTCGAGTCGATCCGAACCCAAACTTTTGGCATTTGATTAGCGGTGGCTGTTGAACTTGGATAAGGCTATGTGGAAATCATGGATATAGTCATTGGCTGTATCCATGTTTTCCAGACAACCTTAGAGCTTTATCCAAGTTCAGCAGCCCCAGCTAATCAAATGCCGATCGTTCGGGTTTGGATCGACTCGAACCCGAACCCGGTTCGCTCATCTCTAGTTTTGTAGCATATCCACAATATACTCTGATAGCAAAACCTTGTAACATTGGGTAAACTACCTAAAGAGTATTGATAAATGACCCTGAGAGCTGGAACGAATAAATCCCATGTATAACATAAAATTAAAGAAGTCCGGCGAAAATTTTTATTAAAGTATTGTATTGCCCCCTAAAAGTTATAGAAATCCCCAATATACACTTATTACAGGAAATGCACATAAAGTGCTTTTTTCCCTGCACTTACTACTGCATCAAGGCTTCACTTCCTGGATAACATGGTGATGTCACTTCCTGGATAAAATGGTGATGTCACGACCCGACTCCCAGAGCTGTGCGGGCTGTGGCTGCTGGAGAGGATGAGGGATGCGGGATGCTCAGTGTCCCTCCAGTGCCCTGTGTCCCTCAGTGTCCCCCTGCTATCATCTTCTCCAGCAGCCACAGCCCGCACAGATCTGGGAGTCGGGTCGTGACATCATCATTTTATCCAGGAAGTGAAGCCTTGATTCAGTAGTAAGTGCAGGGGAAAAAGCACTTTATAAGCATTTCCCATAATAAGTGTATATTGGGGATTTGTATAACTTTTGGGAAGCAATACAATACTTTAATAAAAATGTTTACCAAACTTCTCCTTTAAGTATATATGCTCCCTTATTCTATACCGTGATTTTTTTTTACTAGCTGGATTACAGCCCTAAAGATATCAATAAACAAGTGGTTACCCTTGCATCAAGCAATTCAAGATTTCATGAGCCGGCCACTAGAAGAGACCAGAATGTGAAGGATCTAGACTGCAATTTCTTCACATAACAAAAAAGCAATGGACAAAATTATGCAACAAACGTCTTTTTTGTACAATGAAGTGGATGAGTTTGGTCTACTCCCTGAGGCAGATGTGGGGGGCATGTACTACAAAGGACTGGATCATCTCTAATGCATTGAAGCACTCAAGGGCCAGCCGAAAGCCAATACTTAAAGGATGAATCTGATGTACAGCATGGATACAAATGTGTTTTTTTGTGAATGGCCTGTAGTTGAAATAAAAACTAGACTTTTTTTTTCAGTGTACAGTGTAGTGATTACAAACGATGAACCAGACAAAGAGTGATGTTTTAAAGTGAATGTACGATCAGGTACATCGTTTTGAGTTTTTTACATGAATGGATCGGTCCAGCACGAAGCACTGGGGGCAGGCCCGCCTCCCCCCAGTGTGAAAATCTTCCCCTAAGGCTACAAACCCACTTGGCGGGTCTGCAGCGAGTCCCCTAGCTGTGTATTTGCAGCGAGACTCGCTGCAGATCCCGGCGCTATACTTTTAATCGCAGACAAACACGCAGCAGGGATGTACATCCCTGCTGCAAGTTTGTCTGCAGCCCGCCCCATTAACCCCCCGGCCGCCGGAGCTCATACTTCACCTGATCCCGGCTCCGGCGGTTCCCGATGTCTTCAGCAAGCCGGAGCGGGGACCAGGTGAAGTATATGCTCCAGCCATCCGCCCGCAGCCCCGGCCGCCCCCCACAGCACCGATCGCACGCCCCCCCCCCCCCCCCCCCCGCAGCACCGATCGCTCGCACGCCCCCCTGCAGCCCTGGCCGCCCGATCGCCCCCCCCCCCCCCCGATAGGGGCTGCAGGGGGGCGATCGGTGCTGCCGGGGGGCGATCGAGCGGCCAGGGCTGCGGGGGGCGCGATTGGGGGGGACGTGCAAGCGATCGGTGCTGCGGCGGGGGGCGTGCGATCAGTGCTGCAGGGGGGCGATCAGGCGGCCGGGGCTGCGGGGGGGGGCGTGCAAGCGATCGGTGCTGCGGAGGGGCGTGCGATCAGTGCTGCGGGGGGCGTGCGATCGGTGCTGCGCGGGGGGGGGTGCGATTGGTGCTGCGGGGGGGCGAGCGGGCGGCTGGCTGGCTGGAGCATATACTTCACCTGGTCAGGATCAGGTGAAGTATCAGCTCCGGCGGCTGGGGGGTTAATGGGGTGGGCTGCAAACAAACTCGCCTGTACATCCCTGCTGCGTGTTTGTCTGCCATTTAAAGTATAGGGCCGGGATCTGCAGCTTGTCTCGCTGCAAATACGCAGCGAGGGGACTCGCTGCAGACCCGCCAAGTGGGTTTGTAGCCTAAGGGTGCGTTTACACAGAAAGATTTATCGGACAGATTTTGGAAGCCAAAGCCAGGAATGGATTTGAAAAGAGGATAGATCCCAGTCTTTCCTTTATGACCTGATCCCTGTTTATAGTCTGTTCCTGGTTTTGGCTTCAAAGATCTGTCAGATAAATCTGTCTGTGTAAATGCACCATAAGGCTATGTTCACACTGCGTATGTTTCCGGCCGTAGTGCGAACCGCGAATATACGCACGTAGTTTTGAGATTGATGCGTTCAATTGAAAGTATACAACATACGCCCGCACAATGCATACTACGTATGAGCTTACAGCCGGATCGTATACGGCACCGTGAAAAATGAACAAGACCATTGTTTGAGGACGGAAATGTTGAAACTCACGGCCGTGGATTTCCATGCGGTCCCGTACGAAGTACTTATTTCAACTTGAACGTGATTTTTCGATCCAAAAGGTTCTGTGTGGTTTTCGGGGCTGGGCTAAGATTTCCAAGTAAATGACCTGTTTCAGATCGCTTTAAAACAAGCTAGGGAAGCATAACTGTACTACGGGCGTATGTTCGCGGTGCGTATGCATCCGGCCGCATGTCTATTTTTCCCACGCCCGTAGTTTCAGCCGTACATGTACGGCGGCGTACGAAATGCGGCCGGACTCATACGCAGTCAGTATTTCAGTCAGTATTGTGGTCCTCATATTGCAACCAAAACCAGGAGTGGATTAAAAATACAGAAAGGATCTGTTCACACAATGATGAAATTGAGTGGATGGCCGCCATATAACTGTAAATAACAGCCATTATTTCAATATAACAGCCGTTGTTTTAAAATAACAGCAAATATTTGCCATTAAATGGCGGCCATCCACTCAATGTCAACATTGTGTGAACAGATCCTTTCTGTGTTTTTAATCCACTCCTGGTTTTGGTTGCAATATGAGGACCACAATACTGACTGAAATATATGTAGTGTGAACCCAGCTAAGACTGTGTAAGGACACACCCCCTAGACAAAAGGAATGGTAATACCCAATTCCCAGGAATAACAAAGGAACAAAAAAATATGTCTCCATATTTCATGGTGAAAATATGTTCCTGTTATTCCATGGGGAAAATATGGTCCCGTTATTTCACGGGGAACACGATAATTTACGATAGACAGGTCGGAAGATGTGCCAGGTCCCCTTTAAGTTTTGCCTTTTGCAGTATATTAAATATCCTCTTCTCTATGATGCAGATCTGAAGGACGGTGAGAGAGCGCAGTGCAGCACATTATACCAGTGTTTTAAGAGAAATCTCAGCACATTGTGACCTACTTTCTAACTCTTTCCTGATAAAATGAATACCCACCGTTTAAAAGGCTTGGCCTCAATATCATTCACATTGGAGAAATGACATGGCATTTTACCAAGGCAGCAGTGGTCTTATTCTAATTTCTTGTTCTCATTCCTCAGCAGTCCTCGGCACCATACATAATGTTATTAATTAAGGAGCTTCTTGCTTCAAGGTCTCACTTGAAAGAGAAGCTTCCAGAAATAACACGAGCTCCACGGAGAGCAGTTTTTTTTTAAAGGATTTAATCAACCAGTATTCCACAGTTACACTTACACTACCCGTCCAGCTTTGTGTTATATTGCAGGTTGGTGCCATAAATGGGAAAATTACCTTTAGCAGATTATAATGAACTACAATATCTCAGTGTATCTCCCTGACAACTGATTGTCAAAAATAAAAGCAACCCATTGCCACCGGCTTTGTGTATACTGTAAACGGACGCTGCATTGTGTACAGTACGTTTTTGTCATCAAAACAAAGCAAATAGTTTTCAGTCTTTGGAGACACCCTATCACTAATCCTAAAGGTATGTGCACACTAAGGAACCTCCATTCTATGCACAGGCAGACTCTGCCATCCGCCCGAAGAATGAAACCGTTTACATGCATTTAATACCTACATTATATTACCATCCACTGGCTATTTAATGTGTATCTTAAATGATTTTAGACTTTTGGTACAAACAACTATTGGGGGACGCCCATGTGATTATTTAGAACCAGGTAAAATGCATATAGTTTTTCGTCAGACAATTAAACTTGTATTCACCCTAAAAACCGATAGCAAATGTAACTGAAATGCACATAGTGAACTTGTTTTAAAAAAAAAAATGGCCGTCAGAAAATGACCCCCTACCCTCCACACAGACTTAAAAAATATATATATTTTAAATCAGAAAGTGCCAGAGATTTGTAATTTACTTCTAATAAAAAATCTCAAGTCCTCCAGAACTGCGGGAAGTGGTGTATTCTTTCCAGTCTGGAGAGCAGGAGAGGTTTTCTATGGGGGATTTGCTACTGCTCTGGACAGTTCCGGGTCCTTCCTGGAGGGATATCTAGCTAGTAGCTAGTCCTGTGTTTCCAAACTCTTAAATGAGGCTCCACGGGCTCTTCTTTTGCTGGACAGTTCCTGACATTGACAGAGGTGGCAGCAGAGAGCTTTGTGTCAGGCTGGAAAGAATACACCACTTCCTGCAAGACATACAGCAGCTAATAAGTACTGGAAGACTTGAGATTTTTTTTTTTTTTTATAGAAGTAAATTACAAATCTTTGTCACTTGCTGGGGCCAGTTGATTTGAAAACAACCCCTTTATTAGCCACTTGCTCACAGATGGAATTGACTGTTTCCTGCTTGCACTGTGGTGATACAGATGAACACTTCAACCTTATCGTCCCCATCTCTTTGTTCTGTGAGACACAGCATGCTCTCCCTCTCGAACCTGTTGGGGAAATGGCCGCCGACAGCCCGCACTAGTATATAAGTGACTTCAGTGTGTGACATCACAGCAAGGTGGCTAGCCGCGGACTGGCTGGCTTTACGGCATTATGGGTGTTCTCTTCTTTCTTCTACATTTCCTGATGCTCAAATCCATGCCTAGCCACCATCTTTGAAAACCTGCATGATTTTTGTTTTTTCAAGCAGCCCTATGGCGGCATCCATCTTCACCAGCAATCAGTAGATCAATGCTGAGTATTCGGCATTTTGCATAACTGAACTTCCTGTAGTGTCATTCATCTCTATTTCTCAAAAACGATATATTTATCAACCTAATACATGGGTGGTGTTCAGGGCCGGACTGGGACTTAAAATCAGCCCTGGCAATCAAACCCCAGCAGCCCACATACCATATCATGGTATATCAATTCTGCTTCATTTAGCCATGTCCCCCACTACTCCCTTAAAGGGAACCAATCAGCCCGTTTGAGCTGATATGGTTCCCTTGAGCATTGTATAAAGCACCTGGAGCGGCCCCGGCACGTACCGACCATGGCCGCAGCAGGTGCTTTATAACGGAGAAAATGACTTTTATTCACCGGCTTGTGACTAGATACAAGCGGGGAAGTAGTCATGGTGGGTGGCTCCCCGCTCGTATCTAGTCACTGCGCTCTGCCTGTCAGCGCGCTCGGCGGGATGATTGACAGGCAGAGAGGCCAGTAACGCACAGACAGAGGGCAGTGACTAGATACGAGCGGGGAGCCGACCACCATGACTACTTCCCCGCTTGTATCTAGTCACAAGCCGGGAATAAAAGTCATTTTCTCCATTATAAAGCACCTGCTGCGGCCGTGGTCGGTACGTGCCGGGGCCGCTCCAGGTGCTTTATACAATGCTCAAGGGAACCATATCAGCTCAAACGGGCTGATTGGTTCCCTTTAAACATGTGAACCCCACCATCAGCACCTAAAAATAATGCTATAACATGATCTGCTGTGGATTTGATGCAGCATATTTATGTGTTTATTTCAACTGATTAAATCAGAAGCATCAAATCTGCATTGGATTAGGTATGAACGTGCCCTTAAAGGGAACCTGTGGGGTCTATACCAGGTGCACAGCTGTAGATCCCAGCGTACAGGTCAGGGACTGGACCTTTAGTCCAGTGTAAACCTTTATAATCTTTCTTTTCATTACCAGCTGAAGTGTCACATATGTGGAGAAACAGCAACCTTCTGCCCCCGTCCCTTCCTGCCCTGACTGATGGACGTATAGGGTGCTGCTGCTGCGGCTGCTGTTGTGAAACTTTAGTTGGTAATGAAAAGGACAATTATAAAAGTTTACACTGGATTAAAGGTTCTGTCAGTGATATCTCCCTCACATCTGTCTGCTGAGATCTACAGCCCTAGACCTGGTATGGACCTCACAGATTCCCTTTAAAGGAGAAAAACATGGCCACCTTCTTCCAGAAACAGTGCCATACCTCAGTTTGTGTGAGGTATTGCAGCTCAGTTCCATTGAAGTGAATAGAGCCAAGTTGTAATACCTCACATAACCTGAAGACAGGGGTGGTGCTGTTTTTGGACAAAAGTTACTATATTTTTTTTAATCCCTTTTATCCTGACTATCTATCTATCTAGCTATCTATCTCCTATCTATCTATCTATCTATCTATCTATCTATCTATCTATCTATCTATCTATCTATCTATCTCCTATCTCTATCTATCTATCTATCTATCTCCGATCTATCTATCTATCTATCTATCTATCTATCTATCTATCTATCTATCTCCTATCTATCTATCTATCTATCTATCTATCTATCTATCTATCTATCTATCTATCTCCTATCTATCTATCTATCTATCTCCTATCTATCTATCTATCTATCTATCTATCTCCTATCTATCTATCTATCTATCTATCTATCTCCCTATCTCCTATCTATCTATCTATCTATCTATCTATCTATCTCCTATCTATCTATCTATCTATCTATCTATCTCCTATCTATCTATCTATCTATCTATCTATCTATCTATCTATCTCCCTATCTCCTATCTATCTATCTATCTATCTATCTATCTATCTATCTATCTATCTCCTATCTATCTATCTCCTATCTATCTATCTATCTATCTATCTATCTATCTATCTATCTCCTATCTATCTATCTATCTATCTATCTATCTCCCTATCTCCTATCTATCTATCTATCTATCTATCTATCTATCTATCTCCTATCTATCTATCTATCTATCTATCTATCTATCTCCTATCTATCTATCTATCTATCTCCCTCCCTATCTATCTATCTAGAACTTTCTGTGCATGATAATAGTCATAGTTAATAACACCAGTAAGCAAATATTATCACCATACTGTACACGTTACTGCCATACTGTCACTAAGCAAACCCACCAATATTTCCTATACTACCAGTATATAAGTAACAAATAATATCACCACACCATGAGCACGGCCATTATCACCACATAGTGACTAATACCGCTACACTGTGACTGAATATAATCCACTATATAAAACACTAGTATTACCAATAATACCAGAATACACAGGACGAGTAATACCATCACACCATGCCCACTACCCTCAGCATACGGTGACTGGATAATACCACTAAACCATCACACCATGCCCACTACCCTCAGCATACGGTGACTGGATACCACTATACTGGCACCAAATAACAGCCACTATATAAAGACCAATATTCTTCCAAAGCAGTGACACTCCGGACCTCCAGCTGTTACAAAACTACAGATCCCATCATGACTGGACAGCTAAAGCATGATGGGAATTGTAGTTTTGCAACACCTGGAGGGCCTGAATTTGACACCCTGATACAGATGTACATCCCAGCTGTGTAAAGGTTCTGCACACCTTATAGGTGATTATAGTGCAATTACATCCTGTAACTCACAGTAGGCGTCTTCTCTGCATGAAGAGACGTCCACTTTTCCTTTTCTTCTCCATCTGGCTCCGGCCATCATGAAGGCTTCTCTGGCCATGACTCCTCTCCACGGGATCTGCCAGACAGACATTTTAGGCTTCTTGCTCCAGCAACATCTTCCTCTATACATCCTCATCTATACATCCCTCCATATATAATAGCCTCCCCTCCCCCGCTGCCCATCTCTCCATATAGAATAGCCCCCCTGCTGTACATCCCCCCCATATAGAATAGCCCCCCCCGTGCATCCCCCAATATAGAATAGCCCCCCTGCATCCCCCAATATAGATTAGCCCCCCTGAACATCCCCCCATATAGAATAGCCCCCTGAGCATCCCCCCATATAGAGTAGTCCCCCTGTGCATCCCCCCATATAGAATAGCCCCTCTGTGCATCCCCCCATATAGAATAGCCCCCCATGCATCCTCCCATATACAATAGCCCCCCCCCTGCATCCCCCCATATAGAATAGCCCCCCCGTGCATCCCCCATATAGAATAGCCCCCGTGTATCCCCCATATAGAATAGCCCCCCCGTGCATCCCCCCAATATAGAATAGCCCCCCGTGCATCCCCCATATAGAATAGCCCCCCCGTGCATCCCCCCAATATAGAATAGCCCCCCGTGCCTCCCCACCAATATAGAATAGCCCCCCCCCTGTGCCTCCCCCCCACCATGGCCACATGTTAAGGGGTTAAAAAAAAAAAACACACACATTCTCACCTGTCACCTCGCTCTCGGCAGCTTCTTCCTCCCGGTCCCGGATGTTCAGTCTGCAGCCTCTTCTCCCTGCTGCTGCAGCGCGTCGGCGGCGTCTCTTCTCACAGGTCCTCAGCGGCGCGTCAGGGAAGTGACATCAGCCGCTGGGGTCCTGTTAGAGGTGCCTGCAGACGTGCGGCACGCGGCACGTCTGCAGCCCCGGGCCGGCCCTGACACCTTCCAGCTAGGAAGACTGGCCGGCCACAGGAGTGACTGGCAGGGCCGGGGGCCAATGGCTCCCTGGCTCTGTCAGAGGCAGAGTGCGGCCGCTGCAAGCTGTGAGCGTTCATCTTGAACGCTCACAGTTAAAGGGCCAGGGCACCGGCCCTCTGCAGAGGCTGAATGAATAGCGCAGCGGCCGGCTGCGCTATTCTTGCAGCCACTGCTGAGGGCCGGTGCACATGGGGGCCAGGAACGGCGGCCCCCGGATTGGTAATACTGGCAGCCCAGCGGGCATTTGCCCGTTTTGCCAGATTACCAATCCGGGCCTGGTGGTGTTACATAGTCATACCATAGACATTCACACAGCAGGATATCTTTCCAAGCCTTGTACCTGCCACCAAGAGAAGACACAATGTGAATGAAGACGCTAGTGTCATAAAACATTTAGCGATGCCTCGGTTTCACCCTACTATGTTACATAACTGCTCTGTCTCCGGATATCTCTTGGCAGATGCAATATTCATGCCTGGAAGATCAGATGAGAGAGTCTTGACATGTGAGCTATGGATTTTAAGACAACGTGAAAAAATACGGGTAGATTAAACAAAGGAAACTAAAAATTTGAAAAAATAGACCATCGAAGACAAATAAAGGTAAGGGGGGGGGAGATTTATCAAACTGGTGTGAAGTAGAATTGTCTTAGTTGCCCCTAGCAACCAATCAGATTCCTTTTTTCATTTCTCACAGATTCTTGAAAAAAAAAAGGGTGGAATCTGATTGGTTGCTAGAGGCAACTAAGACAATTCTACTTTACACCATTTTGATAAATCTTCCCCAAGGTGTAGCTAAGGTTATGTCCACATTAGAGTCATATTTATATTTTACATGGATATTTTAATAAAAGCAAATAGATGACATCTATGTGGATCTGTTGTAATGATAATTAATTTACAGGCAGAATAATGTGACAAAGTGCTTTGTGTTGCTGCCAAAAACATCTGATACAGAAAAGTGATGGCAGTAAATCCCTTTTAAATCAATGGTGCAACTAAAGGGGCTATCTTTCAAAGACAACCTCCATCCATAACCCCCCATTAAAGCTAAGGATGTCATTGTGGGTGATTCATTCAGACAAAAAGGAGAGATGTCAACTATTGTTAGCGCCTGCTCTATCGGACTCGAGCTGTCCGTATATAACAAGGTCAGCCAGTAATAGGAATCGCTAAATATAATAGACTTCAGCAACCTCTTCTGACAAAATCATATACTTACCGCCAGATTGCCAAGCAGGACACCCGATTATAAATTGATGCTTCACAGGAGTGGTTGTCTTCAAATACAGAGCTTTAAGAAATACAGAGCACGGAGAAGGGGATGTATGACACCTCAAATGAATGAAAATGTCCTATTAGCACTGACTCCTTTTTTTTTCCCTAAATGGTTCATTACCATTGACATTTGCAGCATGTATGTAGGTTACTTTATAAGGTTATTTTTGCTCAGTATTTTGCAACAAAACCCGAAGTGGATTAAAAGCACAGAAAGGCTATGTTAACGCAGTGTTAAAATTTAGTGGATGGCCGCCATTTAATGGCAAATAATTAATGTTATTTTAAAACAATGGCTGTTATTTGCCATTATAAGGCGGCCATCCAATACATTTGAACAGTGTGAGAACATAGCCTTTCTGTGTTTTCAATCCACTCCTGGTTTTGGTTGCAAAAGTCTGACCAAAAATACTGTGTGAGATTATAGCCTTAGACCATGTTTACACGGTGTAAGACTCCAGCCGTTGTGTGAGTCGACTGGGTCACAGAACGGCCAGTGTCAGAGGAGATCATCCTGACCAGTACGGCAGTACCAGCCGGATGATCTTCACTTCTGATGAACTGGGATGCGGGTGCACCCGTGCGCGCCCGCATCCCAATTCACCGCTGCACACAATGGAGCGTGCGGCCGGGGCTCGCTCCATTGTGTGGCTGACCGCACACTCCATTGTGCACACTGACAGGTTCTCTTAGGCCGCTGTTCAATGGATAGCAGCAGCAGAAAACTGGCATGTCAGTTTTTTGCAGCGCCACTAGCGATTCCGGACGGAGCGTATACAATGTGTATACACTCCAGCCGGGATTCCCTTAGGCTGCATCACAAAGTAGATTCAGTAGTTGAAAATCGACAACGGCCGTAATTACAACTGAACTTAAGTTGTGTTAACATAGCCTTAACATGTAATTTGTGGTGTTCCCCCTTTGGGCTAGCAACAGGCGAGAAAGGATGGAGAAGACAGAACATGCCCAGCGCTCTATACACAATGGGAGTTATGGAAACAGTCATCCCTCTTATGGATAACACTATGAGTGTTGATCATTTACCTTACACCTTCACAAAAATCCATAAATCCATAATATTACTTTACTCTGATTTGACCATTGAGAAACCAAGGTTAACCAAGTAATATTATGGACTATTACAGGTTTAAAAAAAAAAAAAAAGCTATGTACAGTATCGCTCTGTGATTTTAGAGAAATAATTAAATGATGGACAATGAATGAAGAGAACTATGTATCCAGATAATTAGTTACCATTGTCCCAGAACTGTGCAGTCTTGGTTGTACATAGTTTCTGGATAATCTCGGATTTTGTTGGAAAATTATTTTCAGATAAACCCAGATTTCAAGCAATTTTCCAGATTAAAAAATAAATAAATAAAAATGGACATAAAAATAAGGGAAAATAACAAACATACTCATAAATGTGCCACTACCCAGGTCTCCTGCTGTGATGACACCACATACACTGTTTAGGTGACACTAGCCATAGCAGTCTCCACTTGCATGTATGGCATGTGATTAGCTCCAGCATAATGTTATCAACGTATGTGACGGCATTGCAGCTTCGCAGAGGGTTTTTTTTTTTTCAACTGATTACTTTATGATGCCCCCCCCCCAAAATCTGAAGCAAATATTAGTCCATTGCACTGCCTTTGTGCTTATTTTGGGATACTTTCGACCAGACCACCAAAACATGCAACTTCCACAGGATCAAAGGTACTAAAGATCATAGTTTTAAAAAAACATTGTCAATTTATTTTATGTGACATTTTAGGCTAGGCTTAGCTTCTTGTAACATTAAAAAGTTTAACATAAAATAAAAAATTGAATGCCTTCAGGAGTTATCTGGGAACCAGAAAAGGTCCCACCCCTTCTGCTCTCCTGTGCTCTACTTCCTCCGACTGATGTCTCAGGTGGTAACTTCTGCAGATGAGAGGGGAATGGGAGCATGTTGCTAGCAATGATCAATAGCTGCCCGATGCTACAGATCCCAGGGACATTGAGCAGCTATTGGACATTGTTTTCTTGCATGGTTTTGCCTACATGCAAAGCCCGCAACATGCTCACCCCCCCCCCCCCCCCACACACACACACACACAACCCCAATCTGGGGAAGTTATTAGTCAGATGGAGGAAGAGGACCACAGGAGAGCAGAGGTAGGGCCCTTCTTTTTTGCCCCCCAGTTAACCCCATTTAAACTACAATCTAGGATACTGTGGAAGTTGTGTCATTGTGATCATCTTGGGGTGGTTTAATCTTTTTATTTTCTTGTCAAATTTTACAAGATAGGCCTAGCCTTTACATTTTCACATAAAAGATACATTTTTAGGCCATGTTCCCACGTAGTAAGACAAGATCATCCCAGCAGTACTCCCCGCTGCTCACAATGGAGCCTGCAGCCGGAGCCGCACGCTCCATTGTGTGCAATGACAAGCTTTCTGCGCTCCGGCCGGGATTCCTTCAGGTGCAGCACTACGTAAGTACCGTAGAAATCACAGCCGTTGTTACAACGGCCATGGTTACTACAGTACTTACGTAGTGTGAACATGGCCTTAAACAGCAATCTTTGATGCTTTGAATTCTGTGGAAGTTTTATGATTCCCCCATCCAGTCAATCAATATTCAGTTAAAAACTTATTTGTACAATTTCTCCACTGTTACAAATATGGTTGATACTGCACAGCATCACATGTATTCTCTCATCCAAAATCACAAGAAAGAAATAGCCCTAAATGTACAATATGTGATAGAGCTAATTTCCATTATGCTGAAGAAATCATTTGCGTGTCATGGACATAATAACTATCATTAACAATCGTCATTTACGGCTGGCTCATCAGTGGTTATTGTTACATTTCTGGCTGGATACAGTCACACAATCCAAGAAAAACCAGGCTCATTGTAAAGCCATTGTGACCATCAGAACAGAAAAGGAATAAATAGGACTCAGTAGTGCTGAAACACTGGGCCAGAATACATGATAAAAATATAATGCTACAATTATAATAAAACATAATTCACCTGAAGGTGCTCTTAGGGTATGTGCACACTACAGAATTTCCACGGAGGCTTCAAGCAGATTCCGTACTAATAGTTCCATACGTTCCATAGACTTAATGATATTTGCCTACAAATTCCGCTGTCCATCCGGAGAATTGACATGCCAATTCTTTAGGCAGGTGGCGGAATTTACCCGCAAATATCACTGAGTCTATGGAACGGGTGGAACTTCAATCGGACGCTGCCCTGCGAAATCTGCTTGAAGTCTCCATGAAAATTCATAGTGTGCACATACTCAGTAACACAGTGCAGTTAACATAAAAAACAGGTGTTTTTTTTGTTTTTTTGTAATGCACTGATGTCTGGAGGGGACATAGCAAGCTCTTTTTCCATCTCCCTGTTCTAAAAATCCATTTACTATATGGTCCACAGAAGCGATCAGGTGGTGCTTCTTCTACTCTTTCTTCTTGGTTTTATAAAGTTGCATGAGCCAGGCCACGAGCTCTGGTCCCATCACCGCCAATGGTGTTCCTGGTAACTGTCCTGGCCTGTTACTAGGGGCCCATAGCGTCGTCCTTAGCCACCACTCACAGCTGATGGTGAATTGTAATGCTGAATGGCAGGTGCAGCTGCCAATCAGCTTGGATTATGTTCAGCAGCTTGAAGTCCCTGACCCCAATCAGTTCTGGGACTTCACCTCCCACATAAATATGGTTTCCCCTCCCTCAGAGCCTCATACCCTGAGTTTCCTCTTGACTTAGCAATTGTTCCTGACTTGAATTCCTCGTTCCCTTTCTGGCGTTTGACTGTTCAACTACCCCTTGGATTACGATTTTGTACGGCGCAGACCGCTAGTTGCAGACCCAGACCTCTGACCTTGTTCATTTGTGTTTGTTTGTCTTGTCCGTGTTCAGTGTCACACCTGCGTAGGCTAGGGACTGTCGACCAGTTGTGCATTGGTGCCTAGGGCAGCCGAGGAAATTAGGCAGGGACAAGCATCAATGCCAGGGCATCACCTGTTCAGTGTCGTCCCTAGTTCTAGCTGTACTGTGTCATTAAAACATGCTGCACTATGTAAGAGCACCCTAAGACATCCCAAAACTAATAGTTTAAAGTTTAAAATGAATCTATGAATTTCTTTTCTTACTCATTTGGCTCTTGCTTCAATCACCCACAATGAACATACAAATCATAGTAGATAAACAGAATGGAATATAAGAAAATGTGTTTCCCTTTAAATCATAAATGAGCTGAACGATTTCCAATGTCACAAGTAACCAGCTCCAATGTGTATGACAACACCCTGGGCTTTCCTGAAATAGCAACACTAGATAAATAATATATTAGAGAAACACTTATATTGCACAAGTGCCTCTGCATGGATATGGATTTACCAGTATGTCAGTACTGATCAGGTAGAGAAAACGGTGGACTAGGACTGCAATGCAAAACAAGCTCATATTACACTGTAAAGCACTACAGCACTGAGGTCCTTACTAATTTATTTCACATTGACTACTGCAAAATTAATAAGAAAAATATATTCCATAAGTAAGAGATGAGCACTAGAGATGAGCGAACCTCGAGCATGTTCGAGTCTATCCGAACTCGAGCATTCGGCATAGCGGGGGCTGCTGAACTTGGATAAAGCCCTAAGGCTATGTGGAAAACATATCCATATATTAATGTTTTCCAGACAGCTTAAGAGCTTTATCCAACTTCAGCAGCCCCCGCTATGCCGAATGCTCGGGTTCGGATAGACTCGAACATGCTCGAGGTTCGCTCATCTCTAATGAGCACAACTCGCGCCCAATTTTTCGCCATTTGAATACCAGTGACTGAAGACATTGGATGCAGCCCTAGGAGGTCTAGGAAACCATAGATACAACCTATGGCTGTATCCATGTTTTCCAGGACTCCCTAGGGCTGCATCCAACTTCTTCAGCCATTGATATTCAAATGCCGAATGATGGGACCCGAGTAAGCTTGAGTTGTATTCATCTCCAGTACTGAACCTCTAACACCAAGAAGAAACTTTCCCCTTCACAAAAGGGCAGACTTAAAATATCCTACAGGGAAAGTAATATATATTTGAACATAAAGGACAGGTACAAAAGAGGGTTTAGGCTTTTTAAGTTTGCAGCTATTTGTTTTTATTTCTACAACCTTAACTGGAGTTGGCCATATTGGAAGAAGACACTTCCTTACTGTCGGTATAGATCATGCAAAGGTGTGTATGTGGTGTATAGCAGCTGTCATTGGAGTTTAATGGAACTTGCATGTGATTCATGCTGTACTATCTGAAAGCAACATATGAGAGAGGCAAAGCGGAATAGTGATCAGCAGCCAACAGGAGGTGCCAGCTTAATATGTGGATGCACTAGAAATATAAAGACTTCAATATATTATTTCAAGATTTACAAGAAAAAAATAAAAATAAAAAACAATGTAATTTTCTGATGATATATTCTTTACTTACAATTAGAGATGAGCCAATCTACAGTAGTAACAAAGCAGAGCATTTTGTTATGCTCGGCCGTCAGCACAGGGTTAACCTGGGCAAGTGTCAGGGCCCACAGCCCCTCCAGGGGCTCAGAGAGGGAGAGGGGCCCGGTGTTCTAATGTTCAGACTGTTCACTGTTGTGCAGAACGAGTGGCCTGAACATCAGAAGACACAGGAGATGGTGCAGGACCTGCAGAGAGAAAAGGGTGAAGGACCTGATCACATGATCTGAGGGTCCTCAACCTTACAGTGTAGAGAGCAGCCTGACAAGAGAGGAAGAGGATGAAGACTAAGCGTGCTGTGTGTCAGTGTCTGTGTCAGTCAGTCAATGTCTGTGTCAATAATGTGTTTGTGCATGTTAGTGGTGTCTCGAGTGATTGTGCATAGTGTGTGGATGATGGGTGCATAGGGGATGGATGAGGGGCCCACTGAGGCTGTGTTGCCTAAGGGCCCACAAAAACCCGTAGCCGGTCCTGGTCGTCAGCTTTAAGGCCGATGCTTTTAAACTCCGCTCCAGGTGCCTTAAAAAGCTGGATGCAGTCCTGGCAGAAGTTTTCCAGGATTGCATCTAGCTTTTCCACGCACCCGGAGCGGAGTTCAAACGCAGAAGCCAGAAAGCCGATGGCCGAGCATATCAAAGTGCTTTGCTTCATTACTACTGTAAATTCGCTCATCTCCACTTACAATCCATTCCTATACCATGAATGAAGTGTAGCCTTTTAATTATGTAACTTTACTAAAAAAGAGATCAAGCTATGGGATGTTTGGCACAGACAGGGCAATTCCCTATTGTAAACAGCATTCAAAGAATCCAAGGAATCAGATTCACATTTTCTTCACATAGAAGCCATGCCGTAAATCACAGTGCAGGGATGATCTGAGTGACGTGGAATCCATGCAGATGGATTCATGCAGAAATCTTACCGTATTATCCAAAGGGGGCAGAATGTAAGGGGCCTCAGTGGTCTCTTCCTGCATGTACGGCACATAACCATGATGACTAGTGATTATGTATGTGACCTGGCAGGGAACACCAGATCGACAGAGGTGGTGTTAGAGCAGAGTGGTTGTCCACAATAGTGGCTCCATACTTACTAGTAGGCACTCTTAATTTATAAATGATGGATCCTCTTTTAATAATGTAAGAAGGTTTGAGAGTGATTTTTTTTTATTTATGCCACATGGATGCAAAACAAAATACAACAATGAAATGGACAGGTAGACACAGCAAGTAACCAAAGATCTTCTGTATCAACAACCACAAGAAGAAAGAACAAATATTCATATAAGAAGAAACAATCGTATAGCAAAGAAAAGAAATTATCAGTGCAACCTGCATGTTAGATGAGATCTGTATGGCCAAGTCAGTAGAGATTATTTATACCTTTATCTTTGGATACATAAAAACGCTCAGCAAATGTAATGAGTAACATCTTATGCAAAGAAAAATGACTCTGGTTGTATTTGGGTCTTCTAATTTTTCATTAATACAGGACATGGAGCTGTGAGTCGGCATTTTATATTCCTATTATAATTTATAATTGTGCAATTTATAACGGTAGTGGTACGATATCCTTATATTACACAAACTTCTGAAGAGCCTCTTTTGGAAGAGAAGGATTCCTGTTCTCCATTGAGTGATTAATGGAAAAAGCTTCAATATTTTCAAAAGAAGTTCAGCAGCATCTGAGTCCATGTTAAACACAGAGTTGTGTTTTATGAATGATAGCAATAATTCCCACTGAAAACAATAGGACGCAGATTTCAATGATGGCTCCACAAATTCGTCCTTGGCCAGCTGTATTTTTACGTGAAATGGCTATGTTCACACGTTTTTCCTCTCCGTTTAAAATGACGTCTGTCATTTTGAGGTTACAATTGCAGACGTCATTTCGCTGTTTGGCCGCCTGTCACTGCAATGACAGGTGTTGGTACATTATTCTAGGTTAGGAGGACTGATTGCCTTTGGGTGTGTCTATAATTGAAAAGTCCATTAAATTTAATAGTAAAAATGGAGAAAGGATGGTGAAAAAAGAAAAACTGTGTGTGAACAACCAAAAAAATAACATCCGCTGTTAGCAAAAGACATCCGAAAATAATTGTCATGATCATTATTTTGACGTCCGCACAGATAACGTCCGTTATTTTATACACTGTGTGTATTGGACGTCAGTCATTGCATTAACTTCAATGCATTGCACTGAAGTCAATTAGATTGAAGCAATAACAGACGCCTTTTTACATAGAAAAGACGGCCACCTTTTATCTTTTTGACATTGTGTGAACATAGCCATATACTGGAAGCAAATTTGTGATTCAGATTTTGTAGCAAAATTTGAACATGAATGGCCATTTTAGATTCTGTTGCCGTCATTGTAACCGAATCTTATTTCTTAGTGCTGCTGAGCATCAATAATCCAGAAGACAATTTTTAAGCCAATACTACACCAATAGCCTATCTACAGCATGACAATGGGTAAAAAAATGAATGTGCAGCCTAGCAGGAAATAGCAACATAAGTGTGAGAAACATTATAGTTGTATCAGCTCAGTATCTGCAATAATTATACACAAAATGTTATAGAAAAATTCATATTTGAACCAGATCAGTCTACATAATTGCGATTGTCACACTATATCCTACCACTTCCAGGAAAAAAAAAAGATCTGTGAAGATTAAACTCCAAGTGTTCCAGGCAAAGCATATACTTGCAGTACATCTAGTGTATATGCCCAATGGGCAGTGCTTGCCTGTATCAGGCAGCACCACCCTCTCAGGCCCTGTACTACCCATCAGCAGTGTATCAGTCTTGTCTGAAGAGGACCTAACATTCCCATTATTACTACCGGATATTTATAAATAAATTGACAAGTGGGTGTTACTAATTGTCCCTACCTTGTAAGCGAGTTGTCCCTACCTTATCTGTCACTGTCCAATCAATGCTCACAGCCTGGGACACACCCTTTTGATAACACCCAATCACTGCTCACATTTTCAGAAGGAATTGCAGATGGATGGTACATTTAATTGGGAATGCAAGCATGTTATAAATCATAAAAGTCAGGACAGCTGAAAAGTCCTTCACAACAAGAGATTTTTATACATTCTTTGAGGTTTTTAAGATCTCTGCTTGCTGTCATTGTATAGGGACTTACTGTTTACTTTCAGGGAATAAAAATGTGTGCTGGTCATGTGACTGACAGCCAGGTACTCAGCTATTTAAAAGGGAGTGTATTTGTTAGGTTGTTTTTTTTATCATCTTTATTTTCGCTTTTTCTATTTTTTTTCCAGTTACTAAATTGTTATAGGGGAAGCTATTGTAATTTTCTTTATTATCATACATTATAGGGGCAGCCATTTTGCCTAAGCTGGTTTTATAAGCATTTAGTGATATCCTTTACAGCAAGCCCTGTGTTTATAAGCACAATGAATATTATTGAATACTATTTTTAGTATTGGGCAGATTTTTAAGCATGCTCTGTGACCTGTGCAAAGGTAATTCAATGATGGGGTAGGCTGAACGGCAATTCATGTATCTATATACCAGTGTCACCTTTTTCCTCTAATTCTATATAGTTCAATTTCAAGCAGTCTCCTCCTTATCATCACACAGAACATAGCAGCTTAGTTTTAGGCTTAGTGGTAAGAATAAGAATGCTTAATTTCATGATTATTATAAAACTTGGATAAAAAGGGGGGGGGGGAATCAAAAATTCTTAAAAAAAAAAAAGTTTAACATAAAAACTTGATCTGAAAAATAGGTAATTTTGTGATGACACATTTTCTTTAAGTAAAGGTTTCAGAGCTGTGCCATGTAAAAGATATACTTCTGTGTCCATCACATGACCAGGACAGAATATTATTCAGAAAGTTTTAAGAAAAACTGTCTAGAATTTTATTGTACAGAAAAAAAAATTCTGAAATCATAATATCCCATAATATAACTTAATTATGAGGCACATGAGATTGTGAGTCCCCAAAATGTAGGTTTAGAATTCCACAAGTAATCTAGAATTCCACTAGTAATCTATTCTGGAGCCAACCTTACTTTCTAATACCTTGTCTAGATTTTTCCTAATAAATAAACCCGACATGTACATGATATCTGGCAGAGATTAAATTGTATTTAAAAAAAATAATAAAAAGTATCCATAATGCACACCAATTTTGTTCTTTGATTTTGACCCTTTATGCACCTCTTCAGGCAGGTCTGAACTATGTCTAGAAAAGGAGGAGACACTGAGTGGAGTCTGAAAAGGTGCCAGATTTAATAATAACATGTTTCATTATTTTGGCACAACTAAAAAGCAAGTCAGCCAAAAAGAGGTACAAGAAACAGTATCTAAAACAAAGTAGAAAAAAGCACTGAATTAAAGAAGCAATCTGGGCTTTGTTTTTCTTTGCCCATATTAGCAGCAATCTTCCCCAGTATCCCTTCAGCATCATCTGTTTCATCCCAGCTCAGAAGCATCCATACATTTCTTTATTAAAACTGACTAAAGAATTATCAGAAAATTACATAGCTTTATATTTAACAGGAAGTTGTCTGATCTGGGTGAAAATGACTTCCTGTAAACTACAGGATGAAATCCTCACCTGTCAGATCACTCCTGGTAGCCCAACCCAGCTCTGTTTTCTGCCGCTATATCTATGGGACCAGTAGAATTTAAACGGGTTGTCCAGCCTCAGTTACAAAACTACAGTTCTGTCGGGGCTATGGGGGGCACAACAGTGCATACTTACCTGTCCCATTGTGCTGTAGCTGCTGGATACCGGGCTGCCTGCTGTCCTCTGCTATCTGTCGTCAGTATGTCGTCATGTATGTATGTATGTCATCATTCTGACAACTTCTGGTGACCTGCTGTTTTCACAAGAACTATATTCCCAGCACTATACTGTCTATGCTAAAAGGGCTGAAATGTAGGCTGTAAAATGAAACTATATCAGGGAGAACAAAAAGTCAAGATGGCAACAACGCATGCATGCTAAATCATTCAAAACAGGTCCAGAACCTCTAGTCTGTTATTTTATAATAGCCCGTGCTGCGCTGTATAGGAAAAAAAACAAAACCCATGGTGCTTCTTTATTTACACTGCCACTGTGGTAAATTTGGCACCGTTTCTGCCTGTATCTTTCATTTTATGTTGTAGAAATTTGATTGTACTATTAAAACTCCCCCTCTCTATATTGAACTGTATCTGTCAAAATACAAAGGCACAACACAATGGGGTACAGCACAGCAAGCTGTATTCTATACAGAGGCAGCCCATAAAAAAAAAAAGTTCATCCATAATGACTATACAACATGAAATCTTCTCGCCATTTACCTGTGATGTGACTTGACTCTAACAAAGTAGCATATTTTTATATTTCATAACAACTTGCCTAAAGGTGAACTAGATCAGCAAGATCAATTACCGTATTTTCCGTCATATAAGACGACTTTTTGACCCCCAAAAAATCTTCTTAGAAGTCGAAGGTCGTCTTACTGTATACGTCGGGTATGGTCGCCCCATACGGTGGGGGAGTTCAAAAATGGCTCCATCCCCACCTTATGGGGTGACCACTACAAAAAAAAAAAAAAAAAACAGTTAACTCACCTGGGGCCCGTACTGGGACAGGAGGCGCGCCCAGGTGAGTTAACTGTTTTTGTTTTTTTTTTCTTTAAATTTAGCTGCAGTTAACCCCTGCCTGACCACAGGGTTAACATTTTCCGGCATATAAGGTGAACCATTGACAGTTTTGTTGAAAGTCAGGAGTCATCTTGTACTCCCAGTCGCCTTATAACCCGTAAAATACGGTAACTTTAAAGCAAAAGGACACCCAGGTACATCACTTTTTTTTTTTACATTAACAGACTGGTGCCTGAGCAGGATGCCGGTGGCGCAGTCCTTTTTTTGAAGCACCACCCAGTTCCCGCACACGGCGCCGGTCTATTCCCGAGCACTGCCCTGCCAGCCTCCAGTGTGACGATCTCCCCTCCCTCCCGTGTTGCAACTCCATTGATTCTAAAACAGCCATGTCACAGAGGGGAGATCGTCACATAGGGGGTCAGAAGCCCAGCCCCCAGTGCTCCAGGGCAGGTCGATGCCCGGGAATAGACTGCCGCCATACACAGGAAGTGGTTCAAAAAAAGGACCACAACACCAAACATTTTGTTTGATTAGGTTCTCTGCGTTGAAACCTCTCCTGATATCTAGATATCTCTGTACACTTTACTTCCAACTTGTAGCAGGACACAGGCTCCTGCAATAAAACCGGGTTGCCAAATGCAAAGTTGCGCGCTTCTCCAATCCTATATCTACCAATCAGCAGGGGTTATAGGTCTTAGCACCAAGACTTCGACTGATCAAAGCTTTTGACATGTCTGTGTGACACGTCAAAAGTTTTTTAAGTGACAGTAATGCTTTAATTTCTATTTCCCAAAAATTTGTGATATACAATATAAAAGATTAATGTAATTATCTAAATTCTCTAATATGTAGATGTAGCTTATATGTGTGATACTACATGCACATGCCCCAAATAACTGAAATGAAAGCATTCTCATCCATAAGTAACCATAATGGAGTGAGTTAAAGACGTTTATCGGAAAATTTAAAAAAAAAATCTTACATGTCAATGACAACCTGCTGAAGTAACTCTTTCATGCTTAAAAAGTGAAAATGTGTAGGTGGCTACTAAAGTCTAGGTCCAAAAGACTGGACAACTGGCAAAAATGGCAAGTAAAAGATGTCAGAGAATATTTGGAGCTGGAAATGCTTTACATATGCCAAAAACACTATAAGGCTATGTTCACATGACCTTTTTTTCTCTGCGTTTTTGGTTTCTCAAAATGACTTTGAGTACCAAATAACATCCGTCATTTTGCGTTTTGGGTGCCCGTCAGTACAATGATAACTGTTGGTACATATTTAAGTTCAGGCCCTTTTGGGTGTGGTCCTTTTTTGAAGTGAAACGACGGTCGAAGAAAAAATGTGTGTGAACAATTAAAAATAACATCTGTGAATAATTATTATGGACATTAATTTGACTTCCACGCAAAAAATGTCCGTTGTTCAAATAAAGTGGACGTCTTTTCTCTACACAGTGTGAACATAGCCTAATGGTGTTACTTATTCAATGCTGATTGAGAGGAAAAGTGCATTCCTTTCAAGTGCTATTGTTTGTACAGATGCATGGGGCTAAATAATATTACCTGACTCCATATGTATGGAACTGGTGGATCCAAAATGGATACACTATGCATAATCAATGATATAGCCTTTGTTACCGCTCTGTCCACACAATGTATGGCCGTTCTGCCGGCCGTACATTGCATGGACTTCAAAGGTTAATTGGATTGAAGGCACATCCAAATCTGCCCGCAATCCAAATAAAGTAAAATGATGTTCCTGCAGCTGATATGGTGATATCGGTCACAGGAACATGTCAAACAGCGGACAAGGATCCAGCTTTTCCAGGCACCTGGAGTGGAGCATTAGGGAGCGGCACAGAGATCAAAGGCAGCCGCCGTATAAGTGGCTGCTGAGCAAACTAAGCGCTTCACCTCATTTGTAATGTAAATTCATTCATCTCTAATAGTAAATAATTTACTTTAAGCGTAAAACTGACTCAACATTCAGGAAACACATGCCAAATATTCTGAGCAATTGCATCATTAATTGAAAGGAGTTTGTATAGAATTAGAGATGAGCAAATCTACATCAGGAACGAAGCGAAATGTTTGTTCCTACTGGCATTCTGCTCATCAGGCTGCGGGGCTTTGAAGTTTTCTCCGCTCCATGCAGCTCCTTCCTGGCTGTTGGAAAAAGAAGGATCCAGTCTTGGGAAACTGGAAGAAGTTTCCTAGGACTGGATCCATCTTTTCCCATCACCCGGGGATTAGCGACACTGAGCGTTGCATACTGATGAGCAGTGCATTTTCTTCTGAAATACTTGGGGAAAATCGGTGGTTCCAGACATTGCCCGATTAAAAAGATGATGAATCAAGTGGGGAAACAACTGTTCAAATAGATCAAAGCATAGCCAAAAGGGCAAAGGATTAGCCAATGATCACCTCCAGAAATATCACATCAGAAGACGATCAAGCAAAGCCAAGTTACTAGCAAAAACTTTTCCTGTTTTTGAAAAAAAAAAAAAAAAACATCTTGAATATATTATCATTTGTTGTGTTCCTTGCCAATTTTAATCTACTTAGGGTGTCTCTTTATCAGACACTAGGAGGAAAGCCACAAAGTTAACTACAGAGTGGATGGTGGACAAGGTTCCAACAATGCCTTCATCTCTGAACAAGTTTTCATAAAGTGGTTAATGGTTAAAGGCTACAAGTGCTATTAAATATGTATTGAAGATGTTTTTTTTTTAATTATTTTCTAGATTTTTTTCCCCCCAATAAAAGGGCACAATATAGGACTAGCTGTTCCGGTTCTGTGTAGCATTGTGACAATCTCATTGAGTGGGCATGGACAATATGGTGCATGGTATGATATTGTTTATCTCACATAAACTCTATCCATCTGTACGGATATTTCTGTCATAGCAGCAAGCACACGTCACATTTCAGTAGTATTCCCAAGCACTGACAAGTTAATAATTAAAATATATATGTGTATCTATATAGATATTGCTTAATTCTACAAAGTAAACTTAAAAGGAAGGTAGATTTAAAACTCATGGAACGTATAGAACTTGCAACTGGGTCTTCTAAGGGAAGCAATCCACAGACGGCAGATCTCGTTCTCTGAAGACTAGATGGTAATAAAGGGCATAACTGCGTTCTCTATAATCACCCATATATTAAAACTATTACAGTATATATTAATCTTCAGAACATTCAGTAGGTAAACAACAAAACAAGTACTCGAGGGTGTTTTCGGTATCTAAATCTTAACTTATTCACACACACGTGTATGGTAAATTCAGTCATTGAATAATCTAAAAGTTATCAACCACAACATATCTTAGCGTAAGATCGGCAAAATCCTTCTTCTGATTTCATTAAAACTGTCAGAAATGTCATCAAATATCTGTCAATCAAAAATTATTCCGCTATCTAATCCTAATCCATTGTAATGCCACACTCAGAAAGTCTTGATCCTTTAGGAAACAAATGGCTTGATAACCAGTGCACCTCAACAAACTAGCAAATCGAGTGGCTTCAGTAAGATGCTTGATGTCATATGGTAGACGTTGACAACCTATGTGCAGTTGCTACCTATACAACACAACCACTACGTTGTGTAGCACACGTTTCTTTAAGTGGTTTTCCAATGTGCTACAAGAAAGGTGCACGATAAATCAGAATTTCTCCTCTTCAGGTATTATTTCTTGCAAAAACACGATCGCCCCTCAGTGTAAGATGCTGGAGTTGGTACTGCAACACTTCTGTGTCTGCCGATTCCTTGATGTTCATCTTATCTAGGTTGAGGTAGTCCAAGGACTTTGAATGTATCCTCTTACCCTTAAGAAGACAAAGTGGTAGAGGACCATGGGCAGCCTTGTAAGACTCGTATGGAATAACTTTATTGCACTTATCACCTGAGCTTGGCATTCGCCTTCGTCTCCTTCCATTTATGGCAGGAATATCATATGGCTGATAGTGACGCCCTTTAGCTTTGTATATTCGAGAAGATCGGGACAGTCCAGAATCATGCTGCTTGGCTCGATAAGATGGTATGGCCTCGGCAGGATTCTCTTCTGTTGCGGTACACTTATGCGCCAGCTTAAGAAGCTCTTCTCCTGTAGTAAATCCAACTAAATAATTGGAATCCATGTGAAGTATCTGATAGCCCGACACAGTCCTACGAATCGGAGAGCATGGTGTACTAGAGCAGCGTGGCTTCTCAGGTTCTACTTTTAATGGAGAATTCCGTTCTATTGTGCTAGATATGGGTATAGAAGAAATGTTAGTCCTTTTATCTCCTTTAACATCCACTTCCATTTTGGCGGTTCCAAAGGATCCTAAAAATACAGAAAAAACAATGTTTATGTGGACTTTTATTTATCAAATCTTTCATCTGTATTTTTCGTGCCAGAGGAAGTCATGACCTATTTCTAGTGTTTTTCCTAATGTCATTATGCTTAGCTTTTTGCAGGTGGTGGCATGAATTGCCATTGACTGCAATGAACATCCATACCCATATTTGTTTGGCCAAGTGTTATTACTCCCACTCTCTCCATGTATTTAAATGTTTGGTTTGGCCAAACATTCATGTTTGGTGGAGAGAGGAGGGGTAGGTTGCTGATAGACTCCTCAGGCTGTAACTTAACTTTCTGGGAACAGTCTAGCAGTCAAAATTCAAGATGCCCAAACCTTTTCTCTGCTGACATCATCTGTCAGGTCGGGATGCCCCACACATTAGTCACTCGACCAGTCCCATTGGAGTTTGATCAACTTTCATTATGGGCACTTATTATTACGTGGCCCGACATTAAACACATTTGCTTACCAAGACCACACATGGCTCAATTGGTGTAAAAAGAATAAAGATATATACTTACCTGTCCAGGCTTCACCAATATCATCCAGCATTTGTGTTTTCCGCTCACCGCAGGCGCCTCAGGGACTTCTGATCCTACATCTAAAGTGACAGGCCGCTCAGCCAATCACTGGACAAGATGAGACAATGTCGCAGCCAGTGGTTTGCTGAGCGACCTGTCACTTCAGAAACAAGTTTGGAAGTGCTAGGGATGGCTGCGGTGAACACAGGAACAAGGCAGCAGGACACTGGAGGAGCCTGGACAGGTAAGTCTAAAGTTTTTTTTCCCTCTTTACCTTAGCCTCAGCCATCGGCCAATGATTGTGTGGCATGTGAATAGACAACAATCAGCCGATGATAGTTTATTTGGCTGATCGTTGTTGTTATTAAACAGAGCAATAATTTGCCAAATCAGACCAATTTGTCAGATTATCACTCTGTGTAATAAAGACAACAATATTAACACTCCGTGTAATAAGGCCCTTAGATGTTGTCAGATAGGATAAAAGATAAGAACCTCTAAACTGCAGCGTTTATTAAGGAAGTGCCTGATTAATAGACAATAAAAAACAAATAAAAAAATAAAATGTACACCTACTTTTTAAATTTAGAATAATCACACGATTACAATAGTTATTGTTATGCATTACAAAGTTTAGTTTGATTCCTCAAGACAATATGGCACAGCAGTACATCTACATAAATATATGAGAATCTTTTTTTTTTAAGACAAGAACACTGTCCATTTGACAACAGTGTCACAACAGAGAAAGTGCTTAAGAAGGTAGTTGTGCTGAAAAACAATGTGGAGGTGGGAGCCGTGGGCGCTGTTTCTATGGCTGCAACATGCTAACTCTGTGTGATCTGAACATAGACACACACATGGGCATGCAAAACAGAGTCAGTTTACCAAGCCTTTCACTAAAAAATGATAAAAAAAATATTTAATTTTGCTCATCAACTTATAATATTACCAAAAAAATTCTAACCAAAAATAGGCAGATCCAGTATTACTATGCTATTTTTTTTATTGTTGCCTTAATCATTCCTGTGACAGGTCAATAAGAGCATAAAGGATGGTGCTTACTCCTCTTAGGTTTTATTGGCAATTTAGGTTTTATTGACTCCCTTTGACTATTAGTTTTTTAGCTGTACGCAAACCAAAAAGAAAATTTGCTGCAGAAAGCTGGCCAGGAGTTGCACCATGAAGAACAACACTACATGCATAATACTTTCAAACTTCTATTCAGCTGCAGAAAAGAGGTGAAATAAAATCAATTATCACCTGTGAGCAAGGACGCAAAAGTGCGAACACAGAAGTTTTTACAAGAAAGGAGAAAATATGATTTATTTTCAGTATACAATTTTTTTTTTGCTAATCCTGACATATAGAAAACAGTTGGGAGCTACTAGAAATTTTTTTATAACCCCTTAAGGAACAGCCTGTTTTGGGCCTTAGGGAACAAGCAATCTTTGATGTATGCATTCAAAGAAGTGCAATGTTTTGGGGGTTTTTTATCCATGTAAAACTGGATGAATGTTTGGTTTTCAAGAAATGAACTTTACGTTATATTGGGGCACACATAATTTACCAACAGTTAATCATCTTAGTTTTGAGGGGTGTGGGGCAATTCCACTTAACTTTTTGTGTATTTTTTTTTTTTTCCCTTTCTGTAGCTATTACATTTATATGTACTCTGTTTGCTAAGTAAAAGTATATTAAAAAAAATAAATAAATTAATAACAAATTGTCTGTCATATTCCAAGAGCAATAACTGTAATATATTTCACTTTCAGACTTCTTAGATGCCACTCCTCTATTGACCGATGCATCTTGTGCCTTTTTTGCACCATTTTAAAAAAGTTGTCAATTCTTTGGGCAGATGGTGGATTGAGCTTGAGAAATTCAACAGTCAATGGGACAGGCAGAACTTCAAGCGGAGTCAGCCATGCAACCTCCGCTTGAAATTTCCATAGAGTGAACATATCCTAAGTAGAATTCTGAACATGGCTTCTGGAACGTGATAACATGCTAACATAAATTATGTCAAGTACTACTAATTTATATAACCAAAACGCATCAAATCAGAACATGTATTGTGGTCTTAAAGTGAATCTTTAACCCCTGTCTATCTAATGATCTGGTGGCACTTCTGGATACATATGAAAGAAAACATGAATTTCCCTAATGTAAGTCAAATTTTCCTAAATCTGCACCTATTTACATAACTTTATTGGTGGCAGACGCCTATTCAGTTTAATATGATATTGACACTCCTTTATGCTTCCAGGACACATTGCAGCACAGTCAGAATGAATAAACTACTCCGCTCACCGAGGACATCAGAGACGACATCCCCCAGCAGAGGTAGCATTCTTTTCCCTGCATTTCTGTCTCTTCGGGAAGACTTTAGGTAGAAGGGGATAGGTTTTATATCTATGACTACTGATGAGATTTCTTCTATGCGGTGTGATGTTTTTTATTACAAGTGCCAATTGTAAAAATGATTGGAACACAGTTTTCTTTTTCTTTCCGCATTACCTTACACATAGGCCTTGACTGATCACACCATACTGCAGGATACTACCTCCAAGGAATAGCAAGGCACGAATGTGATGAAGTATTTTCTCACTTCAAATGACACAACGCAGCATGCTAGATCTTCCAGGTCACCAAGAAAATAGAAAGCGTTTATATTTTAACTTCTTAGAAGCATTTTTACACATGCTGCAGCGTCTTAAGGTCGTATTACACGGCACAATATTGAGACAGAAGCGATTGCTGACCTGACCCTCTTTGTTCCCCACTCGCTGTCTGTGCTATTACACGCACAGATAGCAGCGGAGAGGAAGGGGCCGTGGAGAGCTGCGGAAGGGGCTGCCCGGACAATCCATAGATCGTTCAAGTGGCCCGCTGATGAGAGCGGTGGTCTGCTGCCGATGAGCAGCAGAGTAGCTGTTAAGATCGTGAATTTTCAACATTGTGTATGTCGGCTGACTGTGGTTAAAACATGAACTACATAAACTGGAGCGCCCAATAATCGGCCAAGTATGGCAGATAATATTTTAGTGTAATGATGCGTTTACACGGAGTGATTATAGGCTTGTGTAAACAAAGAGACTGATCAAGCGACAAGCGATAAATCGTTCATCGTGATCTTTCAACCTGTTCTCAAATCATCGTTGGTCGTTCGCTTAAAATTCGCAGATCGCTTTGTGTAAACAGTCTTTCACTGATTCACCCTAATAGTGAGATGGGCTTAAGCGATCTTAAAACGGTCGCAATAACGATTCTTCCAAACGATATAATGTTCCGTCTAAACGCTGATCGTTATAAAAAACACATTGTTACTTCGAAATCGTTAATCGTGCGATTGGGCGAATTGTAAATGGACCATAATAGGGCCCTAGTAAAGGGTTTGCATGAAGTGCTTTAATGCAACTCTATAAAGAATAAAGTATCCTTGGAGCACTTCAGATGCCAGTGCGACTTTTTTCAGTAGCCAGATAATAGGACCTCCCTTAAAGTGGTAAGGCCAAGATTAAAAGCTGTCAACCCTAAAGCGTTTTAGTGACATCATAGATTTAAAATCTGCCAGGAATGGGGTAAGTAGTCATTTTAGTGGTCCCCATATCTGCTCTACGCCTCCCAGCCTCAAGGCCAGCAAGGCGGGAAGCAGCCACCAGGGGCCACCCCCTAGGATGACCTAGCTCGTTCCCGGCAGCTTTTAAAACCATGATTTATCTGAAACACCTGAATGTTTTTGAGTAAATCATGGTGTGCTGGGATCCTACTCCCTGTTTCATGCTGAATATTGGTCAGGTAGGATTAAAGAGCAGGATCTGCACATTATTAGCAGCCGATTATGATCATTATTATATAATGAGACGGCCACCTTTTCACAATATGTTCCTGAAGTGGGAACATATGGAAGATTCTACTTTATTGGAATAAATCAGTGGTCAAAAATAGATCTAGTTTAAAAACTGATGTGTGGATGACCACATAGAAATCAACGTGTCCTTTATCTGGCCATGAATCGGGATCCTGATTTACATACAGAAAAAACTGATGTGTGGATGAGGCCTTACTATCGTCTGAGTCTTACTAGGCCCATATCACCAAATGAGCACTAATGTTAGGAGCCACAACAGAAGGGTGTGGGGATCAGCATTGTTTACTTCACCCTATCCAGAGGGATTATGAAATCCATATGCACTGGAGGATGGCCATATGCTGTCATTTATAAATAAGGCAATTTTAACAGGATCCAATCTCCCTATTGCAATAAACATGAATGCCCTGCCAATACGTAGACACCTTCTTATGGAGGAGGCAGCTGATGTCAGGGAAAAAAATTACCTGTGAGTCTATAATGTTATATCACATCTAGTGCTCAGTAACTTAGGCGCTATTTATACTCCTCTTCATTTGACAGGATGAACAGTTATCATTGCATGATACTTGTCAGTGCACATGGGCACACTTATACTAGAAAATGGTCCCAGATCTTCTGACATGTTAAAGTGAACTTGCTCTTAAAATCTATAACCTGGCAAATCATAAGGCTGTTACCCATTATAATTCTAAACTGCAAAAGCAGGAAATAACTGAGTGACACATAACCAGATAAAACTGGAAAAAGTCACAAGTGACAAACTGCAATAAATCACAGGGAAGAGAAATCACATGTACCTGATGGTGCCAGCTGGATCTACATGACCTTCCACAAGTCAGGCTTTTATTGTGCTAACTACACTATACAGTGGTACCTTGGTTTAAGAGTAACTCGGACTTGGAGGAGGGGCATGGTCTGCATAGCGGGGTCTACAGCCCTGTACTCTGACCCAGGAAGTCTCCCTCACCTTCCAAATCATAGCAGATCCACTTCAGGCTGGGGATTACACCAGGGGACAGGACTGTGGAGGTAATCTCTCCATAGCTGTAACCCCTCTCTCCCCGGACAGAGAGTGCTGCATGTATGTGCCCACATCTGCCCTGCTCATTCCTTCATACTCCCTGCAGTCTGTCAGTCATTGTGTTTCCCATCCTCTCCTGCTGAAATGTGTCTGTACTTACACTCAGCTATAAACAGTGCTGCTATAATGTGCCTGTACTTACACTCAACTATACACACTGCTGCTATAATGTGCCTGTACTTACACTCAGCCATTCACACTGCTGTAAGAAAACTTTCTGTCACTGTCCTCCTGCAAAGCTCTGTGATTCTCACTTCCTGATTGGTCCATGCTGAACATACACCACTTCCCCACTGAGACCTCTGACAGCCCCTAAGCCTGTTGTACTCCACTACGGCATTAAAAGGATCTGCAGCTCTATCCTGTATCTACAAACTGCTGTTGTTTTTTCATTCTTATGCACTTACTGTACATTATACACCCCATGCTGATTGCTATACTGTACAGTAACCTAAAATATCACATATTCAGCGGTTTCTCATTGTTTGTTTCATCTGTTCTGCATATTATTCAGAATAAAAAAAAATCATTATTTTTGGGATGTGGAACCAATTGTCTGCATTTCAGTGATTTCTTATGGGAAAAATTGTTTTGATTTAAGAATGAATTTGGATCAGCACGGTCCCGGAATGAATTATTGTCGTAATCCAAGGCACCACTGTATATAGAACACCCTCTTTAAATTTCATGGTTTGAAGTATCATGACAAATATATAAGTAAGACAAATATATAAATAAATTAATCTGGTCCTTATAAGGCCTTCAAGGGGTATTTTGAAAAAAAGGCAGAACGGCTCCAGGCAGATGACTAACACACATTACAAAGTTATATAACTTTGTAATGTGTTTTAGTTAAGGGGAGAAAAAAAAACAAAAAAACGCAGGAGTTGTCCTTTAAGAAGAGGAGAAATCTGTCTTTCCTTTACAACCTATTCCCTGTATATAGTATGTTCCTGGCTTTGGCTTCAAAAATCTGTCAGATAAATCTCTCTGTGTAAACGCACCATTCGACTCTAAAGGCCATATGTATGTAATCGACCCCCTAGCACCATGGTAACTTTGGTCACATGTAATGTTAGTGAATAGTGTCGCATTGCAACTATGATTAGAGATGAGCGAACCGGGTTCGGGTTCGAGTCCATCCGAACCCGAACGTTCGGCATTTGATTAGCTGGGGCTGCTGAACTTGGATAAAGCTCTAAGGTTGTCTGGAAAACATGGATACAGCCAATGACTATATCCATGTTTTCCACATAGCCTTAGGGCTTTATCCAACTTCAGCAGCCACCACTAATCCAATGCCGAAAGTTTGGGTTTGGATGGACTCGAGCATGCTCAAGGTTCGCTCATCTCTAACTATGATATAGGTTGACTGCGACGTGAAAGTCCTAAAAAACCCATCCTTGATCACAATGTAAGTGGCGTGCAACTGAGATATGGCTATTTTGTTAACAGCTAAGTATCCATTTTAATAAAATTGCTCGACTGAAGTCGGTATGTAGCCCCATCCTAAGGCCACACATTGTATTATCCCTACGTAACTTTCTACATCACCACGCTCTGTGCACTTAGACATGATGAAACGGCTCCAGGATCATCAATCCCCTATAATACATGTGAGTATGGCACAATACAGTATAAAATACATATAAGTGCAGTTAAAGCCCCTACATATAATTATAGCACAAGCCCCTACAATACATTAAGTGTAGCACAAGCCCTTATGATACATATAATACAAGACCCTATATTACATAGAAGTATAGCACAAGGCCATTTGATGCATATAAGTACAGTACAAGCCCCTATAATACATATAATTATAGCACAAGCCCCTAGAATACAAATATAATGCACAGCACAATCCCCTAAAATAGACATAATACAAGCTTAGATAATACATAAAGTATAGCACAAGCCCTATAAAAATATAAGCACAGAAGCCCATAATAAAACATATAAGTACAAGGCCCAATAAGGCTGGATTCACAATGCGTTTTTGCAATCCGCATTGCAAAACGGATGAAAAACGGATTGCAAAAAACGGATGCATTTGTGTGCATCCGTTTTGATCCATTTTTCTATTGACTTCCATTATAAAAAATAACGGATTAAAAAGGATCCGTTTTTTTTTTTGACGGATGCAAAAACGTTGCTGACACTATTTTTTTGTCCGTTAAAAAAAACGGATCCGTTAAACGTATGCTGAAAACGCAGTGTGAACCGAGCCTAATACATATAAGCAGTGTAGAAGCCCCTATAATACATATAAGCAGAGTAGAAGCCCCTATAATACATATAAGCAGAGTAGAAGCCCCTATAATACATATAAGCAGTGTAGAAGCCCCTATAATACATATAAGCAGTGTAGAAGCCCCTGTAAGATGTATATAAGTCGGGCAGACCCCCTGTAATACACATAGAGCCCCTGTAATACACATAGAGCCCCTGTGATACACATAGAGCCCCTGTGATACTCATAGAGCCCCTGTAATACACATAGAGCCCCTGTAATACACATAGAGCCCCTGTAATACACATAGAGCCCCTGTAATACACATAGAGCCCCTGTGATACTCATAGAGCCCCTGTAATACACATAGACCCCCTGTAATACACATAGAGCCCCTGTGATACACATAGAGCCCCTGTGATACACATAGAGCCCCTGTGATACACATAGAGCCCCTGTAATACACATAGAGCCCCTGTAATACACATAGAGCCCCTGTAATACACATAGAGCCCCTGTGATACACATAGAGCCCCTGTGATACACATAGAGCCCCTGTAATACACATAGAGCCCCTGTGATACACATAGAGCCCCTGTAATACACATAGAGCCCCTGTAATACACATAGAGCCCCTGTAATACACATAGAGCCCCTGTGATACACATAGACCCCCTGTGATACACATAGAGCCCCTGTGATACACATAAAGCCCCTGTAATACACATAGAGCCCCTGTAATACACATAGACCCCCTGTGATACACATAGAGCCCCTGTGATACTCATAGAGCCCCTGTAATACACATAGAGCCCCTGTAATACACATAGAGCCCCTGTGATACACATAGAGCCCCTGTGATACACATAGAGCCCCTGTGATACACATAGAGCCCCTGTGATACACATAGAGCCCCTGTAATACACATAGAGCCCCTGTAATACACATAGACCCCCTGTAATACACATAGAGCCCCTGTGATACACATAGAGCCCCTGTGATACACACAGACCCCCTGTGATACACATAGACCCCCTGTGATACACATAGAGCCCCTGTAATACACATAGACCCCCTGTAATACACATAGAGCCCCTGTAATACACATAGAGCCCCTGTAATACACATAGAGCCCCTGTAATACACATAGAGCCCCTGTAATACACGTAGTAGAGCCCCTGTAATACACATAGACCCCCTGTAATACACATAGAGCCCCTGTGATACACATAGAGCCCCTGTGATACACATAGACCCCCTGTAATACACATAGACCCCCTGTAATACACATAGAGCCCCTGTAATACACATAGAGCCCCTGTAATACACATAGAGCCCCTGTAATACACATAGTAGAGCCCCTGTAATACACATAGAGCCCCTGTAATACACATAGAGCCCCTGTGATACACATAGAGCCCCTGTGACCCCCGGCTCCTGGCAGGCATGATGCAGTGCTCAGTGCTGCCCCCTCCAGAGCTGCTGGCAGTGCAGGCGCCGGGCATGTGGCAGAGGGGCCCGTGTGGTGATGACAGTGCTGCCCTTCCCTCCGGTGCCCACCGCCAGCAGCACCTCCCCGGGCCCCGCCAGCTGCTCCCTCACACACTGCCAGTAACTATGGGAGACGCTTCCAGAAGGCTGAGCCGCATTGTGCATATGTCTATATATATTCTCTATGTGCAGCTCCATTCATCACACAATAGGATGGATGGCTCCCCCCGCACAGCCCGCGGCCGCTCCCCGCCCAGTGCCGGCTCCCTGCCCGCAGCCCGGGGGATGGCAGGATGGCAGGGCAGTGCCCGCAGCCTCCAGCCCGGTACATTACCTGGTCACCCGGCGCCGCCACTTCCTGCTGCCGCTGCACAGGAGCCGGGCGAGGCAGGCACAGTGTATCCGTGCTGAGGGAGGGAAGAGGAGGAGTGTGCCCACAGGAGGCCGCCCACACTGCCCCCGCCTTGTGCTGTATCCAGGGTGAGGGGCTCCCAGTGACCGGAGGATGGGTACCCGGGGCTGCTGAGGGGGAGGCGACCTGCCCTGCACTCATATACCATGGAGGGAGTGGGCATAGTGGATGGTGATGCTGGGCACCAGGCCATGGCCAGGATATAGCAAAGCGCCAGCTGTACTGCCCTGGTAATGTCTCCCCTGTACTATACAGAGGGCACAGTGCCCAGGATATGTATGGGCTGCTCTTCTCCAGCCATGTCTTCTGTGCTGGGATCAGACCTTTGTCTGACAACTATTACAGACTTACAGCCCTCTTAGTGCACTGCCCAAGGATATATCATAAACCCTACTGCATTGTCCCTCCACACCATGACCCCATGTACCTACCACAAGGTCCAAGATAAGCAATATTAGCCCCATATAGTGGTCCCATACTACTACTATTACACTAGTGCTCTGCAGAGTATAATCACATTTTTTATCTTGAACTATGAGCAGATTAGATGAATCTAAGATGCTGATAGCCCCCTATAGCGGCGTAGACGCTGAGGAGGAAGGTATGTGACTTATCTTCCTCTTTGGAGCTGGTCCCGCACTGTTAGTCAGAGTAATCTTTGCTCCAGAGCACCCTTAGGAGCACTGACGCGTCATCCGGGCCAGCAGTGCCCCTAAGGGTGCTCCGGAGCAGACTTTACCCCGACTAACAGCATGGGACCAGTGCCAAGGAGGAAGGTAAGACACATACCTTCCTCCTCAGTGTCCCGTGCACTATGAGGGGCTATCAGCAGGTTAGATTTGTTTAACTTGCTGATAGTTCCCCTTTAAATGTGATGACATCTAGTGACTCACAGGTGACATTTTCTCTGACAGGAGACCTTCCCTTCTCTCTTTCTCTTCCATCCCTCCAAGACCCCCATTACGACCTTCCGAGCCACAAGTCATCGCTGCCCCTCTGTGCATCACACACAATTTGTCGCCTTTAGTGTTCGACACAACAAAAAGAATGGTTTGTTAGTGCCGCCACACAGGAATGGTCGCCGCTTAAGGCCCTTTTACACAGGCAGATTATCAGTAATGGGTGTTGGTAGAAAAAGTGATCAGCAAAGTAAAACCTGTCCGCGTGTTTAATTGTGGCTGTAAACAAGCACCAGTTTCACTAATCAGCGCTGGTTTGCTACCTTGCAGGGACCCATATCTGGCCGTGTAAAAGGACCCTTGGTGTGTTATGTAGCAGAGGTGCCTTTTGGCTTCCTCAGGCAGGAGGGCTAAGAAGGATCCACCCTTACAGTTCCCAGTGATGGTTGTGCAGATATTGGGCACAATGGGCCAAAAATCCGTATATCACAACTTTTGCTGAATCATCTGTGTCATGCTGACCTCAGGGGGGGGGGGCAGGGAGCACAGCAAGGCAGGGCGTGCCTCATTCTGCGCCCAATTTACAGCTGCATGCTCTGACCTGGAAAGAGAATACCTGCTTGCTTCTGTGAACTCCTCTACTGTAATAGGCACAAAAAATGCAAAAACAAGAGCAGCTCAAAACAGGCTCAAACTTGATCAATCACCGAAAAGTAGATCAAGGCTTAAACCCGTACAACTTAAGAAAAAAGGAAATTCATGCCAAACATTTAGAAATCACTGAGGCTGAAAGTACTTTAATTCAATAACTCACAAATAAATTATGCAAAAAGAACAATATCAGTTGATAAATGACTGGTTGACCAAGAGCGGAACAAAAATCAATCATGCCATGCAGCCGTGTAACTGGCCCAAGTCCGGGACGCCAAAAAACCTACAACACACATGATGAGCGTCCCTGGCAGGCTTTATCTGCAACATTGTAGCTACTTTGTAATGCCGGGAAGGCTAACCTGAGGTCAGATTACTGAACTAACTCACTGTGATTAATCCTCCTGGACATTAGGGTGAATCCGCTGCGAATCGGGTACGTGTGAAGGTACCCTAATAAAGTTGCAGATAGGGACTTTTTTACATCAGTTTTCTCAGAAGGGAATGGGAGAGAGAGAGAAAAGATCACACATAGTTTTCTGTGTCTTCAGCAGAAAGCAGCTGCTCAGAACTGGGGGAATAGATAATACCAAGTATGGAATGAATTCACCCTGCAGGATTTAGTAAGAGGCACGCCTCCAAATAAATCTGGCGGGACCTGTTCCAGAGCAGGTGTAGATTTCTGCCATGGTTTCCAAAGGTTTCTAAGCATAAACCAAAATAAATTTGGCGTGGGAGGAGGCCACACCTTCTCACCTTTTCTATGGCATACAGTACAGACCAAAAGTTTGAACACACCTTCTCATTCAAAGAGTTTTCTGTATTTTCATGTTTATGAAAATTGTAGATTGACACTGAACGCATCAAAACTATGAATTAACACATGTGGAATTAGATACTTCTGCTTGTTGCCTGTCCTTAGCAGTGGTTTCCTAGCAGCTATTTTACCATGAAGGCTGCAGCACAGAGTCTCCTCTTACCAGTTGTTGTAGAGATGTGTCTGCTGCTAGAACTCTGTGTGCCATTGACCTGGTCTCTAGTCTGAGCTGCTGGTAACCTGCAATTTCTGAGGCTGGTGACTTGGATGAACTTCTCCTCCGCAGCAGAGGTGACTCTTGGTCTTCCTTTCCCGGGGCAGTCCTCATGTGAGCCACTTTCTTTGTAGCACTTGATGGTTTTTGCAACTGCACTTGGGGACACTTTCAAAGTCTTCCCAATTTTTCACAATGACCTTCATTTTTTAAAGTAATGATGGTCACTCATTTTTCTTTACTTAGCTGCTTTTTTCTTGCCATAATACAAATTCTAACAGTCTATTCAGTAGAACTTTCAGCTGTGCATCCACCTGACTTCTGCACAACACAACTGATGGTCCCAACCCCATTTATAAGGCAAGAAATCCCACTTATTACACCTGACAGGGCACACCTGTAAAGTGAAAACCATTTCCAGTGACTACATCATTAAGCTCATCAAGAGTGTGCAAAGCAGTGATGAAAGCAAAAGGTGGCAACTTTGGAGAACCTAGAATATAAGACATATTTTCAGTTGTTTCACACTTTTTTGTTAAGTATATAATTCCACGTGTTAATTCATTGTTCTGATGCCTTCAGTGTGAATCTACAATTTTCAAAGTCATGAAAATACAGAAAACTCTTTGAATGAGAAGGTGTGTCCAAACTTTTGGTCTGTACTGTACATCAGGGGCGTGCATTGATAGAAGCCTAAAAACACATTTGATGTTGCCAATCAATGACCCCTGGCCAGACATGCATAGTATTTTTAAGGGGCCATCTAATGATCCCTATTTACCTGTAGCTATAAGTTTAAAGGGGTAGTGCGGCGCTAAAAAATTATTCACAGAATAACACACATTACATTGTAATGTATGTTATGTCTGTGAATCACCCCCTTCCCCGTGTCCCACCACCCCCACCCGTGTACCCGGAAGTGTAGTGCATTATACATACCTGATCCGTGTCGAGGCCGTCCACCATCTTGTGCCAAACATCATCTTCGGGCGGCCGGCCGAATCCCTGCCGCCATCCCCCCTCCGCCGCGTCATAACTGTGCTCAGCCGCTATTGGCTGAGCACAGTTATGCTCAGCCAATCGCGGCTGAGCAGCTGATGACGCAATTGACATGTCAATTCTTTGAGCGGAGAGGCGTGGAGAGTAGAGGCACACAAGCCCTCCCATTCAAACAGATAGCAAGCAGTATTCAGTCCGCGCGGGGGAGGGGGATGTCGCCGATTCCGTAGCGTGAACCGAATCAATGGTAAATGGATTCGGCTGTATGGCATACCGCAGAACGCACTTTTAGCATCTGTTTAATGAATATAAGTTTATTCTAAACACACAAAAGCACACTGTAAACTAAGCCTAAGGCCCTATTCACACTTTCCTTGAAGTTGTCTGTGATCACGGACAATATTGTAGCCCATTGCTTTCTATTGAGCTATTCAAAGGTCACTTTGTTCAAGGATCCGCAATCCATTCGTGAAAAAATAGGACATGTCATAGCTTGGATGAGATGACGGCACAGAATCCCATATAGAAGTCTAAGAAATCTGTGTTTTTCACAGATTGCATGAATCAGACATCCGTGCGATCTGTGAAAGACGCGGATGCGATGTAATCAGTGTAATTTAAAAGGGTTAAAACAGATCCGTGAAAAGCACGTAAACGGATGCAATCACAGATGGTTTTTCACGGAGATAGATTGCAGACTTCATCCTTGAAAATCACTGAACGTGTGAATAAGGCCTAAGTGTTAAATCATTCCTCAAACACCACCATAAACTGTGGAGCAAGTATAATAAAGATACTCAGCGAGGTTCAGCAGTAAAACTCGCTCTGCAGGTACTGTTTAATGTCATGACAACTAAGTAGCACTGACTGGTACTTTGACAAGTTGTTAAACCAGACACCCTCTTCTAAGTATTCAGAAAATGTACATAAGACCCCAATTACCCTTATTATTAGTCAGATGGCCCATTGCCCAAAGGAAGCTAAGGACATGAGAAAACTGATGCAAGAGGGCCTGCTTTCTTTGTGGTGTTCTGTGAATCCTGACATGTACCAGCCCCTCTTACCCTGCACTAAACAAAGTATCAGTTTTGTCAAGGGTGTTTTTGTAATATTAGGCTACGACCACACCTATAAATTAGCCTACATTCATGGTATAGGTTCAGTCAATGAATTTAATTTCCAAAAGGTATAAAGGTTTTTTTGCAGAACTTAGTCCAGCAAAAAACTATTGGGGAGATTTATCAAACATGGTGTAAAGTGAAACTGGCTCAGTTGCCCCTAGCAACCAATCAGATTCCACCTTTCATTTTCCAAAAGGTCTGTGAGAAATGAAAGATGGAATCTGATTGGTTGCTAGGGGCAACTGAGCCAGTTTCACTTTACACCATGTTTGATAAATCTCCCCAAATGTCTCCAATATGAGTTTGTTGCCCGTTTACATATGTTATTTGTATAGTCAACGCAGTGGAATGTCATGAGATGATAACCAGAGAGGTCCTAGGACTTTTATAAATCCATAAGCGCAAGGTCATACCGTAGCCAGGTAAAAGCTGAGGACAAGCTGATAACAGTCTTCTAAGTAGATAATGGATGTAGACGATGAGTGGACACTGCGAATAGCTCTTTGCCAGCAAACCTGGGGTCCGAAGATGTCAGCGACCAAGTATTGGTGTAATTTGCAGAGACAAGTATACCTTGGGTCCGTTGAGGAGGATGGCCAGGTATCTGAGACAATTGGTGGTGTGGTCAGGGTGCTTAGTACAACTGTGTCCCATCACAGCGACACTAATCTGGTGCTCTGATGGGACACCGTGAAAATAATTCACCAGTCATAATAAAAAAGTTCTCTACCTTGTGTCCACCACACATTTCACTTTTCTTTCTCTTCATACATACAGAGCAAGGAATAGCCTGCGGCCCTCCAGCTGTTTCAAAACTTTCATGCCTACCATGCCTGAACAGCATAAAGGAAAATGTAGTTTTGCAACTGCTGGGGCATAGGTTCCCCATTCTTGTATTAAAAGGTATTTGTCACTATGTTACATGTCGTCGCAGATAACACCGTTAGTTCAGGTTACCATGGATACGTCCAACGCCAGGCGATTTCTGTGCATGAGCTTTATTGTAAATATTAGGATTTATGCACAGAACTCACCTGCCCTGAGACATATCCACAGTAACCTGATGCAACTGCATGCTGATCTTGGGATAGCACCATGGTGACAGGTAACCTTTATATAAAAAGCAGAGCAACTCATTCAATAAGAGACATGACCATATATTTACAATCCATATACAGAAAATCTAAAGCAACAATGTCATAAGCAGAAAGTCTGCACCAAATTGGGCAAAGATTCTTTTTTTAGGCTACAAACCCACTTGGCGGGTCTGCAGCAAGTCCCCTCGCTGCGTATTTGCAGCGAGACTCGCTGCAGATCCCGGACCTAAACTTTTAATGGCAGACAAACACGCAGCAGGGATGTACATCCCTGCTGCGAGTTTGTCTGCAGCCCACCCCATTAACCCCTCCGGCCGCCGGAGATGATACTTCACCTGATCCCGGCTCCGGCGGTTCCCGATGTCTTCAGCAAGCAGGAGCGGGGACCAGGTGAAGTATATGCTCCAGCCAGCCGCCCGCAGCCCCGGCTGCCCGATCGCCCCCCCCCCCCCGCAGCACCGATCGAACGCCCCCCCGCAGCACCACCGATCGGCCCCCTGCAGCCCCGGCCGCCCAATCGCCCCCCCCCCCGCAGCACCGATCGCTCGCACGCCCCCCTGCAGCCCCCCCCCCCCCGATGGGGGCTGCAGGGGGGGCGATCGGTGCTGCCGGGGGGCGATCAAGTGGCCGGGGGGGCGATTGGGGGGGGGTGCAAGCGATCTGTGCTGCAGGGGGGGGGGGGCGTTCGATCGGTGCTGCGGGGGGGGGGGGGGGGGGGGGGGGGGGGATTTGGGCGATTGGGCGGCCGGGGCTGTGGGCGGCTGGCTGGAGCATATACTTCACCTGGACCCCGCTCCGGCTTGCTGAAGACATCGGGACCCGCCGGAGCCGGGATCGGGTGAAGTATCAACTCCGGCGGGGTTAATGGGGTGGGCTGCAGACAAACTCGCAGCAGGGATGTAAATCCCTGCTGCATGTTTGTCTGCCATTAAAAGTATAGGGCCGGGATCTGCAGCGAGTCTCGCTGCAAATACGCAGCAAGGGAACTCGCTGCAGACCCGCCAAGTGGGATTGTAGCCTTAAGCAGTGTGTGGATGACATTTTCAAAATTCCATCCACTTTGTTGTTAACAGACATGTGGCAGGTTTTCTGTGCAGAAAATCTGCAGCATTGGCAGGGATGTATGGGCATTCCCTAGGAGTCATTTTTGCAAAATAGTTGAGGTTTTAGAGCCCTGTGTTTTTAGATAGGTCTAGCAGCAGTATCTGGAAAGAATTGGACTTCACGTTAATGGGAGATCTTCTCTGGCTGCTTTCATCACCATCTTTATCATTCAGCAGAAACAGGGTTTTACCCCTATGTCTCACTTACAATGGGCTGTGTCAATTTCAAAATGAAGGAGTCAATATCAGGAATAAGCTGATGCGATAAGTGTAACAACCTTGGTTGTAGCATTGTGTTACTCCTGCAGGTCTGACAGTAGTCTGGAATCATAAATTAAAGGGGTACTCCAGCGGGGGGCATTTTTTTGCTGGTTCCAGCGGCGGGTCTCGCATCGCGGCGCTCTGGTCCCCGGCTGCTTACTGGTGTCTGACGCGTGCCCGAGACGATACGTGAAACGGATCCCGCCTCCTTCACTGACTGGCTGAGCGGACCTGAGACGTCACATCTCGGGCCCGCGTCAGACACCAGGAAGCGTCCGGACACCGGAGCGCCGCGATGAGGGACCCGCCGCTGGTCCCAGCAAAAAAGTGCCCCCCTCCCGCTGGAGTACCCCTTTAAAGGTGGAGTCCGTCCGGCAGAAACTGTTCTTGCACCTTTCTCCACTCTGCACCTCCTACCTGATTCTCTAACACACTCTAGATGACGTCTTTTGCATTCACCTCCAAATAATCCAGCCCCTTCTCTCTCTTTCTGATCATTGGCTACCATGTTGACATTCAGATTTATTCTTGCATTCACCCTGTTACCTCTGATATCAATCCGATAATGCAACAGAAAGCCATTGGCAGCCAAGGCCAATACCGCCTCTGCCTGTTGAGGGGATTCAAAAAGCCCTCACCTTAAAGGGGTCATCCATACAAAAACATGGCCACTTTTCCCCCTCTCTTGTCTCCAGATTGGGTGCGGTTTCAAACTCAGTTCCATTGAATTAAATGGAGCTTAATTGCAAACCACACCTAAACTGGGAGAGGGGGAAAAGTGGCCATGTCTTTATATACTTCTAAATAATGTAAGAGACCACAAGTATACAGCCAGGGAGCCTGAACTGCCATCTCCTCCACTATATGTGTGTGATGGGAGATTGAAAGGAATAATTAAATAAAATAATACTAGCTCATATACATGGAGAAGGGTGCCGTAGAGTCATGTGTTAGGATGCACCACTTCCTGCTCCCTTCTCCCTCCGCGAGCGATGCTGTGCTATTGCTAGCATGATGAAGTTGCCTCTCTCCGCGGATATGGCGAAGGCCCCCCGGCCGGCCGGAGCGGCGGAGGTGCCTGCCCGCCTTGTGGAAGTTCTCAGCTTCTTCTATGTAATAGGAAAACTCTTACCAGGCTTTCAGTTCTCCTACCCTTTGAATGAGGGGCTAAATTACTCGAATCCTGCCCCCGGGAGTGACCTCGCGATCCAGGTTCGGAGTCAGGCATTCTCTGGAAGACTTAAAGATGACCATGTGACTGCAATAAAGCCCTGGCCGGAGCCGGGTTCGGCATTTTTCAGCGGCTCCCGGGGTCCTTCAGGCGCTCCATGGACTGACTGGACACGTGAATGCTTGCCGATGGCTTTCTCCTGAGAGGGACGCCGTGGGTATCGGGGGGGGGGGGGGGGGTCGGCCCTGTTCGGCTCGGGGGGCTTGGGGTTGCGGAGAGGGGGAGGGACGAGCGGTCCGGTTTTTGCCGGTCCTGTGCTGTCCGCTCTCTCTTCTGCGGCTTGCTGAGGCCTCCTGGCTGGGGGGGGGGGGCTGGCTCGGCCTGGGTCGCTTGGTGTTGGTGAACAGTAGGATGATATTCCCAGTGGTTGAGTTTAATCGGCCGGATGAATTAATCTGTGCTCATCTCTTAACTTGAAGGTGGTGTTGCCTGGGGGCTTAGGCAATTAACTTGGAGTCTCTATGTTTTGTACAATGTACCTGGGTATGGAATCTAAGTAAGCTCCTTTCCACCTATATGCATTTATTTTTACTCTTTTAAAGGTGAACTGCTCATTCTGTGATACGTTGCCGTACTGAGTTGGACAATCTTCAGGGGTGCTCCCCTAGGTACAGTGTGTGACTTCCAGTGAGATAAAGTCGGCAAACTAGGTGCCTCATGATGTGTAATATGAACTGTATTCCTCTTCTTTGCCTAGGAGTGAGCTCGGAGGTCCTTAGGGGCGCTTGTTGGGTTATATCTTTTGAAGCGCGGCTGTTGGAATACTCTGTCTCTGCCAGTGTCTTCTAAGGCCTCCAATAAGAAATCAGGGAGATCTCTGGCGAATAAAGAAAAAGCCGCTAAGATGGACAAATATTTAAAATCACCAGTGGCAGCGGCTAACTCTCGCAGTAACCCTTTGTCTCCCTCATCTTTTATGAGTATCGGGGGGGGGGGGGGGGGGGGGGCGCACGCTGTGCTGCTTTGCAGGAAGAGAGGGAGGAGGTGGAGTCTGGAAGGGAGCACTCAGAGAATTCAGCTACCCCCGAGGTGATCCTGTCTGAAATTAAGTCTTGCAATAAATCTTTTCAGATCTGACGTTAACGGTGGGAGCCCTCTCTTCAGATATAGCCTTGATCAGAGGAGACAAACAAAATAAGGGACAAAATGGCTGTTCTGGAGAGGGATGTTCCTGAGTTGGAACAAGAGGTGAAGGAGCTAAAGAGTACTATGAGTAAATATGGACAACAATTATCACTAACTCAAGGGAAACTGACTGATCTCGAGGATAGATCTAGAAGATCAAATGTAAGAATTGTGGGTCTCCCGGAGAAGTTGGAGGCCGACGATCCTGTGAAATTCTGTCAAACTTAGATTTTAGAAACTTTTGGGCAGGAGAATTTTTCCCCATTATTCGGGTTGGAAAGGGCTCACCGTGTACCTAACAGACTGCCCCCCCCAGGCAGGCCTCCAAGGACAATGCTTATTAAAACAGTATGCTCCGGGGACAGGGATATTATCCTAAAGTTATCCATTCTGTGTTTTCTAGTTATTCTTCTGTGGTGACTGTGTATGTGCACAATAAGATTCCATTCAGTCTTCTTTCTAAGAAGATAGACTCTAGGGGCAGGTTTGTTTTTATGCACTGTTTTTTTTCGGTTATTATGATTTTAGCTTTTTTATATGTGCCCCCTCCCTTTTCCCCGCAGGTGTTACATCAGTTATTTGAATTCACCGTGGAGTGTGGTGATCCCCCTCTGCTTCTGTGTGGTGACTTTAATTGTGTAATTGATGGGGCAAAGGATAGGATGGGTGGCTCACGAAGGACTTTGGGGCATTCCTCACCACTGGCCAGGTTGATGACCGAAGTTGGATGGAAAGATATATGGCGTTCCCTTTATGGTGATAAACAAATATTCTCTTGTTTTAGCCCGGGTCACATGACCGCATCCCGTATTGACCTTGCTTTATGTAATGATCAGTTGCTGCAGTGGATCAGCAAGATATCATATGAGCCTAGATCGGTCTCCGATCATTCGCCCTTGGTGGTAAATATTAGGGGCCCTTGGTTTCGGCCAGCGGAGACCCGAAGTTTCAAGTTTAATCCATACTGGCTCACGATTATAGATAGTAAGGACAAGATTAGAGAGGAGCTTAAAGCTTTCTGGGATATAAACAAGGGGTCGGCTGCCCTTACAGTGGTGTGGGAAGCCCTGAAGGCTTACCTTCCGGGTACCTTGTTTAGGGAAGTGTGTGTTAAAAAGAGGGGTTTCTTGGCTCAGGTTAATAGATATAAGGAAGCAGTTATGCTGGCAGAGGCCTCTTTTGTGGCTAAGCCGTCGAGCGAGAATGGAGAGATACTTAAGAAAGCTCAAGATGACTATGCAGGCTTTCTTTTAACCAAGGCTCAGCATGCTATTTTTTTAAGGGTCAGAAATATTTCTTGGAAGCAGGTAAGCCTGGGAAATTTTTGGCTAAGATTATAAATTCTCAGGAAAGCAGAAGTCCAATTGTGGCACTACAAAATAAGTATGAAGCTGTTACCACTGATCCAGTGGAAATCAACCAGATTATTCTGGATTTCTATGCAGAGTTATATGTCAGTGACATCAAATTGGGAGATTTAGAAATGGACAGCTATATAAGGGGTCTAGCAATCCCTAGGCTGGACTCTGAGGGTTGTTCTTTTTTAAATCTCCCTATAACCATTGAGGATTTCAGGGAGGCCTTGAATAGTTTTGGAGGTCAGTCAGCCCCTGGTACAGACGGTTTACCGTTTGGGGTATACAAGGAGTTTGCTGACATTTTGTTGCCCTGGCTTTTGGAGACTTTTTATGAATCCTGTAAAGATGGTGCTGTCCCCCCTTCCATGATGGAGGCTGATTTAGTCCTGATAGAGAAGAAACAGAAAGACCCCCAAAGGATCGAATCCTACAGACCCATTTCATTGATCAATTGTGACTGCAAATTAATTGCTAAAGTTTTGGCCATGAGGCTGGGAAGAGTGGCCTCTTCTGTTATTGGTCCAGAACAATCTGGCTTTGTCCCTAATAGATTAATTTTTGATAATATTGCCCGGGCCCTTGCTAACCTCTAGTTGGAGTCGGATTCTCCCCATTCTATCCTGTCTCTAGATGCTATGAAGGCGTTTGACAGGGTGGAATGGGGATTTCTGTGGAAGATATTGGAGGTCTTTGGATTGGGGACCCAATTCATTTCATGGATCAGGCTGCTGTACTCTGGCCCTAGGGCCAGGGTGGTGCATAATAATAGTGTTACAGATTGGTTTAACTTAGGGAGAAAGACTAGACAGGGGTGTCCCCTGTCCCCCTTTCTTTTTGTTTTTTTTATAGAGCCTTTGGCATGAAAGATAAAATATTCTTCTTATGTTCGGGTTCGGACTTCGGCGGAAAGATGAAAAAAATTCTTTTATATGCGGATGAAGTTTTGCTTTTTTTGGAGGGGGGAGAGAGCCATCCAAAATATTATTGATATTGTCTCCAACTATGGAAAGGTTTCAGGCCTCCAGATTAACTGGAAGAAATCCTCTCTTTTGCCATTGGGGAAGGACCACTTAGTTCATAGCTCCTTGGTGCACGATCTAAACTCCGAAGACTATTTGGAATACTTGGGAGTGAACATTTCTGCTAGAGCTGATAGGTATCTCTCATTGAATCTCCATCCCCTCTATGTGAAGATAAAAAAGAAGGTGGAATTCTGGGGTGGGTTACCACTGTCCATGTCAGACCGCATGGCGATAATCAAAATGATTATCTTGCCACAGGTATTACTTATTTTTTATGCTGCCCCTGTATCGATTACTGAATCTTGGTTCCAAAGAATTTCTGTCCTTTCAAACTCCTTTATATGGGGCAAACAGCGCCCGAGAGTGAAATACTACAATTGGACTCATCTATCTGGAGAAGGGGGCATGGCTTTACCTGATTTTAAATGTGTTTTCGGGTTTAGAGGGTGGTTTTGGTGGGAAAAATATTATAACACATATGGATTTATATTGTAAGGTGTGGAAAGTTTTTAAAAAAAGTTGTAATATCACTGGTAGTTTTTCATTTTCTCCCCTTTGGGGTAATCAGAATTTAGTGGAATTTGAGAAGATTAAGGATCACAGTTTTTGGATTGTAAAGGATGTTAAATATATTTCACAGATAGTGTCAGATGAGGTTCTTTTGTCTTTTGAGGAATTTAAACATAAATTTGCACTTAGAGATTCACATTTGTTTTGGTATGTTCAGGTGAAGCATGCATTTAATTTCACACTTAATAGGGACATATTGAATTTATAATCACAAGTTTTTTGATATATATAAGTTTTTTTTATATATTTATAAAAAGTGCTTCTTCAATCCTTGACATTTTGGTGTCCACCTTTTTGTGAACATCCAACTTTCTGCCAGTGTCTGACAAATACTGATTTTAAGACTTTGTGATAGTGATGTGTTAGCTACTCCACCAGAAAGCAGCCTGTAGAAACTCTCCCGGAGAAGAATCCTCATGGTCATATTTGGATTACTCATCCTCCGAGCCCAGAGAAGGGTCATTGATCTGGAGAATTGTCTAGATTTGGTCTCGTAAACAAATGGGTGTGTAAGATGGAAAAACGGTTTTTGTTTTTTGTCTTTTTCTGGATCAACACTACAGGATAATAGGTTAAATGTAATGAATAGATGTCTCTTTTTCCGCCTTAGGCCATGTTCCCACAACTTGTTTTCCTGCCTGTTTACAAATTTTAAAATGCTGCCCATCAGTGCAATAACAGCTGCTGGTACTTCATTCTAGTTCATCATTTTATACATCGTGCGCATTGGATGTCAGTCATTCCATTGACTTCAATGCATTGCATAACAGTCAGTGAAATTGTGGCAATAACAGACGTCAATTTTTCTTTTTTTTTTTGAAGTTGCGCAACATAGCCTTAGGCTGGGTTCACACTACGTTTTTGCAATATGTTTTTTTTTCATCCATTTAAAAAAACGGATGCACACAAAAGCATCCGTTTTTAATTTTATTTTTTTTTTGGGGGGGGGGGGGCTGGGGGACAGATAAAAAAAAAAAACAGATTGCAAAAACGTAGTGTGAACCCAGCATAAGGCTATGTTACCGTGAAATTTAGGCCTCCCAGAACTATATATTTTGAGACAATACACAGACTAAAGATAACAAAATAATTTATATTTTGAATGTTACAAGTAGAAGAAAATAAAGTATGTCAGCAGTATAACATACCTAAGCAATGTAAATCAAAATTCATGTATATACATAATATATACTAATAAAATGGTGGCTAACCTGCAGTATAATGTATCAATGTCAAACGTTTTAGCAAGTGGAAAACACATATTGTAATAAAGCACTGACCATATGACAACACTGTACAGATTGATATACAGTACAAGCAACTGAAGTACTCTGCAAGGTGACTCTGAAGAAATAAAAAAATTGACAAATATGTGAACAGTAATAAAACAAAACAGTAAGGTAAGACATAAGGACACAAAACAAAAAAAAAATCAGAACCTCGATGCATTAAAGGGCTGTTGACAACTTAAAGCGTAACTGTCATTTCAGAGTCATTTTTCTGAAAACATTAAATATCAACAGTACAAGCGATTTTAAGAAACTCTGTAATAGATTTTATGTACTAAAAAAGTTTCCTTCTGTACTTAAAAAGCAATCTCCCAGCCTCCCCCCTCACATGAAATGAAGCAGGATTTCTGTCTCCATTATGTGGCTATGGAGAGGGTAGGGGCTGTTAGGAGTGACTGAGCACAGAGTATTTCTGCAAAGCACAACACCCTGCAATCTTCTCTCAGTAAGTTCATAGATAAGAACTGACCTTTTTGACACCTGAATTTAGCGTTTTAGCTGCCCAGAGAGTCTACAAACAGCTGACCTTTATGTCACCTCTTCCTGCTCCCTCATCTCCCTCAGCCCCTCCCCCCTTCATAGGCTTACAATGGAGAGAGCAGAGCCCGTCTTCACTGGCTTCTCTGTAATGAAGACGTGTTTGCCTGATAATGCACAGATAAGAAGTCGGGGGGGGGGGGGGGGGAGGCTGGGAGATTGCTTCTTGAGTACAGAAAGAGGCTTTTTTGGCTGATGAAACCTATTACAGAGTTTCTTAAAATCGCTTAGACTACTAAAAAAAAACATGACAGTTACGCTTTAAAGACATTTATAGCCTGCCACACCAATGTAAAGGAACAGGGGTCTCCCAACCTGCCTGGTGCAAACAAGGTGTAAAACAAACCGAGAGGTGCACATGGCTCCCTCTATTAACTTCTATGTAATGTGGGTTAGTCGAACAATCAATATACAGTATTTGTGCAAGTTACCAGGGGCGTAACTAGAAATGGCTGAGCAAACTTTCGATTGCCACCCCCACACACCTACCTTCCCGACTGACTACTTAGCCGTCAAGTCTAGTCATAACTGCAAGCTCTCATCGGGAGCTCTTGCAGTTAAAGGGACATCTGCAGATCCCGGGAGACCTGCTTGACCACTTGGTGCTGCAAATGATGACAGCTCAGGGGACCCAGTGTGTATTGCAGGAGCAGGCCACGGGGCCCCCTGATGCGGCAGGCCCCATAGCGGTTGCTATGGCTTCCACAGTGGTAGTTACCATCATACAACTTTATTACAGTTTACGATTTGACTGTAAAAAAAAATAAAATAAAAGCCAAATTGCAGAGTTGCAAGCTGGTTGTAGTCACATGTGACTTGCCTTGAGGTCAATGGCTGGCAAAATCGCAAGACTCATGATCGAAATCCATCAAAGTAGGATTTTGTCACATGACCACAATAGTAATTATATTACATGCAACATATTACGAGTGACCAAAGTTGCGGTGTAGCCTAGCTGTGAGCCCCACCTCTGAGACCATCACCTGTATAGAAAACAAGTGTCCTGCCGGTTTAAAGGCTAATGGTGCGTTTACACAGACAGATTTATCTGGCAGATTTTGGAAGCCAAAGCCAGGAATGGATTTGAAAAGCGGAAAAATCTCAGTCTTTCCTTTATGACATGTTCCCTGTTATAGTCTGTTCCTGGTTTTGGCCTAAAAAAAAAATCTGTCAGATAAATCTACTAGCCTTTAAACCGGCAGGACTCTTTGTTTTCTACGCAGGTGATGGTCTCAGAGGTGGGGCTCACAGCTAGGCATTTACAGCATAACCTGGGATGTGAAGTAAATGTCAAAGCTGGAACAACCCTTTAAAATTAGACCATTTGGTAACCATGGTAAAACTAAAAGTACATTTATCAGTCAATATGTGAGAATGATTAGAAGTTTATGTGCTTTTGTTATTTGAAACAAGCGCAAGACTGTCTGTAGTGTTTAATCTAGAAATCACCAGTTACCTGGTTCCTGGGGGCTAGTGGCCTGAATACACCAGACCGCACGAACAGCTGAAGTTGTGAATAAAGCCAAGCCAAGGGAGAGAAGTTTAGTATGGCAGCAGCTTATTCCCCTCTGCTCTGCAAGCTTAGACGTATTGAGCGTGCATGTTTTTGGGAGTCGAGAGAAAAAGCTGCTGACCACGTACTCATCTGTATGGCCAGCTGAAGGGGTGATCACAGATGGGGGGCATCAGATGAACAGCCAGGGGGCAACGGATGGCTATATCCTACTGGGTCATGACTATTTATAAAAGTACAGAACCCCTATACATGAGCCTCTGCAAATGATATGGCTAATATTGACCATTATACGGCCCCATGGGCAGAATTGTGTGGCCATAGACCTGATAATATCAAGTAACAGTTTTATGACCGGTTACATTAAATGCTCAGTCAATGTAACCCTAAATTTACAATATTATTATGTAACTTTAGCTATTATATTTTTATTTTCCTACCAGGCATGCTGCTATACACAATTCCTTTAATTTACTAAATATATTTTTGTTTCTGTTAATAAATGTTAAATTTTAAAGTTATTACTTTGGCAAATGAGACTACTTGTGATAGAGCTTGGTCCATGCAAATCAGTTGGTTACATTTTGGCTGGATTTTCACACTGTGGATACCATGTGCGGACTACACCATATCCACAAGTGGTAAGCAATGACCTGTAGTTTTTCCATTAATACTGTAGTATTACCAGTAATATCCTGAGGCCATCAGCAGCCACATGTGGCAACCACAGCACAAGGTCCTAGCCTTCATTAGCTATTAATATGCAGCCTATGGTGGCTTATCCTATCCACCCTGCACCATCTCTGTGTGTGTAGGTAGATGTGTTGGTTATCTTGCGGCAAAGCATTTTCCATGATATTGAGTTTTTCTTTTTCTAATTTGCCTATCTGCATCAACATATTGTAGTTTTTGCTTCATATTATGAAAGACTTAAATAAAGCTATTTAGGCATGAATAAAAGACAAACAAACCTGTATAAAATTGTATAAATAATTTCATCATGGCCATTTCCATAGACATGTATGTATATATACAAGATATATGTACTTATGTATGTATGTATGATATATATATATATATATATATATATATATATATATAGAGAGAGAGAGAGAGACACACATTCACACACACTCACATACATACACAGTATGTGTAATAAAAGGGGGAGATTTATCAAACTGGTGTAAAGTGAAACTGGCTCAGTTGCCCCTAGCAACCAATCAGATTCCACTTTCATTCCTCACAGACTCTTTGGAAAATGAAAGGTGGAATCTGATTGGTTGCTAGGGGCAACTGAGCCACTTTCACTTTAGGGTATATTCACACGGGCGGGCTCGCAGCGAGATTCTCGCTGCGAGCCCGGCAGGTCCTGGCAGTTCCCATACACTACATACTTGCTGCGGTCTAAACGACCGCAGCGAGTATGTAATTCTGCCGCCCTTAACCCCTTCTGCTCCCGCCCGGCTCCCCCGCTGTAAGCATACATTACCTGTCCTTGCTGCTCGGGTCCGGCGTCCTGCTCTCCCGTCTGGCCAATTAGTGTGTTGCCCAGCCGCAGCCACTGATTGGCCGGGCGGGAGAGCAGGACACCGGACCCGTGCAGCAAGGACAGGTAATGTATGCTTACAGCGGGGGAGCCGGCCGGGAGCACAAGGGGTTAAGGGCGGTATAATTACATACTCGCTGCGGTCGTTTAGACCGCAGCGAGTATGTAGTGTATGGGAACTGCCAGGACCTGCCGGGCTCGCAGCGAGAATCTCGCTGCGAGCCCGCCCGTGTGAATATACCCTTACACCACATTTGATAAATCTCCCCCGGTTTACAACCCTATTACACATACTGTCCACCTACTTTTGGACCACCCTGCATATGTATATGTTTATTTATTTTCATACAAGTAGATCCCATCCTCCAGTTTACAGTATACTAGATAAACAAATTCATTAATAAGCAATTCATTTAAAGGGCACCTGCCAATAGCAAATCGGCCGGCAGTGTACTCATTGTACAGAATAAGGCCGTAATTGATTACAACCGTCCAAATAATGCTCACTATTGACCCCCTGCTCTTGAAAAAATGCAGCCTTTTTCCCATGTGTTCACACATTGTCTTATTGTCCCTAAAAAAGAAGGCCTTATTTAGCCTTTATTTTACGGTGTGTGAACCTAGCCTTATATTAAGACAATTGCACATATACTAAATTTTAGCTGTAATACATCCTTCACTGGACACACCCTTAAGAACCAGGATGAAAACATCCATTGTTAACATTGCTCGCTGCACTTAGGGACGCGTAAAACCTGCACAAATGAGATTAGCATAGATCATGGAAAGGAAGAATACAAAAATAAAAATAGAGAGGGACATTAACAAAAGTGAACAGAAGCAAGCAGAAGAGCTGAGAACATGAGAAAGGGGAAATGTAATGTAGTTACCCATAGTACATTGCATATTAGATATGTATTCCAGAATTTGAGAAAAGTTTAGAAAATGCTGATATGTGGTTCTATGGATAACCAACACTACATCTATACACAAGCCTTAGCTCATACAGTCATTCATTCTTGCAGACAGATACTCTTTGGTGTGCATGTTTATATTGTGAGCTACCCCCAAATTTTTAGTCCTTGGTTGTATCCACGTTGTCCATCGTTAACCTGTGTGCTGGGTGACCGACCTACTAGTTACATAGAATGTAAACTCAAAACAAGTACATTTACAAGTACAAAACATGTACATTTCATCTTCGCTGTCAGTATATACAGACCGATATGACGTAAAAAAATAGTATTTAAATATCTCGGATATAGATAAAATGTTCTCCTCAATCCCTAATGCTGCTTTGCTACAAGGAATGTACACAGACATCTTGCTGGGGAACAGTCTTCTCTTCTTTGACCTCTGCTGCTTTTTTTCCATCTACCGAGGGAAGATCACAAGCTGTAGAGGTACAAGAAAAAGAGAAAAGTACCAATTATTTATTCAGGTCATAAAAAGTAATCTTTACATACTGTGCAATACAAATGCATAATGCAAAAAAATAAATAAATAAATATAATATATATATATATATATATATATATATATATATATACACACACACACACACACACACACACACACATATACATATACATATACACACTATCGTTCAAAAGTTTGGGGTCACATTGAAATGTCCTTATTTTTGAAGGAAAAGCACTGTACTTTTCAATGAAGATAACTTTAAACTAGTCCTAACTTTAAACAAATACACTCTATACATTGCTAATGTGGTAAATGACTATTCTAGCTGCAAATGTCTGGTTTTTGGTGCAATATCTACATAGGTGTATAGAGGCCCATTTCCAGCAAGTATCACTCCAGTGTTCTAATGGTACAATGTGTTTGCTCATTGGCTCAGAAGGCTAATTGATTATTAGAAAACCCTTGTGCAATCATGTTCACACATCTGAAAACAGTCTAGCTTGTTACAGAAGCTACAAAACTGACCTTCCTTTGAGCAGATTGAGTTTCTGGAGCATCACATTTGTGGGGTCAATTAAATGCTCAAAATGCCCAGAAAAAAGAGAACTTTCATCTGAAACTCCACAGTCTATTCTTGTTCTTAGAAATGAAAGCTATTCCATGCGAGAAATTGCTAAGAAATTGAAGATTTCCTACAACAGTGTGTACTACTCCCTTCAGAGGACAGCACAAACAGGCTCTAACCAGAGTAGAAAAAGAAGTGGGAGGCCACGTTGCACAACTAAGCAAGAAGATAAGCACATTAGAGTCTCTAGTTTGAGAAACAGACGCCTCAAAGGTCCCCAACTGGCATCTTCATTAAACAGTACCCGCAAAAAACCAGTGTCAACATCTACAGTGAAGAGGCGGCTGCGGGATTTTGGGCTTCAGGGCAGAGTGGCAAAGAAAAAGCCATAGCTGAGACTGGCCAATAAAAGAAAAATATTAAAATGGGCAAAAGAACATAGACATTGGACAAAGGAAGACTGGAAAAAGAGTGTTGTGGACGGATGAATCCAAGTTTGAGGTGTTTGGATCACAAAGAAGAACATTTGTGAGACGCAGAACAAATGAAATGATGCTGGAAGAATGAAGATATGGAGAGGAAAGAAAATGTCCAGCACTCACCAATGACTTGATAGCAGAACTTTATTCCGTCTTTATTTCATAGAAGTGAAGCGGCAGGGAGGGGGGAGGGGCGGAACATGTCTCTAATGGCGACGGCCATTTCTGGCCTCTAGGGCCAGAAAGTTTTGTGGACGGATGAATCCAAGTTTGAGGTGTTTGGATCACAAAGAAGAACATTTGTGACACGCAGAACAAATGAAAAGATGCTGGAAGAATGCCTGACGCCATCTGTTAAGCATGGTGGAGGTAATGTGATGGTCTGGGGTTGCTTTGGTGCTGGTAAGGTGGGAGATTTGTACAGGGTAAAAGGGATTCTGAATAAGGAAGGCTATCACTTAATTTTGCAATGCCATGCCATACCCAGTGGACAGCGCTTGATTGGAGCCAATTTTATCCTACACCAGGACAATGACCCTAAACACACCTCAAAATTGTGCAAGAACTATTTACAGCAGAAGCAGGCAGCTGGTATTCTATCGGTAATGGAGTGGCCAGCGCAGTCACCAGATCTGAACCCCATTGAGCTGTTGTGGGAGCAGCTTGACCGTATGGTACGCCAGAAGTGCCCATCCAACCAATCCAACTTGTGGGAGCTGCTTCTAGAAGCGTGGGGTGCAATTTCTCCAGCTTACCTCAACAGATTAATAGCTAGAATGCCAAAGGTGTGCAATGCTGTAATTGCTGCAAAAGGAGGATTCTTTGACGAAAGCAAAGTCTGATGTAAAAACAATGTTATTTCAAATACAAATCATTATTTCTAACCTTGTCAATGTCTTGACTCTATTTTCTATTCATTTCACAACGTATGGTGGTGAAGAAGTGTGACTTTTCATGGAAAACACAAAATTGTTTGGGTGACCCCAAACTTTTGAACGGTAGTGTATATACATACACACACACATATGGGCCAAAAAGACTAAGTCTGAAGGAAATTCATAACAATATGGGAAGTAATAAGCCTTCAGTAAAGAAATATCATTTTTTTGTATGAACATTTTTTATGCAGTCGAATATTGGGACAAGAAAAGTTTAACCGTATTACATATAAGTGCAATAACAAGAGACTAAAATTCCCTTTAAAAAGAACTTTGTGCAACATGTAAAAATAACATGTGCAATACAGGAATATGGCAAAAAAATGTAATACGGACAATAATCACTATGCAAGTCCTTGAAATGTATAATAAGCAATACACAATAAACGCATGTATAGATTTTAAAAAACGCATATGAGTCTGAACAGTACCCAAAGAGACTTTAGTGAAAAGAAGTGAGAAAAGTGACTATGTGTTGTCTAGTGGCACAGTGTACAAAGGTGATGGCTGTGAAGATTTGTGTTTGGATATTTTAAATGAATTAATAAAAGGTAACTTTTTAATATACAGGTAGCATACATCCAGTAGAATACTTGCTCACTGATGTTGCAGTTGGGCTTGTGGATCCTGGGAAACCCTTGGGGTTCTATTAGAAGAGCTGATGGCCCGATCAGTAATGTAAATGTGCACGATCTGCTAGACATCTATCAATGGCACTGCATTCTGTGCTATTTTGTTTGCGACTTTTGATGTAAACTACAACAGACTCCTAAAGGAACCTCCAAAAGATGTGAATATAGCAATACTTAGCCAGCTCTGATATCCTTCACAACAAATGGCAGAAATATGTATATTGCACAGTTTTTACAGGGTTAGTCCTTAGTATGGAGGTGTAAGCTGGACAAAGAGCAAAAGGATGAAATTTACTATTCATTTATTGGTTTGCCTTTGGTTATTCTACTTACATGTAGCAGCTGGGTCCGGTATGGCTCCATCAGTACCAAAAAGCAATGGTGTTGGAAGTATTTTGGCAGGAGTATATGTATTCAAAGAGGTTTTCCTTCCAACATGACTGTGATATCCAGGAGTAGCTAAAAAAAATAAAAATAACACTATGAGCAAGTAGTAAATGGTCTCCTATAACCTCAACAGTGTTACGTGCCGACACAAGGGTTCAGATCAGTTCAATTCATCTATCCTGCAGTTGTGTGCTATATGCATTATGTGTGTGTCAGTGAAAGCCTTTCTATTACATGTATGAGCATAAAAAGAGCAAATTGAGAGTAAACTAGCTAAAATGGCATCTAGATTCAGCTAAACGATACTCTATACCCTGAGCAGCCTACTTCACATTTTCCTTCAAGGGAACATATCGCCAAGTATATGCAGTTATTTTACATTAGGGAGGAAGTAAATATAAAGCACTGGGGATGTAAATTCTTTCATTATATTGTAAGGAAACTACCATGGAACTACATTCATATATTATCATCGTAAAGGCCATTTTTTTTTCACTTAACCAGTTAAGGGAGGAAGCCACTTAGGCGTCCACTACCTGTAAAATGGCAATCACTAATCTCCGAATTATTATCCCAGCACCCAGCACCACAATGGTACTGGGAAGGGCCAGGTACCAGCAGACCCAGAGCATAAAGAAAAAAAGGCTGGCTGATACTATTAGACTGGAAAGGGCCAAAATAAATGTCCCTACCCATCCTGACAATACTAAGCTGTTGCTGTTTTTTTTTACCTGGCTGATTATGGAATATAGGGGGATCCTACACACTTTATTCACATGCACAGGGGAGAGAAAGTAGCTTCCCTGTGCTTGCATCTTCGTTCAGAGCCGAACTGCTACCTGCCCTCCTCTAACGTCTTTCTGCAACGAGCTGGAACGGTCAAGAGCAGCTCTTTAGGGCCCCAACTGTAAATACAGAACTCAGATACAGTTGTTACAGCAGGGTCCTTAAAAATGCTGGTGGGAGCTGCTTTTGACCATTCTGGTCCGCTGTAGAACAAAGTGAGAGGAGGGCAACACAAAAAAAAGCCTTAATTAATGTTGCCAGAGCATAGACTGCAGTGAGGTTTATTAACAATAATACACAGCAATCTTTTCTGGAAAGACTTGGCGCAAGGCAGTAAGCAAAAAAAAAAAAAGGAAAGTTATATACAAAAATAAAAATAAAGTAAAAACAAATTTAATAGATTAAACCCAAACACCCACCCCTGTGGGTAATGTCTCACATTACGTCATTAGGCCATACCCCCTTGGGGCACTATAGGGTGAACTAAAATGGATAGTGCAAAGTAATAGCCACGGTATAAGGGCAAACATAACACAAAAGCATTAAGTTGAAAAGACACTATCCACATTTCATCTATACATGACAAATGTTCAAAGTGTTTCCCATTGGTGACCGCAGTTGTCTAGGTGGTAGTCCAGTTCTGTCCAGACATGTGCCAGGATATCCATAGATATGGACTCCGCTAGTTGAGTGACGCATGCTCTTGAGATTTGGCAGATACGCTAGATCATTGAAGTAGCCCCACAGAAAGAAGTCGCAGAGTGTTCGATCTGGTGATTGTGGAGGCCAGCGTAAGTTTTGTAAAGCTTTGTTTCTGGCATGGCTCACTCAGTTATTGGCAAATATCCAACACAATTCATCAATGTAGTCCTGGCCTCCAAGAACACCAGATCTAACAACCTGAAGTACACGTTACATGGTTATCAATAGGAATATGCATCATAGTTCACATACATTTTTCCTTAGTGGATTATTAAGCTGTATCACCAAAAATAAGTGACCTATATTATGTAAAAATGGGTATCAGGTAACCAGGACATGGTCTATTCCTATTGAACTGGGCTAATTCACACCTAAAACTATGGCAACAGAGTGCAATACCTGTCAGATATTCAAGGTTATGTCCTAGTTTTCTACTGAATATGTCGTAGTACATTTGTCAGTAGTTCGACCCTTTCTATATCATGACATGATGTAGTCAGACAGATGCAAAAAAACACTTTTATAACAAAGATATTAAAAAAGAACGCCCTACAAGGAGAAGCTGTTGGTGTGTCCGGGAGACATTCAGTCGAAGGTGCTGCAATGGCAGCAAGGAATTCGTCCACCTGCTTTAAAGACAAGGAGTTGTGTAGAGTCTCTAAGGGACATATGGAAGGCACCATGGAGTACAGCTCAAATCCTGTAAGACATATATATAAATAAGGGTATATGGTTATACAAGTCTATACGTGTAAAAAAAAGATGTCATAAAGCACCATAACATACCATTAAAATAAAATAACCAGTTCTTTCTGCCTAAACACCATAGTACCACCACCTTTAGTATAGGCAAAGCAATGTATAACACTTCCACAAAACAAGCCATAGTTATTCATAACTCTGCTACAAACTACTGCTACATACTTACCTTCACATCTGAGAATACTAGAATTGTATCAAAACCACAAAATAATTTCCATAAACAAAAATAATAAAATAATAAAAAAATATAATAATAATGCCCAACAACAAATTCTACTCAATGGTTAAAAATGCAGAGGACGTAACACAGAATCTAAATATTTCCCATTGAGTCTCCATTATACTAGGGCCTTATATTTCTAAGAAAAGTGAGAAGAACGGGGAATCTACCTATTAAATGAGCATGTAAAAACTGTGTTAAAATAATAATAATAAATAATAATAATAATAATAATTATTATTATTATAATTAAAAAAAAGACATTTTTACTTCTCATAAGGAGGATTTGTGAGGTAAGATTAACCTGCATGTAGACAGAAATCCAGACTAATATAATAACAAGAAAATCAATGTGTAAAGTAACACATAAAACGCAGTAACAAAGTTTTAAAAAATGACATTTGTCAATCAAAAATTAGATAATTGTATTGATGCCAATGCTTAATGTATATTTAACAACTGAAAAATTGCATTTAGCGGTATAAAAAAAATGACAAAGGCTCGCTGCTTGAGAAGAGATAAAAGTAACTTCTGTGAAATGTTGAAGTCAATGAGGTGATGACCAAAAGAGAAGTCGCATCCCATGTTTGGAAACCAAATGGAAAAAAAAAATGAAGCATGGGGGGGTATCATTTAAAAGAAACAAAACATACCATTGGTTGGGTGTCGAGCAAATGAGATAGAAAACCTTTTAACAGCAGAGCTGCGTGTGGCGTCTAAGAAAGAGAAAAAGAGTACCTGAAATTCATAAAAGCTACCAAATTAAAAAGGAAAAAAATTAAAAGAAATAGGAGAGAGAGAAGAAGAGACTCCCCATGTGTCTGAATGTGTTAAAATCCAGCAGCATGCAGTGCCACCACAGCAAAGTCACTTGGTTTTAAAGAGGAAAATGTTTGGATGCTTATTGTGAAGACCTCAAAATCCCAAAGGAAAGCTGGCTACTTTGGTTTTAGCCTTTTAAATTGGAGTCAGTGGTAACAGAAAAATAAAACAAAAAAAATAAATAAATAAAAATGCGAAATTTTAGCAAAATAATAAATTCTAAATTTTGGGCTCAATGGTTTTATGTAAAAAAAAAAAAAAAAAAAAAAAAAGATTAGGAACCAGATGTATAGAACTGACAATAAAAAGAAATATTTTAGTTTTCCTAAAAGACTAGATTTTCAGCTTTTCGTTTTTTTTCCCCCATATACATTTATTCAGGGAAAATAACAAAAAAATAATAATAATGATAAAAATAACAGAAAAAAAAATTAGAGACACACCAAAGATGTGCGCGCCATCCTCTGGTTAGAGGCACAGCTACTGCACAAAACCAGTGTGCGTGGAGTTGCACATACCATCTATGCAGCCAGAAGTAGTCAGCTTTTTACGATGAGCACGAGCATAATCCAGTAGGTTAGGTGCACTTGAAGAGGCCCCGAGCACAGTAGTACTAAAGAGACCCACGCAGTGTGACCCTAGTGAGAGTTAGAGAAAATACAGCAACCTAGTGTACCTCCATTCACAGGTAATGCATGCAACATGCAATATAGTTCTCATCTGGCACCATACAGAACACAAGAACTGGCATTGTTACAGGCAGATAGAATATGATATGCATCCTCTATCTAAACTATTCTGTGCCATCTTCTGCTCATTCACATATTTTTTTTTTTATTTATTTAAGGCTTATTACAACATTAGACATTTAGGATGGGCTGCAAATGTTGGATAGGTACAAGTCCCAGGGGTTTGACCCACGCCTATCTCCAGAATGGGGGGGGGGGTCCCTTGATCATCAGGATAAGGTGGCCACTTTAATTTGCATCCAAGTGGAGCCTAACACAAGAAGGGACTAGGATTCGGATGTTTTTGTAACATCCATAAACTTCTATGTTTCTGTAATTTCAGCTACCTCTCTGTTCTGTACTGGCTGGGACACATCAGGCATACGGTATGGGGATCACAGTTCTGGAGATGGGTGCAGGTCCCACAGCTACCCTGCCGACATGCAATAAGGATCTTACATGGGAACAGCTCTTTAACTCTTATTTGTATTAAAGGATAACGATCCCTTACTGTCACACAGACATGTCAAAATTTTGACCATCTGGAGTCCTGATGCTAGATACAGCAGGGAGAAGCACGCAAGTTTGTGCTTCAGTCCCTCACTGCTTAATCTAACATGTGGCAAGAGATGGGTTCAATTATAAGTCTATGTAGCCTGTCTTGTGCAACATGATGGATTGAGCTGGGAAGTGAAGTGCTTCTTCCTGCTCAATTTATCGATTGGTGGGGGTCTCAGTACCAAGACCCCAACCGATTAAAGATTTTGACATGTCTATGCAACACAAGGGATAGCAACGCTTTAAGCTTCCTCATGTTTATAAAACAATTCTGATTACATGAGCATTACTATATAGATTGTGTATTATATTGCCTTGAAACCTTGGCATAGTATTTCCTATGGGTGATAGTTTTAAAGCACCTCCGACGGGTCATGATTTGAGGATGTCCCATACGAAGCAAACATGGGGTGATACCTGATGTACTGACTATAATTATAATCACCTATAAAATACTAGAAACATCCTCACAACATGACCTGTAGTGGGTATGTGAAGACTGGAGTTGAAGGGGCAGCCCCTTTAATGATTACGTGTTGCCTCATTCAAGTGAACATACATGACTGCAATGTTGCTCGAGAAAATATAGTGTTTGCAAAGTACGAACTAAGTTTAAACCAGTGTATGCAATAAAGAGGTCACAGACCCTATAAACAGCTGATGGGCAGGGGTCCTGTAAGTTGGCACAGATGGATCTAGGTCTGATAACCTCTAAATAATTATGAGTTTTACTATATTACTAACATAATTTTTTTTTACAAAAAGTAATAAAATATTCTATTAAATAAAAAAGTAAAGCAGGTGTACAAAACATTTTTTTTTGGATTGGACCATATAGATTGCACTTGAATAGACCTATATGTATGCCATGTACTTAAAAAATTTTGTGTACTGTATAGAATAGCCATCTAAAGGAATACAATTGCTCTTTTTACTAGACAATACTTAATAGAAGTCCAGTGAAATTTTTTTTATTAAAGTATTGTATTGATCTCCAAAAGTTATACAAATCACCAATATACACTTATTACAGGAAATGCTTATAAAGTGCTTTTTTCCCTGCACTTACTGCCTCAAGGCTTCACTTTCTGGATAACATGGTGATGTCACGACCTGACTCCCAGAGCTGTGCGGGCTGTGGCTGCTGGAGAGGATGATGGCAGGGGGACACTGAGGGACACAGGGCACTGGAGGGACACTGAGCTTCCCTCTGCCATCATCCTCTCCAGCAGCCACAGCCCGCACAGCTCTGGGAGTCGGGTCAAAGCTAGGCCTAAACTAGCAAGTGCTGTACTTTATGGAGTTTAAAGGGGTACTCCAGGCAAAGATGCAGATGAGGGTGGTGGGAACATAATAAAGAAGTCCCATTTCCCAGTCTTTGTTAGCCTGCAGTGCAGCATCATCAGTTCTCTGTCAGCATCATGTCTCCTGAATCTCTCCCTAATTCCCTGTGCCATCAGGGCCTAACAGAAACTACTATATCAAAGGATTGAGAGCCCGCTTAGGGTCTGTGAGCAGTGACTGAGCTGCAGGGGCATAGGAACGGCTAAGTAGAACAACTTTATGTTCCCACCACCACTTGCCCCTCCTGGATCTTTCTTTGGAGTACCTCTTTAACATTGTGATCAAAAGGTTTTCCCATCTCTTTCAGTGATGGCATATTGTTAGCCTAGGCTATCATTGTAGGATCCTGGGAGATCTGACCTCTGATTCCTTACTGATCGTGAGACTGCAGAGGGGGCAGCATAGGAGAAGCATTGCTCCCCTTCACCCTTTTTTCTCCTCTGGCTATTGCACGGTACTGCAGCACAACCCTATTAAGATAAATGTGTCTAAATGGAGACCCAGAGCACCTCTGTGTATAAAAAAAAAAAAAAACACTCGGGGACACAGGGCTATTGTCCCATTTATTTACACAATCAGTGTGGACCCCAGAGGTACCAGTGGCTCCAATAATCATAAAGCAATGTCATAGGTTAGCAATATACCGTCATTATATAAAATGGGAAACCTCTAAGTAAATGCAGGAATCTGAGTGTATATTATACCCAGTACTGCCCATCCTAGATTACAGAAATAGACAAGCTAGACGTCAAACATCAATATCTGTTGTAGGCAAAGTACCTGTATCTGTATGGTATTTAACACTTAAAAAGACATTTGTAAAATGTGTAATTGGTCTGCGTGCTATATAGCAGGATATGAGGCTATACTGTATCATAGTGAGGGCTGTGTATAGAAGCACTGTGGCCAGTCTGTTGGCGAGATGTCATGTGCTGGTATCAGACCCATATCTATTACATCCTACTATACTAGTTACTTTCTTGCCTTAGACAATCCATATGAAATCCAAAAAGGAAATGAAAACCTTGGCTATGTTCAACTTGAGAAGTGAGAAATGGAAAATGTTAGGTAAAATGTCTTACTGACCTCTACCCCTAGAGCACATTTTATATATAAAAAAAAAAGATTCCATCAGCCAAGTAATGGACTGCAACGACAAGCTTTAAAAACTAATAACCTGGTTTATACCTCACAAGGCATCACCATTTGGCAGTCTGATGGATGAATTGTGGCCATGTCAACGCCAAAATGTTTCCTGCCCGTATTTATACTGCCACATAAGGTGGAGAAAGAGAAAAGGTTTTAGGCTATTTAGGAAAAGGTTGCATACATGTTCTTCAGGACTCCCTAAGGCTGCATCCTACTTCTTCAGCCACCGGTAATCAAATTCAGAGAGTTGGGGTTCGGACGAACCCGAACATACTCTAGGTTTGATCATCTCTACTCCTCTTTTTTTGCTACAGTATAGAAGGAGAACATAAGTTTGCCTAGGGTCTCAGACATGAAAACCATACCAATTTCCACTGCTCCATTTACCTTAATTTGAACCCCTAGACAACCACTGGGGCCACAAAAAGAGGTACCAATAGAAAGTACAGATCATGGCGCAAATGACACCTTACACAGCCCCATAGATCAAAGGATAAAAGCGCAATAAGCATGGGAATAGAGCAATTTTAAGGAACATTTAAATTTTTTAAAAGTTGTCAAATAAAATAAAAGTTATACATCGTAATCGTACCGACTTGAGGAACATAGATAACATGTCAGTTTTACCATAGGACAATTGCAAAGTACAATAGTGGCGCAAAAAAATAAGGGCTCGTGTGGGTCTGTAGGTGAAAAAAAATGCAAGTGCTATGGCCTTTAAAACACGAGGAGGAAAAAAAAGTGCAAAAACTAAATATGGCCTGGTCATCAAGGTTTAATGGGAGATAAGGTATCTTTTCTTCTGTGAAATAAGTACAAGTTCAAATAAAAAACACACACAAAAAAATCAGCACCATGGCATCTGAATGGCAGGTCATCCGCACCAATTCTGATGGGGATTCTACGTGAACAGCGAGTAACGGTTTTGCCGTGCACATATCTAATAACTTATGATCATTGTCACTACTAATTGTACACAAATAAGCCTAGAACTACTGGGGGATTTCTTATATAAAAGGTGCTATATCTAAAACATTTTTAGACTTTTTGCTGGTGACAATAGATCGGTCAATCACACAGTTCTCAGGACTAAACAAAAAAAAAATAAATCTAGTTTCACATACACCATTTTTTTGGAAACATGTCCCTGCAGTTTTTCATGGACTTTGAGTCAAACCCAGGAGTGAATTCAAGCATAAAGAAATATAAAGAAAAGACTAGTAAATATTCCTGCTGGCTTTGGCTCAGAAAAACTGCAGAAATGTTAATACAAAAAAATAAAAAATCAGGGTGACACCACCCTGATGCCAAGATTATTTTTTAACAAAAATTTTAATTCTAAGGATATATCTATCTATCTTACTGTAACTAGTAAGTAGCAATAGCTAAAGCGACATAAAAACGGAGGAGGATCCAGCGTGTGAGCATTCTAAAGCAAGGCCAGTTGTGGGTGCACAGCTACTCTACTGTGCTGCAGGGAGGACGGAATACTGCTAGATCCCTTACCTCGTAGTAGAGAGCTCCCATAGTGACTTCTGCTTTTACACTTCCCAGAATGGGAATACTTCCTTGATTCTTTTTTCTGTGAGTGAGGGTCTGCAGGGAGACATATTCCAATGTGACCAGCTACCAGGGAAGTGTGGATAGGGTAGTCAAAGAAGGTGTGTATTTGATACTTTGGAGATACTTTGTGCTGGCAGAATTTGTGTATGTTCCCATGGTAGACTGACAAATCCAGTGGAATAGTACACATACCTTGGCCGCCATTTAGAATACAAAACAAGAAACACACGCTCCTTTTACACAGAGCGACGGCAGCAGATCGTTGCTATTCTAATTGTTTGTGTTTCAACATGTTGAAAGACAACGATGAGCAGACATCGTGCATGTCCTCTGATTGTTACTTTTTATCCTCTGATCATTACCCTTTATTGCACAAATCGATTATCGGCCATAATGGCCAATAATCGGCCCAATTCGTCCCATATTCTCTTTGTGTAATGGGGCCTTATGTTGGTGGCATCTCTGCACAAACATCATGGTGTCCAGCCTACACCTGAAAAGTGTGCAGCGTGACCCTCCCTAGTTTGGGGTTTCATTTATTTGTCTCTCTAGGGTCATTCAGTAGGTACATTTAAGACAGACAGTGCAGATAACCTAATACAAGGGAAACAGGCCCATTTAACAGGTTTCAGGTAAGAAAACAAGTAGTGGTGTAACACGTGACAAAATACAATGCAACCATTTTATACACGGTCTATTCCCTCCAGAGGATGGAGAACAATGGGAAGCTAAAAAACATAGCAGATGACACCTGCCCCAGCTGAGCATCAAGAATAAATAAATGATCATTCAACCATAGAATAACAACACCTGGCTGAGATAGTCTTGACTTGAGATTTATCAAACATGGTGTAAAGTGAAACTGGCTCAGTTGCCCCTAGCAACCAATCAGATTCCACCTTTCATTTACAGAAGAGTCTGTGGGGAATGAAAGGTGGAATCTGATTGGTTGCTAGGGGCAACTGAGCCAGTTTTACTTTACACTATGTCTGATTAATCTCCCCCTTTGCGTTTATTTTTTGTGTATATTGTGTTTATTTTATTTATTATTCTTTAGAACTTAGCTCTTGTATATTGGGATCCTGAATTGTATGCTTTATCAATAGGCACCTATTCTATTCCCTACTGCATACTGGATCTCACATCTATTGTTACCCTTGATCTGTCTAGTGTAAACTTAAAAAAACTAAATTAAAAGATGTTATAAAAATATTTTATTTTAGAACAACGGCTGTTATATTAAAATAATGGCAGTTATTTACTGTTATATGGCGGCCATCCACTCAATTTCAGCATTGTGTGAACAGTTCCTTTCTGTGTTTTTAATCCACTCCTGGTTTTGGTTGCAATACTGACTGAAATATACATAGTGTGAACCCAGCCTAAGGCTGGGTTTACATATTTCAGTCAGTATTGTGGTCCTCATATTGCAACCAAAACCAGGAGTGGATTGAAAACACAGAAAGGCTCAGTTCACACAATGTTGAAATTGAGTGGATGGCCGCCATTTAATGGCAAATATTTGCTGTTATTTTAAAACAACGGCTGTTATATTGAAATAATGGCTGTTATTTACTGTTATATGGCGGCCATCCACTCAATTTCATCATTGTGTGAACAGATCCTTTCTGTGTTTTTAATCCACTCCTGGTTTTGGTTGCAATATGAGGACCACAATACTGACTCAAATATACGTAGTGTGAACCCAGCCTAAGGGTGCGTTCACACGTACAGGATCTGCAGCAGATTTGATGGCACAGATTTTAAGTTGCAGATTCAATGCAAAGTAACTCTGGGCCATCAAATCTGCTGCGAATCTGCTGCAGATTCAAATCTGCGCCATCAAATCTGCTGCAGATCCTGTACGTGTGAATGCACCCTAAGGGTACGTTCACTTTTACTGGATCCGCAGCGTATTTTCTGCTGCAAATCCACAGCAGATTTCATTTAAATAATTGAACACAGCATCAAACCTGCTGCGGATCTGCTGCGGATCCTGTAGGTGTGAACGCACCCTAAAGGAATATGGGACACTGATATCCCTGCATTTTAGATCTTCCACATCTGGGCTGCTGTGATGTATAACACCCTAATATTACTCAAATATCCCTTTTTGCGAGTACTGGGTAATCTAAATTTTTCTACTCGGACTATCAGCAAAATGTGCGATAAAGAAAAGGTTTAAAACTCTCTTATTTCTTGATTTCACGGAATAGGTGGCCATGTATGCACAGGTACCCTCCAAACCCTGCTGCCATTTACCTATTAAGCCAGGTCCTCGGGCTCATTCGTTGTTAAAGTATAATAACTAGAAGCACACTTTGCAGCGCTAGATTTGGTAGCTTTTGCATTTTGCAATTTCCATTCACCCAAACCCAAAGTGAACGTCATGTATTCACTTGAACTGTTACAGTTGTAAAAGGAAACAAAAAACTACAACAAAAAAAACTTTGCTTTATTGAGACATAATCAGGAGTTCTGACTGGTGAGGGTCTAGGTGCTGAGACCCCCACCGATCACTATAAGAGCAGGAGGAAGTGCTCAGCTGAGGGTTTCTCTTTGTCTTACTCCTCACTGCATGAGACAGATACTATGAAAAGTCTGTGATGCCCGTCTTGTTCAGTGACTACAGACAGAAGGATAGAAGTGCTCCCTCCTCGTCCCGGTGATTGGTGGGGGTCTCAGGACCCAGATCCTAATCAATCAAAACTTTGAATGTCCAAAGTTTTTTTTTTTTTTTTTTTCAAGGTGGGGACACTTTAGGAGGAGGGGAAAGTAAAAAGACAAATAAGAGGGGGATACCGATAACCTGAAAAAACAATCTGTACAGCACCTGACTGAAAGGGTCTGTATTCTGAAGCAATAATAAAATGGCTGTATCAAGTCCTGTCTGATGACTGTATGAGCATGGATATGCTGACCTCAGGGATATATAGATTGCTATAATCAAGATTTCTAGGTTAAAAGTTGTTTAAATGCTCCCATGACAATAATTGACGTTTCCTCTATACACACAGACACAATAAGATCGGGAACAGGACTCACAGGCTCAATCTGTGAATTATTCATGGAACCAAGCTCAGTGTTCCTTCTCTATCCCAGGGATGAGGAACCTTTGGCCCTCTTGCAAAACTACGATACCCAACGGCTGTCCAGGCATGATGGGAACGGTAGTTTTGCAACAGCTAGAGGGCCAAAGTTTCTCCATCCCTGCTCTATCTTATGCTGTTAGGTGATCTAACAGATTCTCTTTTATATATCTCCTCCCCAGTCACAAGGGAAAAAAAAAAACAAAAAACACTTCACATCCTTATCACGGCATGCTTGAGGTTATGTGCTCAGTCACAACATGCACAATGTTCATGGAGATTTCATTCGGTGGTTATTACCAAGTGATTGTTTGTAAAGATCTCTCAGTTAACATATACAACACCTGTGAATACACATGAAAAGAAACACACCAATATGTGGATGAGCCATAGATACAGGGGACAATGCTATAGGAATGCTGTCATTTCGCAAGGAACACATTTCCTTCTAAGGCCAAAAAAAATAATGATTCTCAAAGTAGTATGTGCAAAATCATAGCCGTCATTGTTTAAGATTTTCACAGGGATCACATTACACTTTGGGACTCTGAGAAGAACGTGACGAATTGCAGCTTTATACAGGTTGGTTGCTCATGGCTAGGGATGTAAAAAGACTTTTTATAAAGATTACTTTAACTGGTGGTACAGAAGTTCATCGAAATGCAGGGTATATAGCAGCTGTGTCTAGTCAGCTTTAATATATAAGGGGCAAGGTTCTTATACTAGTGCTCTCGAATCAAGGGCGCTTTATAAATAATTAAATGAAAATAATAATAATAATAATAATAATAATAATAATAATAATAATAATAATTTATTATTATCATCATCATCATCACCATCAGGTGCCATAAATGACAAATTTGTTTTAGCTCTCTATAATAATTAGGGCCATTTCCATCTAGGAAGCATGGCCCCTGGTACCCTCAGGCATGACTGCAGCTGTCAGAGGTTGTTGAAAGGTGAAGGCTGCCAAGTTGGCTGTTTTACATAATAGGCACAACACCTATTGTATATACAGTCGTTTGGCTAATTTTCACTTCCTGACCACCTCAAGCAGGCTGGATGGGGCAAGGCACCCGCAAAATGAGGCAGGACTTCCATCTCGGAGACATTAAAGAGGTTATCCAGGATTAGAAAAACACAGTTACTATTTTGTTTTTTGCAAATACAGCATCACCCCTGTCCTGGTGGTGTATGGTATTACAATTCACCCCCAACTTGAGGACAGGAGAGGGGTGCTGTTTTGGAAGAAAGTAGACATGTTTGGAAAAACACCCTAAATGGGGGCATATCTTGTGTATAAGTATCTCCAAGATTGGAGATTAAGACCTTCATCCACAATAATAAAAAGATGGTTGAACAGACTGATTTTGGAGGGACTAGCAAACTGTCTGATGAGCATGGAGGCCTCTCAACTCTCCCCTTACAGATGCAGATGTCAGGGGAGAGAGAGCGATTTGGCATTTTTGATTTCAAAGTAGAAGATAAGCTGCTGTCTGGCAACGGCCTACCTCTCCTGTGCCCATTGAGAATACATAAACGCTGGGGTAGGCTGAATGCTCATGTAAATGGGGCGAACAGTGGAGACGGCTGTCAGTCCAGACATCCTGGATGTTGCACAAGGTTTAAGAACACATAAGGACTATCCCCAGTTATGTTTTTCTGATTAGTTGCATTTTGTAAGTCTGAAGGTTTGGGGTTTTTTTTCCCCTACAAATGAGCAGCAACATTACTTGGTTGTCAAAAAGCACAGCCGCTTATTAAGGATTGCTTGTTGCCGCCATGCTTGGATGCACTTTTACATTGAGCAGTAGGTTAAAAACAAAAAGCTACTGGCAGCTCAGCCTGTTAGCATTGTCCCAATATGACTGTCAAACAACATGATAGTTTAGAAAAGTATACTTACCCAAACCGCTATGCTTCTGTTCTAGGAGTCGGGCAGCTCTTAGATGGCTATTATTATCTGATAGTACCTGGGGACAGAGATTTGGTTTCTGGTTAGATACATGTGAGCTGAACCACTGACATCCCACTTCTGAACCAAGGCATCCCACTTCTGACATGAAATGTTAATAACAATACTTGATGCAAGATGTACGTTAGTGGGAAAAGAACACTGTCATGCAACAAGTCTCTTCTGAGAGAAGTCCACCTCACAAATGGGACCTGTGACCATGGAGTGATGCAAAGCAAGCGTTCAATATATTATCAGACATGAGAATTACATACAAATGAAGAAGGGGAGTAAAGCAAACGACTGGAAAGACTTCACAATGCAAACATTCAAACACATGTCCTGTATGGAAAGAAATAAAACAAAATGCTGGATGCAGGCAGCTCAGCAATGCCAGACACAAGGCAATGTAATCCATGCATGAAGCCTATAAGAGGAATATGTTACAGGCTGTACCCAATGTAAAGCAGGTGCCCAGTTCCTGAAACAGAATCAGCTGTTTAAAGGAATGGGGCTTGTTTTACAGAACCTCTTCCATTCTAAATGGCAATCTACAATGAAGTAAAAGGCTCATTCCAGTACAAATGGAAACCATACCTCACAATTCGAGTCTCATATTGGTTCATGCACTATACTACTGCACAAGTCAGCCTTGTAATGGCCCATTGAAACCAAAAATGGCATGTCCATTCCCCCAAAAATCAATGATTTACTTCTTCTTGATCAGACATAAACACCTCCCATGGCTGGGTGAACAATGAAGTCAGCACTGACCAAAATGTCATACTTCCAAATCACAAGGCAAAGGAAACACATGTTTTCTTGATACACTGATGCTACTATTATATATGGATTATAGCACAGTAAGAATAAAATGTTGACAGAATTCCATGGTGCTAGTACGTAGGATATGCCCTGATGTCTCAGCAACTGGATAACGTGGCTCATTAATGGAACCATGGATCCTTCTGAGTATCAGAAAAGGGTACCCGTCGCTATAAAGATGCTGTCCAGTCCGTTCCATCCTGAACATTTGTTTATATCTTCTGTGCTTCCATAGCATAGAACTTTTTTTTTAATTCTCTGGTGCAAAATGTCAAAGAGGCTTACCCAAGCTCCTGAAATGCATCCTCGCTTCCCTTCCAATCCCTATCCCTGCTTGATTAAGTCAGCTGAGGCTAATTCCCAATCGGGGTCAAGGATATCAAGGGGAGCAAGGTGGTGTTACAGCCATCAGTACTTCAGGATCTTGGGTAAGCCTCTGACAGTCAACAGAACAGAAAAATAGCATTTTTCTATATTATGAAAGCACACAGATATATGAAAGGTACAATGTGCAGCTCGTAAATGAAACCACCGCAACAAGTACTTCTGTAAAGGGAAGTTGGAGAAAATCGAGCAATAAATAATAGTAAAGGATTATTGCTATGAGAGGTGTTGCATCCAGATGACCGCCCCTTTCGGCTGCTCTGGACAGGATCGCCTCTACCAGCTAATGTTATTGTAATTTCTTATTTCCCTGTGGATATGCATTGTGGGATCAAGGGTAATAAACCTGGCTGTGGGAAAAGTAACTGAGCATGTGTGACCTCCAGTACTTAGTCCATTGGATCAACATGTAAATTAAAATATACATTAAGCACCAGGTGGCACTTTACTACATGTGTAATTTTCAAAAGACTTTCCTGGATCTTTTTATTATTATTTTTTTTCAATGATTTATGGAATAAATATGATATTTAAGGGGAATGTGTCATCAGAAAACTACCTACTGTTCAAGTGTTATGCTATAAATATTTAAGAATTTCTTTTTTTTTTTTACCTATACATTATTACCTCTCTATTCAAATGCTTCCAAACTCAAATTGTTCGTTATTCGAGTGGAAATTTAGCCAGAAGTAGCATTCGGAACTCAAACTTTGCTCAATATTCAAAGTTTTTGCGAGCGTGGACTGTGGGTTGTACCTGGTGCGTATAGCATTGATGAGCCTTCTCATTCAGTATAGGGCTATGTTGACACAACGTATATTTTTGTAAAAGTACGTCCGCTTTTGCCGATTGCAACAATGGCCGTGCTTGATACGAAAATATACGTTACCTGGCCTCTAAGGAATCCTGGCCGGAGCGAATACACATAGTATACGCTCCGGCCTGGATCTCTTGCGTCGTCATAGAAAACTGACATGCTCCGGATGCTCGCTCCATAGTGTGCAGTGGGGAGTTCTGATGCGGGCGCGCTTTTTAGAGACTGGCCGTTCTGTGACCCGGCCAGGTGACTGAACGGCCGGTCCCTTACAGTGTGTGAACATGCGTATACAATACAGTACTAGTAGTAGTAGTAGGATTACAGTCAGTGCACCACCATCTCCCATCCTTTACAGTGCTGGGGTGGGGGGCACTATACAGTAAAGGACGAGTGAAGAGCTGGTGCACTACTGTACTATAATTGCTGGTTTTAGTTAACATTTCTACTTTTGTGCAGTATAGTGTTGTACTGTAGTGATATAACTGGGCACTTTTCAATATAATAAAGGAGTACAATAGTTGATTATTGATGGGTGCTGGAACCAATTAAACAATTTTAAATTATTTCCCTGTGGGAAAACACTGCTCTGTTCTCAAACTGCTTTGCTGAACCAATTAGGTTGAGGAAGAGAAGCATTTCTGTATTTTTAAAGAATCCTGCAGTTTTTTTTTCTAATGACTAAGCTGTCAATTCCTGTTCTGTACAGATTTTCCATAATCTCTGCACAGGTCACAGACCAAAAAAAAGTTGCATTCTAGTAAATAGGGTCTAAGCCAGACTATTGTGCCTATGTCCATGGGGCTTGCTGTGAAGCATATTTCTAAATGCTGTTAAAAAAAAACTAATCTATGATGGAAACCCCCATAGTAATGTACACAAAAATAAAAATTAAAAATAGACATAGGCACAGGACAGAAAAAAAACACACAAACATGTTTCGCTATCTGGCTCTATTTAGTAATACAATCTATGCAATTCATTCACTTCAACAGTGGGGAAACCCTTAAAAGAGGGCAGTTACATTATTTGTGTTGGATAAATAAAGGCTGTAATAATTCAGACAAAACATTAGCACAAAGGCATAGATATGTCAGCTCACCCTTGAACAATGGGAAACACCAGGCACATGACCTGTATGAAGCACAGAGACTGTAGCAGGCAAAGGAAAATCTCCAGCAAAAAAAAAAAAAAAAAAAGTCCACATAAGAACTTTCACAAACAGACAGACATCCATAAAATAACTCCAACACGTTTCAAGGACTACGAAGCTTGTTTGTGAAACGTGTAGGCATTACTTTATGGATGTGGATATCAATTTGTGACGTTTATATGTGGACTAAATAAATTTGGAATTTTCTTTTTTTATTGAGAGCGGGAGATTTTTTCCTTAACAGAAAAAAAGAAATAATTCAGATAAAGCTGTGTTCCCACTACATTTTTGCAACCCGTTTTTTCATAAATTTTTGCAAAAAAAAAAAAAGATGGAAAACCAGATCCATTTGTGTGCATCCATTTTGATCTGTAACTTCCATTTAAAAAAAAAAAAAGGCAAGAAAAAAGGATCAAAAACGCACTCAAAAATAAGGCCAGCTTTTTGTGTACGTAAAAAAAACTGGATGCGTTTCGATCCTTTTTTTTTAATAATGTAAGTCAGTGGAAAAACAGATGCACGCAAATGCGTCCGTTTTTCCATCTGTTTTTTTCTCTGCAAAAACGGATTGTGAAAATGTTGTGAAAACCGAGCCTAATATGTGGTAACACAGTTGAAGTACTCGTCATAGAACGGCTAGCTACTCTAGATTCTAGGTAATTTCGATGACGCAATTGTCCCATTTGACCTGTGGTGGATTTTGGATGCAGTTTAATGGAAGAAGTACTGTACATTAGGTACTAGTGAACAAGAAGTGATTATTAGTATTGAATTTTAACTCTTGGTTAACATCAAGCAAATAAAATATTCACTGCGAACAATTAAAATTCTTTTTGACCCCCACCGGCTTAATAGCATCATATTTACCAATAAAATAGCTTTTGCGCAGCAATTAAAAAATGATGTGATGCTATATTATAGTCTTAAAGGACAGCTAAGCCAATCATGTATGCTCAGCTTGAAAAACAAAAAACACAAATATACATATTGTATGGTTTTCCTTTAAAAAACAAAATACCCAGAGCAGGTAAATGTCATTATGAAGGATTGTACTAGGCTACTGGACAATGCAATGTTTAGACAGCTAAACACAGCAACATGCTAGTGGTGTGACTGTACCGACCATACCGCTATAACAGGCATTGCAATGGTGATTAGCTGTCCTTTAATACCGTCTCTGGTTGGTCTTTATGTTTAAACAAAAAGTTTTAGTGAAGTAAAGTTTAAAAACCTGTTGCCATGAGCCAAAAATACTGGATGTGAAAGCCAATGATTTAGGGGACACAGGGGAAGAAGTGATTTGATCCCCTGATCTGCGTCTTCGACGCCCAGAACCCACAGCACCGGTGTAATGCATCCAGGTACCGATACACTCTGGGCTAGACACACTCAGGGGGCTCTCTTCCTAGAAGTGAGAAAGGGGGCAAAAAACAAAGCAAAGCATGCAAAGTTAGAAACAAAGCAAAATGACCAGGAAAAAAAAAAATACTCTTATCTGTAGAGCAGAGAAGAACTATTACATAACCTTTAATGTGTGGCATGACCATAGCAAAAAGCCATTACTGGATACTTAGATTTTACTTTGTATTAGAAGCTTTTATCATGGGGTTAATTGTAACCAATCAGAAAACACTAAGTACAGTATAAGGACAAGAAGACAACAGTATGGAGTACATTCACGTAACCCTAGAATTATGGTGGTTATGGGCAGAACACACTAACAGTTAGCAGAGTCAATGGCATTAGCGGGTGAATGGTCACATACAGACTGCAGTTCTGAGGCCTTATAAATCATATTGTATTTGAGATGTTAACATTTTGAGTCCTTGATATTCATGAGCTTTGTGTCCTCCCGCCCTCCTGACACTGATTGACAGTCTTATACCTATTAATGAGAATGAACGGTCACTGAGTGAGGGGAATGTGGCGTCTTCCTCACCCTTTTACTTTCGAACTGTAGTTTCTCTTCTGCTTGTAAATGTTCCAAAACTCTCTCACTAAAAGGGGTACTCCAGATGAATGTTTTTCTTTCAAATCAACTGGTTTCAGAAAGTGCCAGAGATTTGTTCTTAACTTCTATTAAAAAATCTCCAGTACTTATCAGCTACTGTAAAGGCCCTTTTCCACGGAACGATTATCGGATGATAATCGTCCCATGGAATAGAAGGCAATGATCAGCCGACATGAACGATGATCGTTGCGTCGTTTGTCTTTCAAACAAAGACAAATGACAATGATAGCAGTGATGTGCTGCAGTCATCCCGTGGAACAGGAGCGGCGGCAGCAGACCGCAGCTATCCTCTATGGGTTGCCTGGAAGATCTAGTGATCACCCGGCAGCCCCCTTCCCCCCCCTCCCCGCTGAGCCTTGTATGTCAATCAATCAAGGCAGGAGGAATGGGGGAGGGAGGAGGCATAAATGCACAGCCTCCCCAACACTTGTGTTCCTCATATAAAAAAACTGAGATTGCTGAATTCTCTCTTTAACATGAAGGTCTATCAAACAGCACCCCACATCCCAGCTTTCTGAATCCTAAGTTTGCCTTTTAATACCACATGTGCCTTTAATACTGTAGATCGGAATACGCATTAGAAAGAACAAACAAAGTTGTATAAGAGCATTGTCTTCTTGCTATAAAACTGCAGTGTGATTGTGATGTGCAGCTTCCAATACTAATAAAAACTTAACTGCGAAAAGCAGATCTTGTCCATTATAGCCTATGGGATATTTTTGTAAGCAAGCCACATTAAAGGCGACACTAACCCTAATGAGGAAGGTTTAGAGGAGAGGAATTCTCAGATACCATAAAAAAGGTAAGAGCTACAGTCTATCGGATCCATCCACTTACCTCTACTGAGCCGATCTTTCTGGAACGAGGTAATGGAGACTTTCTGTGAATGTGAATAGGGTCAGACACCAGAGGCTTAAACATCACCAAGGCTCTATCAGGCTCATCCCTTTTGCACACCCCAGACTCTTCATCGCTGTCATTGCTATGAACCTGCTTCTTCGAACTTTCACTCTATATTAAACAACCCAAAGAAAAGCCACATGTACTTACCACTTTTGTATGAGAAGGGAGGAACAACTATTAGAGAGAACATCAGATATTAAAAACATAGGTAAGCACAAATATATGGTCAGCACCCAGTTAAAATGTCCAAGCTTTCTTTTGCAATCACAGATGTATTGAGCACAAAGGCAAAGCCCCTGGATTCCGGGGTATTCATACAGAGGACAAGACCAGATTCCTTCAGCTCTTTAGTTCCTTCATAAGTTTATTGTTGCAGATCTAAAAACCAACCGACGTGTTTCGAACCTTCCAGGTTCTTATTCATGCTATCTGGCTGTAGATGGATAAGGAAAAAGCAATCATCTCTACGGTTACCATGGAGTAAAAAAAACTCTGAGGTGCCATATCTCCAGGAGAAGACTACACAGGACGCCGCTGTGGCGCCACATCAGCGTCCTGTGTACTCTTCTCCTGCAAATATGGCGCGTAAGAATTTTCAAAAGAGCTGAAGGAATCTGGTCTTGTCTTTCAGTAAAAACATACAGCTTTAATCACACTGAAAAGGTAGAAAAAAAATATGTATGCATGTTGTAACATTATAGGAAATTGCATTGAAAGGAGATAGAAAAAAGTCTGATCTCTTACATTATTGCTTCATGCAGATCATGTGTTGCAACTTACCTGATCCTTATGCTGTATAAGACCCTTAACTCTTAAACAAGCAGCTCAGATTTTTTTTCCCTATATAGAGCAGCATATTCTACTAATAGACCAGATGCTCTTATGTATACCTTGGGTATAGCAATTTTGATTGGTGTGAAATGCTTGGGTTGTCAGCCATCTTAATCCCCTCTGATATGGTATCCTAGTGCTGCCTACATTCCCCATAATTACAGGTTTGCACCACCCGGTGAGTCTCATCACTGACCTTAAACCAAGTGAGTGCAGCAAGTTAGATAGGTTTAGAGACATGGAACCTCTTATATCACATAAGATCCACTACAAAATTTGCATATAGCAGAGAGACAGACAGGGTGTCCAGGGGAAGAGTGTAACTCTGCAGCTGATCAGTGACTCGCCTCTATATCACTGCTCTCTTGCTCCCTTAGGGTACGTGCACATCCCCCCTGGTCCCATAGGCTTGCCAGATTCTGCCATCCGCCCGAAGAATAAGCGGGTTCATACTTTGGGCGGAAGGCAGAATCTGGCAAACCATAGCGTCCGCGAGCGGGGACGAGCTGCGGAATCCGTGGCAGGTGAACCGCCAGGATTCCATAGTATGCACATACCCTGAGATAGGACAAATATTCTCTATTCAGCAGAATTATGTGCATGGGGATATATAGAGGTAAAGTGAAACTGGGAGCTGCCAGGAGGGATCAGAACCCGAATGCTCTGCATTTGATTACTAGTGGCTGAAAAAGTTGGATGCAGCCCTAAGTGTAATAGCGATGCGCGGTCGACGATTCCCCAAACACCTGACACCTTACCTCTCCCAGCTCCCGCTCCTGTGCTCCGCAGCTACCCAGTTCCCGGCGGCTGCAGCGTCTGAGTGGCCTATCAGCTGTCAGGTCACTCAGCCAATCACAGGCTGCGGTGGTCATGTCCCATTATTGTCTGAGCAGCCTATCAGCTGACAAGAGGCTCAGACACTGCAGCCAATGGAACTGGGACGCTGCAGAGCACAGGAGAGAAGACCAGGAGCAGGAAGAGGTAGGGTGTCAGGTGTTTGGGCAAGGGCTGCATGGACATCGCCAACTATGTCCATGCAACCCTTACTGCCCGATTATCGGGCCATCTAATAGGTTCAGGTTACTAAAATAATCAGACCATAGTCGGCCCGGGTAATAGGACCCTAAATGTCTGAGACGTTACACAGGATGTAGAAGATGCTCCTGTCTGTATGACAATTAGATGACATCTAAATAATGTGTAAAATAATCCAGAAAGACACATGCATCTTTACTCTATAAAGTGTCATATTATTAAGGGGAAAAAAAATTCTCAGACCTGCCGGAATACAATGTAACAAACCTCTCGCGATGCTGGCCTGTAACCAGACCCAGAAGGCAAATTTTTATCCTCTTCGCAGCCTTTAGCGCCAGGACTGAAATGGAGCTCTACATGAAACCTCTCCTCCGATGATAAGTCCTGTGCGGGAAAATCAGAAGAAAATGTTATGGACCAGTTCCTTCACTAGTCTGTCTCATCCCTTACTGGTATATACATTTATTTTATTTTTCTGTCTGGCTGCTACTCATGAACATTGTTACTTTAGCCCTGGGGCACAAGAATATGAGTAGAGATAAGCAAATTTACAGTAGGAATGAAGCAAATTGGGAAAGGTTGGATGCAGTTCAGGGAAAGTTCTCCCAGTTTCCCAGCACCGGGTGAGGAACGGCACGCAGCTGAGCAGACTTCAAAGCCCGCCACCTGATGAGCAGAATGCTGATAGGAACAAAGTGCTTTACTTCTTACTACTGTAAATTTGTTCATCTCTATACCCAGCACATCTCACACAGCGTTTGGTATTAAGTTTTTTGGTCCCATTTGGAAAGCGCTGCAGCATCTATGTCTGGTGTAAATAGTGTGTTATGTCTTGACCTGATATAGTATGTATAATTTTCTCAGGTTCTGGTGGTACTTCAGTGCTACCAATTCACAGTGAACCAATTCAAAGGATTAAAAGAAAGTCTTAACATTTTCAAGTCACCTTGTTGGGGTCTTCATAGAGCATAATCACAATCTGGGTCATGTAGTTCAGTTCATTTACAAAGTTCAGGTAGTCCATTGCCCTTTTCCACTGTTCATCCTTTGATTCCTTGAACAGAGGACATTATTAGGGAAGTTACATGTATTTACACATACTCCCATATAACATATGAATATAAAGTTAGAGTTACCAAGATGTACAACTTTGCAAAGCAGACACATATTTACTACAGGCTCATTTTCTATATAATAAATATTCTAGTTAAATAAGCAGATCCAAAGTTCTGATACGTTTTAGTCAATATCTGTACAGGGCACACTATCTGTACAGGGCACACTATCTGTACAGGGCACACTATCTGTACAGGGCACACTATCTGTACAGGGTACACTATCTGCATCCAATTAAACAATTCAGAATGATCTTTTCTTATAGTTCTGGGTTGTACCATTTACCTGTTATTCTTAGTCATGAACGGAAAAAAGCCAGCTTACCCCATCCACCGAGCTTCACAGCACGGGCTCACACTCCAACAGGTGTCCTGAGTAGATGCGGAAAAGAAACGAGTCCAGCTCCCGGCAAGGTGGAATCAAGTGCGTTGTTTATTGTATCTCCGTCACCGTACACACGTGCGGCATGCCCCCAACTGAAGCCTACGCGTTTCGGCTGCTACACCGCAGCCTTAATCATGGCTCATGATTAAGGCTGCGGTGTAGCAGCCGAAACGCGTAGGCTTCAGTTGGGGGCATGCCGCACGTGTGTACGGTGACGGAGATACAATAAACAACGCACTTGATTCCACCTTGCCGGGAGCTGGACTCGTTTCTTTTCCGCACCTGTTATTCTTACTACAAATGTATGAATAAATGATACTATTCTGGCTGCCTACAGATAGATTGCTGTAACTGGGTCATTTTATCTTTATGCCACTAGATGGCCTCAGCACTGCAGAAATCATTGTAAAGTGTTAGACCTGTGTGAATTATGGTCTAGAATATGGTGTAAACCAGAGCACCCTAAAAGCACATTTGGGTCACATGGACACCTACATATTTACAGACTAACTAAAAGGGAAGAAATACTCATCTCTGCATATAAGAATAACAAATCCATGTTATGTTACGGATAATGTCAGCTGCCCCACAAGAGCATATTGGCATATATGCTATATATCTCGATAACATATTGTGTCCTACTATTAGATAGCGTTCCCCTTTTACTTATTACAAGCCAATAAAATATTATTATTATTATAACATGTTAGAGAATGGCTGTCTCTCTAGCGGTGATTTACAGTCTTCAAGGAATTTATTGTGGTTTCCTAGGCATATAAATTTTCCCCTATTATTGGAATATATAAATCTAAGATTATCAATGGCCCAGAGAATCTACAAACCAACATCTTTATTCAGGATCAGTCACACGGCTGTGGGCACGGAAATGAGCTCTACTTACGTCACAGAGGGAACCAAAACGAAGAATCGAAAACAGAGAGTGCACGTGACTTTCACTGGTGAAATAGAGACGAGTGCGCACATGTCGTTCTGGAGACATCACTCCTCGCGAATATCTAACAGCAAAAATGACACTTTTTAGGCAATGATGAGATAGGTGCTGACATGCAGAAGATATCCATCTGCGTTAGGCCAGTTGTGATGTTATTCTAGTAAAGGCCTATGGTGATATTATTACAGCAAAGGGGCAGGGATGGATATCATAATCCATATAGCCAACAGCAACTGATAACCATTCCTTACAAAGCTTGAGGTTACATAGTATACTTCTGTAAGGACTGGATTGTTATGATCACAGCACAAGCTTGTATGACTAACTAATATGTCAGGAGGGATGCAATTCCATTAAAACAATTAGAATTAGAACAACTCCAATTAGAACATAGATGTGTGCTTGCTGATGAGGGACAGTCATCCATTTCTATGCAGGTACATGACTATGTCTCAGCCACCATGATAAGGTGTATCTGTAGACAGAAACTGGCAATGGAAATGGGAATCACCAATTCCTTGCAGGTCATCTCTATGCAGTATTTCTCCACATAAGATAAGTTATAGCATGTAGAAGATGACCCATCGGTTGGTCACTTACAGTGGATGCAGTTTATTTACAGTGTCATCATCCTGAGTTCTCTGGAGATCAGAGCGGATCTTCCTCACAAGAGGGGTGCAATAACCTTTGGCAATCTCCAGCTTTTCGGCTTTGGATATTCCATATTCCTGAATTAGGAACAGTAAAGACATTGAAACATGGATTTGGAAGAATTGGTGTAGGATTCAATTTTCAGGCCACTCTATTGAAATGACCTGATTTTACACTGAAATATTCTAATAAACTTTATGTTTCAATATTTTTCCTAAGCCAGCCATGCACTTTGAACATGTCCTACACTGCAAAACATTCACATACTGCCTATGGAAAGGGGAGTAAAGGGATGCTGTCAGACCTCTCTAGCATCGGCTTATCCCTCCAAGAACAACATCTGCTGGTGACGAGTCGGGAGACTGTCCCATACACCTGAGAGAGGAGCCCATACATCTAAAAGATGCAACCTCTTAGGAAGATTATGTGACTGCAATTGTTTATGGAAATTTTGGGGTTACTTCTAATTTCAGAAGCAATCTGGCATCAGGTTTTCCAAGCACTTTAAGGTGTACCAGCCCTGAAAACAGTACTAGGGGTAGGTACAAATAACTTGATATGTCATCGGACATGTCAAAAGTTAACGATCACTACGGGTCTCACTGCTGAGACCTGTTCTGATCGGGAGATACAGCCATGAAGACATCGCAGCAGCACAATCCACTCCCTGACCAGCTGCTAATTTCATCAATGTAGCTTCATAAACTGACACTGACGGAAATTAGTGAGCAGCCGGGAAGTAGATCCTACTGCTGCGTCCTCTCCCTGGCTATATCTCCTAAACAGGGTGGGTCTCAGCAGTTAGACCTGCTGTGATCCATAACTTTTGACACGTCTGACATATCAAAAGTTATTTGTACCTACCACTTAGTATTGTCTTCAGGACTGGTACATCTTTACAGTGCTTGGAAAACCTGATGCCAGTGGGAACTGGGCCCAACACTAGGCTATACAAAAATGTTATACCTCTATGTCCCTGGCATTGTTGTTCTAGAGAAAGGCAGGTGGCTGTCTAGTAGGAGCAGTCAGTGGATGCAGTGTACATAGAAGGTTTTCTCACAAATCTATAGATCAATGTACTCCACATTCCCTGCGTCTAACATGCTTCCCATAGATTAGAGAACATGCCAAACTTAGTGGATTCAACTTAACTTGTTTTCAGAAAAAAATACTTGGGCAGCTAAATAATGTTCACCTGAGGAATTACTATATCAGCTAGGGCCTTGGAGATCCTGTACAGTTCCATGGTGTTCTCCAGTTTCAGAGAGACATTGTGTTGCACGTCATACTTTATACAATCATAAATATCAGGAATTTTGCTGATGTCATATCTTCCATTTTTTGTCTTGAAATCCTTTTCCAGTTTGCACCATCTGCGCAGCATGAGCTCCAGGGTCTCGCTGTGATAAAGCTGAATATCTGGGGAGGGGAACAGAGAGAATATTCCATTTTAATATGGATGTAATTATTCATGTGCTCATGGGGAGATGAATGGATTTCTAGTGAAAAGCTGGGAGGACGAGTATAAAAACATTTCTGATGTATGAGCTTAGAGGCCATTAACATGATTGATATCAAACCTAACAAACAGATGGGTGTTTAATAGCTACTACTAATTTCAGTACACAACCCCAAGGCTAGGAAACATCAGACACACAAAAGGACAGATGCAAAGCTTCTTTACCAGCATATTTTGGGTCCTCCATTTTCTGCCGGATCTGTGATGTCAGGCTCTGAATTAGGGAGTAAACTTTGTCGCAAGTCTTCACTGGATTATTTATAATCTGCATTGACTTAATCTGGGAGATACTTCCAGTAGGAGTGAGCTGATTGGAAGAAGACCAAAAGAAGTAAAAAATTACTTTTATGCATAACCAGAGTGTAAGTTACCTAATCAAGGGCAAGAGGGAAATTTAAAGGGTTGTCCAGGGAGCAAAAAAGTTACCCGTTTTGCTCCCAGGCACTCAAATTACACCCACATGTGATATCGCTGCAACATTGGCAACAATGCGCAATTGTTGGACATTGCACCTTAGTATCTGCTCCCTCTTGAAAGGTATACTTCAAAAACGTGCTGAGGGCAAAAGCCGTCAGTTGAAGAACAGAACAGTTAATAGAACTCAAACAGAAGCCGAGGGTGAAGGACCGCAGCACCGGTATCCCAGTGCCGTTGTTGGTCTATGCATGTAAAAATCACAAAAACGATTTACCGGTGGTACATTCGCTTTAACAGGTATTCTATTTGGACATTTTTTTGCATATAAATGTCTGGTAACTATGGTCGTAGAGGTGTGACCTGCATCTATCCAGACATTGAGGTCCACAACTTTCAGGAGGTTACCCGTGAGTAGAAAACAATTTGTTTTACGCAGTCTGTGTAATTCTTGTTAACTTCAATGGGACAAAGACTAGAGCAAATCCAACCGTGGGAAAGCAGCAATAGCTTTCCCTGTAGAAAGACACCATAACACACGTGCAAGAATAAAACTTCATAGTTACCGCTCCTATTTGTGGAGTTACCTTCTCAGAGTCCTCAGCACTAAAATCCCGATCCCTCTGAAGAATCTCATGCAGTCTTGCTTTCACCCGATGCTGGCAGCTGCTTAAGGAGTCACTGTCGCTGTCCAACAAGCCATTCATATTGGCACTCTTCACCATCTGAACAAGTATTGGAGTCAGTTCTCCTTCTAGTGCCAATAAACCCTACAAAGTAAAACTGAAGTTTATACAAACTACAAAAAACATTAGTGAACTCACAAATATGTTAAAAAAAAAAGTGTGCCTCCACTCCAGTTTCTAATGGGCATAGCATAAACTATTGCGTGGTTAAACACATAGGAATACTTTGTTCCGTTATTTTTAGCCTTGGTTTGTTCCTTCTATTACATCATGTGACCCTGATAAATCTTTCTTATGAGTTATCAAGCATCTCAAGGGAATAAATAGAGCTAGTGGCTTCTGAAAACTCAGAAAGTCTAACATGGTGAAAAAGAAGAAACAGAGGAAGAAAAAGAGTAACAGAGTAAGGGCCCTATTACACGGAGCGATAATGGGCTGAATCAGACCAATATGGGCGATTATTGCTCCGTGTAATATAAACAAGGAGCAGCCTATGACAATGATCATCAACTGATCATGCCTTTAGGTCAGGACCAAAAATCATCAGCCGCAGACCATGCATCGCTATGTGTAATAGTGATGTGAGGCCGACAGCTAATGATTGAGCTAACTGTTACACATTACCTCTCCACCCAAGACTTCTCTGAGCTGTCGTTGACCACAGCGTTCCCGGACAGTGATTGGCTGAGTGGCCTGTCAGCTCAGAGACCGCATTGAAGCTACAGCCGTGTTGCCGGTAAGGAAGCAGAGGGCAGGAGAAGATCTGGTGTGTGGAGAGGTAATATATAACAGTTTAGGGCAAGGGCTACACAGACATCGTTTACAATATCCATGCAGCTGAATAAAAGGCCCTTAAAGCGAATGTACCATCAGGTGTTGCACATGAATGCCGCAGTCCTTTTTTGAACCGCAGGCCGACTCCTGCGCACGGCACCAGTCTATTACCGAGCACCAGCCCAGGCTAAGACATGTCATGAGGGGGCAAAGGTTTCCTCCCTGATGGTACATTAAGACAAAGGTATCATTATGTTGTTGGATGCAACTTAAATTAAAAAGCGGCACATACTTTTGCAAATGCTGCAGCCGTCATTTGGACTCTTCCCTCATCTGAAGCATAGATTTTCAGATCATGTCGATAAGTGCTGTGTAACCGCAAAAGGCCACAGCCAGGAAATCCAGCATAATCTCCTAGGGGAAAAAGCATATGTTAGAAAACTATCAAATGCATGCACTCATGCTTCATCTTGCAATGCAGCCTTTAAAAAAAAAAATTAAAAAAAAATCTTATGACGACATACCCTAACAAAATTTCATTACTTTGTTGGGAAGCAAATAGATGTGGCATACAGGGAGGAAGTACCCAAACCCTGCTGCATGCTCTCAGTCTCTGTACAGACTGCAGTGTACAATGTGCACTAATGCAATAACTGTGTAATCTAAACATTAAACCTTTCTATAGGACAACCTTATTTTATTACAGTTGGGTAACAGTACATCAGTATTGTACGGACTCTGTACAGATTACCTTGTCCCCCAGGATACATGCACCGAAATGCTCGGCCAAGTTCCTCCGCTTGGATCCGCCCTGCAGGAGTCAATTCACCACCCCACTTTAGGACTAAGAGCAAAGATGGTTCATCTCTTCGACAGTCTGGAAAATTCAGCCGTAATGGAAAATTATGTTACACAATATCACAATCCAGCAGCTTCTACTTTTACAAGATTATTCAACTATAACCCACCTTCTTCTTCACTAGATGTTTTAGGGCAGCCATGTGGTAGATAGGTGAGCTGAACCTTACGGTTTATTCCAGAAAAGTGTCCATACCTTGCGAAGAAGCAAACAATTGATACATTGGATGAACTGATGTTATACATTTACATATTATATTCTGTCACACAAGCCACTGGTCAGCAAAGCGACATAATGATTAAGATGATTTATGGCCATAATTATCAAAATGGCGGTATTGTCTCCTCAAAAATGTGGTGTGAATATTGCCTTAAATGGGAACTATCAGCAGGTTAGACAAATCTAACCTGCTAATAGGCCCCTGTAGCTCTGGGGATGCTGAGGAGGAAGGTATGTGTCTTACTTTCTTCCTCTGCGCTGGTCCAGTTGAGTCCATTGATTATCATTAGAAGGGGAGGGCTGGATAACACGTCAGTGCTCCTAAGGGTGCTCCAGTGCAGAAGAGGAAGGTAACACACATACCTTCCCTCCCCAGTGTCCCCAGTGCTACAGGGGGCTATCAACAGCTTAGATTCGTCTTACCTGCTGATAAATCCCCTTTAAAGTGTCACTGTCATCATAGAAAACTTTTGAAATGTCAAGACATGTCAAAAGTTTTGATTAGTCCTGGTCTAAATGCTCAGACCCGTATCGGTCGTCAAGATGAGCGAGGAGAGGGCCACGCTGCAGTCTGTCCTTCCCCCTCTCGGTGTCAGCATAAATCAGTAGGCCTCCATAGACTTAGGTGGAGATTTATTAAACAGTAAAGTGAAACTGGCTCAGTTGCCCCTAGCAACCAGATTCCACCTTTCATTTTCCAAAGAGTCTGTGAGGAATGAACGGTGGAATCTGAGCCAGTTTCACTTTACACCATGTTTAATAAATCTCCCCCTTACCGTACATTATGAGCCTGATCACAAGACATAGAGCCGGGAGAGGATCGCACTTAGCACAGTCAAAACTGAGAAGTGTGATCTGCTGTTGTATTAAAGCTGCATTACTATTTTAGGATGCTATATGTAGTGAGCTGCTGTTCAGGAACTGACACTGAAGAGACACAGAGATGCAGTCACATGGGACTTGGCTTTAACTACAATGCTCATTGGTTTACTATATAACTCCTATTAAACATCCATTTTTTTTTCCAAATAATAAGCTAACATAACAGCACTGTCTCCGGGACCCCCAGGGAATCAACTATTATCACCCTGTGAAGATCCAGAAGCAACATATGCTACTCTTAGGGTCCTATTGGACTGCCCGATCATAAACTGTAAATGGGCGCTCATTTACTGAGCTATAACACAGGTCGACTATTGGGCAGCAAGGGCTGCACGGACATAGTTAGCGATGTCCATGAAGGCCTTGCCTTTAGTGTAAAATGATAAAGTATTAAGTCACCTTATCACATTTCCTGGTGTACTCAGCTCTTCCCTCTGTTTCGGTCTCCGCACGGACAAGCTGCGGCAGCTCAGCCAATCACTGGTCGAGACAGGCTGCGAACAATGATCATCAGCCGTAGGATGCGCATAGCTATTATATGTAGTGATGTGTGCCTGATGCAAAAAATAGTTTTAGGTCTGGCTAAATTGTTATTACATGGAGTAATAATTGGCTGATTTGGGCAATTAACGCTCTATGTAATAGGGCCCTTACTCTGCCTATAGAGGAGCCCCTCACTATTAGTTGTAGTCTGGGTTGGTCAAAATTAACTTCCTGAATATTTAGAATTTTTCTTCCATTTCAAAGTACCTAAGTAAGGTGAGTAAAGCAAATCCAGTTGTTACATGTCCGACTTACATTTCTAACACTGTCTTCAGCTGCTCAAGCTTTGCTTTACTTTCCTCTATTTCAGAGTCGTTGTTTTGGCCAAGTTCAACAAGAAGTTGTCTCGCAATGTCCAGGACTTCCTGTTTTAAATACATGAAAACAAGTTAATAGGTGTGTGCAGGAAATATAGGCATGTATCTCGGGCTCTGTTCACTTATTGAGGGTCAGTCTTCACCAAAAATAATATTTTGTCAGATTATGTTATTCTGCCCTATCAGGGCAAAGCAAACCTGATGAAACTGCACCATTGCGCAGTGTACATGGAGCTCTATACACACTCCAGGGCTAGGATGTTCCAGTGATATCCACTCACCTGTAACTGCTTTGGCTTCTTTAGTTTTAATTTTCCAGTCTTGTAGCCATAGCATTTCTCAAAAAGATCAAAGAACCTTAAATATAGAAGGGATAAATAGAATTCATTTTATTTTTTTTATTTTTTATTTTTTTAAAGCAGCGAGAAAAAAAAAAGGTAATAAAATATTGTTAAGTCTATAAAACAGACATGGGGAACCTTTGGCCCTCCCGCTGTTGCAAAACTACAATTCCCATCATGCCTGAACAGCTAAAGCAAAACTATGTAAATGTATTTTTTGCCTTTTTAACTTTTTTTCCCCCCACTCCCTTGCATTTAAGAAGGGCAGGAGAATAATATAATATCATAAAAAAGCCAAATGGTTTTTTTCCCCACCATTCAGAGCACCTTGGTTCTGTTTCTGGATAGCTCCATTTTTCTAAAGTTAATAGGAGCAAACCTGGAGTGGGAAGCTTCAACGAGTATTCACATACATTTTAGCCCCTGATTTACTAAAGTAGTCACCAGAAATGCCTCACTCACCTTTGGTGTCTAACTTCCATTTTCATCTTCTGTTTTGGTGTCCGATCACCGTGTCTTATGACCGCAATTACACATCGAAGCTCCATCCTTTAACAAAAATAAATATATTTTTTTAAAAACTAGTAGTATGTGAGGCATATGGATTTTTCCTTATTTTTGGATTCTGTATAAATAAGAGAGAGCAGGAATTGTCGAGTGCACCGATACACTGCATATCTATAAGCAGAAACAAGATTCCGCTATGCCAGCCTGCTTCTCCTGTGCACAGGAAACTTTTGTCCAAAAAAATGTACGCAATCCAGCAGTGAAGGAATAAATAAAACATTCTTTATATATGGAACGTTTTGCCGACTTTTTATGCTGCTGGATTGTGTACTTTTTGTATTGCATATGTATAGAGCTTTTCTTCCCTAAACGCATTGCTTCTGGGAAATACTAGCTCCAGAAATAGCATTGTATATTGGAACAAGGATTACTCCCTGTGTGCACACATACGTGTATAAGACTTTAATGGACAAAGCATATTTACAGCTGTTCTCTATCCTGGTATTGCATGTCACTGAAGCAATAAAGAGTGACGAGTTGGGGTAAGGGGCCTCCCGGCGAGGAACCATAAGGGGGGTCTCTGCGACCACGACCGGGTGGTTGCTAGAGGGATTTGTTTGTAATGGGCATAATGGTGGTTTGGTATCATGAGGGAGTTAAAATGGCTGCTGGAGTTAGTAGAGTGGGTGGGCTTAGCTGGGGGGCTTTGTGTAGAGACAAAGAGAATTAGCTAGGCGGCGGGAATACCTGTGGGAGGTATTTCAGGTGAGATAGGTGTGAGAGGGGGCGGGGTTATGAGAATAAAGGGAGAGGGAGTGTGAGCTAGGTTAAGCACTTATAGCAGGTCCCACCCACCCACCCACCCTGTTTGTGATCATAGTTTTGTATTACTGTGTTTGTTATGGTTTTTGTTATATTGCAGGTTCAATGTTTATGTAAGGTGGAAATCACACTCCCCTTTTCCAGGTGGTTCCATTTGGTGTGGGGCCCCTTGCCGCGGTTCTGCTAGGCGGCAGGCTGCGGTCAATGGGGGAGGAATGGCCTAGGCGGGTCACCCTCACCCTCACCTTGGTTCCTGGGGAAAAGGAGGGCGTGATTTGTGTCGGGCCTCCCCATATGTGTATTTAAGTTATAATAAAAGGCAGCATACGCTGCTAAATTTTTGCCAAAATGTGTGTGTGTTATTTATTTCTGTATTATGTAAGTTTTAGCAAGGGAGGGAGTGGGGTTAGCAGGTTCCCCCTTTATATGTTTACCTGGATTATGTGCATATTTGTTATTTTACATTTATACATAGAAGTAGGCACTCTCTACGAGAATACAATAAATGACTGATCAGCCGACTCTCCATCTGTTTCTAATAATCCATTATTACAGCTGAGATGACAATGTCCTGCCACATCCTATCAGCACCACATGCAGAAAGGATTCAGTATTTGCTTACATGGTTCCAGATGTTGTAGGAACTATAGGTATATCCTCTGCTTCCAGTGGTATTGACCAGGGGATCTGAAACTGAGGAGCCAGCTCACGCATGATGATATTCCTGAAACCAGTAACACATATATTACATAACAGACAGAGATTTCCTTAAATTTACCCTGACACCTAAAAAAACCTTTAAAGGTTTCAACTGGTTGGGGGTGTGGATTTTCAGACCCCCACCGATGGTAAGATAAAGCTGGGAGAATATATATTATGCTAACACTAGGAGGCTATGTTGACACAACATAAGATCATTAGTAATCACGGTTGTTATTGCTGAATTTCAACAACGGCCGTGATTACTACTGAACCTACATTGTGCTTCAGCCTAAGGGAATCCCGTGCGGGATCGCTGACGTTTCAGTTTTGTGCGGCCACTATTCATTGAATAGCGGCTGCAGACAACCTGTCAGTACACACAATGGAGCGTGCGGCCCCGGCTGCACGCTCCATTGTGTGCAGTGGTGAATTCGGATGTGGGTGCACACTGATGCGCCCACATCCAAATTCAGCAGCATCATCTGGTTGGTAATGCAGTAACGGGAGAGATGATTTTCTCTGGACACTGGTTGTTCCGTGACACGGCCGGGTCATGGAACGGCCGATGTCTTACGCCATGTGAACATGGCCGGAAGGTGCATGGGAATTGTAAAAGCAACAAAACATATAATCAAACAAAAGTCAGCCAAATATATTCACAATCTTACCCAAGAATCTTGGCACAGTCATCATAATACTTCATTGAGTTTTTCACAAAGCTGAAGCCGTTGACATCGCAGACATAAGACTGGCCGTTTGCACGAAGCAGATCAAAGCCGCATACAGTTTGCTGTTAGAAGTCAATGAAGAGAACGGACATGCTCATTTAGTAATCTAAGTGACGCTTTTCCTGATCTGGTAATACGGCACAGTTTTAGATATACACTAACCAATGTGGCACAGTCACATCTGTGGTCCTATCTCAATGATAAAATACATAGAATTTTTTCTTATAGTTTGATGAGAAGAACAAAATTGTGGCAAGTTCAAACCCATGATGTATTATGCAGAGGTTCCTAACAAAGGGCTGAGGTGATGTATGCCAACACCATAATCCATATTATAGAGCCATTGTTCAATTTGTCACAGTATGGGTCTGTGAAGATGAAGCAGCCATATGCAAGTGGCCTGATCCATCAATGTACGAGTAATTAAAGGAAATCTTTCATCAGGTGATCCTAACATGATAACACAGTCTAAGGCTGGGTTCACACTACGTATATTTCAGTCAGTATTGTGGTCCTCATATTGCAACCAAAACCAGGAGTGGATTAAAAACACAGAAAGGATCTGTTCACACAATGTTGAAATCGAGTGGATGGCCGCCATATAATAGTAAATAACGGCCATTATTTCAATATAACAGCAGTTGTTTTAAAATAACAGCAAATATTTGCCATTATATGGCGGCCATCCACTCAATTTCAACATTGTGTGAACAGATCCTTTCTAAGTTTTCAATCCACTCCTGGTTTTGGTTGCAATATGAGGACCACAATACTGACTGAAATATACGTAGTGTGAACCCAGCCTAATAGGGCAGGGATGCTGTGTGCACCTTTATTATGCCGGTGCCCTGCAGAGTAATCTTTAGGGTCCATTTACACAGAAAGATTATCTGACAGATTAGAAATGGATTTGAAAAGAGGAGAAATCTCAGGCTTTCCTTTATGACCTGTTCTCTGTTTATAGTCTGTTTCTGGCTTTGGCTTCAAATCTTTGGCAGATAATCTGTCAGATAATCTTTCTGTGCAAATTGACCCTTACTCTTATTAATATGAAAGTGAGCAGAAAGACCCATAGTTGTGACATCAAAGGGGTAATGTTTCTCCTTGCACCTATATCCACACTTTGAATTCTGGGAAGCAGGATAAGCAAAGTCTTTATAGCGCTTTCCACAAGGAAAAGTAAAGTAAAACAGTGATAGCCAATCGATGGGCCATTAAAGGGTAATTGTTTGGCATCCAACCACTCAGGACCCTACCAATAGGCATAACACCACTCTATAGTATGCCATGGCCCCTTCACCATTTATCCATGCACAGCGACTCATACATACGTGTGGCTGTGCTAGGTACTGCAACTCAACTCTTTCTCCAGGCCCTTTATTCTGCTTATGTGGAGGTGCTTTACAAGTATCTTATGCCACCTTTGTTTTACAATGACCCTGTAACATGCCAGGGGTCCTTAGAATAGAATGAAACCCTATGGAATTGGTATTCCAAAATACGGATTCTAGCCTTGCTTGCCTATGTCTCCATTCTAAAACATTGTTCAATTTCTTAGTTTTTTTTCTCTGTTTTAGCTTATGATGCACTCAGAAGTGGCAACTGAGAAAGCAGTGACATTCCATGCAGTCCTAGATGGAGAGTGGAGAGTGTGCACTGTGTGTCATTTCTCAGTATAAATGTGATATCCTGATCAGCAGATAGGGTCTTATTTCCACACACAATGACAATCACCTTGAAGGCCAGGCACACTTTCCAGGCTATTAGTTTCTCTCTGGCGTTTAAGATAACAGGATATCGGACTTCTTTGCCTTCGCTGTCCCTTTCTACCTTGCCATCCAATGCAGGAGACTTTCGTGCTTCGGCATGGGCATAGTCTGGCCCCACAGTATAAACCTGCATTAGAGGAAAAGAAAACAGTAAGTGCCAGTCACGGCTTGGATACACAGGGCGATGACATAACAGCTGCCTTCTCGCACCGTCACCTAATCTGTCTGACAAGCCAAGCGGACATTCAGATTGATATAAGAATCATACAGTAAAATTTTGTTGTGCGAGTTCTCAGCTTTGATTCTGTATAAAACAGCAATAGAATACCTTGACGTCGGTGCCATCGGTGGGCATAAACTCCTCATATATATATGCGCCAGTCTTCCTCACGCTGCTTTCAGGGGAATATACGCTGCTACGACTGCCAATCTAGGAAAGAGAAGTAACAGTGATAGAGTTAGTGTTGGTGGAGGGGGTGAAATGCTCATCCACCCAATAAAATACAACTATATAACATGCAAGGAAACATCTGCCACAGTGGGATATGAAGCCTGAGGTTTACACTGCTTGCAAATGAAAGCGCATTGTAAGGCTAAAGGGTTCATTGACGTCTCATGTGCCGTATTTATGAGGGTCTCATCTTATAGGAAATTATCGCAATAAGTTTCCCTTAAAGTGATTTTCTCAAAGTCTGTGTGTGAAATGGAAGCTAAAGCTTATTTTAGTGCAGCAATAAAGACATCAATGTGTAAAATAATTCAGGGAGAACAAATGAGACCGTACCCGGGCAGTACCCATCAACAGTAGTGGGACCGTACCAGAGAAGTACCCATCGACAGTGGTTGGGCCAGAGCAGGGCAGTACCCATCGACAGTGGTGAGACCGTACCCAGGCAGTACCCATCAACCATTCCCATCAACACATTCACATAGCAATTAAGTGCCATTCCGGGGGCCATGGGTGCATGCACATTGCGGAATGGCGACAGGTTATTCGTCGCCATTCCGCAGTGTGCATGTACCCTAAGAAAGTAAAATCATGATTGTAAGAAAAGTTGTGTGTGATGTCAGACAGGCTGGTGCTAGAGGCTGGATTACCTTTCGAAAAAGCCTTTGGCTCCCGCCGCCGGCAGATGTTGGGTAGTAGATGTAAACATTATGATCCTCCGCACTAACAGGCTTCTCTACAAAAGGCTTCTGGAATATTTCCCCATTCACCTCCACGTGATCTTCACCTTCAATTAAGTTACATTCTGGAGAAAAATATAAGTTTCAGGTAGTAATGCAAACATAACCTGAAGAGGAATTGATATACGAAAGACCTTGTTAAAGCAGCACTATCAGCAGGTTCTTCCCAGAGAACCTGCTGATATGCCGCAGTAGCTGTGTCCCTCAGTAGTAAATGGCTATTACTTTCACCTCTCTCCTCCCCCGCATTGTTTCTAAAATCGCTAAATGCTCTTATGCAAATTACTAGCATAAGAGCATTTAGGGCGTTGCTTGGGCCGGAGAGTATCCCCATGCCCCGCCCAGCCCGCCCCCTCCACTATGCATATTTATATATGCATAGTGGGCTCTATACACGCGGCTGCTCAGGGAATCAGTCCCACCGCCGATCCTCCTGGAGGTTCCTCAAGATGTAAGTATAAGTATCTTTTACGTACGTCCAGAGGGACCTACGGGAGGATCGTCAACGGGACCGCTTTCCTACACAGCCGCTGTGTACAGAGCCCACTAAGCAATTATGAATATGCGTAGTGGAGGGGACGGGTGGGGGCGGGACAGGCGCGGCGTGGCGATGCTCTCCGGGCCCAAGCAACGCCCTAAATGCTCTTAAGCAAGTAATTTGCATAAGAGCATTTAGCAATTTTAGAAACAATGCAGGAGAGGAGAGGGGGTGAAACTAATGCCCATATACTACTGAGGGACACAGCTACTGCGGCATATCAGCAGGTTCTCTGAGAAGAACCTGCTAAAGTGCCGCTTTAAATAATGTCTTAACCCTAGAATGCGGATCGGGGGCCTTTTAGGCCCCCATGCTTACTTTTTTGCTATTATCTGCAAAATTACTTTAGTTACAATTTTGAAACTCTAGGTATTCCTCAGTTATGTTGTTGTAGGTAATATCCAGTTGTTTTCTTGATTTATTTTTCTGTAAAAATGCTTTTTTGGTGAAAACCACATCTGTACAGAATGGGGGCCTTTTAGGCCCTTGCTATTTTTATCATGCACTCAGCAGTGTTTGTGTTTTAAAGCGACTCCCCAAACTGTTTGTACCTAGCTGCTTTTAATCCAAGATCTGTCCTGTTGTCTGTTCGGCAGGTGATGCAGTTATTGTCCTAAAAAAATACTTTTAAACCTGCAGTCCCATGCCAAACGGGAGTATCTGTGCCCTAACTTTGCACAACCTCTCCGTCCCTCCTCCCCACCCTCTTCATCATTAGGAATGCTCCAGGCAGATTGCCTCCTATTCCCCACCTGTGGCATGGGCTGGCTCGTTAAGGACCTGTGCAATGTTCAGCATGCAGAAAATGTTTCTGTGGCATTCCTAATGATGAAGAGGGTGGGGGGGTGCAAAGTTAGGGCACAGATACTCCCGTTTGGCACAGGCTTCAATTTTAAAAGTATTGTTTTTAGGACAATAACAGCATCACCTGCCGAACGGACCACAGGACAGATCTTGGATTAAAAGCAGCTATCTGAAGGTACAAGTGGTTTGGGGGGGGGGTCAGATTGTGGGTACAGAGTCGCTTTAAGTTACTTTTCTTTGTAGTCGGGGTTGCTGGTGGAGGGGTCAGGGGATGGATCATGCCATGTGAGGATGTCATATGTCATATGTCGGGAGTGATAAGGCCATGACATCATTGCAGGTCCTTCTGAGGACAGTATACACTGTCAGCTAATTGCTGAAGGACCTGTGATGATATGATATTGAGAGAAAGTCTGACTCATTTTCAGTCTCTTTGTTTCTACAGACAAAACAGACAAATTAGCCCCTATCAGTTATATCTGGAACATATTTATCAAAAATTGCTTCAAACTTTACAACCGTAGTATTAATGTTACAGTAGATGAGCAACTTGTACCTTTCAGAGGACGTTGCAGATTCATACAATACAGGCCCAGTAAACCAGCAAAGTATAAAATAAAAATCTTCCGGATGTGTGACTGCAAATTATTATGGCATAAATGGGCTTATCTACAATGGCAAAGAAGGTGATGCACCAGTACAGAAAGATCTAGGATCTGGGATTATAAAAACGAGAAAACGTTGTATCATTTGTCGAAGAAACTTAGAGGGGAAAACTGAGCGATATTCTTCAGTCTTCTTTGCTTATATACTCACTTGTGTGAGTGACAAATTAAAAAAAAACTAAATGAAGCAAAACTAAACTAAGCAGAGATCTTAATGAATACCTAAATAATATATGAAAATGGAATAAGACTTCATAGGCTTTATAAGCTGAAACCCAAACACATATTCTGGTTACCGCAGCAAGGGCGGTCCCCCAAGTTGTTTCATGGATTCCTACTAGTTACCTAATGGCTGACCCAATGAGCATTATAGGTATTTCTGCACCTGACTGAATGCTTTGGATCACAAATATTCATAGATAACATATATTCCCCAATACACTAAGGCAAACACTACAAACGATGTCCAGTACGGTATTTCAAAAGACAAACAGAGCATGTAATACTGTAGACATAAGAAAAAACACACATCTTTTACAGAGTTAGGCTTGACACTATGTCGTCGTCTTACCTGCTTGCTGCCGACGAAAGTAATAGCGCCGGCAGCGAGCAGGGGACTAGGAGCCAGCGAGCGCTGACAGCTTGTTTGCTCCCTCTCCATCATCCCGTGTAACAGGGGCTTTAGATATCAAAAAAGGAGAAAATTGTAGAGGGCACTCACCATTAAAAACTTATATAAACTTTCTTCAAGTATGCATTTAATTAAAGTTTTAAGTTCATATAGCATATGGGGTGCTCACTTCTACTGAAAATATAGTATATCATGGTAGACATCAGAAAAGGAGAAAATGTAGAGGGCACTAACCATTAAAAACCTTATTCTTTATTCATTTTCTTCCTAAAAACACCATAGCAGGACGAGCATGAGAGAGAAAACCAGATCTTTTTAATCAGTGCAGCAGATGATCTGGTGTCCTCACTTAAGCTCGTCCTGCTATGGTGTTTTTAAGAAGAAAATTAATAAAGAATAAGTTTTTAATGGTGAGTGCCCTTTACATTTTTCTCCTTTTTTGATGTCTACCATGATATAGTACATTTTCAGTAGAAGTGAGCACTCCATACTCTATATGAACTCATACCCTCAATTAAATGCATACTTGAAGAAAGTTTATGTATGTTTCAGTAGTGCCTGTGGTCGTTTCTCCTCTACACATTCAAGGGGCTTTAGATATGATCTCTTTACAGGCAGTAGAATTCTGTTTTCTCCACAGTGAGTTTTAGAAAGCAGGAGTAGTAGGAGCATAGGGCTAATAAAAATTCTGAGATTCTGGAGACGTAACAACCCAAAGGGGTAAGTTTGAGAGTTCTTGGATCATAAGAGGTACTACAAACCATGGGTCAAAAGTATAATTGAAAAGAGTAGGGGTCCCAGGACAGAGTCTTAAGGGACAGCGAGACGAGGGACTAAATGCATGTAAGGTGAAGGAGGATCAGGAAAGGGCTAAGTAAGTCTGTGATCCCAAGAAATTAGAGTCTGTAACAGGTGACAGTGTTGAAGGCATAGGACAGGCCAAAGATGAGAGAATGAGACAAATGAGACAAATGTTTGTATGCCTCATTTATACGGACATTACAATCATCTGATGACAGCCCGTCTCTGTGTAAACAGACTTTACATACCAATTATTTTACATTTATTGTAGCCAGGAATAACCCATCACTATCCCAGGGGGAGATATTCTGCTCTATAACACAACATGGACAGCAATCAAGTCAGCTTTTTCTGGTCTTATCATCCTCACTTCTAATCTTATGACCAGTCTCAATGGTTGGAAACAAGCGATGACAGATCTCTACCGCTTTAAAGAGTCACACGAAAGCGTAAAATGACCTTAATGTCCCCGCCAACATATTGTGATGATTGCAATGGCTGTTAATACCTAGTAAAGAATGTGAAACAGCTGACACCCTAGTCATATGATATGAAGACAGGGCACTTGTCTGAATTATTCTACAGCTAGCTCAAGACGGATGAGAGGAGTTGTGGCATATAAATGAGGATAAAAAAAAATTAAATTATAATATAATCTGACCATCTGGCCATACACTTTATCTGTACGTGCCTTTTTACAATACCCTTCTTTACCTTTACCCTTGGTTTGTCCTGTCTCCAGAGGTGATGTATACTATCTTAATATCAGGATCTTTCAGGGATCTTTTTTTAAGTTTTTTAACTAATACATTTACATATATTGATAAATAAAGATATTTTACTACCTCTATAGTCTTCATTAGCCCAAATTCCTGCCCAGTGTACATCCTGTAACAGACTTTCTGTTCCTTTGTACACCTAGCCAGGAATTCGGCCTATTCTCTCTACTTTCTCAGTATACTTCCTTAAAGAGGACCTGTCACCCCCGGTGCCGGGGTGACAGGCTCCCGACCCCCCGTTAGAGCCCCCTATACTCACGTGATCCCGCCGGGTCCCGCTTCCTGAGCCGGTCGGGTCACGGAGATATCAGCGCCCGAAGCCCAGCGCGCGCGCTGACAGGAGAGTCATCCCTATTTTATCACTACAATTAAGGGGCTGCAACATCCCAGCTTCATCGCTTACACAGGAACAACCTCCCTGAGCTCAGTGATTGTTGTGTTTTGTTGGTCTACTTTTCATTGCCAACATTCGCCAGAACCCTGATCCACACTGACGAGGGGCAAATACCCCGAAACAGCTGTCTGTGAATGGATGCCTGGCTTCGCTTAACCCTTGTCATGTCGCAATACTCGTCACAGAGTTAGACTTTTCCGGAAAAGAAGTCACCCTGGTATTTCCCCATTTGTTTCCCAATACTCGCAACAGAGTAGGACTTAGGGGGCTACGTATCAGGGTGGATTGGTGATCTTCCCACTGGGAGGCAGCCCTTGGCAACAGGTTTTCATCCCTTGAGGGATATCTGGCTATTCCAGTGTTTTGAGACTAGCAACTGAGGCTCCACAGACCCCTTTTTTGCATATTTAAATTTATTGGGAGCAATGTATCAGTGGAGACTCTGAGTGAGTACTCCATTGGATTTTTTTCACTGATCTCCCTGAGCTCAGTGATTGCTGTGTTCTGTTGGTACACAGGAACAATGATCATATAGACAGCTGTGTCTGGTATTGCTGCCGTCTCATCCAAGGCATGGCCATACTTGTATGTGGGACACTGCCTGTGGAAATAAAGGGCTGTGCCTTTCCATTATGCAGATCATCCAGGAGTGCCAATACAGGAATATATTGGGTAGCCACTGGATGATGGGAATTGGGTGGTGTGTGCTATCAGTATCCCAGAATAGGTGCTTACATCCCCAAGTCATAAAGGTGTGATGGGTCCTCACAAGCAACACAGGAATGTTTATGTATTGGAATAGTAACTAGTAATAGACTCTCAGCGATTGACTTTATGAAGTAGTTTACATTACAGTGTACACAGGCATTCATTACTCAGCAACCCTGCAGTGAAAGAATGCAGAAAAACCTTAACATCAAGCTCGACGGGGAGAAAAACAAAAAGCAACCTGCAGGCGAGGAATAGCAGCACTAATGTGTTACTTGTTAACTGGTTATAAAATATTACACAAAGAAATGGTTCTAAATATATACTAAAATCTATATATCATTCATGCACATACTCATCTTCTGAACGGGAGTATAAGGGGTTATCCAAAAACTGACTACCTATTCACGAAAAGAAGGAGGAGGGGCACCGCTCTAGTATGTTGTACTGCACAGACTCAGTCTGCTAAAACTACAGGGCATATATGTACAGATGACCAGGTAACAAGAAACCGATATCATGGTGCAATTACATACATAACCTGAAGGTATACTATTCCTGGGGAGGGCCCAAAGGTGCAGCAGTCGCACACGTTGACAGGACATGTTCAGGAAATAGACCAGATGCTTTCACTAGCAGATTACATAAGGGCCATTAAACTCCATACATTGACATACCTTTTTGAAAAACGTAAAGTGAATAGGCTAACAGCTTAGGTTAGGTCCACACTAAGTTTTTGCAATCTGTTTTTCTCATTTGTTTTTGCAAAAAAAAGGGATGCAAAACGGAAGGAAAAAACAGATGTATTTGTGTGCATCTGTTTTTTATTGACTTCCATTATAAAAAAACGGATCAAAACGCATCCGTTTTTTTTAACGTACACAAAAATGTAGCTGACCTTACTATTGTGTACGTAAAAAAAAAAAAAAACGGATGCGTTTTGATCCGTTTTTTTTTTTTATAATGGAAGTCAATAGAAAAACATGAAAACAGATGCACACATATGCATAGTGTCGACCCAGCATTAGCGGAGCTAGAGGGAGAGCAATGTGTACGTGGTGTCCTAACGCTTCCCAATGGCAGATGTTTGAGGATAGAAGGATCAGTATGTGGAATCTGGGTAAAAACAAAAAAAAGTCTTCTACCTATGGCTGGGGAGCTGGTGGATAAAAACAATGACGTCCATTTACCTTCCGACTCCAGCGCTAAGGCAGAGATCCAGCTGCTCTAGTCCTGCCTCTGCCACTGACAGGCCAAGTGGGCCTGAAATGTCACGTCTAAAGCCAAGTCTCAGACTAGGAATCGTGCAGGGGACCAGCTGGACGTCAGCCTCAGCGTTTGAGCCGGGAAGGTAAGTGGACATCATTGTTTTTATCCCCCCTCTCCCTGGCTATAGCTAAATAAACCACTGACAGAGACATAAGGCTGCAATCTATACCCCTCTCCATACAGAGAACAAACACATGCACACTAAGCCACACATATGTACTCGGAATGTCAGAAGGGATAGCTGCCCACTGAATGAGCAATAATTCGACAGCTGTCTATAGGGTACGGCCATTTAAAAGTTTAGCTGTCATTTCAAAAGAATTTTAAAAACCTGCATGGTTTTTAGATTAAAGGACAATTCCGTTTTTCCCAGTAATTGAAACACATTAGAAAGTTATATAACTTTGTAATATGCTTCAATCTGCCCTATCTGCCCCCCTTCCCTGGCTTTTCCCCCCCTCAATCCCCCACCAGGAAGTGAAGTAAACTCATTCTTACCTAATGACTGTTAAGGCTGCTCTGTGGAAGCCATTTCGTCACAATGACATCATCAAGAGGGAGGCGGGTCTAAGCCCTGTTAAACCAGCCTTCCTTTGTCAGATGACTCAGATTGCTCAGCTCTGATTGGCTGAGCATGTTGTAAGCCATTTAACATTTCAGTTAGACATCACAGGAGACAAAGTGCATCATGGGAAAGCCCAAGCCAGGAAGTGAAGAGAAAATGAAGACACCAACTGGAGCCTAGTTCAGTTTTTTTTTTTTTTTTTATCAGCGCCAGAGTTGACCTTGAACTCTTTAGAGTGGTGATAAGTGGTTACAGAACTGAACTGCTGAGATGATAAAATGAAAGAAGCCTTGATTTCCCTTTTAGGGGCAATGTGGATGTTGTGGAAGATGGAGACAACCACACATATTTCAGGTACATAACCCAGAATTTCTCTCTTGCACATAGCAATAACTAAACCCAACCCCATCTCCTGTGTGCTTTCATAGTTTCTCTGTTACTAGAAATGGACTGAGCTCAATAGGCAGTGGGCAACTGACTGTAGAGAAGTAAGACTCCCAGTGACCAATACATAAGAACTTTTTCTGGAGGGTAAGGAGTAGTTTTTTGTAAGTCAAGTAATTTGAAACTATGTTAGGAATCCTCTATGCTATAAAATGAAGGGAAGTTGATTGAAACAACAATGACCATTTAAGTCTCCTCTACATCAGATTACTGTACAGAGACAGATGTGAAGATTACAGTCCTCAGAATACACCACTGCTAGCTGTATACACAAGGAATGCTATAAAACGGTTATGGCAGTTTCGGGATACAATACAAGATGTACCGCAGATAGAAAAAAAAATCTAAGTATTTACAAACATGGTCAGCTATTTGTGTAGATTAACCCCTTAAGCACACAGGAGGGTGTAAATGTACGCCCTGGCGCCACTAGGGGTGTTCAGATGGGGGGCGCGCGGCAACCCCACTCTGAACCTCTGCAATCCCAGGTGCTATCTGCAGCCCTGGACCGCAGCAATTAGTGGGCATGTTCCACTAAAGGCTATTTAAAAGGCTATTTTCTCCCATACCTGGTGATCTAGTGGAGGGATCGCCCCCTCTGCGACACAATTGCGGAGGAGCGGTCCCCGTATCTATGCCGTAATGGCGCTGATCCCGGCTCGGCAATCTATTGCTTTTGGCTGCAGCAGCCAAGAACAATCGATCACTGATCTATGCAGTATATCTATACTGCATAGATCTCAATGAGAGATCAGAGAAGTAATACTAGAAGACCCCCAGGGGGACTTGTAGTGTGTAAAAATAAACATAAAAGATAAAAACTCCCCTAATAAAAGTTGGAATCACTCACCTTTCCCCATTTTATAAATAAAAATAAACAAACATATTTGGTATTGCCGCATGCGTAATTGCCCAAACTATTCATTTATTTCATTCCTGATCTTGCACGGTAAATGGCGTAAGCACATAAAAATTCTGAAGTGCATTTTTGGCCGCATCAAATCCCGAAAAATTGTAATAAAAAGTGATTAAAAAGTTGCATATACACAATCAAGGTACCAATAGAAAGTACAGATTATGGCGCAAAAAAATGACACCTCACACAGCCCCATAGACCAAAGGATAAAAGCGCTATAAGCATGGTAATAGAGCAATTTTAAAGAACATTTTTTAAAAAGGTTTTAATTTTTTAAAAGTCAAACAAAATAAAAGTGACAAGTTACATAGTAGTAATGGTACTAATCGTAGTAACTTGAGGAAAACGTATAACATGTCAGTTTTACCATAGGGCAAAAAGCGTAAATACAAAACGTCTCCAAATAAAAAAATTGTGTTTTATTTTCAATTTCACCACACATTTAATTTTTTTCTGGTTTAGCAGCGTACTTGATGCACAAATTAAGCCTGTCATTGCAAAGTACAACTAGTGAAGCAAAAAATAAAGGGCTCATCTGGTTCTCTAGGTGAAAATTTTAAGCACAAGGAAGAAAAAAGGAAAGTGCAAAAAAATGGAAATTTGCTCTGTCCTTAAGGGGTTAAGTACCGTAGATTACTTCTACATGAAAACTGTGTTCAAAGGTGAACACATACACGTAGCTTGGCTATAGGCACCTTATTCTATGCAGAAGTAAAGCTGGTGCATTTAGGACAACTGCTTTGTGATCTACAGAATCATTTTACATCTGGATAAAATTCTGAGAATATCTGTGGTAATAAAAGGAACATGGCAATAAAATACAATGTAGAGATGACCATGCCAAGCTCAGGACTGCCTCACTGTTACCCAGTTTATTCCATTAGGAGTGATCCATTTGGCTTGAACTACTTAAGCAGAAGTATAAAAAGATTTTCTTGTACATGATGTATCTGAGCCATGCAGATAAGGCTGACAGGATATGATTTACCATTATTGCTTCTGGCTCTGAGACATTCTGCACATTAACTCATGATAAGCACAAAAGTTTCTTGTCAAGTATCCAACCCAGCTACTACTGCAAGGTCCTGGCAGAAGATGTCTCTGCATTATACAGAGATTGTGTCCACCTCCACAAGGCCACCTTAAAGTGTGCCTGTCTTTAGAACTTTCTAAATTAACAGTAGATGTGAAATAAAGCAAGTTTGCAACATACATTTATTATTTTTTTTGTTATCATGCTGAAAAAACAGACTAAACATAGGAATTTCGGCCAGTACAGAGAGTCACGGGTCAATGTGTCCATTAGTCACATGACTGCCTTCTCTCTGTGAGCGTTCACATGGCCTGGGATACACAGGACTTTCTGTTTTCTGACTCAGAGAAGAGAGAAAAAAAAAAAAGTCAGAACACAGGAAGTGCCGTGTTTTCCATGATAACTAAAAAAAATTCCAAACTTTCTTTATATCACATATACTGTTGATTTAGATTTTAAGGGTGCCTTAACATGTACCGGATCCGCAGCAGACTTCACATGCACTGATCAGCTGAGCAGGACCGATTGGAGCCAGGAGCCTCACATGCAGCCACGTCACCGAGCAGGTAATGTATGCTCTCGGCTGCGGAGCTGTGGGCGGCGGGGGTTAACTCACATACTCACAGCGGGATGTCAATCCCGCTGTGAGTATGTGCTCTCATAGGGATAAACGGCATTGGATCGACAGCGGATTTTGCTGCGAATCCGCAGTGTGAAATCCACTGCGGATCTGGTACGTGTGAGGGCGACCTAAAAGTTCTAACGACAGGGAAAACTTTAACCCTTAGACTACCCAGGGCGTATAGTTACACCATGGAAGTCTGTGCCCAGACGACCTAGGGCGTAACTATACGTCCTGGGTGTTTCTCCGGCTATGAAGCACGCTCCGGAGCGGAGCGCGCTTCATAGCAGCCGGGATCTCACCGGTAATGACACGCTGCAGCGATTGCGCTGCCACATGCCATTAACTCCTTAATCGCTGCGATCGCGGCGTTTAAGTGTAAGTGACAGGGGGAGTCCCCTGTCACGTACCGATCGGGACCCCCGCAGTGTGACTGCGGGGGTCCCGATCAGTAAAACGGACCGCCGGAGGTCTCTCACCTGCCTCTGTGCGGTCCGATCGGCGATCTGCTGCACTGAGCCTGCACAGGCAGGCTCAATGAGCAGATCGCCGATAACACTGATCAATGCTATGCCTATGGCATAGCAATGATCAGTGTAAAAATCAAAGTACTGTATGTACAAGTCCCCCAAAGGGACATCAAATGTGTAAAAAAAAAAAGAAGTTAAAAACACTATTACACTACCCCAAAACCCCTCCCCCAATAAAAGTCTAAATCACCCCCCTTTCCCATTATATAAATAAAACATATAAAAATAAATAAACAAATAAACATATAATATACCATATGCATAATTGTCCGATCTATTAAAATATAACAAGCGTCATTGCGAACGGTAAACGGCGTAGACGAAAAGAGGGGAAAAAGTGCGCGGATTACCGATTTTATGTTACATTATATATAAAAAAAAAAAATAATAAAAAGTGATCAAAACGTCCGATCTTCACAAATATGGTATTAATAAAAACTAGAGATCATGGCGGAAAAAATGACACCCCATACAGCCCCATAGGTGAAAAAATAAAACTGTTATAAGCATCACAATAGGGCTATTTTATTTATAATTGCCAAAAAAAATATATAAAAATTAAAAAAATATATATAACAGAGAATCTGTGTAAACCTGCATATGGTTGTGTTCGGGCTGACCTATAGAGTAATGGTATCTTGTCGCTGTTACCATATAGTGCATAACGTAGACACAGGAACCCCCCAAACGTTACCATATTGCATTCTTTTTTACGATTTCACCAATTTATATCTCCATAAATATTAATTTTGGAATTCCGTCATACATGTTATGGTAAAATGGAAGACGCCATTACAAAGTACAACTATTCCTGTAAAAAACAAGCACTTACATGGGTTGTAGATAGAAAACTGAAAGTGCTAGAGCTCTTAGAAGGGGAGGAGGGAAAAACGAAAACACTAAGATCAAAATTTGCGCGGTCCACTGGGTCATTTTGGGCCTGGTCCTCAAAGGGTTAAAGTGTCACTGTCGTGAAATTTTTTTAGTTTTTTTGCAGAAATCAATAGTACATGCGATTTTAAGGAACTTTGTAATTAGGTTTATTAGCTGAAAAATGAATTTTTATCATGAAAAAGCAGTTTGAAGCTCTCCCCCCAGTCTTCATTGTTCTCCTATGGAGAGAGCTACATAAAAAACCAAAACAGGACAACAAAGAGTTAAAGGAGAAGTCCGGCCAAAATTAATTTTTGATATGTTGTTACTTATGAAAAGTTATACAAATTTCTAATGTACATTAATTATGGGAAATGCACATATACTGCTATTTCCCTTAATTTAGTAGATCAGGAAGTGTTAGAAATATCTCTGAAGAAGTGACGTCACGACCCAGGGTGTAATTCCTATGGAGTGTCCAGCAGGGGGCGCTCTCTATATAGAAGTCTATGGGACTTTATTGTTTCTATGGGTTTCTATGTAATGTAATGTAATGTAGTGTACAGTGCTTTATTGAATGAATACATCTATGGAATACTTTGGGGAGCAAGTGTCCTTGCTCCCCAAAGTATTGCATAAATGTATTCATTCAATACACAGTAAGCCCGCCGATCCGCCGAATTTCCGCCGCATTCCCGCCGATCCGCCACACGCTGATCCGCCGCATTCCCGCCGATCCGGACCATATACATTGAACTACAGCTCCCATCATCTGCTTCTGGTATGAACAGGTGATGGGAGCTGTAGTTGGGTAATGGATATGACATGCCGCCGGGCGCAGGGGGGAGCCGCTCAGTACACAGGAGCGCTCCCCCCTCCTCCTTCCGTGATAACTTCCGCCTATACCAATGCTGAGTCCCTGCCTGGCCGCCGCTCTCCGCTCTCCCCCCCATACATACCGGCTCCCGATGCATCCTGGTGTCCGCGCTGATGCCGGGAGCCGGTATATGTGAGCGGAGAGCGGCGGCCAGGCAGGGAGTCAGCAGTGCTATAGGCGGAAGTTATCACGGAAGGAGGAGGGGGGAGCGCTCCTGTGTACTGAGCGGCTCCCCCCTGCGCCCGGCGGCATGTCATATCCCTTACCCAACTACAGCTCCCATCACCTGTTCATACTAGAAGCAGATGATGGGAGCTGTAGTTCAATGTATATGGTCCGGATCGGCGGGAATGCGGCGGATCAGCGTGTGGCGGATCGGCGGGAATGCGGCGGAAATTCGGCGGATCGGCGGGCTTACTGTGTATTGAATGAATACATTTATGCAATACTTTGGGGAGCAAGGACACTTGCTCCCCAAAGTATTCCATAGATGTATTCATTCAATAAAGCACTGTACACTACATTACATTACATTACATAGAAACCCATAGAAACAATAAAGTCCCATAGACTTCTATATAGAGAGCGCCCCCTGCTGGACACTCCATAGGAATTACACCCTGGGTCGTGACGTCACTTCTTCAGAGATATTTCTAACACTTCCTGATCTACTAAATTAAGGGAAATAGCAGTATATGTGCATTTCCCATAATTAATGTACATTAGAAATTTGTATAACTTTTCATAAGTAACAACATATCAAAAATTAATTTTGGCCGGACTTCTCCTTTAATCTACAAATACAACACCCTTTATCCCCTCTGACAGTCACCACTGACCTCTCTGAGCTCTGATTACAGCTGTCACCCAGCTCTGTGCCTGTAATCCTCTGGTATCAGCTTTCTGCTATCGGCTAACTTTAATTTCCCTGTGTATTGTCTCTGTATAGAAAATAATTATATAGGAGAAAGACTCTTATCTTATCCCAATATACCAGTTAAACCAGTATGAAATACCACTGTCTAAAGGGAAAAGTTGCCCTTACTTGAGATGTCAAGTAAAAAAATAACCATTCTAATAATTAAGAAAGAAAGGGGCGCTTCTAGGTGTAATATTATAACTAGAGATGAGCGAACCGGGTTCGAGTCGTTCCGAACCTGAACGTTTGGTATTTGATTAGCTGGGGCTGCTGAACTTGGATAAAGCTCTAAGGTTGTCTGGAAAACATGGATACAGCCAATGACTATATCCATGTTTTCCACACAGCCTTAGGGCTTTATCCAAGTACAGCAGCCACCGCTAATCAAATGCCGAACGTTCGGGTTCGGATCGACTCGAGCATGCTCCAGGTTCGCTCATCTCTAGTTATAACACAGCGCTGGTTCAGGTGTGGATGTCGCAACTCACCTGATGGAGTTGTGCAACAATATAGGCACAACTCTATGTAGCGCATGAAATCCAAAGAATCACCACAGCTCTTCCGGGGGCACCATTCCAAGGACGTGGTATATATCACAGTGTGAATAAAGCCGGGTATATGACCAGGCAAGCCAATAGATTCCCCTTCAATAGGTCAAGCGCAGGTGGATATAAGGTGACATACGGTGTACACAATGTTGTGTACACCGTATGTCACCTTATATCCACCTGCACGTGACCTATTGAAGGGGAATCTATTGGCTTGCCTGGTCATACACCCAGCTTTATCACACTTTCTATTTATTGGTATGTCCAGCCAATAAAAGAACATTTTTTCATGCAAAATGGCTGATTTTGTTTCACCATGAAAATATTTTTTTTTATCATGGAAATATGGCCTTATAGCAAATAAGGGCTACAAGAAATGTAAAAATTCGGGGACATTACCAATTTTAGAAGTTTCACACTGTAGGGTATTAGTGAAAATGTGTGTCAGGTATGATCACAACCCCCTACACTATGCTTAGACCTAGAGAAACTATCATACTTATTCTGCACCGAGTGGGTAGGAGCTATTTTACAGGAATAAAAAGTAAAATAATAGTACAAAAAAAAAAGTAATCCCAATACTGCCAAGATTCCTAAATTTGGTTTCACTTGCCATCCAAATATGGTCCATGAATGTAGCCAAGAGAGCTTCCAGCCAAATGCTGGTTGGGGTGACTGCCATTTCCTCACAAGTATGAAAGCCATGTGTTCTGAATGGGGATAAGAGGAGTACGCTGCTGTCAGGAGAGAATCAGAAGGCCACCATTTACATTAGAGGGTTGGCAGGTTAAGCCAACTTAAGAGTATAACATAAGTGGGAGCCTAGATCTGTGCATCTTTCCTCCCGGTCTCTTCCCCCTCCTTCCTGCATTCCTACAATTTCTTGACCTTTGCTTTCAGTAAAGAACTGCGGTTTATTTCCTCTGACAGACATTTTATAATTGGACTCCGGATGCCAAGTGGATTTGCAAGCACATCTAAAGCATGTTTCTAATGTTTCATAATCTTAATGGACTAAAAGAAATTACTATGGCAGTATAGGTCTATGGTCGCTCCCTCTCTTCCCCTACCCCCCAAAGCTGTCTTTGTTTTGTATGTTAAATAAAAAGGTACGAAATAGAATGTGGCAACCCTCGCATCTGTAATTTAATTTTTCTTTAACTTTTTTTTTTTTGATTTGTTTCCTGAAAGCAAAATGAAGCAACTTTCTAATTAGTCTTCATTAAAAACTTCCTACCATTTGGCTGCTACTTTTAGTGATGAAGATAACAGCAGGAATGGTAAGGGAGTTACACACCAGCTCAGATTGTGTTCAGGGGTGAAAAACGCCTGGATGGCAGCTCACACAGAATGTAGATAGAGAGGATAGAGGGGAAAAACTACATATTATTATAGGGAGCACATTGTATGCGCAAGAGTAAGCAATGTCTAATAAACACCTGTGGAGGATTTCTTTTTCATTGAAAAATTTTCAATTGTATCCATAAACGTTAAAGGGAACCTGTCACCCCCCGTGCCGAGACGGAGCCCGGCCGACCCCCCGATGCAGACACATATACTTACCATTTCCGAGAAGTCCCGGGCCTGGAGCCTTACCCGCCGCCGAGATATCCCAGTCCGAAGCCGCGCGCGCTCACCAGGGATGGGCCCGACGCCAATAGAGAATAACGGCTCTAGTCATTCTCTCTGGACGTCGGACTCATCTCTGGTGAGCGGCCGGGCTCTTTCTTTAGGATGATCTAATACTACTCCGAGCCTCTGGAATATATTTCAATAGCAGGCACTAGTTCAGCATGTATCTATTAGGTTATCTATACAGATAACCTAATGTAAAGACTACAAATTTACCCCCAATTCAGTTTGGACACTGGTTTAATCTGTGGCCAGCAGGATTCCTCTACAGCATCATTGAGAGCCCTGTGGTGGTAGAGGTGGCTAGAAGATTAGTGGAAGTGTCTTAAGGCTGCATTCAATCCACCACATAAGAGCGGAAATCCACCTCTACAACTGTAGAGTTGGCACTTGGATTTAGGCTATGTTCACACTACGTAAAAGTAGTGTGCCATCGGCAACAACGGCTGTACTTAATGCAGTGTGGAACCATGCCTCTTGTTCTATGGGATCCCGGCCGGAGCATATACACATCGTATACGCTCCGGCTGGGATCCCATGCCGGGCTGCAAAGAACTGAATTGGGGCCATAGGAAACCCTGTCAGTTCACACAATGAAGTGAGCGGCTCCGCTTTATTGTGCACTATGGGGAGTTCTGATGCGGGCGTGCGCTGATGCACCTGCATAAGAAAAATGCGGCCATAAAGATCATCCGGCCGGTACTGCAGTACCGGCCGGGATGATTTTGGCATAGACCGGCGGTTCCGTGATCCGGCTGGGTCACGGAACGGCCGGTCCGATGTGACGTGTGAACATAGCCTTATGATGTAAATAAAGGGGTTATTTTCCGAATTAAAAAAAAACAAAAAAAAACCCCTCATCCACCAAATACATAGTATAGTGGTACACCACATTTTTACAAGGGGGGGAAAAAAAACTGTCTTCCAGAAAGAAAGATCATCATATTGTTACATACCGTCAGGCTGGTTTGGATCACGATTAAGGACGGCGTATCGAGGAAGCAGAATACCTTCATCTTTAAGGATCCTATAAACCTCCCGCCTGAGAGCAGAATAAACACATCAAGCTAAATTACATTTGTCACATTTAGATAACTGTGTGTTTTGTCTGTTGTTTTTCCACTTAAATTTCCCATCAGAAAATCACTTGTTCTATTCCTCAGCAGTTCTGGAGCATGAACATTGTCTTAATGTCTCTAACACATGGCAGAGAGCTGGCTTCATGATCATAAAAAGGTTGCAAAATGACTACTTGGAGGCGTGCATCTAATGTGTGTAAGGCTAGGTTCACACTTCAGTCTGGTTTTTTCTATCTATTTTATGCACCAAAAAAATACAAACAAAAAAAAAAAAACGGATGCATTTGTCTGCATTCATTTAGATCTGTTTTTCATTGACTTCCCCATTATAAAAACACATCAGTTTTTTTACAGTTTACAAAAACGTGCTCGACCACGTTTTTGTGAAAGCTAAAATCTATTTTAATCTGTTTTTTGATTTTTTTTTTTTGTTATAGAAATCAATGGAAAAACGGATGTACACAAATGCATCAGTTTTTTCATCTGTCTTTTCCATTAAAAGGATCCGTTAAATGGACAGCAAAAGCACAGTGTGAACCCAGCCTAAGACAATAGCAAAATATCACTGAGGTCACCGAGTATGCTCATTAAGGTTTCAAATTCATCTCAAGGAGACAGGTCTTTTCTTTTATCGTGTAGAAAATAAGTCATTTTCTAATGACGCACTGCCTTTAAAGGAGACGTCTCAACAATGTCCCTGCAGCCCTTGTTAAACGATAATCGGGCCGTGTAATAGGCCCAGTAAACGAGCGCCGATCTAGCAAATCGGCGCTCGTTTACAGTTATTATTGGGCCTGTGTAATAACATCGGCCCGTGTAATAACATCCTAAGCCTGGCTATGTTCTTTTAATCACCTGTTAGTAGGAGTATGCAGCAGGCACATAGGCAGGGAATAAGAGTGAATGAGACCTATGATGATGTGGGCTTATTTCTACCTCTGTTTAGCTGCTGACAGGTCTGTTTTAAAAATTCCTCACCTGTCTTGTATTTGATATTGTAAATTCAAGTCATTGATAACAAATGGATTCCTGAGCTTCGCATAAGCAACTGCTTTATCCAGCGGAAATCCTAAAAGAATGGATGAAAAGCATATATTAATATTTGCACTGTAAGCAGCGAGCTGGAAAAGTTACAAAACAAAAAGAACCCACAATAGGTGGATTAAGAGCATCAAATATTCTGCTATTACTTGAGAGCATTATATACACATTACAGCGGACATCATGCTGACCAACTTAAGCCATTTGTAATGTAATATCCTTGGAAGAAATAAACCATACGTTCTACAAGCCTGAGAAATATCAATAGGATTAGAGCAGAAAATCAATACTGGAGTCAGATGAAAGACATACTACGACTTGAAAGTTGTTCATACCAATACACAGTGCACATTTACCTTCTGTTCTTAACTCTAGATCATATATATGTATCAGGACAGGAAGGTAATCGCTAGTAAACTAGTGTTTCCCAACCTATAGTTTTGTAATGGATGGAGAACCACAACTACCAGCGGGCAGGCTGTCAGGGCATGCTTGGAGTTGTAATTTTGCAACAAGCAAAGCAAATGTTGTTTTTCCATGTTGGGTTGACAGCATACTGACTATAGGCCTGGTCTCCTTGGCCAATGTGGAAGGTCTCAATCAACCATTAACAATACAGAATTTGCTGGTAAATCTACCAAAGATAGGGAATTCTAAATAAATGGTCATTTCTGTGGCACGCAATGTCAAATGTACACATGACCATGGGGATTTAAGAAGCATCACCAGAACCTTGGAAGGTATCTCATCTGGTTATATATGGAAGTGAAAGCAATGCCCAAGCACAATCTTTTATTGCTATGTAACACGACCTACCTTGAGCCGGCAGTAAGGGCCTTTTACATGGGCTGATTATTGGTCAGGAGCCTTGCTAGAAACCATCCTTAGGTGGATAATCGGCTTGTGTAAAAGTCACAGTGATCAGCTGAGAAGAGGGAGAACACCCCATCCTCAGCTGATCAGGTCTTTGCAGCAAGCCTCAAAATTTATCATTATTGGCTGCACATCTTCCTGTGTATACAGGGTTGTGTGCGGCTGATAGCAATAAAGGAAACAAACAGCACAAACATTCATATATCTGTGCTGTCAGTTTCCAGATCACAAGCAGCAGTGTATACCTACATCAGTGTTAGGCTGGGTTCACACTACGTTATTGCAATCCATTTTTTCAACGGATGAAAAAGTGATGGAAAAAACAAAAGCAACTGTGTGCATCCGTTTGATCCTTTTTTCCATTGGCTTCCATTATAAAAGAAAAAAAAAAAAAAAGATTTTTTTTAGCGTACACAAAAACGTGGTCAACTTACTTCATTTTTGTGTCCGTTAAAAAAACCTGATTTTTTTATAATAGAAGGTTTTTTTCATCAGTTTTTTGCAAAAAAATAACGGATTGCAAAAACGTAGTGTGAACCCAGCTTTACTTGTGTTGGGACAACCAGATCTCCAGTCCTCCAGGCACTGCTGTAACTTCAGGCCACCGTCTCTCCCAGATTGATTGACAGCCAGTGGAGGCAGAACCTGAAGATACAGCCAAAAGGACTGGAGATCCAGATGCCAAATCACAAGCAGCGTGGATGGTAAATATGCACTGCTTGTGACCTGGAAACTGACAACACAGATTGATATATCCGTGCAGTCAGTTTCCATTGCTGCACGAACGATCAAACCCTTTAACAAAAAGGACAGAAAAGAGCATCTCAAAAACCTAGTGAGAACACAGCCTTATCCTTTTAAGACCTGACAAAAGCAATTGCCTGGTTAAAGGGAAGCTATCAGCATGTTAGAAGCATCTAACCTGGTGATGTCTCCCTAAAGACCATTTTCAGGAACTAGGTTAGATGCTTCTAACCTGCTGATAGTTTCCTTTACATAGTCATGTTGTATAGTACATTGTTCCCTGTTATTTCTGTGTATTAACATGACAAAGGCTTTGCTCGCAGATATATAAGATATATAAGAAATCTTACCTATGTTGATAAAAACTTTAATACAAACATGCTTAAACTGATTCTCTAACCAAAAGAAAGTTATTACGATCAGACCCTGGGACTTAGTCACTAAGTGGGCAGGGAACCTGGCATGGAGCCTTATAATAACTGCAGGCATTTATCTGTGCTGGGCCGAGCGCCTGCCAACCCACAGTCACCATTAATATGGAAATTGCTGCTATTCCTATCGGCTCCATTTATTTTCAGGGTCTGTGTAACCACTTTACCTTTGGAGTGGAAGGAAATGAGGCAGTCGCACAGAGGCCAGTTCTCTACAGATTCATTCAGGATGACGTCTTCTTCGAAAATAACCACAGTGATGTACTTGAACAACGACAGACGCTCCAAGATTTCTTTCATAGGTTTTGACTTGGACTTCTTGGCCATGGCGCAGATTCCCACCACAATCTGCCTTTCTGGCGGCTGCAATACAAATAAGGCAACATAAACAGGTCGATCAACGTGTGAGATCATAAAATAATAGGTCATAAATTTCTGAATGGAGGCTTTATTCACTTTGTGGGAAAATCAAGACAGGGCAATGTGCTGCAGAGCAGCTGTAAAATCTGCCACGTCTTAATTTATGCTATGAAGGTCTCATTCAGACTGATGCAAAATACTAACCGATATATGTAAGCCAAAGCTGTAGAAGGGCAAATTATAATATTTCTGTCAAACATTTTTCTCAGTCAGAGTCTGAGTATTCAGACCCGACTGATCAGTAGAATGAGCAGGGAGACTACTATACTATCGGGCACTCCTCTCCCCAGTCTGTATCTGTGACCTAGACAGACCCCAGACTAAAGGCCCTATTCCACGGAACGATTATCAGCCGTATCCAGCTGATCGTTGCAGTCGTTCAACCATGTTGAAAAACAAACAACTGTGATAGCAGCAATCTGCTGCTGTTGCCCCGCGGAATAGGAGCAGCGGCAGCAGACCGCCACTATCCTCTATGGGCTCCCGCACTCATTCGCTCGCTGCCGCCGGGTGTAGTGGCACCGTTTGCTTCTCACAGTCGGCCTGTGGAATAAGGCCTTTACATTGAAAGGTCATTTAGGTCATGTGACACAAAGCCGAGGGTGAAAGCAGTGAGCGGGCTTCTCCTGGCTTGTTCTTCTGATCAGTCCTGATCGTTCAAAACTTTTGACATTTTAAAAGTTTCTTTTAATGACAGTGCCCATTTACGAAGCAAGAGCCCTATTACACCAAGCGATTATCAACAGAGTTTGGCCGGTTACCGGACAATAATCGTTTGATGTAATAGGTCATGTTAAAAAGAAACGATCAGTCGACATGCACGATGGCAGCTGATCATTGTCTTTCAACATGTTGAATCACAACAATTACGACAGCCCGTCTGCAGCCCGTCACTCCATGGAACAGGATCAGCGGCAACAGATAGCTGCGCTCTTCAATGGGAAGCTCCCCACCCTCACTGTCTGTGCATGTAACAGCACCTCGTGCTGTGTAATGCAGCATTTACTGTCAAAAAAGACTTTTGAAATGTGACACAGACATGTCAAACGTTTAAATCCGGTAGGCGCCTGGGTGTTCAGTTTTCCATTGATCATTAAATAAAGCCTGGAGAGGAGCACAGTTGTACGCTTCACGCCCGGCCTTGCTGCTCCATCAGACTTGTTGCAAGAGAAGGGCTCCATTAAAATAATTCAGAACTACATCTCCTGCAATGCAGCGAGTCAAGGAGAGAAGTGCTTAGCTGCGTGTTTCTCCCGGCTCTATGTAGGGATTAGTGCGTGTTTGAACACCCGAACATCTGCCTGATCAAAACCTGATCAACATGACATACCAAAGTGATGGTAATCCTCTTTCACACACTAGTATTTAGATTAGTACTATAATCCCTTTAACAATACATTATTATAAGGAGTAGTTTATATATGAATTTAAATAATCTGTATGCAAATTCAGAATGCACAGAATAATTGTATCTATTACTATTGTTCCAGACGCCCAGGGCTGGGATAAATGGTCGTAAGGTCTTCAGGGACGTAACAATGGGGGAAGGGGGGGGGGGGGAGAGATGGCTGTCACACAGGGCCCTGGCCCTAACACACCTGTGCCCCACAATAGACACCAGTTATATTAATGGCACATGGTAGACAGACTTCACATTGGGATACATGGGTTATACCTCTGGTTATCATCAAGAAGTCCAAGGGACTGTCCAATGTGGAGCCTGACAATTCACACTGGCTACATACATGGTACAGAGCAAACAAGGCTAAATGGCTATGACAGGGAAAGAGAAAATGACATAATACGTACAGAGTCATACTCTTCATCATCGTCGTCGTCGTCGTCATCATCTTCAATGTTTTCGTAGAGATTGTCCACTTTTTCAGCTTTGCCTTGATCCAAAGCTTCGTCAGCTTCTTCACAACCGACAAAGAACCGTGGGATGTCGCTTTCTGAAGCGCTAACAGACATGGTGGTAACTTTCCGTGTGGATCTGCATGTGCCCAAGTAGAGAGACGACTGAGGCTGTAATTTGCCTAGCGCTGCTTAACAATGGGAGGATAATTCAGCCTTCTAATCCAGCAGACCATGCAATCTCCATCCCTACAGTCTCTGAATGTTATCACGTTCTCTCATACAGTCAGCACTGGCTGCTTCTTTCCTTTTCAGGCCACAGACTGGATGCCATTCCTGCATAGAAAAGAAAGAAAAATCAGCTGTGAACTCTGGTCTATGGCCGGGAATAGTTGTTATAATCTCTGGGCTGACAGGAGCATTCTTTCCAGCAACCTCCTATAGGCTGCGGTGCCATGCTGGGGCAACTGGAAATCACCTGATCTACTTCATGGGCAACCCGTGGCTCTCCTACCATTGTGGAACTACACTTCCCAGCAAGTTATAAGCTGTAGGTGACAGATGACCGGGCTACCAGCAACCACTTTCAGTGTGCCAACACAAAATAGAGATATATACCAATCTTATTTAACGTCTAGATGCTGAGAAATGCTGATCCGCAGACCGCTTTTACCACCGAACAAAGAAACCTTTATTGGGCCATTCAACAAAAGAATTCTTTATTCTGACTGCAAGTGCAGGTTTCAGAGAATTTCTGAGCAATTCAGCAATATAGTGCACAGCGACCGGCTGCTGACAAGTGCATCTCGTCTATTGCTCAGCGTCTGACCTCATGCTGTGCGGATTTTATCCAGAATGCATGCGAGGTACCCCGGTCATAGCGCACTCACATTATCACAGGTTATCAAGCAAGCCTTTTGTTTGTATAAATATTTTGTACCTATATTTCTCCTTCTGAGTAATTATTTTTCCATGAAACAATTCTGTTAAAGGGGAACTATCAGCCGGTCAGACAAATTCAACCTGTTGATAGCCCCTATTGTGCATGGGGGGCGCTGAAGAGAAAGGTCTGTTATCTGTCTGTTATCTTCCTTCTCTGCACTGTTCCCGTGCTGTTAGTAGTTGAATCCTTGGCTCGGAGAACTGCCAAGCTCCATTGATTATCATTAGAAGGAGCAGGTCGCCTTGTCACTCTGGGGTCGGGCGGTGCTCCTAGTGGGCCGAGGAGGAAGGTAACAGGGGGTTATCAGCAGTTTAGATTCGTCTAACCTGCTAATAGTTCCCCTTTAAAAGAGAATTTATTTTCTGTGCATGACTATGGGGGCCAGCCATCTGTCCTGAGCTGCTCCTCTGTTAGAGTGTCACTGTCATTTAATTTTTTTGTTGCAGAAATCAATAGTACAGGCAATTTTAAGAAACTTTGTAATTGGGTTTATTAGCTGAAAAACACATTTTTATCATGAAAGCGCATTTTGATGCTCTCCCCCCTGTCTTTATGGCTTGCTTATGGAGAGGGGAGGGGTGGAGAGAGATGAGTCACCAAAACAGGACAACAAAGAGTTAATCTACAGTTAATCACCCAGCTATCTCCTCTGACAGTCAGCACTGACCTCTCAGACCTCTGAATACACCTGTCACCCAACTCCATGTTGTGTAATCCTTTGTTCTCTGCTGCCGACTAACTCCCCCCCCCCTTTCTATAGAACAGACAGGGTTGTGTCTGACGCAAACAAGTCACAATTTCCTGATATTTTGCAGTGAATGGGAGGTGGGGAATGGAAAGAGGAGGATTTCTTAAAATCGCCTGGACTATTGATTTCGGCAAAAAAAAAAAAAACAACAACAGTGATTGTATTGCTTTACAATCACCACCAGAACTGGAGGAACTTGCTTGTTGTCTTGAGATGCCTCCTTGCCCTTTAGGGTTTGAAATCAGTTTCAGGGTATATTCACACGGACGGGCTCGCAGCGAGATTCTCGCTGCGAGCCCGGCAGGTCCTGGCAGTTCCCATACACTACATACTTGCTGCGGTCTAAACGACCGCAGCGAGTATGTAATTATACCGCCCTTAACCCCTTTTGCTCCCCCGCTGTAAGCATACTTTACCTGTCCTTGCTGCATGGGTTCCGGCGTCCTGCTCTCCCGCCCGGCCAATCAGTGGCTGCGGCTGGGCAAAGGTAAAGTATGCTTACAGCGGGGGAGCAGAAGGGGTTAAGGGCGGTATAATTACATACTCGCTGCGGTCGTTTAGACCGCAGCAAGTATGTAGTGTATGGGAACTGCCAGGACCTGCCGGGCTCGCAGCGAGAATCTCGCTGCGAGCCCGCCCGTGTGAATATACCCTTAAATCTGCTGACATAGAAAAAAGAAATCCACAAGGATAAGTACCAGGCTACTTTTTCCCCACAGATTCCTTACTAACAGAGCTGCCCTTATCCTTACTGGCCGTGTCTTTTAAAATGCGCCTGTTGCGCTATTCACGCTGGGAATTTGCAGTGAAAGTCAGTGTCAGCGCATCCCTATGAGAATACATCCCGCTGCGTGTATGTAAGTTAACCCCTCGGTGGCCGGACCATATATAACCTCCTCCCCGCTCCGGCTTGCTTCAGGGGTTCTCGGCAGGAGGTGCCGCTCAGCCAATCAGTGGCTGTGCCAGGGCAGCGCACTGATTGGCTGAGCGGGACGAGCAGACGCTGAAAAACCCCAAAGCAAGCCGGAGCGGAGAGCAGGTGATGTATGCTCCGGCCGCCAGGGGGTTAACTTACATACATGCAGCGGGATGTCAATACCACTGCGAGTATGTATTCTCATAAGGATGCACTGACACTGGCTCCACAGCGAAATTCACTGTGAATTCCCAGTGTGAAATCTGCTGCGGATGCAGTGTGCATGAAGGCACCCAGTGTGCATGAAGGCATGAAGGCACACATTCACACACCCGTAGTGCTTCACGGAGCACTACATTACACTTCATTCACCCTAGCGATCCGTGCCACAAAAACCGATCCGCATTACATGTCCAGATTTTTTGCGACACGGATCGCGACCCCGTATACACGCACAGACGTGGGAATGGGGCCATTGAATAACATTGGTTTTATGTTCTGCCCGCAATTGTGGACAGAACAGTAGACGTGTGAATTAGGCCTTAATCTGTTGCAGGTAAGTCAATCTGGTGTGGCCAAGAGTGTCTGTGTCCCAGGTCTGCGACACCTCTTTCTTCCTCCCCCTCCCCACGCTCCTCATCATTAGGAGCACCCCCAGGCAGGATTGCTATTCATCACTCATCTGAACTGCACATGTGTTGCTACAGCACAGGTGCAGTTTAGACAATTAATGAATAGAAATCCTGCCTGGGGTTGTTCTTAATGATAAGGAGGGTGGGGAGGAAGAAAGGAGAGGCGTCGCAGACCTGGGACACAGACACTCTAGGCCACGCCAGATTGACTTGCATGCAACAATTTAAAAGATCATTTTTGCGCTAACCAAGGCACCAGGCACATTTGTAAAGTGACTCTGTACCCACAATCTGACCCTTCCAAACCGCTTGTACCTTTGGATAGCTGCTTTTTATCCAAAATCTGTCATGCGGTCTGTTCGGCAGGTGATGTGGTTATTGTTCGAGTCGATCCAAACCCGAACGTTCGGTATTTGATTAGCTGGGGCTGCTGAACTTGGATAAAGCTCTACGGTTGCCTGGAAAACATGGATACAGTCAATGACTATATCCATGATATCCACATAGCCTTAGGGCTTTATCCAAGTTCAGCAGCCACCGCTAATCAAATGCGAAAGTTCGGGTTCGGGTCGACTCGAGCATGCTCGAGGTTCGCTCATCTCTACCCAACATCCATGGAAATACCAGACCTGCCTGACCAGAAACATATTAAATGGGTACTCCAGCGAAAATGTTTTTGAATCAACCGGTTTCAGATAGTTATATAGATTTGTAATTTACTTCTATATTAAAATCTCAAGTCTTCCAGTATTTATCAGCTGCTGTATGTATTTATCAGATGCTGCATGAAGTGGTGTATTCTTTTCAGTCTGACACAGTGCTCTCTGCTGACATTTCTGTCCAAAAAAGGGACTACCCAGAGCAGAAGAGGTTTTCTATGGGGATTTGCTACTGCTCTGGATAGCTGGTACAGAGATGTCAGCAGAGAGCACTGTGTCAGACTGAAAAGAAAACACCACTTCATGCAGGACATACCGCAGCTGATAAATACTGGAAGACTTGAGATTTTTAAGTAGAAGTAAATTACAAATCTATCTAACTTTCTGAAACCAATTTACTTGAAAGATTTTTTTTGCTGAAGTACCCCTTTAATGTGGCAGCTGGCAGCCTGGTAAGCATGGCCAAAACTGTGACAATTGGCAGTAAAACATGCATGGTTTTTCTAAACTGTAATTGGCTGTGTGCACAAAGACTGTCATTTTAAAAGGTGCATTTTTGGGGGGTTTTGTCCAGGCTATTAATGTATGAAGCCTGAAGATTTCATAGTGTTACTGAGTAGCAGCAAGCCTTACGTCTCCTCCAATTGATATCTGAAGTTAATGAATTACTATATTTGGTTAGACGAGTAAAAAATAAATAAAAAAAAAAAAAAGTTTTTGGTGCCATGAAGTTCTCTTAGACAGAAGCCAGACCGTCTTCAGACACTTCCCTTTTCACGATTGCTAAACAAGAGTTGAAAGCTAACAAAACCTGAAGGACATTTATACTAAACAAGAGCCGTCACTTCACATTAAATATGTCAAGATGATGAAACAATTTATGTGAAAGAACGCGCTGACTGCAGCACACGGACATGCGTCACCAGCCAGGGTTACTTAGCAACTTTACAACCATCCACTGCCAATACAAAACAAACGCTCCCAACAATAACCACTACCATTCAGAAATCAGAGGCGATAAAACTTAAAGGGACCAAACATGGGAATCCAATCAGAACTAGTTTTGTTATTTATTTTTTATAAGGGTATGTCCCCATGTTCAGAATTCGCAGCAGATTTCACACTGCGAGTTCCGCAGCAAAATCGGCTGCAATACCGTGTCCTGTCCCTGCCTATGGTTCTACATTCTCGCAGCGGATATTCAATTGACTCCTGACTCACCGATGTCCCGATCAGCCAATCAGAGGCTGCGACAGGAGTGTAGACAGGTTAATTTATTAGCCCAGCAGCAGTGGGTTAAGTGGGCGAACATGTATGTGTGAACGCACTCAAAAGCTGGAAATACACATGCACTGCTTAACCAGGTGATGCAGTTATTGTCCTAAAATACATCTTTTAAACTTGCTGCCCCGTGCCCAACGGCCAGAGCCTAGATTGTGTATGCATTAGGCTGGCACAACCTCTCTGTCCCTCCTCCCCGCCCCCCTCATCATTAGGAATGCTCCAGGCAGATTGTCTCCTATTAACCACCTGTGTCAGCCCGGCACATGGGCTGGATTGTTAAGGCACCTGTGCAATGTTCAGACAGAAGAAAATGTTCCAGTGGCATTCCTAATGGGGAGGAGGGACAGAGGGGTGGTGCAAAGTTAGGGCACAGATACTCTAAGCCCTGGCCGTTGGGCACGGGGCTGCAAGTTTGAAAGATGTTTTTTAGGACAATAACTGCATCACCTGCCAAAAAGACCCCAGGACAGATCTTGGATTAAAAGCAGCTATCCGAAGGTACAAGTGGTTTGGGGGGGTCAGATTGTGGGTACAGAGTCACTTTAGGGCTGGGTTCACACTACGTATATTTCAGTCAGTATTGTGGTCATCATATTGCAACCAAAACCAGGAGTGGATTGAAAACACAGAAAGGCTCTGTTCACACAATGCTGAAATTGAGTGGATGGCCGCCATATAACAGTAAATAACAGCCATTATTTCAATATAACAGCCGTTGTTTTAAAATAACAGCAAATATTTGCCATTATATGGCGGCCATCCACTCAATTTCAACATTGTGTGAACAGATCCTTTCTGTGTTTTCAATCCACTCCTGGTTTTGGTTGCAATATGAGGACCACAATACTGACTGACATATACGTAGTGTGAACCCAGACTAAAGGGTACACAATATCAGAGTTAACTTTTGGCATATCATCAGGCATGTCAAACGCTACTGATCACAGTGGGTCTCACTGCTCAGACCTGATGTGATTAGGATGCAAAAGACTAGATTGTAAGGGAAAATGACAGAGAGGTCAATGTACTAAAGTCTTTTCATGGGCAGTTCTCTAAGCTCTCTCACTTCTGGGGGTCTGCCATAGAGCCTGTGAGGGAGAGGCCCCTAGGTGGTTGTTAATGGTTCTTGTAGTTCCCCCGGCGCTAACTCCCTGATACTTTTGTTTGGCTATAGCAGAGATGCCCTTAGTGTAAGCAAGGTACAATACCAGAGTAGTAGTACTTGAGAAAGATTATAACTTTACAGACAGCTGGCTGGAATTAGTAAATTATATATCTGGGCTGGGCCTGAAGCTGATATTGACAGGTCCTAACTCTGTTTCTCGGCGCTGATTAAAAAAAAAAATAAAAAAAATCAATCAATCAAACATAGTTTTTACATTTACCATCCCTCCTGAGTCTGTCTCCGTTTGAATTTCCCGCTGTTTGCAGGTCTCTGAAACTCCAGTTGGTGTCTTAACTTTTTCTTTACTTCCTGGTTTGGGCTTTCCCATGATGCACTTTTTCTCCTGTAATGTCTAACTGACTCTGTAGAACTGTTAGATGGCTTACAGCTTGCTCAGTCATCTGACAAAGGGAGGCTGGCCTAACAGGGCTTAGACCTGCTTCCCTCTTGATGATGTCATTGTCACAAAATGGCTGCCACAGAGCAGCCTGGGGTTAACAGTCATTAGGTAAGAATGAGTTTACTTCACTTCTTGGCGGGGGGTTGAGGGGGGGGGGAGATAGGGAAGGGGGGCAGATAAGTGATTGAAGCATATTACAAAGTTATATAACTTTGTAATGTGTTTCAATTACTTGGAAAAAGCTTTTAGCTGGAGTACCGCTTTAACATAGCTCCGCCCCTTGCTGGAACTTTCCACCCAGCTAGAAGCAGTTCCCTTAGGAGACTGCTGGTGGCACTGCTGCCTAACAGCTCAGTGTGTGTGTGGATGTGACAGTTTGTAACTCATCTCTAGCGTGCCAGCTACACTAGTACAAGACAATGCACATTACAATACAATATAGCTGAAAAACAGGAGCCAATCTTCAGCTAAACTTCAGTATACTACAAGGAGATATAGCCGGGAAGAAGAGACAGCAACAGCGTAAGCCTCTCCCCGACCAGCCACTAATGCCAACCAAAAAATAACTTTATTTTCACCCATAGAGTCAATAAAGGGGTTTTTTTTTGTTTTGTTTTTTTTTTTGTTAAAGCGAAAGTACCATCAGGTATATCGCTTTTTTTTTTTTTTTTTTTACATGAAAGGGGCCCGCCCACCGGACCCCAGCATGACGAAACCCCTTCTCCTCTGACGCGGTTCCATTGATTCTAATGGAGCCACGCCACAGAGGGGAGATCGTCAAACTGGGGGCCAGCATGCGGGTGCCATTCATGTAAAAAAAAACAAAGCGCTGTACCTGATGGTACATTTACTTTATCAAAAATAATAAAACAAAAATAATCCCCTTGACTGACTATGGGTTAAAATCAAGTTATTTTTTGGCCATGTGTTTAAAAAGAATAAAGAGCCATTAAGGAAATATAACATTTCACAAGTCTCTGCAGGTTACTATTATCTTACTATTAGACAGAAGAATAAATTATGGTAATTGCTACTTATTTCAAGCTGTTTAATATATTCCCTAAAATGGCTCTAGACCAGGGATTCACTAGAACTCCTCATCTACATGGATTATCACCTCCCAAAAAGCCCATAAAACACTAAATGCAGATTTCAGAGGAATAAAAGCAAATAAATGACCTAACTCCACCCTGAATCAAAATGCAGAGCTTTGAGCCACAACTATGATGTATGACTATAAGGTTAATAATTGACTCGAGTGCCGATCTTGCTGACTGGCACTACCTTGTGGTGCTGCATTGGGCCTTATACGGCTGCCTCTTGATGGACCCGCTACTGGCTTTGGCTCAAAAACTGCAATGTCTGTTAAAACCAAACAAACTGTGCGCTGTGTGTGAAAGGTGGAAACATTGCAAGACTTTAGGGTCTGGTTTCCGCACTCCAGGTGGTGGTGTATTTCTTCAGTGAATGAAAAGTTCAAGGGGTTATCCAGCGCTACAAAAACATGGCCACTTTTCCCCTACTGTTGTCTCCAGTTTAGGTGCGGTTTGCAATTAAGCTCCATTTACTTCAATGGAACTGAGCTTCAAAACCGGCCCCAAACTGGAGACAACAGTAGGGGGAAAGTGGCCATGTTTTTGTAGCGCTGGATAACCCCTTTCAGGTCTATCTTGCTATATTCTGAATAGGGATAGGATAACTTCTAGGCATAAATGAGAAAGAAAGATTAATAAAGCATACACATAAGCTTTATTACTACTACACTATACAGGTTACCCTAAAAGACAAGAGCATGGAAATAAGCATTAGGGAAAGTTATATTTCTTATAACTGTTCCCTGAATCCACAGGGGACATTAATGTATTTTACCCCTTAAGGACCGGGTCAATTTCAGTTTTTTTCCTTCTTGTGCTTAAAAAGCCATAGCACTTGCATTTTTTCACCTATAAAACCCATTATTAGTATTTGTTTTTACGCCATTCGCCCTAACAAATATATGTTCCTTAAAATCGCTCCATTCTCAGGCTTATAGCGCTTTTATCCTTTGGTCTATGGGGCTGTGTGAGGTGTCATTTTTTGCGCCATGATGTGTTCTTTCTATCGGTACCTTGATTGCGCATATGCGACTTTTTGATCGCTTTTTATTACATTTTTTCTGGAATTGATGTGATTTATTTACGCTTACACCGTTTACCGCACGAGATCAGGAATGAAATAAATTAATAGTTTTGGCGATTACGCACGCGGCAATACCAAACATGTTTGTTTATCTATTTTTATTCATAACATGGGAAAAGGGGGGTGATTTAAACTTTTATTAGGGGAGGGGGCTTTTTATTTTACACTTATACTAGAAGCCCCCCTGGGGGACTTCTAGCATAAGCACTCTGATCTCTCATTGAGATCTATGCTGTAAAGTTATACAGCATAGATCAATGACATAGGCACTGAATTGCTTCCGGCTGCAATCGAGTGTCGAGCCGGGATCAGCGCAGACAACCGGCCAGCACAGACGTGCTCCTCCGGGACAACGTCCCGGGGGGGGATCCACCCCACTAGACACCAGGGAATCGGCTGCATAAAGGATTCAGATGCAGCTGTCAACTTTGTCGCACCCGGGACCGCGGCGGTTCAGAGCGGGGTCGCCACGTGGCCCCGCTCTGAACTCCCCGAGGCGGCCGGTCATTAAGGTGTCAAGGGCTTGGCCACTTTATACTAAAATTGTTCAGTGTAGAGTACTAGTAACTGTACTCACTGCACTTACTGACAGAAGCTCCCTGTGTATCTAATACAGCTAAAATCCCCTCCTCCAGACTGTGCTGCCCTGCTCTGTGGCGAGTCTGTCCATAAGATATATAGAGAAGCATGTGTCCATGCTCCGCTCCCCAGTGTCCACCACTGTATATGCCTATGGAGGACACTGGAGGCGGGGCATGGTCATAAGCTCCTTCATGCTCGGCCATCTTAAGGACAGACTCGCCACAGAGCAGGACAGCATTTTAGCTCTAATTATATTACCTACATAGATAAAGTGGAGATGTGGGAATCATGGGTACACTAGTAAAATACTTTTTTTTTTAGCCAAATACTCAAATATATTGTTTTTTCTGTTTTGTTTTTACTCCTTGTATTTTTTTTTTGTGGCCAAAAATACTGCATAAGCTGCTTCTCTGCTAACAGCATTTAGAGAGATGCCACATGGAGATAGGAAACAACAGGCTGGAGGGGGCTTAATGACTTCTACAGAAGGCATGCTCTGTGACCCGTATAGGAGGACATTGTGCATCTGTGACCACAAACTACTGTGAATGGTTTGATCCTATGTTATCTACATATAGGGGTCACTAACTTATCTATGGAACAGGAACTATCAGCTTATTAGCCCTAATGGCCAGAATCATATTATAATTTATATATTAGTAAAATGGAAAAATTAGCAAAAACCTCTCCAAAAAAAAAAAAAAAAAAAAAAAAAAAAAAAGTTTAACACTAAAACCGTAGATCATTTTGTGATGACACGTTCCCTTTAAAATTTGTCAATGATGAGTGTGACTAATGGGGGCTACTTCCTCTCCTTCTGAGGAATATTCCAGTAAGCACCTCTCCCCAGGACACATGCGGAGAGCTTCCCAAACTAAAGCTCTTTCATCATGCTAATGTGACCTCAATCATATTAGAAGGGATTTGTATGCGGTAATGGCTGCAGTCAGACGCTCCATTACACCGGTGCATGTGATTATCCATAAGCATTCAGCGCTATGACTGGCATATGCCTCTATTCTATAGCGGTCTACATCCAGGGCTGGACACACAGATGAAGGACTATGTAACAGAAGTGCACAGGACTTTGTATCTATTCTGGGATCTCTTCATACCGAGGAATAATTGTGTTATTATACTGGTAGCAACATGGTATCTGGATATACAATAGTAACCGGTGCTCCTGATAGCTATAAAGAAGGGTTTTGTTGCTTGTGAGTGATATGGCGGCCATAAAGCAGCAATTAACCTCGGTTTACTGCAGTTGCTGTGCATTTCACATCTAGATTAGAGGCAGATCTCTCCATCTACAGATCAGGCTTTCTCTATGACCTATTAAAGCTGGATTTGTATATGGTACATTCATGGCGGTTGTGTTAGATCGCAGTACCAGGCGGGTGGATGAGAGGTCACAAATCCCATTCATACGCTGAGGAAAGTAACTGCAGTGCAAATCCTGTTGCATATCAAGTTATGGTGTGGACCTTATTTTGGGGTTGATGTGACCTTTTCATCACTTTTTTTGGCTTGAATTTTGGAGGCTGCTATGTAATCTGCATTTCAAATGCTGGATGAACACTATTATAGCAGCCTTATAAATACTGACCACTCCTGGAAAAACTACAATGGAGAAAATGAAAGTCGCCACTTGTGTCACATTTACAGTCTCGTCTGACCAGTTTTAAAGCGGGGGAAAAAGTACAACCAAACTAAAGTGTGTCGCTAGAAGCATGATGGCCATAGGTCACTACCAGCAAAGGTTTTGACAAGAGCGCATGCTCGAGTCCGCCGTATCCAAAAGTCTCTAAACTTGAGAGGCGCTCATCTCTAGAAAATATAGATAGGAGGGGGTCATATCCAAAATGATTCCTGGAAAAAAGTATGTAAAGTAGCATTCATCCAGAAACTCTCTTTAGTGCCCCCTACAGGTATCTACTCCCCACAGCTCAGGTAACAGTAGATCAGTTTTCTAAGTAAAGCAATAGCTGCTGCAGAACCTCTCAGAGATGTTTATAAAGTTACATTGACAGAAAAAGAGAGAAGCCTCCTCGTTCTGCATCATTACACAGTTACATGAAAGTGATGTGCGAGCCAAAGCGCTGCCTCCATTCCAGTACTGTCACTGGCATCAGGCCCTTCCAGCTGCCCCATATTCATCTTCCATATAACCAGCTCTGAAGCATGTAGGTCAGCAGATCCTAGTCAAGTGTATATACTGGAAAACATATTCTCCCATATGCCCTAACGGGAGTTGCCACAGTGCTTTCTGTGATAGGGGAGTGGGAGAGCCTGTCACTTGCTATATTCATGCACAGAGGAAGAAACAGGCCTGGAACATAAGTTGTAGGATACATCGAACTAGTGACTTTACTATAGTGTAATAGGTGGCTAATAACATGGACCAAAAAAAGGAAATCTATTGTGGTTTAAAGTTCAGCTAGATCGAGAGAGTATGTTCTATAGAATGAGATCAATGGATCTGAATGGGGTTGCCCACTATTAGGAGCTTGTCATATGTTCAGCTGTTTCCTGGGCAGCTCTCCAGGTGATTAGGCCATAAGCTGGTGAAGCGACTGCCAAAAAGAGGAAGACAATGAGGGAGATTTATCTTTTTTTTTTGTGCACTGAACCTGGAAGCACTGCAATAGCAGGACAATGCCTGGAGAGGACCGAGAAAGCTCTTTTTCCATGTCCCTCTTGTAAAAATCCATTTAATATATGGTCCCTTGATCGGGGATATATCAGATATCAGGGTAGTTTCATGCGTAATGGATCCGCAGCGGATTCCACGATGCAAATTTGCAGCGAAATCCGCTACGGATCCTGTAGTTTGAAGCTGAATGGGTCCCATACACGCAGCAGATCCGCTGCATGTATGAGACCCGGGGGTTAAAGGGGCTGCGGGCGGGTGGCCGGCCGGCGGCGCATGGGTTAAAGGGGCTGGGTCCCATACAGCTTCACACAACACGATCCGCAAACTTGCACCGTGACATCTGCTGCGGATCCGGGACATGTGAAGCTACCCTAAACTGATAAGAACAGATACTACACTTGATCTTAGCCAAAAGGCCGAGAAGCGATATGGGGGAGATTTATCAAACATGGTGTAAAGTAGAACTGGCTCAGTTGCCCCTAGCAACCAGATTCCACCTTTCATTTTCCAAAGAGTCTGTGAGGAATGAAAGGTGGAATCTGATTGGTTGCTAGGGGCAACTGAGCCAGTTGCACTTTACAACCCAGTGCTTAGCCAGGATGCAATCATTTCTAATGGTATACCAAGGAAAGGAGGAATAAGTTATGAACTAACCAGTAAAACACACCAGGAAAGGCATGTGTATGGCTTCACGAAACTGGAGCCTTTATCTGGCGACAGGACCCAACACCAGAATGCTTATTACCAAATATAAGAAGATGAGATGGACGATATGGGTTCTAGTATAACAGAAACCATGACAGCAGTGTCGAATCCCCTCACAATACAGACACACATCAGAAAATTACATATCGTTTAAATTAAGTTTTTATATTCAACATATTTTTTAAGAATTTTCAATGACTTTTACATTTTTCATTATACTAGCTAGATTTTTAAATATTCCTGGAATCTTGCAGTTTTCATTCTCACCACTAGGCCTGATCCTTCAGGAATCTTCAGGAATATATGGATACATTAACCCCTTAAGGACCGGGCCTGAAATGGCCTTAACCCTTTGAGGACCAGGCCCAAAATGACCCAGTGGACCGCGCAAATTTTGATCTTAGTGTTTCCGTTTTTCCCTCCTCCCCTTCTAAGAGCTCTAGCACTTTCAGTTTTTTATCTACAGGCCATGTAAGTGCTTGTTTTTTACAGGAATAGTTGTACTTTGTAATGGCGTCATTCATTTTACCATAACATGTATGATGGAATTCCAAATATATTATTTATGAAGATATAAATTGGTGAAATCGCAAAAAAGAATGCAATATGGTAACGTTTGGGGGGTTCCTGTGTCTACGTAATGCACTATATGGTAACAGCGACATGATACCATTACTCTATAGGTCAGTCCGAACACAACCATATGCAGGTTACACAGATTCTCTAATGTTATATATGTATTTTTTAATGAAATCCTTTTTTTTGGCAATTAATTATAAATAAAATGGGACTATTGTGACGCTTATAACGGTTTTATTTTTTCACCTATGGGGCTGTATGGGGTGTCATTTTTTCCGCCATGATCTCTAGTTTTTATTAATACCATATTTGTGAAGATCGGACGTTTTGATCACTTTTTATTAATTTTTTTATATATATAATGTAACATAAAATCGGTAATCCGCGCACTTTTTCCCCTCTTTTCGTGTACGCCGTTTACCGTTCGCAATGACACTTGTTATATTTTAATAGATCGGACAATTACGCACGCTACGGTATATTATATGTTTATCTATTTATTTATTTTTATATGTTTTATTTATATAATAGGATAGGGGGGTGATTTCAACTTTTATTGGGGGAGGGGTTTTGGGGTAGTGTGTTGGTGTTTTTAACTTTTTTTTTTTTACACTTTTGAAGCCCCTTTGGGGGACTTTTACATACACTAGTCTGATTTTTACACTGATGAATGCTATGCCATAGGCATAGCATTGATCAGTGTTATCGGCGATCTGCTCATTGAGCCTGCCTGTGCAGGCTTAGAGTAGCAGAGCGCCGATCGGACCGCATGGAGGCAGGTGAGAGACCTCCAGCAGTCCGTTTTACCGATCGGGACCCCCGCAGTCACACTGCGGGGGTCCCGATCGGTAAGTGACAGGGGACTCCCCCTGTCACTTACACTTAAACGCCGCGGTCGCGCCGCGATCGCGGCGTTTAAGGGGTTAATGACACGCGGCAGCGCGATCGCTGCAGCGTGTCATTGCCGGTGAGGTCCCGGCTGCTCACTGCAGCCGGCCCCCACCTCCTATGAAGCGAGCTCCGCTCCGGAGCGCGCTTCATAGCGGGAATAACACCCAGGGCGTACAGTTACGCCCTAGGTCGTCTGGGGACAGACTTCCATGGCGTAACTATACGCCCTGGGTCGTCTAAGGGTTAAGGACCGGAGCAAATTTTATGAATTTAACCAGTGTCATTTTATTCATTAATAACTTCGGGATGCTTTTACCTATCCGGCTGATTCTGAGATTGTTTTCTCGTGACATATTGTACTTCACATTTCTTGTAAATTGGAGTCGATACTTATAACGAATCTTTATGAAAAAACCCAAAATAGCGTGAAAAATTGTGAAAAAATGCATTTTTCCAACTTTAAAACTTTTCTGCTTATACAGAAAATGGTTATACCACATAAATTATATATTAAATAGCATTAGCAACATGTCTACTTTATGTTGGCGGCATTTATTAAACTATATTTCATTATTTTTAGACAATAGGAAGCTTAAAGAGAACCAATCACCTAAAATTAACTGTCCCTATAATAAAAGTTTCTCTCTCCCTAAGTCTATTCCTGAAGATACAGACTGCATTTACAGTCTGTATCTTATACTGTACCCAATCCTGTATAGTAGTAAAAGTATTGCTGGGCGCCGCCATCTTGATGACGTCACTTGCGTTCCAGCGGTGCGTTCCAGCAGTGGAACGCAACTGACGTCATGAAGATGGCGGTGCCCGGGAATACTGCACCGCTATACAGGATTAGGTAAAGTATAAGATACAGACTGCAAAGGCAGTCTGTATCTCCATAAGGTCTACTTATAAAGATACAGACTGCCTGTGCAGTCTGTATCTTATACTTTACCTAATCCTATGTAGCAGTGTAGTGAGCCGGGCGCTATCTTGATGACTGGAACGCACCGCTGGAACGCAAATGACGTCATCAAGATGGCGCCCGGCATTACTGCACCGCTACAAAGGAGTAGGTAAAGTATAAGATACAGACTGCAAAGGCAGTCTGTATCTTTATAAGTAGACCTTATGGAGATACAGACTGCCTTTGCAGTCTGTATCTTATACTTTACCTACTCCTATGTAGCGGTGCAGTAATGCCGGGCGCCATCTTGATGACGTCATTTGCGTTCCAGCGGTGCGTTCCAGTCATCAAGATGGCGCCCGGCTTACTACACTGCTACATAGGATTAGGTAAAGTATAAGATACAGACTGCAAATGCAGTCTGTATCTTCATGAGAAAACTAATAGGTTTAATTAGGACAGATATACACAGCGATCTCGCGCTGTATAGCGCGAGATCGCTGTGTATTTACAGAGCGGCGGGCAAAGGCTCATGGGAGCTCTTCCTGCCGCTCTGCATGCCGGGAGCTTCCTGTCACGCGCCGGCTCTTTTGAAAAGAGCCGGCGCGTGACAGTGAAGAGAGACATGAATAAATTAAAAACGCGGACAGAAAATTCCTTAATTCTATTTACAAATATTAATAAAAAAGTAATTTAAATAGAATTAAGGAATAAAAAAAAAAAAAAAATCTTCCGTGATTGGTTCTCTTTAAAACATTAGCAGCAAATTTCCAAATTTTCAGTAAAATTTCAAAATCAGATATTTTTAGGGAACTGTTCAGGTTTAAAGTGTATTTGAGGGGACTGTGTGTTAGAAAGCCTCACGAAGCACCCCATTTCAGAAACTGCACCCCCTAAACTCTGCAAAAGCACATCCAGAAAGTTTTTTAACCCTTTAGGGGAGTCACAGAAATAAAAGCTAAGTGTGTAAGAAATTTGAAAATTTTAATTTTCTGTGCAGAGATTTTATTGTAATCCAATATTTTTCATAATTATAAACCTATTACCAGAGAAATGCACCCCAATAATTATTGCCCCGTTTCTGCAGTTTATAGAAATACCCCATATGTGGCCCTATTGCGCTATTTGACGCAACCACAAGCCTCAGATATAAGGGAGCGCCTAGTGAATTTCAATGGCTCCGTTATTTTTGGTCATTTTTGACTGTACCACTTCAGGTTGGCAGAGGCTCTGGGGTGCCAAAACCTAAAAAAACACCCCTAAAGGGACACCATTTAGAAAACTACACCCCTCAAGGAATGTAACAAGGGGTGCGGTGAGCATCTGGACCCCACAGGTGCTTCACAGATTTTCCAAACAATATGGCTTGAAAAAAGACTAAAGTATTTTTTACACTAAAATGTTGTTCTAGCCTTCAATTTTTCATTTTCACAAAGGGATAAAAGGAAAAAAAAAAACACAAAACATGTAGCGCAGTTTCTCCCGAGTACGGAAATACCCCACATGTGGACATAAAGTGCCAAGCGGGCGCAGGACGAGCCTCCAAAGGGAAGGAGCGCCAATTGGCTTTTGGAAGCTGGATTTCACTGGAATGGATTTCAAGGGCCATGTCGCATTTACAGAGCCCTCGTGCTGCCAAGACACTGGAAACCCCCCACAAGTGACCCCATTCTGGAAACTACACCCCTCAAGGAATCTAACAAGGGGTGCAGTGAGCATATGGACCCCACTGGTGACGGGCACAAATGTGGAAAAATGTGACGTGAAAGTGAAAATTTTCATTTTTTCACTTTCATGGCACAAATGTGCCCGTCATCCAGGGGTCCATATCCTCACTGCACCCCTTGTTAGATTCCTTGAGGGGTGTAGTTTCCAGAATGGGGTCACTTGTGGGGGGTTTACAGTGTTTTGGCAGCACAAGGGCTCTGTAAATGCGACATGGCGTTCATCATCCATTCTAGCCAAATCCAACCTCTAAAATCCAAATGGCGCTCCTTCCCTTCGGAGGCTTGCCCTGCGCCCACATGGCGCTTTATGTCCAGATGTGGGGTATTTACGGACTCGGGGGAAATTGCTCTACACATTTTGTGTTTTTTTTCTCTTTTAACCCCTTGTGAAAATGATAAATTCAAGGCTAGACCAACATTATAGTGTAAAAAATTTAATATTTCATTTTCACGCCACATTGTTCCACATTTGTGCCCGTCACCAGTGGGGTCCATATGCTGACTACACCCCTTGTTACATTCCTTGAGGGGTGTAGTTTCCATAATAGGGTCACTTGTGGGGGGTTTAACTGTCTTGGCAACACAGGGGCCTTTTGAATGCAACATGGCCCCTCAAAATCCATTCCATCCAAATCCAGCCTTCAAAAACCAAATGGCGCACCTTCCCTTTGGAGGCTTACCCTGCACCCGCATGGCGCTTTATGTCCACATGTGGGGTATTTCCGTACTCAGGGGAAATTGCTCTACACATTGTGTTTTTTTTTATCTTTTAACCCCTTGTGAAAATGAAAAAATCAAGACAAGATCAATGATTTAGAGTAAAAATTTTTAAAAAATTACACTAAATGTTGGTCTAGCCTTGATTTTTTTCCATTTCCACAAGGGGTTAAAAAAGAAAATGAACACAAAACGTGTAGGGTAGTTTCCCCTGAGTACGAAAATACCCCACATGTGGGCATAAATTGCCATATGGGCACAGGGCAAGTCACCAAAAGGACAGAGCGCCATTTAGAGGCTGGAATGGGGGATGGAGGCCATGTCGCAATTACAAAGCTCCTGTGCTGCCAGAACAGTAGAAACCCCCGACAAGTGACCCAATTCTGGAAACTACACCCCATAAGGAATCCAACAAGGGGTGCAGTGAGCATATGGACCCCACTAGTGATGGGCACATGTGTAGAACATGTGCCGTGAAAATAAAAAATACCATTTTTTTCATTTTCACGTCCCAAATGTGGCCGTCACCAGGGGGCCATATACCCGCTGCCCCACTTGTTAGATTCCTTATGGGGTGTAGTTTCCAGAATGGGGTCACTTGTGGGGGGTTTCTACTGTCCTGGCCGCACAGAGGCTTTGTAATTGCATCATGGCATCCTCTAATGGGAATGGCGGCCATACCTATTTAGCTGGGGAAAAGGGACAATTCTAATTTATTTGGGGGTATTAGGCCAATTATTAGTTTATAAGGTTGAAAATGACAGGTGTCCATCAAACTCAACCTGTGTTGATCCAGAGGAAGGCAAAAAACCCTCGTGAGGCAGACGACAGTAGCCTCATCACTGGGAAAAAATTCGTTCCCGACTCCATAATGGCGATCAGAATAATCCCTGGATCAACGTGACCCCTGAAATAGGAATAAGGGACAGAATTTAGATAATGTAGAACTCCGATGACGTGTGGTGCGCCTTGGAGCGATCCAGTATGCAGAGGCCGGGGTGATCAGGACAGGTGTCACACTGGAAAATGTTGTCCTTCCTGATCCCCCTGTTACCCCACACTCTGCACTTCTTCTGGGGTCTCCCTTTCTCCAGTGTGGGGGACGTCACCTGGAAAATGTTGTCCTGGTGCGATACGGGGTCCTTCACATCCAGAAGCGCTGGGTCCGCTCCATGGCTGCTAAATATTAGGGCTTTATTACTACTTCTGATATGTTCGGATCGTGCCGCAAGCTACAGTAGCTCGGGCAGCGAGGGACCGGAAGAAGGGGTGCTGGTATAAAAGTTATCCCCGTACAGGTGGTAACCTTTATCCAGCAGTGGGAAGATCAGTTCCCGGACGATGTCCCCACTAACTCCGAGGATGGGGGGGGGAGGGGGCATCTGGGGGCTGGATTAGAGTGTCCCTTCCTTCATACACTCTAAGGGTACGTGCACACTGCGGAATCGCGAAGGATAACCCTTTGTGCATTCCGCAGTTGGCACCCGCCGGCGGACTGATGCAGGCGCACGTCTCCGTCCGTGTCGTAGACTCCATTCTATGCACGGCGGATTCCGCTCTGCGTCCAACGTGTTGATGGAATGACGGATGATGGAATCCGCCCATGCATAGGATAGAGTCTATGACACGGGCGGAGACGCGCCCCTGCATCAGTCCGCCGGCGGGTGCCAGCTGCGGAATGCACAGAGGGTTATCCTTCGCCATTCCGCAGTGTGCACGTACCCTAAATCTGTAAGTGTACCCTGAGGTACTCTCACAGAGTTTGTAGAATTTCACGCCATACCGTCATCTCTTATTGGGACGGTACTGGTGGAAAAGACGTGTCTGGGGGGCAGCGTACGCTACGCTACTCCCAGACACGTCACTGGATGATGAGGAGGATGAGGATGAATGGAGGAACAAAGGACCCCCCATTCATCCTCACTGGCTGTTTCGGTGTCGGAGGCAATAATAATGTATGCGTCCGATACCGAAAACACCCTGGGGGCCATCTTTATATGGGGATTGGTATATGGGGTATGTAGTGGTGTAGTGTAAAACTTTATTCAATGTAGTGTGGTGTAATGTAGTGTTTTTTTACGTGTTTTTTACAGTAAGTATACAAAAAAAACCTACGCCAAAAATGGTGTTGCTGATGAATGCCGCACTTATGTTCGGCACTTATCAGCAGACCGTGGCAGTAGGATATAAAAAAAAACCACCCTACGCCAAAAAGGAGGAGTTGCTGATTAGCAGCGCACTTTCGTGCGATGCTGATCAACACTCAGCGGCGATAGGGTGCGGAAAATAGAAAAAAAAAAAATTGGGAAAAAAATTTTTTTTTTACTACATTCTGAACATCCCTGTAGTGGCTGATACGTGTATTACACTTATCAGCCGCTAGGGGGCAGCAGAGCGCAAGATCCGAAAATAGACGACGCTGGAGCCGGAAAAATACGAAAAAAGACGACGCTGGAGACGGAAAAAGCCGATCGGGACTCACGGAAGAAGCCGAAGTCCCGACAAGATGAAGAGGACGCCGGGAACCCGGAAGACGCCGATCAGGACCCCGGGACAGGTGAGTAATATACAAATACCTGCTGAGGGGTCCGGAGCAGGTATTTATTACTTGTGGGGACTTTGATCGCCGTGAACGGCCGGCCGGCTGTTCACGGCGATCGGGACGGTGGTACCGTGACCACCATTACTTTTTACAGTAATGGCGGTCGGTGCCGTCCTCGGACAGCACCGACCGCCATTTTTTTCCGGGTCATCGGGCCACCGATGGCCCGGAAAGGTTCCGATCGCCGCTATGGGCTTATCAGCCAATAGCGGCGATCGTCGGCATGGGGGGGGTTAACAACCCTCCATGCCGACAGGGAGAGATGGCCTGCTATGTATTATAGCAGGCTATCTCCCCCGATCGGGACCCGGCCGGCCGCGGCGCCCGTTTAAAGGGCTGACGTACCGGTACGTCATGGGTCCTTAAGTGACAGTGATCCATGACGTGCCGGTACGTCATGGGTCCTTAAGAGGTTAAAAAGGGTCTGAGCCCCATTTTACCAGACAGGAACTAGTCTGATATATTGGGTGTCAGATGAATGGTATTTTAGTGCACTCTGTAGACGTTATGGGCCGTAAGAGTAAAGTGAGGAAGATAGTAGACAGGTGTGGCTGCTTTATTACAGCAACTGTAACTCAAACCTCAATGACACCCAGGATGTAGCAGAGCCAAAGGACTGTGTATGCTCCAATACAGTGGTAATTTGGTTTAGGAGTAACTTGGTTTGAGTGTTTTGGTTTAAGAGCCCACAGTTTTTCAAAATTATGACTTGGTTTAAGAGCATTGTTTTGGTTTCCTCCCTGTACTGGGTGGGAGCGCAAGTGGAGGAGGGGCATGGTCTGCATAGCAGGGTCTACAGCCCTGTACTATGACCCAGGAAGTCTCCCTTACCTTCCAAATCATAGCAGATCCACCTCAGGCTGGGGCTCACATCAGGGAACAGGACTGTGGAGGTAATCTCTCCATAGCTGTAACCCCTCTCTCCCTGGATGGAGAGTGCTGCATGTATGTGCCCACATCTGTCCTGCTCATTCCTTCATACTCCCTGCAGTCTCTGTCAGCCCTTGTGTTTCTCATCCTCTCCATTACTGTACAGTAACTTATAATATCACATATTCTGCTGTTTCTGAATGTTTGTTTCATCAGTTTTACATGTTATTCAGAATAATAAATATTTATTTTTGGGGTGTGGAACCAATTGTCTGCATTTCTATAATTTCTTAAGGGAAAATTTGCTTTGGTTTAAGAGTGGATTTGGATTACAAGCACGGTCCCGGAACAAATTATATTCGTAATTCAAGGCACCGCTGTATTCTCATTGGCATTAGGTCCTTCCAGCTGCCCCCTATTCATCTCCTGTGTTTCTCCATGCAGCCAGCTCCACACATAAGTGTTATAACAGCCTGAAAATGAAGCTCACTTAGGGGACATTTAAAACAGACAATTACGGTAGATTAAAAGGGGTATTACTATGTTATTGCTAGGCTATGCCATCCCTTTATGATCAGTGCTGGTCCAAACTCTGGGACCTCCGCTGATCCTGAGAATAAAGGGGACACTTTTTGTTTGATCACTGTATCCACTTCTCCAGCGAGAAGAGAAGGGAAAGCTGCACCCCCTTATTTTCTGGGACCCCCACCAATCATGGGGTGATGGGATGGCGCGGCACTTTATATCATGTGGCTAACCCTTTTGTGTGCCAGGTGGAGATCTTTAGGGCCCTATTCGACCAGACGATTATCGTTCGCATAATTGTTAACGATTAACGATCTCAAACGACCGCTATTGTGAAAGACCTGAAAACATTCACTCATTTCCATGGAACGATAATCGTTACTTATGATCGTATTTGCAATAGTTTTTTTCTTCGCTATTTCTTCGCTATTGCGTTCGTATCTACTGCGAACGACGTCTTATTCAATGCGAACGATTTGCGAACGTTTTGCGAACGAGCAACGATAAAAATAGGTCCAGGTCTTATAAAACGATCAACGATTTCTCGTTCGGATGTTAATCGTTAACTGCATTTCAACCGAACGATTATCATTTAAATTCGAACGATAATCTGAATGATAATCGTCCGGTGGAATAGGGCCCTTAGGCGCCAAATTTATTTTATCTTTTATTCGCCAGGAGATAAGAGGTTACATAAAAATCAAATAACAGTAGCAAATTACATGGTCTATCGGCCTCTGTCCAACTTTGTGTTAGATCATTCATAGCTTTATCTAGTGTTGTGTCATAAAAGTCTGATGTGATGGTCAAACTACAGGCTGTCTGCAAGCAGGTTACCATCACATGCGACTTACATTGAGGTCAGTGCTGGGAAAACTGCTAATTTTTATTAATATACATTTCACTGATTAGACCTAGATTGTAAAATGTTATTTTATTCTAATTTGTTTATATTTCTATTTTAACATTTTTCAAATATTAAAGCAGTACATAATAATGGGGCTACCATCTTGCTTAAAGCATCACTGTCAATAAAACTTTCAAAATCTAAATCTACAGTAGACGTGATATAAAGCAACTTTGCAATTTACATTTTTTTTTTTATTTATCATAGAAAACACGGCACTTCTGTTTTCTAACTGGTTTTTTTTTTCTCAAGAAACAGGAAAACATCAGAAAACAGGAAGTCCTGTGTTTCCCAGGCCATCTGTGCGCTCACAGAGAGAAGGCAGTCATATGATGGACACACTGAGCCGTGACTCTCTGTACAGGCTGGACTTCACATGTTTACTGTATTTTCCGGCGTATAAGACGACCCCTGACTTTTAATCAGATTGTCAGGGATTCGCCTTATACGCCAGAAGATGCACGCTCTATCTTCAGAATGGTCGGTCAGCTGACGGAGCGCTTAGCCAATCACAGGCCGGGACCGCCACGGCCTGTGATTGGCTGAGTGTGGCCTGTCAGCTGACCGGCCATTCTGAAGATAGAGCGTGGGACCCGGGGATGAAGACAGCACGGAGAAGCAGCCCTGCAGGTAATGCATGATGTTGCAAGGGCTGCAAGGACATCGGTAACGATGTCCTTGCAGCCCTCGCTCAACGATCATCGGGCCGTGGAATAGGCCCAGTAAACAAGCGGTGATCTAGCAGATTGCCGCTCGTTTACATCCTTGATCGGGTCCTCCTCGGCCCGTGGAATAGGACCCTTACTCTGACTCCTAAGATCTGTGTGCAGATGAGACAAACTTCAAGATGGTCAATGTAAATTCTTAACGTAAACCTGATCCAGAGACTGCTTTGGAACTGAGACTGGACCAAAGGTTCACGTTCCAAATAGCCAATGATTCTAAGCACACAGCCAAGACAACATAGGAGTGACTTAAGGACAACACTGTGAATGTTCTTGAGTGACCCAGCCAGAGGCCTAACCAAAACCTAACCAAACATCTCTATAGAGACTAGAAATGAGCGAACCTCGAGCATGCTTGAGTCGATCCGAACCCGATCGTTCGGCATTTGATTAGCAGTGGCTGCTGAACTTGGATAAAGCCCTAAGGCTATGTGGAAAACATGGATTAAGTCATTGGCTGTATCCATGTTTTCCAGACAACCTTAGAGCTTTATCCAAGTTCAGCAGCAGCAGGACTCAAACCCGATTCGCTCATCTCTAGTAGAGACGTGAAAATGGCTGTCCACCAACTGCTCCCATCCAACCTGACAAAGCTTGAGGGGATTTTTAGAGAACAATGGCAGAAAATCCCCAAATCCAGGTGTGCAAACCTTGTGGCATCATGCCCAAGATGACTGGAGACTGTAGTCACTGCCAAATGTGCTTTAGCTATACTGAGTAAAGGTCTAAATCAGTGCTTCTTAACTTATGGCCCACCAACAAGTTGTGTTTTGAGGACATCCCATATAAAGAACACCTGGAATAATCCCTAATGCACTGACTGGAATTATTTTACCTGTGAAATACTAAGGAAATCCTCAAAAAATGACTTGTTAATGGGCCATGAGGACTGGAGTTGAGAACCACTGGTCTAAAATATTGCATCAACATACATAGTCAGATCTTCCTTATCAATAAAGTAGCAACAATTTCTAGCATTCTGTTTTCACTCTGACATTACAGGGTATCAAGTGCAGAATTATGGGGGGGGAGGGGGGGGGGACAACATTTTTTATTCTAGCACAAGGCTATAACGTAACAAAAAGTGAATACTGTAGACCTTTACCTGTTTCCAGCATTTTCACAAGGATATTTGGCTGCTATTATTTGATGAATTTATATTAGGATGCAATATCGCACTATAATCTGCCACATGTACAACACTAACTACATCACACAATGCCAATAAGCCAATCAAAAGTTTCTAAACTCATGACATAACTTTCTGGAATGTTCCAAGCTGTTTAGGCACAGTCACTTTGTCTCTGTAAACTTTTGACCCACTTGAGTTTTGATATAGTGCATTATAAATTAAATCTGTCTGGAAACATTTGTTGTCAGGTACACAGTACCTAGGAAGCTCACGGCATCCATCATACATAGTCCCCTTACCTAGGAAGCTCACGGCATCCATCATACATAGTCCCCTTACCTAGGAAGCTCACGGCATCCATCATACATAGTCCCCTTACCTAGGAAGCTCACGGCATCCATCATACATAGTCCCCTTACCTAGGAAGCTCACGGCATCCATCATACATAGTCCCCTTACCTAGGAAGCTCACGGCATCCATCATACATAGTCCCCTTACCTAGGAAGCTCACGGCATCCATCATACATAGTCCCCTTACCTAGGAAGCTCACGGCATCCATCATACATAGTCCCCTTACCTAGGAAGCTCACGGCATCCATCATACATAGTCCCCTTACCTAGGAAGCTCGCGGCATCCATCATACATAGTTCCCTTACCTAGGAAGCTCACGGCATCCATCATACATACTCACCTTACCTAGGAAGCTCACGGCATCCATCATACATAGTCCCCTTACCTAGGAAGCTCACGGCATCCATCATACACTCACCTTACCGAGGAAGCTCGCGGCATCCATCATACAAAGTCCCCTTACCTAGGAAGCTCACGGCATCCATCATACATAGTCCCCTTACCTAGGAAGCTCACGGCATCCATCATACATAGTCCCCTTACCTAGGAAGCTCACGGCATCCATCATACATAGTCCCCTTACCTAGGAAGCTCGCGGCATCCATCATACATAGTTCCCTTACCTAGGAAGCTCACGGCATCCATCATACATAGTCCCCTTACCTAGGAAGCTCACGGCATCCATCATACATAGTCCCCTTACCTAGGAAGCTCACGGCATCCATCATACATAGTCCCCTTACCTAGGAAGCTCACGGCATCCATCATACATAGTCCCCTTACCTAGGAAGCTCACGGCATCCATCATACATAGTCCCCTTACCTAGGAAGCTCACGGCATCCATCATACATAGTCCCCTTACCTAGGAAGCTCACGGCATCCATCATACATAGTCCCCTTACCTAGGAAGCTCGCGGCATCCATCATACATAGTTCCCTTACCTAGGAAGCTCACGGCATCCATCATACATAGTCCCCTTACCTAGGAAGCTCACGGCATCCATCATACATAGTCCCCTTACCTAGGAAGCTCACGGCATCCATCATACATACTCACCTTACCGAGGAAGCTCACGGCATCCATCATACATAGTCCCCTTACCTAGGAAGCTCACGGCATCCATCATACATAGTCCCCTTACCTAGGAAGCTCACGGCATCCATCATACATAGTCCCCTTACCTAGGAAGCTCACGGCATCCATCATACACTCACCTTACCGAGGAAGCTCGCAGCATCCATCATACAAAGTCCCCTTACCTAGGAAGCTCACGGCATCCATCATACATAGTCCCCTTACCTAGGAAGCTCACGGCATCCATCATACATAGTCCCCTTACCTAGGAAGCTTGCGGCATCCATCATACATAGTCCCCTTACATGGGAATCTCACAGCATCCATCATACATAGTCCCCTTACCTAGGAAGCTCACGGCATCCATCATACATAGTCCCCTTACCTAGGAAGCTCACGGCATCCATCATACATAGTCCCCTTACCTAGGAAGCTCACGGCATCCATCATACATAGTCCCCTTACCTAGGAAGCTCACGGCATCCATCATACATAGTCCCCTTACCTAGGAAGCTCACGGCATCCATCATACATAGTCCCCTTACCTAGGAAGCTCACGGCATCCATCATACATAGTCCCCTTACCTAGGAAGCTCACGGCATCCATCATACATAGTCCCCTTACCTAGGAAGCTCACGGCATCCATCATACATAGTCCCCTTACCTAGGAAGCTCACGGCATCCATCATACATACTCACCTTACCGAGGAAGCTCATGGCATCCATCATACATAGTCCCCTTACCTAGGAAGCTCACGGCATCCATCATACATACTCACCTTACCGAGGAAGCTCGTTGCATCCATCATACATAGTCCCCTTACCTAGGAAGCTCACGGCATCCATCATACATAGTCCCCTTACCTAGGAAGCTTGCGGCATCCATCATACATAGTCCCCTTACATGGGAATCTCACAGCATCCATCATACATAGTCCCCTTACCTAGGAAGCTCACGGCATCCATCATACGCTCACCTTACCGAGGAAGCTCGCGGCATCCATCATACACTCACCTTACCGAGGAAGCTCACGGCATCCATCATACATAGTCCCCTTACCTAGGAAGCTCACGGCATCCATCATACATAGTCCCCTTACCTAGGAAGCTCACGGCATCCATCATACATAGTCCCCTTACCTAGGAAGCTCACGGCATCCATCATACACTCACCTTACCGAGGAAGCTCACGGCATCCATCATACAGAGTCCCCTTACCTAGGAAGCTCACGGCATCCATCATACACTCACCTTACCGAGGAAGCTCGAGGCATCCATCATACACTCACCTTACCGAGGAAGCTCACGGCATCCATCATACATAGTCCCCTTACCTAGGAAGCTCACGGCATCCATCATACATAGTCCCCTTACCTAGGAAGCTCACGGCATCCATCATACAGTCACCTTACCGAGGAAGCTCACGTGCATGAATCAAAATATATACTAAAATAATAATTTCACAAGTAACCAAGGTTCAGTTTCACAGCAGGTACAACATGAGGTGTGTCTGGCGCATAATAAAGTCTACATTTTACGAGCGATAAGATTCCTCTTAAAATTAGGGCAAGGCCATCCATAATGAGATCATGTAAAACTCTGCTAGGCACCATGCACGCTTCAGGAAAATCTATCTGGATTTTTGTTTTTTAATCAGGAAATCCTGAAATCCTGCTCTAAAGAGTTCCAGTAAGGATGCCCCACAAAACCCTATGGAAGCATCCAGAATTCAGGACAGCTCCAGATGTGCATCTGGAATATGGCCAGAATTTCAGATGCACTGCCTGCCAGGCCAGCACTAGCACTTGAGCAAATGCAGCGGGGTTCTGTTTCTGGCCCTTCAACTGTACGCGACGCTAATCTGGAGCAAATAGTATTGTATAGGCTCCCCGACCTGTCAATCACTCATGTAGCACACCCATGTGCTTGCAGAGCAGGAAGAGAAAAGGAGGAGCTGAAGCAGAGCACCGATGCAGCCCTGCAGCAGGTGAGTATGTGTGTTTTTGTTTTTTTTAATCTTTCTTTTACAGTCAGGGAATACTGAATACTTCCGTAAGCCTCCTGAAACACTTCCTGATCCGTATTTCCTAACCATAAAAATGGCAATGGACGTGTGCATGGCGCCTTGCAAAGCACCTAAGGGTTTCCTGTAATTTTTTCTTAAACTATATACACACACACACAGATAGGATGTAACTCCAAAACAAATACACTAGTAAATTTCTATAGAAAGACCAGACATCAACACCGACACAAATAGTCTAAAAAAACAAACAAAAAACACCTCTAAAAATTGTTTTGGGCCCTTGGATTTTCCCTAAAATTATTTTCGCAAATATCCCCTTCAGTTCATTCCGAAATTTGATCACATCCCAGCCTGAGCTAAAGTGCCTGAAGGAAGCCCAGAAGCACAGGGATTAACCCTTCACATTAGTCTATAAAAGCATTCCCCCACCACTAGCACTGGCCAGGAAGTAATAGTCGCCCTTTCATCCTCATCCACCAGCGTAATGACTAGTTCCACCCTTCTCAAACAGCCTGGGAAATATTTCACATATGACCTGTATGATAGGAGCTCAGGAAATGAGTAAGATCTGGTTGGGTCATCCTACACGACAACTACACATACTGGTTTCTGTTTGGAGTAGAGAGCGATTGTTCACGCCGTGTCATAGCTTACCTGCAGAATCACCCTACATGAAAGTTAATGTTTCATATACATTGTTTTGCTGGTGTTTATTCCTCTTTGGCATCTATTACAGATAAGAACTGCATACACTTCTCTGTAGGCTTCAGAGCTTAAAGCGACTCTGGATACATCAATCCGCTGCTACATTAGAATCTATGGAGCCACATCATTGAGGGGAGGGGGTTTCCTCCCACTGATGGCAAGCTGGCACGCCTCCAGTGCTTCAGCCTGGGCCCGTGTTCGGTAATACAACGGCGCCATGTACGGGAACCGGGACACGGTTCAAAAAAAGGGCCTCTGCAACGGTGCCATTCTATCCATGTGCAACACTTAAAGTGAATGTAGCTGATGGTACATTGGCTTTAAAGTTAATGCATCACTATGCCTAATGAAAATCGCGCGATCCATTTTTTTTAAACCACTAACCATTTCCCACCGTAAGGAGGATATATCGGTAGGCCCGCTTTCAGTGCACCGAGCAGCCCTAATTGCAAAGCCAGAAACCAAGACAGATGGTGGTTTGGAAAATGGCCCTCACCACCAGGTTCTACGTGCCAGCACCAACCAGGTTTTTATTAAAAAGAAAAAATTTCATTAGGCATTGTGGTACATTTGTTTTAAATCGACCATTGTTTTCAACAGTAAATTTTGTGCAAATTCTGTTATCGGTTGCCGCGTGTAAACGTAACGTAAACGTGTAAAAGTGGATGTGAGGCCGACAGTGCTGGAATTAAAGAGCCAAATGAAAGAGGCGAGCGATCATTCAAGCAACCTGGCTGGCAGATTAACCCATGTGAAGCTTCATTAAACGAGCGCCAATAAACGGGACTGGCGGTCTTCACAGCGGTCTCTTTGGGTAAAAGGGTCCTTAGACGAGACAGTCTTAAGATCCCCAGAGTTTATCTAATCCCATGAGTCAGCTTGATAAACGTCTAGAGATGAGCGAACCTGGAGCATGCTGGAGTCCATCCGAAACCGAACTTTCGGCATTTGATTAGCTGGGGCTGCTGAACTTGGATAAAGCCCTAAGGCTATGTGGAAAACATGGATATAGTCATTGGCTGTATCCATGTTTTCCAGACAACCTTAGAGCTTTATCCAACTTCAGCAGCCACCGCTAATCAAATACCGAACGTTCGGGTTCGCTCATCTCTATAAACGTCGCTCATCCTTATTTCCACATTCATTGGTCACTGATAAAGACAATTGCTTTGCGAAAGATTCTGCTGTTATTATATGCCACAATGGTCGCACTGAACTCTTGGTATACAGAACAGCCACTCCTACGCGGAATTTTTTATATGAAATTTTTTCTATTTCCCAAATAAACTTTATGAATTATCTTTCTAAAAATTATTTGTGTGGCTTAAATGTTTTGCTTTTTGGGGTCTATTCCTACACAAGCAACCTACATATTATGTATGATCTGCCAACGGCTGAACAGATATGTGAGCGCTCAGCGACTATTATTTGATGCATTGAAAGAGAAGAATCAGTGACAAACTAATGATTTATCTTCCAGCGTCCAACAGCAACACGTCACGAAAATTGACACTAGACATATATTACCGCTTTGTCTAATAGGGTCCTCTTAGAGGTTAGGGGGCTATGTGACAATACATTGATGCATAGTTACACAGGAGAAAATTAATCGTATATACAGGCTACAAAGAAGCACGCCACTATTCTTCAGTCTAAGGCTAGAATTCTGGGATAACTTTGGCTGCAACAAAGGTCACGCAAGCAAAGGCTGCAGTGTTGTGCTGGCGGCATTGCAGCTAAAGAAAAGGAATGTAGTTGTGCAAATTTCCAGGACTATGGCCATCCTAGTCAGCTCTCTACGCGTCATACACGACTACGTTCACTTACAATTGGCTGTGATGCAGATATTGCAATACTGCAGTCTTTGCCCATATGACCCGTGTCACCTTTGTCTAGGCTTATTCATAAAACATGTAGAGGTACAGTAATGGCCTCATACATCATGGTAGAGCTTCCGGATAGGCCTTGGCTGTACTTTTCTATAAGTATCATGCTGGGTTCACACTGCGTTTTTGCAATCCGTTTTTTTCATCCATTTTTTTGCAAAAGAACAGATGAAAAACGGATGATCCATTTTTCCATTGACTTCCATTGTAAAAGAAAACGGATCAAAACAGATCCGTTTTTTTTTTTTAACGGACACAAAAGTAGTATCAGCTACATTTTTGTGTCCGTCAAAAAAAACGGATCCGTTTTGATCCTTTTTTTTTTTTTTTTTTTTTTTACAATGTAAGTCAATGGAAAGAAGGATCAAAACGGACTGCAAAAACGCAGTGTGAACCTAGCCTCATCTCTCTCTCTCTATCACGGCGGACATACCGATGAAAGAATTGGCATGTATCTAATGGTCCCTGCCATCTTATTCTAAGACACAGATGTGATTCACAGAGAAGACAATGTAAACTGCTAATAACCAGGAGGGGGAGGGCTGAATGTGACTATATTACATTGTCCTACTACTGCCATAATGCTGGACTGTAATGGTGATAACTTCCTGGAGGCTGGGCTCATGCTGCGATAATGTGTCACAGCCACCATATTTACCACCACAATGTCCCATAGTTATTGACTGGGCAGGTTTTACAGGTGATACATAAAATATTAAGGCGTTTCACCTCTAAATACTGCGTGGAATGGCAGAACCGCTGACAGTCTACATGTGAACACTGTCATACACTGAAGGGATTTGTATAGGGATTTGCAGAACCATAGATCTTCTAAAGCAGGCATGGGGAAACTTCGGCCCTTCAGCTGTTGCAAAACTACAATTCCCATCATGCCTGGGCAGCCGAAGCTAAAGCTTCGGCTGCCCAGGCATGATGGGAATTGTAGTTTTGCAACAGCTAGAGGGCCGAAGGTTCCCCATCCCTGTTCTGAAGCAGTGTTCCCCAACCTGTTGCAAAACTACAACTCCCAGCATGACCTGTCAGCAGCATGATGGGGGTAGTAGTTTAGAGAGCTGGTAACAATTACCTATAGCAGTGGTTATCAATCTGTGCCACTCTAGCTGTGGAAAAACTACAACTCCCAGCATACCCTGACAGGCATGGGTTATCCGGGCATGCTGGGTATTGTAGTTTTGCAACAGGTTGCTGACCCCTGCCCTGTAGTGACCTCTCCTGGCACAGACTGCCCATAGGATTATAGGTGCCTGGGTGGATCACTGGCCATGTATAATCAGGAGGGATCTAGAGGAGGATCAGGTAGAGATCCCTGTAATGCCCGGGTGTGAGGCCAGTGCTGATGCCCCCGGTGCCCCATGCCTCCTCCTCCTCCTGCCATGCACATTCCTCTAATGACAAAGAGAAGTGCCCGCATGCCTCACCTCCTCCTCCTCCCGGCTGCACCAGCTCTCCGTGCCCCGCTCTCCTGCAGCATGCACAGGCTCTCCTCATTGATGCACCAGGCACAAACTTCCGTCCCCTCACCAGCCAGCGAGTGACTGAGAGAGCCGGAGGGGCGGGGAGGACACACGCCTCTAATGGGGGATTTTAGGTCGCGTTGGAAACACTGCACATGCTGTTGCTGGCTCGTTTTTTTGAGTTTTGTGGTGTTCTGATCCCTTGGGCGCCCCGTAGGACACCCTGCCCAGCACAAAAATGGCGACGGGTGGCCTGACAACAGGAGGCGGGGCTTGCGAGACTAGACTGCGGCGGTGATGACATTGGTATCACGTGACCGCCACACACCGCCCCTCTCCTCTAGAGAGGAAGGGTGCTGGAGTTTTAGGGTTGTGTGTATTGCGCTACTGTAGGGGATAATGTGCGGGAGCTGTTACACTAATGTTATCTTAGTCTGTTGCCGTTCAGCTGCTGAAGAACTACAACTTTGCCAGTGCATCATGGGAGTTGTAGTTTTGCTCCATCTGAAGGGCCGGGAGTCTGAAAGCGCTAGTTGTAGAGTGGGGGGGTTTACCCAGCGCTAAATAAACATGGCTGCTTTCTTCCAGAGACAGCACCACTCTTGTCTCCAGTTTGGGTGCAGGTTTTGTAACTCGGTTCCATTGAAGTGAATGGCGCTTAAGGGGGTTATCCAGTGAAATTTTTTTTCTTTCAAATCAACTGGTTTCAGAAAGTTATATAGATTTGTAATTTAATTCTATTTAAAAATCTGAAGTCTTCCCATAGTTATCAGCTGCTGTATGTCCTGCAGGAAATGTCTTCTTTTTAGTCTGAAACAGGGCTCTCTGCTGCCACTTCTGTCCCAGACAGGAACTGTCCAGAACAGCAGCAAATCCCCAGAGAAAACCTCTCCTGCTCTGGACAGTTCTTGTCCTACCAACTATGAAGTTTGCAGGCAGGTGGGGGTGAAAATAACAAGTTAACTCACCCATGCCTCATATTGCCACCAATGGGTCCCGTTTACCGCAGCCAGGTCGTGCAGCTCTGCTGACTGCAACGTCACGACCCCAGCTGAGTGATTGCCTGCTCAGCCAATCAGTGACTGGGGCGGGACACCTTCAGAGTCAATGACTGGCTGAGTGGGCTATCGCTCAGCCACGCTGCGAGGTTGATGGTGCAGGAGTCGGGTATGTGACTTACCTGGTTTCATGCAGAAGATGGTGAACAGGACCCTGGCTGCGGTGCTACAAGAGGCACAGGGGACAGGTGAGTTACCTTGTTAGTTGTTTTCACACCCACCTCCGCCTGCCTGCAGATTTCCGAGTTAGTAGGACTTCTTTAATATAACTTAAAGGAAACGAATCACCTCCAAAACGCATATATAGCTTTTTAAATGTGTTGTTAGAGCCCACAGCACACCTTCCATACATGTTTCTATATACTCCCTGCCTCCCCCGTGTAATCCATAAAGTAACTTTATAAAACTAACGCCCGGTATGCAAATTACCTCAGGTAGTCACCTGGGCGGTGTTCAGCTAGATGGTAGTCACGGTCAGTCCGGGTCCCCTGGGCGTTCTTCGGCGGTAATCACGCCCCTCTGGGTGTGATTCAAATCACCCAGTAGCTCTGATGTCACTCGGGAGCGCGCCGTGCACAACGTCTGCGCACCTACGTTTTTACGTCGCCGCGCATGCGCAGTACAGCCTCTTCCATTCAGGCTGTACTGCGCCTGTGCACAATAGCCTCAAACTCAGTGTGAGCCGGAGTTCGAGGCTATTCTGCACAGGCGCAGTACAGCCAGAATTGGAGCGGCTGTACTGCGCATGTGCGGCGGCGTAAGAATGTTGGCGCGCCGACGTTGAGCACGGCGCGCTCCCGAGTGACGTCAGAGCTACTGGGTGATTTGAATCACGCCCAGAGGGGCGTGATTACCGCCGTAGAACGCCCAGGGGACCCGGACTGACCGTGACTACCATCTAGCCGAACGCCGCCCAGGTGACTACCTGAGGTAATTTGCATACTGGGCGCCAGTTTTATAAAGTTATTTTATGGATTACACGGGGGAGGCAGGGAGTATATAGAAACATGTATGGAAGGTGTGCTGTGGGCTCTAACAGCACATTTAAAAAGCTATATATGCATTTTGCAGGTGATTAGTTCCCTTTAAGTGGTGTTTTAGGGAATATGGAGACTAGAAGTAAAGAAGTACATAAAAACAAACTATCACACGTGTTTCAAGGCCAGACTAGTTCCTTCCCCAGGTGCATAACATATACAAGCAATATATATGTATTTATTAAGAAAACAAAAAACAAACAGGAAGTGACAACAAAATCAATACGGCGTGGGTTTGAAAGTGACAGTACCTCCTATTACAACTAGCAGCAGGCTTGCCTAGGGAGTTCTGAAAAACATGGATACACTCATAGGCTGGATCTATGTTTCCTAACAGCCTTAGGATTGCATCCATTTTCTTCAATGAACGCTGGTTCTTGGATAGAGCATGCTCGAGGTTCACTTATCTTTACTCACCTTAAAGTGACTCTGTACCCACAATCTGTCCCCCCCAAACCGCTTGTACCTTCAGATAGCTGCTTTTAATCCAAGATCTGTCCTGGGGTCCGTTCGGCAGTTATTGTCCTAAAAACAACTTTTTAACTCGCAGCCCCGTGCCCAACAGGAGTATCTGTGCCCTAACTTTACACCACCCCTCCATCCCTCCTCCCCACCCTCTTCAGCATTAGGAATGCCACTGAAACATTTTCTCCATGCTGAACACTGCACAGCTGCTTAACGATCCAGCCCATGTGCCTTGCTGACACAGGTGGGGAATAGGAGGCAATCTGCCTGGAGCATTCCTAATGATGAAGAGGGTGGGGAGGAGGGAGGGGAGGGGTGGTGCAAAGTTAGGGCACAGATACGCCTGTAGGGCACGGGGCTGCAAGTTTAAAAGTTGTTTTTAAGGACAATAACTGCATCACCTGCCGAATGGACCGCAGGACAGATCTTGGATTAAAAGCAGCTATCTGATGGTACAAGTAGTTTGGGGGGGGGGGGGGTCAGATTGTGGGTACAGGGTCGCTTTAAAGGGAATTAGTTGCTGAGGGCAGCATAATGTAGTGACATAAAACTACACTCTGCCATAAGCAACAAACCTCTGGAGACTACGCTTCTGTTGCCTTATTATGCTGCTTGCGGGGAGGCCTCATAACACATGTGACAGGTCCCTTTAAGTAAGTAATTGGAATTATAATTCCCTTTGGAAGGTCCAAAGAATAATGAATTGATTCATTTAAAAGCTTTGTTAACAGCAAGAAGATGTGTTACTTTAATGTGGCTTCACCAGGATGCCCACTAGAGAGCTGCAATTACTATATGGTGATTATTGCAATTGCTATATACAATTACTATATACCCAAATGAATAGTCAGAAGTATGGTATAGCGTGTAAGCTGAACTGAAGACACAAAGAGGTTTGGAAAACGGGAAATGTAAGGAATTCTAGGTTCGGTGGTAACATTGGGGAGCAAACTGGTAGAAAGGAGGACGAGAATGGACTTTAGGTATATAGGGATATGAACTGCAGATGTATGGCAGGTAGCTAGCAGTAGGCGTTGTCACGTCTTATTGTACTCTGAAGCCAGGGCCTGAAAGTGAAGCCAGGTGTTATTTCTGCCAGACCAAAGTACTATAAGCTGAAAGAAGAACATTGGCAGCAGTAGTGCACATTCAGCAGTGGCATAGTCAGGACCAGAGCCCAGGGTCCTGGGAGATCCATCAGCATGGAACAAGCCAAAGGGTAAACCAGGAACATCGGAGAAAGCCAGGAGTCAGACATAGGTACCAGGCCGACAGATTAAGGGACAAGGTCAAGATCAGGATCAAATTTTATTATTCAGTAGTAACATCCCCGGGCAGGAGCTGGTCATGGCAGAAGATGTGATTGGAGCCAAGTTACAGTATTTATTAGGCATTGGGCTGCTGTGCCAGCCGTCCAGCTACAGATAACAACACAGGCTGCCCTTACTTTATACAGTCCTCATTCTCTACTCTTTTCAGTAGCACTTGGCAGTATACTGCTATAGAGAAAATCTCTCTTAAAGGAATACTCTAGTGAAAAGCTTTTTCTCAGTAATTAAAACACATTACAAAGTTATATAACTTTGTAATATGCTTCAATCACCTATCTGCCCCCTTCCCTATCGTTTCCCCCCCTCAACCGCCCACCAGGAAGTGAAGTAAACTCATTCTTACCTAGTGACTGTTGACCCCAGGCTGCTCTGTGGAAGCCATTTTGTGACAATGACATCATCAAGAGGGAGGCGGGTCTAAGCCCTATTAGCCCAGCCTCCCTTTGTCAGTTGACTCAAGTTGCTCAGCTCTGAATGGCTGAGCAAGCTGTAAGCCATCTAACAGTTATACAGAGTCAGTTAGACATCACAGAAGACAAAGTGCATCATGGGAAAGCCCAAACCAGGAAGTGAAGAAAAAATGAAGACACCAACTGGAGCTTCAGGGAACTGCAAACAGCGGGGAATTCAAACAGAGACAGACTCTCTCATAGTAAAAACTATGTTTATAATTGATTGGTTTTTTTTTTTTATTATCAGCGCCGGAGTACCCCTTTAAGGCCCTATTACACAGAACGATTATTGTCCGTATTTGGCCGTTACAGACAATAATTGTCCTGTGTAATAGAAGGCCACGATCAGCCAACATGAACGATGTTGGCTGATCATTGCTGTTGTTTGTCTTTCAACATGTTGAAAGACAAACGACTCATATAGCAGAAATCTGCTGCCGTCACTATGGGCTGCCTGGACGGTCAAGCGGTCACCCGGGCAGTCCCCCCCAGTCCCCCCTCCCCCCCCCCCCTGTACTCAACCGTTCGCACATAATGTTTTTGGATGATTTTTTGCACTGAAAAAAATTGAACTTCACTTGAATGGAAGTGCTGCAGAATATTTTTACATTGCTAGTTTCTTAGGCAGCTATTCTAAACCTACCTTGTCATGTTACATGTCCCTGATACTGAGCTGTATAGAGAAAACACAAGGAAGAAAGAAGAAGCTGACCCTGTAGATATATCTGATTCTCTTAGAAACAGGTGGAGAGAGATGATAGCAATTTGATATCCTTTTACTGCCCCTAACTGCTGGCAATGCTGTTATCCAGACCCTCAAACCAAGATTGTCGACACATTTCAAAAGAGTATTGTTTCATCTGGGGCTTTATACTATGTACACAATGAGTATTAATACCGGCCATCAACTACCATGGCCACCTAGAAAGATAGCATTACCCCCCCCCCCCCCCCAAAAAAAAAAAAGAACTGCCCCTTATCACCAGAAAAGCTGGTTAAAGGGAAACTCAACGTGTTATTAGGGTGCGTTCACATGAAGGAAGAGTGGACAGAAACACATCATGTCCCCCCTCTCTCTTCTCCCCCCTTCTTTATAGATGTGCCCCCTCTCTCTTCTCCCCCCTCCTTTATAGATGTCCCCCCTCTCTCTTCTCCCCCCTCCTTTATAGATGGCCCCCTCTCTCTTCTCCCCCCTCCTTTATAGATGGCCCCCGGTCACTGCAGCCCGCTCCTGTTACCTCCTATCACCGCAGCTCGCTCCTGTGGCCTCCTGTCACCGGAGCCCGCCTCTGCCCGCTCCGGTCACCGCAGCCCGCCTCTGCCCGCTCCAGTCACCGCTGCCCGCTCGGTCCGCCTCCTGTCACCGGATCACAGCCTCTGCCTGCTCCGGTCACTGCAGCCCGCTCGGCCCGCCCCTGACGTGCACTAATCCAATCAACGTGGAGCAGCGTGGGGCCGCTGCGGTGCACGTAACGCGCGTTCCATGGCCGCAACGGCCATACGCTGCTCCACGTTGATTGGATTAGCGGAGCACGTCAGGGGCGGGCCGAGCGGGCTGCAGTGACCGGAGCGGGCAGAGGCTGTGATCCGGTGACAGGAGGCAGACAGAGCGGGCTGCAGTGACCGGAGCGGGCAGAAGCGGACCGGAAAGAGAAACGGGACGCGGCGGTGATTTTTTTTTTTTTATGCAGCCCGGGCGGCCCACGGACTGGTAATCTGGCCAGCCCAGCGGGCATTTGCCCGGCTTGCCAGATTACCAGTCCGGGCCTGCTGTCCCCTGTCTGCATCATCAACAAACACACACAATGTGAGACAGAGGCATGGAAGATTTGTCTCCTGGGGGGATAGCAGAAGGAGCAGGAGACAGTGTGAATTGGCACAGGGGCCATTTTTATTCCACTTCCTGGATTTCTATCAGCTACCAGTGTGGCAGAACTGTACAGATACAGTAATACATTGTATAGACACATCTATACAACCTTTAATGTACTTTTAATAGAAAACAAGTTTTTCTTATCCACAGTTCCCCTTTAAGTATAGGGCACCTCCGTCCTATAGGATTACCACTGAGATAATGTAGTGCTGGTGGTTGTGATACAGCTCAGCTGGTGATGGTACTGTTGTGACGCCAGCACACAGGTGTGGAATACCTGCTTTTAGTGGTGGCTGGCTATATCCCCCTAAAATGGTTGTTGACCTGCCGGGGTGTGATGGGTCCATTGGGCTCCGGTCACGGTGGTTCAAAGTGGGAAGATGACCCACCCAGACTGTCGGGACTGCCACCAATAGAAAGGGGGAAATGACCCAAGGAGTATATAGCCGACAGGTGTAGGTGCTGGTGCAATGATGTCCCAGTAAAATAAATAAAATGGCTTTACTAAACAGTCTCGTCAAACAGGATTCACTGGCAATGGGTAACTTCTTTTTGTACAGACTTGTGTTCAATGAATCTGTGCTGGGAGATACCTTAAGTGCTGATATAGAAGAGTAGTAGATATAGCGGTGTGGAGCAGTGGAGAGGAGTTTGTCATGAGGGTCCCAACCCAGGCTAGTAGTGTACTCTGCTGGAACTTGAGAGAGAGATACTTGGAAGAGGAATACTTAAGAGAGAGAGAGATACTTGTGCCCATGTTTCGACTACACTAACACTTAACCACCTTCTGCCCTGCAGTGTTGGGGTACCCGTCCTATTAGTGTGACACAACCCCCAGTCTTGGTTACCTGGGCAAAGCTAAGTGTCCGAAGCTATCCGGTGTCAACCACGCTGCGAGACAGAGTATGTATACCTTCATTACAGTTGCTTTTCTCTATCCGGGTCAGTTCCTCTGTCTTAGTAGACTGCCCTGCACTGTTTACAGAGGTTTGCGGCATCGACTGGGATGATCTCCGACTAGTCCTTCTTTTGGGGTCTAACACTGCATAGTTACGTGGATAGATATGTTAAGGAAAATGAGTGTCTCTGGTTGCTTCATACACGTGTGACTTTTCCCACTTCACACTAGATTGCACACGGACTGTCCCGGACAGGCCCTGGCTAACTTCAGCAGGGATGCCTGTGTGTGTCCTCCTCCCCAGATAATCATAGGGAAGCTGACACTACACTTCCTCTCACTAAGTGACTACTTCCTAAAAGGGTATGTAATAGCCCCTGTGAGTGGTTGAGAGGAGAGTGCGCAGAGAAATAAGTATAGAGATAGGTAGAAAGAAAAGAAGTATCTCCACTTTAGTGATCACGGCATTGCAGGGGTTGATGGTGGGTGGACATATTAATAACCCATGCTATAATCAGGTGTGCAGATTATAGTTTTTTGTGAATACTGCCTCCCCAGCAACTAGTGGGTGCCTTACAGTTTGAGAAGCACTGGACTAGATGGATGAGGTGGTCTCTCACTGCTGACAATCTTCTTTCAAATTTTGTTTTATTAAATTTTTATGAATAAACATAAAAGTCAAAATAATGAAGTTTGAAGTGGCACTCAATTGCACAACAGAAATCATAATCGCGATAAAAAAATTCTCGCAAAAACAAAAGTACGTAGACAAAATATGTCAGTAGAAGGTGCCAGCAGGTCTTGTTCAAAAAAGTATAAACATAAACAATATATGGCAACAAGGAGAGAAAAAACTGGGGAAAGAAGGAATAAATTAGGATAAAAGGGAGGAGGGAAAAAGAAGGGAATAAAAGGTGAGGAGAAAGAAGTGCTGACAATCTTCTATGTATCTATGTGTACATAGCCTTACTCTGATTTCAATATAAAATAAAATATAACAACGGTTGTGTTTCGGCTCCTCACAAATGATAAAGTTCTCTGCTTTTTGTCAGTGAAATTCGCTCAATTTACAAAATATGAAAACATTATATATTCTATGGTAAACAGCAGGTGACATTTCTGGATCTCCACACTAGGACTGGCGATATAACCCATTATACTGGAAAGAGGTAATGGGAAGTGATCCTTAGTACTGGAGCACATGGTTCACAAACAACTTCCTCATTCTCTTCATCATTCACGACTTCCTACATGTTTACTTGCATTGTGTCTATAAAAAGAGGGAACACGGCAGAGTAGCTTAGAAACCAAATGTGCACTTGTTGTCTATGGCTTTCACTTGTCCACTCCTATCCTCAATGAGGCATTATGTGACCAAACTAAACTGTAAAGAAAGTAATAAACTTTTCATCTCTTTTATAAAAACAAATATTACGCTTCCTGATGACTTGAATCCTTCATTACAATGAGGGGAGTAGTCATCAATGTGCAATTATTATGTAGCATAGCAATCACAATGTTACACTAAATGTTTCCTTAATTGTTCCTTTAAATAACATTTACCATAAAATGAATGATGAGGCTGTTAAAGAGGCCCTGCAGATTTTATTTGCTTACTCAGTGCAGCATAGGCTATTAGAGGATAATGTAGACGCTCTTGTGTATTGCTTATGTATACCTCTTTTAGTTGGTGTTGCATATGTGGGTTGTCTGCCATCCTGTTTCCTCGATACGGATCTCTTCATGCAGCCTACATTACCCATGATGCCTGTGACTTTGCCCATGTAAAAGTGGCAGCCATCAGCTGAGGAGCCAGAAAACACCTGATCCTTAGCATCTTTTGTGCCACGTCAAAATATATGGCTATCGGCCGCACATCTCCCTGTGTGAACAAGGGATGTGCAGCTGTCAGCAATATATTCAGATGGCTGCAAGAACCATACAGTGATGGCTCCTGTGGCCTGGCCACTCAATTAGTTGTGCTTGAGGCTCTGAACCTGAACTCCATTCTCGCTGATCGACACCTGTTTGTGGCCGGCTAAAGATCATTATGTATAAAAGAAGTTCAACGATAAAACTTCTGCCCCCTCCCTTCTGCTATAGAATAACATATAAGACACAGCTTCAGACCATCTTTTCTGTTAGTTTCTACACACGAGAGCAGATATCAGGCTGTATCTCATAGCACACAATACAGCAGGGGTGGGCAATTAATTTTCCCACGCGGCCACATGAGAAATTGAAATGGTTCTCAAGGCCATGACTGGTACGTGGGGGCTGCGGTGAGGCAGGTGTACGTGTACGGGGTGGGGGAAGTGCGGTTAATCGGGTAGAGCAGATTCACAGGTGACATCTTCTTTGATCTAAGGCATCACTTTCCCTTTTCTTTTCCATCTAGCCCAGGCCTCCATGAGGATTTCTTCCAGCTGCAATACATCTCTTCGGAACCTGCCAAACATTTTAGGCAGGTTTGTTGAAGGAATGTACCTAGCGTGGAGCAGTAACAAGTCACTAATGTTTGCACAAAGCCCTGTAACTTTTTGTGACTTTTCACAATTGTGCAGTAAATTTAAAAATTATAGTTGAAAATCTCAATTTAGAAACTCCACCTGAAACGGAAATTACGGTAGCTAAAAATCTTTCTTTTGAAATAGGACAGCGGTCTATATAGCCTAATACAGCATATGGAGGGGGGGTTATCTACAATTGCGTGTATTTACTTATGAATTATAATTTCAGGAGTTTGACAGTAACTCTTTAAATGTATCTTTCCAAGTCCCAACTTTTATTTCTTCTTAAATTTCATAAGTGAAGAACCTGTTGGTGAGTTACAAACTGTTCTGGAAGTGGAGGAGCTGACATTTGCTGGCCCAGTTTCCATCTTTGGCCTGGCAGCTATGGGTGCACATTTGCTCAGCAGTCCCATGAAAATCTGGATGGCTGACTCTGTATCCTGACATTCAAGAATTGTTCAGCTCCAAAAATTAGATCATGGATATGTTCACATTAGGGATGGTCCGAACAGAGTTCGGTTTCGTACGAACCCGAACTCTCGGTAATGATTCCCGCTGTCTGCCCGCTCTGTGCAGCGGGCGGATCCAGCGGGAGGACCGCCTGGAAAACTGGGATACAGCCATAGCCATAGGCTGTATCCCAGTTTTCCATGCTGTCCTCCTGCTGTATCCACCCGCTCCGCGGAGCGGGCAGACAGCGGGAATCTGATGCAGAGCGTTTGGGTTCATACATCCCTAGTTCACATGATGCAGATTTTCTGCAACTGATTTTAAATATATAGATTTTTTTTTTTGGTGCAGAAACACTGTATAGCAGATTCACAGTGGATACAGTATGTGTGAATGAACCCTGGATGAAACCTGCACCTGTCCCCTCTTCTGTGGGCACTGGTTATAGTTTAGTTACTGCAATGGAAGTTGTACAGTATGTAATGAAGCAGTTATTTTAATAGAGGGGGGCAGTAAATATTTGCAAATGGAAGTCTGGCAGCAACCAACCAGGATTGAAAAATTCAGGCCCCTGTCTACAGACATGAGGGTCCCAGAGATGTGTTTCTTTTTTATAACACAATAGCTTTTTGTCAGTTTACAGAAAGTACGTGATGATGTAACATTGATGACTACATTGGCCAATTGCAATTCTGTGATGTGAGAATACCACTATGTGTCACTTAGCAGGTGGCATTTGGCCACTACAGTCAAATAAGGTGATAGCTGAAGGCTACTGTCATCAGCTGGTAAAGATCAAGTATTCACTGATAGTAATGTAATATGTTTGGCCAGCTTAGGTTAGTGAGACCCTGGAACATGGTTCAGTCATTGCAGTACTACTTGGAGAGCTGTCTACAGACTACAGAAAATATATATTGCTTATATGGCTATATGGAGAGCAAAATGGCATGGCACTCAGTTCTACTAACTCTTGAGAGTTGCGGCATGAGGACCTTCACTGATCAAAAGTGTTGAGATGAGAAATGACTACTGTAATCTTTAGTCTGTATCTGTCTGGAGTTTCTTTATTAGCACTACATTAGGTAAAGGTTGGCCATTCTAGGGGCAGCGTTATACTGGCATTCTAACAGTGAACATTCTTCAATTTCCCACATTTGTAAATATTTACGGCATGTCCGGCCAACATTCCACTCACTTAATTCTTCATGCCTTAACTTTGTTCTGTGGTTCAGAACGTTCACTTTCTATTGGCATCAAAGTTAACTGTACACTGCCAGGCTGGAGATTTTACGAGACTGTCACAACACAAACCTTAAAGGAAAATCTACATCCAATAATGCTATGGCATTTCACTACACTGTGCTATAACACGGTCATTGGGCATCTGACCTGTGAGATCGATATTGTTCCTTCTTTATTCAGTAACATTTCAGATACTTTACTTAACCTCTAAGTGTAAAGGGCCTATATACCCAATGGATGCTGTTCCTTTTGTACAGAGGTAACCTGCCCTAGCACACAACAAAATGACTGCATCATGATAGAGCAGTAGGCTGACAGCAGGTGTCAAGCTCTGTACTGGTTTCGGCCCACAATTATTTCTATGTTACGGTATATGCGGTTTTCCCTAAATATTTCCTCCTCTTTCTGTGCCCCTGTGACATTATGGAGAAGGTTCTGACGTTAGTGCTCACATCAGAGCACATTCTTTATGGCTTCTAGATGTTAGAAGAATGGAGAGCTGAAAAGAGAAGGACCAGGTGCAGTCGGTAGTTTTCTGACTTTATACAGCCTATAGGTTTTTGCATGATTCTGTGGTTTGGACCAACCCACTGTGTGAGTCTTGCCTAACAGTGTTAAGGCCGTGGAATGCTGTGAGCGCTCTTGCTCCTCGTTGCCCGCTCACTGCCGCCGCTATTACACGTGGCTGCAGTGAGTGGGTGAGTCCAGGGGGGGTTGCCTGGGTGACCGCTGATCGTCCCGGCCGGGATGATTTTCACTAACACAGGTCGTTCTGTGACCTGGCCGGGTGACAGAACGGCTGGTGTTTTACGTAGTGTGAACCCGGCCTTATATTGTAAGCTCATCTAAGAGTGGAGTATTAAGCTGCAGCTAGGCAGAGACTAAGCGGTCCCTGCAGAGGATTATTAAAGGGAACCAATCAGCCCGTTTGGGCCGATATGGTTCCCTTGAGCATTGTATAAAGCACCTGGAGCAGCCCAGGCACGTACCGTCCGCGGCTGCAGCAGGTGCTTTATAACGGAGAAAATTACTTATTCCCCAGCTCGTGACTAGATACGAGCGGGGAAGTAGTCATGGTGGGCGGCTCCCCGCTCGTATCTAGTCACTGCGCTCTGCCTGTCAGCGCGCTCGGCAGGATGATTGACAGGCAGAGAGGCCAGTAACGGACCTCTCTGCCTGTCAATCATCCCCTCTGAGCGCGCTGACAGGCAGAGCGCAGTGACTAGATACGAGCGGGGAGCCGCCCACCATGACTACTTCCCCGCTCGTATCTAGTCACGAGCTGGGGAATAAAAGTCATTTTCTCCGTTATAAAGCACCTGCTGCGGCCGCGGACGGTACGTGCCGGGGCCGCTCCAGGTGCTTTATACAATGCTCAAGGGAACCATATCAGCCCAATCGGGCTGATTGGTTCCCTTTAAACTCAATAGATGACTTTTTAACGCCAAGTGGATTTTAAAATAAGTGATTATAAACATATGAAAGACAGAAAGAGTAATGCACAAATTCCAAAGTAGTCTGAGTTTAATGCTCTGCGAACACTTTATTACACAAAGTACATTCAGTTTCTGAAAATAGTGTTCTAAAACAGTGTAACCATCTAAAAATAAGACATCCCAATAACACCGAACCAAAAACAAAAATTAAATAGTTTTTTTCATATATTTTTTTTTTTACATTTTTAATTCTTTTTGGACGCTATATCATATTGTGAATTTAAAAAAATAGAAGAGATTTAGCAGCTTTGCATTTTATGTGGCACACATCTTTGTACTGCGATTAGTAGTAACTTTAAAGGCATGAAAATGATAAATTGGCAATTAAAGTGCTATTGGAGAAGCTGAAAAAGGCCCAAAAACAATGGAGAACTCCCAAGGAACCAAAAATATAAGAATTACATTGTCTAAGAAGCTTCCTATAGTGATAACAAAAGGGGTTCTGAATGTTCACATAAAGACTACAACTGCACTCATAAAATAAAATAAAGAAAACATGACACTTGTACAGCCCACAGAGACTAGTACAGTTACAATTAAATACACAATCTTAAACGTGCTAGAGGGCCAAGGTTTGGGTGGAAGTAGTTTCAGGAAGAAGACACTGGCACTGGTGGGATAGTGGGTGCTGAATACTCTTCTTCTGAATCTGAGCCGTCGTCGTCATCCTTTTCTTGGTCGCTGCCCTCTGTGCTAAGTCTGTCAAAACCCTTTCGACTGTATCCTTTGTGACTTGCAAAGAAAGTTCCTAAATTGAGACCTCCGCTTCCTTTGCCTGGAAGAAATTATATAACAGCATAAGAACCTCCATTGTAAAGCTACTATGTCTTCATTAAACAAGATGTACTTTTACAACTAATGACATATTAAATAATTAAATTACTTAAAGGGGTACTCCGGTGGGGGGGGGGGGCATTTTTTTTCTGACACCGGGGAGGAGGTGGCTGAGGGAAACGACGACCACTCACCTCCTCGGTTCCAGTGGCAGTTCCCGCATCGCGACGCTCAGGTCCCCGGCCGCTTCCTAGTGTCTGACGCGGGCCCGAGACGTGATGTCTCAGGTCCACTCAGCCAGTCAGTGACAGAGGCGGGATCTGAGCGGACTTGAAACGGATCCCGCCTCTGTCACAGACTGGCTGAGCGGACCTGAGACGTCATGTCTCGGGCCCGCGTCAGACACCAGGAAGCGACCGGGAACCGGAGCGCCGTGATGCGGGACCCGCCGCTGGAATGGGAGAGGTGAGTGGACGTAGTTTCCCTCAGCCACCTACTCCCCGGTGTCAGGAAAAAAATGCCCCCCCCCGGACTACCCCTTTAAAGGAGAAGTCCGGTGATTTAAACATTTTTTCATCTGGCAGGGGACAGGGGGAATATAACAAACACAACTAACCTCTCCCTATACTGTGGCAATGCTGGATTGCCCCACCGGACTTTGGGATCTCCTACACAGCTGATGTCATGACCCAGTTCATGGACTGGCCACTCAGCCAATCAGTGACTGTGGCAGGACACCGCTGATTGGCTGAACATGCAATTCATCAGCCAGGACAGGCATTTTCCTTCAAGTTGTGACGTCTTCGACACAGAGGAGAAAATGCCTTCTCTGCGGGCACGGGGAGATTTAATAAACTGATTGTTTATTATGTTCTCCCCTGCCGGCTGTGTAATTTTTCAAATCGCCGGACTTCTCCTTTAAATGGTAAAAAATCACAGATTTACTTGCACTACTCTTTGTCCAAACCCCTCAAACCGCAAAAAAGTGCATTGTTTTTTGTCACCAATCTAATGATGTCCTTTTCCGACAGCAGCATGCAGTAGTGACATACACAGGTTTCTCCAGTGTTTTTCTTAAAAGGAGTTATCCGGGTATCCCAAAACACATGCTCATGTCCGGTACCTGAATCCACCTGGCCGGTTTGCATGCTTTTCTCCTACTACAAGTCCCTGCAGCCTCCTCATCCAATGTCAGACTGCCTGTCCCCCCTGCTGTCACGCCCACCTCTGCATCAGTCCAAGTTACGCTGGCCACAGTAAACACATAGGAGTACATGTGCCCAGCGTTCCTGCTGCAGAGACCAGCAGCCTCCTCATCTAGGATAGAGTGACTTGAACAACAGGATCTCGGAACCTAATTCCATCAGGAGGTCACCTGGGTTACCAAGTCAAAAGACAGATAACCTGGCCCCCGAGAGGAGATCACGTGTACTGCACCTACAAAGGAAGAGGGGGAGAGGGAGCAGCGCATTGTTAGAGAGGACTGAGAGAGAGAAAGTTTTAGATGTCCAGAGCAGTTAAGTATGAGGGAAAAAAACGGGGAAAGGGTGGGAAGGAGGATTGTTTAAGATACCCTTAAACACTCTATGGGCAGACAAACTCGCAGCGGGATGGACATCCCACTGGGAGTATGTCAGCAGCCCGCCCCATTAACCCCCCGACGCCGAAGCGTATACTTCACCTGCTCCCCGCTCCGGCTTGCTTCGGGGATCCTGGCGTCTTCACGTCCGCTCAGCCAATCAGTGCGCTGCGGCAGGGCAGGGACGTGCAGGAGCGGGACGTGCTGGGAGCCCCGAAGCAAGCCGGAGCTTGGAAGGTGAAGTATATGCTCTGGCAGCGGCGGGGGGGTTAACGGGGCGGGCTGCTGACATACAGTGGGATGTGCATCCCGCTGCAAGTTTGTCTGTCCATAGAGTGTTCAGGGAAGGGATCTGCAGCGGGTCTCGCAGCGAGAAATCTGCTGCGGATATGCCCAGTATGTTTGTACCCCAAGTGTGGTTATGCTGTAGTTTGGCCAAACCTAGATTCAATTTGCATAAGCTGTGAGCACCCCCACCTCCTGCTGCTGACTGTGAGCACCCCCACCTCCTGCTGCTGACTGAGAGTTATCTGCCTATACATCAGATCGTGGCAGCCACAAATAGAGAGCCAGGGCTGATATATCACCATGTGTAATAGGACCAGCCATCACCTGACAAACAGTGGTGGTCTGCTGCTGCTTCTTTTACATAGAGAAACCAGCAGCCGACCTTCGCTGACATGATCAGATTTTTTAACATGTTGAAAGACCACGATCAGCCGACATTGAGGCGATTATCGGCCTGAACGAACGGTAATCAGCCAAGTAAGGCAGGGCATCATTTCATGTATTAGGGCTTTAGTTTGACCAACAAAACACAGTTATCACTGAACTCAAGGAGAACAGTGAAAAAAATCCAATGAAGTACTCAATCAAGAGTCTCCACTGATGCCCCCAAAAATTTAAATATGCAAAACAGGAGTCCGTGGAGCCTCGGTTGCGAGTCTCAAAACACAGGATAGCCAGATATCTCTAGCCTGTTGCCACGGGGTGCCTCCATGATAGGGAGAGCACCACACCACCCTGATAAATAGCCCCTTAAGTCCCACTCGGTTGCGAGTATTGGAACATAAATAGGGAAACACCAGGGTGGCCCCTTTTGTCAATGTCCAACCCAAGGTGCGAGTATTGCGATCATGACAAGGGCCTGCCAAGGCAGGCTTCCATCCACAGACAGCCGTTTCGGGGGTTTTGCCCCTCGCCAGTGCGGAGTAGGATTCTGGCTAGTTGGGGCAATAGCAAATCGACCAACAAAACACAGTTATCACTGAACTCAATGAGAACATGATCGCAATACTCGCACCTTCAGTACTTCATTGGATTTTTTTCACTGTTCTCCTTGAGTTCAGTGATAACTGTGTTTTGTTGGTCGATTTGCTATTGCCCCAACTAGCCAGAATCCTACTCCACACTGAAGAGGGGCAAAAAACCCCGAAACGGCTGTCTGTGGATGGAAGCCTGCCTTGGCAGGCCCTTGTCATGATCACAATACTCGCACCTTGGGTTGGACATTGACAAAAGGGGACACCCTGGTGTTTCCCTATTTATGTTCCAATACTCGCAACAGACTGGGACTTAAGGGGCTATTTATCAGGGTGGTGTGGTGCTCTCCCTATCATGGAGGCACCCCGTGGCAACAGGCTAGAGATATCTGGCTATCCCGTGTTTTGAGACTCGCAACCGAGGCTCCACGGACTCCTGTTTTGGGGTTTAGTTTGGCCAAACTACTCACAACAGATTGGAGAAATCAGCATACGTGTCACTACTGCATGAGGGTGGGGTAACAACTTTTACAATACATTTACACTTGCCATAATAACAGCATCTGGACTATGAGCACATGTGTTGGATGAATATACCATTGTGCATTTGTATCCTTAAAAATTTTCTTTTTTTTGGATAAGGAAAATTGAAGATATTAGTTTGTGTGTATTTTTGCATATACTTGCCACAATAACCCATAATACGGTAATAAGGTAAAACATCAAGTTATCGCCCCATTATATATGTAATCTCTCTAGATATTCAAATATTCTTATAAATGCAATTTTCATCACGTCTGGGGTGATGTAAAAGTAAACATGATACATTTACTTAGCAGCTGTATGAATATGCTCCGTGCAGCGTATCGTGGTGCATTTTCATAAGTTCCTCCGCTACCAGCATCTCATCACAGATGCTGCCCGGGCGGGGGGAGCACTCCGTTACAGGCATTCCACATCCATGTTCTGTAGGGAACACGGAATGTGTCAATGCGGCCTTACTGCAAGAAAGCTTCCAGTCTCCTGCTATGGTCTGGCTCTTTCAGGCTGTATTACATCCCGCTCCCACAGCACCTGCCCACTCAGTCAATCTGACTGAGATGGAAAACTGTGGCCACAGGCCCTAGCCATGGAGAAAAGCTTGGTTCTGCGCATACCGATAAAAAGTGAACTGCACATGAGAGTTTAATTTGCGTTTAGTGCTAATTTGCTGTAAAATAGCAATATTTTTCACAGATTTTGCTGAAATAGCAGCAAAAATATTAATATTTTATTGCAAATTGTGCAATTCGCAGCAAAATAGCTCTGATTATTGCTAACTAAATGTGCATTAAATGCTATGTGTGAACATAGCTCTAAACATGACTGACCCATGTCTGTTCTTTATATCCAACTTAATTCAAGTTTAAAAAAAAACAAAAAAAAAAAACCTTGACTATCATATCTGTTTGGCACATGGTGAGTAGGGAAAGGTTTTACCACATGACTATCTCCAAGGTTGTGACCTGGTATCGGCACAGATGTCAATGCCTTCTAATAATATATAAATCTCTTAGAAGTGGAAAAAAGTTCATTTGGGAAAAAAAGTCTGCAACTTCACTTCCTTTAGGTACAACTAATGGGTATTCTATAGAACGTCATGTATTACGTGATGCTCTGTGCTGTCTTGAATGAGGTGAAGTATACTGGATGTGCCATTAATGGGTGGACTTTATCAGTAGTGGGTTTGGGGGGTAGGTTTGGAGTTGGGGTTTGTATTAGAATAGCTTTTATCAGTATACTTGTTTCTGTGTTTTTTTTTTTGCAGGATAAAAATAAAAGAAAATTCTTTAAAGTGAATGTACCATCAAGTACCTCAAAAGGACTGGGCCACTGGGATCCCCGCACCGGGGCTGATTGTCTAATGTAGGTCTCCTTCAACCTGTATGTAGACAGCTGTTTCAGGGTTTTTGCCCCTTGTTAGTACAGAACAGGTTATTGGTTCCTTGGAGAGATGTCTTAGATGCAGTTCAGTGGTGAATCTATTTTTCAGACATGACTATGGATTGGCTAGCACAAGATAGTTTCCTTCTGGATAAAAAAAAAACCCAATCCAAAGTAATGTCCAAAACTAGATTAACCCCTGAACTGCATTTAAGGGATCTCTCTAAGGAACCAATAACCTATACTAACAAGGGAACAAGGGGCAGAAATCCCAAAACAGCTGTCTACACACAGGTTGAGGTGCTTCCTTTTGAAGGAGACTCTAGATAAGAGAGACTCTGTGTATAAACACCTACACACACTGCTGTAGGAAAAGCACATATAAATAATATGGTACTAGATGGGGCAGAGGCCATGTGGTGGAATAACAGTGGTACGACTAGTCCCTCAGTGAGGTAAAAGAGTGGGAGGCAACAAGTAATCTGGGGGGAAAAAAATCAAACTTCAAATTGCTTCTTTACAGGGAATCCATCCACAGGACAGACCCTTTAACATGTTATGTCTTGATAGGGTGTGCCCACTAATTTACTGATCACTTACGGACATCTAATAGGGCCCAAAAGTTAAAGGGGTTGTTCTGCTGACAGATTCCAATTTCGAGCAATGTGTAAGCTGACCTTTGCTTGATTTTCCTAATTTCACTCACAGCTGTCATCTCATATAGCATTGGCCAAGTTTGTCCGAAACCCAATAGGCAGTTATGACGGTATCAGTAATAAATTTCAGTGACTGCCTTTAAACCGAAGAGGCTGGGGTTTATACTTCTATCTAGGTTACTTTAGGAGTTGTTTCACATATGCTGTTTTGCTGGGAAAATGTCAGGGGGCAAAAAAAAATCTATAAAAAAAAGGAAAAAATGCCGTGTTCAACTACTAAATAACCCCTTCAATGTTTTTAGCACTAGGCAGACCTAATATTTAAGCTGCTCACATATTAAAAGAATACTTTGATTTATAAACCATGGCATTTCATTCAAACAAATAAGATGCAAACCTCTTAGTTTTCCTAGGATCCCTCCAGATGATGGTTCGGATTTGTGTTCGACTTCACCTGGAAAAAGTACCAAAACATTGGCTGCTCTTAAGCCATATTTATAATGCCATGGATATGAAATGGTGATGGGTTTGATGAGTATTATTATTTCATATCACTAGGACCTATGATGTAAGGAAAGTGATCTCTGCTAGAAATAGTGACGATCTGATATATTTAAAAGACACTTGAATGTAACATACCCCCATATATCCTGTTCTTTCTCCAACGTATAAATATTGCAATGGCAACAAGAACCACTACAGGAATTATCAACAGAGTGATAATGAGGACGAAAGGGACCCCAACTCGGCTTTGTTCAACAACAGTCTGCTTGGCCTGTCCATGGTGCTGTTCCACGACTGTTTTGTTTAATTTGGGTCGGGTTTTCACATGTGTCTCCAAAATTTCAGTTTCTGTGAATACAGTATTAGCACATAATCATTATACAACTTAAAACAAACAAACAAAAATATATATATATATATATATATTGTAGAAGTGTCACTGGGAAAGTGTTCGAGGGGAGGTACATCTCACCCAGGCTACTGCATATGGTGAGGTGGTAAATCCGGGAGAGATCTGTTACTCAGCAGTATTATGCTGCTGAGTTGTTCTTTACCGGGCCGGATTTACTGGAATGGTGGGTAGGTTGGTAGTGGGACCTGCCATTCCCTTCCCCCCCGATCCAGTTCGGTTGTTGCAGTCAGGTGTGCCCTGATGAGCCTGCAACAAGTTAAAAGCTCCACAGAGCTACAGGGGATTGCTCTCAGCCAGGAGGAAACAGCCTGCATGCTGTGTTTCCTGGGAGCAAAAGAATACTGCCACTGTTGGGGCTGATTTATACCGTGCGATACTGCTGGTCGAAGTGTCAGATAGGTGACCTGTTGGTAAGTAAGCGCCCAGACGGGCAAGACCTTTTTGTTTTGTTTTTAAAAGCATGCTGTTGCTGTATTTCTGTTTACTGGACTGTTTATGCTGCAAATAAACGCCAAGCTATTATTTTCAAAGCCAAGTCTGCTGTGAACTGTGTCAAACCACACCCTCCCCCGGGAAGATCCCTACAATATATATATATTAATTTATTTATTTAAATCCAAGGGGGTCGTTGCGGGTGCCGGCAAGTAGAAGCAATCACTACTAGTTCTCCTTACTGGATTTAGAACAGAAGTCTTGCAGCACTCCAAAGTTTTGTGGTTCAAATGGTGTTTGTTGAAGGTAAAATTTGACATATGTGCAACTTCTCAATGACAATGGCATTAAGACGTCGAAACGTTGGAAATTTTACCTTCAACAAACCACAGAACTTTGGAGTGCTGCAAGACTTCTGTTCTAAATCCAGTAAGGAGAACTAGTAGTGATTGCTTCTACTTGCCGGCACCCGCAACGACCCATATTTTTTTAAGTTTAGAAATCAACCTCAAAGAAAAGACTGACTTGGGGATGGGGTGGGGGTTTGGTTAGATCACAGGATTATGATACAGTAAAATCATTGCTATGCTTTATCTAATCCCATATAATCAATTCACATAAGAAGTCTTGCACATCACACACAGAATATGCTTAAATTGTACCTGTTATTTCTTCAACTTCAATGCCCCCCTTTTTCACTGATCGATGTTCATCAACTTAAAAAGAGAAAGAATAAAAGAATGGTCAATAAGTATTAGCCTTGGTGTGGTGAGGATTATTACAGAATGTCGGCATTATCGCGTCTTCAGGCCATGTTTACATAAGGTATGTTTTGTATAAATCACAGCCGTTGTTGCAATTTGCAACAACAGCCGTGATTTATACCAACCATATGTTGTCTGTGAATGAATGGAATCCCGGCCGGAGGGTATGCACATAGTTTACGAGTTTACGCTCCGGCCGGGATTCCATCCGGCCGCGCGAGAAACTAACATGTCAATTTTTCTGTGGCCGCTATTCATTGAATAGTGGCTGCAGAGAACCTGTCAGTTCACACAATGGAGGGTGCGGCTCCGGCCACACGCTCCATTGTGTGCAGAGAAGAATTTGGATACGGGTGCATACAGGTGCGCCCGTATCCGAATTCACCAGAAATGAAGATCATCCGGATGATCTTCAGTAACACCAGACGTTCTGTGATACGGCCGGTGTTATACTTTGTGTAAACATGGCCTCATGCTGCAAATAAACAGAGGCTGCAGTATGACGGATTCTCAATCCAGAATGGGAGACATCTATTCCCATCTGATTCTGCCTGTTGTGCTGGCCTTGACTGATAGATTTCCAATGAGGGTGCAGTAAACTGTCCACAGCAACCAATCACAACTCCTCTTATATTCTACCAGAGCTGAAAGCTGAGCTGTGATTGGTTGCTGTGGGCAGTTTACACCAGGTGTATATTTACACCCTTTCATAAATCTCCCCCTTAATGTTTAAAACAATGGTGGAGAGAACAGTTCAACACTTACTTTCTGAGGGAGCGAATTTCCACACAGTATCAGCGTGAGCATCTCCAACAAAAACAGCGCCATCTTCTGACGCAACAATGTCATGAGGCATGTCAAAACTCTGCAACACATAACACGTGATTCTTTTACTGGCTCAAGATTAATATTGAGTCTACTGTCCATGCACATGTTTTTGCAGTATCTCATAGTGTACATTTCATGTGGGTACCAAATAAACTAAAGGGATGTTCTAATCTGCTAGACAATTTTTTTATTTTTTTTTTAACTGTTAGATAATGCAACAGTAAGCCATTTTGCAAATGCCTAGATTACCGACCACCACTCTCCCAGCGAGCAGTGGCTGGGCTGCTGACATCTTTGGTGGCAGGGACCTCAGGAGCGCACTTTGGCTGGTGAGTTCAAAGAGGCCTCCAAGGTTTGTGGATTGTCTTTGGAGCCATCTCTGATCTCAGTGGGAGATGCAAAGATGCAGAGCTGAGTCAGCTCAGCATTGCTGTGTCCCATTCTCAACCCCCCCCATCCCTGCTAAACCAGGAGGCAAGAGTGGGACGCAGGGATTCAGAGCTGAATCAGCGCACTGAGAATATCCCTCTAAGTTCTAAAGAAATATAAAAAGGTCAGAAATCCATATCAGGAGAAGCATGCATTTATACACTATTTGGGGGGATATGGGGGACCAAACATGCTGTAAAGTAAAACTGTCTCAGTTGCCCCTAGCAACCAATCAGATTCCACCTTACATTTTCCTAAGAGTCTTTGAGGAATGAAAAGTGGAATCTGATTGGTTGCTAGGGGCAACTGAGACAGTTTTACTTTACACCATGTTTGATAAATCTCCCTCTTCGTTTCTTGGCTTGCTGCTATGGCCATATCACTCCGAAAGACTAGCTCCATTGTAAGTCTATGAAGATAGTCTCCTGCACTGCGATGGTAAAGGCAGCAAGTTGAGGGATGAAAGGGGATGAACCATGCACCTCTCCTGGCTCGTTTTCGAGAAAGGTGGCTGTCTGAACACATAGGCCTAGAAAAAGAAATATCAACTGCACACATTTAGATTACCATTATTTTTTTGTGTTTTATTTTTGCATTTAGAGTTTTAAACAGTTATCAACACAGGTAATATGGTGCTCAAAGCATGTTTTCAGTATACCATAATATTGCTGGATGTTTCGGTTAACATGACCTTTATCAACAAGGTATACAAGTTCTATTTACAGAGAATAAACTGTGTTGTAACCTGAGTGTGAGTGAGGATGGCAGCCAGAGAGCATATAGGCCCTGATTGATCACAACCTTGGACAGGTATCTGCGATGTGTCAAAATTTTTTTCCTAGAGTATAGCAAGTTACCTTTCTGACTGGAACAAATGTGCTTAGAATCTCTCCGGTAGTAAAGTTCATCACAAAGCCTTGTACAGGCACAGAATCCCAATAGGACTTGCCATTAACTGCAAATAATATTCCACCTAAAACACAATTGGAATACAAAGTGAACAACTGTGTGGGTTAAAGGCTTGTACAATAGGTTATACAGTAAAAAAAAATTCATGAAAAAAAAAAAAAAATGTGTTCAATGGCGCCTGTCAAGCAAGTCACCAGTCAGCTCTTCAAGTTGATGTGAGAGACTATGTTCACACACAGTAAGTTAAAAGCCAATATGACAGTAAAAAAGGTTTAAAAGACATCCATATTTTGAATTTCATAATGCACCACATTAACGTCTATGTCAAAATGTCATTGTGATTTTTTTTAATGTAGCACTTTATTGGATTCAAAAATACAGCTGTGTTCTTTATATTATCTAATTCATCATGATCCACGCCTAGTTGAGGCTTCAAAGCTACTGCTACTGGAGCAGGTGCAAAGGAGGGCAACAAAGGTCATTAAGGGAATGGGTGGGTTACAGTACCAAGACAGGTTATCAAGCTTGGGGTTATTAACGCTAGAAAAAAGACGTTTTAGGGGCGATCTGATCACAATGTACAAATATATGAAGGGACAGTACAGAGATCTTTGTAGTGGTCTTTTTTACTCCTAGGTCTGTAACCATGACAAGGGGGCATCCTCTACGTCTAGGGGAAATATTTCACCATCAGCATCAACGCGGGTTCTTTACTGTATGAGCGGTAAGACTGTGGAACTCTCTGCCACATGATGTGGTCATGGCCGATTCATTAAATAAGTTCAAGGGAGGCCTGGATTCTTTTCTTGAAAAATATAATATTACAAGCTATGGGCATTAGATTTCCGGTGATACATTGATCCAGGGATTATTCTGATTTGGCCATTGGAGTCAGGAAGGAATTTTCTCCCTGTGATGGGGCAATTGTCATCTGCCTCATAGGGGTTTTTGCCTCCCCCTGGATTAACACAGTAGGGTTTCCCTAGGTTGAACCTGATTGGACTCGTCTTCTTTCAACCTTATTTACTATGTTACTAGGCAAAAACTGAGCAAAACTGCGTTGTGTGAGAGTATTCTAAGATGTATATTAAAAAAAGGTAAGAGGGATACATACACATGATGACCAAAGTCTAGTCTATCTGGTCCAATGCTACAGAAAGGCTACTGTAGCACAAAGTGACAAAAATACCCTATAATGTATAAGTGTCCGAATATGAGCATCAAGCAGTTAGTCAGGGGTATATGCTGATCTTTGTCCGTCAAAAATGTAACTATCATACAACCTTGGACTAAAGAAGGTAGCCTGAGTGTGTGTCGCTTAGCTGGCAGAGTAATGGCACCGGGATGTACTGTGTAAAGATAGCACGCCGGCAGAGGCAGTGCACGTGCCCACTAAGTAGGTTTTTTTGGGAAAAAATGACGGCTTTGTCTGTTTTTTTGTCAGGTTGTGTCGCACACATTTAGAAATATGTCAGAACACTAAACAGACATGGAAAATGGACAAAAAACTGACAATTTGCTGCCAGGAATACGTTAGTAAATCAGCCCCAAAGAGCTTAATGTGTTGTAAAGAAGTTTATTAACCTTTTCTAACTATTTGAACAACAAATCACCTAACGTATATAAGCAATATTTGATACGTTTTTTTTTTTCTTTCTCATGTTTGCATCATGTCTTTGAGTACTCTGAATGCTCGAGCTACTACGTTTGAGATGTTCTTGTCTCAGCAGTGACAACCAGCACAGCCAATCACTGCCTGCAACACTGACCAGGATCACTCAGTGACTGACAAAGACAAGATCATCTCAGTAGTAGCGTCAGGAACGTTCAGCGGGTGACCCAAAGACATGACAGGAGGATCCCTGGGGGAGCACTGAATACAATTACATGTTTATTATTTTCTCTACAATCCCAGCAATATATGGAAAAAAATATGAATGCCAGTAGTACCCTATAAAGTATTAGTGTACTGGAAAATATCAAAATCAATTACCTGGTATATAGGAGACTGCAAAAACTTCTGACCCAAAATCTCTGTGTTTGATTTCTCTGACAAAACGTCCAGTTTCTGCTTGAAAACACTGAATTCGCCCATTCTCTCTGTCAGCCACACATAACTGCCCCTGATCGGGTATCATAGCAAGACTATGTGGAATACGGAATTCACCAGGTTTAGCGCTCCTTAAAGATGGTTCTGGAAAAGATTAAAAAAAAAAAAATTATTGTTGCATCAAGTTCTCCAAAAGTTGCAGGAAGAATCCAAGCACCTTGCTGCACTCATAATGCTTACCTTTTCCCCACTCCATGATAAACTTTCCATGGGGTGAATACTGTACAATTCTACTGTTGCAATAACCATCAGCTACAAAGAAGTTGCCGGTTATGGGATCGATTGCGACATCCGTTGGCTGACAGAAATGCCTTGGGTCATTGCCGGGTTGAAACGCTTCCCCCAGGGTTAAAAGAGGAGCGCCATGAGGCCCAATCTTAAAAACCTTTATTGAAAAGAAATACAGTATTAGGTATTCCTAGTTCTGGTACAAGGCACTGAAAAGAACGTAAAGTATTACTAAATATACAATAGTTATTTCACATTTATTAGGGAATGTAGTCAGATAACACAAAAGAGAGGCTAAAAGACTAAGTAAATATTTTGCAATCATGTTTAAAGAAAAAAACAAAAACAAAAACAAAACACAGACACACATTCCGGACGGCGTCTTCGGAACTCCCTCACTTTTGGGTCCGTGTGAAGTGAATGGGAGAGAAAAGACTGCCGATGCGCACCGGCAGCCCTTTCATTGGCTGAAGCGCATCACATGGCTTCCAGCAAGCTCAGCCAATCAGGGTTGAACAAGCTGGAAGCCATGTGATGCGCTCCAGCCAATGAAAAGGCTGCTGGTGCGCAAGTGCACCAGCAGCCTTTTTTATGTCCCATTCACTTCACCAGAAGACGCCAAGGAGGATGAAGACCTGCCCCCCCCCTGTTGTGATGACAGCGACACAAAATGGCGCCCGGGAGAAGAGGACGGGGTCGACCGTAATCGAGTATGTATACTTTATTTAACTTCCGGGAGGTGGGGTCAGGGGTCGGAAAGGGGGGGGGGGAAATCGGGGCCAGGCCGCTTATTTAGACACATTACAAAGTTTATAACTTTGTAATGTGTGTTAAATAAGCTAAAATTGCTTCAATTGAATAAAAAGAGATTTGCTTTAAACTTGGACAAAGTTGGAGGTTTTCAGTTTTTTTTTAATTTTTTTTTATATTTTTGTCTACAGTATTTTCCGACGTATAAGGTGACCCCTGACTTTCTAAAAGATTGTTAGGGGTTTGCCTTATACACCAGAAAATGTTAACCCCTTCCTGACCTCAGGCAGAAGTTAACTGCAGTTAAAGAAAAAAAACAAACAAACCACAGTTCACTCACCTGTGACCTGTTCCCAGCAGCTGCGCGTCTCCCATCCCATTCCTGTCGCAGGCAGTGTCACGTACACGGTCTGTGCCAGAGGTTTGGAAACTTCTGGAGCCTCTGTAACTATTTAGAATGCTCTCCTGGCAGCCGAGCGTCTTCAAGCTTCTCCAATGAGACACTCGACTGCCCAGGAGAGCTTCGGAGACCTCAAGCACAGGCAGTGTCACACTGCCTGGGCCGGAAATGGGATGGGAGACGCGTGGCTGCCAGGAACGGGTCACAGGTAGAGATGAGCGAACCTCGAGCGTGCTCGAGTCGATCCGAACCCGAACGTTCGGTATTTGATTAGCGGGGGCTGCTGAAGTTGGATAAAGCCCTAAGGCTATGTGGAAATCATGGATATAGTCATTGGCTGTATCCATGTTTTCCAGACAACCTTAGAGCTTTATCCAAGTTCAGCAGCTCCAGCTAATCAAATTCGCTCATTTCTAGTCACAGGTGAGTTGCCGGTTTGTTATTTTTATAGTGGTCGCAGCACATGGTGGGGACCCAGCGTGTATGACGACTCCCAACTTCTGAGAGGATTTTTGAGGTAAAAAAGTTGTTTTATATGCTGGAAAATATGGTATTTATTTATTTTGGTGCCAATAATATTTTCTTTACAGGTTCTTTATTATCATTTTGCGTGCTTTCTTTTTTTCAGCCTCTATAGTTTGCTCTGTGAGCAGTGATATTTCAGCCCTTCTGGGATACAGCAAAAGCTTAATGACAACCCATAGCACCTTTCCTAGATCGAGTCAGGTTTGGGGTTGTGGTTTGGGTGAAGGGGTGACAAATATATTGGAGTATTGGTGATAATAAAAACAGTAATACAGTATAGCTGACAATTAAAGCGACTCTGTACCCACAATCTGACACCTCCAAATCACTTGTACCTTTGGATAGCTGCTTTTAATCCAAGACCTGTCCTGGTGTCCGTTCGGCAGGGGATGCAGGTATTGTCCTAAAAAACTAATTTTAAACTTGCAGCCCCGTGCCCAAAGGGAGTATCTGTGCCCTAACTTTGCACCACCCCTCCGTCCCTCCTCCCCACCCTCTTCATTATTAGGAATGCCACTGGAACATTTTCTCCATGCTGAACATTGCACAGGTGCCTTAACGATCCAGCCCATGTGCCGTGCTAACACAGATGGTGAATAGGAGACAATCTGCCGGGAGCATTCCTAACAATGAAGAGGGCGGGGAGGAGGGAGAGAGAGGTTGTCCCAGCCTAATGCATACACAATCTAAGCCCCGACCGTTGGGCACGGAGCTGCCAGTTTAAAAGTTGTTTTTTAGGACAATAAGTACATCACCTGCTGAACGGACCCCAGGACAGATCTTGGATGAAAAAGCAGCTATCCGAAGGTACAAGCGGTTTGGGGGGTCAGATTGTGGGTACAGAGTCACTTAAAACAAATTAAGAATCTTTGGATTGCCGTCGCTCAATAACTGTTTGTATCATCTTACTCATACGGTGGCATATGTTGCCCATTGATTACCATTGTGTAAAAAAAAAAAAAAAAAAAAGATTATATAATCGTTACTGTATCATGTAAGCATGTTCCTACAGTTATACTGTACCTGGTGTAGAGCAACATCGGTGACCCAAAAGTTGCCATCTGAATCGACCGTTATCCCATGGGGCAAATAAAATCTGAAGTAAAACAGGTCAAGATGTTGTTAGTGAAGCTGAAAAATGTAAAGAATTTTATTGAATTAATATTAAACAACATAATTGGTAGAACAAATCATTTATAAAAAATAAAATAAAAATTACAATAATAAAAAAATTTTACTTGCCATTTGACAAGAGACTAGCCGAGTGTTAAAAGGCACAGCTCAGCTGCTAGTAAGCTGGTTGGGGCAGTTTCTCACAATTTTTTGTTGCAGTTTTTTTAACCAAAGCAAGGAGTGGCTACAAAAGGAAAGGGGAATATAAAGAAAGGTCTGTATGCACGGTCATGTACATTGCCGCATAAAATATATCCTACATCCTTGTAGACAGCATTGCACCTATTGTATTCTATGGGTCAACACACATGACTGTATATTGCATGCTCGTATTTGTGATTCAGACACATCAAATTCTATTGGCCACATGACCATTTTTGTTGGCGGCCTGTGGACGACACTCCATGGGCAGTTCGTGCAATAGACAGCAACACCAAAATGGATGACGTCTCCTTTCTCCTTCCTGCTTAATCCTCTTCTGGATCAAAAAACTGCATCAAAGGCTGTCAGAAACTTCTGTTTGTGAATCTCTCCTAAAAAGGACAGAAACTTTAGGAACATGTCCTTTGTTGAATAAAGTATATATATAAAAATAGTGGGCACCGCTATAAATAAGGAGTGCTAAACCAATGCATATAAATAACACATAACTCCCCAAAAAGAAAAAAGCATATGCACAAAGAGGTAGCACATCACAAAAAATACTTTATTAATAACATTATAGAAAATATCATGACAAAAAAACTATGCAGGAGTAAAGCAATAAGGGAGACAAACCCCAAACACTACCCTACATTAAAAACACTTAAAATGTCAACATAAAACCTGCCGGCGTACCAGCGAGATCTATAAAACCACACTGACCCCGGACCATATGAATAATATTGAGATATAACAAAGCTGTCCAAGTAGAGTCCCTGTAACAAGTAACATCACACACACTGTGGTTTAGGTATTGGACAGAGAAGTCAAAACGATCACCATATGTAGTCCTACAATATAGAGAGCGGGTCAGATAGGCAAGAGTCACCCCACGCGTTCCGCCGCCAAGCGGCTTCCTCAGGGATGCTGAATAAAAACTAAAGTATAGTTATAGACTTGGTAAGAAAGAACAAGATCTGATAGCTGGATGAGAAACAGAGGGAGATATAGATATTAACCTGCTGCGAGCCAATAAAATAAATGAAACATACATGCGATATAGCTCTTTGTTGGGGCTTTCTGCTGTGCCCTACAGAGAACGCTTTCATGTACCAGAAAGTTAGTAAAACAATTGAGGTTATCAATATTAGAGTGGTCCGGTTCACAGAACGAATGCTGGGGCATTACACATGGCATGGGCAGGGGTGTAGCTAATGTCTCATGGGCCCTGATGCAAGGGGTCGACTTGCCCCCCCCCCCCCCCCCCCCCACACACTTTTTTTTAGTTGATTGTGCATACTTAATGCAGTACTACTCAGGTTACCCAGGAGATGCTGGGTGTAGTAGTGTACATTACATGTTACATACAGCAGGTTGGCCAGGAGATGTTGAGTGCAGTAGTGTACAGTATATTACATGTTATATACTGCAGGTTGGCCAGGAGATGTTGAGTGCAGTAGTGTACAGTATATTACATGTTACATACAGCAGGTTGGCCAGGAGATGTTGGGTGCAGTAGTGTATATTACATGGTATATACAGCAGGTTGGCCAGGAGATGTTGGGTGCAGTAGTGTATATTACATGGTATATACAGCAGGTTGGCCAGGAGATGTTGGGTGCAGTAGTGTATATTACATGGTATATACAGCAGGTTGGCCAGGAGATGTTGGGTGCAGTAGTGTATATTACATGGTATATACAGCAGGTTGGCCAGGAGATGTTGAGTGCAGTAGTGTACAGTATATTACATGGTATATACAGTAGGTTGATCAGGAGATGTTGGGTGCAGTAGTGTATATTACATGTTACATACAGCAGGTTACCTAAGAGATGTTGGGTGCAGTAGTGTGTATTACATGGTATATACAGCAGGTTACCTAAGAGATGTTGCGTGCAGTAGTCCCCAGGCACTCAGTTTCTGTAGGTGCAGGTCCTGGTCGCTGCAGAAGAAGTTGCTGGTCCACCCCCTGTCCCAGGAGCCCCTCCCCTAGCAGCTTGTCCTTCCTCCCTGCTCACCAGGCAGGAGATGCAGCCATGGACACACTGCATTTCCTCCTGTCAGGTGTCGGCTGAGCCCCACTGCAGGCTGGGCAGAGCTGGTTAGCTGGCCTGCTCTATACCATCTGCCGCCCCCTGCAGGCTGGGAGGAGAGAGAGCTGCCTGAAGAAAAGCTCTCACCCCCCTCAGGGATGGTACAGTCCAGGGCACAGAGGACGTAACTGTACGCTGACGTGGGGGGGGGGGGCCTCGACGGAGAGGTGAGCCGGGCCCTGAGCGTGCAATTTAGCAGCAGCCTGCTGCATCCATGGGTCTTTGTGACCCATGGATGGGCTGCTGCTGTAAAGTTAGGGGCAAAGACAGGTGGCGGGGGCCCGTGTGAGCCTCCCCAAGATGGCAGGCGCCATGGCGACCGCTGTAGCTACGCCCCTGGGCATGGGCTTTTATTGTAATTGGGGGTGGATAATGGAAAATCCATTTAAAATCTGGAACAGGGATAAAAAAAATAAATAAAAGGAAACCTTCTTGAGAAACTACATGCGAGGCGGCTGTTGTCAATAAGCAGGCCTTTTTTCTTCCCATTGCCCATTCCTGCTGTACATTTTTAAATGAAATTAAATAAAGGATGAAGTTTTAATCTACTACAGGATTGGCGAGTGCTGTGATATTTTCTTTCGGGCTGGGTTCACACTGTGTTAATTGGATCCATTTTTAAATGGCTGCTTATAACGTACAGAAAACCATGTTTTTGTGTACACTAAAAATGTATGTTTTTTTTTTATAATGGATGTCAATGTTAAAAAAGGACCAAACCGATGCACACAATTGCATTCATTTTTTCCCCTATAAAACAAATATGTTAAACGGACTGCAAAAACCCAGTGTGCACCTAGCCTTACCTACTGTATCTTACACATATGGACTGTTATTATTGCACTGAGCACCTTACTTCTCCTTCTGCATAACGCTGATCACTAGACACTGTTACACGCATACTGCAGTCCTCACTGGGAGTTACACTTTCTGCAATAGGGGAACAAAACTAACTCATATACTTAAAAAAGGAAGCCTAAGCCTAAGCTCCAACTATTAGATGGCATGTGATGAGCCCAGACTTACCATATCAGTGTGGGTTTGATGAACTGGGTTGTGTGGTTGTAGGTGTTGTAGCTCCTACACCTTGCTAAAATGTACACTGACTTGGGCAGGTTAGGAAAATATACTGTCTGCCCATTGAGAAATTGACATTTATACCATAAATATCAGATATTATCCTACAGTGGGTTGGTCCTCCAACAGATCATTGGTCCCGAGATCTCCAGGACAAGATATTGTGACCAATTCACAACCAGCTGTTAATAAGGTGTTATGTAAGGCTGTAAATAATTAACCCAAATAGAGATCCCAAACGTACAGGTTCTTGCCAGTGGACTGCAGGATGGCAGAGGTGTTTGGGTTCACCACCAGGATGGTGCTTTCTTCAATGGGTCCAATTCCTCTTTGTTGATAAACAAACTTCCTATCAAATGAGCTGCAATGAAAACAGCGAGCGTCAAACATCTGAAAGACATTCAATATAGGTGACAGTACAAATGTGTAAATTCTAGAGATGAGAGAACCTGGAGCATGCTCGAGTCCATCCGAACCCGAGCGTTCGGCATTTGATTAGCGGTGGCTGCTGAAGTTGGATAAAGCCCTAAGGCTATGTGGAAATCATGGATATAGTCATTGGCTGTATCCATGTTTTCCAGACAACCTTAGAGCTTTATCCAAGTTCAGCAGCCAACGCTAATCAAATACCGAACGTTCGGGTTCAGATGGATGGAGCATGCTCGAGGTTCGCTCATCTCTAAAATTCCTAAAGAATTTTTTTTTTGTTAAATACAGAATATTCTAAGACCAGCAATTCTCCTGAAACCCCACATGCTCCTATAGTTAGAATGGCTGGATACTGAACTGCTCCCCAGCTAATTCCACTATGGGTGTCAAGATCACCTAGCTGATAAACATGATCCAGGACACTAATACTGATAATAAGAAGTGACTTATTATACTCAAGCTCGAAAAAACAGACTTGGCTATATACATCCTGGCAGCATTCAGCGGTGAAAACATTAATTCAGTTTTAGTAATTTGTAACAGACACAGATCCATCAAGCTCTATTTATAATCCTACAACATTGATCCTGTAGCTTCATAAAAAGGGGAAATAATTCAATTTCTCCCAACTGCACATATTTTTTTTTTTTTAATCTCTAGATCAATAATCTATCAACAGAAATCTTAATACTTTAATACCAATGCCAAAAAGTATTCTATAGTTTTATATTAATCGTATAAAATATTACCGAGTCTCCCTTCTCCCAATGGAAACTAAACACCCTGTCACTTATACTATGAAAAACCACTGCTGCAGTTCTACAATTCTTACACCAGAGGGCGCAAAAGTCAAAGTTATAAAACTAGTCTAGGCCCTTCATTCATAAAAGGTGCAATGGAATAAAAGGCACCTGATAGACTTTGTTTCATGGTATATAAAACATACAGAATTTGATTTGGATTTACACTCTGTAAATCAATGTGAATAAAGGTTTGAACATAGCATCACATCTACCGCATAAAATCCAGAGTGAAATCCTCAGCAAGTATGTGGGAATGTACCCATAGGCCATGTTCACACACTGTATTTAGTAGGATGCAACAATGGCCGTCGTTTACTAACAGAGCTTAGAAACATGACAGTGAATGGGACAACGGCCGTAATGTATACACTATGGCCGTTGTTCACTGTGGCCGCACAAAATTGACAGGTCTATTTTCTACGGCTGCAGTTCGGCGAACAGTCTGTGCTCACAGTGTAAACTAAGGCTTCCAGCCGTACTTTACACTGTGGTCAATGGTAAATTGGAGTGCGGGCACACCCGAATGTACTGCAGTATCGGCTGGGGGAACGTGTAAGACAGTAGCCATTGTTCTTAACCAGTGTGAACATGGCCTTAAAGGGGTAGTCCACCAAAAAAAATTTTCTTTCAAATCAACTGGTGCCATAAAGTGCCAGAGATTTGTAATTCACTTCTATTAAAAAATATCAAGTCTTCCAGTACTTATCAGCTGCTGTGTGTCCAGCAGGAAGTGGTGTTTTCTTTCCTGTCTGACACAGTGCTCTCTGTTGCCTCCTCTGTCCATGTCAGGAACTGTCCAAAACAGGAGCAAATCCCCATAGAAAACCTCTCCTGCTGTCCAGACTGGAAATAATACAACTTCCTGTTGGGCATACAGCAGCTGATAAGTACTGGAAGGCTTGAGATTTTTTAATAGAAGTAAATTACAAATCTCTGGCACTTCATGACAGCAGTTGATGTGAAAGAAAATTTTTTTGGGTGAACTACCCCTTTAAGCAACCCAAGTATGCCCTATTTTAACATACATCTGCACTTTATACTAGACATTTTCATTGGTTCTAATATTCACCATTTGCTTAACCCCAGCAAAATGTTGATACACATGAGGAAATATCCAGACAATGATGATGTAACAAGTCTTCCTGTATGTTTTTCCTCTCAAATCAGATATTAGAATAATTGTTTCTGTAAGTGCTGAAAGCCATACAGAGTCACTGACGTCTAGGAGCGGCAGATGTATCTGAGAAACCTTACTGCATACATTCTTTACCATAATGGAGCCAGATGTTCCTCTCTGCCTTGTATAGGCTTTTAATATACTATTTTTGGCACTAGGTCTGTTGCTCTCCTGATTTAAAATAATAATAATAAAAAAAAAATCTGGCTACTACTTAGAAATAAAGGCGTTCGTCTTACAATTCATGTTACTTACTCTGCATCCCAGACATGGTCACCTCTTTGAAAAATAACCAGATTATTGTTGGGATCCAGCGCTAGCCCCGACACCTGCCCTATCTTCAAGTTTACGCCTGGCCAGTTCACATCTTCTTCTAAGTGATAACCTTAAAGAAAAAAGAAAATGAGTGTGAATAGGGTCCATAGGACATGTCATATCATCACTTCATATGGTAACATGCTTGGTCTGCAGATGAAGCTCACAAATACAAAAGAATTGTTAGTGTAGCTACATAAAGTCCAGGATATTTGCTGATCCAACACCCAGTATATATTTGTATACAGGAACCTTCTTTCATGAAGCAATAATGGGACCTGATCGGATCATTTCATATACTTTATTGGACAGTCCAAGAGAACTCACTTGTAAAAATAGAAAACCTTTACAGAATGGCCAAAAATAAAAGGTTAACGGGAAACTATCAGCAGGTTAGGCAAATCTAAGCTGTTGCATATTGCACTCGGGGCGCTGAGGAGGAAGGTATGTCGCTTACTTTCATCCTCTGCACCGTTCCCATGGACTTAGAAGTTTAATCCCGTTCTGGTTAGGCTGTTTGGAGCACTGCCCCGCCCCCAGATTGCCGATCCAGCTGGCCCCCAGCAGGCCCGCTCCACTGATGATCATGACAAGGGACGGAAGGGCCATCTGAAATGATGCTGGGAGCGGGGAACTGTACAAATATGTGCCACGTTGTAACAACAGAGCTGTGCAGTATATATTCATACAGTTCCCCCGCTCCCAGCATCATATTCAGAGATGCTGCCCATGCGGGGGGGACTCCGTGTGAAATACGGAGTGTGTGAAGTGCACAGGAACAGTGCCGAGGATGAAGGTAAGAGACTTGCCTTCATCCTCCGCACCCTTTGCACAATAGGTAAATATAGGTAATAGGAAAATTCGTCTAACCTGCTGATAGTTCCCTTTAAAAAAAATAAAATAAATAACAATCTGCCATCATTTTGTTTTTCAGAGACATTTCTTCAAAAGATTTTTTTTTGTCCTTCTTGTATTGTAAAGCATTTGTCCAGTGTAAAATTCACGCATTAGTGCATCCAGGCCTGACCGCTGGTCGGAAGGGGTGAACTGACAGCTGTGAGGTCATGAGATCAGTGGTCGGGCAGGGACCTGGTTGTAACAGAGATGAATTACTGTCCATACTACATTGGTATGAAACCTGCCTTATACTGTAGTTCTGTACCAGCCCAGATTATCTGGATTACGGAGTGCCAAAGTATAGGAATGTCTCTGTATCCAGGTAACTATTTATATGCCTTTTTTACACAATGTCTCTCACAGTGTAGAGGAAGAATACATGGGAGATAAATCAATGGTGTAAACTACTGACATAACCCTGTCATCCATTGGCAGCTATGTTCAAAATAAAAAGTATACCCTGACATATAAAAGTCATTAAACTACATTACTATGAAATAGCAGAGATCAGGGACAGAGGGCAATGGAAAAGAAAATCATACTGAATCTCGGAAACCTGCCCAGTACTAGAGGTCAATGGAGATTTTACTCAACATATACTGCCCATGTAGGGGAGCAATGAAATACTATGAGACGTCACACCTTATTAGAGGACACATAATGCTTACTATTGCCAGCGTAATTCTTGTAATAGTTATCCTCAATCACAAGGCTCAGTTGTAGAGTTGTATTACACAGCCCAATAAGCAGGGTAAGCAAGTGCTGATATACTAGATTGGCACTGCTTACAGAGCCTATTAGATGGCTTGATGTTCATGCTAAAAGAGCTGCAGGGACATAGTTGGTGATGTCCGTGCAACCCTTGCTTTAAAGGGGTTCTCTGCATCAGTATATAAAATATAATAAAGAGGCTACGCTTACCTTTCCGTGTTCCCCCAATGTCCACCTGCCGTATCTCAGATTCTTTGATGACCACAGCTGCCACTGACACTACTGAACCCGTCTCTACAGCGATAGCCCGTTCAGCCAATCACTGACTGGGATGGGACAGCCCCATAGCTAGCGATTGGCTGAGGTTTGTCTGTGGTGGTGGTCAGCAAGCGACCCAGATACACGGCAGGAGGACAATGGCGAAGCATGGAAAGGTAAATATAGTTTCTGTATTAGTTTCTATATACAGATGCAGAGTACCCATTTAATCAGCCATCAGCCACCTACTACATAGAGTGATGTGCTGCTGGCAGCCAATGATTTTTTAAGTGTTAAAAGACAACGATCAGCTGCTCCCTGGCTGATCTCTCTTTATAACACACAGCCATATCTACCCGATTCGGCCTTAATACACTCAGGCTATGCACAAGAATGGAGACGTTTCTGGAAAGGGGGGAAAAAAGGCAGCCATGTTCATACTTCAGCAGGTGGCAGTCATCTTGTCACTCCCTGTTCCAATGAACAGCCAAAGAAAGTACTTAAAAATGTAGAGTAAGAATATTGCAAAGAATAAAAAAATAATATATATATTCCCGTGGCACCGAGGGCACTTACCAGCCAGATAACAACAATTCTGAAGACGTGATAATTAGAAATGGCTGCTCATTTAAGTGACTGAATGGTCATTAGAAAATTTCAAGGCATTAAGCTATAAATCAGAAATGGCACAAACCGAATGCCAAGCGAGTTGGAAGAGTGCTAGAACATGACTAGCGTACTATTCATTGCCCTGTGAGTGCCGCCTGAGCCAGTTATCACTGTTATATTTGGGTCTGATAAATTAGTTCACGCTGTAATTATTTCTGCTCTCTGCCAATTGCTCCACCATGCCAAGTAATTGTCCGGCACAGAATAACAGCTTATATCCCTTAACAACGCAAAGCCATTAAAGCACATTAACACAGGTTTCATGAGAGGCAGTCTTACACTTGCTTAAACTGTAATAAAGAATTATATAACTATTTCTAAAAACAATAAAAATTCTTGTTCCATTGTGGAAGTTTCTCTACCCTCCAGCTGCAAATACACAGGACACTATGGCGCACGTCTCACGACATAGCAGCTACTGCAGGTATGCGAGTGCTTAAAGCGAATGTACCATCAAGTACATTACTACTCTTTTTTTCTTTTTTTAACCATAACCTGCCACCTCGGCACCACTCTTTTCCTGACCACTGACCTGCCCCGCCGCCCACCAGTGTGACGAAACCACCTCCCCTGTGTGACAGGGCTCTATTAGAATGAATGAAGTGTCACAGAGGGGAGGGGATATAGCCACACGCGCGGGGCAGGCCAGTGCTTGGGAAAAGACCGGTACATAAGCCCGATACTTCCTCCCCATTGTATTTATTGTCCTAACCTCCACTTGTTGCCTGAAGAATGGATGTGCCCAATCCTGAAACACGTAGTCCATAAAGTTATACAGTGCTAAACCATCCATGATGTCTGTCTAATCCAGTCTAGTGACCTGACAACCCCCCCTTTTATTGAACCATGTTTACTCCTTTGATCTTCTCACAGATCCCAAAGGTCCATAGGAGCAGGTTCTGAGTAGCTGACGGAATTGATATTTTAAGCCAACGATAATGTTGTGCCTAGCATAGCACGGAAAGGTGAGCAGAATCTGCTCTGTCCCTCTCCTTTTCCATAACCTAAGTAGAGCACACTTTTCTTGATTTTTATTGTCCAGCTAGTTAAGTTGGCAAAAGCCAATATTAAAGACTGAGAATACAATGAAAATGTATTTTATCCAAAACAACAACGTTCAGATTCCTTAGACAATTTGTATTTTCACGTTACTAGGGTATGCCATCACATTATGGCGACCACCACCAAGTGGGACATAGTGCTGGTGTAGACAACTGAAGCACAGCCCATTTAGGCGTAAAGGGTCAGCTACAGTTCTGTCATCAGCCAGGGGAGGGATTGCAGTGCTACGTTGATGTCTGCCCCTTATTCTCTAATCTGCATTTGATTGCGGATTTGTAATTAGCCACTGAAGTCAATACGGAAAATCCACAGCAGTCACAATATAAGAGGTGCAGGGCCCTTCTCAAAGGCTGCAGTGACATTATTAGAGGTGAGTGGTCTGTCTCACAGGCTGCAGTCACATTACTAGAGGTGCAAGGTCTGTCTCACAGGCTGCAGTCACATTACTAGAGGTGCAAGGTCTGTCTCAAAGGCTGCAGTCACATTACTAGAGGTGCAAGGTCTGTCTCACAGGCTGCAGTCACATTACTAGAGGTGCAAGGTCTGTCTCACAGGCTGCAGTCACATTACTAGAGGTGCAAGGTCTGTCTCAAAGGCTGCAGTCACATTACTAGAGGTGCAAGGTCTGTCTCAAAGGCTGCAGTCACATTACTAAAGGTGCAAGGTCTGTCTTAAAGGCTGCAGTCACATTACTAGAGGTGTGGTCTGATTCATAAGTTGATGCCACGTTACTAGAGGTGTAAGGTCAGTCTCATAGGCTGAAGTCGCATTACTAGAGGTGTAAGGGTCTGTCTCAGACTGCAGTCCCATGCAGTGTCCATTCGTCTTTGGACATCTCTCATCTTTATAGTCAGAGCTTACAATGGAGTTACATATACTTTGGCCCTTTGTTTTGTTTTTTTATTTTGTAGTAAAAAGTTTCACTTTATTGGATATGTTGCCTTCATATCAGTAACAAAGTTTTTAACCCCACACACAGAATGGACACTTAATTCAAATAAACCATTGCGGAGCTGGGTAATTTTGCTATAGCCGATCAGTGTTATTGCTAAAAAAACACTTTTTGTGTTTTCTATTTATAGTACTACACTGAGTCTGCCAAATGGGGAAAAAAAATTAACACCAACTTAGACCGGCTTTTCAACCCATGTTTTCCTAGAGACCTACAATGTATTAAAGTACCACAAAGGCAGAAGAGCAGCCACAGTTGCTTGGTCATCATTGATAGCACCCATCAGGGACAGTGTACACAGAATACATAAGACCTGCGCTTAGTGTTACCAAGGAAACCGCCATGTGTTCCTAGAAAACGTACTGCTTGCAAATAAAACTTGGAAAAAAAAAACAAAACCACTGTAGACTTGTGTCAATAATGAATCCTGGCAGGAGACTTGTGCTGTAGTAAGGAGCAATAATCTGCTGCTGGAGCACATATCCGCATACTGGATGATCCCTTCATAGAAGAGCTGTTAGTCACTGGTGAAGCTGGAAGATATAAGACTGCTCTTTTTTTGCCTCATATAATTATCCAGCTTGTTGGCATATGATCCAGGAAAACATGGTAGAAAAATGTATCTGACAGTTCATAAATCATACTGTGTAATGTACTAGAGATAATTACACTAAAAGCAGCCATTTCCAGTGCAGCGCTTAGACAAAGTGCTCGAGCGATCCCGCGTCCTATCCAGAACTCTAATACTCTGTGTGCATCCACTGGCTGCCGGGCTGCCACTACAGCAGCTCAAGCCGGGAAGGTGCGGCTATGGCTATTAAAGGGGTAGTGCGGCAGTAAGCAATTATTCACTAAATAACACACATTACAAATTATACAACTTTGTAATGTATGTTATGTTAGTGAATGGCCTCCTTTCCCGTGTTCACCCCCCACCCCGCTGATGAGGCGGCAGAGGGCGGCCGGCACTAGGGACGGTCGGAGCGGTTCGGCTGGCCGCCCAAAGATGACATCATTGTCACAAGATGGCGGACGGGGGTCGACACGAATCAGGTGATTATAGAGCACTACACTTCCGGGTCTATCGTGGGTGGGGGGAAACACGGGGAAGGGGGCCATTCACTAGCATAACATACATTACAAAGTTGTATAACTTTGTAATGTGTGTTATTTAGTGAATAATTGCTTACCGCTGCACTACCCCTTTAAGAAGAATACGGGGACATACAATCTATGGACCTGTGTCCAAGCAGCTGGGAGTAATATAGCTTCTGGGGTTCAATGTCTGGGGGTCTTTAGTTTAAAGAGACTATGTCACCTGCAAACCTCTATAAACTTAAAGTTATCAGTAAATAGGTTGAAAGACACAGATTCCAAAAAAAATAAATAAAAAAAAATTATATTATATATAATAATAAATAAATAATACTAATAATACTAATACTAATAATAATACTAATAATAATAATAATAATACTAATAATAATAATAAATAATAATAATAATAATAAATAAATTATATATATATATATATATATATATATATATATATATATATATATATATACACACACACACACACACACACACATACTCTTGCATTCCCCCACTGTACGGCTAAGTTCACAATATGTATAAATTCATTAAACAGCGGCCGTAGTTGCAGGTTTGCAACCACGGCCGTTATTTAATGAATTTACCTATCACAATTATTACTATGGAATCCCAGCCGGAGTGTATACACTCCGGCAGGGATTCCTTATGGCCGTACCGTAAACTGACATGTCAATGAATAGCGGCCGCACAAGACTGACAGAGCAGACTATGTAAAGTGCGGCTCTGGACGCACTCTACATTGTTGGCTATAGTTAATGGCATGCGGGCACACCCAAATGCGCCCAACTAGAAAGAAGTAAAGTTCATCCAGCCGCCACTACAGTACCGGCTGGGATGAGCTTAACTGACAGCAGTCGTTCTGTGACACGGCTGTGTCACAGAACGGCTGGTGTCATACATAGTGTGAACCCTGCCTAAGCCTGTAAGCCAGGCCTGCTGATCCATAGAGAGGACTACTTAGCTCAGGGATGTAATGGAGAGAAATACTTAGATTAATACAATTGTAGACTTATAATAGGGGGATAAACAAAAAATCAGAACCTCAATACAGGGTGTATATGTGGGTTTAACGAAGGTTCTCACTCTCCACGCAGTGTTCATGTGTGTCTACATTTTCTTATACTGATCTCAGGTCCTCTTTAAATGGTGTCAAAAAGTGGAATATACTGTATGGATGAGGGAAGCACATTGACCTTAAATATACAATATTTACATATGCTACTTAGATGATATCAGGGTAAGTGGAATATCCAAATAGGGTTAGGTTCACACTGCGTTTTTATTGTGCGTTTAATGGATCTGCATTTAAATGGTTACTTTTAGGCTGCGTTCACACTACGTATATTTCAGTCAGTATATGTATAGTTCAGTCAGTATATTTCAGTCAGTATTGCAACCAAAACCAGGAGTGGATTAAAAACACAGAAAGGCTCTGTTCACCCAATGTTGAAATTGAGTGGATGGCCGCCATTTAATGGCAAATATTTGCTGTTATTTTAGAACAAAGGCTGTTATATTGAAATAATAGCAGTTATTTACTGTTATATTGCGGCCATCCACTCAATTTCACCATTGTATGAACAGATCCTTTCTGTGTTTTTAATCCACTCCTGCTTTTGGTTGCAATATGAGGACCACAATACTGACTGAAATATACGTAGTGTGAACGCAGCCTTAATGTACACAAAATTGTGGTCAACCACATTTTTGTGTAAAATATATATATATATATATATACACACATACATACATACATACATACATACACACACACACACACACAGTGGTACCTTGGTTTAAGTAACTTGGTTTAAGAGTGTTTTGGTTTAAGAGCTCACAGTTTTTCAAAATTGTCACTTGGTTTAAGAGCATTGCTTTGGTGTAAGAGCTCCCTGTACTGGGTGGGCCCAGGAAGTCTCCCTCACCTTCCAAATCATAGCAGATCCACTTCAGGCTGGGGCTTACATTAGGGGACAGGACTGTGGAGGTAATCTCTCCATAGCTGTAACCCCTCTCTCTTTGGACAGAGAGCGCTGCATGTATGAGCCCACATCTGCCCTGCTCATTCCTTCATGCTCCCTGCAGTCTCTGTCAGCTCTTGTTTTCCCATCCTCTCCATTACTGTACAGTAACTTATAATATCACATTTTCTGCATTTCTGTATCTAAATGTTTGTTTCATTAGTTTTACATGTTATTCAGAATAATAAATCATTATTTTTGGGGTGTAGATTTGGATATAGACCACTGAGGCCACTTTGTTCAAGAGATAGTGAAATTCCCAGTAATTAGACCCTCAACAATCTGTAGGTATCTTGGCATTATACCATAACTTCTATTTGTTTGAAAAAGCTTTTAAAACACAACAACATGTGCATAAAGCACATAGAAATTCACTGTATTTTTGCTCAGTATTTTGCAACTAAAACCAGGAGTGGATAGAAAACACAGAAAGGGTATTTTTAAACATGGTTGAAATCTAGTGGATTGACATCATTGAATGGCAAATAATTGCCATTATTTTAAAACAACGGCCGTTGTTTGCCATTAAATGGCGGCCATCCACTCAATTTCAACAGTGTGTGAACATAGCCTTTCTGTGTTTTCAATCCACTCCTCAGGGGCATAACTAGAAATGTCTGGGCCCCATAGCAAACTTCTGATTGGGCCCCCCCCTTTCTTCTGGCCACTAAGCTGTCAAGTGTAGTCATAACTGCAAGCACTTGTCAGGGACATTTGCAGAGCCCCGGAAGCACGCTTGGCCACCTGGTGCTCCAAGTGATGACAGCTCAGGGGGCTCAGCGTATTGCAGACAGCTCAGGGGGCTCAGCATATTGCAAGAGCTGGCAATGGGGCCCCCTGATGTGGTGGGCCCCATAGCAGCCGCTATGGCTGCTACAGTGGTAGTTACGCCCCTGCCACTCCTGGTTTTGGTTGTAAAAATCCTGACCAAAAATACTGTGTGGGAATATAGTATGAAACTGGACCATGTCCATCCACTAGAAAGTAGTTACTACTGTGGCACATGTATGGTCTACACTCCAGTGCCAAAAGAATGATCCTCCTAGAACCACCTGTGTGCATCATGACTTGGCGAGAAAGCAACCAGTCATGTTAGGTGTAGTTGACACATGACCCAATATAGGGCTTTGGATAAATGCTCTGTATGAACACAGGAACATTCTGTATTTCTAGAGTACATTCTAATCATATCTATCTATCTAATGTTCCAAAGTCCCAAACCGCTTCCTCCATAATGCCATATTCAAGATCATACAGCTAATAAATCCAGAAATCTTGCAAAAACTTCGGAAACAATGGAAAGATAATGGTTATGTCATCAATCTTAAACATCTTTATAAAGTAAACTGCTCAACACAACAAACTGTAAAGTCAATAATAATGACTTCTATTCATTAAGATATTGCAACATTAACTTGATGTATTAGCAATGATGCCGTAGAGCTATTGATTTTTTTTTTTGGTCTGCAACAGAAGCACCATGCAATACGAGCTCTAAATACAAACACAAGAAGAAAAAAAAAAAAAAGGAAAGAGGAATGTAGTGAATGATTAATATGAGACGGAAAGATGTATTTGGAAACATCGACTTGGCAGCCGGAGATGTGAAGACAGCCTGCAGAGCAGCCCACGCACAGATGTCTGCCATGCATACATATTGCTTACTTTTAAAAGGATAATCGCCACATGCCATACTATTATCTGGCTTTCCACATTAGCAAGAAAGACTAAACACAATCAATATCGTAGAGACCACAACACGAATTAAAACAAAAGCAATGCCGTCATGGTTTGCTGCCATAGAAACCTGAAGGGAATGAGTCAGGATTTCAAGCCTGCATTGTGGACACAGGGCTGGAGATAAAAAGGCCAATTAATAGAGCAGGAACTTTAGCGACTCTTCACGCTGCTCTGCTTTTGATCTTAGCTCTTTCACCGTAATCTCCCTTATGCCAGAATTGGCTCCCTAAAGTTCACTTTGCAAATTACATCCATTGGTAAAAGGTGTCTGGTCAGAAGACTGCTAAGTAGTTCACAGTTGGGGCTAGTTCAATATTAAATAGTGTAATATCATCTCTATAATATGATTTCCCTGCTGGATTGGTCATTGGATGGGTTGTGGATGTCACCATGATGAGACCTTAGAAAAGGGCACAAGACTTTACATTTACGGAAAGTGTTCCTGGACTTCTTCCCTTCAGGCTAATGTGGAGCAAGCACATGCAGAGCTACTGGAGAAGTTTCCCAACCAACCTCCTGGATGCTGGTTGTCCACTTGATGACGTCTAGCTGGCTGCACCAGGGACAGCATATTGCCCGGTGGTCTCAGTGTGGATTCTAACTTGTGGAATTTGTGAATTCGATCTCTGACCAGAATGGCATCAGGCCTCTCGTCATGTGCTAAGACTTGTCTGGATATGTACCAGCCAGGGTCTTTCTTTTGTACCACATTAGTGATCTCCGCTACGAGATCAGACCCTAGAATATCAGTGGGGTTATATTTATGGACATGGACAACATCTTCCCTTTCTCCTAGGAGTTTGGAAAGGACGGAATAGAAATCACCTGTGCAAGGAAAACAGAACAGATAAAAATAGAAGAGAAAAGGAGATTAAGACAGATCACAGTGGACACACAAAAAAAACGTCAATTTATCTTTATTATAGTTACCGTGCACATCCATACTTCATATACAATACTAAATGGAGAACATTTTCTGGGGCTGCCAGTGCATCCAGTGTATACACAGAAGCAGATGGGGCTGTCTGGCACTCCAAAGCAGACTTATTTCACTGTCCTTGGCTCCTTTTATAGGGATTTTAACACTATCATTTAAACGATCTTCTCATTTTTGAACAAATGAATTGTCAAGTAGTATATTGTTAACATCTGTGATTTCTTCTACAGTGCAGACTTAACTTTCTCCTCTATAATGGCATATAAGCCAAAAGAATACAGCTCAGACATAGTTGCCAAGTCCATTAAACAGGGGAGCTTACAAAATGTTTCAGATGAGCCTTTAAAGGGCAATGTCTAGAGATGAGCGACCCTCGAACATGCTCGAGTCGATGCAAACCCGAACTTTCGGCATTTGATTAGCGGTGGCTGCTGAACTTGGATAAAGCCCTAAGGCTATGTGGAAAACATGGATATAGTCATTGGCTGTATCCATGTTTTCCAGACAACCTTAGAGCTTTATCCAAGTTCAGCAGCCCCAGCTAATCAAATACCGAACGTTCGGGTTCGGATCGACTCGAACCCGAACCCGGTTCGCTCATCTCTATCAATGTCCCATCTACGAGGGATAAAAAGGATATAGCCCTACAAATTTGAAACCAACTATAATTCATATATACAGACAAGAAGCTACCAAACAAGATCAGTTCATCACACAATTAGGCAGCCCTGAACTTTTGATGCCCTATTATAACCTCTTAATTCTGCAAGTCCCTTATTTGTGCTGGCATAATTCTGTTTGGATGCTGCTACCTTTTAGTAGCAATAATCATACAGTTGGGAGGCAATAAACACATGAACTTACATATCCATTAGCATCCGAGACAAAGTGTTGGTCACATAGCTCTCTCAACATTTCTGTAATTTCCAAGGTTCATTCCAAAAGATCTTAGTGACTCATTTTCCTTCCAGCTCTTTGAACTCGTAGTTCACTTGTATATATGAGCAGCTCTGTACTTACTGCCTGTTGCCATCACTTTTGCTATTCCTGATCATACTTCCCTATGTTGACTAGCACGGGGTCTATTTACAATGTAAGGGTCTTTTTCTACACTGGCTGACGAAAGGCAAGCAGTGCCAATTGGTGCTTGTTTGCCAATTCTTCACAAAGCTCTATTAAACATTGAGCTGGCCAGCTGGATCGTTCATGCCACCTATTAGATTCATCACTGAAATGGTCCTTTTACATGTTATGATTTCTTGGCCACAGGGGCCACAAAAGAGTGTCGATCAGAGAGTGCTTGTTTGCAGTGCATTTACACGGCAAGAAAAATCGACTGCACGGGCTGCACAAACTATCACTGTATTGTTTGTGCAGCCTTGCAAGATCACAAACAGAAGTATACACTTACATACGCACTGTTTGTGATCCGGCATCCAGGTCTTCCAGCTGCTTTTTTGAGCTTTGGGTCGTTCTGGAGGAGGCCTGAACTTACTTGCTGGAGGATGGAAGACCTGGATCACAGATCACATGCAGCGTGAATAGTAAGTATACACTGCTGTTTGTGATCTTTAAACTGACGCAGATATATACAAATCTCAGATGTCCAGTTTCTTTTATTATTTATCGTATAAATTTTAAAGCCTGATCTAAAGACACGATCGGCCGAGGATCAGGCATTTTCCCTTTCCTTGGATGATCGGTGTCAATTTTACATGCCCAATTTTCGACGGAAAAGTGTTTCTATCAACGCTCCTGGATAATAATCACCCCCTTTAAAAGGGCCCTTAAGACACATGTTCCCTGTTTACACACCAAGAAAGCAATAATTTAAATGGCCACACAAAAGATCCAAACAACTGATTAATGGCCGCTTGCTCATTTGTCAGCTGGTCATTGGCCATTGTACACAAGCCAATTATTGGGAATTTGCTTTCCAAGGAATTCTTATTTGAGCGATAAACTGCCTGTGTAAAGGACACAGAACTACGCTTGCCACCTTTGCCCTGGAAAGAGCTTATCAAAGTGGCCAAATACATTACATGGAAGTAGGTTGATGGTAGAACCACCAATGAACGTTTGCTAAACAAATGTTTCGTAGATACTGCCATTCATTTTTAGGGCTACAACTGCTGTTACAATTGTTCAAAATGACCATACATAATCAATAACAATGGGTGGGAGACCATTGATCTTTCTGGGAACATGCTGAAAACATTCTTTTCTGAAAGAACGCTCATTGAAGAAAGATCTTTAGCCCAAAAGACGGCCAACTTCTTTCCAGCCTATGACAGCTTATCATGGATTATAAAATGATTGTTCATTGTTAAATTTTATCAGTCAACCAATGTATTTGGTTGAAATCAACAATTTATATGTTGTGTGCATGGGTACCTTTCAATTTGTATGCACTCCTTTATAGCTAACTTATATACATAATAGTTTTTACATCATTTGTAAATGTTATTTTTTAGGCTTTTTAATAATTTATATAGCACTTGTATAATCTGCAATGTGGTTAATGCTTTTTTTATACTGAAAATATTCAATAGAATAAAAAAAAACACACACCAGAGACTGTTACACTAGTACAATTACCCATGTAATGCCAGATGGCAATAAACTGACTCTCAATGAAGATGGTGACAGTGACTTAGTGCTACTATAAAGCGAAAGGTGGCTGACTGCCAACAGTATGTTCACCTATGTGAGATGGATATTGATGACCCTATGGAAACCATATGTTCTCCCAGGAAAGAAAAGCAAAAATAAATCTAGCTAGCAAACAATAAAGGCTTCAATATATAGCATACATTTTTACAAACCTTACTAGGCTCTTTGGTAAATCATACGAGTCTAATTAAGTATCACATTAAAGCGGCTAGACTTAACGCACACAATGGGACCTGTCCAAAGTCAAATAAACCATATGCCGGCAATAATTACCTGCTCAATGTTTAAGGAAAGCAATTAACATGGAGAAAACAGCTAATGAACATTTATTAATAACAGCGCCAATAAAGTGAGACCTGTACTAAGACAAATGTTGACAAAGCTGAATCTTCCATGCCTGATGTTCATCTTAAAGGTGTCCATACATAACAGACAGCCATCAGATAAGCACTCGTTCAGATGACAGCTAGTCCTCCCAACACCCCCATACAATTACATCCTCACTGTGAATGTGCTTTTATTGGAAAGGGGAATAAGCTATTGACAAGTGTCCTCTGGAAGCGGCTTATCTCCTGCAAAAACAAGGCATCGGACATGCTGAAATCCTGTATACATTTGCTTTTGGAGGAGAGTTAGCAGGTCCGATGGAAATGTATCTAAAAAAAACTCTGCATTTTGGCAATTGGCCACTTTATTTTCTTACAAAGTCCATTTTCTTTATTAACTTACACTAAGATATCAAGAAATTATAACTTCTGATTCTCATATTAAAACCTAGTTTCCAAGTCCTAATACCCAAACCTAACCTTATCACGTTGACTATTCAGAAGATTACAATATAGGATCACTAAACCTGAGCATACTGATAAAAGGTCTCCATGTAGAGGATTTATACTGTTAAAAGGAAATTTGTCAGCTCTATATCATGTGGCACATAAAATCATGTTTCTCTTCTAAGCTAAAAGTCCTAGAGGCTGTGACTTCTCCCTCCCCAACCCTCTCTTGCTGAATTATATATTTTTAGCTGAATACATATATAAATCTGCCATAACATAAAAGCCACCTTTTTAAGGGGAACTATCAGCAAGTTAGACAAATCTACCCTGCTGATACGTCCCTACTGCACAGGAGACGCTGAGGAGAAAGGTGTCTTACCTTCCTCCTCGGCGTTATTAGCAGTTTACTCCACGGTCTGATAAGACCGTTAGAAACACTGGGGCACCCAATAGGAGCAGTGCCCATCCCCATAGCGCCAATCCGCCCGCCGCTCTCTAATTAAAACCAATGGAACAGGGCGGCCGGGGGTGTGCCGGATTGGTGCTATGAAGACAGGCAGTGCTCCTAGCTGGTGTCCCAGTGCTCTTAATGTTCTTACTGGACTGTGGAGCAAATACTAATTGCACCAGAACAACACAAAGGAGGAAGGTAAGAGACATACCTTCCTCCTCAGCGCCTCCTGTGCAATAGGGACTTATCAACAGGTTAGATTAGTCTACCCTGCAGATAGTTCTCCTTTAATACTATATGGGTTCCTAAAGTGCCTCCAAAACAGCTAAAACATGCTAAGGCATGAACTCCACAAGACCTTTGACTGTGTCCAGCATTTATTTTTTGCACTAAAGCAGCACCTGATGTTTTGGCGATCCTCCCTCTCTGCTCCAAGCAGCATATCAGAGATGCTGCTGTGCAGAGGACAGACTCCGGCACAGGCCTTCCACGTGTGAATGCGGCCTTATGGCCCTATTCCACGGACGTTATCGACCGCTACGGACGATAATCGTTCCGTGGAATAGAGTGCAACGATCAGCCGACATCGTTCATGTCGGCTGATCGTTGCAGTCGCTTGTTTTTCAACATGTTGAAAAACAAGCGACTGATATAGCAGCGATCAGCTGCCGTCGCTCCGTTGAATAGGAGCATCGGCAGCAGACGCTGCTATATCCTATGGGCTGCCCGGACGATCAGCGATCCTCCGAGCAGCCCCCCCGCAGCTCCCCGCCGCCCCTCCCGCACTCACCCGCTCGCTGCAGCCGCGCTGAATAGCGGCGGCAGCGAGCGGCGAACGAGGAGCAAACGAGCGCTAATAGCGCTCGTTTGCTCCTCTAAAACGACCCGTGGAATAGGGCCATAACCCTACTTGTTTTAGCCATGACAGTTTGGCCCATGTTAAAGTGAAAACTCAAGGTGGCAGTAAAAGTTTTTTTTTTTTTTTTTTTTTAAATACTAATCTGCTGCTGATCTGAGCTTCACTTTATCTATTGTTATGCAAAGAAAATCTGCTGCAAGCTGGAAAGCCTCCTCCCCCCCCCACCTTGTCTCATTCCATCTCTGCTTGACTGACAATCAACAATAAGCTGGGAGGGATAAGACGGGAAGAGGTGTAACCGCTTATCTGACACTTTATTCTCCAGTACAAAGGTATTTTTCTAAATTTTGGAAGCATAGATGGATATATGAAAGGTACCACGTGTCTCCTTAGCCTAACAGCTATCTAACAGTGACAGCAGTTTGGAATGTGAATTACAGCGGATTCCCTTTATAGAATGCACTGTGTTTTTGCTGCCTTTAATAGGTTGTAATTAGATAATTAGATAATCAATGTTAATTACTTCACCTGTCACTGGATCAGCCTTATGGCTAATCAGTGTATCTGTCCTACAGCTCAAGACTTCACACAATAGACATCAGCTTTTGAAAGTCATGGTAAGAAGTCTACACAATGAGATTTACACAAGCTAGGAAACTCTGGTTTTAAAGTGACCGCCAACCTGAAGCCATGACCTTAATAGACTGTGTCATGTATGCAAACAATCTCTAACTTTCTACTTATATGAGGCAGACTTCCCATACCGAGATCTAGAAGATGAGTCCCTCAGGTGAGATAATCTCTTCTCAGGAAATAATGACTCCAATTATTAGTTCACTTCCACAAGTAAATTATAATTAAGGAAAACACTTGCCTCTACCTGAAACTCATCAGTGATGGTGATGACACGGAACAAAGCGGTATTAATCGCTTACAACTCAAAAGAACGTCTTCAGCTGAATTGTTTACCAGCAATTACAGTAAAAACTCTGCAAACTGAATCAAACAGTGTACAAGAAAGAATTATTCATACACTAAATATTGGATTAAAGGCTATGTATAATGGTGGCATTAGAGAAGCAGTTTTCTTCCGTATAGAGGAGAGCTGTTTTACACAATTTTTCCCTTGTACCCTTTATACCTGCTGAATACTCAAGGCAACAAGAACCCTCCTGCTGCATACAGATAGGTGACTCTAGTTTAGTGGATGTCCTTACTTATATTTCAATGCCCTTCAATGGATCGGACATTCGCTTAGATGGTAGCTGCCGATAGGCGACAACAGAGATACATTTTTTCCCCTTATATTATACACATCAAATACTCACTTTTTCTACCATGCAGGTTTAGCAGAACTATGCAGTGTAATTATAGGGTAACTCATGGTAGTCAGTTACTATATCCATTGACATCAGCATAGCTGGGGCACTACCAATAAGGCCAGTGAGTGGTGCATCACATGTCCAGAAAGGAAGGTGGTTATTTCGAAGGTGTGTATGTAAGTATATGTGTAGGCACAGTTAGTTTATAAACTGTCAACTAACATTTTGTAGTTTTTTGATATGTCAATGGTTTTGGACAGTTAGGGTCCTGGTGTCGAGACTCCCATAGATCCCCAGAACATGAAGGGAGAAACACTTGGCTTGCTGCACAAGATGGGCTTCATATAAGGGGCACCGCTAAGACTCATGGGACCCCATAGCGCAAAAAAAAAAAAAAAAAAAAGTACAGGGCCCTATGAATCCTGTTTGCCCCCACCCCACATACTCACCTGGACTGGCACAGTCTCCCAGCCTTCCTTTGTTCTCACAGCTCCCCGGTGCACGAGTGATGTCACTCGCACGTCGGGGAGCTGGGAGAATGAATGCCAGGGAACTGCGTCGGGCCAAGTGAGTATGTGTATGGGGAGGGCCCTCTTGTTGCTGGAGATTCAATGCTGCCTCCGGCCTCAAGGGAGAATGGCAGAACAAGAAGCCAATGGCCAATGGCCTCTTGCTCTGTTAGTCAAAGTGCCACAGAATTTAACTTTGAGCTTTCATCACTCATGAGCTCCATAACAGTGGTGTGGTCTATGATAGCTACATGTAAAGCTACACCACTGGCTTTAAAAACATATTACAAAGTCCATATTGTATGATGATGAGTAAGAAGAAACTCTTAGCTGAGCACTCCCACACTTCGTTCTAGCGAACAGTGGAGGTCTGAACACCCAAGACCTTGATTGATCATGTCTCTGTGACATGTAAAAGGCTTTTTTTTTAAGTGACAGTGATACTTTAATGTACTGACCCAAGCCGATTTTACTCCTGGGGAAGGAACCTTTAGATGTATTCCGCATCTAAAAATTACCACATGTGAAAACAAAATAGTGCTGAAGTGTGAGCACAGAATGATCCCTGACTATGCAAAAAATGGATCAACTATTAAATTATTACATAAGCTTAACTTTGAAATTTTATTTCTTGCAAATGTTCATTATGCTCTCTTCGTGTTTGGACATCATCCTCTTGTCTTGTATGATGTTGTAACTTATAGCTGAAAGCCCTCCACAGACCACATAAAAGGGTGTACTAGCAAGCTTATGATTGTTATGGAGAATTGGCATGCTTCTTCAATAATACACAACAATAAAATCTGTTTAGAGCTAGATCTGTGAAAGATTTGGCCATAAAAAGGACCCAATAGCTTGAATATTGTGGGCCAAATATCTTATTACCCTCCCTATATTTACAAGATAGAACATTCAGAACACATGAAAGCTCAGAGGTTGGCAAAGTTATTGGTACCATAATCGACTAAAGGATCGAAAAAAAACTAGAGGTCTTCAGATTTGTGCACGCTTCCAATCGGTCGTAGATAAGCTTGTACACAGGACAAGTCTCCTAAGAAGCATTGTCAAGAGAGCTACCAGCAGATGTAATATTACCTATTGCGCTCATAAGTGAAAGACTATAGGCTAAGCTGTATTCTACCAGAGAGCTGCTAGCAGTAGGCAGAACAAAAAGCAGCCGTGTTAGGCAAGCTCTATGTCCCTTCACCTCCTGTCAGCCTCTTAGACCATAAAGCCTCAAAACGGCAAATGGACCTAAAAATGATAAAATACTATAGCGCTCTTAATAGTGTTGCTGTCACTATGTTTTAGTGATCAGCAGGGGTCAGAGTGGTCAGACCCACCAGTCGATGATGCCAGATCTGGGTGAATTTTCAGCTGCTTTCCAGTGATACACAACGTTCGGTGACTGGGGAAGTGAACAAACCACAATATATAATGCCTCTAGTAGAGAAGAAATATCCGCTAGTTGACCTGTCTCAGTGAAATGATGTACGACATGTTATAAAGGTGCTGTTTATAGATCTCATCTATCAGTCTCAGCTCTACGTCCTCCTAATCAGAAGGAGAAACGCATAGCCCGAGAGATACTACAATCCTGTGCAATAACAAGACACACACACAAAGGTTATCATTAGTCAACCTGTGTCAACCAGAATCTGAGATCAATGGCCGCTGCGTGGATAGAGTTTATTGCTTAGGTTAGGGGGGAAAAAATAGACTATAGTCAAATATTTGCAGCCCTGACTTCTGAGCCTTTTGAAATAGCATGTCACTTTAACATATGCAGTAAATAAGGGGGAAAAACATTGCTTCCTTTGCTTTGAACTGAACTAGGAGTCTATGTTCCTTGTAAAATCCCCCAACAATATCAACATCTTCTGTTATGAGAAGCACAGGATGTGCTCACACTATGCATTCATGTCTTTAGATGTCTCGGTTGTCTATTGTGGAGTCAACATCATTGACAGGAAAATTAAGAAAATTAGTGGCGAGGGGGTGAAGGGAGCAGATAGTGCCACCATTTTGGTCATGGATGAATCTGAGGCAGTGGCGCTAAACTACGTCTTGGCTATCTGCAGTCAGAAAAATCGGTGTTGTATAAGCTATGGAATCCTACTAGGAATACAGGGACAAAGTCACACTACAAAATTTAGTTGCTCATACCAGGCATACTTAAATTCACTTAAAGCGAATGTACCATCAGGTACATTATTTTAAGATTTTTACATCAATAGATCGACGCCAGCGCGGGTATGCTAGTGCTGTGGTCCATTTTTTGAACTGGCGTCAGTCTTTTTCCAGGAACCAACCTGGCTTAAAGCACTGGAGGTGGGCCCGCCCTCCCCCAGTGTGACGATCGGCCCTCCCCCTCTGTGACGCAGCTCCATTAGAATCAATGGAGCCACGTCACAGAAGGGAGGGCCGATCGTCACACTGGTGAGTGCTTCAGGCCAGGCTGGTCCCCGGGAATACACCGCACCGTGCTAGGGGAACGGACTGCCGCATGGGCATCCCTGCTCCAGTGCCAGTCTATTAATCAAGGGCGTAACTAGAAATTCACTTAAAAGAGGTACAGACCGGCACAGCAAGTAATCTCCCCTAGAAGCTAAATAAGTGCATCCACCTGGTTATCCACCAACTTCAGTGGAGTGGAGGTGAATGGGTCTGCTAGATGGGGTGCTCAGCCGTGATTAAAACAGTGTCCATCATAATTCTCAATAAGAAAATAAGGCGGCACTCACTATCATACTTGTGCAGAATTCCGTGTTCATTTATTGCAAAGTAAATACAATATAGTCATGTCAGCAGGTAAGACGCCATCCGGCCATGATGTTCACAGGTGAGTGCCGCCTTATTTTCTTATTGAGAAGCATAACTAGAAATGGCTGGGCCCCATAGCAAACATTTGATTGGGGTCCCCCTCCCTTCCCGACTAACCACTAAGCCATCAAGTCTAGTCATAATTGCAAGCGCTCATCAGGAGTGCTTGCAGTTAAAGGGATATTTGCAGAACCTGGGAGGCCCCTTGACCACCTGCTGCTGCAAATGATAACAGCTCAGGGGGCCCAGTGTATTGCAGGAGCAGGCAACAGGGCCCCCTTATGCGGTGGGCCCCATAGCAGCCACTATGGCTGCCACAGTGCTAGTTACGTCCCTGTTATTAATGTAAAAATCTTAAAGCGATGTACCTTATGGTACATTTGCTTTAAGGTACATTTACCAACCACATCTGTAGAAAGATTTTTTTTTTTTTTTTTACAATATAACATGAATATATGAATTGAAATAGATAAAAGTCATATAGGCAAAATGCTGAAACTGCAAAACATAAAAATAAGATCTTTAAACATCATCACAATGAGACATGAAAGCGGAATAAATGACAAAGAATATAAACTAAATGACCAGGAGGGTTACACTAG